>NC_082598.1:14496114-15720400 GCF_030936135.1 Gavia stellata | reverse complement strand
TTGCACAATGTTTTAATTAGCACTTTTGAATTCTGATCACATTCAGTTTTTAAGGAAGATAAATCCTCATTTTATTAGTGTTGGTGACTTTCTTTGAAAATTAATTGTGGACTTCAAATGCTGAGACAGATATCTAGTTTCCCCTGGCTTTTACATGCTATTTTAGTAGCCTTTCTGGATCTGATATGTGCAGTTCTGAAATTTTTCTTCATGTGAGTAACATTTACCCCCCACCCCCAAGGCATTCATTTAATGAAACTGAACATCTGACTAAAACCATCTATGCTGGCCAGCTATGCAGAACTAAGTCTAAGCAAATTTTGTTACTCAGATAATAATGCCTGACTTCCTTCTGTGTCCAGAAGCCAATTGCTCTTAACTCCAGTCTCATTCAGCCATTGCTTTACTCAAAAGCTCACTTAATTTTAGATAAAGACGTGTTGGCAGTCTATTGACTGAATCTGATACTTTCCTGTTGCCTGCTGCAATCTCATATACATCTCTTCTTTTAAAACAGTACCCTGCCAAATCCTTTCAACCATATGTTCCTTGAGTATTTCTTTACTTTAGGAAGTAACAGATGCCTGCCCTGAGGGAAAAAATCAATTTATTTCTGTTACTTGGTTCCAGTAAAGTAGCAGAGTTATTTTGCTTTAAGGAAAGGGCAACCAAGCCTGAAAGGACACTTCTTTTACCTTTAAGAAATATTACATAAGTGGTTTGTACTGAATAATTTATGAATTTATACAGAAGAGTTATTCAAAATAGCTCAAACTGTACATTCATCATAACCTTTTCCTTCAGCTTTCCACTAATTAATGCTTCTGAAAATTCCTAATTTTAAGTTTCGGGAAATAACCATGTTTGGAAAAGTATCTCATTTTATGTTTGCAATGAAATATACATGAACCATTTTATGAATTTTAATGAATCTTTATTAACTTTGGTCAGTTAACATTATTCATTAACAATTTATAAACACTTCAACCTAGCCCTATTATGCAGCATTATGAACTCTTACAAGAGCATTTGATACAAAACAGTCATGATAACAATTTTGAAATAGGAACAAAAAAAAATAATCTATAGACTGTCTGCTAGTTCAAAAGCTTTTGCATATGCCAATAACACACTTTTCTCAAATTAAACTTTCAATAGGCTCATAGATATTATTTGAGTGTGTCTGCGAGGATCTAGGGATGTCTAACTGCAGACCCTAGACAGAGCTACTGTCTCGATCTGGAAACAATCCCATCTCAGAGTTATTGAATTCACCTAAACCAGCCCCACTGTAAAATGCAATCTGTGACTATGGTTCAATTATGTTCATTTGTCCATTTTGGGAGAAGTAATCTTCTGCAATTATGGCCTTGGATACTTAATGGCCTTGGATTTTTCCTGGAGTTGGGATTTGCCTTGTAAAAGTACTCCTAAAGGAGTAAAGAAAAAACAGAGCATTTATTCTTCTTTCACATTAGGTCTGCATAGAGGTTGCAGGCACAACCCATTCAGCCTTTGGAAGCTCTTTGTACGGTTTTCTGATAATCCAGCTGTATCCATGTCCCTTATGCTCTTGTTATAGTTACCTCCTCAACACCTGCAGGAGTCAAACATGACTAGTTCTGTTCTAGAGAAGGACAAAGCTCTTTAAGGTCACTCAGAAAGCAGGTACACATGCTATGGATATGAACCAAATTTTCTACAACTGAAGCATTGAACACCTGAGCTGCTAGACTACTTTTCCACAGAGAGGGAAGGTCTGGCCTGACACGGGTGTCTATGCTGGAAAGTTATCCTGAGCATCAATAAACACAGCTCTGTGGATGGGAGCTGTGTCTCAGCCTCCAAGTGCTTTCATTATGCTCTAGTTAACTTTCCTCTTCTCTCAGCATTTGGGTTTTTGTGAACACCATTACTAGGTGTCTAATTAACATCAGAGGTTCTAGGGTTGTGAATTGCACGGCACCCCTGAGTCAGGCATGCCACACAAAACACACGCCTTGCTGGGTTTCTACCTGTACATTACTCACCCAACTGAGTGGACGAAACTGCAGCAGAGGGGTTTGAACCCAAATGCCCAGTTGCCTGAGCTCTACCACTGACCCTTCTCTAGGCACAGGAAGCATGTACCAAACAGGAGCAGCTGAGCTACGCAATGCCTATGAAATCTGTCACAGCAAGAAATTGCACCAAGCACTCTTTATTGTCAGAGGAAAGAGAAATTGGGAGAAAGTGGCATTGTTCTGATAAGAGCATATGAAGTATATAACAAAATGCAATTTGTTGAGGATGCAGGTAGATGAAAAACATCGCCATTGACAGAATGAGTTCTGTGGGCACATTTTACTTTTTGTCAGGCCTCTCAATCTATTTGATCAATAAAGTGCATGTTTTAAACTACTCCAATCCATTCTATACTCAACATCTTAAAATCAATTCATTGGTGTTTTCCACAGACAACACACCACAATTCACTCTCCTGTGCCTAATCCATCCACAAAATGCATTTTGTCAAACTATTCAGTCCTCTCCCTTGAATGAAGCACATTCCATCAAACCAAGCCATCTGCTCTTAAGACAGAATGAATTCTGTCTAACGTGATAAGCAGTGTATGAAGAGAGGCATTTAATCTAACATGTATGTTTAACAAAAGGGAGCACTCCTTATTTGGCAAGACATATCTTATATTCTTTATGAATTTTAAAATACTGCACCAGTGTAAATGGATGGATGAATTCGACATAGCTTGTGAATGGAATAGCTGTTATTTACAAAATATTTCTAAAACCTTCAAACCTTCCCTCTTTACAAAATTCAGGAACAGGAGGTAGATATATTAACTAACTTCATCCTTTGTAAACTTGAATGAAACTACTGAAAAATTGATCTGGTTTATACTCTTAAGAGGTTTATAGTGATTAACTGTTACAGAGGGAGATGTGTAGAGGCAGCTACAGCAACAACTACAGTACTATACTGAGAATTCATTAAAATATGCTTCTTGCATTCAGGCTGGTTATTACTGGGTAATGAAAATCTCTTTATTCCCTCCCAAAATGCCAGAAACCAAGCTCAATTCTTTTCAAAAAGAAAGAAAATGAAATATGACCTTAAAGACACACATTAACATTCCTGACATCTGGTCCAGTAGTCTGTTTTTGCCATGTGCCAGGGATATTTCATGGATTGCAATGAACACTGAAATTATAACCGACATGTCATTTGTACTCTCCTCCTTCTGCCATGTGAATCACTCTTACCAGAGCTTTTCTATATGAAAAGTCTGGACAGGAGATATACGTACATGTACGGCTCGGGTTAAAGTTTTTAGCAATGTGAGCTTGATCTGGCTGTATTAATTCACCATGACCGTCACAAGTTATCCTAAACAAGAGTACATAAAATGTTTATCCTAACAGTATATGACTTACTTCATGGTATACGTCACATTCTACATTACCATAACTATTTCAAGTATTATCCTTTGGGCTGAACTTTTTTTTGTAATGTTTTTGTGAAACAGCTGCTTATACTTGCCGGAAAATATAAAAGCAACTGGACTCCCTTATAGAACCAAAGAGATGAAAGGATTGTAACCTCTACCAGAACAGAGGTTCATATGTAGGCTTGGAGGGGACTCACTAAAAGCACTGTTTGCTGATAAAAACTTAACACCTCAGAAAGAAAAAGAAGACAAAACACTGGAATGATGAGAGGGAAGGAGCAGAAAATCAAGTCTGATTGAGTACTGGAAAATGACCTTGAGAAAAGCTGTGAGGGAATTTCTGAGCTGAGCAGTATCTGAAAAGGAGCTGGGAACTATGAAAAAACAAACTTTCCTGTTAGAAATCTCCTGTAAAGGAAAGCAGGTTTTCTACAGTCTTGATAAACAAGAATAATTCTGTTTCTCCTCTTACTCAACTATATGGCCCTGGACTTTGGCTCAAGTCCTCAAGATAAAAATGTGGTTGAGTTTTAGAATTCCATTTTTCTCAAGAAAAAACCAAGAAATATTCCCCCCCTACCACCTGCAAATCCAGCTGCTTTAATTACTCTGACTCTAGCTACACATCTGGCAAAACCCAGCATGTTTTCCCCAGGTATAGCCAAAAGATTTTTCTAAAATATGACATCTAATACCTTTTCACAGCAAACAGAGAATCAGACTACAGTTTTTTATATATATATAACTACTGTTTTATATATATACACACAGTATATATACACACACACATACGCGTGTTTATAATTTATATCTATATAAAATATAGATATATAAATATATATATGAAAATGCCTGTATCTATTTGTAGGACTAATACCTGATATTATAAGATTGTTCAACATCTCAAAACAAGCTTAATGATATAGGGCAAAATCTTGCCCAAATTTTAAGATGATAGAAAAGCATTCAAATGGCAGGCAAGGTACACATAGGTGCTTGAGACACAATGGGAGCAGCAGAACAGTTCTTTTGAGTGGCTGCAGGCAGCATGAGCCTGACACCAGCATCCAGAAGCACAGGAGATGATGTGCAATGCTGTGATTACAGTCACTTGCTTTAAAAGCCCCGTTTGTCTGCAGGACCTGAGCCTGAACTGAGCTCCGTGCTTCCCATGGAGCACCATTCACCTCTCTGTAGGATCAGTGCTTTTGTGTGCATATGTTTCACACAGAAGCGCTGAAATAAAATGTTCGGTTCACCTGTCTGATACTTAACTCAAAAGAGGGTCAGCAAGCTTGATTTGGGAAGTACTTTGAAAACCCTGGATGAAAGATGTTCTCTCTGAAGAGTACAATGAACTACTATTTCCTCTACCATTTAACAGAAAGCTATGTTAAAAAGCTCTTCACTGCACAAATGAGTCTGAAATGCTGACAAATGCACACAAATTAGTGCTTCATCAATTGTATTTGCTATATTTCCAGCCTGCAGGATTTTGCATGCCAAACTCCCATCAACATAAACACTGAAATGCAATTGAAGATCACAAAAAAAAGAGAGTTCTCTGATTGTCCTCAACATAATTTTCCAATTAAATACTTCTTTGGGGAGGTGGGAGGAGGAAGAAATGTAAGGATATGTTCACTCTGGTCAAAAAGATGTCCTTGAAAAGGGTTTTAAAAAAAATTCCCAATGTTCATAACTAAATATTAGGCTCAGAAATGGCAGGTTCATGATTTTGGCTGTATGCATACAGTATAGTGGATTATTACTATACAATATAACCAGGTTTCACAGAAATTTACAATGCAGCCCTTGCTAGTAGCTTTTTATGAGTCATATCTTTTTTAGTCTCAACTGCAGCACAACCTCCTCTCCAGTTCATAAATACATAATCATTCTTTACATATGTCTCCATTTACTTGAAGATACTCTGCAAACATATTGGATCTGTGGTGTCAATACTGGTTTGTAATGTAATTTTTGCAACAAAATTTAGCTGGGAGTCAGAAAGTGAATCAGAGTCACATGGCCAGCCAGTCTTCAGTCAGCTATTGTTTAAGACATTTTGAGTCAAAGACTTCTGATTTGGTTAAAGCAAAAGAAGATTTGAACCAAAAGATTCCCAAACAAGGACTGTGTCTCAGATTTGACAGTGCCTTACGGGAGTGACTGTAACCTGTGCTCTGATACGCTTTTGACTCTGGTCAAAGCCAGAACTCCCACTGGCTTGAGGCTGTAAAATCTTGCTCTTTGCTGTCAGCAATACAGTTTTGTTAAAAGAGGCACCTCAGCCATACGAAAGCAAGATTTATCCATGTGTAAAAGCAGTCTGATGTTGTCCAAAGAAAACACTGGTGTGCTATTTTTTAGGATTTTATTTGTTAAACTCAGAGCAGATACTGTTACTGCTGTGAAAGAAACCCAGATACATTTTCACTAAATTTAAACAGTAAAATTATAAAAACAATATATCTTCAACTTTGCTAATTATTCTTGCATGAAAATTTAACAACAGAGCATCTGAATTGTTAGTGACACTTGTTTTCAATAGATTGCTTTTGACTTCAGAAGTTGAGTGAAGCACGAACATGAGTCTCATGACTCCAAGGGGGATATTTTGAGTCTTTTTACCACATAATTTAGATTCTTATCCAATAAAAAGTTTCTTCTGCTTCAGTCAAAACTGTAGACATATGAAGCCAGTGATCTCAAATGTAAAAAATTCCAGCCAGCACAAAAGATTTATACGGTGCCTAGAATAAAATGGAAGTTAAGATATCAGATCTGGCCCTGTTCTGATACTCAGTTTAATTGCTTCCTTTCTGTTGTATTTGAATTTAGGAAATTTATTAGCTTCTTACTTTATTGTCACTTGATGAATAAAAAGAGAATCTCTATTTCTATCACTTCAAACACATCTGGTTCTGCAAAAAAATTAGCTCAGAAATACCAGAAAACACCTATTTAACCTTGGAAGGACATGAAAGTATCATTTTGGAGGGTTGTCATATACCGCAGAAATGTGGTGAGGCTTGTCTTTCATTACTCTCTGCCTAGGGCTCTCCAGGACAGTGGTCAAACAATTATTCTGAATATACTTTGAGGTAAGATGTTTCCAAGCTCTGCAGTATCAAAAATAAAGTCTTGATATGTGGTTTGAAAATGAAGTATCACACTCTTTCTACTGAATCTCCAAATGAATAGACTCTTGATCAGTCATATTTTCACACTTATTTTATCTCAGAAACGGATAAACACTTCATTCAGTGAGAAATTGTATCAGCTGAGGAGCCTGAAGGGGATCAACTCACAAAGCCTCACAATAATAACAACCATCTTAGAAGTGAACTCAACTCACATACCTGTACTGAATTAGAAAAAGAGTAGATTTTAACTTTGATCTGTAGCTTCCTATTGAATGTTCTAACCACTGGACTATGAAAAAATACATTAAAACAAAGTTATACAAAATAATTCCCCTCATATTTGCAAACAAATCCAAATCGTCTATCACTAGGACATAAAACTGGCACATAAAATGTTCAACAAGATATTTTGCACAGTTTTACGTACGGCAATGCTTGTCAACATAATTCTCAAATAACAGTGTTGGTGGGTTTTTTCAGCCTCTGAGGGCTTTAGGTGAGTATTTTTTCTGTTGTAGTTTCTTTTCTCTTGAATGATGTTTGTAATTAGAGCTGGCAAAAAATTGCAAAGGACGACTGCAAAATATTTGTTCCAAATATTAACTACTGAGTTTCTCTGCAAGCAGTCATTTTCCTTCTCAAGACACTCAAGACACTTCTGCAAATACACATAAGAACATTGTACAGAATATTTTTCATAATATAAACTAAACTGTTGTTTAGTTTCTATGCAGATACAGTTAATAAACAAATATGAAAGTCTTCACTCCCACCCGGAACTCTGCTAGCCTTTATTTCTTAAACAGTGCTTAACTGAGATTATTACTATTATGGAATACAATAGACAGTATTAGACAATGTACAGACACAATGGAAGGCATGATCCTTTTCCCCAGGTAGCTTGAGGCATGATAAAGTAGGTGGTTGCTTTGAACAGTAAGAGCAACAGGAGCAGCAGCAGCAATGGCTGGGTACTCTACCAGGACTATAAAGTGCACCATGGAGAGGAACAGCCCTTGATCTACCCCAAATGCCTGCCTTTGCTGCATTAGCGACAGCTGATGAATAAGCAGGTAAGATGACTACACTCAGCCTTTCAGGCTGACTAATGCATTGCCTAAACATATAGGAGGAAGAGGAAAGTTCTGTAGAAGCTTGAGATGTTCTTATAAAAGGGCTTCCTGTCAGAAAGTGTTATTTTTAATCAAAAAGAGTCACCTTTCCAGAACTTTACACTAAAATTCAATAGTTTCATGTAGATGGCTTTTTTCTCATCATAAACATGAAGAACATAATTCAAAATCATAAGTATTACTGAGTCAAGGTGAGCCCATATAAATGTTCCACTTTCCTTTCTTAAAAAGACAGAAGGAAAAGAATATCAAATGTTAATAACACTCATGAACTAGCTGAAGAGATACAGAAAGTAAAAGTTAGCTGTAAAATGGCTACTTCAGGGTTGTAGCACTTCCATTGTGTGAAAAATAAAGGACAATTACCAACCCTTTCCGAAAAAAAATAGTGGGAATAACTCTTTGAGTTTGAAGGGTAAGTACATAACAGGCAATTACAGGAAGATAGTGAAGATGAAATAGTTTTGTGAGACAAGATTCTGCTAGATCTTATTTCTGAATTTATCCACAGAAACTTGTAAGTAATTTTTCCCGTCTTTTGTAGGTTTTTAATACCTTTAATAAAAAGCAATTCTGAAAGGCTCTCCTCCCCTAATTCAATTATTTTAGAGTATCAAAAGATAGAATTTAGCACACTGTATCAAATGTATTAAATTTACTTCAGCTTGTCATCTTATTTTCTAATAAGGTTTGTGGATGATACAGTTTACACAAAAATTAGGGCTTTAAAACTGTTTGTCCACCTTATTTGTACATACAGAGAATTTTCCAAATGTGAAGAGTACTGCATTATAATTTACTACGTATATTGCAGAAGTACTTAATAGACTTCCTGTTAAACCAAATCCATACAATTTATGGTCAAGACCAAAAAAAATGATCCTCCCTCCAGGAGTTTAATACAGTTTAAACATGTTGGATGCATGAAACCTCTTACTCCTGTTAAGAAAGCATTAACACAGAAGAAAACTTGCATACATTATATATATCAATTACTACTTATACTTGTAGATTATATGTATATTAAAATGGTCCTCTAACACTGAAAAAAAATATTGTAGCACTGTTTTGTAAGCCATACACTTTTCTTGTAAATTCCTCTATTCTGAGACTGCAGGATGAATCTGGGTCAATTCACACCACCACTATTGTCACTTTTTTCCAAGCTAGCAGGAGTGTGAAATTAAAAAGGCTAACACCATGTTATTCACAAACACTCCAGAAAGTTCTTGGGATAAATTCACCACTACTGTAACCCGGTACAATCAGTTTTAAGTTAACCGATTTTAAGTCAATTGACTTGAAGTAGGATATGCCAGAGCCAGATTTGAACATTCATTTCCTCCTATCTTGAATATTTAATTGTTGAAATTGCCCTCACACGTACAGTAGTATCTAGTGACTCATTTATGTTTGATACCATAAAGATAGTAATAATCATGTTACCAGTAACAATCACTCCCTTTTTTTCCAGCCTACAGGAGACACCGTTTGTTTAAGCTACACAGGTTTGTTCAGTTTTTGTTTCTCTGTGTGTGGAAGAGAGAATTGCTGTGTGTGAAAAGTGATTACTGAGGAAATTAATTGGAACACACGCTATGTAGTTAGCTCTCAAATATTAAGCCGGTAGTTAATCATTTACATTGTGTGGGTCAGGAATATCCATTGACTAACGCAGATTCTGGTGAAAACATAAGCCTAAAGCTCCTCATACCAATCTGGCAGCAACCTTTCCTACAGACTTCATCAGAAAAAGAAAAAACAAACCTATGATGGAATTAATTGTTTTTCTCAGAAACTGCTTATCAATTAATATAAAGTATTTCTCAGAATATTCTGAAATATTGGGCAAAACTTCCTCCAAAGGTAGACCACCTTTAGAGGACTTGGTGAGAACTAACTTCAGGAACTGGTGTCCAGCACAGATCATGTCTTAAATAAATCAAAGATCAAGTTAGGAATTCATATTATTGCTCTTGGAAAAATTGTTCCCTTATTTTTATGGCATATTTATAAAAACAGAATCTGTACATTTATTACCCATAAAATGACAGTTGCTCTTACACCACCCAGCATGCTTAGACAATGCAGATACTGTGATAACACCTTTATACAGTAGGAAGGTAGTGAATAATTACAACCTATCAGACAGAATATAAGCATTCACGTATCAGCTGTCAGAAAGTGGGACTGAACATTCCTGTGACTAAAGAGTAAATTGGATTAGACATTTTTAAAAAAAGAGAGTCAATTTTTCGAGCTGGAATTTTATAGCTTATATATTAATACACAAGTATGTACAAAGGAAAAAAAAGCTAAAAGAAGTCATAGAAGAAATTGTGGGAAGGCATGGGAGAAGAGTCCAGACACAGATGGTTACAATTTGTATTTCTTCTCAAGGAAATATCACACGGCAGCCCATCTGATGCTGAGGAAATAGTGTATTTGGAAGCTAGCGTATACTGTGTTTAAAAAGATCATCCATCCTGTCAGAAACAGAAATACCCTACATAGGAAGTATGGAGGCTGCGATTTGTGTGCAACCTCTGCCACCTCGGCAGCTCTACTCCCTTCCTTTTACTGAAGTGCCAGGCAAAGATAATGCCAGCCATTTCAGCTGTGGACAGTTAGATGCAACCAGGACTTCTAGCGCTAAAAAGGGTAAAATTCCCTTTTGTGCAGTTCCAGCTATTTAATCTTCTTCCTAGCCCTTTCATTGGCATCTTTTTGGTTTTGTACCAAGTTCAGTCACTCAGTCTCTCCCGTCAGACTGACGCCACAACAGCGATGTACTTACATTGCTATCTGAACCACCGCAGCACCCAGGAGATGTAATCAGGGAACACTCTCTCTTTGCCACCGTAGCCACACAGCAGGGAGGACAGTTCCTGCTCTGGATTACGACCTCTTTTTATTTTCTCTCCTGCAAATAGTTCACCTCTGCACCAAAGATACACGTCACTCCTCAGTTCTTTCCGTTTCTTTATTTTTGTTTGTTTGCAAACTGAGACTTCCTCCTCTGAATCTTTCTTCACTCTTTTATTTCAGCTGACGTAATGCATACATTCTTAATCAAATGCAGAAAGCAACTACAAAAATCTTAAAAAATACTTTCTTCAGTAAAAACAAATTAATATTTTCCTGATTTTTTAAATTAAATATTATCACTTTCCACTTTTCTTGCTTTCTTTAAAAAATAGAATAAATACTTTTTAATTAAGATTAAGGAAATGTTTCTATGCACAAAGCCACTATTAGGTCTATAGCACATGTGATTGGTATTATAACTGATTTACTCCATTATGTTTATTTCGTACACTTTTAGGCATGAGGAGATTGTCTTTCTATCCATTGTAAGTAGACAGTATCTCGTCTGAAGAAAATTAAGACTACTCACAGACTAACCTACTGAATTTATTCCTACATTAAATACTTCAGAAGCATGCAGAAATTTTCCTGAAAAAAACCCCCACCAAACAACAAAAAAACCAACCAACAAAAAAAACCTCAACCACAAGAAGTAAGCAATGTTATTTTAGATGTGCATAATTGCATAATTTAGTCCTGGTCAGTAATCCAAGGTACAGCAGAACATAATTTCAATAAGCAAATGAAAGTACACTTAAAATCATTACTTCCTTTGTCTTCGTGTTTGTAAAATCAACGCAGAAGTGATTTTTTGCAACAGTTTTCGGTACATACAACAGCTAAAGAACCTTATCACAGTTGTAAAGTACATAATACTAGCAATGTTCCAAGGAAAATATTAGGCTTTCTGATCACTTAACATATGATAATAAGGGTACATTTTGGAACATGCCACTGTTATCTTGTGTATTTTAATAATGGCTTCCTCAACTGTTTAGCTTCTTAAAACTCCTTAATAGTCTATCACAAAAGTTAGCAAAAAGAAGCAGTCTATTTTTGCCACAGAAATGGCCAAAAAAAATACTAACATTAAAAATTTTGTGGGAAATAAAACATAAAAATAATTCCAAAAAATCTTAAAGTGGCTTTGTATTGAACAAAACCCACACTTGTTCTGTGACACTAAACACACAGTCAAAGGTCATCGTGAAGTATTCATCTAAGAAAGCTCTTTGGATATGGCCCAAAACATTTTTGCAAGTGACAGTGTATTCAGGAATTTGAGTTTTATGTATCTTAGAATGAAGAATAAGTTTGAACTATTTAGTATCATACATGACCTTTCCAAACTGATAGGTAGATCATAATTAGAGGTTGATGGCTCTGTTAACAGCATGGCAATAAAAAGCATGCCTTTTATCTTAGGAGTAGAGGGCTTTGCATTAACATCTATAAATCTTAAGTTCAGCTTCAGTGCTCTCATAATATCACTCAAATTTTATTTATATGCATTTTTTATATACATCATCTACTTGTCTAAATGTGTAATAGATGGCTAGTTTATGATAAAGAGTATCTTCAAAGTGACAACACAAAACTAGTTAGAATCATAGAATCATAGGATCATTTAGGTTGGAAAAGACTTTTAAGATCATCAAGTCCAACCGTTAATCCTAACACTGCTGAGTCCACCACTAAACCATGTCCCTAAGCACCTCATCCACACGTGTTTTAAATACCTCCAGGGACGGTGACTCAACCACTGCCCTGGGCAGCCTGTTCCAATGTCTGACAACCCCTTCAGTGGAGAAATTTTTCCTAATATTCAGTCTAAACCTCCCCTGGTGCAACTTGAGGCCATTTCCTCTTGTCCTATCACTTGTCACTTAGGAGAAGAGACCAACATCCACCTCTCTACAACCCCCTTACAGGTAGTTGTAGAGAGCAATAAGGTCTCCCCTCAGCCTCCTCTTCTCTAAGCTAAACAATCCCAGTTCCCTCAGCCGCTCCTCATAAGACTTGGGCTCCAGACCCCTCAGCAGCTTCGTCACCCTTCTCTGAACACAGTCCAGCACCTCAATGTCCTTCTTGTAGTGAGGGGCCCAAAACTGAACACAGTACTCAAGGTGCAGCCTCACCAGCCCTGAGTACAGGGGCACGATCACCTCCCTACTCCTGCTGGCCACACTAACTCTGATACAGGCCAGGATGCCGTTGGCCTTCTTGGCCACCTGGGCACACTGCTGGCTCAAATTCAGCCGGCTGTCAACCAGCACCCCCAGGTCCTTTTCTGCGGGGGAGCTTTCCAGCCACTCGTCCCCAAGCCTGTAGCGTTGCCTGGGGTTGTTGTGACCAAAGTGCAGGACCCGGCACTTGGCCTTGTTGATCCTCATACAATTGGCCTGGGCCCATCGACCCAGCCTGTCCTAGCTGCATCATTTCAAAAGTCTATTATTACTCTAGCTGGAGAAATAGTACCTGACCTCATGATGGTCACATTGAAAAATTTCAGCTCTCTGCATTGAAACTTCACACTTGTCCCTCAGTTCACTATGTATGTGTTTAAGAACCACCATATACGCCAGTGCTTTGTTGGGTTAAGGCCCAAGTGCTCAGTATCATGAGGCACGAAACACCATGCTACACTATGAGATCACTTGCAGCAGCCCCATCACTCCTCCCTGACTGCAGAGTGAGTCCTTGCAACGAGTTGTTTCACATTAACAGTTTCTGATGTTTACAGTCACATCTCTCTGTCTGTCTTTGTTTATTTTGCTAATCAAGTTTATTTGGCTTAGGAAGTTGTAAAAGCTATTCTCAAATAACTGAAGCTTGCCGATCTCTTTCCAGACACGAAACCATAAATTTTCTGTTTTCTTCTTTTGATTGTGAGGATGAATTTAATATTTTAAATCAATACTTTAGGACTATCTGCAAACTAGATGCCTTATCCGAACTCTGCTTAATCTTTCTAAGGAGTGTCTACCCTTTTTTTCGATAGCAACAAGCTCATTGGGTTCAAAGCTGTAATAATGAAAGGCATAATAGCTTGGTTTATTCAGCTTTATAATCCTCTAAGGCAGTGCTGACTGAAGGTTGAATAAACATTGGGTTTATGGTATTGGTAAACCCTCAGGAGATAAAAAATTGGGGATAAAATCTTAGCAAAACTAATAAGATATTAATATGCAATAAAATTAAGCAAATACTTCCTAAAATCCTTCAAAATCAAATTAGACTTCTGACTTATATAATTAACCCCTTAAATATAGGAAAATACAGAAATGACATAAATGGGACGTTCTGTTTCCTAGATAGTCACTAATTACTTAGTTCAAGATAGTCTTGATAGTCTCATTGATAGTCTCAAGATATAAATGTGCTATGAGGTAATGGTGTATCACTGCAAGATGCGAACATTCAGAGCTCTTTGAAAATTGCTTATCCATAATGATTATGCAGCATCTAGGGTACTGCAGTATAAATTATTGGGTTCAATCATCTGAACTAAAGCACAGCTTTAAGTAATCGTTTTATACATAGCTGTGTGACACCAGCTGAGCCTAACTGCCTTCAGTCACCACTTTTAACATTAGCAGTTAAACCATCTTAAGGAAGCTAAGACATTCAGAAAATAAACTTTATCTGAACCCTCTGTTGCTCCCAGAAAAATGCCATTTGAATTCTAATGCTCTCATTCACAGACTGTCTAGATCCACCCAGTTTTATTTCACAGTTCTGTGGTCTGTATCAGACCTTTCTAGCAACCACTGTTTACTGCAAAAATGGAGTCTCAAGGCATCATACATGTACCTTAACCAAATTACTGATAACCAAACAGAAATAATCACTTTTCCACAATTTCAAGAGCCTAGCAAAAACTTTCTGCTATTCCTTTTGCACTTCTTTTATTATTGAGACACTTCCATTGTTTTAGTTGTTGAGAGGCGTTGGCCTGGCACAGGGCACCCTTATCAAAGCAGTCTCAGCCTCCTTGCCTTTCTCCATGCTTGGATACATCAAGCAATCCTGTGTTTATCCTCACTTCTGAACCAGACAGAATTGAAGCTCTGCTTAAAACCACTCCTGGCCCAGGATTTAGCATCTTGGATGTAAATTTTGAAATTTTCCTTGCAGCTCTTTCTATACATGATCATCAACCTGTAATCTTTCTTCTTTGTACTTATTAAGTTAGCTTGAACCTTAGAAAATAATTCCATTATCACCGGTACCACATCTGTGCACCAACCTTGCCACACAGAAGTACAAATTTGACACATTTATTTTACATTACTCATAGAACATGATACAGAGTTTGTATCAGCTGGATGCCTTTGTCATGTCATGTTCAAGCTGCCATGACAAAGGTAACCCCAAAACCTTTTAACAGTATTTGAGCATACAGACCGTATTTAGCATTGACATGTTGAACGGCACCAAATTTGACTCAATATTAAAATCTAGATATTTAAAAATCGTTGAACTATGGCAGAAATATGTTACAGCTCAAGGTTACCTTAAAAAGAATGTGTCTAGTATCTGCAAGATATAAAAATAAGAATCTTTCTGAGATTTTAACCTGAATATCTGCAATTCCAGAGTGTTCAGTCCACACCAGTTCAGTATAGTAAAGACTAAAGAAGAACATGGACCCTGCAAGCAGCCATAGGATAGAGGAACTATGACCTCTCAGGGCTCCAGATTGCAATATGGGGTAGGGACTATTCAGAAAAACAAGTCCTCTTCACATCTTCAAATCCCTGAAAGTACTAGCAAAATTTTAATGAGATCTGGATATCTAACCTTTCTAGATCACCTTGAAAGATTCACCTTTCATCTTTAATATTTTTGTCTCATTTCTTTTAACAAAATTCCTTTCCAAAGACCATAAATTCTCCTAAAGACCTACCATCAAGAGTTTAAACTCATTGTCCACTTTCAAATCTGTCTGAAAGCTGCAGGCAGGTTGCTTTGTAACAGTTGGCTTTACAATGGATCAGCTGTAGTTTGCCTCTGCCACTCTGCGCTGAAATAGGCACCGTCTCTTCTTCCACAGCCAACATAAATAATGCATCCTGTACTCTAGTGATTTTGACAATACCAAAATAATGTGGTGAAGCCTGGATCGAAGTCTGCACTGCCAAATGTTCCAGCACTTCACAGATCCAGGCATAACTAGAGACTTTCAGATACCTTTTAAGGCACAAATGTGACACGGTTTGCTAAAATGAATGCTTCACTTCTGGTTTTGTACTGTTTTCATTTTTTTATAGTAAATTATAGGGGGTTTTTATAGTTAATAGTTTCTTGATCATTTAAATCTGTCGTGGAGCAATCTTGGTGGGCTTCTGGTCTTGTTCCCATTCCTTGACCTCAGTGGTTAGCCCCGTCAGAAGTGAAAAGCTTTTTGAGAGAGTAGAATTATTAAAATGCAGCAGAAGATAATACTGTTTCCCCATTATTTCCCCTTTTTGCTTGTTCAAGAACAAGTATCCTAATAAGATTCGACCTACAACTTGCTGAAGTCAACAAGCATCTTTCCATTAACTTTAGAAAGCTTTAGATGAGGCTTTGAAAAACCAATACGGATCAGATGGTACTGATCAGTTTTCTTTTATTCTGTTTGTATTAATCAGTACCACAAAAAAATATCATAAATGTTATTGCAGTGTTACAGGGATAAACTGATACTTGATTTGACTGTTATGGAAGGCCAATAACAGAGCAGTAGTTCTAGATTCTGGATATGAAAGGTATGAATATTAACTGCCCATGAGAGCATCTGTTTTCCCTCTGTGATATTTTTGTTCCAACTGCTGGTGAATGCTATGTATCAAAAACCACACATTCTTTTAAGGCCTTGGTATATATACAAAGGGGATTTTTGAAAAATATTCAGTGTTAATGTTACTGGGATTAGCAAGGATGAAATCTTTTTAGAACTTTATTTTTCACAAGTCTCTAGAAACAGACCTGGAATCAATCCATGGCTTTGTTGGGCTGTTAGACTCTTGATATAGATCTTTTTTTTTTTCAAATTAAAGAAATGCTTTTTCACATGATATGTGGTTAGAGTGGAATGCTATTAAAAGTAAAATTTTCATCCTTGGATCTCTCTGTCTAAAATAAAGGCAGCAGGTAAATCAAGAAGAGGATGCAAATGTGAAACTAAAGGTTTTTAAATTTTTTTTCTATTAAATGTTTTACTCATCTACACTTAAGAATCTTTGGACTCCCAATATGTTTTTAGAAAGAGAATTGATGCCCAGTGATATAAATAGTGTCTTTTTGTTGGAGTGGGAGACGGACCCGGAGTAACGATGGAGTCTCAATATGAGTATGGTCGTTCTCCCACTCCAACATCTGGTAGCAGAGGATGGTTCAGCTCGACTGAGGTCTCCGAGACTGCGGTAAGCAGCTAGAGGAGGGGAGTGGGAAACCACGGCTGAGGGAAGTGCTGCTCGGGCACAAGAAGTGGGGCAGACACTGGTGTGAGGTCGCTCCTCACCCCTCAGGCGCAGCTATGGAAACAGAAGCTGCGGCCACCTTGCTTGCAGGAATCCTCTCTAAGAGAGGGATTGAAGCACCTGTAAAGCAGCTGATCAAGTTAATTAGGTTGGGACAGTGATGGGGTCATTTTTCTGACACGCACATGCTGTTTTCTGTCTCGGAATGGCGGGACTTTGGAGGGACAATGTGGCAAAAAATGATCGAGGGGAATGAAAAAGATGAAAAAGAAATAAAGACTGTCCGTGAACTGTGGAATGACGTGTTAGCGACATTAAAAGCGATGAAAGCGGAGCAGGAAGTAGCCTGTGCCGCTGCTCAAATGCTAGGCTTAGGAACGGCTGCTCCGAAACCACCAAGTAAGCCGGGACCTATTGCGCGGTTCTTTGGTATGCCTGCGGTGAAGGGTATGACCGGGACTGTTTGCAAAACTGTTGCTGACATTCGAACTAATGAGACCCCTGACCCTCCTGAGGAAAGAAAAAGTCTGCCGTGGAACCCATTGCAGGACGCGGAAAAAGCGGAAGTGGGAGAACGACCATACTCATATTGAGATTCCATCATTACTCCGGGTCCGTCTCAGACTCCAACATCTTTTTCTCTGTGAGAAAGAATTCCACAGTTTCATTGTATCTATGCTATTAAGATGCTATTTGATGTATACCTCTCAGCACAAACAAGTGGTGTGGCACCTATGAGAACTCTGTTCAGGAAATATTTGTGAGAACAGCTTATTTATCTGTGTCCATCCATACAGTAATAATAAGGAAACAGGGTTTGATCTGGATATCAATGAGATTATTGTGTCTTCCATTGACATTAATGTACTTTGGAAGAAGCCCGTGATGACCGTTACAGTACAATAACAGATCAGCTTTCAGTGCAAAGGATCCCCAAGCATATTGCAAACTGTAAGTGTAGGTACCCTTCAAACATATTCTAAAAGCATATGACACTTTACAAGAACCGTAGAAAATGGACAATCTGCTTGAAAATGCAGAAGGAAATAAGTGTCTAGTGGATACTCAAACTGGAGCTGTCCAGGACCATGGAGTTAATGCAGTTTTGATCTGCTCTTTGAATGCCAAAACTTTAACAGATTTTTGCATCTGGTATTGGGCTCATCTTTTGTGAACAGTTACATGTGCAGATAGAGCAGAACAGCTTTTAAAGGAAGAGAATGGAACATGTCTAACTGCAGGTCTCAAGCCTTTCTAGAAATTGTAAGATACATAAATGAAGAAGGAAAATATTCTGTATGAGATTTGGGTTTAGGGCTTTTCTTTTAGTTTAATGGAAAATTGCTGTATGTTTCATGTGTGCTCCATAAAAACTGGAATTTGGGAGAAAATTCAGAGGTACTCTGATGAGGATTCTAGCATGACAGAGTTCCTACGCACTGTGGAGTACCATCCCCTTGGAGGTAGGATGCCTGGGCAGAAAAAACTCAATGCAAAATAGAGTCAATCTTACACATTTCTTGCGTGCTCAATTGCATGTGGCCTGTCTTATTCCAAGGAGGGGGAAAAAAATCTCATCCTGCAGTGTTCAAAAGATAGGAGACATGAACCTGCTTGTGAATCCTACAGACAGAAATTAGGTAGGGGCTTAAAAGTAACAAGAAAGGTTGTTAGAAACTAATGAATTCCTTCAGGCATTTCCCATTCTCCCTCTGAGGATGTCTGTAACTGGCACTGTTACCCACATACTGACTCATGATCGCTGTATTTCCATGAGCTCCTGTTGGTGTTGTCGGTTTAAATACCGATATAACTGAGAGGACTACACCATATGGTGGCATTGCTGCACTGGGTACTGTTAAATACAGAAGTGACGTGAATTGCACATATAAAGCCATATTTTTAGTATTCAGAATGACAATGTAGGCCAGATTTTTCCAAAATTCTTGGTTCTTATCAGGGTATCACAACAAGAGCCAGATTCTCAAGTTTTCAACTCGCAGCTGCCTGTACTTGGACACTAATCATCAGATTTTTCAGAAGAGTTTTCAGTCAAAAGTGCTATGATCTTTTGATTATGTTAATCTGCTATGACAACAAGTGTTGAGATGTTGCAGTTTCGCCATGGACCAGAGATTTTTATTTCACGTAAATCTAGCAACTCGTGAAGTCAGCTGGGCTTGTTCTTCCTCTCCTCATTTAAATCTGCATAACTCCATGGGCTTTCTGAAGTCTCTCCTGAATACACTGATCTAAGAGGAGAATCAATTCCAAATGTGGAAAACCTTCTAAGGGAACACAAAGAGCAGTACGATCCTAGTGTGAATGAGATTACAAATTCCTGGCTACTAGCTCTGGTTACTTCACTTAACTGAGTGGTAATTTCTTCAGTAAACATTGTTAAAAATGGAATTCTGTTTGTCTATACATGCAATTACTGCATGTGATTATATCTAAATGAGAGAAAAAGGATACACATGAAATAAAATATTTGCCTAGCTGCTACTTTGAAAGTATGTGATTTTACTTACAAATATAATTGCAAATTTAGTCCTCCCTAAATTATCAAAATAAGAATGTGACCAGTGCAGGTATTGTAACATTTGGGATAAACTTATGATCCTTAGCTAGAAAGTTAATTGCAGAATCTATCAATTTTTTTCAGCTCTATCTGATCTCTTTTCTCATAACATCAGTAACTGGTTACACTACCCATAGTATTAGGTCATAGTACGGCTGATGCTCCTGTAACGTGGTGTTACTGGCTTCTGCTGAAGCCCTTCTACTAAACAACTGGAATATATTTATGTATTGCTCTATGTGATACGCGATGACTCCAGACATCATTTCTCCTGCTAACTACTGTGAATTCTTTTTCTCTTGTGTCCTGGGCATACACATCAGCCCCCACCATTTTTAGAAGGATAGTCCTGGCATGTGACTTGGAATATCGTAGAATCATACAGAATGGTTTGGGTTGGAAGAGACCTTTAAATGCCATCTAGTTCCAAGCTCCCTGGCATGGGCAGGGACATCTTCCCACTAGATTAGGTTGTTGAAAGCCCTATCCAACCAGACCTTGAACACTATCCTCTTTTTTGAACCTGCCGCTGGCTCTTGTATTATGCCGTAGTTCTTATCTTGACTTATCCCTTCTGTCCCCCTCGTATTGTCCGCTTTGTCTCCTCCCTTGTCAAACACTGCAGTCAGTTAACGATACCCATCTTGCGCACACATGGCTTGTTTTCCCCTAAAGGCATGTATGATTTCTTTAAATAGAGATACTTTCTTTTGCATTCACTTTTCAGGCATTTCATTTGGGAGATTTCCAGGAATGTAGCCCAGAATGGAAGCCATCTTGTGTGATAGTAATTGAAAAGTATCACGATTTTTTTTCTGTAAACTTGTCTAATTCTAATTACAAGATAGCTGAGACACGCTTAAATATGCTTACTTCCCTTCTTTCTTTCCTGGTTTATATCTTCTCTCAAGACAGTGCAGTATTTCTGACAAATGGAATTAATTTTGAAAATGTGATTGAAGAAAGTGTAACATTGAGGTAATGTTACACAAGATAAGAGTTTATCAGCTATTCATAATTATCAGAACTGAAAGAAGAGTGTACCTATTCAAAGCATGAGGGACAATCCTTGAGCAAATCCAAGACGTATCACTGACTTCAACAGGACTTTCGAGACTCAGCATGTTAGTCCATCTGTACACCGTACCTAACAAGCGGCAATGTTTGCAATGAGCATTCAAAGGATATTTTTATATTAAAGTCAAGTGTCACTGCAACTTCTCCCTTACAGGGTGTGAAAACAAAAACTGTAATTCTCCTTTCACTTCTAGGTGTTCCACAGTGGTACAACCCATTAATGTTCAAGTAGCAGAAAACAAAGGAAAAGCACACCTTGCATCTTTTTATCATTTGAATGAAAACTTCTGCAGATAGCAAGCAGTTTAATTTCTTCCAGTGGTTCCTGAAAGCAATTTTCATAAACACTAGTTATTGTTTTGTCTTCCTGAATCCACTGTTAGGAGCAAGCGCTATTCATTTTGGTGTTAGTTTTTAACTTGCCCTGGGAACTTTAGGTTTCACAGAAATGGCACTTAGTATAATAAGGAATAATAAGGTACACTTCCGGAAAACATTCTTCTCTTTAATCTGCAGATTGTGTGTGATTAAAGGCAAGAAAGGTAGTAAATAATTGTCCAGGGAGATTTTATGCATGTATAAACATGCCTGGAAGTGTGGGAAGGGGTTGGTTTAAGAAATAAGGCTGTCTTTGTTTAAATCCTGTTCTGGGGTTTGGTGCAAATAAAGGGAAAAGTAAAAGTCGTGATTGTCTTCCATTGATGTAAATCATGAGTTTCTTCATTGGCATCCCAGCGAAACCAGTGAAACGAAAGGAAAATTGCAACATTTCGTTTGCTAATAAGCTTGTGAAAGAAGGTAATTGTACCTGTGCAGCTGAAGGTCATACCAGTCTGCCCTACTTCAAAACTTATTTCCTGCTCTTTTCTCTTACAGTATGAATCCAAATGATTAATAAGATTTAAGAGAACTATGCACAGAAGCAGTATAAAACATGGGAACTGGGCATATGTGTGTATGTAAAGAAACCAAAAATACAGCTAAGAGCTTAAAGATTTGCATATGCAAATATGCACAGGCTGTGAGTGAGTCTGTGCAGGTTTGCATTAAAGCACAGAGTAAAGTATTAGCACACTTACCCTCTCAGAAAGGCTAACTAGAAATGTAGGCTGTGCAGCCTCTGTTCCTTCTGCTGTCCTGCAGATCTATGGATAGGTTATTAGCAGAGCTAATCATATTTAAAAACTTGAAGTTCCTCTCTGGCTGGCTGAGAGCTCATGAGACACTTCTTACTCTTTTAAGGTGTCACGTACCAGCTATCTTTGTTGCCACATACCTAGGTTTTTGCCTTTTCCCTTTATAGCCCCACTTCCTGGAGCAAGGAGAAGCTTCATTTTCCTTAAAAAGGAAGTGTTCAATGCTACAAGGACTGTGGAAAATTTTAAAGACCTAAACAGATCGGATTCAAAAACCCCAAAGGTAAGACATAAGAACCACCATATCTGCTTACACTAAAAATCTCATGACTTTTAAAACTGGCTCATTATTTTCGAAATATTTTTGAGCCTGGCTCAAAATATACTTGAGCTTGCTAGCGTTAGGCTTACTTGCATTTTTGGATCTTTGTATTATCATTATTCCTGCTGTAGAGGCAACTGAATGAGGAACTACCAAAACCTATCTACACTGATCAGCCACAGAGACACAAGGTCTCATAATGTGTGGAGGTTGGATGGAGACCTCTTGGCAGGAAGTGAGGACAGTTAGTGGGTAAAGGTACTCTTGGTACCATTGTACTTTAAACAGCACAGATATTTACAGCATGATCAAATAACAGTAAAGCATGACTAATGCTCCCAAAATAGGTAGGAAGGTTTTGCTTTCTTCCTTCCCTCCCATTCTATTCCACCTCTTTTCAGATAAATTCCAGTTCTCTCTTTATTTTAGTATATGGAAATAATCTCTGTTCTTGGCTCAGATTCTATTAATGAAGGTTTGAAGTGGTTATTGAAAAGAAGGGGAAGAAATCTTAAAAGATCAAGAATATTTTTTGAAAGAACCTTCACTTCAAACTGGGATAAATTTACAAAATGTAAGGATGGAAGAAATGCCATACTGAGTCAGACCATTACCCCATTCAGGCCAGTACTCTGTCGCTAACAGAGGCAATAAGAGGTGCTATTTTGGGAGAGTAATGGTGATTAGCTGCAGTTCCTTCCTCTTAGTGACTTCCAGCATCCAAAATCTCTGTACTAGTGAAGTTAGAAAGCATGTCCCTGCCTATTCCTTTTAGTATCTGTCTCTAGACTGGATTTCCATAACTTTTCTTATGATTCATTTATGATCCTGCTGATATTATTTGTCTCCACAACCCCCTGTCGCAAGAGTTTCTAGAAGTCCTCTATCCACTGTGTAGAAAGGTACTTTCTGTTGTCTGGTTTAAACTTACCTTCTGTTGGCTTCAGTTCCTGCTCACTCACCTAGTACAGTGGGGTTTGATGAATAACAGTTCCACATATACCTTATTCATCACCTTGTAGATTTTGCAAACCTTGGTCATAATCTGTTTTCTTCTCTCCAAGCCGGTCACAAGCAGAGTTCCCCAGGGCTCAGTTTTGGGACCGCTCTTGTTTAATATCTTTATCGATGATCTAGATGAGGGGATTGAGTGCTCCCTCAGTAAGTTTGCAGACAACACCAAGTTGGGTGGGAGTGTTGATCTGCTCGAGGGTAGGAAGGCTCTGCAGAGGGATCTGGACAGGCTGGATCGATGGGTCGAGGCCAACTGTATGAGGTTCAACAAGGCCAAGTGCCGGATCCTGCACTTGGGTCACAACAACCCCACGCAACATTACAGGCTTGTGGACGAGTGGCTGGAAAGCTGCCCCACAGAAAAGGACCTGGGGGTGTTGATTGACAGCTGAAGATGAGCCAGCAGTGTGCCCAGGTGGCCAAGAGGCCAATGGCATCCTGGCCTGTATCAGAGTTAGTGTGGCCAGCAGGAGTAGGGAGGTGATCGTGCCCCTGTACTTGGCGCTGGTGAGGCCGCACCTCGAATACTGTTTTCAGTTTTGGGCCCCTCACTACAAGAAGGACGTTGAGGTGCGTGTCCAGAGAAGGGCGATGAAGCTGGTGAGGGGTCTGGAGCCCAAGTCTTATGAGGAGCGGCTGAGGGAACTGGGGTTGTTCAGTCTGGAGAAGAGGAGGCTGAGGGGAGACCTTATCACTCTCCACAATTCCCTGAAAGGGGGTTGCAGAGAGGTGGGTGTTGGTCTCTTCTCCCAAGTGACTAGCAACAGGACAAGAGGAAATGGCCTCAAGTTGCACCAGGGGAGGTTTAGATTGGATATTAGGAAAAATTTCTTTACTGAGAGAGTGGTCAAACACTGGAACAGGCTGCCCAGGGAGGTGGTGGAGTCACCATCACTGGACGTGTTCAAAGAACGTGTAGACATGGCATTGCGGGAGGTGGTTTAGTGGGCATGGTGGTGTTGGTTGATGGTTGGACTTGATGATTTTACAGGTCTTTTCCAACTGTAGTGATTCTGTGTGAAGAGTCCCAGACTCCTTAGTGTCTCCTTGTAAGGCAATTGCTTTACCTCCGTACTTGTTTTAGTTGCTCTTCTCTGTACTTTCCCTAACTCCACTGACTTTTTGAGATGCAGAGACCAGAAATACACACAGTATTCGGGATATGGGCACATCAATGTTTTAAATAGTAGCAAAATAATACTTTTTGGTTTGTTCTCTTCTTGATGATGCCATTCCTTGTTGAACAGATAATTGCAGGCAGCTGGCAATGATGAATGAAATCGGTCTCCTGAGTTGTACCTGCCATTTCTGAGCTCAGCACCATGTAAACATGATTTGGATTATTTTTCCTGCCTTACAGTTACCTGTTGCTTTTTTTCCTACTCCCTCACTGAGGTCCTTTTGATGATCCTCACCACCAGCATGGTATTTGACTTCCCAAAATAACTTACTATCATCTGTGAAACTGGAGATTTCACAATTCACTCCCTTTTCCGATTGCTGATGAAGATCTTGAATAAAACTGGTCCCAATACAGAGTCATTAATGACTCCTCTACCAACTCTTGGCTTCTTCAAAAGTGACCATTGAACCCTACCAGTTGCTTTCTTTCTAACCATCATTCAATCTGCAAAAGAACATTTTATTCAACCTTAAAGCAGCTTAGTTTCCTCAAGAGCCTTTGGTTAAAAACCCTATCAGAAGCTTTTAGAAAATCCAAACGTACTCAGATCACTCGATCCCCTTTATCCACACATTCACTGGCACACCCAGTAAACCAGAATGATGAGAACTCCACCAAGCCAGTGAGGCAGGACTTGCTGGAACCTTCCCAATGAATCGTCTTTACTCATGTGCTCAGTGACCTTTTATCATAGACTCTACAGCCGTGTCAGGGTGGAGGGCAGAATCACCAGACTGTAGGTCCCAGGACCTCCCCATCCAGACCCCTCTATGAGGATGGAATTGCTAAACCACCACTTCTCTGGTGCAATGGGCTACACACGTTTATAAGATACTCTTCAAATTCTTATATTTCTCTTAATTTTTTGTTTATTTTTCTACTTGCCATGTATTACAGGCTTTTCTTTCTTCTCCTTTGTGCAGGCCCCCTATTTTTTAACTGCCATTCTTTTCCCTGAGATAGTAACCTTTTCCATTTCCCATCATTTGCTATGATAGCTTTTCCCTTGAGCCTTGAAGAGATTTCAGTTGATGACTTCATTTTCTTCTGGAATTGCAGTACACAGTTTAACTGGGCTTGCAATACATACTCCAGGCTCTTGCTTGTTGAACTATTCCTTACAGGATTTTTTGTTCGGCTCGTTGAATTTTTTATTATTTTTAGGGTTTTTTTACTAACTGTCTCTTTTTTAATCTAGTGCTCTTTCTTAAAACTGAATATCAGTCTGCTAGATTGATTTGTCTTTTTCTCTCATGGTACAAACTATATTGTGATCATGGTTACAGAGTGGCTCACCCACTAGTAATTATGCACCCCTCGAGACAGAGTTCAGGGTAATGTCTGGGGTTTTTTCCCCAGGTTCTGAGGCAAGGTGATGTAGGAAGGAGTTTTTTCTTACATTAAAAAATTTTCTTTCTACATCTCATCCTGATGAGGCACTGAACTATATCTAGATAGTTAAAATCTACTATCATTTTATCTATCTTAACTGCAGCTTCTTCAGTTTCACTTTTTTGTAATGATTGGGGTGGAGGGCTTGGTAATATAGTCCTAATGCTACATTTTTACTACTAAAGTACTGGATTTCAACCACATAGATTCCTCAGTGCTCTTCTTTTCCCACAATATTATACTGTATTTGAACTTAGCATTATCCTTCCTGTACTGTGCCTCTCCCACACCCTAATATCCTCTCTGTACTTTCTATAAAATTGATGTCCTAGCATCATAATAACCTTGTTTACCTCACCTCAACCAATCTCTGTGATGTATCTTCTGTCAGGTTGGCCACCGGTGCCAACTATTGCAATTTTTATACCTTATTTTTCAGGCTTCTACTATTGCTGTAGAAGCATCTATAATTTTTGGCCTTGCTCAGTATTGCACATGCTACTTAACTGGCAGTGTAAGCAAACTGATTTGCATTGTCCGTTTATCACAATCCTTTATTTATGTCCCTCCTGGCCTTTTTGGAGGTGCATTGAACATTAGCTACATCCTCTTTGAGAATTGCATCAGACTGAACCAAGTGCTCCTCAGTGCCTGTCAGCTTTCCCTCTGCTTCTAGTTTAGATAATCCTCTATGATCATTTTAATTTGCAGTGCCAACAGCCAGGCTCTATTTTGGTTAAAGTAAAGCTTATTTTTCTAGGATACGACATTCCCAAAACATTTACCAGTTCCTAGTACAAACAAATCCCTCTATTCTACACCTTTGAGTCAACCATGCCCTGAGGCTCTGGACTTCTGCCCATCTCATGAGCCTTACACTGGAATCGGCAGTATTTCAGAGCAGAGAGGTCACGGAGGCCAGTCTCCTGCCCAGCAGGTTGCCTTTGCCATGAAGGCTGTTTCTCCTGCACTTCCTCGTGTTGATGGTACCAACAAGGACCAAGACCAGTGGCTCTTTCCCTGCTCCTCAAACCAACCTAATCAAAGTAAACTAAGACCTTGTGAGGTCTGCTGCCTTTGCAGCCCACAGGCAAAATACTTTGTGATCCTCTCCAGTGCTGCAAACTCATCCACCCACATGCTTATGATGAAGCAAGTCTCCCTCTCCCACCACCTGCTTCTCCCAGCCCTGAAGACCCCCCAGTGCAGGAGCACCCACAGTACAGGAAGACTTTGTGGCACCAGCTGGGTGATGGATCTGATCCAAGAGCTCTCTTGCCCTGAGCCTTGCATCCTCCTCAGCAACACGAGGCTCTGAGTGGAAGCAGGGATGTCCCTGTGGGCCTCATTTGTGAACCTCTCTGACTCTCCTAACTGCTCCTGTTCAGCTTCTCTCAGCTCAGGAGAACAGCCCTGTTCTCTCAGGGCCAGGAGGGCTGTGCGTCACATCCACATGTAAAACTTGCCCCCTGGGAGGACTCTCTCATCCACTGTACCCCGTGCAATAGACGAGGGAGCTCCCAGCCTATTGCCGGGCTTCTGCTTGAGCTTGAAACATGGCTGTTATCTGAAAGCATGCAGTAATTTAGCTTCTCTTCTGATTAGATGATGAGGGTTATATTACCCTCTTTATTTTACACTTATTAAGCTAGTTAGCAACAAAGTCAAATCTGGTCTAACCATGACCTACCCTGCTTACTAGCTTCCAGGACCCATCCTGACATGCCGGCAGAACTGCTGAAGGGACTGCCATTGCTCTCTTCATTTCACTGTCATTTATGGAGGCAAAACTGATGTAAAATACCTCCTCATCCTGATGTGAAAAGATTTTATTTCCATACACTTTGCACAGGTGTGTACAATTACTCAACATGTAAAGAATTACTAAATTAAACCTAGGGTGTTTACAACCTTTCTAATCTTATTTCCTGCATGAATTTCTTTTCACAGCAGACGGATTCAAAGCAGAAAAATTCTGATTTGGTTTTAAAACATACTAAGAGTATAGATCAGAAGAATCTGATTTTTTCAGTCCATTTAATTAATTTAGCATTTGGTGTTACATGATTTCTGTGAATTTGCATCAGTCTAACTCAAATGTAACAGATTATATTTTTAAACTATATGAATGGTTTATACATTTCATTCATGGCTGTATCCTCAGCTGCAACAAACTCTTATCTTGTCATTACATGATTGCTGCTCACTGAGGATTTTGCTCTGTAATTTTAGACAAAACGTCTTTTCACCAATGTCAGCAAGCCACTTCAGGACACATATAAGTCAGCTGCTGGTGAAGTATTTTACCAGCCAAAAGAATGTAGCTTGAGGTACACTTTCAGGCATACACAATGGCTCAGATATCTAAAAGTTTGGTGTCTTGTCAAAACCAGGTGTGTAACCTTATTTCATAGTAATGGTGACAAATAGTCAGGATTAATTGTCTTCTGGAATTGCTGGGTTTAGATGCTTATCTCAGGAATAAAAGGAAAAGGAAACTGGCACTGTCTCCAGACCTGTTAGAGCAATGTAAGAAATGAAGAGAACAGCAACATGCTAGAGATGGTATCTGTAAATAGAGAGAACTGCTGTGGTGAATTCAGACAGAGAAAAAGAAAAAGAAAGGATGGCGTACTAAAGATAAGCTTCAGATCATCAGATCATGGCTATAACAATTTTCTTTCTTAAAGGTCCATGACAGTCTACACCACACAGGACTAGAGCAAAAAAGAAAAAAGGGAAAAAAAAGGGGGTCGCAGGGGGCACACACGAGGAAATAATAGATTTTTGTAATTATATGACACAATTACAAATTTTCAGTTTTCAAGTGCCACCCCCCTGGGTGGGGGCTGTTCTGGATGAGTACATCCTGAGGCACATCCTATCAAGTTCCTAGCTCAGGTCAACAGCTTGAACAAAATAATGTTAATATCTACCTTTCTTCTGCAAGCTGTGATTTTGGCTCTGTAATTTCTCTTAAAAAGCACTTCAGCAATAAGAGAAAGCCGCTTCAGGACAATTACAAATCAGTTGCTGATGCACTTTTTTAGTAGCTGTATTATCTTCCTCTGATGCTTCACATTTGCTCTGACTTAACAGCTCAACACACTCAGAGACAAATTGAGAATATATTTCAAGACTCAACACAGTGTGACTTTGAGTAGATGCAATTTCAGGCATGTAAGCATGAGAACGAAGCAGCAACATTTTTCATGAGTAGCATTTAGTAACTTAAAGCAACTCCATAGGGATCAAGAACTGTAATGAAGATGGAGTCACTGGGGATGGCCAGCGCTCTGGAGATGGCACTAACTGCGCTCTGCATTATCCCAAGTCAGTACATTACAGACCAACAAAGCTTTGGGGGCTGGGGAGAATAACTTCAGGAACCCTGCATGGAAATTCAGGGAAGAAAAGAGACATGGGGAAGACAAAGGGAAATCAAGAAAATGAAAACAACGTGGCTTAATATCTCCAAAGAGAAAAACAGTCCCCTGACACAGGGCTGAAAGGCCCTTGGTATTTGCAGAACTGTCAATTTCTGTCCTGTGCTGACATTCCTTTTCCATTATATGCAGTTTTCCTCAAAAAAAATTGGATAAGGATTTTAGGAACTTCCATGTTCAGACGATGTGGAATTACTTGATCCCATTGATACAGGCATTGCACAGAAGTCAATGAGAGAGAGAACAGTCATTAAAAGAGGACACTTAAGGGTGTATTTGTTAGTGTAAACAGAAAATAAACATGTCTACATTCATTACAGCCATAGTGTGTTTTTATTGCTGTTGCAATGTAAAAATGCAGTTAAGACAACCTGCCATGATTTCCTGAGAGTACATTTTCAAATATATATTTTAACTACATGCTTTTAATTTTTAAGACTATAAGGCATCTCAGGTTACATTAAAAATACTGCAGAGATTTCCAGCACAAGGTTAAAAAGCTAGACAAAGTACTCCATAAATGTAATCAGGCTCAAAACTGAGTGGGGATCAAAATAAACTTGCATCTGAACGTTTCACATAAAGGTAAAGAAAACCAATTTAACACGTTCCTTCCACTATTAATTTCTGAGAGTTACAAAAAAGCCTTGAAGTCTTTTAGTTAAACATTCAACTAAGGACTGATGTAGTGTTGTCAGGGAATAAGCTCTCCTGCTTATTTACAAATAGGTCTCTTCCACTGATGCTTCTTGCACTGCCAGAGAACGTGAGGGGAGACATTGTCTCTCTACCTCACCTTTCCCCTAAGAACTTCAAGTACAGAGGGGGACAAGGTGAGAGCCATCACATGGGTAGGCATTGCTCGGCAGAAAAGCCTTCCCTCCAGCACTACAGCAAAGCTGAAAGAAGCAGGAACACAGTGCCAATCCACCCTGAGGTCATGAACACAGGAGCTGCTGTGTACACAGAGCGAGAGCAAAAGTGTCACAGTTTTGCCTAGGAGGAGCCTTTTCAGGAGGAGCTGCAAAAATCAGCAGTCTTAAAAGGGCTATAGTAAGAACACAGTTGTATTGCATTTGGAGGAAAGATATTTTAAAAAAAAAAAAAAAGCAAGCTGTATCTACAATTGAATTGGAAACTACAGCCACTTTGTTTTTGCTTTGAATAATAGATCTCATGACACACATGACTGACACAGGAGGCCGGCATGTTGATCAAAGTCAGAGTGCCAGTTTGAACAGTGGGGTAGAGCAAGGAGCTGGAAGAGAGAGACCCCCTTTTGCTCAATTAAAAAATCAGTCCAGTCTGTATCTCCAAGATAATTGGGATTAGTTTCACTAACACATTACTACTTTATTTTCTTTAAAGAGAAATCACAAGGCAGAAAGAAATCATATTCTCTGTAGAAAAGAGGCTCTTTCCATTCCTTTCTCTTCAAACAAGGTATGTAAATGGATTTAGATTTTAAAATAATATAGAGGGAATAGAATGAGCATTTTCTAGAGCAAAGACTGTATCACTGAAAGGAGTTCACTGGCTAGAAGCAAAATAATGGGGGAGGGGGGGGAAGCATGAGTTTCGTTATCTAAACCTGGACTCAAAATGGGCCAGAATCTGGCATCCATCCAAACACTGAATGGTTCCCTAACGAACAGTCCTATACTGAAGTAAGGTGGAATGAGGCAGCACCAGCTACTGAAATGGAGTTTGCACAATGAAAAATTCTTAAGAAAACTGCTTGCTGTGGGGGAGGGAATGGTCTTTTCCTGGTATTATTTTTTTTATAATAAATGGTAAAATTTGAAATATCACATTTTCCCTTCAAGAAAACGTTGCACATAGTGCAAGCACTTGTATGACTCATATATTCTAGCAGAAAAGTACGGCAGGTTTTTTCCTAGTTTAAGTTTTGGTGCCAGAATTTTAGCTGAATGAGATAGTAATTTTTTTCCAAATTCCATGCAGAGTTTTTGCTGATGATTTTTCCTGGTGATCTCTAAGAAGGAAATTACAAGAAGAACGGTGAACCTGGAATGATATATAATGAGCTAATAGTCATTTATTTTCCTTGACATAAGTAAGATGTTACTTCACTTTGTTAATAGAACTGATTTCTTTGGCCTGTTATGTTAAAACAAACAAGAAGATAATCAGGTGAAGGTCTGAATACAAATAGCAAATTTTTGATTAAGAATTTCCGGCAATCTAAAGACATGCATGAAGTTGCATCTGAGAATATTTAGACTGCTGGGGAAGCTAAAGCAAAAGCTGAGGCAAATCCACTTGCATGCTAAGACCAATGAAGAGCAAAAAGGTCTCTGTGCAAATTCTCATTAATTTAAATCAGGATGAACTGGTACCCTTCGATGGATAATGATCTGAACAGAAGACTGCAAGAACAGAACAAAAGGAAATAAGTAAAAATATCAACCTTTGAAATCATCAAAACACACACACTCAAGACAAACATCCTACTGAACCCAGCAAATGCTGAGCTGGTGGAAAATACAACTAAAGTTATAAGGCGATATCACCTAGCACATCTACTTTTTCTTCGAAGAAGAATAAGATTTTATCCGAACAGGAATGGAAAAGCTTTGCATGCAAAAGATAAAACACGCTAGTAATCAGTGATTAAACTAGATCATGAAATAAAACGGATTAGAATTTGTGACAAAAGTAGTAATCGGCCTGGGAAACAACATTAAAAATGCCTAGACCTATACGCTTCTGAAACAGAAAATTCTTAACTCTGAAATTTGTTTCCAGCTCAGATCAAGCAGGTCCACTGAAATCCAAGAGCCTAATTTTCCTAAGCAGCAGTGTCATTTTGATTTATGCTTTTAGCACCATGGTAGGAAAGAAAACCCTCTCTTTTTACCACCAAAAATGTAAATGGATCTGGCTTGTGATTTTCATCCAAGTTTATCTGTATTCTCTTCCCAACATAAATCACTGATTTTGCATTTGGATTGTGGAATGGAGAAAAAAAATATATTCTTTCATAACATTAAATTTCCACTTGGGAATTACTTGGAAATTTACTACTTAAAAGTGGCTGTTCTCAACTATTTTTCTATATAATTTTTCTTGGCCAGATTTGTATTTTAAAGGATACTTTCTTATTGATTTAACTGAAATTGGAATTAGCTCTAAAACAGGTTTTCTTCCATCAGTGACACAGTCCTCCTTGGCCATATTAAATTAAACATACACAAAGTTATGTTCAGAGCATGACAGTTACATTTCCCTGATGCCTTCTCTTTTTTTAGGTGTCCTAGCCTCCTAGAAAGCTGGACTAATTTTTTTAATCTCTCCTTAAATGTTTAAAAATATCATGTAGTAACACTAAATCTATTAGACTGGCAAGCATGTGAAAATGTATTTACACAGATGAGAATAAATATTGGTACTTAAAACCGGAATGTTTACTACATCTAGCGCTAACAGCTAATCAATATCTATTGAAAGGCTTAGCATAAAGAAAAGCAGATGTTTACCATGTGAAAACAGATGCTGGTAATTAATTTGCAAATCTTCTGAAAGATTTGCAAGGAAATCAAACCCAACAACAAAGAAAAATTACCTTTAATGTACATGAACATGTCCATGATATATCCTCACCCATTACTTCCCACCACTTTGCAATATTTTGAGCTTTACAGCTATTGCTGCCAAGACTTTGGTCCTATATTCAGACAAGAAACAGTTCAGTGTAGAGATGCCGAGATGATTTTAATCTGCACAGTCTCTTTCTTAGCGATCCCAGAAGAAGAGTTCTGTAGATCTGCACCTGAATGTAAAGACACTCTCCCCAAGGCCTCTGGTCTCAAGCTTTGCCCACTGTGTTCATGATAGGAAAATGGGAGATTTGGTGCAGCACCTGCCGTACAAGTATTGGCCATATAGACAATTCTCCTGTGTTCAGACATGAAATTTAAGGTAGCAAAAATCTAATCCTATATATGATCCCACTGCCTCCTGAGTTTTTTTTCTCCAGTGTATAATTGCCCGTAAGGCTGGATAGAGACTGACTTGGCTAGATTTGAGTGTAGCTGCTGTGCCCAGTCCTCAGTCCTGCTCGCAGGTGCATTAGATCTGGTGCAAACTGTACATTTGCCTACATATTTTATGTCTGTATGTACACATATTCTGAACACAGATAAGAAAACATGCTTTAACCAGGTTCACACATTTAGACCACGATATAAACAAATAGTTGGTGATAATTAATTTTAAATGTACAGCATATTCTGATAATGACTTCATATATGAAAAGAATAAAGCAGTGGGTAGAAGAAAAAACCACAGAAAATAATCCAAGTAATCCTGTGTGTTAGGTCGGAGTTCTAGGTTGCTGTATGTTGTAAATTCATGAGGGGGAGGAATTTAGTGACAGGCCAAAGTCTTTAGGCCTTAATTAATGTCATGGGGATGATAGATCTGCAGTGCACTCATTGCATTTCATACAAATGACTACGCAAGTCACCTTTGTTATCTACTAACTGCTCTGTGGGAAGAAACAAAACAGTCAGAGACATGACATTATAATCCAAAAGAAAAGGTCTTAGACCATCATTTTCAAAGATACCTAAAGTGATTAAAATGTTTAAATCCCAAAGGATTTCAATACGATTTAGGTAACTACATCTTTCCATTATACTGAAAACCTCAGCTGCAATACTTGCTTTCTTCTAGGCTGCATTCTATCAGTTTAAGAAATAAAGGGTAATATTAATGGTGTTAAAATTCCACTCCCATTTCTAATGGCCCTATTAAAATCACATTGGTATTTATTTTAAGAAACTGTGGGTAATATATGACTCTCTGCTGGCTTTAGCTGGCAGGTACCTTTCTCTTTCCACCACCCAGCTGAACACTTAGCTAAGAAACCAAAACCACGTCGCATTGGCTTTCGTGGGTGTAAATTATTTTTATTGACAACATTTATTTACGAAGAGACAAGTGATCTTTTTTTCAGTGAATAGTGCTCCATGGGGCATAATCGGTGTTTTCAACAGATTTTTTGTATAAATGGTAAGAACTTGTGAAAGACATGTGATTTCAGGACAGACTGATTATGAACTCAAGCTCATCTTAAGATCAAAGATAGTATGCCAGACCTCCACAGGAGCTGGATCTAGCAGGATTTAATCATCTAGAATAAGTCTATCATGTCCTAATTTGCTCTGCTCTCAGGAAAAAAGCCCAAAAACCCTAAACCGATGACTATCCCGTTGCTCCAGCTGGGTAACATGTGGCTGTTTCAGGTATTTGTTACTTCACGTTTCTGTCTAAATCTGAATCCAGACTTTAAAATGAAACAGAGGTACATTCATCACTGCAGAGCTATTGCAGCGGAGGGAAGAAGCCCAACTGGGCCACTGCTGAGGCTGTCAATCCGTGCGTGGTGGTGTGCAGCTGACACACCACAGCCTCTGCTCTCTGCTTCTGCTCTTCTTGTAGCTGGCACAGGAGAGCCGCTGAACGGGGTATGTAGGAAGGGCTGAACTGTCTCAGTGCATGCACTGCTGGGTGCAAACTCCAGCAGTTCAGGAGCTGCTCCCCACCCCATGCAGCAGCCGTGCTCCAGGAAAAGGGCAGGGCTGCAGCTGGGTCTGCCTGTGACATCTCTCATCCCAGACACGCCAGCACAGTCAGGTCCACACCCTCACCCGTGACAAATTCTCATCTGTGTTTGTCAGGAGCTTCAGAAAATAAACAATTATACCTGTTTAGATGTCAACATTATCACATGCAATCTCCTGTTCAATGGCACAGGTCTTCTGTTTAATTATTTAATCAATACGTTCATCCAGTACTATATCTGACTCAAAACATAATTCATTGATTATACTAGTCATGGAAATGTATTTCACATATTCAGTATAGCTCAACATTAGTGATAAGCATTTAATATTCGCTAATTCCACTTTGAAAACAAAACATTAAACCTTTGGAAAGAAAATTCCTATTAAGTATCAGACCAATTCTCTCTGGATGGTAGTCATAAGAGGCAAGGTTGGTGGTTACAGCACTAGTCAGGAAGTTGAGAGGTTCAGAATCAGTAATTTTCTGTGCTACATATTTTTCAAGGGATCCTAGCTTTAGTGGCCCACCTTATAACCCTTAGTCACCTGTCTTTACTAAATGTTAATCTTACAGGAGGTGGAGATTTTGTTACAGTTTATGTTCAGGATCTAAATCCAAGACGGGGTGTCAAAAGTTTGCTACCACAATGCAAACAGATAGTAATGGCTTTAAAATCAGGATCACAAATGTTTCATTCCTTTATGTACATGCCACAAGGTGAGAACATATTGTATCACTGAGTATATAAGGGAGGATCTGCCAAAAGGCTGTAAATTGCTTTGAAATATCATAGCCACAGGTTTATCCTGCACACCAGTGCAGGAAGGAAATTCACACTTTGCATCAAACCCATTAATTGATCAACTTCACCAGCATATTACTATACCCTGTGTCTCTAAAAAAAATCCCTCTCTTGCCCTAGCATTCAATGACAGTGGTATAAAAGCTGGGCCAGATTTAGTAAGGTCATCGCTGTACTTATTGCTTAAATTATCATGATCTAGTGTAGTCCCAGTTCTGCAACACTTCTCCTCATATCAGCTCTTTTTCACCTTGTGCAAAAACAGAACAGCGTGTCCTGTCTATAGGGGCTGGCAGTTGTAGCCAAATACAGATGATAAGAGGGCGTCAGATGACCGGCTACCAGGAAAGAGTGAGATAACAGTGGTCAGCATGATAAGCAGTCCACTCATAGCCAATTGCTCACAAGCTTTTAAGGATCACAGTTTTCCTTGCTGAAGAACACAAAAGTACCGAAGGAGTGATCTGAGAGAGGATAAGGAGGTATTTTTGTCAATGCTTAAGAAGGGGGAGAGGGTCGTCTGGGACATGTAGGTTCATGCTTGAAAATACAAGAGGTAAGCAAAGGAAACTGGCACCAGAGGTGGATTGCAAGCTGGGTGTCAATGACTTGTCATGGCCTGAGAAACGGAGGAAAGAAGGAAAGTAGGGAAAGGAAAAACAGCCCCTTCTGTTCAATACAGTGGAGGAGAGTATTCAAGAACTTACTTGTGTTATCACGGTATTTGAGGAAGGTGGAACCAATAAATTGAGGAGGATGGGATAGATTTAGAGAATGAAGGCCTGACACCAAGCGCTGTTGCAAGATAACAGCAGGTGTCTATTTGCAACCACTACCTCTTTCAGGCCTTATAACATGGGAATGTGAGAGTATATTCCCAAGTCTTTTAAATCTTAAAAATTTAAAATATCCAATGTGGAGTTGCTGCTGCCTCTCTAGTTGACAGAAGTCCCTTTACTGTAGAAGGATCTTTATTTCTAAAGTAAGGCACATAAACTTTTAAGTATGTGACATTCAACATGGAAATTGCCTCAGCAGACAAGCCTTGATCCCACCCCATGGAAGTTGAATACAATTTCAAATGCAGATACAGGATGACAAAAGGACCTTGGTTTAACAGTGCTTCACCTCTCTCATGGGTGCCTCATTGCCTATGCCATGTTTTCACTCTATTTTAAACCCAGAACTGAACTCTGTGCTTAAAATGTGTTGTGGTCTCCCGTTCAAGTTCAGAAAAGCCCAAGTGAAGGCCACAGTGCCCCCAGTCTAGATACTGGTGTGGATAGTACCTGATGGGGTGGGATGCAGTTTGCATAGGGGGCAATATGCACCACACAACCCAAAGCACCACTCCAAAAAGATTTTCCTAAGTGTCCCTCAGACTGTGGTCAGATGCTGTGTTGTGACATGATGGTCTTCACAGCAGTATCTGCTTAAGGAATGTCCTCCCTACCACCTCACTGCTAGGTGGTCTCCTCCTCATGCCCCTCATGGCAGCATGGGACCCCTCAACTCTGCCAACTTGTTTGCGCAGCTGTGCTTTGAACCAGATCACCCAGCCAGATCTGTGAGCCTGTTCACAGTGGTTTTTGTAAGTACCTTTTAGGGGAGGACACTTTGACATGTGGATGAGACCAAGCATAAAGAACAGGGGTACTGGCTGTGAAGAGGCCAGTATCACCACTGAAGACAAAATCCTGTTAAACTGCAGCCTCATCCTTCAATTAAGCTGATTCTGGAGCTGGGTAAAAGCAAGAACACTTTCTTCTCTTCCTCCCTTCTTAGGTAAATGACTTGGAGCAAAGTCAGGAACAGAAGGGGCAGAAGGACCCTATATTTTGATGTGTTTTTTCCAGAGCATCTCAGAGCCGTGCCTGTCTATGGCTGTAACATCTTCACCTTGCTACATGCAGTGACTGTGACTGTAACACCAATGGAGTTATCAGCCATCAAGTAGGTGCCAAGCAAGGTCTAAAATAGACCTTTGTTACTTTGCACCTTGGGTGGAATTGAGCATTTGACTACAAGAGACACAGATTGTCTGTCTTACAAAGGAGCTAGATTCGAGCTGAAAACTTTTTATGGACCTACAGTTTTACTGCTGACTTCAACTAAAGTTGTCACCACCTCGGAGTGATGAACACGTAGGCGACTCAAGGTGTTTCCAACCCACACGGTCTCTTCACACCTAGGTTGCCACAGGCACCTGGTCCTGGAAGCATGTTCTGAGAATGGCTAACATGCCCTAGCAGCACTTAACTGCCAGACGCAGTCAACACAAGTCTGAAGGAGCCAGAGATAGGTCTCCTTTCTCGCATAATTTCTTACTGCTGGAAAAGTCACATAGGAAGTTACAGTCCTAGATTCAGAACTCTCTGCACTCAGAGGCTATCCAAATCTATTTGGCTTCTGCCACAAGGTTACAAACTTCTGAAAAAAGGCCATAGTATTCCCAAGATGCTCTCAGACCCAGGAAGAAAGTAGGAGAGTGAGAAAGTCAGTGCTATATTGTTTGTCTTTGAAACAGTAGCAGCAATATTCAATTAGCTGCCAGTTGCAAGTAAGAAAGCTCAAAACAGTCACTTTCAGTGATGAAAATACTGATGTATCCATGTAAATTCTGCTCCAGAAAAACTGGAAAATAGGACATCTAGAATGTCAAATGTCACGAAAAATTTATCTATTTCTCAAAGATATATTATAGACAGAATAGAGTCACATGAAATTTCTGATATGTCCTAGCCAGAAATATTTCCTTTTGAGGCATTTGGTATTTTGGAGAAAAGGTAAAGAAACATCATGTGAAAGTAGGGACAGATGCTGAAGAGAGAAAAGAACCTTTATATACACATGGAGAGAGAGAAAGAAATATGTGTGTGTGTGTGCGCAGGTGCGCGCTTGTGTGTATACGTCTGTACACATGTAATCATCACATTTTATCCATCCTTGGCTGTGAAGGAAAAGCAGATGTAGTTGTGGAATTCTAATCCATTGTTCCTTTGAATCCTAGTTCACATCACTTGTACTACACCTGAACCAAATGACATATATAATAAAGAACACATTACTTTAACAAGTTAATCTAGCAGCAGTAGAAAACCCACCATGTCTCTCAAATACAGACAGTTTGCTTTACTTCCTTTCACTTCTATTCAACTCCATGGAGCTATCTACTTCCTGACTAATTCTCTAAAATTGTGCCAAATGTGTTCCAGATTTTTACCTTAGCATATCATGATAGGATCTTTCCAGCCCATGAGAATATACAGCCAAGAAAGCTCTTTCCCTTAATTTCCTGAGCTACTGGCAAAAGCAATTTCATTTTCAGGATGTTAACATTATTATTTCTGGCTAAGAAAATAATAATTCATCATAAAAATGCTGATAATGTATCAGCAATAAAATGTTTTGATTGTGGTTGCTATCTACAAACACAAATTTATATGTCGTTTTTAGCAAATTAAGGCACACTTTCAAGGAGGGGAGCAATAAAATAATTGCTGAGCTGAAGAAGGCTGTCAATAATGGGACAAAGTGCAACCCAAATTAACCAGAAAACTATATTTGATCCTAACACATCAAACTAACATGAAGAGATCTCAATTTTACACCTAATTGTTGCTTTTGGGTCACATGCTAGAGTTTCCTTTTTTATATATATATATATATATATATATATATATATATATAATTGCATTGGCTGGCAGTTCCGTGGTGGAGTTGCTCAGTGGACTGGAGAAACAGTACGTGTACGGAGACCCACCTACACCAGACTCCTGCTCCCTTAATACTTCAGGTCAGACGCCTGTTGGAACACACACATGAAGCAGACACCCAACTTGCATTCTCCACAAAGCAAAAAGTTTGCAGAAGGGTTTGTGCAGGTCTGTGTCTCATCCTCACCTGGAGCGAAGATACAGGTGAACCTCACTCCAGGGCTGAGGGATTCAGAAGTACCCCTGGTTTCCACCATCCAGGAACAGCTTGAAAAGGCTTTTAAACTCTTACTTTACCCAGGGAATTTTCTGTTGCTTTTGTATTAACTAACACTTCCTGTTTTCTCACAAATGCTAAACAAAGCCTTTCTGATCATTTAATTACAGTCCTGTTAGGTAACTACCTACAGAAATATTAGTGAGTTTTAATTACAGAAAGAAAAGTTGTGAAACTTCTGAAAGCTTACATATAACCCAGACAGAAAGTTAAGCAATCGTGCTTTCTTTAGCAACTCAGCAAAACTTAATCTTCCTTTCCATTTCTCTGGCTTACGGTGCTGGGTATTCTCTCCATGCAATGTAGAAATCAAAGCACAACTGAACTAATGGATTTCCTACTTCTAGACCACTTCATGTTATATAAGGAAAAAATTATTTGTATTCTAGGGTGTTCTTGTTTTGTTTTGACCTAAGGCAAAGAAAGAAAGATCTTTTTTTAACCTGAATCTAATATTATACAACTCTTACAATGAATAACAGACCTTAACCTTAATGCTTAGAAGTTTTTGAATGCAAACTTTCTCTTCTGTTCCATACTGTCTTCCTTCTCTTTTATTGATTGCAGCACCTAAGTAACTCTGCTCATTTCTGACTCTTTCAGAGCATGCTCAAAAATCACTGATAGCTCCTACAGTTGTTCCAGCAATAAATCAATAAGGAACTGACCAGAAGTTCATGTTGAATAACACCAACATAAGCAATCTCCACTTCAAGCGAAATATTAGAGGCCAGATCCAAAGAAATATTTCTACACCTAAAATGTAGATGTTGCCAGCACTGAAACCCAAACCATGAGTTGCAGAGTCACATCCTCAACAGAGTCCATAGCATGAGTTGGACATCTCAGAAAGAGGCCCAAAACAATCACCATCTCCAACATTGAGTTGGCTAATAATCACAGAATCACTAAGGTTGGAAAAGACCTGTAAGATCATCAAGTCCAACCATCAACCCAAAACCACCATGCCCACTAAACCATGTCCCACAATGCCTCGTCCACACATTCCTTGAACACCTCCAGTGATGGTGACTCCACCACCTCCCTGGGCAGCCTGTTCCAGTGTTTCACCACTCTCTCAGTAAAGAAATTTTTCCTAATATCCAATCTAAACCTCCCCTGGTGCAACTTGAGGCCATTTCCTCTTCTCCTGTCACTCATCACTTGGGAGAAGAGACCAACACCCACCTCTCTGCAACCCCCTTTCAGGTAATTGTAGAGAGCGATGAGGTCTCCCCTCAGCCTCCTCTTCTCCAGACTGAACAACCCCAGTTCCCTCAGCTGCTCCTCATAAGACTTGTGCTCCAGACCCCTCACCAGCTTCGTTGCCCTTCTCTGGACACACTCCAGCACCTCAATGTCCTTCTTGTAGTGAGGGGCCCAAAACTGAACACAGTATTTGAGGTGCGGCCTCACCAGAGCCAAGTACAGGGGCACGATCACCTCCCTGCTCCTGCTGGCCACACTGTTTCTGATACAGGCCAAGATGCTGTTGGCCTTCTTGGCCACCTGGGCACACTGCTCATATTCAGCCGGCTGTCAACCAGCACCCCCAGGTCCTTTTCTGCAGGGCAGCTTTCCAGCCACTCGTCCACAAGCCTGTAATGTTGCATGGGGTTGTTGTGACCCAAGTGCAGGACCGGGCATTTGGCCTTGTTGAATCTCATCCAATTGGCCTCGGCCCATCGATCCAGCCTGTCCAGATCCCTCTGCAGAGCCTTCCGACCCTCAAGCAGATCAACACTCCCTCCCAACTTGGTGTCACCTGCAAACTGGCTGAGGGACCACTCAATCCCCTCATCCAGAAGAAGATATTGATATTAAACAAGACCATACAAGCAAATAAATACCCAGTAATTGTTCCTAGTGTGAGTCTCCACCTTTTGCCATCCAGGCTTCTATTGCATTCATCAGAAAACATTGTCCAATTGACTCACTTTTTTTGAGTCAATATCACCTTCTTAGAAATATAAATTTCTGATTTCTAATATAAATTTGTAGTACAAGCAATGTACCAATGCTTAGAACTGGCCAACTAAGCATCTGTGTCTAAGCACTCATATTTTAAAATCCTCTGCTCTTTCACCTTTCATTCAGAGGCTTCTCCCCTCGCTTGAGTGGAGCACCTGCTAAAAGAAGGCACCTACACATTTTATTTCAAAAAACAGAGCCATGCTCGCCAAATTCTCTTAAAACACCAAGTAATGAATTAAGATCCCCTTTTGCTACAGCAGTAGTGTAGTTAGAGCCATTAGCTAGAATATGGAAGACCATTTCATTTCTGTGCTAGATAAATTATTTCATTTGAGTAAAAGCATTCAACTCACCCATTTTTGCTGCCTCAAAGACCGCACAAAACACCAAGTCACAAGACAGTTCTTTTCAGTTAAAATGCAACAGTGGGGAAAAACATCCAAAGCTATTTTTTAATTCTTCCTCATTTCAAGTTGTGAAGTACTTTGCAGGAAGTTTCAATAAGTCCATGCAAGGCTTTCAACTAACCAGAGTGAACTAATTTTATGTTAGTTTTTTGAAAGGAGAAAAAAGACTTACAGTAGGTGTGATTATATTACAAAGGCCAACTTCAAAAGGTGACTTAGAAATACCAAGTTGAACCACAGGAACACTATTTATGAGCTCTGACTGACCGGGCACACTTAACTCTTAGAGAACTTTCAGATTTATCAGAATGATATCAATATGATGGAATAAATGAAAAAAATCCATTAACTAACTAAATCTAACAACTGCTCTTCTTAAGCATCTTTGGCTTTTGCTCCTATTCAACTATTTGTTGTACAAATGAACTTTTAGAGTAGTTTTTATATCAATATTTATGCATATGTGTGTAGAAATTTATATTTCTAGGAAGGTGATATTGACTCAAAAAAAGTGAGTCAATTCGACAATGTTTTCTGATGAATGCAATAGAAGCCTGGATGGCAAAAGGTGGAGACTCCCACTAGAAACAATTACTGGGGTTTTATTTGAAGTTTTGACTGAAATTATTGTAGAAATTTGGGGAAAAAAGGTAAAATAGAAGGAGATGAGCTTGGTGCTGTGTGGTGTGGGTGGTTTTTTGTGTGTGGGTGGTGTGTGTTATGTTTTTTTGGTTGGTTGGTTGGTTTTTGGTTTTTTTTTTTTTTTGTAATGGTTGGATTTGATGATCTTAGAGGTCTTTTCCAATCTTAGTGATTCTGTGATTCTGTGATTCTGAGATATCTATTATTACAGACATTTTTTACATCCAAGCTATGAAGATGTAATACCCAGGAGCTAACTGGTTGCATTACTGGTTAAAGTTTTACTGAAATTATTATGGCAAAAATATCTTTAGTAATAGTAAGATACCTTAATATCTTCCAAACTATGCCTCCTAGAGGTTTAAAAATACTGAGAAGCAAATACTTAGAAACAGTCCAATTAATAGGTTGTGAAATGCTATATAATCTAGAAACTTGCAAATGTTTAACATGTCATAGTAGTATGAGCTGATGAAGTAATCAGAAAGAATCCACTGAGGTTTTTTTACCACTATACATGTCAAACAGAAGAAACAAAAATCCCCAAACCCAACCACTGAAGTCAGGAAGACAAAATAAATTCAAAGGCTTAGGGATATTGTAGCCTTACAGATGGAAACTAACCTGGGAAATGCACATGTAACTAACTTAGCATTGAGACAAAGATGGGTAAAACACTGGCGAATTAGCAGCTGAGCTAGTGAAACAGCAAGTCCATGAAAGATGGAATAATGTGCTGAAAGTTTAATTAAGGCATTAGAGTTGTAGACATAAACAATTACAAACTAAGACCAGAGCCACTGAGAAAACCTTGTTTAACTCTCCTTGATCAATTGCCAGGTACAGAGCTAAACCACCAAGCATTGCATAGCTCCCACTGACAGTGGGTGATGTGATCCATGCATGTTGCTGCAAAGCCAACTCATAACCAAATTAGGCAGAAAACCAAAGTCAGGACAGTGTTGTAACCTGTTGTAGGTGCCATGCTTGCCCTACTTGAAAAGCAAGAGTGTCCAGTGAAGGAGCTGCAAACTAAGCCAAAAGCAAGAATATACAGCAAATGTGGGTGTCTCAGAGGCAACAGCCAAGACCAGAAAGGATTAGCAGATAACACTTAAAAGCAAAAGAACAAGAAGATGAAACACAATCTAATTCATCAGTTTAATACAGTGTGGGAGGCACAGCAACACAGTACACCATGATCAGTAAAAACGCACTAAACAAAACCTAAAAAACTAAAAAAATGCACAGCCTTGTTAAAAACAGGTATCTGAGGGAGGACATAAAAAGAATCCTTGTGAAAAAGCAACATAAGTTTGTAATTATACAAAGCTACATAAATCCAAATTTTCATCTGGTATAAAATGGCCCCTGTTCAGGGATTTTCATTTACTTAGACCAGATGAGATTGACTTAGACCAAGCTGAGGATCAGTTGGGGGTTTTTGGTTTTCTTTTTGTTTTGGTTTTTTTTTGCGTTCTATCTCAACTCTACGACATGGTAAATTTTTCTGTAGAATTCATGCTGTACAGGTTGAACCTAAGGCACTGGTGATTAAAGGAAAGAATAGTAAGATGGTTTTACAGAGAGGAAATTTCACAACAAGAGAATTCTTGCAATTAAACCAATCTTGCTATTTAAATTCTCTTAATTAGAAGGATCTCAGCATACTGTTGAGCTCACATTCCCTAATAGGAAGAGCTGACAATGAAAAAAATAGAGTCTTTGTTGATGCTAAGCATCAGCATATATTGCAAAGTCCTGTGAGATCCTTAGCCCCAGCTGTCCAGATTAGGGACTGAGTGAGAGGGAGCCATAGCCCCTTCTGGCATACGCATATGGATTTCCTTTCCATGGAAACAGGTTCACTGCACATCCCTGTTTGAGGCTGGAATGAGGTCAGGATGTATGTATATGCCCTAACCAGCCCTTCAGGAATGCTCCTAGGCCGAACACTTTAGATAGTGACAAAGTTATCACAGATTTGCACTAATGTAACAGAAATCAGAATTTGTCTTCTGTTCAGTACCTTTCTCCGTGATTAACACAAACCCTAAATTTACTACCTGCGAGAGAAGAGAATATAGTCACCCTATGGCTAGTTCTACACAATTACCTGCTCAGTCTGTAAAGTCTCATTTTACTGAGAGCTGACAGTCATTCAGCTCTGCCTTCGCACAGCACCTAGAAGAGTGGATCCCGTCTCTTAGAAATAATTGCTGTAAGATAAATTGTGTTACATTTATATATATGCAGCCCTCCATGCAGTTGAAAGGGGAATTTGCATCTTTCCCCTCTATCTCCTGTCCAGCACAGCCTTTTCCCTGTGCCAAGTGTCAACGTCTTATTGCTGTGACTTTCAGTTGGTCATATTCCTACTGTCCTGGCATGAGTCCAGTAACTTGCTGATCTGACAAATAAAAGTTGCAGCAGAATTTGATCCTGAACAGTGGTTCTCAGTACTTTCCAAATGTGGCTATTAACATTTATTTCTCCAATCATTCAACTCCCTTGTCAATAAAGCACTTTGGAAGTTTCTCTACTTTTACCTAAGCCATAACTTCCCTGTTCGTCTGAATTCTTTCTGCATGATTAAAGCCACTAGTATTACTTATTTACCTGGCTTTATTCACAGCGAACAATAGCTTTGCTATTATCCACTTCCTGCTCAGAGTCAGGGAAACACATCCCAAGTATGTGCAACTCCCCCACTCCAGTGAAGTCAACAGAAGAAAGAGAATTTATTCTGTCCAAAGTTTTGCTGATGTGCAAATTTGAACCTAGCAGCAAAATGCATCATAAGAACAACAACTATGAGAGCGAACACTCTTCTCAATGTTATTAAAAGTGCTGAAAATTTATTTGTTAAATTATAACCTTTCCTGCTTTCATTTTTTTTCCTCTGGTAGAACAGGCTATAGTCAAAGAATACTGGTGGGTGATTAATTTTAGCTGGTTTCAGTGAATTATAACATGGGACGGTTCAACTCTCGAATTAGTCACTCTCAGATAACTGATACAGAGACTCACAGACTCACCACAGTCTTTCCTGCAGAGATAATAACACTCATTTATTAAGATGACCACTACAATCAGAGGCAGACAGAAGACAAAGATGCAGACCAGTTGCAGTTTCCTGTTTATGCCTTCTAAACTTTCATCTTTAACTGATAAAACAGAAATCTGAAATCAGCAACTACCGTCCCGGGAAGTATGGGGTGTGAGGTTTTTTTCCTCCTAAAAAATACATTTGTAACTGTTCTCCAATACACTGTTTCACTAATTTTCTCTGCATACTCATTTCAAAAGCATGGCCTGTATTTAATCTTCCTATGTGCAGTGCTCTGTAAATTAACTGTTACAGTAATTTACATCTAAGTCGATCTATGCCAATGAGTTGCTGAGGCATTCCTGTGGCATTATTGCAGTTGTACTATTTATTTATTATGGCTTGGTCTGCGTGTACTACTAATTCTACACCTTAAAATATGCCTACTTTGCTATAGCAGTTAGCATAGATCAATTGTATGACATATGGTATATTACTTATCTGCATACAGATCTGTGTTACATAAACCAGCAAGACAGCACTACAAAGCTTTCATTTGCCAAGCCTCATGCCAGACTTTTGTTAGTTCTGGTGGCAGACTTTGCTTTTTCTTACCTGTGTTACTGGAAAAAAAGCTCTAAAATGATAAAGTATGCAAACGTGTAGTGTTTCTTTACCTAAATTTCCCACAGCAAGATTGAGAGACAGATGCAAAATCTGACTTTAAACACAAAGAAGCAACCCCATTTTCTGCTCCAGTCTAAGGATACAAAAAATAAATAAGGCTATCATACAAAAATGAAAGAAGACTTCAAAAGATTTTCATTCAATGCTGCTACATTCATACTTGGCCTCTAAGATCTGAGTCTTTTTGCACAGTTCCATGCAGACAAGGAGACCAGCTTGTCCTGAGTGTGTCATCCAGGCTGCAGTCAGTGTCTTTTCATTGACTTCAGCAGCAGGGAATGAGATCTCAGACCACATTAGTATGACCCAAGAGTAACCCCACTAAAGTCAGTGGAAGAGTTTGGACTGCCTGTGGAAAGGAACCAACATTTGGCACTCCGGGATCAAAAGAGAAAATGACAGTCCTCTCACCAAGTGCTGATAGCCCACAATCGCTTTCGTTTACAGTGATACAAACAAGGTACAAACCTGGTGAATTTGTTGGCAGGTTTGGCTCTGAGAGTGCTGTGCTCTGAGAGTTTCTTAGCTACCATCATCCACTTTGCAGAGGCTTTGTTGAACTGTGCCCATTAGCTGGAAAGGCTTGCAAAGTACTTCTATTTACACTGTGGCCAGTGCAGTGTTTATCAGCATGAAAAACCTGAAGATTTATTCATTCTTATCTCTGAAAAAGTTCCTTATTTCTTATGTAACAAAAGGATTTGTTATATGCCGTAAAGGCTTTCAGAGTTACAGAGAAAACTCAATACTGGGAAACTGATAAAGACCTAAATATAAAGGAAATACACAAATACGTGTTATCGTAAAAAACATTTATTCTTTGATTTTTCTGAGAAATTACGACTAATGCAAATTAAACGTTGTGGCATGTAATATTTCAATGTATCAAAAAATGGAACATTTTACTATTTGCTTTACACCCAAACAGAAACAACAGTAAAAAAATATATCACTGATATAAGGCTGTAAAGGTAAGGCTGTACAGTCAAGTACTGCGGCAGAAGGCAATCTGAGCATTTTGCTAACTTATTCACACCCTTTATGATACACCATTTAGTGACATGATCACAGACTGTCTTCTAAGAGATCTGCTTCACACAAGAAGCACAGGAATGTTGATGCTTCTTGAGAGGGCTTGTGCTTCTTTGCCCATTCTGGTTTGCACAGCAGTGGGCAAACACTCACCTTCTCTTCTGGTGTTCATCATTGGGTAGGTGGGTATTGCCCTTAAATTGTTCTTAAATTGCACTGAATGGAGAATTTCCTCCACAGCAGTTGTGCTGTTCTCACCATATTTTAGACCTTTTTTTGAAGTGCAGTAGGAAAAAAAGTTCTGTTCTGCTCTGGGGATGTCACACATCCTATCCAGTCACCTTGCAGGAGTTATATGAGCTTAAAGTGTGCTCAGTCCAAGAGGAGTCTTCAAAATATCCCTCTGGCCCACTGTCCTGGACTCTGCTCTGCACGTAAGAGATCAAACTCTTTTAGATTCTTGGAAACTGGCAAAACCAAGATGATTTTTCACAGATGGTAAACACATCTGTCTACTACCATGACAAATATCCCAAATAATTAAATTGATTGAAAGCACTCAAACTTCTCAACAAACAAGTTCAGAGATTTTTTTGTCTGATGCAAAGAAGAAACAACAGCATTTTTCCTTAACTTCATTCTTAGAAATGGTCAAACCATTAAAAAAATAATTTCCCAAGTCAAACATTCAGCATGACAAATGTGTGCCCATACACTTTAAATTTAGCAAAGTTATACACCGCTAGAAACATGGCCCTGCAGCGTAAATGCATTGATTTTGATAAATATGTTCACACTGCAGGATATAAAAGGGCTAAGATATGAATTGGGTTTGGAATTATCTACAAACTGGTAAACAGCATTGAAAAGAAAGGATTTTGTATGTATATTTATAATATAATACCTAATCTCTTCCTATATTTTTACTTAGGGAAAGTAGCCTATTTTATATCCATAGACATACCTGTGTGGTTTAAGGACTGACAACTTTTGTATGAGAGGGTACCCAACACCACACAGTCCCCATCCCATGTTCTGCCGCCCCCCCTCACCTCTGTTAGTCTGTGACCAGGAAAAGAAAGGGACACAATTGCAGTATTTCTCCTCAGACTGGTGACACTTACATCTGCTGTGACAGGTAGACGGTGTCTGGTTCTTTCCAAAGAGAATGTCTACAGATGGGCTAAAATGAAACAGCACGAGAGAGGAGCTCCTCAAAGAAAAGGAAGCGATATGTAAAAGGAGAGCAGGGGCTAGCAGTGGATAACCATTTTTTTCCCGATAACCTTCTTTTTCTTAAGTCAATACATCAAAATCTCCATTCAGGGTAAATCTCTTATGATATATTAAAAATTCAACATGTAGTACTAATTTTGGAACATATGTATTTATAGATAAACATCACTTCTTCACATTCCTTGAAGAGATACTGTTTTTAAATTATTTTGCTGTTTTATAATTCTGTATGGATTTTTCTCACTCATACATTAGTAGGTTTTGAACTTGCAAAAAATTGCTTACAGTAGAAAAGAAGTCAAACTCCTGTAATAGTTAGATGGCACCATCCTGCCCTTCTGAGGTTAAAGAAAGACAGCATGCGATTTTTTTTCCTTACCCTCTTTCAACATGAGCTGGGAGCAGACAGGCAGTTGAAACAGTGATGATTACAAATGACAACTTGTAGCGTGTGTTATCACAGCCACTGTATACAGTAATTCCGCTAACAATGCATTTTGCTAACAACCATATGGATTCAGGGAAAATTGTTTTTTCTTGAGGAAATCAACTGCAGACACATTATTACAGTGTGCCTTTCCCAGGATCTGTATCGGACAAGCAGACTAAATGCGATGTTAGTTTAAAAGGTCTTTGCAGACATTGGGTGAAAATCTGTCCCCTTTAAAGTTAGTGACTAAACGTGCATAGATGTTAGCGAGGCTGAGGATATTATAATTACTCATATAACTATTGGACCGTCAAATATTTTCAGTTCCATTCAGCCTGTTCACAATCTGACTAAGAGAAATCTTTTCTCTCAATGGCTTTCTCTCTCAGTTATTTTAATCAAATAATTTACATCACAGGCTCACGGTCAGGCAGGGATGTGGCGGGTTCTTGAAGGTGTCAGATGTGAACCTTGCTGAGCTTGAAGTTTTGCTGAGGCAACTGTGAATTTTAAATTCATCTCTTGAAGGAGACAGTTCCCCTGGATGACACTTCAAACATATTAACCGAGGGTCATTAAGGAACAGCTGCACATGACGGGCTTGTAGGAAGCAAGTGCCTAGATGGAATTACCCAGTTTAAAGTATGCCTGGACAAAAGCTTTAGACATGTCTGGACGAAGGCATAGCGCAACCACATAAACTGAAATCTGTGATTGTGCTTGGGTAAAATCAACATTCCCATACAGAAAACTGAAGAATGAGGAAATGAGAAGCCATGGGACAACCCTTCCTATGTCTTAATAGCCAAGCTTTCTCCCGAGAGTGACAGATGGCATAGCAAGGACCCTCCCTCAGCCTTCAGCAGCTACGGCAGCGTGGTAGAAATTAGCTATCCTACAATCCGCTCTGACACCTTAATGACAACTGCAGCCAAATTACCATCCAGCCAAAATAGCCTAGGTTCAAAGGTTAAGTGTGCTGGTGTCATTAAGCTAAGTATAAGGAATAAACATGATCAATCTCCATAAATAACAAAGGCTGGGGGGGGGCGGGGAAGCTTTTGAAAACCAGAAAATGGAAACACAGTGAAAAAACAAAGAGGGGAATTATTTACATTACTGTGAAAGCTGAGGGCATAGCTCAGAAGGAAAGGTATACATTTACAGTTTGAAGACTTCTAACAATATTTTTACTAATTAGGGAAGCATTTTAAAAACTTTGGGTCAGATCCTGCAGGTTTGATTCTCCGTTTTTTGTTATTGTCATGTTCTGCAGTTATTTGAAAGCTATTCAACTAAGCAATCAAAGGTCCCTTTTCCAGCATTCTGGGTACCTCCCAACCCTGCAAAAGCAATGCCAAAGGCAAAAAACAGCAAAATCTTCAAAAGCACTACTTTTTCAGTTCAAGTTGCTTTCTTTGGTAAATATTTTCCTAAGTTTACCAGACTATGTGATATCAGCTCAAATGGAGACTTCAGAAAAGATGGAGTCACAGCTGCCCTGTTATGCCTCAGCTTGTGAAGTAAATAAAAATCACTTTCAGCGAGTGACAGAAGAAAACTTCTTTTATTCCAATGTCCAGAAGAATATTTATCTTATACTTAAGACCGCAACCTCATTTCAGTGGGATGTCCATTCATGTGAACAGAATGCCAGAAGTGACAAATCCAACCTGCTGCTTTGGATAACCAGGTTAGCTGTGAATATTTTTATATGAAAAAATGCTGCAACAAAATGTTACTAATATAATATTCTCAACAATCACAATTAGATAATTAATAGCAGAAAATTCACCACTTTCATTCTAAGCCCCTCAGCCTGCAGACTGGGGGGAGCATTTGCACTGCCAGGGTAATAGGAATGATCAGGGAGCCCAGAGAGCCTCTTTTGCTGGCTCCCTCTGTCTCTCTCATTTTCCCTGGCTGCACACAGAGTTGTGAAGCCATGAGAAGAAAAATCCTGACTCCTTGTAACTACACATATTCCTACTGCTCAGACACTTCTCTCAGAGTCTTTCTAATGTCATATGTCTGGGAAAATGGTATAGGATTTCAGTATCATTCACTGAGACACAGAGAACATAGAATACCCTGGGAGCTGTAATTTATATTTCCAATTCATAAGCAGTTTTCCTTGCAAATACTTTAAACAACCTCAAAAATTAATATTATGGAAACCCCATGAATCCAGTTCTCCATCATGCAACACTTCTCAGTCACCTGTGAAGCTATGGTCCTCTTCCCACTGGCTGTTACATCTTTTCCCCCAATGGGGACATTAAAAAGAAATCTAAAGCCAGAAAGCTCAAAACTGGAGTCTTTGGTATGCTGACCTGGGCGGACTCACACAAGGGAAATCAGGACATGAGTGGTAGCCTTACCAAATCTGAACGCTAGCACTTCGCATCCCTTTGCAAAAGTGTTAATGACTGCATAAGGTTGCAAGAGGAGAGGATAATCAGGTCTAAAATTGGAAGTTCTCTTCCTCACATTCAATTTTTCCCCTGATTCCCAGAGGAAGGCCACTCTCATTTCCCTGAAATGCAAAAATGCGTTTCTTATTTTTAACCTACCCATTGTGATCTAGGTCATTATATAGTGATGATTATTCAAAAAATTCCTCTTACTTTAGTAACTTGAAATTAATTTACCTCACTGTGCTGCACACGAACTCAGAGTAGCACACCCAGTGACAGGACATTTTCAAACAACCTTCAGTCGTATGATTCATTTCCCTACGGCTGTTTTACATGACTACTAATATACTCAGAACTTCCCTGCCAACAAGGGTTGGCCTCTTGACTTACTCGTTTGGTGAGGGTATCTTCCCTTAGGCATTCACCTCATTAAATCCAATTAGCAGTTACCATTTTACCATCAGAGTTCACTACCTAACTGTGCCTTGCTAAGTGATATGTTCTCTCTTTCTCCCCTACACAGATATTACTGGCCTTTTCTGGCACAGCATTGCAAATTTGGGCCCTGTATCAAGAACATATGTACAGACTTGCTACATGTACAGCAGTAGATGAAGCTTGTTAAGTAACAAGCGTCATCATGCAAGGACCAGAGACAACCGTACAATCTCCATATGCCCCTGGTTTCCACAGTGCTTGTGTCCAAAGCCAGTTCAGTTCTGAAGCCAAATATTTAAATGACTGTAATAGTGCTCCTGATAATAGAAAGACCAACACAGGACAATTCAAGAAAGGACAAAGTGAACCAATACTCCCCATATACTGTGCAAGTTGACAAGCATACACACAAGACTGCAGTGTTCCTGTTCCGGTCCTCAGGGACAAGAGAGCAGTCCCAGCCCAGAGAGATCTCGTTCGAATTAGTGGCTTAGCACTTAGCCTGCTCTTTGCTAACACCTCCTGAGACTGAAAAAGTTACACCGCTGTTGGACATGTTCTAGTTGAGAAATGAGCAGCTTGAAGCAATGTTCCATATGTGCATTGACAGAGCTGGGAGATGACTTTAGAGGGCAGCTGTTTTCCTCTGAACAGGTGGATACAAGTAAGCTCTGTGAAGATACCATCACAGAGCATCTGCTACGTGTCACTGATTAACGCTGACCATAACTTGCCAGAAATGATTAGCACTGTAGAATGAGTCATTTTACCTCGATGTATTCCAAGTATAAAGAAACCACACTTATCTAAAGGTACCTAAGTCAGGTCTAAATGAGTTCGTTTAAGCTGCAGAACAAAGGTAGCCATGTTAGCACAGTGTGACGCTTCTCCACGGAGCTAATTAATCTGTACAGAGTGCGGTGGTAATGTGGCTATATTGTTTCTGGCAGCAGCCCAGCGTGGGCCTTCCCACAGCTCTGTTGTTCTTTCCTTCAGGAAGGTCGGCCCCACATCAGCAGCCACTTCCCAAGCACGTCAAGAACTAGTTAGATGAAAGTGAAGGCACACTCTACTGTCAATTGGGAAATACAATTGGTTTTTTAAAATTTGAAATGCAAAAATATACCACTCAAGCACACTTCCCATGTAACAGTCCCTCTGAAAAAACCCCTCTTCAGAATCATGGGCCAAGTATTGCAGGGCAAAGCAATGGGCGAAGAGGTTAGCAGAAAGAGGTTTTAGACCGGAGATTGTTTAGTGTCATCCATGGCAGGGAAAGAAGAGGTTTCTTTGTAATGTATACCTTCTCCTGAACACTGAGACATCCATCTGACATCAGTGGTGGCATTTCAGAGGATTTCCATGGAACTATTTCATTTTATATTAGTCAAATTTTCTTTAAATGGGCAAAAAAATATATAAATTTCATCAGTAAAATATCTGATCTGTTTCAGAAGCAGCTGCTTGATAAGCTCAGTGAGTGTTGATTTCATCAGTTTATTTGCTAGATAAGATAACGGTTCTCAAGTAAGAGGATTTTGTTTCTGTTATTATTTTTCTGTTATGTCTATTACTGTCTTTAAACTTCTATTACTACTTCTAAAAGACTGCTGTGAATTCTGTGTTCATCAGAAGAACTAACTTCGACTGAATTCCTGCAAGAGGTGCCTCTTCTCCAGGTTAATTATTAATCTTCAGTTGGTTAATGAATTACCCTAGAATAAAACCAAAAAGCCCATGCATGGCTTCACATGAGGGTGAGTGCACAATTATACACACATATATACACCTTTTTCTTTTTAACAAAGGTATTAAGGTACTAAAATATTTTACAAAAGCATTGGCAGGTTTGTTTTACATATATCCTTTGAGGACTAAGGCTAAGGGCAGGCCTTGTTGTGCAATCAGTCAGTAGTACCACCTCAGTTCTGAAGATACGGGAAGTTTCCCATCAGCTGTCACAGCGCTGGATGGGGACTTTGGAAATGACGGCTAGAAGTTCAAACACCTGAAGGTGTTTGTGAGGCATGCTGCCAACCTTCTGTGTCCCCTCCCTTTTATTGCGGCTTGTTCAGACGCAGCCAATTCATTGTGAGGCTTGACGCAACATTTGCAAAATGTATAGAGGTGCTCTGATAAAAACCCATCCACGAATTCTGTCATCACCATTATTTGCATTTATCTTACTATTGAGCAGCGTAATAGAGTTTACTGTCATACACCAACAGCAACCTATGAATCACTGCCACCTAACTCAGCAGGGCATGAACTAGCTGTGGAAAAAATTGACTTAATGTAATTCCTTTTAAATAAATAGTAAAATGTAATTCCTTTTTCCTCAGAAGTATTCGGACAGAATTCACCCTTCAGCTGAGAAGAGACATCAATTCTACAGAAATTCTTGATGAACCAGGTCCTTCAAGGCCTTGCTACTTGCATAAGCCAATAATGCTCACAAGTGTAAAAGACTTTCTAAAACTTGTCCCAAGCACTCTGTCAAGACTTCGACAGGGTAAGCATAGCATGGACAAGGTCCTTATAAAAAACTTACCAGTAGGTGGCTTCATAGGTCTCAGAGACTGCAATATTATCAGAAAATGTCTCATGGAAGAAAATGTAATGGCAATTTTCTGCCTCTTCTGCAGGCTCCAGTGTGCTTACAGATTCTTGAAATGGCCTCTACTGAAGTAAAACAATGCATATTCAGTAGATTACATGTAATCATGTCTACATATACCACCTGAAGCCCCGATCTTTAACATTTGGCATCTAGACCATGCACCACTTAACACAAGCTATTTTCTGTAATCAGGTGATTGATACAGACTAAGGAGGGGTAAAATGATTTTGCTTAGTCATTTCCACAGCTTTATTGATCTGTAAAGGCTTTATGCTATAGAAGGATTTTGTGTTCAGATGGAAAAAACATGCCAGTAGTACTGGACGTTTGTTTGTAGGAGAGCTGCCTTTCACACATATCTTGTCTCTTAATAGCCTCCATTCCTGAAAAGAATTACAACATTTTTTCAATTTACTTGAAAATTTCAGGTATTTAGTGCACTCCAACAGCACATGACTCATAATAAATCACAACAGGATGCTTTTTCAGCCATATCTTTAAGTCTAGATGTAATTGGGTCTAGAGCTATGCAACTTAATAACAAAGCTAATGCATCCTTTCAGTGGAAGACCCATAAACTAAGTTGCTTCAAAAAAAACGACAAAACAAAAAAAACCCCTAATGGTCCATGAAGGGAGCCTAGTCCCATGAAGGGAGCAGGAGTAGCAACACATGGAAGGCATGACCCAGGAACTACACAGAAAGAGATCAATAACCAGTGGAAAATTCTGTGCAGAACACCCATGCCTCTGTGTTAATTTTTTCCCCTTTTGACCCTCTGAAGCATCTCAGAAGAAGGCTGCATTGGGTCTCCCATGCTGACTGGACACTCAAAAGCCTTGATAAGGTGTAAGATATGGAGAAAATATTTATGCTACACATAGTTTTCTTTTGGGAGGCCCGGCACACAATTTTCTAGGCACGGAATTCAGAGAGTAGTTTCTACTGGCATTAAAAAGAAAATTCAGAAAATCGATTAACATTCTGTTCTTTCTTCACAGTGTGACTTCTCAAGTTGACTGGCTCTCTTGCTCCTTTTCAAAACCATAAAGTCACACTGCATCTGACCATGACAATTACACTGACACAAGCAGTGCAGTCTTCTCTTATATAAATATACTTTTATGACAGCAGAGGAATGAATACAACTCAAGGAGCTCATGAAGAGCTGTAATAATACTGCTAACACTGTCAATAACACTAGCCTTAACCATATCTTGAGCAAACAGAAGGATTTATTGCTTTTATTAGTTAATGTCTGAAGATGTTTCTGGGTTCATATTTTCTTAGAAAATTAATTGTTCACCTGAACACTTTTCACTTATCAGTCTCCATTTTAAAATGCCCTACAATTATTTTTAGAAGCGCTGACCCTTCACAAACATGGAAAAAAGAAAAGACAGCTCTGGAACAGAAGACAAACTCTTCACTTAGTGGCAATTTTGATGCATTTTCCTCTCAACAATAAGCCAATAAAAAGAAACAGAGCAGATACTCACACAGCCACTGGAGCACTGATGACATAAGCCTAGGTCCTGCATGCTATCTTTTCTATGTACATTTTCCTGAAGCAAAGGTTGAGAGCAAAAAAGATTATGATGGCATGTGCACCTCATTTAAGATTAATATTGTGCCTGAGGGAAAAAGACGTATAGCCTGGGACCTAGGAGCTACATTTCACAACCTAGATTCCTTCGATAATCTCCAGCATTGATCACAGCTATTGGAAATTAATTTCACTGAGAAAACCAGTATTATGAAAATTTTCCTAAGAATAGGTTTGTTTCAATTACATGTTTAATAGGAAGAAGTTGAAAAAAATAATCTCAGCTTTCTAAAAGCACTCCAGAGATGGGAAATTATTTCATTTTGACAATGTCAAAAACATTTCATGCTGATTTCATTGTTAATTTATATTGGGCTGTGTTGCATTCCATTGAAAATCGTAGATAAGGAAAAGGTTTAACTGAAATACTTTAGCCATATCAAAATAATAAATTATACTTTCTTGAAATGAAAGCAGGTGATAAACAAAAATGAAATCCTTCAGTGGTCCAAAATCACAGTAATCAGACTTTTTTTTTTTAATTTAGAATTTCACTGAAAGACACTAAACTACCAGATCCTCTTTCTTCCACAAACACAAATCCAGTTTCTGACCCACTTTACTATAGGCATTGCATGTAAAGATTATTTTATTACCTCCCTATGAGCTAAATTGTTCCCGTTTGGCACAGACTACTGGAAAAATCAATGCAGACCCATACTACTGTGGAAGGAGTAACAGGAAACACTGGGGTTTCTCAGAACTCCCTGGCTGTCCTGGGAGATGTGTCCAACAATTTAAGGCACCCTTTTAGTGAGGTACAGGATATTCACCACTATTAATCTCACTGTGCTGGTAACAATAAAGCTCAATAGCTACTTTTATGGCTGATTATTTTTAGAAGTTGCAGTGGAAGAAGGAATGGGAATAAGCACTGTAATACCCTGCATGAAAAACAGAGGAAGGCATAAGACTTACTGAAAGGAAGACTCTGAAAGATCAACAAGATGTCAGTCATAAGTTCAGTCCACAAAAAAATAAGTCATGGTAGGAGTAGCTATGTAAGTATTTGTTTTGAGAGAGAGAAAAAAATATTTTGATACAAATGGAGTCTGTGTGTTATTTCATGCAGTACATGAATCCACAGGATGACATACAGTGAGAGCTGCTTTTGCAAACAGCCAGAGAACAGACCAGACACAGAGAAGCAGAGAAAAGAAGGAGGCAGGAAAAAAAATACTCATGCCTCATTTAATTGGAGTACAGAAACTCTGTGTAAGCGTCACACATCTCAGGTGTATACAACCCTAGGGTCTCATGAATCATCACTATTAAACAAATAGTGTTCAACTTTACAATAAGAATTGACGTGCAATCTACAGTTTACTTTTTCCTTCTCACTGCTCAAAAACTTAGCTCATCATATTAATTTAACATAGCTGTTAGGTGTTAGTTTTCATTATTTCAAAAGTGCCTGAAACTGCGCTGCTTATAAAGCAAACAGATTGCTCTTTGTCCATGTGGTGGTTATTCATTCAGTCACCAGGTGAGATACTGGAAAATAAATACTGATAGTTTGGTTTTGAATGCTGTATTGCACAAACCACGTAAGGCCCCTCTTGGGAGAAGGATGACAGTACAATGGTTTCTCTGTGATTAGTCATTCTGTGCTATTGCACCTTTTTCATAAGGAGGATGGCATAATACATATGGCTGCATAAAAACATCCATACTTCTCAAATGAAAAAATGAAATTAGCCTCCCTATGCTCATGCCCTACCTTGGCCTTTTGCCAGCATTTTTATCAATCCCATAGAAGAAAAATAAACAACTGATAAAATTTGTACTAAAAAAGATCTTAAAGCTAATAAGCGTATTTCACTAATACATTGTGTAATTTGTAGCACTTAGCAGTAGACAGCACTGACAGAGACTTTTGGACCAAGTGACTGCCAGCCAACCCTGATTACCTGGCAAGCTGCTGCAGCTAAACCAGTTTACATGGTCCCGGAATGAACCTGAGGAAATAAAGTTCAAAAGATAGTTTAGGAGGAAATGGACAGTTTTAATGGCGGAGACCATTACCCAGCTAGTGAATGAAAATGGTGGTTGTGTGATAGCTGTTTCTGTCCTACAGGCATGGAAGTGCAATTCCCATGAGACATGTATTCATAGTCCATCTGACTCCAGTATTGATCTAAAGCCTATAGGAAACTGGCTAGATTATTCATTGCCTTCCATTTACCCCTCTGCAAAGAGTATAAAATGTTGTCAGCATGGGTAATGATTCAAAAAAGGCAAGGCTGAGCACGGAGCTCACCCCTAACCCCTGAGTTGAGGGAAACTGAAAAGGCCATACTGGGAACCTGTCTTCCTGTTCTCCAGGCCCTCACGATCTATAAAAGATGCTGCTTTGCAGAGCTCACAGTGTGAATGTCACAGAGTTTTGCCAATGCTATATATTTAACATCAAGAAAGCAAAAAATTCTGGTTTCAAGTCAAAGGGAGAAAAATCAATAGAACTCAGTTTGGCAACTCTTCATGTTTTGTCAACAGAAAAAAATATTGGTTAAAATATAAATATTAACATGGCTTTCCTTTTTGTGTTCTAAATTTGCTCAAATCTGTAGACCCAAATTTGTCCTGTAGTAAAGATTTAAACATTTTTTTACATGATTTCATACAAAAAGCCAGAAGCGCAATTAAAGAATGAAATCCTGCAGTTACTCATATATTATAAAATTATCCCCAAGCAACCACAGCAAAATGCCAACATTTTCTGCGTACACTGGATACGCATGCAAATCTCAGTTGTTTACCCTTGTAATGCTGTATTTTATTATTTGAGTGTGTAGTTATAATGCAAGAAGACAAAGCAAGATATTGTGGCAATTCTATTAAAATTAACATGGGAATAGTGACAGGCTACGTTGAAGAAGCCAAATTCATCCATAGTATGAGTTTGACAATGTTAGTGGAATTAAATCAGAAATTAATTTGAGCATGGACATCCATATACAGATACACCACCTGATTATTTCATTGAGCAATTTTTTTCTCATCATGCAAGAAACCCAGATTGAAATCTAGTGAAACTATATAGGCTAATCTGACTCAATGCGAACTGGAAAGTTTGCTGTATAATCAACACTCCTTAACAATGTTGCATTATCTTTGCTTAAGGTGTACAGGAAATGATAAATGCCTGTGAATCCTGACGTGCACTGTATCTGTAAGTTTACATGAAAGGCAAGTTGAGCAAATCTCTTCCTGGGACATGTGTCAGCTACCAGTGAAAAGCTTAAAGTAATGGCAGATGTGAAGGTGAGGCCATAGAGGGTTTAGTTCGCTCATGTACCCTGAAGCATCTATCTTGTTTGTTAGATGATTGTTGCATAATGTTGGCTGGGTTTGGGGGGAAAGCGAAGAAATAGAAAGGAAAGAACAAGTTATGCTTGGTAGCTGAGTAACAGCAGGTGTTTTATCACAGAGCACCTGAAAAGAAGAAATGTTACTTTTTAGATATACTGATTATTTTACTTTTTTAAAGACTGTTAGAAGTTTTGTGCAAAAGTTTTACAATAAAACAAAACAACAATGTCTGGTAACTTCAAAATTAGGCAAGAAACACAATAAAACCTTTGATTCAGTGATTTTGGGACTACAATTTACATATGCTTATGACACTGTATTCCATGAAGTCACAGGTCTGTACAATGGTTTTCAGCACTCATAAACAGTTCCCATCATGTTGCTAGCACCACACACTAATACTGGCCGGCAAGGTCATATCCATACAACCACAGCCAACAGACTTTTTTATTTTTCTACAGAACTCAAAGTGGAAAGACAGAAGAAAATTTCTGTGCAATTTATTTATCCATTAGGCAATTAAATGTAAAAGCCTTTATTTCTTTATTTTGTAGTAAATGCAAGAACACAAACTATTCTCTAAAAGGAAAGCCCTCAGCTTCAAGAAGGAATAACAACAAATGAATGAAAATCAGGTAGAAGGCTGGTAAATATGTACTGATTTCCTAGCAGTGGTTTTCTTCTGAGGAAAGAAGAAAAGTGGGGTTTCTTCTTGTAACAAAGTTTATGCATCAACCATTACTTTCTCTCATTGTAATAATTTTTGGCCCACTTCTGGCATCCTCACCTAGTGTTACCTGCACTACATAAGAACATCCTTCATTGCCAGGGAGCTCCTTGCACTGGGGGCTTTACAGGTCAGAGTTTCCAAATAGAATAATTTATTTATTTTCATTAATCCAATGTGATGCCTATAGCCAGATTCTCATCTGGCGTTAATTAGGACAGTATCACAAAGTTACACCATTTTAAACAGTTGCTTTAAAGGTATAAACACAGGTGATCTGTTGATTGGCCCCAGATACTCCAGCTGTTCTTCTGTTTCCTGCTCAGCCACTTAAAGAAGCTAAAATGGGCTAACCAACAACCATACAGGAACAGTCAATCACAAGTGATCTCCTCATACTTCAAGTCCATTCCCTCAGTTCCCAAGTACCCACACCCTATAATCTTTCTCATAACTTCCCATCTTCAAAAATAATTAGATATTTTTGGCCCCTATTATTCCAGGATTTTCTTTCTCTGATGGTTACAAACTTTCTTACTTACGGAGTAAATGGCCATTCACAACCATTCAGACCCATTAGTTTTAATGCCAAAATTTGCCCTTTAACTCAAGTGATTCACCTCCCTTCCTGCATTTACCTCCTCTCCTAATCCTGAAATATTGACCGTCATGTCTCCTTTCACCCTTAATTTTGCGGTCAAACCAGGCAATCTCTGTTAGTTCTTTCTCATAAGATTATCTTCATAGACCATCTCCGTACACGTTCTGGATTGCATTCACTTCATTATCCCACACATCACTCCACAGCTGAGATGTGGACTGGCATAAGCAATCCCTACACTGTTTCATAAAACATATATATATAATAAATACATACTCATTTATGTATGTACCTATATGCCTTTTGATTGGAAATATTTTTAGTCAGCTTACAAGCAAAACACTAAACTGCAAAATCCAAATTCTTATACAACATAAGCTCATTACTTTGTTCTATTCTTTGTTTGATTATTTTGGGACAAACACTTTGCAAATCCAGAAGATTCCCTGGACACTTCTTAACAGTGCATTTAATTAGCCAGCTGAGCTCTTCTTCAGAAGGTTTTACTAGAGCCAGGTATCTAGTCTCAACAAAATATTGAAGAATTGGGCATTTGATTACATAATTAAATCATCCACAATTAAATCAGATGGGAAGAAGACAACAAAGGGATGAAAATACTTGCACTTCAGAGAAAACCGTAACTGCTTGCTGTTAAGAAGAAATTTTTTTTTAAGTGCATTACTTCCTTAATGTTCACTCTAGTATTTCTTTTACATTCCAGTCCATCATTTGAAGGAGTGGCTGCAGAAGACCAGAAATTTCAAATAAGGGGCCAGTTCTGTAACAGACTATTCCCATGTGTCAGAATTCTTCACAGCACAGACCATAGCAAATTTCTCATAGATCCCTGTGAGGCTGTAACATCAAATTTTATTTAAAATACACTATAAGCAACATGGTTGGGGTTTTTTTGAGATATCTATAGCAGAATCGAAGTCCACTCATGACTGAGGCACCATTGCTTTGGAACCTCTGAACTACCAATTTGATGTGATAGTTATCTTCCTAACTTACAATCTTCCATTCTCCCTTTCTCCTCACATCCTTTCTTGTTTACGTATGTAGCAATAACAAGCCCCTGATCCAAACCCTGACCCTTGCTCAAATCTGACTCACACAGGAATGCAAACAAACATTTTCAAACACAGATTCACAATAGTGAAGTTTGAAACCACTACTAAAACAGGAACTGGTACTTATCATGAGATGATTTTTATTCATACTTTTGCTATATATACTGCCATTAACAATATATAGGTAATATTTTAACAACATGAAAGATTGACTATACAGTGGGTAAATTATATTATCTACATTTTACAGGCAGCTCAGAGCTCAAACAGGATGCCAAAGTGCTCTTGGATCACACTGTAAGACATTGGCAGGACCACATTAGAGCTGGCAGGCTGCACTAGGACACAATTACATGACCCGGGCTAGGGTCTAAGGGCTGTCCAAAATAGCAGTCCTACTTTAGATGGGCAAACATTGTCTCCTGCTAAGATCAACTCATTAAAAGGAGGCAGTGACATGCAGCAGACTGACAAAGAAAGAGCTGTGCCTAGCACCAGTGTCTGCATCTCTGCAAGGAGTCATGCAAACTTACCTCCTGCCTGAAGGACTGTCTTTGCACTATGTGATGAGCCATGCAATCCTGCTTGATGATTTCTCAAGAAAGATAAAGCCTTCTTTCTGTCTAGGTCTCATCCTCATTAAAAATGCTATTACAACCTGCTTCAAGTACTGATGTGGAAGGTGCCCTTTCACTTCTTTTGCTTCTCAATGAATAAGTTAATAAGTTTCCTCAAGTAGTGCAAACTGCTTTACCCTTGCCCTTCACTTCTGTGTTGTTAGGTGAGAAAAGCTCAAAAGCATTCTGCCTTCTCATTTACTTTGATTATTTACAGTCCCACTCTTACCTTCACTGCTATAATTGCTTATGAGTTAGACAAAATCAGTCAGTTGCCTTTATTCATACTAAATAGCCCCATAGACTACAGTGAAGGCATGCTGAGTGCAGCATACTTGAGTTTATGACAGCCATGAATCTCACCAGACTGAAGAACTTTAACAGGGAAGTAATTCAGAGAGTAACTTCCACTGCCTCTGCAAAACAGGACATGGCTTCTACCTCACCCTTCCTCAGACTCTGTCTCTAAAGTTAACCCATTTCATGGTGGTTCCCAATGTATCAGGATACTGCATTGATTCCCAATAAACTGAATGAATCAAGTATAAGAGTACCATAAATGTCAACAAATGTATTCACCTTCCCTTCTAAATGTAGTTTTAAGAAAACATGTACCTACAAAGAAACAACTACTTGTAAGTAGAGACCATAGATCTGATCTTTTTCAGATTTCAGGATTAACAGAAATTCAACTGAAAACCAAGATCCAAAGTCTACCCCATAGTTCTGGCATAGCTATGAAACTTGGGTAAGCCTTATTACTGTGCAAATAAAATTTAAAAAACAAACAAAACCAAACCCAAAAAACCCAAAAAAATCCCACAAAATTGTACTGAGAACTACTCAGGAAAATCCATCATAACCCAATCAAATCCTTAAACTCCAACCTCATTTCAGCCTTCTATTACAAGCCCATACATAACTCATCTTAAAATTAACCCAAGGCCAAAGAAATTTGCATCCCAAAGACTTCACGTTCACAGTTTATCACAATTCTCTGTCCCTCCCTTTCTTCTTCAATTTTAAATATGACCAGCAAAGTGATAATTTGAAGAGGGATGCACTTATATTGAGAATGGTAACTACAGCGAACCACAGACAATAAAAGCAGTGAAAATTATTGCATGAAATTGTAGCTACTTTATAGCAGCCAAAAAAATCCTCTCCGGAGGAGAGAAACTTTTCTTAGATGAGCCTGTAAAATTTCTACCTACAAAAATTGTCATGTGAAAGCTGTTAGATATGGAAGTAGACAGATAACTACAATTCAGCATGGTCATGACAGAGAAAGAAGGCTCTTCCTGGTCTTCTGATACCCTAATCTACTATTTCAAGTATTAAGCCAGAAGAAAAGGCCACACCAAAGTGACAGCAGCAGCAGTCATAGAAGCATAGCCTGCTAAAGCAATATTCAACAATAGGCACAACCCAACCATTCCTTTACCCCTCCTACCTTGAATTGTGCCTTGATGCACAATCTGCTATTTTTTCAGCTCTGCTGCACAGGCAGCAAAAGGCATATTGCTTGTGTTATTAACAAGACTGAAAATAAGCACTGAGCCTGTGAAAAATGTATTCATTCTTGGGATAAGTACTTATTGACACCCTAATGTGTTGGCTGCCTCCTCTATTCATGAGCTCTAAGGAGCTTTATTATCAGGGAGTCACCTCATTCTCTCAGAACAAAAGAAACTCAGGTGTGGGGTAAATTGGTTTTTAATGTACTATAGACAAACTATGCTTATATTGTCTTTTGGTTTTGCTGCCTGAGAGATCCTTCCCCACAAACACAAGCAGTTAGATTTTTTTCCCCATTACTCTTTTAATCTTTGCTCAGCTGCCACCATGGCATTTGGGACTGCTCAATACAGTTTTCAAAGCACCACATCTGATATTTATGATCCTATAAACTGGTGCTCTTTGTTTGAAGCAGCTCAGGCTGTTGGCAGGGCTTGTCGTTGGTTTTGATTGCAAACAAGTCCTGACTGCATTTCAGGTTCATTCAGAGTGAAACCTTGAAAAATCTAGAAAGAGACACTAAACAACTTCAGGCATGTCTATATTCTTATCATCCTTGGGTGTCTTAAATACCTTCTGAGGAAGGGACAAATAGGAACTTGTCCCTACTGTCCTTCTCCTTACATGTATCCCTTTCTTCCAGCATCATTAACAAATAGCCACCATGGTTTCAAATTAATTTTCCCAAGGAAACCCTATTCCCCAGACCTAAATTTCCTGATACATATACATTTACTGGGAAAGAATGAAGACTAAAAGGTATACATTTCACATTGGCTCAACTCAGTGTGGTATGCAGACTAGATAATTTCAATAATGGCTTGGCAGCTATATATATATCCTTCTAGCATCAGCACTGCAACCACTCTATAACGGCTGTAGTCTAGCTCTTGTTCACCCCAAGGATCTTCTAAGCTAAAGAGGGGCAGAAGCCTGGAAAACACTACAGGTTTCTACCTGCTTTCCTACTGTCTCCTCTTTCTCCATCATTGGTGCATCATCATCCCAGCGTGATGGAAGCAGGAACACCTCACATCTTTCTGCTTATTTTTTCACTGTTTTAAAGACTCTCTTCACATTGTACAGTGGAAAAGCTCCCAGACTGTGGAGCACTACAAGCTATGCTTAATGACTGCTGGTGCCACAGTAAAGACTGAAGAAACAGTTTCATCAATATCTCATCAGTTAGATGATGCTCCTCAGAGTTTTATTTTGCAAATAAGAGGTTCACACAGCTCTACTTGCCAAGGCAAGTATAAACAAGCTCCTCTTATTAAAGTACTTATATGTCCTCCATCACTGCAGACAACAACTGTATGAGTAAAATAAACAACACCAGGGAATGTTCTTGACATGAAAATAACATTTTCCATGCCATTCAAATCATCTCTAGCATGGTTTTGACCGAGGCCAACTAGCAGGCTCTCAAGTAATTCTCAGCAAATGTTGGGTATTAACACAAGCCAAGGACCTTTTCCAACAGGCATTTTGCCACTCTGTTCAAGAGGGAAAGAGTTTAACCTTAAGATCATGGCCAGACCATATCCCTTGGCATGAAGGCTAAAAATATTCCCTGACATTGTTTAATTTTCTAGTAAATATGTAGTAACAGTCTCTAAGTATCTCACAATACTTAATCTACTGAGCTTCAGCTTAAGGTGGGAGGCAGGGAATAAATATTGTTACAAATTATACTTGGCAAAGGTACAAGGAGAATGATGCTTACTTTCTCAATATCATTTAGGTATGCAATTCTCACAACTTCAAAGATTGAGGTAGGTCTAACTTTATTCACCAAGGACATCCATGGGCAGAAAGGGCTTTGAACCTACTGTAGGCTAGAATCCAAGCAAATGGAACACATTTTCTTTTTGTGGACAAAGCCTGTGGCTAGGATTAATGCCAAAACTGACCCTGTAGGTCTGCCACCACTAACCACTGTAAATGTGACACTTAAGCAACTTCAGATATTACTCTTCCCATGTTAAGACAGCGATCTAAAGTACATAAAGTTTCCCTTTAGTATAGGTCTTCTCTACTAATTATGATGACAGCCTTGATGACTATTTTGGTGTATACACCTTAATTTTAGAGACTTAAAACTATGTGAGATGAATCTTACATTTAATCCATCTGTGAGATGAAAACCGTTCCTGAATAAAGAGTATACTGGGGCAATATGTCTTCGGAAGGTTACATTTAAACCTTGGCTTAATACTTTACAAGACGAAGTTGAAGCAAGAACTTGGAGAATTCACAATATAATATGCAATCATTTTACTAACAGTTTTGCACAATTTCTAACCTTTTTTCAACCTAATGGTAAATTCTAGGGGCAATATTTTCATTATCATAAACCCGTGACCTCCAGATAAATCACACTTATTTTATAAAATACTTATCAGTTACTTTTATTTCTCACAACCAAAGGTAGTTAAAGGTTAAGAAGTCAGAAGGATTTATCACTGAAATGACACAGATAAAATCTGCTAAGGAACATCTGCTCTAAGAAATTTATTATTGCAATACTTCCTAAGTGCTCTCTTGATTATTTTGCAAAGGTCTGCATACTAACAAATCTGCTGAATATCAATTTACAGTGGATGTACACTTACTTCTTAACACATCAGAAAAGCATAAATGCATGAAAATTTCAGGCGCAGTCTATCATGGGACAACCTTGATTATAAAAGATTAGCTCCAGTGCCACATGCTTTGTCATATTCTGCACCCTAGATCTATATTTCCTGTTCTCAATCTTGAAGCAAACAGTGCAGGCAAACTGTTTGCTCAGATACATCTTGGATCCCCAAACAAATGAGAATGAATGTCTTGTTTTCTTTTGGTGAAAACCGTCATTCTTTGCAATGGAGGGATATAAATAAATATACATCAAATAATACAACATGTCACAGAGCAGACAGTCACAAGATGAATTTGTCTTTTTTAAAGGCATAGCCTGAGCATAGATGTTGAGAAAATGAAAACAGTACTGCTGTTATAATGTACAGCATGACTCCTTTGACCTGGAGATAAAGGAAGACAAAGCAACAAAGACATGTCACTCTAAAGGATATAAACCCAGAGAAACCCGAGTGCCCTGGTTCTGTGTACAAGTTTTTTTGAAAGACAAAAATATTTCCTTTAGATTCCCTTCTCTTTGTCAATATTGTTTTATCCCCAAAAAGCAGTACTGTAGGTCACTTACAGAGAAATCACTCGCTAATGGAAAAAAAAATCAACAATATATTTACTCAGCTAATGCACTTCCCTAGGTCACATTATACAGGAAAGCTTTTAAAAATCATTTGTTTGAATGATTATATTATGATCTGAACTGTTAGCTACTCTGAGTAGGAGACCTTGTTTTAATGCAAGGGCTTTAAAGGTACAGTTCAGATGTGTTCACCTGTGGAAGGAAGGAATCACTCTGCTGCAAAGCAGCTGTATGTATGACAGATGGAGGGTGTCTCAGGAAAACACACTCTCAGCATCAGCTACCAGAAATTCTGCTGCAAACTCGGCTTGTGACCCTGCCGTAAGGAGGGACAATCCCAGAGAGCCAGCAGAGCTCCTGCTGGCTTTCTGGTTTGGTGTGCCAGAAAGCTGAGATTTTTCTCGGGCATTTGGGTGAACTTAAAAGAACTCCCATGTTATGGGAGAGTGAAGGGGGCATTTCATGGTGTACAGTCTGTTCAAGCACAATTTACCACAGGAAATATGGCCACAGTAAACTCATTCACATTTGCGTCTTGCAGCTCTCAAAACCAGACTTTTATGAAGACAGAGCTGGATTCCCTGAGGATACTTGGTCTAGCTATTAAAGACTGAGGCAAAAAAGGCATTAAGTACCTCAGCCTTATCCTCATCCTTGGAGACAATGTTCCCTCCCGCATCCAGTAAAGGATAGACATTCTCCTTGGCTCTCTTTTTGTTGTTAATGTATTTATAAAAACATTTTTTGTTATCCCTTACGTCCGTGGCCAGGTTCAACTCTAGCTCGGCTTTTGCCTTTCTAATTCTCTCCCTGCATGACCTAACGAGATCCTTATAATCTTCTTCAGTTGCTCGAGGGTCGGAAGGCTCTGCAGAGGGACCTGGACAGACCTGGATCGATGGGCCCAGGCCAATTGTATGAGGTTCAACAAAGCCAAGTGCCGGGTCCTGCACTTGGGTCACAACAACCCCATGCAACGCTACAGGCTTGGGGACGAGTGGCTGGAAAGCTGCCCCGCAGAAAAGGACCTGGGGGTGTTGATTGACAGCTGAATATGAGCCAGCAGTGTGCCCAGGTGGCCAAGAAGGCCAATGGCATCCTGGCCTGTATCAGAAACAGTGTGGCCAGCAGGAGCAGGGAGGTGATCGTGCCCCTGTACTCGGCACTGGTGAGGCCGCACCTCGAATACTGTGTTCAGGTTTGGGCCCCTCACTACAAGAAGGACATTGAGGTGCTGGAGCGTGTCCAGAGAAGGGCAACGAAGCTGGTGAGGGGTCTGAAGCACAAGTCTTATGAGGAGCAGTTGAGAGAGCTGGGGTTGTTTAGCCTGGAGAAGAGGATGCTCAGGGGAGACCTTATTGCTCTCTACAACTACCTGAAAGGGGGTAGCAGAGAGGTGGATGTTGGTCTCTTCTCCCAAGTGACAAGTGATAGGACAAGAGGAAATGGCCTCAAGTTGTGCCAGGGGAAGTTTAGATTGGATATTAGGAAAAACTTCTCCTCTGAAGGGGTTGTCAGACATTGGAACAGGCTGCCCAGGGAGGTGGTTGAGTCACCATCCCTGGAGGTATTTAAAAGACATGTGGATAAGGTGCTTAGGGACATCTTTTAGTGGTGGACTGAGCAGTGTTAGGTTTACAGTTGGACTTGATGATCTTAAAGGTCTTTTCCAACCTAAATGGTTCTATGATTCTACTTCCATAGTGTACATGTACATGCATGCACACATTACATATGCAAATATGACATTACTCTATTAGTGATCTGTTAATTGCAATCACTCTTAAAAACAGAAGGTACAGAAATGGAGGCATATTCATCCTCATGGAGAGAAACAAGTTTTCTCTGGTCAGGGGATGGAGATACCTTTCAATTGGATCCAATTCCCTTTTAATGTTCTTATTTCCTTTTTTCTCCTCTCCTCTTCTCATCTTGTCTCGTCTCGTCTCTTTTCCATTTCCCTTTTTCTTCCCCCTTTACTCTTTGCTTTTCCTCTCTCTTTTCTTTCTCCAGCCATGGCAGTCTAAAAGATAATCTTGCATCTTTTACTTCTTAGGTATGCATGGATGATAATACAGCCATACCAACACAGCCAAACCAAAGATAAGCAGTACCAATTCCGTCTACTTCCGTGCTTCCCATGTGAGACAAAGAGAACTGAAAAAAATGTCCTAGATACCATAGCTACAAATGCTGGAACATCTGCCTCCCTTAGTGTTTCTGGGGACATTTCTGCAGGGTCTACTCACTCACATTCTTGTTTCCCTATTACATTCAGTTAATTTGCTAGTATTCATGAACTACTCTTCATCCTCCCATTGCCTCCATGTCTTCTCCATAAAAAAAGATGAACTTCATAGTCCAATGTACGTTAGCAGTGGTTACATTTATGCACAGGCTTTCTTCTGTCTTTTTTCTGGCCTTTTGGACCGCCCACTCAGTCCCCTCTGTAGTCGCATGACACTGTTGAAATCAGCAGTTCCATCACTAGGTCTCGCTGCTTCTCCTCAAGCAGCTGCTTTTTGGAGGAACATCCTGTAAAGCAACCCACAAAGACCTACAGAGGTTACTGGTTTTCCTATTACTAGATTTTCATCCACAACTGGAAGCTCATCCGTCTCAGGACATGGTCACACTGCTGTTGAGAGATGGCTTCTGTGCGCAGAACAACTGCTTTTCCTCTGGCATTACACGCCCCCAACGCTGGGCTGCCTGCATCTCACAGGCCACTGAGATCAGGCTTGGTACAGGCAAAACGCCGACATTGCCTGGTCTGTAACCAGGCTGAATACCTCCAGCCGGGATCACTGCAATGTGCTTGCTGCTCCCTAGGCAGCTCTACTGCAATTAGAGCAAAATAATCAAAGGAGCTCTCACCCAAGGCTGAACTGGATGCAGCCCCACAGAGGGAGAGGAGAGACAGCAGGAAGTGTCCCAGGGAAGACGGGAGCCTCCTGGTCTCTCCTGTCTCTCCCCATGACCAGCTGCAGGGTAGCCTCTGGTCCTGCAGAGCCCTAGCTACACAGTCCCATTGGAGGACAATGCAGGAAGCTTCCAGTGCTTCTCCAAGTGCCCTTCCCTTCCTGGGTCAGGCTGGGCTCCAGCCATGGAGCAGCTGCCCCACAGCAAGGGTGGCCCAGAGCCGTGGGCCCCAGCTGGCCTCTCCAGCCCCCTCACTTGCCCTTACCCCCCGGTTGCAGGGGGCAAGTTGGCAGCCACAGACAGGAGCTGCAGGATCTTTTCCACTTGCACCGGAGACACGGTTTGCATTTGGCCTGATCGTCAGGGTTTGCAGGGCTAAGTCCTGCCCCGGCAGGAGGAATCCAAGAGGAGAAGAGGGAGGAGGAGTTTTGTCTCTGCCCAGGGGCTCGTATCTCCTCGTTTCAAGACCCCTCAGAGTCAGGCCACCTGGCCCAGAAGACTTTGCGCCTCCCTACGTACGTCAGGGACATCCACCTACAGTCCCCATTTTAATTCCAATTACCGTTTTGGGGGTGTCCGCCCGCTTTGTCAAGAGAGCCCCTGGGAGCTCGCTCCTGCCGGCAGGGTTTGTACTTGGTGTGATGCCCAGGACCCGCTGAGCGGGGCGGTGGGGACGAAGGGTGGGGCTTGCCGGCTGGGGGATGCTGCTCTGGTGGCTGTGACAGCACAGGGGACGGGTCACAATGGGAGCTGTCCCCAGGGACATCATCAGGCAGCCGCGCTGCAGTTCCACTTGGGCGATCGGTGAGTGCAGCATGCAGGGGGAAGGCTGGGCTGGATGGGGGACGGGGCAGGTGGCCAGGGGGTTTCTAAGGCAGAGCGAGAGCCGAGCCCCTCAGGGCAGGCCGCGGTACCGCCCTCGGGGCTGGGGGCAGAGGTGCTCGGGCCTTCAGCGGTGGCCGGTGCCCAGAGAGGCTTTGGGGACGTGCTGGGTGCCCGTGGCTGCGTGGGACGCTGTTGGGTGTCAGGGATGGGGCCTCGGCAGAGTCTACTGGGGTGTCTCTTGCCCTTTCACGGGGCACAGCCCAGCCAGGAGCTGGTCATCAGGGCGGCTGGGGCAGGGTGGGCCCCATGCTGTCTCCAACCAGGGCCTGCGGCCCCTTCGAGCCTGTCGACACCAGTGCCCAAACACTTTTCTGGGACAGCCCGCGGCTCCCATCCCTGCAGTGCTGACAAACCCTGCCCTTGCTCCCTCCCACCTCCCTCACCCCTTCTCCTGCTGGCCCCCAGCTCCAGGCGGCTCTTGCCTCGCTCCCCCAGCCCCGTGCACCCTCCCACACAGCCCTGCTGAGCCCCCTTTTCTCCCACTTCCTCCAGGCCATGGTTGCGGCAATTGCCCTCGTCCTGGCTGTGCTGGCCGTCCAGCACGGGCTGAAGCACGATCAGCAGATAGATGTGGCCGCGGCCGAGAGGATGCAGCAGCGTGAGGAGTATCTGCATGAGGAGATGACTCGGCTGCTGCAGGAGATGGAGCAGAGCAGGGCTGCGGAGGAAGCCACGTTCCTTTCTGTGCTGCAGCAGTGGCCATTATGGACTATTCCACCAGCCCTGCTCCTGATCCTGCTCGCTAACGTCTGCTGGATGGCCAGGGAAATGAAGCTTGCCTCTGGCAGCTTCAGCGAGCAGGGCAGCTCCAGCAGCGAGGAGGAGGACGACGAGGAGGAGGAGGAGGAAGACCTCAGTGGTGCCCACAATGGTGTCGGCTTTTTGGCTGTGTCCACCCAACCACCAATACGGGGCCTGCCTGGCACATGCAAGGTGCTGAAGGAGCTGGTGGGTGACCTCCTTGGTGTCTGCCGAGTGTTTTGCCAGGGGACTTCCATGCCGCAGATGCACCCAGCCATGGGGATGAACGGCACCTATGAAGCCTGGAGTGTCCAGGAGGACAGCATCAGCTACCGCCTGCTCGTGTTCCTGCGGCCACCCCCTGGGCACTCTTTCAGCCTGGAGCTGGACACCACGGGGCAGCTGCCAGCAAGGCGCTCCAGCATCCACGTGGTGCTGGAGTGCATGTGCTCGAGGAAGCAGCTGCTGGGGGATATTCTGTGCTCTCTCCACCACCACGACGACAAGCTGCCGACGGATCAGAGCTCGTACTTCCTACGCACCCTCTGCACACGCTCCTACTTAGACGTGGAGAAAGTCGCCGGCTGGGCCCAACTGTTGGTGAGATCAGCCTGGCCGCTTTTGCCTCAGTCGCACCACTGCCAGCTAACGGTGCTGCCCTCCTCCCAGTCCTGCAGGTTCCAGCTGACAAGCACCTCCGAGATGAACATCTGCGCTGAGATGATTTTTGCAGTGCAGCAAGGCAGCTCAGACGCCTACCTGAGCCTTGAGCAGGCAGAGGCCAGCTTCGCCAGCAGCGCACCATGACTGGAGAGCTGTGCTGTTGTCGAGACGCCGCTTTTCAGACTCGCGGCGAAGCACACCCAGCAGCACAATTTCCACCTCAGAGGTCTGCAGCTCTGCACCCATACCCTGGTGGTCACAGGCTTTTCCACCCATGCCTGTGACCCTGAGGAACTGCTTTCCTCTCACACTGGTGGGACCCAGGGGACAATTTCGGACACTGGGGCAGAGAATCTGCTCATCCCAGAGACCGCCTGGGGAGTCTGTCCCGCAGATGTGAGCAAACTAGGCATGGAGATGATACCGCCCAAGAGCAGCTCGGCATAAGTAGAGTTTGGGGAATCTCCGCCGGTCCAGCTGAAGATGCCATTGCAACTGAGGCTTCTGTTACCACCTGTAGCAGGATGGGACCACCTGTCTTCTTGGAAAGAGTTGATTCCCTCTGGGACCGTTATGTGATGCAAAGATGACAATAAATTAGCTTCTTTTAACCAACCCTCTGTCTGTGAGTGTCTGTGCAACACTTTGTTGGGGAATGTGGGCAGCTAGCAGCTTGCTACCTGCTCAGATGCAGAAGCAGCGGGGCAGCGTTTTGAGGTAAGTAAGTAGGACCAAAACAGAATGCTTCCCCTGACCCCTTTTTCCTTTCTTTTCCAGTCTCCTGCTCTGCTTCCATTTCAAGGGCAAGATGCCTCTGTGCTTGCACACCAGATGGGAGGGAATGAGGGCAAGGGAGCCAGACCTTTCTCAGTAGTGAGTACTGTCAGGACAAGAACCAATGGGCACCAATGAAAAAACATGAAATTCCATCTGAACGCAAGAAAGCATGTCGTGACTCTGAGGGTGCTCTAACACACAGGCTGCCCAGTGAGGTTATGGAGTCTCCAACCTTCAAAGGTCATCTGGACATGGTCCCATGCAGCCTGCTCTAGGTGGCTGTGCTTGAGCAGGGGCATTGCACCAGGTGAACTTGGGGCAAACCATCCCCTGGGAGGCTGACAGCATTGCCCCGGGGCGACCCCTGAGCAGGTGGACATCACAGTCTCCAAGTGGTGAGCCCTCTGCACGGGGAACAAGCAGCACAAGTGTGGAGCGGGGCTCTGGATGCTCTGCTTGCTGCACCGGTGGGAGGCTTGGGCACGAGCCAATGCAGAGCAGCAGCTTGAGAGCTGGAGGCACAGCTAGGGCAGGCGCAGGAGGGAGGAGTGTCCTGCAGCACCAGGCACCTGCCCCCCTGCACCCCCTCATCATCATTCGGAAACAGAGTCTCTTTTGGAACACTGATGTCTCACCACCACAGCAAGGACAGAGGCCCTGCCACGGAGAGGCCCCATCCCGCCACAGGGATAGACGCCATCATCCCCCATCAGTGTCACGAAGGCACCGAGAGCACAGTCACGTCTACAAGCACAAAGGCCGGCACAAGGGAGCCGACCCATCTCACAGGGTGGCAGAGCAGGAGTCAAACATCCACAGGCCATGTCACCTTCTCTCACACGTGCACGCTTTGAATTCCTTTGGGTGGCCTGCCTATCGTCACAGGCAGAGAGAGCAAAAACATGTCTGGTAGATTCCTGGGGTGTGTGGAAGATAACTTCCTGACACAGCTGTTTAGTGAGCCAACTAGGGAAGGCACCCCACTGGACCTGTTGTTTGTGAACAGAGAAGGCCTTGTGGGGGATGCGACGGTGGGAGGCTGCCTTGGGCACAGTGATCACGGAACGATAGAGTTTTTGATTGTCAGAGAAGTAAGGAGGTGGGTCAGCAGAACTGCTACCTTGAACTTTGAGAGGGCTGCCTTGGGCCTGTTTAGGAGCCTGGTGGACAATGTCCCTTGGCTGGCAGTCCTGAAGGGCAAAGGAGTCCAGGAAGGCTGGACACTCTTCAAGAAGGAAGTCTTAAAGGCGCAGGAGCAGGCTGTTCCCATATGCTGGAAGACGAGCCGGTGGGGGAGAAGACTGGCCTGGCTGAACAGAGAGCTTTGGGTGGAACTCAGCTAAAAGAAGAGAGTTTATGATCTTTGGATGAAGGGGCAGGCAACTCAGGAGGACTATAAGGATGTTGTGAGGTCTTGCAAAGAGAAAATTAGAAGGGTATCCACAAGGATAGACACCATCATGCCCCTCATCAGTGTCACGAAGGCACCTAGAGCACAGTCATATCTACAAGCACAAAGGCCGGCACCAAGGGCTGGCTGCTCAGGGGTTGGATGGGCATTCTCTTAACTGGGTAAAAAACTGGCTAGGTGTCCATCTGTTATCCCAAATAATAAGTGATAGGATGAGAGGAAATGCCTATGAATTTGCACCAGGGGAAGTTTAGGCTGGATATTAGGAAAAAATTCTTCACTGAAAGGGTTATCAAGCACTGCAACAGACTGCCCAGGGAAGTGGTTGAGTCACTATCCCTGGAGGTATTTAAAAGATGTGCAGAGGTGGCACTTAGGGACATGGTTTAGTGGTGGATTTGGCAGTGTTAGGTTTACAGTTGGACTTTATGATCTTAAGGGTCTTTTCCCACCTCAATGATTTCATGATTCTACGTCCCCTTCACTTGGGACCTCAGGTCCCCACCACCTCCACAAGAGAGACTCAGCACAGAAAGAGACTTCAGGGCATGCTCCCACTTACTGACATCCCCTCCCGCTTTTTGCCTCCAGAAAGCTTCGCACAGGAGGCGCATCGGATGTACGGTTCTGCACCTGCTGAACTGACAGCAACATGGCAGCCGTGTCAGTCTTGGCACATATGCAGCAAGGCTAAAGAAAGCTTTTGAGGTGTCTGGATCTCAAGGCATGCACTCGTGCAGTACAGGCCACATTCCTGGGAGCTGCTGGCCTCACTGCAGCTGTGCGGCACATGCCTGCATTTGCTACACTTGCAGTGTATATCCAGTGATGGTATACTGGGGAAGAATTGCAGGCTTTCTTTGGGCAAAGCCTTACAAGTCCTCACTCCAAATCAAAGACACAAACTGAAACCTCTTTCAGAGGAAATTCATCCTGGCAGAAATTATTTGGAACTAATGCAAATCCAAAAAAAATGCATTTCCATTATTTCTCTATGTATTTAAACGTGACCTTTTTTTAATAGTCTTTTATTATTGTTTTTTACTCTAAATGCCAGTTTCTGAATCTCTCTTTCCCCAAAAGCCTCTAAAACAGGCTTAGCTTCTCAGGGAAGTTGGATCCAGTACATCCAAAGAAACACAGTTTGTCAAGCTACTTCACCTATTTCTACTAGAGAATTTTTTTCCTTTATAACATTCTATACTTCAGAAACTCAGTTTTCTTTAACAATTCAGTACCAAGAGCTGACTAAACCAGATACTTCATCATTTGTGTGGAATGCAAACACAAAAGAAAGATCTTCAATGCAAAATAAGTGAGGGGCAGGAGAGAGGGCTATATATTACCCAGAGGAATTATGCATTGCCCAGGCTATTGCTGTGTTCTTTCACTGTCAGACTAGTTCACATTCACCATTTTAGTCTTAGGGTTTTTTTCAAGGGATCCTATTATTATTATTTCACATCCATCAGAAGAAACTAATATAAACTATATAAAAATAGCACTGTAACAGAGTAAGTAACTTTAGATCATCAAATAATATCTTTTCTGACTCAAAAGTGAAAAAAAAGAACTTTTAACTTGAAGTGTCAAGGTCAGAATTAAATCTGGTTTAGTTATTTATTTTCACCCTTTACACTGACAAGTACAAAAGGCAGTCTTCTGAATCAAAATAAATACGACACTATTTATGTTCCAAAACAAAATGGAAGATAACAATCTTTGTATCAGAATTTTTCTTATTTGAAAAAATATATCCTAACTCTATTAATTTACAAGCTGTAGTGCAATTTTTGGTAATGCTTTGTATTATGTGGTACTGTTACTATCTTTTAAAATCTGTTGTGAGTGGCCGAGAAATTATAACCCATCTAAATTTACCGTGATTATTGCTGGTCCACTTCCTGGAAATTCTCTAGAATCTTTGTTTTGGAAAGGCTGCAAGAGGGGAAGTATATCACCATCTGCTTGCCTCATTCATATCTCTAGCATCCTAAGCTGACCACTAGTGTACAGGCACAGCAGTCTAAACAAACCTTTGGTTTGACTCATTACAGATGTTCTTATGTTCTCAGCATTTAATAGAGAAGGGAGTGTATGGCTTTCCTAGTAAGTTTTGTGGGGTTTTTTTGTTTCAAAAAGCAATGTCAGTGCCATTCTCTTTTTTAATCTGTTTTGCATTGTTTAGCCCTGGTATTTTCCACTCCCAATGCAAACAGATTGCCCTTTGATGTCAGGACTAATTCCTTGCATGTTGATGGAGCAGAATATCAGAGATTAAAACAATCATCTGGCTCTAAGACAAGAATCCATCTGTATCATCACGCTAATTTGAGAACATATTTGGAGCCAAGATAAAATACAATGTTGCATGGAGCTAAACATCATGCTGATCAGCAGAGGCACAACTAAACGCCATTGAAGTCCAAGGAAAATAAACTCAGTGAGCAAATTGAATCAAGTTGTCCTGCTGTATTTCTTTACAGCAATACAAATATGCGGTCCATGTATACGCACATATATTAATAAGTTAATAAACTGAGAAACATACTTGCAGACATAGCATTTGGATTTGCTGTACCCTGGTGGAATTTTAGTGTAAGTATTAAAGGATATTAGATTTTGGCACTGTTTGTTTGGATCAGACAATGGAACAGCTCTCACCAACTTCAACGTAAAATAAGTCAAGCCTAAAAAGTTGCTCTTTGTGGCAGTTGGCATGGGGTGGACTTAGCTGACAAAAACTGTTAGCATATGGAATTTAGTTAACCCTATGGGATAATGGAGTAACTTAGTTCTAAAAATAGAGGAGTACCTTGAGTGTAAACAATCTGTCAAGCACTATGCAAGTGTCTTTGTGGAAAGCCTTTGAGATGGGCTGCTTGTGAGCACCAGTGCCAGCTAGTTGTTGGGTGTTGAGGGAATTTGAACAAGCCAACCAAGAATCAAATTTTCTCTACCCAATGCTATAACTATTGGTGTCCAGAGTCACCCAAGAATGGAAAGGGACCTCACAGCCCTGCTCCATGACTATGTACCACACAGCTGGAACCACTACGTTGATTCCCTCTTGACTACTTCTAGATTGCGTTGTGTCTCCCATGGGGCAGGGAAGTTGTATAATCTGCAAAATTGCTTATATCTGTGATTAAAGTGATTTGGCATCCAATCCATTTAGTCTCCGCACTGCCAGTCTGGTCTTAAATCACAACACTTCTTCCTCATCAAATATATCTATAGTCTCAGACAACACTTCAGGAAAGGGATTGTTATTGCACAAATGCCTGCGATGTGAAGATTAGATGTCATGAGTGACCTAGGGGTGTCCAACTTTTCATGTTAATAAAGCTCTCATGAAGGTATGTGACTCCTGTACATTACAGTTCATCCCTGTCACATAAGGAAATATGCACCCATCCTGTAATCAAAATGCAGATGCCTGCCATCATCCACATCTGTTTGCAAGTATGTGTGAAGTCACATGAACAGTGTCTACTTTCATGTACCTGTCACTTTCTCCAAAAGCACATATTCCACTATCATGAGACAGACATGTCCCCATTTATATCATGGGGCATACAAACAGCCTTGGGTCACATAAACTAACACGCATGCACATACAGAAGTCATGCCCTGTCAAGTATGCATCATAACATTCTGATCATGCTATGGCTACACAGCTGGAAAGAACTGGTTATACAGGGAAGGATGACAGGTCTCTGGAGAGAGAAGGTGGCATAGAAGAGGGCAGGCAGGAACAAATTGTTTGGACTGGCACATATGGCCTGTGGTGCCCCATCCCATAACCCACCTGACAGTCCTTCCTAGCCCTGACCAAGCCTTGGTAAGTCCTTCCAGAGACAGTTCTCACTGTCTAAAAAGCACATGCACTAATCCATTTTGCCCATATCTGCCTGTTAATGTGGGAAATGTTGAGGACAAAAGCACATTTCTGCAACACCTGAATGGATGTGGCCTGTCTCCTCCTTCAAGCAGCAGCAGCAGCACTGGGCACAGAGGGAGCACAACTTATGTTCTCTTTCTTTGAAGACTCCTTATTTCTCTGCTGAAGAGAGGGTGGTCCAGACATCAGCTGGTGGACCAGTGAGAGGACTCCCTCGGTCCCCTACTTAGACCTGGATCAGCCTGGACTAGGGAGACTAGACAAGATGTGAGAAAAATCACAGCATGATGAATCTTAACAGAACCTGACTTTTAACGACTTGTTCAAATCCATAAAAGTGATGTCCTCCATCTGTTATAAAAAATGTGTAATATTCTTCATGTCACTTAACTGTTTCTGAACACTGTGTGGGAGAACACAGGAGAAAGATTAAACTAAGCTAGGAGGATTTCATAACATTTTGTGGCATCTCCTCTCAGTAGAGTAAATTGCTCCGTCTACTGCAACTCTTCACATACTTGCATTTTTATGCCTCATTCCTAAAAAGCTACAAGGAATGACACATGTCTTTGGGTCAAATTCATATTCATACAACAGTAGCACACATTCATACAGCTACTAGCAGAAATCGCAGCAAGCTTTTCCACTGGTATTCAAGGTAATCTGCAGGAACTGGGGAAACAGGGCTGGAGAGCTCTAAGTAAAATACAGTCAGTTGAAAAAGAAGGACCTATATTTCTTCACTGACGAATCATATCAATTCAGAAATACAAATTTAAGTGTTAGCTGGACATCGTGATTCCTTGATTCTAACTAAGGAGGTACAGAAAAAGAATCAGATCATTGAATTATGATTCAGATTCATTTTATCCTGCTTTGGGCACTCTCCATCCTCTTGTATGCAATCAGCTAAACTTGCCCAGTAGAGGAAAGCTTAAGAGCTGAACTACTCCTTTTCCTCTTGCGCTGCATGCTCAAAGCTGTGTTGCCTGCATTTTGCAGGCAGCTGTGAAGATCACTTTGGGTACAGGTAAAAAACCACTTTGAATTCTTTTTGGTGGCCTGCCTACAGCCACAAGTGGGTGGAGCACTCTCCATCCTCTGGTATGCAATTAGCTCAACTTGTCCAGCATGGGGAATTTTAAGAGTGGAACAAAAGCAACATCTGTTAGGATCCAGTTTATCTAAGTATAATTCCTGAAGGTTAGGCAGAGTAAGACAGTACTAGTTAGGCAGAGTAAGACAGTACTATATACTCCTTCTATAGGTTCCTTCTACAGCCAAAGGGCAATTCCTCTCTACAGCTGCATGCCTATGGCACAAAAAGAAGGGACCTCTCCTCCAGGAGTGTCTATTTTTGCACTGACTATTACTGGCTTATACTAGGTACTTGACATTTAAATACTTAAGTTCAGGTAAGACTTCTCTTAGCCAATCTGTAAGGTCCCTCTTTCCCAGCTGCTCTACAGTGATTCAAGGGAGTGGAAACATGACAAACAGAGGGCTTTTATCACACAAATCTCTCCCACCACTGGATAAGCCCCTTGACCTTAACAAAGAACCCTTGGACTGCTGGCCTCCTGGATCCCAAGAAGCTAACCAAGGAGGTATATGAAACTGTTTGATTTCATATATTCATGAACTTGCGTAAGTGTATGAGTATATATAAGCCTGGAGTTGAAAGAGAACCACGTAAATGTGAAGACCACATATTAGGCCTCTCCTCTACGATGTGGGTGTAACTTGGAAAGTGGGAGCATTGACAGGTATTTGTAGAAGAAAGGGATTGCAATATTCTACTTGGTTATTTTCCCCTTTTTTAGAAAGATATAAGAAAATGCTTCCTCTGCTTTTCCTCAGATGTGGGATGACTCAACAAAACCTGAAACTCTGCTATCTTCAGCATTGTTTTAAGATGAGAAATGCAAGGAACATGTCAGCATGAGGGAGACAGTAGATGCAGAGCATAAATTGAGCACCAGAAGACTGAAAACAGCATTTTTCTATGCCTCTTCTCACAAGTAAGCAAGGAAGTGCTTACAAGGCACCCATTATGGGGTGCCAGCAGGTCAAAGTATTGCCAGCAGGTCGAGGGAGGTGATCCTTCCCCTCTACTCAGTACTGGTAAGGCCACACCTGGAGTCCTGTGTCCAGTTCTGGGCTCCCCAGTACAAGAGAGACATGAACAGACTGCAGAGAGTCCAGCGAGGGACTACTAAGATGATGAAGGTACAGGAGCATCTGTCCTATAAGGAAAGGCTGAGAGAGCTGGGACTGTTCAGCCTGCAGAACAGAAGGCTCAGGGGGATCTTATCAAAGTATAAAATACCTGAAGGGAAGATGCAAAGAAGATGGAGCCAGGTTCTTTTCAGTGGTGCCCAGTGACAGGACCAGAGGCAATGGACACAAATCGAATCACAGGACGTGCCCTCTGAACATCAGGAATCACTTTTTTACTGTGAGGGTGACCAAGTACTGGTACAGGTTGCCCAGAGAGGTTGTGGAGTCTCCATCCTTGGAGACACCCAAAGGCATCTGGACATGGTCCTGGGCACTCGGCTGTAGGTGCTCTGCTCGAGCAGGGGAGGTGGACCAGATGACCTCCAGAGGTCCCTTTGAACCTCAAGCATTCTGTGATTCTGTGATGAATTAGAAAGAAAACTATGTTTCTTAACTCTACACTTGAAAATCTTGGCTTGGTGGAGCAAGTTAGAAATAATTCCACTGCAGTCAATGAACTGCATGGGCAAAAGAGACCAGAACTAGGCTGTAGGTTGTTGTTCCATTATGCCAGACTGATAGCCAAGTTGTTGAAAAAAATTTTTTTGTGAAGCAATTGCTTGAGTAAATGGCCAATGATATTTGCACGTTTTCCAGTCTACAGATATCACTAATGCATAAAATTGGTTTCTTCCTCTATGACTAGTGACAGTGGTGAAAGTGTACTGGGAGTCTTTCCACCCCTCCAACAAAAATACAGAATCTGCTTTGATGCTGTTCCTCTCCTATGTGTATTTCATAACAAAGGAGCTTATGTCTACCAGAAGGAGCTGAATTCCACTAGAACTCGAAAAGGTACAGATCTGAGTACAGATTAACCTTTTCTGCACAGCAGGTATATCGTCATCACAGATTACTTCTGCTCCACTCCAGAAGTGATTGAGCAATGCTGTCCAGAGACCACTGACATCCCAAGAGAACAGGTGGGGTATTTAGCCTATGCACTGAGACAAGGATTTAGTCCCAAATGCTGATTTTCTTTTCTCAACTTTTAACTAGGTTTGTTTGACCTTCTGTGTCTGAAGAATTTGAATAAACATCTTTTCTGTAGTTTCTGTATTCCCTCTGCACATCTGTCAGCCCAGAGGTTTACGGCAAATGTTTCCATCTCCTTTAAAAAACAGGTCATTTGTCTAGTTGAATCAGACTTATATAAGACATAGCTTACCGGGGTAGCCAATGTGCATTAGCACTCTTTTATTAATGAGTTCTACACAATGAAACTGAACAATTCTTTCTGCTGTTCTAGAGAAGCGAAAACAAGCAAGGGCTTTAAAGTGACTTTCTAATCAAGCTGCACCTCATTAATGGAGACTCTTTTTAATAGCTTTCTTATAGTGAGACTGCTTAAAAATACACTTTAATTAACTCCAGTTCATTTTTGCTTACTTTTCTCTTAATTTGATTTAGAATAAAGACTATGTGAGCTGATGCTCACAAATAGGAAGAATTCTTTTAGGACAACTTTTTAAACAAATGAGATTTAATCTTTTTAATTCAAAAAACATGTCTTTCTAGTCATATTATTCACTATGTGGATACTTACACAAAATCTAAATATTTACATGTACAATTATTTATATGTAGATATATTAGCCAGACACGATTTAGTAATGAAATATGCTCCAGTATATACCACTACACATGGACAGAAACACCAACATAGAAAATGTAAATACTAGAATATATTCTTATTAGAAATCAGAAATAAATCATTAGATCTCTTTTTTACAAAATATCAGACTTTCTGAGTGGGAAATGGAAGTAGGTTTTAGATCTATGGGTAAAGATTTACCAGTCCTAATTATGAACATTTTAAGCATAAAAAACTTTTCTGCTGAAAAATGTCTAAACAGGGTTTTAAGAAAGAAACATGGCAGACTAATGTGACAGAAATGTTTCCTATAATAAAGGAAGATAGGAAAGGATGATCCTATAATAAAGGCCAGCAGTATGTGAAGCCATGTCTGAGAACTGACTACACCTGAAAAAATTTCATTGAAGAGGAAATTGCAGAAAACAAGGAGGTGATAGAATGCCAAATCAGTTAAGGTAGACACAGCACAGTCTGCCCAAGAGATTTGCACTGACTAGATAGCTGGAAATTGTATGCAAACAAGTAAACATGCAAGAATTAGTGGAAGAACATGGCAGTTGACCATGCTCTGACTTTGGACAGGCTGGACTAGACGACCTGAGATTTCTCCCAACCTGAACTAACTTTGATCTAGGTAGGAATTCATGTTAATGATGATGCCCTAAAAAATAAAGTATTTGTAAAAAGATGATCGCTAAATAAAATTGTAATGCTCTCTATTTTACAGTACCATCCACCAGCCCATTTTGTGGTTAGAAGGATGAGTTACAAAGAGGTAGAAGTTCGTACTCTCAATAGTAGTAAGATTTGGATAACTCAAGGCAGATCTCTGCTGAAAGGATTGGTCCCTCAGCATCCCTGATGCCCACACCCTTCTTGCACTGTCTCATTCCAGCACCTCTGAACTGTGCTACCTCCTGCTCATTCCACAGCTCTGAAACGCAGCCCCTCCTCTTCAGGGGTAATAGCAGCAATTCACATCATTTGGGTATGTTTACCTCATTTGTCACCATTCCTTTATTATGGCTTTGCTGCAATGTAAGGACAAAATTCATTTCTTTAGACTGCAAAACTGGAGTAAAAAGGCAGATGAAACAATTATTCTAACACAGATTTTTTCAAACTGTAGGTTGGCAACTGTGTTTAGAGATATAAAAGGTTATATTAGTATGGTGGGTTGACCCTGGCTAGATGCCAGGTGCCCACCAAAGCTGCTCTATGACTCCCCTTCCTCAGCTGGACTGGGGAGAGAAAAATATAACAAAAGGCTCATGGGTCAAGATAAGGACAGGGAGATCACTCACCCATTACCATCACGGGCAAAACAGACTCGACTTGGGGAAATCAGTTTAATTTATTACCAATCAAATCAGAGTAGGATAATGAGAAATAAAACCAAATCTTAAAAAATACCTTCCCCCCAACCCTCCCTTCTTCCCGGGCTCAACTTCACTCCTGATTTTCTTTACCTCCTCTTCCGCAGCAAGCACAGGGGGATGGGGAATGGGGGTTGCAGTCAGTTTATCACACGTTGTTTCTGCTGCTCCTTCCTCCCCACACTCTTCCCCAGCTCCAGCATGGAGTCCCTCCCACAGGAGACAGTCCTCCACAAACTTCTCCAATGTGGGTCCTTCCCATGGGCTACAGTTCTTCATAAACTGCTGCAGCATGGGTCCTTTCCATGGGGTGTAGTCCTTCAGGAACAGACTGCTCCAGCGTGGGTCCCCCATGGGGTCACAAGTAAGTCCTGTTAGCAAACCTGTTTCAGCATAGGTTCCTCTCTCCACGGGTCCACAGGTCCTGCCAGGAACGTGCTCCAGCGTGGGCTTCCCACAGGGTCACAGTCTTCTTCAGGCATATCCACCTGCTCTGCCGTGGGGTCCTCCATGGGCTGCAGGTGGATATCTGCTCCACCGTGGACTCTCTCCATGGGCTGCAGGGGCACAGCCTGCCTCACCATGGTCTTCACCACGGGCTGCAGGGGAATCTCTGCTCTGGCACCTGGAGCACCGCCTCCCCTGCAGAGTTGTTTCTCTTACGTATTCTCACTCCTCTCTTCTCTGACTGCCATTGTACAGTTGTTTTTCCCCTTTCTTAAATATGTTATGATAGAGGTGCTACCAGCATCACTGTTTGGCTCGGCCTTGGCCAGTGGCAGGTCCGTCTTGGAGCCGGCTGGCATTGGCTCTATTGGACATAGGGGAAGAAGCTTCTAGCAGCTTCTCACAGAAGCCGCCCCAATATCTGCCCCGCTACCAAAACCTTGCCGCACAAACCCAATACGATTAGTCAGCCATAGATACCTTAAATTGCTGGTAGCTCCTCAGGCAGGCTCACGATGAGTCTGTGCCACTGGTCGCTTGTTTTGCTGAACTAGGTGAATTGAGATGCTGCTGTCTTATGTGTAATGGAGAAACAGCGGGTGGAAGGAGAGGTTACAAGGTGTTTACAGAGAGACACAAGAGCCTAAAAAGGGGACTGAATTTTAAACCTGCCAGTTTTTATGAAATACTGTCTTGGAGCTAACTGGTTCTATTCATATACACGCAGCTATTTGAGAAGCCTATCTTATAATAAATGCAATATATCTTACCTCTCATTGAGGGAGAGAAGTTGGGAGGAAGAAAAGATAGAGGGAGAGACAAAACGATCAATTTTTCCTTTGAAAAACCTTCTGTCCACAAAATCACTCAAATCCTTGAATTAAGATGCATTTTCCCCGTTTTTCTGTACTGATCATCAAATTGAGACATATCCCCATCAGAAAAGCAAGGACAACAACTGCAGGGGAGGAAGAGAGTTTTAAAGAAAAGCTGTAGGTTATTCTTGTACTAAATGCCTTTTTTTTTTTACATTTTTTCTTTTTAATCAATAAGACACTACTTTAAATTTGTAATTTCCATTAAAAGGAAATCCAAAAGTTACATTTTCTCTTTAAGGATGAAGTGGGGATCAACATTCTTTTCTGTCATTGAAAGAATTGAACCGGCTCATATGATATGGCTTCTCCAGGAACATAGGGATATCTCCAATGAGGATCCCAGGAACACGGCTTCCTTATACAGCCAGTGTGCACCCCAAGGGCACTACCACCTGTAACAACCCAAACCGCATTGAAATTGGTCCCAATGGGAATCAGATCAAGACCTGAATTAGGCCAGAATGATCAAGTGTTACTCTAAGAGTGAGCATGAAACAGCAGCGGGTTTGGGTTCGTCTCCCACTCTGTAAAGGAACTCTGCCATGATGCTAGTCCTAAGGATATAACAAAACTTCTTTCACCCAGTCCAGTATAGCTGCCTTTCAGTCAGGATAGCCCTGTGAAAGACATACTGCTCCATGGGTAGGCAGATAAGGGTCACTCCATTTTTCTGATGATTTTGATATTTCAAAGTGGGGTTTCTACCAACTACAGTTCAGCATTTAACCATTCTGAGGGCTGGATTCCTGGCTAATAGAGACTCTTGCAACCAGGGAGCCAGGATGATCTAGAGACACCACAAATGTAGCCAGCTCCCAGGATGCTGAGTAACTGGGGAAGAAATGAAGCCCAGAAACCAGGAAGGTCTAGGCAGGATTTCACAAATAAATTTACTTCCTTCAATCTCCAGCAAAACCCATTCTCATTTGAAATACTCTGACTTGACTCTATGATTTGGATAAGTATTTCAGCTGAATCTATCTAACCAGTTTTCATCTGTACCTTCTAAAAAGGTCCACAGAGAACTGGTGTCAGTCCTGTCCCGCAATGTCTAGGCAACCTGATTCCATCTCCACACAACTCAAACAGCCAGACTCAGAAAGGTAATGAGTTTCATTAAAGCTGTATTTTCTAGTAAACAGATAAAAGATTTGCTTTTCATTCTTTCTAACCAGTGAAATAGGGAATAAATGTTCTTCCCCTGTAGCTAAAGAAATTTGAAACAAGTCCAAACAGCTTCTCTATTGAATTTATACAAACAGCAGCTCTAAGCTCATAAAAATATATCACTGTGAAGCCTACAAATATAGCTTCATTTTATTACTCTTACAATGATAATTTGGAGCAATAAATATTTTACACTGAACTTGTATTCTGTCTGCAACATGGGTCATCTAATTTCCTCGGACTTCACTCTATATCTGGAACTCAGGTTTCATAACCCAGTTGGTCTGTGCGTGGAAATCATAATGATGTTAGTGGCAGCTAGTTACACGCAACAAAGACAAACACAGACCAGCCCATGTTACACATGAGTGGTATTTAATGAAAGCCTGGATCAAGCTTTCTTTTTCTCTATTAAATGTACCTTTCTCTGCAAGGTCAGTTGATTGCCATGGAATCACTAGCAAACTTAGGTAATGCTTTGAATCAGAGTGGCAGAGTTGAGCCTTAAGGGTTAGAGGCCATCACAGGAAAAAAAAAGTCTTTTAGAAGAAACAGTGCCCTTAAAGGAACAGTTATGCTGGATGTCATCTGGTAGGTGAAAGCATTCAAACTTGAACACTGTGTCTAATAAAGACTACAAAGCATCTGCGTGCCTGGGCATGTTCTTTTCGTCTAAGGTAACCATACCCCTACTGTAGCTATTGCAAACACCTTGAATCTTTTCTAGCATTAAGAGCAATCACAGCTTGTTTTAGGCTTCCAGTCCATTTGGTGATGTTACGTTCTATTTGAAATAAGCAAAGACCCCACAATCAAAAGAATTTTTTCCTGTAGTGTAAACCCAGGGGACAGATGACCACACAGTGGGTCCCAGTCTTGGCCCTCAGCAGGAAAACACATCACACTGTCTAGGGGAAGGAGGGCTCAAAAGTGTCCCATCACTCCCCAGTGCTTCTGAAAACACATGGTATGTTTCACCTCCTGCTGATTGTGTGAAAAGAAAGTGGGCCATGGCCTTACCTACTTTTAATCCCTTTCATGCCAGCAGGCATCCCAGGCAATTCAGCTGGGAGCAAAGTGCCTCTCACTGCAATGCTATCAGGCTCTGTCTAGGAGTGTGCTGTGTACGGCACGCATTTTGATCCTCTGTCCCTTGCCCATGTCACACACTAAAGGCTGGGTAAAGTCTAGCCCTCAACAGTATACTGCAGTACTAGAAGAAACATGTCTGTATTTATTACCTCATGCAGGTTTGTATTTGAGCTGCAGAGTATAAATTCAACAGAAAGTCTTTCCTTCACCTAAGCAAGAAAGCCAGTAGAGTACACTTCAATTAGAGTAGGCAGATTAGTTCTTGCCTATTACTATTAAGTTCTCACAGATCATGTAGCATTGGCATGACAGGGAGTTGCTTCTAAAGAAAGCAATAATGATACACACACACAAAAAAATCTAGTATATTACACCAGGTGGCAGGTACAGGAAAACAAAAGGGGGCAGAACAAATGCAGAACAGTACTCTCAATCACAGTGATGCCCCCTAAAAACTGAGATGGAAACTGTCATTCTGAAGAGCATGAATAACTTTCTCCTAAAATAATCTGAGGCCAGGCATTCCTAATTTAGAGTAGCCAGAAGACTCAGCGAAGAATTAACTTGTCTTATGGAGACCTTCTGGCTATTTCCTTAGATTTGTACATGGCTGTGAGCAGAAAAAAATCTTCTAGCTCTCAGGCTGAACGTAGAATAAACCTAAATAACACAAGAGGCTTTTTGACATTGAGAGATGTCTGAAATTACAAGTCTGGAAACATAATAATGCTTGAATGGGAAGGCGACTCCAGTCAGTCGTTTACCCTGCCTCCTTTCACCATCTTCAGGGTTTTTTCTGGATTTGAAACTGTACAGCAGGGCTCAGATGCATGGATTGCTGTCACCTACCCTAACTGAAAGGGTCTGTGTGCTGCAAGCAACTTCCAAGGGATATAATAGCATTTAACTTTTTTTTCTCCCATATCAAGTAGCTCGGTACCACTGAAAATAGAGAGCCTAACCTTTTCCCACCAGCTCTCGGCCACACACTCTTGTGCTGGGGCAAAGCCTCGGTGAAACAGGTCACCTGAAACCAACAGGAAACGATTCTCTTTGCTGGTGGCACTGGTGGTTTTCTGCTGCTTTAGCAAACTCAGCTGCCCAGTGAACGAGACCAGCAGCAGGAAGGTGGGGATGGGGAAAGACAGACCTGCCTCTTCAACACCTGCAAGCTCTGCTGTCCTTGCAAGGCTCTGCCAGCCTTAGGATGTCACCCTGAACAGAAGGGTGGGAAAACCTGTGCAGCAGCAGCTACTCTGGACTCACCTCTGCCTCTTGCCCAGAGCTCTTGTCACCCAGACAGCTGTTCAGGAAGATTACACTGCACCAATGATCACTTTGCACCTATCCCCTTCTCATTATATAGCAATACCTTACCTGAAAGGCGTGCTCTACATTCTCAAAGGAAAAGGCTTAATTACTTGCAAAGCTATAACAAGTCTGACACATGTTCTGGAACTTGGATCTCATCCATTGTCAATTTATTACTAATCTTTTTTTTCCTTTACTTTGTTAAACCCAACATTCTTCAGATCAGTTAAAAACCATCATCCCAAGTCTTGCATCATTAAGTAATAATCTCTGTTCCTTATTACAAACAGCACTTCAGTTAGGGAAAGGAAAAGTCTTAAATGTTTATACTGAACTACAGGATTTTGACAGGCCTCTTACTTACAGCAGTATAAACCTCAGTGCTCCTCAATGCTCACCTCTGGAGCTTAAAGTGCCAACCTGAGAACGTTTGCCTAAAGAAAACGTATTGGAAGGCCATGGCATTACTGCATGCTTCCCAGAGATAATTTTAAATAAAAACCTAAACTATGCGGTGAGGTGGGGCTGTGAGGAATCTTCAGATTAATCCTTTATTTATTTCTCTGGAGAAGTTCAATATTATCACTTAATTATCATTCATCCTCCCTTTTCACTGTAAGGTTCTCTCCTGCATGCCTCACTTCCACCTAGCTTTCATAAGCTCACCTATACAGCAAGCCCTCACTTATTCTCTGTAGACAAATCTTCCCGAAAAATATTTTTATGAGATTGGGCACCTCCTTCAGTATTATTCCTACACAAGTCTGGTCCCTCTCACGCAGTTCCTTTCCACCTGCCACATTTTGTTTGTTTTACCTGCATTTTATTGCTTAATCTAAGATGTGAATTTAATTTAAAAATGCTGGACCATAGAGAGAATATATGGTAAAGGTGGCTCCCAGCCTGGAGCATAACATTACATCTCCTCAATATTGCCATTATTAAATGCACCATCATTGCTTCTGAGAAGCTGTGATAGTAGAGCTTGTTATCAGCAGCACGGGATGCTCGACAGAAGCAAGCTCAGCTTTCAAAAGGTTTGCAGTTTAGCCTTTTGTATATTTGTTCAAATCTGTTACCCACTTGGAATTACTGTCTCATTCGCACAGCTTGTTTCCCTATTCCAGCTGTACCTTCTACCACGGACAACCAAGCTGCTGTCTTCCACCTCGGACAGCTCTTCTCTGGACAGCCCAGAAAGCCTTGTCTTCCAGAGAAGAACCTTTCCCAGACCAGAGATGTACAGTGTCTTCTGCCAACACTAATCTAACCAGCTGTGGACTGCAAAATCCCAGGCCTGCCTTTCAAATCCGACAGCTCATGTATCTTGTACACTACAAGGTTTTACTACCCAAAAGTTCATTTTGGACCGTTTCTGGTAAGCCACAGCTCTGTCAACAATGATATCAGGCCCAACAAGCAGCACTGCCTTACTCTGCAAGTGTGGGAGCAGACTGCTTACAGAGTGAAAGGATGGCTCCCTGGATTTATATTGACTTGTTATTTCTATCAAGAGCCACATTGCCTAGCGGCCACGCTGCCATACCCATCCCGAACCCCTTATAAGTGCTTGCCTTTGGAGATAAAGGAAAAACACAATGTGTAGGAAAGGGGAACACTTTAAATGTATTTCACCTGAGCAAAGGCCAGCTTATAGCCTCACACTCCCAACCATATACATCTCTCCATATTTTCCTTTCACTTCCGTTGCTTTTCACATCAAAATGGTGCATTTCTCATGTCTTTACATTCTAGTCCTGAATTAGACTTGTCTTCTTTACATTTTAGACCTGAAGTAACATAGCTATTATTTCCTGAATTTAAAATAACATTATAATATATACCTATTTAAATGTATTTTATAACTCAACCCCTGAATTCCTTCAACACTACTTCCTCCCTGCTTTCCCTTGAGTATTTCCTAGTGACAAATCTAGAAATCTGAGAGCCTGAATTGTCCTGAATTGCTTAAATCATAACTGCAGTACTTCAACCTGACAAATGTAAACGTAGCTGTGTAACAGGCAGCTCCAACATAGACCATACAGAGAAAGCTTTCAGTATTTCCTCAATTAAGTAATTTTCATGTCTTTGCTCTTTCAGCTATCTTTCTCCTCTGCATTTCCAGAACAGCTACTGTGAGAAACAGTGGAGTGGTGGCACAGGGTTTGAAAAAAAGTTTTCAAATCCCACTGAGAAGGAGTTCCCTCCTTGATGCTCATGGCAGCACGGAACCAATGCTCTCCAGGTGGTGCTGGAAACAGCTTCAGCTGGCTCCAGAGCCGAGCCAGCAGCATAGCCCACCTCCAGCGCCGTCCATGCTGTGCTGTGGTCCCTCCTGGGAGCCCCGTTGCCTCCGGTGAGTCACCACCTCCTCCCTCCCTGCCACGCAGGCATCCCACCTCTGCTCAGGGCAGCCTGCTGCCTTCCTGTCGCCAACACGGGCCCTGTCTCCAGCCCTGTCCCCAAATTATCTGACCCTGGCTCCGAATGAGTTGGCATCTCCTCCGGCAGAATTGTTTCCTCTGAGCAGGCTCCCATTTCATCTGCTGTGTGGGCAGAACCCCCCTCTCTTTGGAGTGTATGACACACGCCAGTCATCCAGGATATGCTGGAATTTTGATAAAATCAGGCCTCCCATTTTTCACTTCCTCCTTTTCAGACTAACGAGGGAAGCGCAAATGAATATTGGTAACGTTGCATTGATGATTTTAATTTCCTTTCTCATTCTTTTGGCTTTAAGAATTCTCATTTCCTTTTTCTAAATTAGCCATTACTCAATTAACTGAATAAAAATATAGCACGTGTACAGGTAGCGTCACTCTCTCTTACCAGTTTTCCCACAGTTGAAGAGACACTACCACCATCATGTCAAACAAATCTGCTTTGAGGAAATTACAAATTTGCTTGATAAAAAGAAGTATGCAGGCAGAACAGACCTAGACTTTCATAAGGCATTAGATTTAGTAGCCCAGAACATTTGAATTTAAAAAGTAAGGATTACACACCAATGAAATGTACTTGAAATAACTTAAGAACTGAGTAACCGATAGATCTTGAAAACTTACTGGCAATTGGGATTCATTATCAAAGCATCGTGAAAATGTTTCCATTGTGAATGTTAAGCATCAGTATTGCACTCACTGATGAAAATTTGTGAAAAGTGAAGAAAAATAATTAAATCTAAACTTCCTTGAGCCTAGAGAAAATGCCTTTCAGTGAGACAGTACAAGAGATCACTTTGTTTAGCTTATCCAAAAAACAGAATACTGAAAAGTGACTTAATTAGAATAAGAAAGTATGGTTTTGGGCAAAACATATCTTTATTCTGCCTGGGAAGGTGATAATATAAAGCAATGGCTTGGTGCTACAGTTAGGCACCTTCATATTAAAAGGTGCACAGACACCTTCTGTTATTGTTTTGACACCAAAGATGGTTCATGACTGGAACGAACTACCTAAAGGAATGGTGAATTTTTCATCTTTCAATTCTTTTATATCAAGACTGGATATTAAACATGAAATGGGTATTACAGTATCTGATCTAGAGATCACATGGAAGAAATAGTGATCCCTTATGACTGAATTGTGTGGGTCTGTAGCAGTTGAACAACATCTAAGCTTTTCAGTTTTAACCTGTTTGCAAGAAAACCAAAACCCACTGTCATGCCATAAATAGCAGGGTTAAAGAGCAAGGCTAATCTTGAATGAAAGTATTTCTCTACGAGGCTCTCAGGTTTATAATAAAACATACAGGAAGTTATTAAAATACAAGTAAAAAGACAGTATTATTGTTCATTTTTTAGCAAGCACACTTGTGAAATGTTCTCTTTTTATCTTAAAAAATTAAAAGTAATGTATTTGCTCATGTCTATTTGTGCTAAAGAAATTACACTGAAATGATTTGGTAAACTTAAATAAAGGAAACATCTTAAATACTAAATATGCAAAAACATAAAATAAAAGACATACATAGTTATACCGTCCTATTTTTCCTTAAGTAGTTGCATTTATTTCTTGAAAACCTTTGACAAGAGTCTACTTAGAGATACTGCTTTTAAAACATAATTGAGTGCTTTTCATTCCTTAGGTTTTCTATTACATATTTATTTTACTAATTAATTTAGCCATACAAAAGTATGCCTGTTTGAGGCTGGAGGCAGACAAACAGTTGTAAACAGAATAACTCCCCACGCACACCTCCTTCCTGTAATCCATGTGAAATTGCTGGTGATACTTAAATAAACACGGCATCTTTGTTCAGCATCCCTCAATAGAAGTCATGATTAGAAAACAGAGTTCCATAACTGATTGCTGTGGCTCCTGTTAGAATATCACTGCAGGCCAAGGCTGAAGGACAAGGATTTAAGAAAATATACATCATGAGAATATTTGCATAGCATTAGTGCACTAAGTTGGTTTTTGGTGCAGGAAGCAAGTGTCCCACAGACAAGCACTCGAGGAGTGAATGAACAGTAAGTCACAGCCAATGGTCACAGTATCCTGCAAACCTCTCATTAGCCCACTTTCAGCGGGAATATTAACCAGCGTCCTGTCAAAGGCTGGAGAGGTGATTTAAGCCTTTCTCATCCACTGCTTATTTAAAGAGACCACTCTCAGATGCTCAGGTCCAGCTCATGCCAACCTCCCAGTCCCCACACAGCAGCCACAGCAACAGTTCCTAGTAGAAGGATGGAAAAAACCTGGCTGCTGTACACGTACAGTGAGATGCTGCTCCTTCAAATGCTTGTGCAAACAGCTCCACCAACGTGGATGGAAATTCAAACATCAAACCCTAAGTCAATATAATCACGTGCCATTAGAGAACAGCAGTTCTCAAAGCAAGCTGATGAAGAAGCAACTATTCTTTGCATGCAAAGCTACAGAAGTAAAACTACAGAAAAGAATTAAAAGTTTAAAACAGAAAACATAAGAAAAGAAAGCCTTAAGCTGACCCTCAGCTGCAGAGAGGTTCCTGGCTGCCACCCCCCCCCCCCCAGTCAGGGGAGTGCTGATCTATGATTAAGCAAGTTACCTCTTTAGGCAGAGGCCACTAAAACTGTGCGCAACCAGCGCTAACCCCCCTTCCTTAGGAACACCCCACCGCTTTCAGATCTGCCAGACTGCATGAAACCCCCCAGACAGGAGCGGAGCTAAACTGATCCCAATCAACCCAGAAATGAGTTCCCCCACCAGCCTCTTTCTTTTTTTGAGCTGTTTGGGCCGGCTTTTTAGTCCCAGTAAATTCCAAGAGAGTTCGGCTGTTGAAATAATGGATGAAGACACAGTATGTTAATGCCGTTTTTAATGTATTTTATCTCGGAAAAAACACAGATCGGTTCTTGACAAATACAGACCTATTTCAATAAATTAACCCTATGGCTTAAAATAAATCCCCAGGCGGCCTTGTCCCCACTGCTCTTCGGAAGCAGCACTGCTGTCATCCTAGACATCCACCCTCCTTCAAATTCTTCTGGCTGAACAAAAAGCGTTTCAGGGGGAAAAAAAATAAATCAAAGCCACCGTGTAAAGTCCAGAAAACAGAAACAAGAAGTAGAAGAAGTAAACACAACGACAAGTGCTACCAGTGCCTTATCCCTGCGACCTCGCACGGGTGTTATTTTTGTAGGTGCGGGAAGGAGGCAACCAAGGCAGGGGGGAGCTGTTGTCTGTAGAGAGCAGTTTATTTCCCCAGACCTGCGACAGCACTCGCGCGAATTACTGTTCTTGCACAGAGGGGTGTGTGCGTGGGCGCGCGCACACACACGGAGGCGCTGCCCGTCCCGCTGACAGGCTGCCTGCACCCCACCTCCTCCCCCCGGGGCGCAGCTCCCGCCGGCGCGGCCCTCACCCCGGCACGCCGCCGGCCGCCGCGGGGGGCGTGGCAGGGGCGGGGCCTCGCCGTGACGTGGCGCGGGGCGGGGCGGGGCCGTACAAACAAGCTGGCGCCGCGCGCCGGCTGCGCCGCTTCCAGGCGGGCGAGGCGGGCGGCAGCGGGCGTTCGCTCCCCCCGCACGCCGCCGCCGGGCGTGCTTCCCCCGGCTCCGCCGCCGGCACCCGCGGGCGCCCATGGAACAGTGGGGCGGGCGCTACCCCACGGCTCCGCGCCCCGACGGTGAGTGATGCGCGGGCGCGGCGCGGTGCGGGGGTGCCTGGGAGGACGGCAGGGGAGCGGCGGGTGCTGCCCGCGGAAGCGCGGGAAGTTTGGGGTGGAAGCGGGTGCCGGCGTCGGGGCGATCGCGGAGGGGGTCTGCCGCCCCCCCGGGGGTGCGCAGGCGCTGGCACCCTGCGCTGCCGCCCGCCCCTCCGCCCGGCACCTGCTCCCGGCAGGTGGGAGCCCCGCGCCCGCGGGAGGCGAGCGCCGCACCGCGCCGTTCCGGGGCTGAGGAGCGCGTCTGACCGACCGTGCAAAACCTGTCATCCCCGGCCGCGGGAGGGACGCGCGGCGGCTGCCCCGCACCCTCCTCACTGCCTGCGTCGGGCTCTGGGAGGCATCGCTGTCGGGGGGACAGAGAAGGAAGGAGGGGAAGAAAAAGGTGGTCGGCAGCACCTGGCTTGTAGAGCTGTCCAGACCTGGCCCCTGGGCGCTTTATTTCCTTACCTCCGTGTTTCCCTTGTGGCTAAACGACGAGGGCGTGTAACGGCAGAGTGGCAGGGGTGTGGAAGCAGCGTGGCAGAGCGCAGGGCTCCTACCTGACAGCAGAACAACTTGCAAAAGCTCCGCCGAGCATCTTTGATCCGCTCCCAGGCGGAGTGCTGGAGCCAACTGGATGCAGCATGCTGAGCTGGCACCTGGCAAGCCGTGGGGGGTGGGGGGTGGGGGGTCTCTGGGGGCTGGCGGGAGAGCACAACGCCTTAACTTGAGCTCACTTCTGTTTTGAAGGACTGGCTCCCTGGAATAGTACGGGGAGGGCTTGGTTACTGCCCTTCTCAGTGTGCTTTTCAGGGATGAGGGTGTAAGACATTTAAATCTTTTGGGGGTAAAAGGATGCCAGGAGGGAGCGGTGGCAGTCCCCAGCTGGAAGAGTTCCGGTTTGGTCCTGTCTTCCAGCCATTCAAAAGATTGGGAAAGGGCAGCCAGCTCAGTACAGGCAATTCAATCACCTCACTTGACTAGGAATTAAAGTGTATGACTCTCCTTCCTCTCTATGTTAGTGCAGTACATTGAAGGCTTTCCCTGTTCCAAAACTGTTCCTCTTTGGATACTGGAGAAAAAAAATATCTGGGAAGTCCCATGAATACCAGGCTTGAATGGCATAGGAATGGAGTGTCTGCAGGGATTATCCTTCTGGCACCAGAGACCTGTTCATTGCCCACTGCCACTGAGAGCCTCTGCAGTATATATGGCAAGTGGAACATCTAGTAGAACAGGTTCAATTTGGTGTATGCCTGTATATTGTCTGGCTATCCAACTTAATACATGTAACTATATATTTATATATATAAATATAATAACTATTACAATTTACATCTGCCAGCATTTCTTGCACTCTCGAACAAGTGCATTTCCCACATTGCTCAGAAATGAGCACCTATCAGTAAAAGCGCAGTTACTGATATCAGCTTTAGTTATCTCTTGCACATCTAACCTTTCAGTACCCACCCTGTTGGTTTTTTCCTTTTTGGAAAAGGCAGAGGTTTTTCATATTACGTAGCCAAATGAATGCCTCCGGTAGGTCAGCAGCAAGATTATGCATCTGAAGCAAAGCCAGCTGCTGCAGTGGAGGGAGACTATTTTGACGGAGCAAATTCAGACCCCAGCATTGCCAGGTTCCAGTCTGTGTCCCCTTCTTGTCAGGATACTACCTTGGTTATTCTGAATTAGCCATATGCTTACACAGACATTACAGAAAAACAAGAGTGGGTGGAAACCAGTTTTCCAATACACAAGAATACATGCGTGTGTAGATACATATAATTCTTCTGCTTTTCATTAGAGGAAACCAGAAATGTTTTTATTAGTTTGACTAGGGTGGGATCTCTCCCTTCCTTCTTCTAGAAATGCCACCCAGATCCAAGAAGCTATCAGAGCCCAAAAATATGTCAAAGCTGATGGATTTCCATGAAAAGTTTTGATAATTAGAAAAAGAAAACTGAAAATATGCCTGGGCAGTCCAAAATGGAAAATCCTGCTGGGTCATCCCACTTCTCACTCCAGAGCATGACGGTTCTCTCCAGGTCACCATGTAGTGCTTCACTTACTTAGTAAATTGATTGGTTTAGCCAAGTCTAATACAGTGACAACCTCATCAGTATGCACTCTGCTCCAGTATTATTCTGAAGGCAGGAGAGTGCACGACACAGAAATCAGCTTGGACTATGAACCAAAAGATTATTTGGAGGTTTGGGGTTTTTTGTTTTTATTGCTGTTTAAAATGTCTTACTGGTATTGGAAACAGGGTCCACAGTTACAGAATGTGGTAAGAAATTGCTTGGCAGAGGAAATGGGAGTGGGGTTGTTTAATCTGCTGTGTTCCCTTTTTTAATACATCCAGTTAAGGTGAGCCTTTGTACAGAAAAGGAGCATGACAGGACAGAGACATCCTTTCACACAGGTTGTTTTCTTGGGGACAGCTTTGATGAATTAGGAAGCAACTCTATTAACTGTGCAATAGATTTCCGCTTCCTAATTAGAATGTGACCCGTTTTGCTTGCGAAGTGGAGTGGGGAGTAATTTCTGGATTTTGAATTGAACATTTGGGTTTACGGGGGGATAGAGAATGCAGTGGTACAGTGTACCCTTTCTTATGAAAAAAAATTGAGTCCAGACAGGTATTAAAAAATTGCTAGAAGGTGGTAGGGGGATTCCATATTAGCATGCAGTACAAAAATTTCTGTGCATCCTGAGCTTTTCAAGTTTATTTTTATTCCACTGTAATGTCCCATATTATTTTTACCTGCATGAGGTTCTCTGAAATCTAGGGTATTCTCTCTTCTAAAAATTGTTATGATCTCTTGGCATGAAAGATTGCAACGGTCCCTTCTGACCTTAAGAAAAAGAGTGCATGTTATATGTAACTACAGTCTATTATAAATCTGCTACTTTATTGCTCACACTGGAGCTGAAGTCCTTCTTTAGAAGTCATGAACTGATGACCTAGCTAATTTGTGTAAACTGTATTTATCACAGCAGGTGCAGAAATACAGCAGAATTCAGCTAAAAATACTTCCTACCAAGTCAGCTTTCCTCAGCTTGTTAAGTTTCCCTAACCAAAATTTAGAGACTTTTTAAAGTATATTTCTGAAGTCTTGGAGCTGATAGGCAATATATCATGTTAACAGCACTGAAATTATGATTGGATTTCTTAACATGCTGACTATAAAAGTTAAAGCCATGGTTTAATCTCTACTGGTTGTGAAGCATTTTTACTATAATTTGGGAAACGTACCTAGACAATATCATTTAAGTAACTGTATGAACCTGTATTACAGTGCCTATCTTTTCACCTCCCCTCTTAATGAACAGATGACTTTTTTTATATATCATGAGGTGATCAACAGTTTATGCTTCTAGAGATCTATGGCTTCAGTAGTATATAGTTCTATTTAATTTAATACACTTGTCTCCGTAGCACTCACTAAAGTAGGTGATTACTTGTAGTTAATTACTGGAAACAAGAATTCAAGCATTTCATTGGCAGATGTTTAAAACTTTTATTAAAATGTGATTAAAAAACAGTGTGTGGGGGAAATGTGGGAAGCATTTCTTCATGAAGAGGGCATTGTGAGACAGTTTAGTAGTTAAAAATAGCAAAATGCAGAATGTATTTCCAAGGAAAAAAATGTTTCATAAACTAGATGAGATTTAAAAAAAAAAAATTGCTCGCTTTCCTTTCCTGCTCTTGACTGAGCTTTAAGTGATAGCTGTACTAGGGAGTTTTATGCTAACTGGATACTAAGTGTCACTTGAAACAGCTCATATAAACAACTAAGGAATATTCTACTATGGCAGACACCATCTATTCTTAGCAGATAGGAATATATATAATGTTCATATCAATGAGTTCTTGAAGAATTTCAAGTACACAACAATTGATCTAGTTCAGTTTTTTTAAACACATCACTGAATACAAATGTTCAGATCACTGACTTTTCATCAGTTTAGAAAGTTGTTTGTAGAGCTGGTTAGCTCAGTTATGGATTTTTTTTCCAATATAAGAAGCCAGCATAGCAGCTGTGTGGGTTGTACTGCACAGCTAGTTTTAACCAGCAATGTTAGTCTTACATTTTGCAGTACTGAGTGCCCAAATATACACACAGGAAAATACATTCCACAAACTGTCCTGAGGTTCTATCACATCTGCAAAACTAAATATACTTTATAAGAACAGAATGTCTCCCTCAGATTTTCAGCTCTAATCTCCCTCTAGAGACAAACTTTAGCAACTGATCTATGGTTCTCATTCAGGTCAGACTGTGCTTTTTTAGATGCCTGTGCAAAGATCTCTCCAGTGAAGGGGTTCAGTTCTGCAAGCAGAGAAAGTGAGGACATCTGAAACTTAACCTGTTCATCCTCAGTCCCTAGAGAACCACAAAACCACAGCTTCTCTTTAATGAAGTCACCTGCATGTTCATGGAAAGGACGTAGTCTTACCTCTCCTAGTCACTGTCCTGGTAGTAACTGTGTCCCATTAGCTCTGCTAAACCTCTCAGTGTGTTGCTGTGGGCTTTTTTGTGAAGTATCCTCCTGTCAGATTTGCCAGCAGACTCTACCTGATGCTTACTGACTGCCCTATAGACACTCCTTATGTTCCTTCCTACACGCCTTGGCAGCGAACTCAAAGGTTCTTATGAAAGTTCAGAGCTAAATCCAGCCCCATCCTACTCCCAGAAAAAATGAAATTATCAGTCCAGGCAAAACCTACCTTATTTAGTTAAGGCTAATTAAACTAAAAATTACATATAATCTAGGTAGTTTAGGCCATGCCATTGAGTGAGGATAAAGGCATTAAAATACCTTGGTAATGTGGTGAGATAGAAGTCATAAAATAGTGACACATTTCAAAGAGCACTGTAATATGCTTAAAAGTCAATGAAATATGACAGCTGTGGCCCTCATATTCCATTACTGATAAAGGCTTCCATTTATTTCCAAGTTACTATTACTTTTTAAGAGGTTTTAATCATGAAAGCTGATTTGATTGGCAATGTCCACACTGAATCTTGTTGAATAAACAGTATGGCACATTTTGCTAATTAATTGGAGAAAGCTGAAGAAAAGATTAAGCAAAAGCAATCAGAATTTTTGAAAAGTCTTGGTATAATCTTCAAAGCACCATTTAACATAAATTGTGTTTCTTTTACCAGCTTGCCCGTTTACTTGTAGCAAATACAATAGTAATGACTGTCAGTTAAATTTTTGTACTAATCTGGAATACAAAGTCATTGTGTGAAGTCATGTATGCTCTGCATGACTTGTGGAGGCAGTGAAGAGAATTCTTAAAGCAGAAAAGTAATTTGGCAGAGTGGCTGCTATAAACTCTTCAGTGCATGCTTATTGTTGTTGAAAGTTTTTCGGACCCACAAGTTATAGAGCTACGGAATACATGTTTGCATCATTTTCTATAAACTGCTGTCATTCTAGCCACCAAACTGCAGATCTGTGTAAAGCGTTAAAGAGGACATAAGAGAAGAAAGCTGAATGACAACCAATTTATATGCTGTTTTATTCCTGGACACCACTTTGCCCACACAACATATGTTTTGTGCTGAATTTAGAGGCACACGCATGTCCATTGTGTTGCATTAGTCTAACACAACAAAATAATTGATCCAGTTATCAAACCGATACAGTTTGAGAGAAACAAAAGAGAATGGAAAGAAAAGGCAGACAATGCTTTATTGCTTGCAAGCAAAATAACAATAGAACAGAGGTACTTTGAATGGCATAATTACTGATATGCTTCATTGGGTGTACATAAAGACAGTAAATGCTACCTTATTGCTCTCTACAATTACCTGAAAGGGGGTTGCAGAGTGGTGGGTGTTGGTCTCTTCTCCCAAGTGACTAGCGACAGGACAAGAGGAAATGGCCTCAAGTTGTGCCAGGGGAGGTTTAGACTGGATATGAGGAAAAAATTCTTTACTGAGAGAGTGGTGAAGCATTGGAACAGGCTGCCCAGGGAGGTGGAGGACTCGCCATCACTGGAGGTGTTCAAGGAACGTGTGGATGTGGCATTGTGAGACATGGTTTAGTGGGCATGGTGGTGTTGGGTAGATGGTTGGACTTGATGATCTTACAGGTCTTTTCCAACCTTAGTGGTTCTGTGATTCTATGAACACCTGATGTGCACCTGAAAAAATAGTTGGGGAGGAACAATTAAATTCTGTATGTCTGAAAGAGAAGATACTCCCATGTTATTCTGTGGTTTCGTGTTGCAACAGAAAAGAGTTGCTTTTTTATTTAGAAAAAGCTATCCCCCAAAAAGTATTTGACTTAGAATGGGAAGACATGGAGGCAGAGCTCCACTGAGGCTCAAAAAGCTATCTAAGGTGAGGCCCTTGGTACCCCTTGTACCACACCTGTAATATCCTACAAGTCTGATTTCGAAGAGCAATGCCAGCCAAAACAAGAACAGAGCTAGAGTTGAGACACCTTGCTGTGTCTTTTATTTCCCCCAAACATTCCCATGCTATACTCAGCCACAGGAAGGCTTGAATAAATAATGTTGGCAACTGAGTTGTATGCAAACTATGAACTAAAAATTAAGAGTCCCCATGAATTGGTATATATAGTTCATTTAAAAAAAAATCCCAGCAGTGCATTGTCACTAATATGAGACAAGCAGCTAAAAGTTAGTCTTTCCAGAGACAGACAGCCTATTGCAGAACTCAGCTATTAGCATAGCATATTTCAATCTGACTACTAAGAAATAAGGGTTCCTACCATTAGGCTTTAACTCCTTTCGACAGTTCAACCTGTTCCTCACTGGAATCCTATTATGCTTTTCCAGTAAGGTGTTAAGACAACTCAGGCTTACTATTTATGGAGCTAGTGACTCTTAAAATATACTCTGAAGTAAGTGGCTACTCCTTTAATCTGTGACCTTAAAATTCAGCAAGAGTTGATGTTTTGTTGCTCTTATGTACTAAGCTGCCCATCAGTCACGGACCCAGTCCAGCTGGTGCTGTACCATTTGCTTACATTGCTGCTGAATATGGGGGCAGCATAGCTCAGTAGGGACGTCCACCATGAATTTACCCCTATTGAATTGTCTGTCACCCTGTGTCCCCCCACCATCATCCTCAGTGTGGGGCTAATAATTGAGATTATTTCTTGTTGAAACTGAAGTAGATTAAGCTGAGAAAGATTAACAGGCATGATGAGGACAAGGAAAGAGAGCAGAAGATTAATGATGACAGACAAAATGTGGCTCTTCCAGACAGATAAAACTTAACAGTGACCAAAAATGGAAGAACAACCAATCCCTCTGCAAAGTTGCCTCACATCAGACATCACAGAACAGCCCAGGGCATGACCTTCTGCCCAAGACAGGGCATGCCCCTGAGCTCAAAGCCTGCAGGCATACAGGGTAGCACATCCTCTTTTGACTTCACATCTATCATGACACTTTGCTTCCTTCTCCTCCCAGCCTTGATTTCTGCTTCCTAATGGTATTGCTGCCTTGTAGCCCTTTAAAAGTGATTAGAAAAAGGGAAAGCATAAAAGTAATAATCAGTAGCAAACATCAGGAAGCATACCTGCTCCATTCAGGATGGAGTCATGACCTCTGTAAATGCAAAGCTATCAAACAGAACTTTCTAGATCACTTGGAAACACATCATTAGTCCTTGTCACACTGGGACTTCGCTTATTGTGGAAAAGTCATTAGTTTCTTTTCAGAGTCTCTGGAGAACTTCCAAAACCTAGCCCTTGCATTTCTTCAGGTTGTCTGTATGTAATTTCATATTTCAGCCCTTGTTAGCCAGTACAGTATGCGCTGTTCCAAGCTTAAATTCATAATTACAGTAGCTTACTAAGGCAAAGCAGTCAGGTGCTCTGCCATTGTGGCTTCCACTTCTAAATGGAGTTAGACAATACCAAAATCATACTTACACCAGCCCTCCACTGAGGTTATAAAGTCTTTGGAAGGCATCTTACTTCAGGGAGCTTGTATACCCAGCCTGCTCATAACGTGACAATCTAACAGCTATGCTATGTGTGAGGCCATTAAGATTTCACTTCAAATGCTGCATTAAAAACACCCTGACCTTTAAATGGAGTTCAGTGGTGGTATTTAGTAGTCTTTTGATAAAGTGTAAAGTTGGTTTTTACATCACATCACAGCAGCTTGCTGGCTAACTCTTGAAATGACCTTCAGAAGTATCCATTGTGTGTGTTCTTCCCTGAGTATCATGACTGGAACCACAGCTTTTTTAGCATTTTGTTGATGCAGTTGTACTATAGTCTATGGATTCATTCTCTTACCTTTTTGCAGGGCTAGAGTGCATAGCACCTGACTCTATCCTTAGAAACCCTAAGCACAAAGCAAATGTTAACTTCACTTAAAAATGACAGAAAAATTCAACTTTTTCTTGATCTACTATTCACCCATCTACTACTCACCCAAGCTCTTCCTAACTTCTTCCTAGGAGAACATTTCTTTCCCATGGTTGGGCAGCTGGCTCTCTATTGTGTGAGCCATTTTCCCAGGAGGTTTTACTTCTAAGGTTGCTGTCACATGGTTCTTTAGGAGGCTATAATTCCCAGACTTCTTACACGACCCTCAGCTTTTAGGAATGCTCTTTTGGTCCAGTCCACACTGTTTTCCTTTTTATGTTTTGTTTCTAAGATAAACCTATTCTTGCAGATAAAAAAAGCACTTAATTCTCTTGTGATTGTGGTTTAACTCCAATGAAATCAGATTTTAAAAAAATAATAAATCATACTCTGGATGAATCTTGGGTGCAAGAGAAAGATTCAGAATGTTCATGTCTCCTGATGACTGGAAATCATTTTCTGATGGCATTATTGTATGTGCCTGTCTTTTTAAAGAATTTAATTATATCAAATGATCTATGAACCTAGAGTTGGGAAAGCTAAAGAAGTTTGTGCAGTTGTGAAGAGCAAAAGATACTTGCAGTGTGGCTTTAGTAGAGATATGTCTGAGTATAAAATAATGTGCTTTTCTTTTTCTTTTCCCTCTTTCAGCAAAGTTTCTGTTTGAGAAATACATGTTCACTCGGCAAAACCAAAACAACTTTTAAGGGTTGTTCTCGGTGGAAATCACTCTATGCCCCATTACCTGCTTGAGTGAAACGAGACTAAGAACTTCTGTCATGGCAGCTTTTCTGCTGGGAGCTGTGTTGCTTATTGTTCAACCTCAGATAGTGCCTTCCAGACCGGCTATAAATTCGAAGGCTGAGACTTCTTCTCAGTCTGTTCAGAGAGAGCTTTTAAAGAAAACATCTCAAAAAAATGACTTCAAGGAAAACATTCATTCTAATGGATCATGCCGGCAGCTGCCACAGACTATCATTATTGGAGTGAGAAAAGGTGGTACAAGAGCTTTGTTAGAGATGTTGAGTCTCCATCCAGATATTGCGGCAGCAGAAAGTGAAGTTCACTTCTTTGACTGGGAAGATCATTACAGAAATGGATTGCAGTGGTATATTAATCAAATGCCATTCTCTTATCCCCATCAGATCACCGTGGAAAAAACTCCAGCATATTTCACATCACCTAAAGTGCCTGAAAGAGTTTATAACATGAACCAATCAATGAGACTACTCCTTATTTTAAGAGACCCAAGTGAGAGAGTACTATCAGATTACACTCAAGTGTTCTATAATCACATGCAGAAGCACAAGCCGTATCCATCCATTGAACAATTCCTGATTAAAGATGGTGATCTTAATGTGGACTACAAGGCAATAAACAGAAGCTTATACTACATTCACATGCAAAACTGGCTGAAGTATTTTCCTCTTAATCGTATCCACATAGTAGATGGGGATAAACTAATCAAAGATCCCTTCCCAGAAATAGAGAAGGTAGAGAGATTTTTGAAGTTATCGCCACAGATAAATGCTTCAAACTTTTATTTCAATAAAACTAAAGGCTTCTACTGCCTAAGGGACAGTGGCAGAGAGCGTTGCTTACATGAGTCAAAAGGACGGGCACACCCACAAGTAGATACCCGATTACTTGAGAAACTGCATGAGTATTTCCATGAACCCAACAAGAAATTTTTTGAGCTTGTGGGCAGAACATTTGACTGGCACTCAGTTGTGGCAAGTTAGTGGTAAACTTCAGAACCTATGTTCCAATGTACATTTAGAAATTTTAAAAAGGGCATTTAAACTATAATTTATTTGTAAAATCCATAAATACTTCTGTACAGTATTAGATTCACAATTGCCATATATACTAGTTATATTTTTCTACTTGTTAAATTTGAAAGCATTTTGTATTGTTTTTCATGGTTGTTAACATTGTGTATGATGTGTCTATATGAAGAAACTAAATTATTTCACTGCAGAAGATGGTCTCTTGAGAATGCGTTGTCTTTTTAATAAATAAGAAATTCATTTCAACAGAACCCTTCAGAATTGTTTGAATACTTTGGCCTTTCTGGACTATTCTGGACTCTTTCTTCTAATTGCTAATGAATATGCTAAACTTTACATTTCCATTTTTCTTCCTTTAAAATGTGGTTTAATTTCCTTTTTCATTTGAAAATATTGTTGTACTTAGCAAATTGTTCCATCCTGCTCTAAAATGATTTCCTGATAAAGTGGTGGTACTTGTCCATGTTGGGACCTCCACACCCAAAGGACAATGGAAGTCTCTGTGTAATGTGATGTATTAACTGCTGTACTTCCCTTCATATTTACTGTTATAACAAGTGCTCCTCAACTTCTTTGACAGTACAGTGCAGGTTTCATGGCAGATTTTTAAAGGTTCTGTAGGGACCAGCTCATAAAATCCAGAGTTAGCTGCAGAAGTATGGTCAACCTGAAAACTTCCTACAGTCTCTGAATGCATATATACTTCATAAAGAAGGAAGGTTGAGAGAAGAATTTAAGCAATATAAGGCCGTGTTCAAGGTTGTTTATGACTGTTCCTACATTTTATAGCACACTTATGCTTTGCCATCACTGAAAACCATCACTTACACCAGAAAAATTAGTTGGTCTACATTCCAATAAGCAGCAACTTCATTCATATAAATATTACCACACTTGAATCCTATTTAAGGTTGTTTCCTATGAGTTGAGCAGGTGCTTCATGCAACTGAAAATTGCCCATGGACTACTGTTCATTTAATCTCCTTCTAAGAACCATGATGCCAAGTCTTGATTTTACTTGTGTGTTGTGGGATTGACCCCAATTCCAGGAACTTTTGTGGTCTTCCGTCTGCTAAAAATGGAAGTTACATGTTAGTACACTGGTAAAGATTACAGCTCCTCTTGCCTACAGTAGTTATGATGTCTTGTTAGCCATCAATTTCTGGAGTTAGAGTTAATCCTGTTTCCCCCACAAGGCTTACTATGGTACTTTAATTCTGAGCTCCTAATTTTCATTTTATGATCTTGAGTTTAGCTGTTGAATGTGCAGTGACAACACCCTGTAAATTTGAACTTGTAACTGGTTGTTACAATCCTTTATAAAATTTAAATGTAGATTCATTAATTTTTTCTGGTGAGATGGTGCAAACTTGGGCACTATGACAAGGTACCTCCTGAATGCAAATATCCCATATTATGCTGCTTGCATGAAAATTTGCAGATGCTGCCCCTCTCTCTCCTGCTCCTTGTGCACCTGCCCAAGCTGTATTCAACCTCAGAGAGGTTGGTCGTGTTTTATAAAGTAGACCTTTGACGAAAGCCTACAATGAAATGGTATTGTACTCAATAAAATATTTTCTGAATTGCATCTTTCCTTTCTCTTTTGTTCATCATTTTCTAGTTTGGAAGACCAGAATTTGGGATTAATCTCCAGTTTAGATACCAGTTAAGTGTTACTTAAGAATTTAGCTGTAGCCTAGTGTATTGATCAGAAAGCAATTGTTTGCTACTGGGTTGTGCCTTCATGGTCCCTTGCTGACCCAGAATATACAACAAGGAGGGAAAGTTTCTGGTGGCAATAATGTCAAATCTTACATAAGGCAGATGCCAAAAAATAACAGGATTATAATACCATCATGTTCCTATTGAAGTTTTAGAAAAGAGAAATTCAGGAGGTTTTGTGTCAGGTGGGGCAGTATTTTTTTTCTACACTCATTTCCTTGCTAATGTGATCTCTGCAGGAGCCATCTGGACCTAAGAGATTTTGGCCCAGATGAAAGGCTTCCCACCTTTGTATAGTCCCACCTTCACTAGTGCCTGCCTACAGTCCCAGACTAAGATCACCACATTCACCAACTTTTTATGGGAAAGGAAAAATACTACCAGGGTATGTGACCAGGTGCTAGAGGAGTACAAGAAGTCAGGGTTGCATCAAGTTCACCTGCAGCAGGTCATACAGGGCAGCATAGGGCATAAGTGTTGAACTGTGAATGCCAGAGCAATATTGACACCTGATGTTCATACTGAGAATACTTTTAGATGTATAATGCTGCTTGATACCAATCTCTTGCCTGTCACTAAGCAGGACACATGCACGTATTCCCCCCTGCCCAATATGGCTCATCTCTTTAGAAAGAGAAGTAGAGCATGAACCATTGGATCACTATTACTGTGTTAGTGCTAGAACCTCATAGCCTGTTCTCTGTAGAATCAGGAGGTGAAGTGACCACTTCAGGGGGACATCCTGAAGCAGAAGCATGACTCATGCCCTAGACCCTCAGTTCAAAGGGGCCCACAGATGGTATGTTGTACCCAATGTGTACACCTTGTGCAGGGCTGGCATGATTGAACAATACCTTATCCGTGAGGGTGCACAGCTAGCTTTGTGGTAGCTATGATGGTGATGGACAATAAATCACATCCACACTAATAATAATGGTAGTATTTACCTGCCATAGATGTCCTAAGTTCAACAGTTACAATACTTAAAAGTAGGATTCTAAGTGTGAATTTTCAGTTTAACAAGAGCAACGTTCACTTTCCACACATGCATTACTATAGTTAAATATATTTGCTAGACTATTTCTAAAGAAGTGCTAAACAACAACAAAAGCCAACAGAAGAAAGTGAACAGAAAATGGAAGAAAGAGGCTGAAGCACATTCCGATTGGTATGTAGAAATACTCATAGTGAGCTTTGGAGTCATGCCATATCTATTCATAAAAGAAAAAAAAAATCCCTGAAAATACCTTCCCAGTCTTATGCAATACAGGTATTTATTTCTGTAAAACTCTACGATCTCAGGTTTAAAGTATAACCATTTGGGTGTTGCTCCTGTTTCCTCAGGGCAGCTAGCCAAGTCTGTGATCACTCTTGCAAATATAAAATAAATACAACACTTTATGAGAATTCAACGTCCAATTCAAAACCTACCACTCCCCTTGAGTACAAGAAGAAATGCCAATCAAGTCATTAATCAGGGTGGCACTGCAGGACTAAGTCTTGCCCTTTGCTTCACAACACGGATTAGTGCGAGTCTTCGAAAGCCAGATATTGTACCTGCAGAGGATAAAGTTTAACCTATAATGATTATGCCATGAACACTGCTGAAAGAGTATGGAAAGGGAAAGAAGTCTCCTAGGAAAAAAAAAAAAACAAAAAACAAAGGTTACTACTTCATCAAGAATATTGCTACATCTACTGTTGGTGCTGTATGATGCTTTTACATGTGCTCTGCTGTTCCTTGTACTTTTTTTCCTGATGTTGTAGGTGAAATAACATCTACTGTGCTTGAATAAATCAACATTGTTTTGGAACATCTCAGGAAAAAAATCCATCCTTTTTTTAATCTTGCTTGAGCCTGTTTGCATTGGGAATATGGTAGTGCTACACTCATCGATGAGTGTGTGAGACTTACCACCACAGAATATTTTAGATGAAAACTTTGTTACTTTGGGGGTCAAAGCTGATAATTTCATGTTTCCTTGTCTACGTGCATTTTCAGACCCAGGTTCTGCAGAAAGCCAGGATTCTCATTTCCTGTTGTCATCCACACAGATTTCAAATGTCTAAAGAGAAATAAGATGGGGTAGGGGTAAGGCATATTTCCATGTATCTTTCTTCTGCTTTGTCTAGCATAGCTGACCAGACATTTAAGAAAGTTCACACATGCACCCCACAAATAAGAGGCTGTACATCAAAACTACTTCTCAGAGGAATATCACTTCTCATTTTTCTTTTTTAAAGTCTGTGGCTTGAAAGTCCTAGTTTAGCTCACATTGTGAATGAAATTTTGCTGGACTATATTAGTAGATGTTCCCTAGTACAGTAATAAAGTAATAAAAACTACAGTAAGGCAAAAGTATTAAATTAAACCAACATATGTCAACAAAGTGTGTTGAACTTGCTACTAGGTATATGCCAGCTGAAATATTTGCAAATATGTGCCCCTACAGCTGTAACATTATTCTTTTCTCATTCTTAACCCAGTAACTTTTATTTATATGACTGCCTAAGTGCCCAGTTATGCTAGAAAGATTGTAGATTGTATGTTCAATGTCAATAATTCCTTCATTTTGCAATTGCATTGGAAAGGCCAGTTACAGATGGAAGCCATGCAAATATCTTATGAGTGGAAAAAATTTATTAATATTTTGCTCATCAAAAATAAATGAAATTCATTTATGTCTCCTATAATATTAACAAAGGAGAGCAGTACTCTCTTTTCTTCCAACAATAACCCATCCACAGTAAATTTGCTACTTAACTACAACACAACAGTTGATGCAGTTTTTAAGTTAATAATGCAATAAACTCAACAGTGATGCTGCAGATTTTAAACCCCTTTTGGGATATATAAAATATGCAAGTCAGGGTGGAGAGCAGCTGGATGCATAGGAACAGCTGGTCTCATTGGTCTGAGAACATTTTTTTTTTAATGGTAAGGGACATGAAATTTTTGGCTTGGATATCACTTTGTGTTGTCTATGAAAGCGATGTCTTCAATTAACTTCCAAGTCAATAATCCTATCATAATGACATCATCTTTTTACTTGCTATTGACACTATGCTCTGCAAAACACAGTTTAAAAGCCAAACCCCAAACAGCAGGTGCATGAGGGATCCCTTAGTATAAAAAAAAAAAATTGTAATACAACTCAGACACATAGCTTCAATTACAAAGGCACATTGGCTTGAACAAAGGACTGTTTTGAAGTGAATGGCAAAATTCTTCTTTACTTAATTTGGATGAGGTTTACAGAAACAGGAACATGTATGCATTCACAGTAAAACAGCAGAAGAACTAACATGCCCTCTCCTCCGTCGTTTTCAATTAATCAGTCAGCAGTATTCAACAACAATGATCAGGCCAGCTTCCAGGACTCAACACAGTTCAGTCCAGATAACACTCAGTTACAAAAGGAAGAGTTCTTGCAGTATTTCTTACACCAGACAGACTTCTCAGGGTATCTCCTATTACTGAATTTTGTAAAATTCTTCTTTCCTCTCCAGTACGCTGCTGTATCACATCTGCCCTATAATTAACTATTATATTAACACTCTATAAGAAAATAGATCCATGGTCTGATGGTATTTTTATAGAATACTGTTCAAATGAACGGGAAATCACAGCATTATGGGGTCCAAAACATACTTTGTGTATGTTTGCTCTGATATGTTTTAAACTTTACTTGAATAAAATTCACCTTATTTGGTCTGCATCATTGCATTACAGGAAGAACTATTGTCACACTGTCACATGCGAGTAGTTATCTAATGCATTTGGTAAATAGAAATGTATAAATCAAAAGAACAATTTTTTCTTGTTGCTAGGGTAGCAGTTATGTTATTGGCAATATTATGAGACTTTTACCCATACTACAAAAGGTAGCACTATTTCTTTTGAAGTGATGGAAACAGTCTGAGAACCATTCTCTTGATCCATGTAAGGATGGGGTCTTTTTTCCCCTTGTGACTCTGTATAAAGTACAAAGAGCAGGAATGCAAGTTATGTTATATAGTCAGATAACAAAAGTTTACCAAAATGTAGCTAAACCAAAGGTAACATAAGTGTGCATGTGCTGGAAGAAAAGGAATTGGAACTATACCATGCCTTGTTTATTTTAGTGTCTTACTATTTTCTTGCCTGAACACGTGTGTTCCTGTGCAAGGGGAATAATGGAGGGAAAAAAGGACACACTCTGCAGAAACACGGCACCTAGTCCATTTTGACTGTCCCACTGGCTGGGACCAGGGCTAGACGGGCACATGAATAGACAAGGACACTGGAATTGGATAGTAAGGGAACACTGGATACAGGGGAACATCTTATCATAGCCTCAATCCTTATGTTCACATGGTTACATATAATGAACAAGCATCCTAGGAAAAACAGCTTCTTGCCCAATTCTTGTCTGTGCCACCCAAACAAAGAAAAGGAATCCAAATCCATCTGAGTATCAGCTGATTTCCATGCCTTAAGGCCTTTTTTAAAAGTCAGTGCAGTATAATGCAATTAGAGTTATTATTCACCTCAGTGTCTAATCTTCCCCTTTTTTGTTTTTAAATTTGCACTAAGTTTTCCATCTGCTACAAATAAAAGGGTTTGATGAATAAATGATTTACAGCCTGCAGGAGAAGAGTTCATATTAAACATTTTGCAGACAGGAGACTTGCAAAAGAGGATATTTTCTCATAGAAAAAAAAAAGAGCATCTGTGGACCAGTTGGTTTCTTGCTGACTAAGCCAACTGGATATGATACTACTTTTGGCAGCTTCCTTATTCTTGTGTGGGCTTCAGTTATATGAATTCCATAAGATATTTGTTATTGAATATAGCTATATATTCAATATCATGCATATGATGGTTTATGATGTTGGCATTAGTTTTCTAAGTTAATTATTTAACATCAAATCATGTTAAAATCCTAGTGCCATTTTTTCCATACTTAATAAACTTGAGTCAGCTAATGCTCAGACATTCATAAACTGAAAAGAAAATACTGTAAAAGTTGAGCTGCCTCAAATGCTCCTTTTTGTGACTCATACAAGAACTTTTTTTCTGCAGCCTTATGGAAGAAAGTTAAATTTCAAGCACAGTAATAAAGGAAAGGATTTACTATCCCTTACAAATAGGGCAATGCATGAAAAATGGATCTTAGCAAGTGAATGAACCGTTCATGAAGTTGAACAGGGATTGACAGCGCAGGAAAGTGAAAAGGAAAGCCTTTCCTGCTCTCAGAGCAAGGGTAAAATGGGTGTCACAGCCTCTGTGGGGACCTGCAGAGTTCTGGTATGTTCCTACCTTATCACAACCATGAGAGTTTTACTGCCTCTCATCTGTCACCAGAAGATGCTTTTTCTTCTCACGTGCCCCAGGTTACTAGCCTTGAATTGGTCTATTTAGCTGTGAGCGTACTGGAAATAACAATTTAAACATAAAGGAGAAAGTGGCTTAGTAGAATCAGCTCCCTTCTCCACCTACATAACTGCTTGCCTTACAAACAGTTACGCTGAACCAGCTGGGAGGACAATGTGCCCAGTGCAGACAGCAAGAACACATTACACTGATACTGCTGCTAAACTCTTCATTACCTTATTCAGGAGACAGCTTTGGCATTGTTCCTACTAACTGAAGGACCTCAGCTCTTTAAAATTGCAGCCATTTCTTTGGCAGGCAGGCCATCATCTCCTATGTTTGATTGTCTAGTAATAACTACTTGCTGGGGGATGATGCCCCTAAATTTCTTTTTCCCCAAACCAGCGATTCAGAATGTGATTTCAGCAGATACAAGCCACGGTTGAACACTCAGAGATACTGCTTAATCTGGCCAAAGCTGGTCAGAGCGGTGCCAGAACAGGAGTGGATTCAGCTGAAAAAGAACCCAGACAAAAACTGGTTTTTCAGCTGCATCAGGTCCCTGGTTCAGGTCATCATGCAGTTCTGCAAACACAAGCAACCCTGAGCAGACCTGAGTGTGAGACAGCCTCTCATTCCAACACTGCCACCAAAAATTAGCCTATTAAACTACAGAAGTCTTCAGGTATTACAGCACCTTGAGGTATTCCTGCCCTCTGTTTGTACTGCCTTAGGACTGGTACAACTTTGTGGGCAGCTATCCTGTGAATTGGATCAGGGAACTGATGTATTTTTTTATATATTTGCTTTAAAGCACTGGTCATGCAGAGACAACTAGAGAAGTGCCATGCTGTGGCCATTGTGGGGGTTGATATGAATTTTGCCACTGAACGCTTTGTGCTGTGACCCCACAGCCCTGGTGTGTACATTGCAGCATGACCTATCTTCACTCATTGAATCTTCTAGTTCGGATCAGCCTGTGAACTGACAAATGCTCTTGATAAAAACATTTAAATGGAATGAACGCTCAGAGCTCATTTTACCTCATGACTGATGTTAGACATAATAGTATTGAAACACTCTAGGTGAGGAGGAGTGGGTGGTAAATGACCCCCAAACAAGTCTGTGAGGACACTGAAACAGTGAAAGTGCAGAATTCCCCTCAGCTCTCAAGATGTTCATCTCTCGGTGGGTTCCGTTTACTTTTCCATTCAATCATGAACTTATTTGTCTGTCTGCCAACAAAGGGTAGAGGGTCTAAGATAATTACTGTTTTTGAAGGAGACACCTTTAGTACCACTCTTAGCCAATTTCACAAGGGATCTGTGCCCTTTGTATTTGTAGTTAAGTATGTAATGGGTGCAATCAACCAGAAAAAGAATGACCAAAAAATGTCTTTCCTAATCTAAAAGGATATACGATTCTTGATCATGTTTAAACAAAATTCTAATATTGGGAAAACCTTTTTCTAATAAGCAGGATTCTTACCTCGTTCTGCTCTCAGACACACTGATTAAACCTAGTGCCCTCCATACAATCATCTGAGGAAAGGGAGACAACAGTATAGGTCCATAGACATAAACTATAGTATGCAATCGTATCTTCTGAAGTACTGAGAGCGCAGGAAGGCTGCCTTTTCCTCTTGCTGGTCAACATGTAGTTTCTAATATATTTAATATCAGGCTTGCTTTATACCTCTGAGAGGAGAACTCTACTTAGAATATTTGAAATACCATTAATAACCCTAATAAATTTCCCTTTCTTATCTGTAAAATCAATTTCTGAAAACTTGTTCTTAACTTAGCAAGTGGGGAATGTATCTAAAAAACTCTACAGACAAATGTATCTGTACAACTCTGGTTTCTGCTATAGAGCGATACTGACAGTTCTCCTGCAAAACAGGTAGAGTTAGTAGATTCAGAGTTAAAGTCAGAAATTCCCAGTCTCACTGAAGACACCACAGTGGAATAACACCTAGGCGCTCAAGTGGATTCCTCTGTCTTCCATCAGTGGCATACATCGCTCAAGTATTTTAAGGAATCAAATTTGCTTTTATGCATCAATCAGTTAACAGCTACATTCAGCACATTTGATTTTTGAATACGGTATACTGATTTCTAATGCTGTGGCAGATATGCCATTCTTGACTAAACATCTTTCAAAGTAACAGTGTCACAGTCACTACCATGAAATATTGACAGTTCAGTGATAATGATTTATACTTACATAAAATACTTGGGAGGAATTGTATTATAAGACCCCTGAAATGCAACCAGTGTTACAGTGGAGAATGACATTCAAGTTATGTTTAAAAGTCATACAAAAAAGCAGATAAGTCAATGTTTTTGAGGAAACCAAATGCAAACTTCTACCCTAATAAGGACAGTGAAAACTTTAATGTGTAGGTGAAACAGGAACTTATTTTTAAGCACATCCACCAGAGCCCTACATGGTAAACCATGCAGGATCAATTTACCTTGCTCTGAAAATGGAAATGCTGAGGAATGAATCAATGGTTCCAAAAAGAAAGAAAAAGAGTAAGTATTTTAAATCAATGCCTTTCAACAGTATATTCAGCCAGAAGTAGATACATTGCAAATTTGTCTAGTGAGAAGTTGGCAGGTAAGAGCCATATTTTTAAAGGTATTTATGTATCTGGAAATGCAGAAAGGTAACCTTTGGGATTTTCAAAAGCACCTTCATAAGTACCAGATTCTTTGTAGGGGCTTGAATACTGTGGCTCCGATAGCCTCCTGAAGGCTTTGTGAATATTGTCACAGGGAAATGGGCTCTACTTCTTCAATGGAAGAAACCCAAATCATCAAATAAAATACACAGACGTTAGACATACACTAGACTTTTCCAAATGGTAAACCAATCTCTCAACTCAGTTAAATCAACACAGGCTCATTAAAGCCAACACCCTTTGTTGTCATATACTTTTCATCATTGGAAAGGGGACTTGAAGAAAACAAAAATTACCTGTAGTTGTTCCATAATCCCTCTGCACTTCTGAAATGGTGTAAAGGACTTTATTAAAATGAGACTGAAGTCTTCCCTCCCTGGTCCCAGAAAAGAATAACAAGGTTATTTAGCCATTCTTCTTGAACTAGCCAAACTGTATGACAGCAGAAAAAAAAAAAATCTTTAAAATTCCATACCAGAGTTGAATAGAGCCAGATATCTTTTAAAGAACAAGAAATCATGTAGAAATTAGCTAGACTCCAAGTGTTCGTGAAAACAACTCCTGTCTCATAAAATCCCCTCCACCCAAATAAGCACATCAGTTTTTAGTTACTGCCTGTCAATCCAATGTATGCTATGTAAACTTGCCTTGCACAGGTTTGACTTGTTCACTCTTTTACGGAGCTAATTTAAAACCATGCCTCTCTACAAGTTTTCCAACAGGTCAGTCAATAATCTGCTAACTTGATATGTTGCCTTACAGTTTATCACAAAAAAGACAATGAAGTTAAATGCAGCAGAAGGATGCAGACAGTCCCAGCAGTTATGCTTCATTGATAGTGTGTTCTGCAGCCCAGACTAAAGATTTGAAGTGGATCAAGTTATTTTCCTTTTATATCCCTAGAAAAGTCTACTAAATTACCCATATTTTGACACCTGTAACTCAAGCATAAGGGAGACACAGCTAATGAATGAAAACAGATTTTTCTTCTGGCTTTCTTGGAGCTTGTCTATGAGTAAAAAAGTCACTAGGTTTTTTGGCTTTTCTAGTATATTAAGTGAATGCCTTATGCAAAGGAAATGCCAGTTTCCTTCTCTCCACTTCATGCTTCAAAACAAAACAAGAAGAATATGCGGGAGTTGTTACTGAGGCAAATGCCAATTTGCTCATGCAGGCAAGCAATTCAGCAATAAGACAAAGCAGACAACTGCAGATTGATTTATGAAATGTGGACTGCAAGAACAGTCATCATTCCTTTGAAAGGCACCTATTGGTCATCTCCTAACAACTTTTTAGCCTCCATGGACAATCCCCAAGAAAAAGCAGTGACTTCTAATCTGACTATCCAGATTAAATACTAGTTTGAAAAGCAGAAGCAACCACAGCTGCTGCCCTTTGTTGAATGAAATGTGTCTGAAGGATCATGTTGATCTGATAAGAGCGGTGTCTCACATGATGGATAGAGTGAACAGAGAAAGACTTTCATAAACTATGGAGCAAGGCCATGACTATGCTCAGGTGCCAGCTGTAGTTTATATAAGAGGACATAGAAATGTGGAGTCGCTAAGCATTTTTGCTCTTTTTTCTTATTATATAATTCATATAGGTGTTCATGGAAGAAAGAGAACCAGCTCTGTCTACAAAATCCCCAGAGGAATACTGTGGAATCTCTAACTATTTTCCCTCAATTTCATCTAGATCAATATGTGTCCTCAAAAGGACTCTCTCCTGACACGTGATGTTACCATCAAATGAAGGTTTGCTCAAGGGGAAAAGGTGAAAGTTAACGCAGACTTCAGAATTGGTCATTAGTAGCTATCCCACAGCAAATGGACATTTTAATTCATTCGTTTCATGAGATGGCTTTATTTAGTGCATACCTCAATAGAGTTTTTCTCTCAAATTCATGGGTATATGGTTTCGCTGAGACATGGTGGTGCTGTTCTTACTGAGTGTGTGCTAAGGCCACTTGTCTTGATTGTCAACTGGGGAAAAAAGTTTCAGGAAAGCAAAATGTAGCTTCAGGTGAACCTTGATGTAAGGACAAAATGGGCTATACTGCCCTGCTTCTGCCTGCCTCTGTAGAAATCACAAAGAGGAGAAGAAAATAGCAGGTGGGAAGAAAAAGGTGCTGCAGCAGTGAGGTCAATGGTTGTTTTTACTAGATTTAGCTAAGTTAAGCTAAAGATAACACTACATTCTTTTCTAATAAAACCAACAAAGAAAGCAAACCAATATATAAAATATAGCAATATAAAATGTTTGTAAATAAAATAATAAACTGCTGAAAGGATCAAGCTTTTCAATATTTTTGAAGTGCTTATATTGATATTTCATTTGCAGGAGGTAACAATGTTCCTTTAAATCATTGAGAGTAATTGAACAGATCTGGCTGTAGATTGTTTGCTGTTCTGAGGATTAAATATAGGAAATGTGAGTTGCCATTGTATAGTTAATGGTCCCATAAAATAAACAAAGTCTTATTCTGCTTGACTTTTGTGGTTGAGTATCAGAATGAAAATTAATTTTTCACCTAAATAAACCGTCATCAAATAATTTAAAAGCTTATACATTTGCTAGCAAGATGCACCTCATGTCTTCTTACCAAAAGTAAGCAATGCAACATGTCATACCTTTTACAGTATTGTTTGCAAATTTACATTCTATTGCTGTTCTCCCTGGTTGGCTGTAAAAACACGTACATGATTTAAGCAACGTCTGAAAGCCCTTGACAACATTACTTCAGATGTCCAGATGATGTATAACAAAAATCTTTCCAGTTTTACTTGCAAAACCAGTCACCCAATGCTGAAATTTTTTGTGCTTTACTTTCTGCTAAGTGTAATTCAGAACATGTTTGTATCAATGTTGTCAGGCAAGATTCCAAATTAGAGCAAAAAAACTACAGGTAACTCACCATCATTCTTTAAAATTGCATGAGTACTTAAGTATGAAATCAGATTGGGATTCTGGAAAGGAAACATAGTAAGGATCTCTATGAAGATGTTTTGGGAAACAAACAGCTTTTCTCCAGATCTTGTAAATTAGACCTCTTAAATCATACCATTCTAACATTTATCACTACTCCAATTTGCCCCCAACTCCCAATGCTTCAGTGATCACTGATTTGAAAGGCAATGTGGCTGGAGTTAAAGAGCCCAGATGAGCTGCTTGCTAGAGATATAAAGTGGACTCCACTCAAATGCTAAAACTCGTATTTAATGGTTTATCTATTCTGAATTCCTCAAATATTCTACAGTTTGCCTATAATGCCTACAGTTTCAAGGACACTGAAATTGTTTTGAAGAACAAAGAGACTAGGGTAGCATATTTTAAGCAAAACGAATATTGGCTTAGTAGAGTTAGTATGACCTATTTTATTCTGACTATACTTTTCTGAACATAGCAACCTGGTTCAACATTTATTGCCCCTTCAACTCTTGTTCTACTCAAAATTAAGGGAGCCAAAAAAAGCCACAAGTGTTCACCTACAGGCATTTGCATCTCCTAGAAGCTGGTCAGCAATAAATGTAATACAATACTATTAACACACTGTAAACAGAGTTCAAAGTTAATCCTTTATGCACTTGTAAATACAAAGCAGCAAAGGATGTAAAAGAACAGCTTTGCAAGAAACCCTCTTTTACTGGATGAAGACTAGATAAAAAATAAAGTGAATAGAGAATAAATAATAAAGGTCCAATGATGTAATGTTTTAATTATGTATGTTACCCAACACAGATAACTTCCATACAAGGTCACTCTGGACAAAACAGACGCAATGTAAATTGTCTATCATCATCTTGCCAATCCTCAGTCTGCCTTTTTTGAGTCTGAACCCTAGAAGAATCCAGATTCATACGCTTTTTTTTTTTTACATAATGCTAGAGAAGCAATTATGAACACCAGTGTCACAGCTAATAGATGTCTGAAACTCTCTTTTGGATCTTCCTGAATATACATCAAAGTTGCTAGATCTTAATACCATCTCTCTTGGGTGGGATTCCACAGCTTAACCTCTCCCAGGCTTGATCTGAGTCACAATAAGATGTTGGTCACTATTTTCTCAAACGTATCTACAGATTTATAGCTATATGATGACAGTGATAACACCTGCAAAACAAGAAGCAAAGCAACAATTCCTGAAAGGTAGGAACATCTACAGAACTGCGTGAAAGCTTTGATTTTCCCCTGAACTGAACTAACCTCATTCCTAGAGCTAAAGCAAAAGAAAACCAAAAAAACCTCAACACCCTGCTCAGCTCACCATACATGATGCTTCCCCATGTCTCCTGCAGTTTGACTGTCAGCTTTTCATTGATTCATCCCTCATAGCCTTTCCTAATCTATTCATGCCCCCTCCCCTTTTCTAAAGTCTTTGAAGTTTCAGATCTGTGGTGAACCCAAGCGTAGCCCTAGGAAGAGTACCCCATTTCAGCCTACACGGAGCCAGTTTGTCTCCCCATGGCCCTGCAGCCACTCATATCTAAAATTCTTTGAAGTTATATACCTTAGGCTGCCTTATCTGTGTCATTGTTCTACCTTCTCACTCACTTCTTTAACAAGCTTGTTGCCATTTCTCATGATTTAACTCTATGCATTCAGGTTGGCAACAGAACAAAACTGAACTGAGAAAGAGTCATAGATAGTCAATATTAGATTCATAACAAATTCTCAAAGTACATCTTCCCAGCTTTATAGCTTGGATAGAAGATGATGCATTACATAAATGCCAATTAATATATTTTTTCAATTCTAAGTAGTTACTTCAATTGTAATCAAATGAAGCAGAGCAACATTAATTTTAAATACAAGATGCTTTGTGACTCAAGTTTATTGACACCAATAAGACGCTTATAGCCCTTAGTATTTTCTGGAAGCTGTGAAAAGACAGGCCTGCTTAGGTTGTAAATGCTTACCTTGCTTTCCTGAATGGAACTTACACCAGAATTTGGGCCCCCACATTCCCAGCCTAATGCACAAGAAAGTTCCTTAGAGTATCCACCAGAAAACACTGCACTACTGAGTGCTCACTTCTGTGACTCTGGGGATGGTCCTTCCAACTCTCCTGGAAGCAGGGTCCAGCATCTCCTCCTGAAGACAGAGGCATACCTTTCACACAGCTGAGGAGGACTTGTTTTCTTTTAGAACAAAGCTGCACCACAGGTGTTCCTATGAATACCAGTGAGTAGCATTCATTTCATACAGCTTTAAATGGCTGTGGCTGAGCTAATTAAGTCAGGGTCCCTTTCCAGCTGATGGGAAAAAGGAAATGTTTGGAGGGGTTGGCTGACCTGACATTCTTCAGACATTTATTCTTGGAGAAGACTAATCACATCCTGAATGTGCTATCCGTTTACTACTAAGGCAGTCAAGGTGGTTTCTACCTCAAAAGTAGGCACCTAGAGTTCAATTAAACTAAGTCCCCACCCCCTCCCAGTGACTAGAATATTTTGTGAAGAAGTAGAGGACCCTCTCTAGCCTGAGTGGGTTCAAAGGCATGCATTGGTTCTTCAGATGGAGAGCCCTTATCAGAAGGCCATGTGCCCCCCTTGCCTCTGACGGACTGTCGTGTAGAAAAGCACACAATGCACAGGCCAGTTATCTGAAAGATTCCGGGGAAAGTAGGTTTGAACTACACTCTGATCTAAGCATTTGCTTTTCTTTTGTTTTTCTTGTTCCTTTTCGTTCCCCCCCAAATGTAAACACGTAAATACCCGTAGAATCAAGAATCAATCCCAGAACTCCTTTTCTCTTAAGTAGGCATCACCACCCAGGTAGGTGTATTAGCCCCAAGTCTGTAAAATAAAAGATGGTCAGACTGCCATCACTCCTCCTCCAGGAACTAGTTATTTAAGGAAAATAGCTAGAAAGCAATGCTGACAGGGACCCAGTTCAGTAGCTCTGTGCTGGAATGACATTCAGCAAGACGTTCCTCCTCCTCTGCCAAGCCAAAGACTTTGGCATTACTCTGCTTCACTTCTGACCGTAGGTGGGAGCTAGCTAGTCCACTCTGAGCCTGCACAAATGACAGGGCTTTATGAATCGCATCTGAGGAACTATCGAGTGATGAGAAAACATCTAAATATCTCTTGGATTAAGCAGTTATAGTGCAAGCAGAATTTGGATCACGATTTAGATTTAGGTGTCAGATTCCTGCCTAAAGCCCATTTTAGGTGACTCCGATTTTTTTTCCTAATGTTTCCCAACGACAAACCAATAGTTCAAATTAAAGATGAAGAGTTTTTAGAAGTCTGATTAACTATAAAATCACAGTCTATACGTCCTTTAGGATAATTTTTCTGGTTAATCTCTTCAGACAATTCTTCTAGCTTAATTTAGATAAAACTGTCATATGAAAATGCTGGAGCTTCATGTGCATCAATCAAATTATTAAAGAGAAATATTTTCACCTATTTGTTTTATTAGTATTTTGATTACAGAACTGTAAAAGGAGGTGAAAGGTATCTGCAACACCATTGTTAAAAACAGAATTTGGATCCATTTTTCAACAAACTTAAAGTGCAAGCATCAGGCAAATTTTGGTCACGCAGTAAATTTTGGCGTGAAACTCTTCAGAAGTTTACTGCATGATTTCAATACGACAATTTACACTAGTAAGAATGTAAGATTAATTTTCACTTTGATATTTAGCCAACCAAATTTGGGGAGGAAAAAATTCACAAAGTGACTGAACATAAAACTCAGTATACATAATGGAGGGAAGCTTAGTTTCTAATCTCTGAGAAAAAATCAGTTAGGCATTGCCTAAGAAGTTATTTGGCAGAACTGTTTTCAATTTATTTTTGGTCCAAAATGAAAAAACTCCACGGACTTTGTTTATATACCTCCATTGGCCATGCTTCACAAATAAATGAGACTGGTAAAAATCTTATGCCTGCCAAGAAAGAACCCCCCCCCTTGATTACTGGCATTTCAATTCAATTAGAGAATTCAGGTTTAAAAATTAGACTGAATGATAAAAAGCACATTCTTCATAAATATTTAACCTTCTTCAGTATGACAGTAATTATAGTGTGGAGCTCAGTAGCTGCATATTCCATTTAAAAGATCTGTCATGCCTTCCATTCTTAATGCTTCTTTTCAAAGGTTTGCAATGCCAAGATAAAAAGAAAACTCCCCCAAGGTGGAAAGTTGGAATAAAGTCTCAGCTTATAAAAATTATTATTAATGGTAGATTCTGAGGATGAGAGAACGTGTTTGAAATATAGTGAGATTTTACAACCACTGCTTTCTTTTCCTGAGCAAAATATTTAATAACATTGGATAGTCATTCAATTTTTACATTCTAAAAATATCTGGAAAAAATTGCAAAATATTTTCAAAATGAAAACACTGATTTTCATGAAACATTTTTTGTTTTAAAATGTCCTTTGATCCTACTGATACCATTTCATGATTTAAAAAAATACTTGAAATAAAGATAAAGTATTTGGTGTTGAATACAATTGTTTTAGATCAAATGAAATGTTTCTTTTCCAGAAATTCCAGGTAAGTAAAAAAACCTATTATTCAATTAGCTTTAAATAGGTTTAACTACTGTTTGATAGGTAAAACCGTGTTTTCATCTTATGGAAAGCTAGTGAATAACTTTGAAGAAAGTTTTGATAATGCTTAACTTGAAACTCTAAGTTGTTTAACCAGGGAAAGCTAATTCATCCATTTGAAGGCTGGTGGCCTGAGGGTGGGGATAAGGTGGGAAGAGGGAAAGTGCTAAACCTCAGCTATGCTCATTAGCTAAGTGAAGCTAACAAGTCTCATCAGGAGAGGGTGAAATTTGTGGCTGTGCTGGCACCCAGGCATTTGACCCAGGTTTTCACTTGCAGGAGAAGCAGGATGTGCAAGTCTCTTGCCAGGGCAGAGTCTTGTTTCGCTATTCAGCAGCTGCAGTCAGAGCACCTTAGGAGCAATCAAGACGTGCCCCTTTCTTGCAAGGGGAGAGCAGGAGCGGCTCCCAGGAGCTGTTTTCCCATTCTCTGCCCACACAGTGTGGATGACAAACTAGGCTAGTTTGTGTGGGGGTGGTTGGAGGGAGGAGGTAAATAAAGACACATATGTTTATATGGCACTCGATCTCTACTGGAAGTCAGTGAGGTTTAGAGCCCAGCTGCTGCTTATGCAGCTTTGAAAAGCTTCTTCTCTGTTCTTGGAGCTGAACTATTATTAGAGGCCAAATTCCTCTCTAGCTTCATGGCTGTATCAGTGAAGGGTAAGTGATAGTATCTCTGTACTCCCCTTTAGGATTAGTCAAAAAAATGCAGTTGAAACTCAAGTTTCACTTCAGATTCTCTCAAGCACTGAAAGATTTAATGAGAAGCTCTTTGTGCTTCACTTCTTACATCTTCTAGGTTTTTTCTAAAAAATTAAGAACTTTTTTCTTTCCTGGGTGGTCATAATGGCTTTAGCCCTAATTACCTGCATACTATTATGGACTATTTTTATTCAATTACATTGCTTCACATTTATGACAGTGAATTTCACTGCATTTTTGTTATCCTATCAGTTAGTTAGCATGAGGATTTTCTGCAACTCTGGACAGTCAGCTTTAGATTTGTCTGGTTTAAATAATTTTGAATCATATACAAACTTTGTTATTTCCCTATTCATCATTTTGCAGATTTTTGAATATGCTACATAGTACTTCGATCTCATTTCTAACTTTCTTCTATTGTCACAACCAACTACCATTTGTTTCATATCTTTTAAACAGTCGCTGACCTATGAGGGGACTTTTCTTTTTTTCCTGTGACAGCTTCATTTCTTCAACAATATTAGCTTGATCATCCCTACTGATATGCTGCTGACTTTAGAAGACCCCTAGTAGATGTGGGAAAAAGGAGTTCCTCCTACAGAGTGACTCTTCTTTCAGATAATGTGTAACTGTTTCTCTACTAACTCCAGTATGTAAGATACTCATCACTTAATATAAAATGTATTTAGCTGGTTAAGTTATGAACTTAGTATTTCTACATTCTCTCTGGGAGAATCCTTAATATTTATTTAATATACAAAAAGATATTGGAGTTTAGATGGTTATTCAGCTACGTAGCCTAAAACAGCATATGAATCTACACATTTTTCTAGTATAAGAGCCAGATTCACTGACACTTAGTTTCTTAGCATCCTCTCTGTTTCTTCTGAAAGTTTGATATCACATTGGCCACATTTTATTGCTTTTGTATTAAGGTTGATTAGACAATAGATGATATATGACAGTCATTGACCAAATTAATTTTACTGGGTCCTATTTCCCTTCCTACTGCTCTAAATTTACTGAATTTTAGAGAAGGAAAGAACAGCCAAAACAAGGAATGAATAATAAAATAATAAAGAAAGGAGAGAAGAACTCTAGCCATCAGAGAATAAAAGACACACGAAGGAAAAAAACGGGGCAGTAGTATAAATTTTTCAAAAATAAACTATTTTTTTCCCAAGCACAATATTCTACTGAAGACTATTCTGTTCTCAACACTGTGTAATAGATAGAACTCGCCTTCTAGAAACTCACTGTGCTAGTTGCACCTCCATCTCCTTTCTAGGGTTACAAAATGGAAGGTTTAGGGTACTCATTTTTCCTCCTTTTGGGGATCCATGACCAATATCGTTGCCATGCAGCTTTCTTGGATCAAAACCTACAAAAAAAAAGAACTTAAAAAGGAAATAAACTTCATTCACTGTTAGAAGTGGTTTAGACTGGATATTAGGAAAAAATTCTTTACTGAGAGAGTGGTGAAGCATTGGAACAGGCTGCCCAGGGAGGTGGAGGACTCACCATCACTGGAGGTATTCAAGGAACGTGTGGATGTGGCATTGTGGGACATGGTTTAGTGGCCATGGTGGTTTTGGGTTGATGGTTGGACTTGATGATCTTACAGGTCTTTTCCAACCTTAGTGGTTCTGTGATTCTGTGAAGATAGGTTTTCCTCTAAAATTAGACTGTAAATGACAAGGTGAGGCTTGAAGCAGGAATCTGGTTGACAAATAATTACTTGCAAATAAACAAGCAGGCCATAAATTCATAATTTTGAAAATATAAGGAAAAGTAAGTATGTTTCCCTCAGGAAGACATGCTTATCTAAAGATGAAGCTGTCATTACTGGGACAGGGCTACCTCTCTTTTATGCACTGTGCTACTTCTTCACTATAATGTGTCATATTTTAACCTTTTCATGTAGCCATGGCTGTTGAGTAACAAAGACAATTCCCTCACATTTGCCTCCAAACCCCATGTCTGCATTCACCTATACTCTTTCTAAATTCTTCGTACATCTTAAGAGGAGACAGGAGAATAAAAAGATTATCTGGCCTAGCATTTTCTTTGAAGAAATCCTAGTTATTAGTGAACAGATCATTTTTATGGTTAGATTTCAAGGCAGAAGTACTTTTTGGTGCTTAGTTTATCTGGTTTGGCTATTATGTAGACATTGTCGAAATGCAAGCAGCCACAATAAATTAAATTTATTTTACTGAAGTTGCTCACATTTATGTGAGCATAAACATGTGAGTACGAACATATACTGGAGTCCATAATTTAAGGGTTTTGCGGTTCAGTAGTCTGCGCTGCTCTGTAACTCTTGCAGTGAACTGACTCTCTCAGTGTCCATTATGAGATACTATTGGAAGACCATAAGCACTTGTTTGTCTTTGTTCTCATCCTCATTCCATAGTGAAGACATCATCAAAGGTCACATTTACACAACAACTCAAGCTTAAGCAGCAAACAGAACTGAAAGGCTTTATGTGTGAATGTCGTAAGACTCTGGAATGATACCAACTATGAGCATTCTGAAACAAGAGGATACTCTAGAAAAGGAACCTCCTTCCTTTCTGATGCAGATGACGGTATTAATTAGTTTCATCCTGGAAATCAAGCACTTGAATCATAATATGAGATACAAATCCAGATATGCTACTTATACAGCAAGTTCTTTTCTGTCATGTACACTAAAATAATTTCTCTATTTCTGTAGGTAGGAAGTTCTGCCCCTTTTCCTTCTGGGACTACAAGAAAGACATTGAGGTGCTGGAGCGTGTCCAGAGAAGGGCGACGAAGCTGGTGAGGGGTCTGGAACACAAGTCTTATGAGGAGTGGCTAAGGGAGCTGGGGTTGTTTAGCCTGGAGAAAAGGAGGCTGAGGGGAGACCTTATCGCTCTCTACAATTACCTGAAAGGGGGTTGCAGAGAGGTGGGTGTTGGTCTCTTCTCCCAAGTGACTAGTGACAGGAGTAGAGGAAATGGCCTCAAGTTGCGCCAGGGGAGGTTCAGGCTAGATGTTAGGAAAAAGTTCTTTACTGAAAGAGTAGTGAAACATTGGAATAGGCTGCCCAGGGAGGTGGTAGATTCACCCTCCCTGGAGGTATTCAAGGTGCGTGTGGATGTGGCATTGTGGGATGTGGCTTGATGGGCATGGTGCTGTGTGGTGTTGGGTGGGTTGGTTTTTGGTGTGTGTGTGGGTTTTGTTTTGTGGTTTTTTTTTTTTTTTTTTAGGTTGGACTTGATGATCTTACAGGTCTTTTCCAACCTTAGTGATTCTGTGATTCTGACAAGACAGGAATCCTGCTGCAGCACACAACGCTCCAGGGGCATTGCTATGCAACCCACTCCCTGCCTGTCACTGCCTCTGGAGGAGAAGGGAACCTTGCCTTCTCCTGAGCACAGCCTTCAAAGAAGGTAATGAATTTGGCATGATCCACCTCTTGGACCTCACTGCTGCCATGCACTCTGCATGTCCTAAGGTACCCAGAATGCTTAGGCATGCCACTCACCACATGGTCTAGAGGGTACAGCCATGCTAGGAGTATGTTTACACATTCAGGATATGTTTACATGCTGTGTTGAAAATGATGCAAACTTAAGAAATGTCCATGCCTATGCCCCCCTGCCACTTAAACCTCTTGTCCTTACCTCTGCACTGCAGTTTATTCTCCCTTCAGGGACCTCCTCCTTTATCCTCATACAGTATGTGCCAATAAAATTGGTTGCAGGCCTTTTCTATGAATTAGATCACTAAAATGATCTAAAATTTTTATCTCCCCTTGGAAATACTTTGTTCTATCATGTTTTTAAACCCAGCACATTTTCATGAAGCAGGTGACAGTTCAGTGCCCTAGCTAAGACTGTCCTAGCCAAACCGTTACAGAGATCCTTTTTTTCACTACCTTTAGAAAACTGCTTACATCAACACCATTATTATAATTAGCCAACTATTAATCTTTAAAGAAGTCTCAAAGAACTGCAGGAATTTGGCAGATAAAATGGAATTTCATAATTAAACCTCAGTTTTAAAGGCAGAAAGGATCCACATGTCGATAGCAAACAGAATAATACATTCTTCAGTAATTTATAGACAGATAATAAATAAATAATATACCTTCGATAATTGGTTATCAGTGAAATGCCTGACCTATTTAAAGCAAATGCTTCTAACTGGCTATGCATGAGTAGAAGAAAGATTTAATTCTTATCAATAAGCTATTCTGAATCTGTATGGCAAGGATGGATGGAAATAGGGTAGAAGGGAGGGGACAGAAATGGAAATATCTTAAATTACTAGATGCAGTTCTAGATGATAGATATTCTCAGAAAGATTCACATAGCAAGATAATAACTAGAAATAAAACTCTAATCATACAGCAGCGAAGTAAAGAATGTGGTTGCTGGTAAGATTCCTGAAAGAGAATCAGAGAAAGAAGAAAATAAAGAACATGGAAAATTTGAATGGGAGTACAAAAGATTGCACACTAGAAATAGAGGTGTGATGGGGAAAACTGCATGTGAAGGTTGGAGACAAAAGATGAGGGAAAGAGACACCCCCTCCTTTCTAAAAGACTTGCTGATTTTTTTCAAAAACTGTATCAGGCTAGAATAGAAATGGAAGGTTATACTTTGCGGTGAAAGCCACAGAAAAGGATACAAGATAAGAGCTCTGGTGTTAGCATACAAAGCACCTCAGCCCCAGTCTATAAAACTTCACAAATGAGATTTCCAACTCAGCATAACCAATGCCTATGTGTCAAAAGAAAAATGAAAGGTTGAGTCCTCTGTTAGCAGGAAACAATTTAGTGCCATTGACTTCAAATAGAGATGGAGCAATTAACACCAGCACAGAACCTGGTCTGATCCATTAGTTTCCATACTAACAAGGGGGAGCACAATTTCCTGTTAATTTGTGACAAACTTAAAATAACTCTGACTGTTGCAGCTCAGAAAGTGGAAGATGAAACAAACACTGCAGAGCAGTTGGAGGAAGTTCATTTTATGAGAAACAGCTCTTCATTCTCCTTGCAAAAGCAATACCACTGCTAATTATCTCACCAATGTTTTTAAATGTATACAATGAGTATATATACAATGAGGAAGGACCAGTCCTGTCCAGATATTTGAGAAACAGAAATACATTCAGGAAAGACAAAATTTTCTTTAAGATGTTAACAAAACACTATATTCCTCAAGCCTCAGCTAACTCCCACTTGCTGAACACTCATGGTGACTGATGCAGTGGATCCCGGTACCTCGAAACTCCAGATGTGAGAGATTTAAACTCTGTTTAAGCCTGAAAGTGGCCCTACACTAGGGATTCTGTCCAGAAGTTTTGCTTCTTTCCTTTTGGTCTGGCCAAAGGAGAAACCCTGACTTAGTGTCTATCCCTGCAAATTACTGGAAGAGTGAGCTGAGTTGAAGCTCTGCCCACCCCACTGACAAAAGACAGCTTTTAGTGATCTTCCCATTCCTGGTAGAGTTAGCTAGAAATTTTTCCATTGGACTATTATGCCAGTATAGAAGTTTTCTACAAGAACAGGATGTGATGAACCTTCTCCCAAGTGACTAGTGACAGGACTAGAGGAAATGGCCTCAAGTTGCGCCAGGGGAGGTTCAGGCTAGACATTAGGAAAAAGTTCTTCACTGAGAGAGTGGTGAAACACTGGAATAGGCTGCCCAGGGAGGTGGTAGAGTCACCCTCCCTGGAGGTATTCAAGGAGCGTGTGGATGTGGCATTGTGGGATGTAGCTTGATGGACATGGTGCTGTGTGGTGTTGGGTGGGTTGTGGCTTGTTATTGTTGTTGTGTGGCGTGGGTTTTGTGGTTGTGTTGTGTGGTTTTTTTTTTTTTTTTTTTTTTTTTTTTTTTTTTTTTTTTTTTTTCCCCCCCCCCCCAGGTTGGACTCGATGATCTTACAGGTCTTTTCCAACCGTACTGATTCTGTGATTCTGTGATTCTGTGAACCATTTGACAGAAGCAGGTAGGTTTCCTACAGAGGATAGCCCACTTTACTGGCAAGTCACCCGGCTTCCCAGCAGTGTGTCAGACAAGCTAAACATAGCCAAGATTCTGGCAACTGCAGAATAACAGCTAAAGCCATGAATGGTAGGGCTTTAGGGCTCCCTGCCAGGGAGTTGGAAACCTTTTGGTCATGGGACTTGAGTGAAGTCAACACTGCCATACTGGTTGGATTTGGCCAGGGATATGTAAACCACAACCATTGTGGTGTCCAGGGAGCTTAAGGAATCACAGAATAACAGAATCACTAAGGTTGGAAAAGACCTGTAAGATCATCAGGTCCAAGAAGTTCATCAACATTTTGCTTTTGAGAAAAATATATAAATGCTTCTTTGTGTTTTCATTTCTTCATACAGACAGAAGTTCAGTACATTCCTTTCTAATAGAAATGTCATGATTTTGTTCAAATGCAGAAACATTTTTTAAACCTTCTGAATCTCCTACTGAAATGTAATTACATATCTCAATGAGCCTCAGTACATAGGCACTCAACCATATCATTAGGCATCCTAAGAATCTGTGAGGCGTCAATGTATTTGCTGGTCTGGGCCCTAAAATACCTTAAAAAAATTAAGCTTTTATTGGAGAAAGGTCTATAGAAAACACAGAAAGTGCAAGCAGGCCAATTATTAACCTGCAGAAGTTAATGCATATATTTAACTTTGCTGTTTCAAAGGGAACTTTTGTACAACAAAGACAAAGTTCTAGGACTGGATCAAGGTGTTGGGACTGCAGAGGGTGCAGAGCATCAACCTCTCCCATTAACATCTATGTCTCCTGCAGTCCATAGATGGCTAGGAAGAGCAAGGCCTTGAAAAAAATTCCTGGAAAAAAAGAAGAAAAAATCCAAACCTCTGAATAAAATAAACTCATTAAATTGAACAAAAGTTGTTTAGAACAACTAAAAGTTGTTTAGACCATTAAAGCTAAGGGGCCTACTCAGGATAGAATAGATTTCATTCCAAACACAAGATCTGCCATTCTTCCTTTCATGCATGGAACAACTGTCTCCTTCCAACTCCCTGAAAACTGGCATTTCATGAGTGGTTATCTCTTACCACCTCCACATGAAGATCTTCTACTTTATATAAACAAATATTTTTTGTACATCGGACTAAATAGTTCAGCATGTAGATCCCACACTTGAGAATACAGAAGGCCAAGTGTTTGACTTTTTAATACAAAATTTTATTCTGGAGCATAAAAATATTGGGGGGGGGGGGGGGGGGGGGGGTGTGCTCAAAATTGTACACTTCCTTCAAGAACTGTCATTGGAATAAATTGTCATTTTCCCAGAGAAAAGGCTTGTTGCAGATATTCAAGTCATTCCACTACTAAGGTCTCTATCTCACATCAGTCCCTCTAGCAGACACCTCAGAGACTTGCACCGCTGGGATGTCACTTCCCTATTCCTTTGGCAGCCCACCAAAAAAACAGAGCTCTCCTAACTCTTGATTTACCTGCATGTTTGCCTGGGCTGCCAGGCCTCCCTGCTAGGCTCCCCATGTCCTGAGTGGGAGCTGCCTGCACATGCCAGCCACTTTACAGAGAGACCCATAACAAGGCTAAAAGAGAGTGGTCAGAAACATTTTAAGAGCTCCATGTTGGAGTTTCCTAATATAAAATGTTTCAAATACTTCCACTGTACAGGAAATCTCATATTTCTTATTTTCTGCTCAAGTTAGGAAGAACATTAAAAAAAGAGAAAGGTCGTGGGGGGTAGACATATAATATCCTATACTGATTTACTTTTAAAGTTCATTTTCAGCTCTGAAACCCTTTCTCTACAAACAGATACTCAAGCTCTGCCATTACCTAAATAGGTCCAAAAAGTGATCCACTGATGTCTTCCATTATAAACAAAAACCCTGTACTTAGAAGATGCTTACTTCTCACAGCTTACTTTTTGTCATAGGATTCCTCTGGGGGCCTAATAGTAGGAAAGTTCTTTCAAATCTAAAACTATAGTTCCTGAAGTGTGCAGGGTGAATATATCAGTGACATTTTAAAAGATATTTTACCTCATTTGCTGTCTTCTACCAACAATTTGTCAAAAACCAGAGAAGAGTCTGCTGAAATGCATAGGCTTTTGGAAGCCACCAACTCCATCTAAGGAGAAATTAGCAAATAAACCACCTGACAGTAACAGGCTGAGCACAGCAAATCTACCAACAATGAGGCAAACTGAGCAAACCCAAAAGCACTGAAGAAGAAGAGAAATCTGCATCACAGTATGATAACGGAACAAGAGATTTAACACCCATGTAGAAAAGCAGACATGGGATTGCCTATGCTGATGATGTTGCATGGAGGTTTTGGTCAGAATTTTGAAGACATTTTTCACTACATTTTGACAACTTGAAGTGCTAAAACAAGGGCAGTTTCATTTAAATTATGAAGAATCTACCCAAAAAGGTTATTCAGAAACTGTGATGCACTTGGGCATAAAAGGAAGTCAATCATCAGTACTGGTGGGAGTTTTCTAAAATGACTGGGGACCAAGAAGTTCAATAGTACAAGCAGTTGTTCCTGGATGATTAGGTAACAGCATTCACAAGAAGTCTTCTAGAGCCAATGCTCTGCATGCTGCCATATTTCCTTTGTTTAAGTTCCACATGATCTGTGTGCACAGTGTAAACACAACATGCACATAGTATTGATAAAAAGACGACATTATATCCAGCAGCGTCACTGGATTTCCTTACAATAGCAACAATTTACTTAGAAGAAGGCCCCCACAACAACCATAGCATGCTCACTGTGCAACAATTCTAAATCCAACATGCAGATACTTGATGTCTTTGTAATTTAACCTCAATTTCATCGTCACATTTCCTGCTTGTCTTTTTTGAGTTTTAACATCTGCCTGGCAAATAGTCTCCCTGGGAAATACTTTGTAAGCAAGGAAGAAACTGGGCATATGTAAAACGTTTAACATCCTTAGGAGGAAAAATACTCACTGCTGAAATTCCTCTTCATAGCAAAAGGTACCCCTTTAATGAAGAAAAAAAACCCCTAAAGTGGTGTTTGCAACCCCTCCTTCCCCATGACTTTCGAGGAAGCAGTGCACATATTTTGCTGTTGAGTCACAGTGCATCGTATGAGATGTCTAAACATCTGCTGTACGTTGGTGTAGTACTTCACGTAACTGTGCCCTGATCCTCAAGTAAGGTTCAGTCACCACAGCAAAATAAAAATCACAGTCATAATAACAGTAAGGCAGCTTTACTTACCGATACAACACCATGATGTAATTTCGGCTCTTTCTGACTGTTTGATGATGAAAAGTCGCTTTTGCTCCTACCATTCCCATAGCATTGAATGAGGTCATCCTTTGCAAACACAAGGGATCTGAAATAACATTTGTAATGAGGTATTAACTGTAGTATAATGAAAGAAAGCCTTCTGAACTTTACAAAACTGCCCATGATTTATAATGATTGTATATCAAAGGATGTCAGGGGAGGGAGTGCAAATGAGACTATAATAACTGTGACAGAGAAGAATAAAGAAATAAAGACAAAAAGAGGCAACCACACTGAGAGTTGGTACAGCATTAGACAAAAAACAGCACTTGCAATTTATCAAGTGATTAAGCTCAGATACTACTCATTAGGGAGACTCCAGCTTTCTGAACAATAACATTTGGCACTTGCTAAAAGTAGAGGTGTATTTTCCATTAAGAGTTAGCATCAAGAATGAAGATACATCCTCTTAAGGCTCAGTAAAAAAAAACAAACTTGAGCACTTGTGTAACTGAACACGAACTGTCCTTTTTAATGTCAATGAAACTACTTAGAGTTTCAAAGCTTAGCATGTACATGGTGTTGAGCTTTTGACAAGCTTGCTCATGATTTATACCAAAATCTTCTTGTCAGAAAAAAAGGGAACATACCTTAGATAAACAGTTAAGAATTTATTGTTAGTCCAATTAATATTTTATCATGTAATCAAAATACAACATCCAGTTATTTTTTGCCCAGGTACAATTATACCAATGCATATGTCTTGAATTATCTACGTGTTACAGAATAACCCTCTTAATACTGCAGGAAATTATATACTACCTTCCTAGTATCTACCCCTTTTCTTTAAAGCTACTTGCACTCTTTCAATGCTCCTCTAGGTCCTAAAGTCAACAGTTCCAGGCTTCTGTAAGACAAAGGGGCAGGAGAGCCTTATTTGAAAGTACTTGAAAGCAACCTTATTTCTTTGTCCCAATTAATAGAAAAAGCTGATGTTTGTTACCAACTACACCTACACCCTTCTAAATCTAGCTAAAATCAGCTCAGACAAGTTCTAAAACCCTGCATTGCTAGGTCAATAAAAAGCCTATGGCTTTTTACTAGTAATGGCAAAAAATATTTTCACTGGGCTACATATATGATTAAGACATGTAGATGCTTGCATACAGTGCAGAAGAGAAGGGTATGTACACAAACATGCCTTGCTACAACGAGAAGCCAACCTACTGACTGTTACTGTGAATACATGAACCCTAAATGTAATGGAATTAAAAGTGATGCACACAAACATGCTATCAGAACTATGTTTTGAAAATCTGTTACTGCATCAGAGTGCGAAAGCGTAGGTATAGTCACATTTCTCTCACATCTGACTTGTGGCTGATTTCTAGAATTGCAGCACTGTGACTGTTACTTCAGTATTGTATAAATATTTGACATCATGTTTCCAAGTATTAAATATGTAGAATAAGATAACTTCTCCTGAAGTCAGATGGCTTTGCTAGTGGAAACTAATGTCCTGCTTAATTATTTAGAACTTTTGAAGAATTATCAGCTGAAAGTACAAAAAGGAATGGAAAAAAATCTACTTGGATTTTTGAAAAGTCTAGAAGATATTCAGGAAATTAAACTGCCTTGAGTGATGGATACAGCTTTCCCATGGGACTGTAATGACAGATTATGTGCAAAAAGGGTAAGTGGTTAGCACAGCAGGTGATAACAGTGTTGGAAAGATTCAATGATGCAGTTTATTTACAAATAGTCTAAAAAGGCAGTAAATAACAAAGCTTGCAGAAGACAAAAATTTGCATTAATTGGATTTAGACAAGTTTAAACTGAAGAAAATTCAGATGGCTTTAACAAAGGTAGCCAAAAAGACAATAGGGATTCAGGGTTAAATTACCACAAAATTTGATGATATAATATAAGATCCTTGATACTATAAAAGCTTTCTTTCAGTTTCCTGCCCAGATTTAGGAGAAAAATTTGCCCAGAACAATATCCTATATAATTGATCTTTACACCTCTCAGTGTGATCTTTACACCTCTCAGTGTAATATGTAGTCACTTAGAGAAAAGATACTTGATGAGATGGACTTCTCGTCTGATTTGATGAATACATTCCAGAGTAAATACTGCAAATATAAGAAATAAAGAAGTGTTCAGAGAAAATGTACAGCTTGTTACTCAAATAATTTTAATAACTTTTTTTGTAATTAGGAAAAATGAATGGGAATTTGCCAAACAAGCATAAGGGGAATTAGGGTTATAATGTCTCTTGGACAAATTTAAAATAATAAGCAAAAAGAGGCCAAGACTGTAGTCACAGGGAAGTTATTTAAAGAGTGGACTGGAGTAGCCATGTGAATTAGGCATCTGTGATTAAAAGCTGGTGAGCTATTCTAAATGTTATTTGTACTGGAAGTTAGGCAGTAAATTCTAAGGTTGTTAAAATACTGAATTTAAATATATTCATTACAGATAGGCATTCTATAAACTGAATTTATTGCTGGTTGCCAAATTCCTTGAGTTATGTCAAGACCAGCTCTCAACTTCAGGCTTGACTTAATACTTGACATTTTCGAGTCGTAACTGCTTGAGCAGTACTATAAAATACAGGGCTAAAAATGTTTGTCTGCTGTTGTTGCATTTCAGGTTTTCTGTTTCAGATTGCATCTCAAAAGTGAACTTGTTAGCGCTGTGGTCAGGAATAGCGTAACTTGTTAGACTGACTAACCCAGAGATTTTGATTCGGCTGTTCTTAAGTAGTTGACATGAACAAACAGACGACATTTTGTCTTGAGATTACCAATACATGAAACATGAAACACAGCCTCTCAGTTACATCAAATTTCATCTGACGTTTTTAAAAGACAACATCTACTTCCCACTCATCTCAATGGTCTGCAAATAGCAAGATATCGTGCAATCCCTATACAGTAGCCACCCTGCAGTCTAGGGCTTATCAAAGATTGAGGGGGTTTTGTTGGTTTGGTTTTTTGTTTTTTTTTTGAGTTCATGCTGAAATAAATATGCAGTTTATGGGAATTTGGCTCTTTAAGCTTCAGTTCTGTAACACACAACATGAACATGAAAATGGAACAAAAATTTGCCCTTGCAGAGCAGTCCAACTGCATACCAGATTGTGTTATCAAGACGCTAGACAACAGGTCAGGGGAATTGACAATTCTCATTTATTTGACGCTTCTGAGACTGCATCTGCAGTACTGCAACCCAGTTTTGGGTTCCCTGAGATAAGAAAGTTGTTGACATGCCTCAACAAGTTCAGGAGATAAGCCACTAAGATAAACAGGGAGTTGGAGTACATGGTTTGTGAGAAGGAGCTGAAAGAGCTGTGTTTGTTCAGCATTAGGAAGAGAAGGCTTAGGGGAGATACTGCTGTGCACAACTACCTAATGCAAGGATGTAAAGAAAATGGAGGCACAGTCCCTTCACAAAGGTGCGCAGTGAAAGGTCAAGAGGCAAGGGACACTTTCTTACCTCAGTGAGAATCTTGTATTCTCAGACACTGTCATAACAGGGCCAAAAAAGACGACCTCCGAAATTCTGAACTGTTTTTTAATTAAAAAAAAAAAAAAAAAACTAGCTTACTATTTTTACTATTTTACATTCTTCTAGATTTCTCATTTTCACACTGAGAGGTGCATACCCTACACTTTATCCCAGACAACTACCCATGTGGAGATGAGACATTTTGAGAAATTACAAGTGTTTAATTATTGTTGAAGCAGAGCATCAATTTTTCAAGTGTATCAACAAGACAAACAAGGACAGAAGATCCAAGTGAAGTGAAGTGAAGTGAAGTGAAGAAGTTGCAAAAGCCTCGCTTGGAAGCAATAAGCCTGTCCTAGAAGGAAAGAACTTCCTTGCTAAAAGCTGCACAAATTGAGGTCTGGAGAATCAGATGCCAAATAAGAACAGTCTTCAGTCTAATGCCAATAACCAATTTGTATTGTTGGTGACTCAGGGAGCATAAAATCCCTTTGCTTTAAAAGAACCATCTTACTGAGTGAGCATTTGGTTAAGCTGTGCTTGATAATACAAAAAAAATATAAAGACTGCATGCAAAGACTCAGTAACAATACTGAGCTCATGGATAGCTTGCTTTCCCTCATGGATCCAAAGAACTTTACAAGATAAACAGTATTATTTCCCTCTTTGAAACAGGAGAAACTGAGACACCAATGCTAAATGACCTGACAAGACACCAGGTTATCTTGGACTTAGACCTGTATTCCCTGAGTATCAGTCCATTGCCCAAGCCTCTAACCAACACTGTTACCAACTGCCTGACACTATGTTCTGAGCGTGCCAGTATAACTGCATACATTTTATATGTAAAATAATAAGCTTTTTGGTCTTTTTTTTTTTCTTGGGGAAAAAAACCCAGGTATGGTCAGTGTGTGTGCTAAGGTGTATGCAAATTGGCTGATCATGTCTCTGTTAAGTCCTCTAACATTTATACAATCCTTAAATGTCTCAAGTCTTTTCTATTTATATAAGCAGTCACTGCATTTCACAGTTTTTCCTGTCAGCTTCCTTGAGGCCCGCTACATATCTTGGCAAGAGTTACTATGTTCCCAAAGGAATCAGTGATTACTCTTTCAAATGGAGCTTTACATTGGAGAAAGTCTTCATAAAAATGGGCTATTTTTGCTGTAGACGGACTTCTTTTCCCCCCTTTATAATTAATTTGAACTAGAATACTCAGCAAAACTGTAAAATGCAGTACGTCTCATTTCTCAATAGGAAGGCATCTGCAGTAAGTGTACACCATTTTGAATTAGTTTCTCTATTGAGTAAATGAATGCAGTATGTGATATCATTTGAGTAGTGTTCACATTCAATACCATCTGCATAAAGAAAATATATTCTATTAGCATTCAGTTTTGACAACTTTTATGAAAAATTGAATAACTTGGTAGCGCAGTTCATTTAATTAGATGTTGCTTAAAAGGACACTATCACATAATGGAAATTTTGTGATAAAGTTAACTAGTATCTTATGTTTTGCCACTGTGAATGATGACATCAGCACTTGCTGAAGTTATAACAGTCATGTGTAAAAATAGAGGAAACTGGCAGGTGTTACCTTTGACTCTTTAAGAATTGTACTTTAAGTCCAGATCTATGCAAAAGTAAACTTAACTAGTAAAGTACCTTGTATGGCTGGAAGCACAATAATATTGGAATATGCTGTTTGATGGATTCTTGTGGGAATTAGAATATCTGAGACAGATCTTCAAGTTTCTTTACCACAGGGAAAGACAGACAAGATGCAGAAGAAGTAAACTGACCATCTATCCACTACAGATAATACTATTATTAGCAACAATAATGAAGCAACATACAGTGGATCAAAAAGCATCCCTTGTATACACCCTAAAAGGATTAAATTCACCTTGCTGCAGAGGATAAATACAAAGTTAATGTACCGTATAATCCCCACATAAGTCCAAAAAGCTATGTTGTTTCAGTTGCTTTTCAGTCAGGAAGGCAAAAACAAGGATACCACTTTTGGAACAAATAATTTATATCTTTGAATTGATTTAACACGCATGCTTAGGTTCAGGGGAAGCACACAGCATTCATCCTGACAATTGTTTTGCAATGCATAACAGACCCAGATGAAACATAGAAGACCCCTTAAAAGGTCAATTTCTTCCACTGACTGTATTTCTTAAGTCCAAATAAACAGATAGCATTTAGTCAGCTATGTATGTGCTTTGCACAGTTAACAATGTGCATGCTTAAGATCATGACTGTTTGCTTAAAACCCCTTGTGAGTAAGCTTTTGTCATCAATACTGGGTTTGACCCTGAAATCCTAACTTACTAAAATCTAACTAGTGCCACTTTGTGATCCAACTGCTGAACCAGAACCCAAGCTAGACAGCCCATTGGTTTTGTGCAGTATACAGAGAAGAGGTGTTAGGAAAAGCCTTCCCACAGTTACATGGTAGGAAGACATAGAGACACACCCCCTTAATTGTGAGAACAGGATTTCTTAAAGGGAAGAAAGAGTGTGGGATGAGTTACAATCCTTTCCATACCAGACAATCAAAAAGGCCAGTTGGCTACAGAGAGGGCATAGCAGTCCAGGGCTCAAAGATTATTCATTCTAGTTGCTTTGCACTGGCTCTTTATAGTTTCTGAAAGAATAAACCTTTCCCCAGGAATCTAGAAAATCACTACATCCAGCATTTATGATTAGTGAACCACCTGCTCTCCACTAATCAACATCCATTAATACTTTTTTCCAGTAAAAGAGCTTCTCCAGAGTCTGCATAAGTAACCTCACAGAAGATTTTGCAGCCATTCCCACAGTTCTCTAAGACATTATTTGTGAACAAATTATTGTGGTTCATTTAGCAATGTACCCGCTGTCTCTCGCTCTCCTCTGTGTACCCCAAAGAACCCTGTTTATCTAAACAACAGCTCCCTGCTTCCCTTCCCATCCTTCAAAGGCACAAGAAATACAGTAACCACAATGGTCAAAACCCATCCTTTCCTTATGTTACACCGGGCAAAGACAGTTCTGACAATACTAGAAGACAAGTAGTCCCTTCTCCATTACTTAGAATAAGATCTCACAAGCTTTGTATGATGTCTACCAGCTTAAGTCTTCTTGCTGGGCTCCAATTCGGTCTCATCCCATGCTATAGCTCAGCTGCAATCCTTCTCAACCACCAGCGTTATAACCATGGATTCTTAAACATTGCCTCTCTGAGGTAACAGTGACAGTACGATTTCCTGAATCCCAGTCTCCTACCCAGGGTTGTGCATCTGACCTAAGCAGGGCTTTGGTCTGTTCATCTGCTCAGATTCATCATTCCCTCTCTCCCTCTTCTTTTCTCAGACTCAGTCCCTTTCTTATGTCTCCTTTGATTGCCAACTTTCTCTAAGAAGCAGGTGACTTTTTTTTCTGTCTTTTTTTTTCCCCTCAAAAACACTTGTGTTGTTTTTTTTGGTTGAATTAAAAAAATTAAAAACAGTGATTTTTTTGGTCATAATCTGCTGTTCCAGGAACAATGAATCTCCTCTCCATGGCAAAACCTGAAGTATTACATGCCTATTCTTACTGGTCAACGAAAATAGGGGAAAAGACCTTTTCCTTATTTAAAAAAAAAGTTACATGTAAAATGATAACAACTAGCATTGTTGTTATCTGTCTGAATGTGTCTGTTGCCTGAATTTCACTTTTCACTGGATTTCAAGAGCAAACACTTGGATGCAAAAAATAACTATAGGTGAATAACTGTAGGTAATAACTATAGGTACATTATGCCTGAATTATGCCAAAAATGCATATCTTTGTGAAATGCTTAACTAAACTAATCCGTTGAAGTATTCACCTTCCAAAAGCTTTATGAGTAGCAACATTTAATGTTATATTGAAATAGGATTGTTTTTATCTTTCCACAATCAGAGGTCTGTTTCTCTACTCTGCTAGTGATGTCGACTAGGAGCAAATCCTAAATACACTGAACTTGCTAGGAGTCTTTCCTTTGATTTAATCAGTCTTGATGAAGGCCCACAGCTGGTCACAAAACCATGGGCTCTTTCTGTGGTAGGTATCTGTTACACGCTTAAACAACTAACTGTAGCTTAAGCTATTGGTCAGAATATCCTAAAAAGTAGTTTTTCCTCTAATGCATAAAATTCACAGTGTGACTCCATGGACTACTGTTGTTTAAATAGATAACTGGCAAATGATGGAACAGTTTGCAATTAAGTGAGAATCAGTCCTTAGTGTTAATTTACAATAACACAGTTCTGTGTCAATTTCTGTACAATTTTGCCAGCTAGTTAAGCTTTACTGTAGGGTCATACATTGATCTTTTTCAGTAACTGGATGAGAGAAATCCAAACAAATTCCTTTTTTTCTTTTTTGTGAGAAAAGATGTGATAAACTGTTAGACAGTATCTTTATTTCAGACTATACACTGATTGAATAAATGACCCAAGATCATTGGGAATTTGGTGTTGATAGAGGTGTCATCTTTTAAATAAAAGACAAAAATGGGGACAAAAACACATTAGATGCCAAATTTTCATAAATATATGTGTAACGGAGGTGAAGAGAACCGTAAGGCAGGTGCATACACAAAAATACATGCACAATTGCACAGTTAGTTTATGCAAGCCATTATTATGATTGCAGATGCAAATGGTAAGTCAGATGTTTAACTGTTCATTTACTCATGTAAGTACTGTTTTCCTAAGCAATGACATTGTATATATGTAAATTGAGAAGCAATCTGATTTGTTAGCGTTATACTCACTTTGCACAGGGGTAAATAACTACCAAAGATGAAAGGAAATAGAAAATCATGGCTGCAAAGTTGAATGGCATTAATTATTGGTGGCACTGCAGCTCATTATATTGCAAAATCTCTTCCTGATTAGATGCACATTCACTAGGAGAAATGACTAGAGGAAAAAAAAAAAGACGACTGCAACAAGAAATATTTCAAAGCTTCTGCAAAGATGATAAATGTCCATTACCATGGTCTGGAATCTCTCAGACAGAAAGGCCTCTTCTGGGATATAAACTGCTTCCATTACATTGATTATTTTTCTGTCAGGAACATATGTATTGATATACACCCTCTTTGTTTCAGTAAGAGACTGCTAGTGAGACAGGAATACCTTGCAGTCAAAGACAACATAAGCAAGGATGCCTCTTACATTTAAGATACATCTTTCAGTCACAATACTATGTGCATTCAGCTACACAAAAATTCACACTATACCCAAATGCAAGCCCCAGTGCCTGGGGTATAAATAACTATAAAGATTTCAGTAAAATTTCCACCTCCGTGTTTTCCATACATTTCCTGAATCCCTCCATGTGCCTATCCTCTGAAAGCTCCTTCATAGTGTCATTTCAGGTGCTGCTCTGGGCTTTCCTTCTTTCAAAATGCAAATCCTAATCTGAACCCTAACATTAACATGAATCTTGAACCTAAACCTAGAGCTGGGGCTTGGCCTTAGCCCAAGACCCTATCCAGGGCAAGATGAAAATGACCTCAGGAGAGGCCTCTGAAGCTCAGCACTCACTTTGGCAGCCCCTTCCCAGCCCCATTCAAGTTACAGCTCCAGGCTTTTTCATCCCAACAAAAAATGCAAACATGACCCTAACTTCAGCTCAGGAGTTGCGACAGAGACAGAACCTAGAGTGGCAGCTGGAATGTGACAGGGATTGGTGACTTGGGCTCAAAACAAGCCAAAGCAGTGTCCGAGGTATAGTGTTAAGGTGTAGTGCTAAGGTTGGGCAAAAGAATAAAGCTGTAGTTGGAGCAGGGAAGGAGTGGAAGAAGCAATGGACTGCAAAAGCAACTCTTCCCTGAGAACTTCTTCCTGTGTGTGACTGGGAACCTTGGTCTCAGTGTTGCTTTAGAGTTAGGATTACTGTTAGGGTTGGGAGACAGTCAAAGCACGGAGCTGCAGTTGGCACGGGGCTAGAAAGGGGCTCTGAGAGGAAGGTGCAGGCTCCAAAAGACCTCTCTCCTGACAACTTGTTCATATCAGACATTGGGCTGGCCTTTTGGAAAGGCTCTGCTGTTGTACTCACTGGTTCTGTGCTTTTGATCCCTCTTGGTGTCATGTTGAGTAGACTTTGGGGAAAGCAGAAGAGCGTTATTATAATTTTTAATCGCACAATCCCAATAACAATTTCCAGTCTAGTTTAGGAAGGCATTTTGACATGAAAAGTATGTAATGAGGATGAACAGGAATTATTTAACATAGTAACACGGGAAGTATTTAAAGTGATGGGCTTGGGGGATACAAAGAGAGAGAAGAAAGAGTAAAAAGGAAGTTTAGGCTGAGTCTCAAGTAAAACTCTCTCACATTATGATCCATTAATCAACTACACAGGTGAAGGTGCTCCTACTTACGATACTGAGTAAAGGATGAGATATTAAAAATTAAGCATTTGACAGGGAATATTGGACATGGCTTAATAAGTCTTTCCATCAATCATGTCTCTTCAAGAAAATGCAACGTTTTCACACTCCATTTAACATTTTGAAAATAACATCTTCAGATATTTAGGCTAAAAACGCAGATAGCATTTTGTAGGGAATAAAATTCTTTCTTTGTGTGTTTTCCACTGCCTTTAATAGATGCTGTAAGCTACTCTCCCTGCTGAATAATTCAGTATTTTTATTTTTCTCTGATTCCCTATCCACAATTTTTGAGGCTTTTATGGTAGTAAGAACATTTCTCACTGGTTGAACAAATTTCAAGATTGAAAAGCTTAAAATATCAGGGACTGGAAGTTCTAAACAAACTTGGTTCTGAGAAGAGAAGGAAGGGATCAATCTTGAGGGAAATTTAAGTAGAAATTTAATGCCATCAGGACTATTGGAAGCATTGTTTTCACAATTAATGTATAAAGAAAAGAAATACTTCCTGTCTAATTTATCGCTATTTCAGGTACACTTATGGTAATAAATATGGGTGCCTTTCTTAGCATTCACATGGCTGTAAGTATCTGCTGATGTTTATGATGTCATCATTCAGCACCATTTAATTCTACATGCCAAAACCTGACAAAGTTGACTGGTTGCCTGTACCTTGTCAACCTGCTGCTTATCTGGTCTCATCTGGAAAAGATTCAGCACTATTTCTGCAAAAGAGGCCTTGCATGGCATGCATGGAATAAATTAATTATGTGTGTGTGTAACGAGGCCAAAAGACCATGAAGAGACCCCTAAATGACAGTTTAGCCTAAGTTCTAGTGACTTTTTGAGGCAAAAAGTCTACTACAGGAGTTTGCAGGTGTCTGGAGTCAATGCAGCCAGCAAGCTGGAGCCTAACTCTGCAGCCTAGTGTTTAGGTCCCTCAGCCAGGAAGAGAACTTGTCCAGTTGCCACTGGCTGAGAATCACCTTTTCTTCCTCCCTCTTTTCCTACCTTTTGATTATAGCTTTTGGTTCACACTAGGGGACCCACTACTTTGCCTGCACAGCCCTTAACTATTAACCAGCATGCAGCAGTTGCCCTTATCAAAGCATGCTCCAGTCAATACTAACAGCATCACAAGCAGGTACTACCAAAAGGGAGTCAGTGTGTTATAATGACAACTACATAGTTATTATGGGGAAAGTCTTATGTGGGGACCCTGCTACACTGTAAAGCATACCCAGGAGAGGATGTGTATCTGGGAACAGCTCCCTCCTCCTCTTTGTCTTATGCTAGATGGCCTAGGACTGAAGGCCTCTTTGTCCTCTCTTGCCTCTGTTTTTACTCTCTCTTTGTCCTCTTTCGCTTTTTTGTTTTTGTTTTCTTTTTCTCCCTAAAGTTACTTTCACCATTTTAGTCAATGTATGCCGTCAGCTATGGACCCATGAACATTCGTGCGAGTGAATCTATCTCAACATCCTTTATGCAACAGATACTTTCCTTGGCCAGGGTCAAGCACTGATATATGAGTCACAGTATGCCCAGTATGATACTATATGATGCCAGTCACACAGTATGGTGGTGTTCCCCACTTCCTCAACAGCTTAGAGTTGGGCTCCTCCTAACCTTCTCCTCCAACTGTTGAAGCTGCTTGGAGGACTGCTTGGAGTGTCCGTTTAGGCACCCTGAGTTTGAGGCAGACTCACAACACACATCTCTGCAAGGTGACTATTCAAAAGATTCTCTTTGTTCTCTTTGAACTTCTAATGTTCTTAGTAACTGATGACCACAGGTTAGGAGTACCTCCTTAGGGATTCAAACCTGTATAGATGTTCCATAGGCACTTTGATGCTTGACTCAGCCAAGACCCTGTGAACCTGTGGATATCATCAGAAGCTTAAATGCCTGCAGTGAGTTAGATACAGGGGACAGGTAAGGAAGGAAGGGGTTTTGGACAATGTTCTGAACTCATCATGTAAATTCTGCTTAAACCGTACATCAGGAATTGTTCCTCTTATCTCTGCCAGTAATGGGGACAGTCATTATTCTTTTCTTTCAAATCTTATTTATCTTGGCATTTTAGATTTCACTAGAAGGCTTTTTCCTTCACTGCAGTGACTTATTGAATGGTATCCCATTGGAGGATGGAGCAAGGGTCTTCTAAAAGCTATTGCACTAGGGATAATAACAATAATTTGTATCCTCAACTAGTTCTTAAGGCACATCATCTTCACACACAAGACTGCATTTGTGTGCTATTGAATCTGAAAAGACTCAGTTTCAAAACTCTAGATATTTGGTTTTGGGAATCACAGTTTAAAAAAAAAGAAGAAATTACATTCATATTCATTGTAAACCCCACACATTCCGTTACTAAGTAATTCAGGAATTGCATTTCCTAGGTTAGACCAGTCTGATTTTATTTCTCTTCCATCATCATGGCAGAATTATATCACTGAAAGTACACAAGAGAAAAGGTTATTTCTTCTGTTGCTTTGAAGCAATGAAAATTTCAGGGAGCTGAAAATTGAAGCAGCTGTTGCCAAAGTTGTGCATAAGTCTGCAGAGAATCTTTCTGCCAATTACTTTTTTATCCTGCCTATAGGATGTAAGTTCCAAAGTGTCCTGTTGCAGACTGCATCAACTGTCAGGGAGTCACTCACATCATAAGGACCAGCAGACATCACAAAAGTATGTACATGGATTTTCATCTGGTTTGGGAAATGAATTTGTTTTGGCTGTGGTTTGCTCCCCAGTTGCAGTCTATGAAAATTCTGTATGGACACTGGGTTGGAGAAGACTCCTGAGGGTGTGAGGGGAGAACAAATTTTCTATTTAGCCCAAAAGGTTCCATATTTGTGCCAGAAGTAGCTGTAGTTATTCAGTTACAGGACAGAAAAAATATTCTCTGAGTGACATGACTAATCCCAATGAAGATTACTGATTTATAAGGCAGGATTAGAGGTTATGCTTGTCATCGGAGTCCAAGGGATGTGTAAACCCACTTTTTGTTTTTAACTCAGGTAGGTCAGCTTTGCATTAATTCAGTCCTGTACTGACAGCACTGTAGCTATGTAAGGTGGATTTCCACCACCAAATATTTTCCAGGACTCCAAACAGGATCATGATACCTGTGCTGCCACCATAGATTTTTGTTGCAACCAGAGCTGGTTATTTTACTTCTGACACATCCATACCAGCTGCAATCATGTTCTCCAGTACAGCAAAACCTTTAAACATATTTTGAATGTTATCAAGGTATTAAAATTATGTATGTTCATTTACATGAGGAAAAATGAAGCAATGCTGTTATTTAACTTATCTAGTACCACAGAAGTACCATAGTAGAAAAAAGGTTTTAAAGCTCTAGTCTGATAAACTGAACTGGCATGAGGTAGTCAGGGCAGCAGCTTCTACAATACTGATGAAGAATAAGAAGAATCATGAACCTAATAGCCCAGCAGCTATGTTGTTTCTTTTGATATTATGTAAGGTACATCATATAAATTAACTAATTCTTGTTCAGAAAATCCTTTTAGAGCTTACAGCTTTTGTTGTTTTCTCTTGATGCAGCTTTTTGCTCCGAGTGCTGGCAGCAAAGTGAAATTTACTCAAATCCTGATGGCTGTGTGGAGCTGGTGCTTCTGTGAGCAGAATTTGAGTAAATTCTTCTTTGCTGCCGGCACCGAAGCAGAGCATACAGGATTTCCAGGGAGAATGCCACATTTGGGAATGCATGAAAATACAGATGGCCAAAGGCAACCTAAAAGCTGGGTTATGTAGAGGAAGAAAAGGAGCGGCAAGAAAGAGGAAAGAAGAAAATTGGAGCCCAGAGAAGGAAAGGAGACAAGGCAGAAACAGCCAGGACACAGGAAAGAGGAAGAAGTGTAGTGAACTTCAGCCAGTGCAAGTAAGGACAGTTCTGTGTATTACAATATGGTTACATTTCTATCAACTGTAACTGAGCATCCAACTTGTAAACACAAAAGGGAAGGGATAATTATTTTTAAATGTGAAGAATCCAAATATTCAATTTGACATCTTGGGTCATCACTGTATCTCATTTCCTTTCTATCTCTTTTTGTAAATGCGGTAGTTGCTTTTTCTCATGTTGACAATCTCTGAAGAAGACACAGCAGAAGAGAGGCCCCCTCCTTTTAAGTGAATTCTTGAAGTCTCCTTGGAGTATCCATGTAGGAAAGGTACACTTAATAACTAGCCACCTACACAGTAGAGCTGCTAGAACATTTTAAGAAAATGGAAAGCTGACAAATCTGTTTCAGCAAAGTTGTCAGCTGTAAGTTTCTGTGATCCAATGTCTGTGAAGAGGGAACAAGACAAAAAATGACCTGCCTCACTCTACCAAAAAAAAAAAAAAAAAAGAAAAAAGAGAAGAAATAGCTTTTAAATGCTATTTTCTTCTCAAAAATTGAAAGATTTTGAGTTGATTCTAACATGTTATGAAACCAAATTTTGAAATCTAATGAGCTACTACAAAACAGCATTGTCCCCTAGCCACTTCTCACATTTTTTGGGCTCGTTACAAAAGTATTTCCACTTTAGAAAGTTCATTGTATAATTTTTCCCCCCAGTATGGTGAAAGGAGAGATCCTTTCCTATTTCTTTGGTACAGAGAAGCTTTCAGTTTATAAAATTAATTGATTACTTGCCAACATCATCTAAATCCAAATATTTGTGCAATCCAACATAAATTCACCACTGCACCTTGCTGCGTGTCACTGAGCTCTGTGGTCCAATTTTAATGGAATACGTGATGAAGCTGATGTGCATATTTTCATCCCACACATACAAATTGATGAGAATGATTGCCTTCAGCAAACAGAATACCACATGCAACATTACAAATTTAGATATACGTTCCTGAAAATACAGTAGGAACAAAATGAAAGAGATAATGACCAGCAAAAAATCTGCCTGAAATCCAGGCCTCTGAGAAATGTCCTACCTTTGTCAAAATTAGAATGAGGAGTGGAGAGGGAAAAAAAAAAAAAGAATTATTAGAATTATACATAAAATAACTCAATCTGACAATGTGAAAGCACAAAACAGTATTCAGCCGGTAGACTTCTACCTAGCCAGTGGATTAACACAGTTCAATTGCTTGCTTTTCAACCTCATCTATTTGAAAAGTCGTATCTAATTTGCAACCCATTCCCTTTTCAAGTTAGATGAGGATCAATGTTTCTTAATTTTTTTCAATTTTCTTTCACTGACTAAATATATTCCCATATGTCCCTGGAAGTTTCAGCCAGGAGTGTCCCAAATGAATCTTATTCTAGAAAGAGGGCTACTTCTTTGTGCTCTTTCTCCTATCACTTTTAATTTATTCCCTGGATGTTTCATTAGGAGGCTGCAAGTTCCCAAAACGTTAATAGAGGTTTAAATAAGACTAGTCTCTTTCCATCGATCTCTCATGTCTCAGCCATTCAATCTTTTCACCTAACTTGATACACAGTTGTAAATGTACTTTTCATGCATGCTGCTTTTCTCGATTTTTTTTTTTCTAGTGAGATTGCACAGCACAGAAGCAAACACACACAGAAACAGAAGGGACAGTTCCTCATCTACAGTAAATCAGCAAAACTTACTAAAGTTGACAGATAAGGCCATTCCCAACACCTAGTCATTTTGAACACACCAAAACATCATTTGTGATGCAAGAAGTCAAGATCGATGTTATTCTCTGTTTTTCCCATGTCTTCGTACTCTCCCTACCAGCTTTTAAGGCTCAGCTGTAGTATACAATGATACCATTTAGGGTAAGAAGCAGCACAAAGCCACACTCTTCCTTTGACTTTTATCTTGGTAAGTGAATGAACTTGGAAAGAGTTCCAGTTTGGTACAGCATATGCTACACAGCATGCTACCACGGCCAGCCCAGCACTGTGGAGGGGCAAGCCCAACCTCTCACGCCAGCGTAACAGCAGCAGTTCTGTTCAGTTCCCAACCCAGAGCTGTCAGCTGTGATGTGAACAGGCCTAACAAAAAAGTCCTGTCATAGCAAACAGCCCGTTCTAGCAGGGATGCTGAATTTGTGGGCAGGGGACTGGGGGAAGGGGGAGCTCTTCCTTCACTTGGAGATATTTCTAATGCATTACAGAATCACAGAATCATTAAGGTTGGAAAAGACCTGTAAGATCATCAAGCCCAACCATCAACCCAACACCACCATGCCCACTAAACCATGTCCCACAATGCCATGTCCACACATTCCTTGAACACCTCCAGTGATGGTGACTCCACCACCTCCCTGGGCAGCCTGTTCCAATGTTTGACCACTCTCTCAGTAAAGAAATTTTCCCTAATATCGAGTCTAAACCTCCCTTGACGCAACTTGAGGCCATTTCCTCTTGCCCTATCACTTGTCACTTGGGAGAAGTGACCAACACCCACCTCACCACAACCCCCTTTCAGGTAATTGTAGAGACCAATAAGGTCTCCCCTTAGTGAACATGCAGGAACATCTAACAGGAACAGAGCCAGTCTTTATAAGATCCAATTGATGGAGAAACCTCTCTTAACTCAAAATAAGCTGCCCAGTGATTTATTACTCACCCTGTTAAAAAAAAAAAAAAATCACATCATGCTTGTATTTTGAATTTATCTCACTTCAGTGTCCAACAATTTGATTTGTCTGCTAAATTAGAAAAAAACCCTGCTATCAGACTTTTTCTTCCTTATGCAAGTACTTTTATAGCAAGACATCTTTTGAATTCCTTGTTCCCAAGTCAAAAAGAGTGAGTTTCAATGATGTCCTGTGATAAGCAGAATTTCAGACCTTGACTAATTTGTATAGCTCTTTTCTGAACCCTTTCAGGTTTGTCAACCTCCCTTTAAAGGTGCAAGTATTAGCTTTGAAGACAGTGTTCCATTAATTAGTGGTAGCTGGCAATGTTCTGAATCAATGGTTTTCCTTTGGAGAATGCCAATTTGCTGAAATAGAACAACCGTTGTAAGGCATCTGGTGTGTCAAATCTTTCAGAAACTGCTTTTCCCTCAGCTAGGCTGTTTTGCTGGCTGCTGCAAAATTAGAAGCTCTGGGGTTCTGATAGCACCACCTCAAACCTCTACAATTTCTTAATGGCAAAATGAATTGTAGCCTCAAATTCAGTCAGAACTTCCTATTCAGTGATAACAAAAGAGACAGCTCTGTCTCATTTCCTGGAAGGAAATGGGCTTTTAAGTTTTCCAGGCTACTTGGTCCCCAGCTGGACCTAAGCCAGAAGTTTTTCTGGGATGTGTACCTTGGTTTATTGACCTGCATAATCAGGTTTGTCATCTCCACTGTACTGGTGGTTGGTGATTACTGAAAGCTACTTCATTCTTTTCTAATATCTGTGATACCAGCTTTAAAACTGCGCATACAGTTTTTATGCATTCCCATTTCTCCTGAGGACAAACTAGACCAATGTGCTGAGGACATAAGCAGTTTGTTCAGAAGTCAAAATACCTCTTACTGATCTGAATCTATCTAATCAAAGGTTACACTTACCTCAGACTTAAACAGGAGATCATTTTGAATTTCCCCCTATTAAATAAGGACTATGTCAATTCTTTGGATAGGAAAGGTGGTATCTCCCGTACTTCATCAGCTGGTAACAACTCCTTCTTGTGATGACAAGTAAAAGTCACTTTGATGACAAAAGGTGTGGTTCCACAGGAATTTATCCTGATAACATCTGGTCTAAAGCATTCCTCCTCTTCCCTTGCATGACTACACCATGAGCCACCAGAATAAGCTCATGCCACAAGCTAGGTCACACTGCTTTGCTGTCAAGGAAAAGCTAGGACCATGCAAGGTCAGCTTTAATTTAGTTTAAACTGCCCTGGAACCATGTTTTCAGTCTGTTGGTCAACCAGCTTTTTTCTGTAACAGTACCTCAGCTTTACTGGCTTCACCTTTTTCCCCTCTGATGACTTGCTCATACCTTATCTCAGCACTGCCCACTCATTTGTACCAGTATCTATTTGTGCAGCTGAGCAATGAATCAGAGAACTGGCCAGCTTAAAAATAACTCAGCAAAAAGAAAATGGTTTTAATCTAATCAGTTCTCTGATCTGGTTCACTCTGCAGCTGCACAAATAGTGGTAGGAGCAAAACTGGGAAGAGAAGGAAGAGCGACAAGAATAATCAACCCAAAGAAGAGCAGACCATGACACCACTGAATGAAGTGCTGCTAACCTACAGCCTTTGTGAGAACAACTGTGTATGATGCTCCTCCAGTCACTGAACTCTGTGTTTTATTTTATTCCTGCAATCAATATACATTACTAATTAAAATTACTATTTCTGACATGTATACTAACCAGGCTATTTTGCATAGGTTTCCCGTGGTTCAGGTTGTGAATGGCTCTGAGTCAAAATGTCACTAGATATTTGAAGGTAAATTCCTTCTGGGCAGGTTATGTTATCTGTTCTGTCAACAAGGCTGGAAGTAGCAAAAAAATTAATTTAGTTCTCCATTACCTCAATCTCTGTCTCAAGATCCAGCAAGTACAGAAAAGCCTCGGTTTGTCCATAGTAATGAGGTGATCCCTACCCATGGTATGAACATTTTGTATAGCTATATCATCTCCACTAAACCACTGCCTTCCCAGCTTGGTGATTCATGGAGAATTAAATGCCCACCCCATCAGTAACTTATTTTCTATAATTAGTCTGAACAACATTCTCCATTTACCACAGCTGGAACTGCTTTTAGGCAAATCCCTAGCTGGAGAGTTTGATATTTCTTCATTACACTTAATACAATTTTAGACCCACTCTGAAATTAGAGGAAGTGTACTTTGTGATTTAAATATGTACTGGATTGAACTTTTCGGTGTTTATCCCACAACTTGTAGAGTTATCTCAGCTCCTGTCAAAATCAGCAGGAGTTAAGAGCACTTAGCACTTGAAGACAGCTCATAAAATCAGCCCCTGAGTGATATGCCATTTGCCTTTGATACACAATTTGTGTGAGCTTTGGTGCAACTAATAATTATCATAATCACAGAATCATTCCAGTGGAAGGGACCTCAGAAGGTCTCCACTCCAACCTCCTGCTCAAAGCAGAGTCAGCCATCAGATCAGATCAGATCATAATACTGAATACCAATTCAGCTTTGATATGTGGTTGATATTTTCTTATTTCTCATAGTATTTTCTAGAATTCTTTACAAATGGAAGGTAAGGTGGTTCCACAACCAGTGCCTGGGTTGTGGAATGCTCCATTACACATAGTCTCAATATCTAAGTATCACCTGAATGTAGGAGAAAATCAAAAAAATCAGGCATAGATTGTTTTTCTCTTGAGCATTTTGAGAATCAAGATTACTCTGCCTGACACGTGCATGATTTTCCATGAAGTTGTGTTGAAATACAAAAACAATGTAACCTAATGGCTAACAAGCCAATAGCAAGGAAAGTAATTATAGCTGAAAGCTATAAATCCCTTGGAACATGAAATCTACATTTTCAACTGTTTCCATCTCTCCTTTGCTTGCCTCCTGCCCAATTTAAAAAAGATTTTTCTGGTGGAAAAAATGGACATTAAAAGAAGCCTAAAGAAATATTTATATGTTTCTTTTCAAAGTTTTTGCCCTTACCCATTCAATTTCACTCTTAACTCCCACATGCTCCAGTTAACTACCCTCTTTCAATGCAGTTTCAGCAGAGATTTCTGACACTGGACTGTAGCTACCTTGAGTTGCTGTAGCAGAGTCAAGTCTACACTTACATCCCTGCCAACAAATTAATTGTATGTGGAATCATTCACTAGCACTGAGGCCAACTGGCATAGAACAGCCCATGTTCCTGTGACTAAACACTATTCTAAGCTAGGTAATGGTATCTTAACTAGCTATTGATAATGGTCCCTGACCTAGGCTAACTTCTGAACAGTTAGTTCATGGCAAATATTTGAGAGCATAAAGCTTGATCTGGGCCAAAAGCTTGCCAGGGAATGTTCTGGCAGTATAACTGTACATACATTTAAGTTGTGTTTCTCAGAACAGACATCGGGCATGTCTATATTATTAAATTAAACAGTGCCAAGGAAATGTTATAACAGCAAAGAAAAGGGCTGAGGAATATACTTCTGTTCATGTTCCTGTTTACTGCTTTTGAGCTTTGGCTGAAAATTACCTCTGCTACACTTAGGAAAAGTTGAACTCAGGACAGACCTGGTAGCTTGGGCTGTAGTGCACTCAGTCCTTGTCACACCTTATCTACCCAGACCCCATGAAACTGGACTAAGACCTACAATAAGTATGAGGAGAGTATGGGAGAACTGGGTTTGTTCAGCCTTGAGAAGGCTAAAGGGAGCTTTTAATTGCCAACAAATATTGAATAGGAGGATACAGAAAGAACGGAGCCAAATTCTTCTCTAAGTACCCAGTGATAGGAAAAGACACAAAGGAAAAGTGCTGGAAAACAGGAAATTCTACTTACATGTAGAAGAACTTTTCCACCAGAAATGTGGTCAAATACTGGACCAGGTTGCCCACAGAGGATGCATAATCTCCATCCTTGGAGATACTCAGAAAATGGATGGAGAAGCCTTGAGAAGTCTGACCTAGATCAATCTGCTTCTAACAGAGCTAGATGACTGCCAGGGATCCTGTTCAGCTTGAATTATTCAGACATTCTACAATTCTAAGAAAAGGAACAAATCTTTCTAGGTCCTTTCTTAAGGAAGACCTGGAGGTTGGGAGAAAGTAGCTCTTAGTATGCGCTTGAGGGTTTATAAGAACAGGTATTCTGTTTTGAGAGTAAGCAAGAAAGCATAGTCCCATACCTTAAGTGGCATGGCTGGTAGGACAGTTTTTAGGTTTGGCGGGTTTTTTACACCCATGAAAACACAATGAAAACAACAGCAAACTAAACTGCAACCAGTGTAAACCCACTCGCTAGCTGTGATACAGCCTACACATGAAAAAAAGTGTTCTATAATGTTTCACTAAAACATTTTTTTTTCTTTAGCTTATTCACTTGTCTTTTTAGTTGTCTTCTTCCATAAGATTTCACTTATGTGCATATAAACTTAGTCTTTTCTGTTGTTTGGACTGTTAGAACTCTCTGATGCCCCTTTTGGGATTAGAGCTCTATCATGTATATCACATTTCTAAGCCAGCCTTCATCTCTTTCCATCTCACCAACTCTCCAGCTATTTCCAAATCTCATTTAGAATCAGGCATCTTTCCTTCTTTAAATCTCCATTCCTTTCCCTGTCTACACTCACAAATATTGGGGATACAGGTTTTTGTTTGCTTGTTTGTTCCCTGTGATAGCCTCTAAAATAAAGCATGGATTCTGTGGTTCATAAAATTGCCCCAATAATACCCCCAGCAGACACTTTTTCCCAAAAACAACAATCTACAGAATGAACCCCATTGTAAGCATCCCAACGCCCAGGCCTTCTCCAGCCCTTCCTCGAAATGTCCTGATTTAGAATTCATTCCTTTTAGGAAATTCTTCAGTTCCACTGCCATGGAACTGGCATCATATCTGAATCTAGTCTTTGAGCCACGAAGACAGATAAACACTAACTCTGGACTTACTTTTTTTCATGGGCATTCATTGAAAACATTTTTAAGATGCCAGCACTAGAATTACTCCGCACTTGCAGATATTGCAGTAATTAAGCAGCACTCTGGTGCCAGTACACACAACAGAGGCCCTCGCCCAGGTCTATGTTTCGTGCCACTTACCCGTACGTTTTTCATTATCATTTATTTTTATTAGTAAACCTAGCCCTGACTGCCAGTCAGTCAGCCTGCATGTAGACAATGTGCTGCTCCCACAGACAAGAAAGACAGAAGAAGAATTTTAAATGAGCTGTTTCAAAAGTGTTTACCATCTAAACCTACTTCCCAAAGTGGTACTGCAGATAGTTAGAGTGCATCTACTTACCTGATTTTCTACCTGGGAGTGAATTTCCACCAAGCACAAGCATCTCTCCAGTGGTGATAAACAGCCTTGCCATTTGTTTCCATGCATTCCTTATTCATTCAGATCCACACCACAGACTTTTGTTTCCAGTTTGGAACATGGTTTGACTGAAAAAGCTTTGTTCACATGAATCTCTTACCATCTGTTCAAGATTTTCTCATTCACAATCCCCATCTATTAGAAATTCTATGTACACTCTATGGAAAGTTTACTGTATCTTTATCAAATAGGAAAGAAAAAAACCCAAACAAAACAACAACAACAACAAAACAAAAAAACCCCACCAACTTTCTTCATATCAAGTAAATTCAGCTCTATAGAAAAGAATCAACTTGAGGCCAGCAGTTGAATCAAATATTGTTTAAGTCTTGAAAGACAGAATTTAAGAAGGATATAGGTGGTGTTCAGGCATCAGTGCAAAAATGAACATCATCCGTTACGAAAATTTGTCTTGAATCATTATGAAGTTTGTCTATTAGTAGGCAGATCTAGGTCAAATGTTCCCAAGAGCTGGGCTGCTAATGAAAGAGGTTGAAATCTAGTTGTGTTTTCATTATATATTTCCATACATTTTTTATGAAAGTTTGTACATCACCAGTAGAAAACCCAGCACAGCCTTTTTAATAGAAGTACTCATCAAAATGAGATTAAAATGTAGGATTACGTTAGTTTGGCTGTAATATATCAACAATCTTTTTGGTTTTGTTGATTTTTTCCCCTGCTTGAAAAATGCTCACAGGTTTAGGACATATTGTATTATTTCTAAGACATTTATGTCTTTATTGAGGTCAGCTCTCCATTCCACCACAACTTTCAGGTGCTTCAGAGAGAAGTGTCAATCTGTCTCTCTTGCCAGCTTATTCTACTGCTGGTTATTCTACCTCAAGGCACTGCAGAATGGTACTTCAGGAAGCTAAAAAGATCTCAGCTTCTAGTTTTGCTAAGAAAAAACAAAAAAAAACCCCAAACAGCCACCTATTTATCACACAACAGTATTTGAGTCCCTCATGATATCTAATGTATTTATACAACAGGCCAGTAAGGGGGGACAGATGTGATACTGCTATACAAGCTGGGAACTGAAGTACAGACCTATTTTTCAGTGTTGAGGAGCTTAGCAGAAAAAAAAGTAATCAGAAAGAAATGTTCTGCCACTGAGCTCTTCTACTATTGCCCTGAAACTGTCTACATGGCTAAAGTTGTTTTATATAGTACCTCATGCAACAGGAACCATCAGGTCTCAATACCATTGTCCTAGAAGAACTGTTCTGGAAAACATTAAAATATCTTCATCCTAAGAGGATGCAACACATCCCAGAAGGCACATAATTCTCACTTTGTTCCTGCTACCTTAGGTAATAAAAAACAGAGAACAGGTCTCAAACCTGTCAACACACTGCGTGGAACAATGGTAACAGGATGAAGGAGGCTCCTACTCTAAGGACACATACACATCTGGCATAACATTGTTATATACCTAAATACCATGGGAAGAACTGAGCCAAGAGAGGCTGCTGAACTTGCTATTGGCAGCTAGCCAAGGGACCCCCGCTATGCCATCCTCCTATTTCACAGTGGAGCTCAGGGGCAAGTTGGGAGCTATTATCATGCTCTCCCCTCTGTTTTCCGAAATGTGTATCTACTTTATGGTTTTAATCATATGATGATTTTGGTATTCATCTATTGCCACTGTTTCAATTAGCACTGTTCCTATTTGTGTAAGGGATAGAGTTTTTATAAACTGACCGCTCTAAAGCAGAACCATATATGCAACAGGAAAAGTGACAGCCCATACTAAAATGGCAAAACCTACTGGTGCAAGAAATCCATTACCTAACTTTTGCAATAAGCACCCAAGGTATGACATTTCAGAAGAAATTATGAGGAGGAGGGGAAGTGTACTAAGTACAGTTAGTCCATATGTGAAATCTGGCAAGTTTTATGATACCATAATAGAGGGCAAGATAAGCTATTGAAAACAGGACAGCAAGATGAGTCTTAGGGAAAAGTGAAGATGCTTTCTGCTCCCTGCCCCTCCCCCAACAGTGAGATTTCCTGTTTCCTACATACTTCTCCTTCAACCAAGAGAGACTTTCTTTAAAATCTTGGAGGTTGGTGTTATTCTTGAAAGCCAGTTCAAATGAACTGAATTTGAACCTGCTATTAGCATTAGAAACTGCTTCCTTTGCTTTCTCTTTCTTTTCAATTACCACTTTGATCATACCTGTGGCCATTGGCCCCTACTTGGTAACTCATCTGACTTGGATGTTGCTATGGTAGCCAATACTATTTTCATGAAAGTATATGACTTTCCCAGTATGTTTCACAGATGTTTCCCAAATTGTTACCTGAGCCAAACATAAAACTCTTTCATAAGGGATAAAAATAAAGCATATCTTAGTCTGCCGAAGCTGCAACTGATGGATAAATGTGATGTGCACCTGTTATACTCATTTGCTAACTCTGGCCAGTGTAGATCTCTTTCTTATTCTATGGAGGTATTCCCACATGCGGGGAGAAAAAAATTTGAGAGATAAGCCAGTCTTTGTGAGACCTTACCGTTCTTCCAAAGGCATGGGACTCCCCCCTGGATGGAGGTAACACTAACTTCAAAGTCACCTCACCACAGAAAAAAAATGAAATGAAAGAATCCCACATTACAGTATGCTGTTCATTTAGTACAGTAGACTTGCTTCATAATGAGCAAGGAATTAAGTGAAAGAATATGAAACACTCAAGAGGAAAGCATACAAGTATAACAAAGCTGCTCACACATTTTCAATGTGTTAAAAAAGTTCTTTCTCTGGGCCCCATAAAACATAGAAAGTTCTAGACTACTTTCAGGGATATGAGAAAAACCATCAAACAGAGAAACAGACAAAGTCACCAGCAAACCCCTACAGAATAATGATCTAAATGTCATTTTCTTTATTTTTTATTGGGTTTAATTTATCTAGCTTTTTACTTTTTTCACCCATTAAGCACTCTACTAGGTAAAAAGACTGGACCACAGAGTCCCCTTTTCTTTCAAAGAAGCCACAATAGCTTTTGATAACACAGTTTTGACCTTATCCCATTTTTTATAGCCTATTTGCTATTTCTAAAGTATTATTCATTGCCCATTATTATACTAATAAACTTTATTATCTTTTATAAAGCCGCCAATGGTTACATGCTTGAATGGCCCTCACAAAAGAAAGCTATAATGACAGAACAAGGTAAACCTAATAAACCATTCTTTGTTCTCAAAGTGTATTTGTGATAATGGGTCATTACCTTTTATTTATTATTCACATAAATGTATGATGGGATTTGTACCCTCTCCAGTATTAACTGTCTCATCTTGCAGAGACCATCCAAGTTTTTTTGTTAACCGTGCTTTGAATTTTTTGTCTCTTTAGTAAGAAGATAAAGAATGTACTGAAAAAAATGAATTTATTCAACATTTTTCCGTACTATCCTTTTTATAGTCTCAGCAACTGTATGCATGTACATTCATCTACTTGCTAAACTCACTTTTCCTAGTTTCACACTGAGCTGACACTACCAGCTTAACTCACTTAGGCATCTAATAAACAGGCAGAATATTTTAGAAGGTGAAAAATGGTACACTTTGGACCTTTGAAATACTGCTGAAATTTAGTGGAATGTCACCAACCCTATAGTTTTTACCAGAAACCAATATGAGACCCTGTATGCATGCAACACAGGCAAAAAAAGAGCATAACTAAAAAACTGATAATAGACATCCACGGTGCATGTAGTCCCCATTTCATAATGTCAAGTACTGTCTTGACACATGTCTATATCCAATTTATTAGCTTCCTATAGATGTTTTTCCTATAGCTATATGGGAACAGACAACATCTTTCTTTGTCATATAGCTTCTTAACACTGTTTATTTTAATTAGGTTCAAAGTCCCTTTCTACTTAAGTCTGTTAAGTATCTGTATTAGCAAGATCTAAACTGTTTCTTCAGTTGAGTCAAACAGATATGAAATACTGGACTGAAGTTGCATCCAAACCACAAGATCTTCCCTTTTCCAATTCCACTGGAGAAAAAAATAAAAACAAAATCAAAACCAGAACAAAACAAACCCACGACAACAAAATCACTCAAACCAGACATACAGCTCAAAAGAAACTTTGCATTTCACAAAGGTCTCTTTCTCAGTGGTATGAAAAATCAGAAAGCAGATTTTTAATCCAAAACCTAAGCCAAACCTGCAAAAAATACTTGGGAAAACAGAGCTATCAGACTAGACATATGCTTGGGCTCCTCCTCAGCAAACCGTGAGATCCTCTGTAACTTCAATAGACTCCAGGAGACATCACAAATGCAATAAAACTGAGCTCCAAGGCATACATAATCACATTTACCCTGACCTCCTTTTCTCCTACACCTCTTCATGCTTTCCCTGTCAAAGTAGTGGTGCAGGATGAGCTTGTAAACAAGAAAGTAATGGCTCAGAACAACTCTATGCTAGGTACATTTTGCCATAGAGCTCACTGATATCAGTTTAATTTTTCTGACATCAACATCTGCACACGATTTCCATCAGCTGTCATACTGAAAACTAGTGTTAAAGAAGGATAAGTCACACCCTAATTTGAACCAACACTTTTCAGCAGCATCTTGTACGACACAGGCCCAGTGCTAAAGACCTCTGATGTAAATTTAAGTGGAACACTTATCAAATGCAGAACAACAATTTTTTGCAATCAGAATACTGATACAAAAATAGGCTCAGACCAAAGCTTCATATAGTATACATTAGTCAGCCAAGTAACACACTGTAAATTATTCTTGGCCTAAGCTTATAAAAATCTTGTGAAGGTTCAAAGTGTCTTCCTTTTTGAAAAGTGCATGGTATCTCTAGGGCTAAAGTAACATCTGTTAGCTGGAAAGAACTTGGAGGGGGTTATGACGCTCCAGTAATATTTTCTTACTCATGTTAACTCCACATGTGCTTGTTCTCCCTTTAGAGGTAGCCATGGGAAATATCTCATTGTACAGTTCATTTCTATTGAACATTGCAGTAGTACATTTACTTTTTGTAAGTATTTTTAACGTACGGTACAAAGGATAGGAGGCAATATATTGTCTATCTGATCAGACTGCATGACACACCCCACAGAACCTCAGCCACTCTCTCCTTGGATCTGGTTGTGCCACAGAATACATTTTAGAATGTCTTTTTATTTTGTAGGTCTTAGAATAACAGACAATCTGCTTCATACTCTTGTAAATTGTTCCATTAGTTAAGTATCCTAGCAGTTAAAAGTTCACCCCCTAGACACACACATCACAGTCAAATTCTCTCTTAAGCAGGTAGATAACCTAAATTAAATAAACGCTTTAGTCTCTCACTATTGTTTTCCTTTTAGATTCACATCAGTGCTCCTCTTAACTGTTGTAAGTTATTCTTCTGTGTTCTAGGTAGCCTCTAACAGGATCTGAGACACACATAAATATGCCCATTCTTAGAGAAAAGCAGTATTATTTTTAAATGATTCAGGCTAGTAAGCACAGAAAGGGCTTTCCATTGTTCTTATCCAGGGAACACAAAATAGCAATGAATATTATCAAACCAATATTCTTTGAAACAACATGGTTCTGCTTTTCACTAAAGTCTAATTACAGGTAGGCAGCAGGGAACACATAGCTGCTCTGCATTTTTTGTCAGTAACCATGTACCCAAATGATGGTACAGTGTCATAAGTTGTACATGAATTATTTAGGTTTCTATTATTAAGCTAGTTCTGCAAATATTTTGAAAGGGCTGCCCATTGGCAAGATTCTCAGAGATGCTATGTGTCTTTGTCAGAGGCCAAAAAAACTGCCTACACTTATTAACAAAAACAATAATTTAAAGACATATAGTTGTCAGCATTTGTAAATTATTTCACATAAACTCCCTACTCGTCACAATCAATCCCAATTGTAATAAAATTTTAAAAAAGAAAAAAAACAATTAAAGCAACTTACCAAACCTGTAAGTTCAGTGTGGGACTACAACTGGCTGCACCCTCAGCTCCCTACAGGTCCTTTCTAACACCACAGAATTCTGCTTAGGAAATCTGTTAGGTAATCACAACCAGTAAGTTTCAGTTTCTGAGGTTGAAGGTCTCATTCTGCATCATCCTCAGCAGTAACTGTGAAGAACTGTGTGGGCTAAACAGCTCACAACACTGCTGTTTTCCCTTTATAGAGCTGTAATCAACACCCTTTGGGGAAAATGCCATTGGAATCCCAGAACCATTCAGGCTGGAAAGGACCCTGGGATGCCCTGTTCAAAGCAAGATAAACACTGAATTCAGACTAGGCTTGGGGCTTTGTCTAGTCTGGTCGTGAAATGCCGTATCCAAGGATACAGCTTTTCCAGGCCACTTGTTCCAATACTTAATTATTTTTCTGAGGATTTTTTTCCTTATATCCAGCTTGAATTTCCCCTGATTCAATAGATGACCATTGCCTCTTGTTCCCCTTCTGTGCACCTCCAGAAAGATCCTGGCTCTCCCTTCTCCGTAACCTCCTCAAAGGCAGCGTGCCTTCAAGCATATGAACTGCACCCTCTGTTTTGGTGTCATCTGCAAACTCGATGAGGCTGCATTCTGTTTCCAGGTTATTTATAAAGATATTAAACAAGCTGCGTCCCAGAATAGACCCTGGTGAACTTCACTTGTAACCAGCCTTTAGGTAGAGTAGAAATTATTGACTACTAGCTTTTGAGCCCGGTTTTTAACCCATTCACTCTTTGTTGCCTTTTATTTTGCAGAATGCCAACCAAGGTCAGATTTAACATTATTTAACTCAAGAGAAAAAACTGTAGGGCTGTCAATGGGGAGTTTATTTCCTCCAAATGACCACGTGCTGTGAAATTGTTCTAATTTACGATGCAGACTGAACTAGTGCCTGCCTGCTCTGAGGACTGAATAAGTATGAAAATGGCCCTAAGACGACCTAAATTCATTCAAATAAATGTTTAGGGAAATGAACGTTTCTGACTTTTCGTGAGCTTATTACTTCAGAATATTTTCCCTATTATTTAGCTAACTGCATTATGCAAAGATCTGAATCGGCAGATAGGTATGCAGGATACGTAAAGACTTTGGGACCCACTGTCCAAATAGGCAAAGAATAGCTTGAACCAGTCAATAAGACTGAAGAAAAGACATTGGAAGTAGTGAAACTGGTGAGCTGGACTCTGTGTACCAGCATGAGGTTGCATACCAGTTTTGGACAGCTTAACCTCTCCTTCAACACCAGAAGTGTATGTATCAATAAACTTTAATTGCCTTGACCAGCCTCACCTGAGATTCCCACCCACACACCCTCTGCCTGTTGGCTCAGGATCTCCATTTATGCTGGGGCCTAGGCACCTACACCTTGCCTGAAGATATGTTGTAGGGCATGTCTCCTATTGCTGCTAAGCTTCCTTAATGACTGGACTGACTTACCATCTTGCTTTGTTAGGTGAGCCTTGGATTGTTGTTTAAAACATCTTGCTGTCACCATCCTGCTCTGCTTACCCTGCTTGGAGATGTGGAACTGTACCTTGATTGGTGATGGTGCTGTCCCTGGCCAAGTTGCCCTGCTTTGACTCCAGGCTGGTCTTCCCTTCCAAAGCAGCCGTGCTTTCCCTGCTCCCGGACAAAGAGTACAGCCAGTGTCCTGATGATCTACACAACATGACCACTGTCCATAAGACTAGGAGGGAGTTAACGATAGAAATTTCCTCAAATTCTGATGGCTGTGTAGAGCTAGTGCTTCAGTGAGCAAAATTTGAGTAAATTCTTCTTTGCTGCCAACACCCAAAGCAGAGCATACAGGATTTACACAGATAATTTTGGGAATGCAAGAAAATACAGATGGCCAAAGACAACCTAGAACATAGGGTGTGAGGTGGAAGAAGGGGAGTGGAAAGAAAAAAGAGGAATTAGGATCCAGAGAAAGAAAGGAGAGAGACAAGACAGACACAGACAGGATTCAGGAAAGGTGAAGAACTGTGATGAACTTCAGCCACTTTCCCAGGCTTTTTCTCCTATCTGTAAGTGAATCACTGCAATTTCTTTCTTTTTTTCCCTTAGTTTCTCTCTCACTGTGGAAACTCCTATATTTTGGCTTCTACTGCCAGCCTGTAATTTCTGATTTTTCTTGAGAATCAACACAGCTCCCACCAATGAGTTGAACACAGGATATGCTTGACAAAGACTACTTTCCAGGGCCAAAACATCCACTGTGACTGCAAGTATTTCACTCTGCATTGTCTTGGAGGGTAGCTCCAAGAGTAGCTGCCCCATCAGCTTTATGCACAGCACTCCTGCACAGCAAAGTTTATGGAATCAAGCTCTTGGTATAGCAGCAGAGAAATTCTCTTCTGTCCAGATTAGTAGAGTTTTTTGGCTTCTTTTTCTAGATTAATGTGCTAAATCCCTGACAGATCCATTGAACTAACATTTGCTTTTACCTCCCATCAATACAGGCAGAATAATCAAAAGAGAGGGAAAACAGCAAGGAATAGAAGCCCCTAAACATATCTCCACTCTTGGGAACTATGCAACATTCCATCCCACATCTAACAATCTAATAAAGGAAAGAAAAAACTAATTCTAAACAGCACATCAGCAAGTCCAGGATATCCTATCCCAAACCCGAGAAATACCAGAGACTCCATGGGCCACTCAGGACTTCATTCATGTGAAAGGCAATGCCAATGCCTGTCTGAAAGAAGTTTCTGGAGGGGCTTGTGGCTGAACTTTGTTCTCCTCACTTGCTACCAGTAGTGTGGTGGTATCATAGCTTGCTTGGGTGGTACAGTGGTGTTTGGTACTTTACTCCTCAGAGAATAGCTGGGAGTCATTTGGAAGCAGTCTTCTGGCCAGGACTAAGCCTTTCTTCTAGGTCACTCTCTGAATGGCCTGAAACTGGCTATTGGGTGAAGCCTTAGGCCTTGCTAATAAAGGTAGACATATGCAGTGATTTCACACAGTTATTCAAAATTTACTGTAATGAATGACACAGCATGAAAGCTGAAGAGAGACATATAAATCCCACGGTTTTTTCTAACACACTTTTCATCACAACCAAAATCAGCTGAGTTCCAAGCTGACCCAAACATGCATCCTCTCTGGTACCAGCCAGAACTTCAGCATATCTTCATTCAAAGCAGGATGGGGATGAGCTTCACTATTTCTGTGTATGCCTAAGTACCTGCTTTCCAATAAGAATTCTAAGTTCCAGGAACAGTATAAATCTTGACACACATGGAAACCTTGGTGCAGAATATATGCTTTCTGTTTAACAGGTTTTTCACGAGAAGATACGTAACCTTATCTTATCACTACGACAGTGAAAGAGCGTGAGTCTTACCTATCCTCCACACAGGTTGCAGGATGAAGTAAAGCCAAGTAGGGAACCACTGCTTGTGGTTTAGGCTTTCTTTCCTTTCCAGTTCTGGACCATACCAGCTGCTAAACACCACACCCAGAGCAGTGGGGCAACAACCACAAAACAGCACAGAAATGCATACAATTCTTTCAGTGCCATCTAAAACCAGAAGCAACCATCCAAGACCTTACATGGGGGAAAATGCTCACCTGTCTGTCAATGCTAACAGATTAATATATCTCCAGCTTTGTATTAAAACAAGGGAAAAGACATGCTTGGATCTTCATTTATCCCTCCCTGTTATCTTGCTGTAAGATTTACTAATCAATATGCACAGTCTGTCTCCTCATTTTCTTTTAGTGCACTTAATATGAAAGAAAAAAATATTTTGTTCTGCATTTCATTTTTCTATGCTACGTGACATGAAGAGGACACAGAAGTCAGCTTGTGAAGATTGATGCAAACCTCTGAGTAAACTGAAGAGCAGCAACTTAGTAGATAGGCAAAGGGTGACCCTTCCCAAACAAGTAGATGTAAAATTTGGTGGTCAAGGGAATAATGCTGTTTCTGTATTTGTCATTTATATGTCTCAAAAAACATTAATTTACCTACCTCTGAAACATTTTTAGTGTTTTCTCACTGGTACTTAAAGCAATATGTAAGTCTCTGGAAATGAAGGGTAAGTACCCCTTATGCCTTAAGCAACGTGATATCACCCTCACCCAGCCTTCCACTGTTCCAACAGTTCCAGTCATCTGAGGGACGATCCTTAGCTCTGTGCAATCTCCTTGGCCCTTCCTCCGTTCCCTGGTGAGCTCCATCCTGCTCCTGTCACCATGTTGCACTGAGCCCAACCACCAACAGCATTTAAGGGACATAAAGCAGTACACAAAAGACAGCTTTTAGGTAGAGAGACAATATCTTTGAGAACCAGTTTAGAAAGAAGCATCTGTCAAAGCTAAGCTTACTTTTTCCTGCTTCCCATGACACTTGTTTGACCTTAGGAAGGTTTAGAGTACTTTGGTAGACAGTACAAGCATAACACAGCAGCGCAAAAAAAGTCAGCCAGGCAGTCTCAGAAGCTGCACGTATTCCAGCACATATTTTGCACACAGCCAAATGGACAGGTCTTCCCCTTTGAGGTGAAATACTTTTCATTTGGCTGCAAGTGAATTCTGTCTTAAAGTCCAGTCAGGTGAGACAACTGGTTTAATAGTGTAGCACACATACATGCTTGTGTCAGCGAGACACAAAGAGCAAGATGAATTATTTCTGCAACATGAAAACTGCACATGACAAGGGCCATGAAATGCCAGGTTGCAAGAAGAGATGTGAGGAGGGTTTTATTACTAATATTATTATTTTTAATGACTCAAAAAAATAAACAGAAAATTCAATGAACATTTTCTGAGTCGAGCTAGTTCTTGTTACATTGTTTGCCTAGAGTGGTAGTATTAAACAGCTCTTCACAGCTGCTTCACATTCACACTCTGCTGTCATTTAGCACTATTACTGGGCTTCTGGGAACTCTTGGAGATAATGACACATGCTTTCATTTTAGATAGAATAATCTGCATGCTCTTGAAATCCGCAAGAGAGTACATCAATTAACATATCCCAGATATTAATCCATAAAACATGCTTGCATTTTTGGGAGTTGATTTATTGTTTTTAAACAGTCTTATTCTTTCTGCTTGCATTAAATCATTGCTTATTTAATCAAAGATCTGCTGTTTTATTTAAAATAAAAAACCAAACAGGGAGAACTTCCAAAACTCCTGAGGAACAGAGGAATTTTTATTGGGGAGAGACAGGAAAGTGAAAAGGGAGAGGTTTTGCACAGCTTCTATTTAGATATGCTAGACAGAGTAGAGATGTGACAAATTCATTTTTTTTTAATAATTATCAGATACTAAATACTCAATATCAAATTTGTCAGATACTACATATCATTGAGGGTAAAAAATGCATATTACTTGTACAGAATGGTATTTTCAGTATGTGTTCCTGAACTCAAGGTTTTTTGACACACTACATCACCTACAAGGGCCAAAATGTACTTCAGTCCTAAAGAGAAATAAGGAAATGGAATTTGAAGAAGCCTGTCCCCATATACCTCTGTGTCCTTCTAGTCCTTTTGCTAGGGATGGATGGGTACAAACTAGCATTCTATAGTGGCACAAGTCTAAGTAATTTTGATATTGTGAAGGTAGCTCTCCAATTCATCCCCTCTCTGTCAAACAGTACCAGAACTTCCATCACAAATGAAATATCTTTCACCCTCCCAAAAGGGAGGGCCATGGCACATCCCTCAGAAATATCCCCTGCAATTTCTACCTGTCACAGATAAAAGCATTTTAGGAACTAACAGATGCTGTGGGCATTCATCTTCACTAAATATATTGAGATAAGTCATACTCAGTCCTAGAGCTGACAGGCAGAGTGTGCTGCAAAATACTGACTTATTAGGTTGTTTTGCAGGATTTTGCAAACCTTTTGCAAAGCTTTCTTGGATTTAGCATGAATTTCTGATCAGAAGAAATAAGAGCAGTAGCCTGACAAGCAGACCTCTTACCTAGAAAGAGAGAGGTTGATGCTCATGGCCTTGTTCTGACTGGATAAGACTAAGAACTTCCACCTGTGTTCTTACACCCCAGCTACAGGTTACGGTAGTGGTATGTGAGTAACACATATCCAGTAAAAAGGCTCGGACATTCTTGGGTTTGACTTAGTATGGAATTGGTATATATTTATGTATATATTTAAAATGTTCCATACTTAGGAGAACATCTTTTTGACTATTGAACAGGTGTTGAATAGAATAGAAGAAAAGTTCAGTTCATAAGTTTGAAGCTTGTTTTTTTCCTACAAGATCAATACAGTTTGTATTGTAAGTATAATGGCTGGCTTTAAAAGTGCCCACCAAGCATTTTAAAAACAAGACTGTGATACTTCAATTATGTTCTTAAGAATGCATAAACATCTCTTGTGAGAAGTCTGTGAGAATTATATGCATTAGACATTGTGAAAAATAATTTAAGGAAAAAGCAACAACAACCAATAACCAATGTCTTTCCGCATTTCTTGGCAGAAGTTTGTCAGGTGTTTCATCTTCCGCACAGTTAAGGGGGCTTTAAAAAGAAAGGGTCATTCACACAAGGCCAGGCTTTCAGCACCTGAAATCTGGATTTTTATGCTAATACCACTAGCCACTAGGGTCTTTAAACCTTGTGACCAATGATTCAGTGAAATGCAAGGTTCACCCAGCTAAAAAATCTGATAAAAAAGTTCAAAACATCTCCATTCAACTCTTCTGTGTAACCATATCATAGGATTGTAGAGACTCTAACTGAACATTTATACAGGCTCTATAAAATGTGCTAGATAATCACAAGATAAGGACCAAACAATCTCAGGATGCTCTTTTCCAATATCTGTGTGTTCAGTGCCTCCTTCAGTAGGACTTCTGTCTCATTCTGCAAGTCCTACATGCCAAAGCAGTGCAAATGCTACAGACAGAGGTCCTCCAGTTTGGATGCATCTGAGAAGAATTAATGAGAAAAAGAGCAAGAATGGCATGCCAAAGTCATCCTACGATATCTGGGTAAGTACATACAGTCCTTCTTTAAGAAATGCTTTCATGTGTACAGTTAGTTATTGTACTTTGGACACAGAAAAGCATTTTCAGTCTTAAATAATCACACTGTCTCTATACCAAGGTGTCTGAATGAATGTGCAAAATGAGTATATACTGGCAATAGGCCTATGAAATGGAATAATACTGACATAATGAATTTTTCTGGGAAAGAACTCAAAAAACCAGACTTGCCCAAGTCATACTGACAGAAAATTGTGATGCAGGGAGCAGAATTTAGATCTTCAAAGTCACAGGTTAAATGATTCTCCTACTAGAAAGATTTCTCTCATTATTGAAACCAGGAACACACAAAATGAAGAAAAAACAGAGGAAAGCTCATGGATCTAAAAGACTTCCCAGAAATAATTCTAAAAATCTACAGAATTTAATAGACGGTAATAACTATGCCATTATTTTTGAAATTGTGCCATAAAATTCTACTCAAGATATTAAAAGGCTCTTAAAATTTAAATAATTATTTCAAAAATCCAAAGAGAATTTGTCATCCTTGGTTATATTCTAGGAAAGTTTTCTACAAGTATATCCAAAGTGTACAGAATGGGAAAGCTGGACTAATATATCAGTTTACCTCTGATCCAGGAAACCACGGGAATGGATGAAAACCAGACAGACTGAAAGATAGATCTTGATTCAGATTCATCAAAATCTGGACATACATGATATGGCCAGTCTTTATTAAGGAATTCATTTTAATGCATTAGATTCTCAGCCTAGTTATTTTCAAGATATAGAGGATCACCTGAAGAATCCATTCAGGATCGTGATTCATCACTGTTATCAAATACATGGACAACATGCACAGCACATGATGCAGCCCTTCGATGATTTACCAGTTTAGAACCTATACCGTTTTGGTCAAAAATGACTTAACATTAATTTCTTGAAGATTTTTCTTCAGCCAAATCTTTGTTATTTCCAGAGATGCACAAAGCAGATTTATCAATGATAGGATACAGAATGTCCATGGTCACTACATATTCTAAATTTCAGAGTTACTGGAATTTACTCCTTGAATACTCTACACCCTCCAAAGCATCTAAGCAGCAATTCTAGTCACTGAAATTCTTGTGCTATCTACTCAATACTCATAACACTGTAAGGAGTAATAGACATCTTGCTCTCTCTTGAACATCCAGTGTGTCTCTGTTCCATCCTTATTTTGCGGGAGATAATTTTCACTTGCCATGAATTGCTACAGAGACTGCTTCAAAGGTCTCTGGTGTGTCCAAAGGCTGGTTCAGCCTCTATCTAAATTTCAAAGATGCCACTGATTGGTGATGAAATGGAAGTGAGTTTCAGGACTTGACATTCTAACGCACATGAGGTACGAATTTCCATTATTTGGCTTGTTGATGTTACCAGAGTTTGCTGTAGGCTTATTTTCTTTCTCTGTCCCAAAGAGTGAAACGGCTAGGAGTCTATCAGTTTGAAGAAGCTTGTTCACTCCAGTCTGAATTGCAGGAAAACAGGTGTAGAAATCTTTGGGAAAAAAAAAATCCTTAAATGTCTTGAACAAATATTTTCCTTTTTCATCTCTGTAAAAAAAAATCCAGGATAGCACTAAAATTCCTTCAACTTGCAAAGGGCTATGAGATAGTTTGTGAAAAATTAAACATACTTTAGCTCACCAAGTCTTGCCTTTCTTTTTCACCAAAAGGATAATTCTGGAGTCCCTAGATAGTGACTCAGGTAGATCTCATAGCGTTAATGGTAACTGTTATGGCAATTATAATACCCTGCAACCATATTTTTCCTGTGGTGAATATTAGAAGTAGTGCAGACTGTGACCTGATTAGCATTGATGTAAAATAGGAGTAGCTAGATACCTAATGTTAACGACATCAGCCACAGGGTCATGATGAATGGCATGTTGTGATGCCATCAGCCTCCTTCCTCCCACCCCAATCAGTCTGTGTGCTCCAGAAAGTACAGCAATGACAGGAGTAAAGCACTGACTCATGGAGAGATTTTGTTGAACTAGAGCTGTAGGTCACATTCTTACAGTGTTTACATGTGTTCACATTTGATATTATCAGATAAAATGATATGGACACACGTCTAAAGCTCAACTTGAGCTACATTTTATTACCTTATTATTACATGGTAGGTCAGTGCGCATAAAATGGATTGTAAACTTTAAACAATCTATTTAATCATTCTGGATTTATTGTGACAACCACCTGTGAGACAGAGGTGCCCGGTGATGGCACCTAGGCTGACCACGGTGTTGCCTGAAATCAGACTGTAGTTAAGGCAATAGTTTGTAATTCAACCAACCATATTAAACAGTGAAATGGATTTATGATGGTGTTGTGTGAGAGAAATGAAGGTCAGTTTTCAACAGTGAAGGTACTGTTGACTGGAGAAGTATATGACTAAATTACATGTCAGTTTCTGTCATCCTTAAAAAACAGAAAAGAAGCTGAATGAACTTCCATTGCTCTGTGGTTTAAAAGATTCCCTCTCCTTCCCCACAAGATAAGCCGGATGATCATATCAAGAGAGTGATACCTTATTATTCATCTTACATCAGCTAAAAATAAAAACAACATCATGTCTGGCTGAATCTAATGTTGGAATGATATTTCATAAATTAGATTTTTTTAGCATTTCACCAATAAAATTAATAATAAGCTTAAAAAAGAAAACCCATTTTACCATAGATATCTTCTGCACAGATGGACAGAATCTTGCCGATGGTTGTTTTGTAGACTACTGCAAAAATTGGGGTATTTTGGAACTAAATGTTATCAAAGTCCTATGGGGGGAAGGGAGAGCCTGCTGCCTAACTGAAAAAAACCTTTCATTTTTATGTTATTTCTTATTATGTTGAATATGTAACTGTGATAGGAGCCTCTCACCACCTTGTTTCACCTCACAGCTGCCTGCTAGGATCTTTTATCTACAGATGCTCACCTGCATAAATATCTCTAAAGCTGTCAGTATAAATATAGGCAAATCTACAACAGATGCACCAGTGCACCTTGGGAGGAATTCTTCATGGACATAAAACCAACAACTCTCCCCTTCCCATCATATTTTTTTCTTTTTGATCTTAAGGTGCACATCTGTGCCATCTTCACTTTAACATTGTTCTTTGCCTTTATATAAAGGACCCTATCCTACCTCATACCCACATTCTGGTCATAATTGTGAAAATCATTTTGCACAGATTTTAAATTGTGCTTCTTCTTAAAATGTAAGTGAAAAAAAAATCCAAACTTATATAAAATCCTAAGGGAGGGATGGGAGAGAAAGGTAAAAAGGTGTATCTTTGAATCAGACAGCCAGATTAGCATGGAACCTCTTTATTTGTAATTTAAAAAAATTCTTGGGACTAGGATGATACATAACCAAAGAAAAATTGAAAGTCTCACCAATGCAGAGAAAAATCTGAAATTCCATAGAAACCCTCCTGGCTATTCAACATTTAATATAGCAAGCTTTGAGACTTATTAATTCCAGTGACACTGAAGCCTGCCAAGAAGACTGTCCAAACCCTAGCTGGGAATTTTATCTGTGGTCCTACCAACTCAGCTCTTAAAGCACAAGCTATAATGAAGACTCAGACCCAAAGCCATCAAAGAGTCAAGGATCAATTGTTATCAGAGTAAGAGAAGCTAAGGTGCTTAGCAATTTGCAGGATTGCTGGAAAGAAGTATGACATGTATTCATTTGATTATGGTACATAAAGAATGTGGGTTGAATCAAATAAATGGTGGCTTTGTATTTAGTCCTTGATTGACTGAAAGCATAAATTAATCAAGACTAGGTCTACAGCTGAAAGGAAAGACATCTGATCCTTTTGCTAATCACCAACATAGGAATAGAGTACAGTATGGTGCAGCAACAATATTGAACTTGGCTAGTGACACAGTTGTGCTGCATTCTACAACAAATGCAATGCATTATCTTTACTCTCTTCTTACTCTGTTTGGACAAATGTCTGTAGTTCAGACAATATTTTGCAAGAAATAAATCGGAAGATCAGTTTGTATTTTAGAAAAATAAATCAGAAAGGTATCACATTGCTTAAAAGTCTTACAAAACCTTAGAAGCCCCAGATAGACTACTGGTGTAACTGCTTGCTGGGGATGCTATTCACTCACTGTGGAGGGGAAAGTTTTTCCTGATTTCAACAGAATGGTAAGAGATCACACAGAGAGGATCTAAACAGCCAGAACCATTTGAGAGGAAAAATCTGCCCACTGGTTTTAAATTTATGAAGGTGTAAGAAGCTCTGCAGAAGAAGAGTTCGTTGTAGACTCCATGTCCATTTTATAGAAGTTCAACAATGCTATTAAATGTATTTGCAACTAGGGAAGTTTTAGTAAGCTGTCGGGTGTTGACAAGAGGGTTTACAATTAAAATTGATTTGCAATCCAAAACCCATAGACAGTGCATGCAGCTCTATTGTGATTTTTTTTTTCTTATTTTTAATTCTCCATTAAACCCTAACCTGTTATGGAAATCGTGTTGCCTACACAATACATCTGGAACTGCTGTTTGCATCTGCAGAAGTGCAGTTACTTCTACAACCACCTCCATAGGTAAGGAGTTTGCCTTGCTAAAAGACTCTTACTTACTGGATCGCAGGGCACATAGGGGCTATAGCCTTCCCTTCAGGACTGTTTGATGCTGCAAAGCCATAATTGCAGCTGTGGGTCAGCAGTTGCCAGCAAAGAATTCTTGTCCCCTCCCTCACAGTACAACAGAGTGCTTGTGTGAAGCCGTCTGCTGATGGTCAATTAAAGGGAGCACCAGTGAGTGCCATTGTTTCATTCTCCTCCTGGGATCAGTATAACAATGGGTTTCTTTTTGCCTAAGGAGGATAAATAAATATCAATATCAATATAGATACAATCCTGATGTGCTCATGTAATTATATATAGAGGTGTATAAAATGGAGTTTTGACTATATTCCCAATCAGATGCATTGCTGTTTTGTATCATTGGTTTCAAGACACATGCATTAGAAGAACTGTGTTATTGTGTCAGAAGAACTAGTTACCGAAATCTTTTCCCCAATCTCCAGTACGGAAAGAAGAAGGATGAAGGGGATGGGATGGTGGGTTATAAGATGCTGAGAAAGCCACCTATCTGTTTTCCTTTGCTTCTGATCAAACTAGAGAGCCAGTGGATTAGGGGTAAATGCACAGAAATCTTTTTATTTCTTAATGTAATTCAGAAAAATGCCTGCAGGTGAATTGTAACAGAGCATGCAGAATACAGTTAGGAAAGAACTGGTGTCTCTATGTAAGTGGACTGGTTATGCTGACCTTGATAAAGTGATTAAACCATGCATCATTATGCTCCACAGTAAACTTATGTTTAGTTCAAAACAGAGTTTGAGGAAAAACTCTAGGAAAATGCGCAAAATGCCAAAGGAGGAGTGAGATCTGAGCAGGACTGAATGTTACTTTTAAGCTTGTATGCTTCCTTTGATGCAGGCTTATAAATCCAATTAACATTAATGAGAAATGTGTTATGCCCATACGCTGAGATCCCCTACTGCCCCTCCAAGATTTCTGTCTATGATTCAAATATTGAACTGTTACATTTAAAGCATATTTTGACTTGAAAAGTTTCAAAGTTTTATGTTTATTCTGCCTTAATAAAAATTAATAGCAACAAAATATAATTGCTTCAGTAATGTTTTGCAATAACATCGTTCTTTTACGTTTCTGCAGTTTGCATTGACACAAATAATGTCAATGTGTTTTGCACATATCACATAACTTAGATTGTATAAATCACAAAGTGATGACAGTACCGTAAACATTGTTTTGTAAGGTGTTCAAGTCAGATTTCTAAAGAGAGAAATAATAAATCAAATGTGGGGGGATCTCTGATTTGGAGAAAAAAATTAAATAGAGCTTAGATCTACAGAAAAACTATTCCTGGTTTCAAGACAGCATTCCTCAAAGAAGCAAAAATCTTCAAAATGGAATGAAAGACTTCAATTGTTTCCTGAAACAGATTTTTAAATGAGGAAAGTAAAGCATCTGCATTATTAATCAGAAAAACACATCCTACGAATTTTAAAACTGTATTTGTTATTTTCTACTGAACACAGTGTTCCTCACAACCTGACAAGGTGATGATCCCAGAACCAAAACAGATGGTCTTTAAAAAGTTCTACAGATCCCCTCTCCTAATGAATCTCAAGAATCCTACAGGATTTATAATAAAGCTACTCATACATATAAAAAGAGATGTACTTCTTCAGTAGCTTCCTTAACAATATTTCTATGAAATCAATTACCTATGTCTGGTGGGTTTAATGTCTAACTTAAGAGACATCTCCTTGCTGTTCCACAATTGGTGCTGCAATGCTATATTCTGAGCTTTAATTATTCTTCTTCCCTTCCAGATTGGGGTGTGTGCATAGGTTTTTTCTTATGCCCAGTTTTGCTCTGTCAGCTACTTCAAATTCAGTCAACTTTTCACTTTCCCTATTAGCCCTTCCATGACTTTCCCATTCTACCCTCTTGGCATGGAAAAAGATCAGCATCAATTTCTCAAGCTGCCACTGGGTTCTTTCTCAATCCCTATCACTGCTGTGAGTCAACAGTTCACTCCTCTCTTGTATTAGTTAGACAAATGCTGACCTGTGACTTCTGCATTTCTGCATACCTCTGCTTCTTTTAAAATTACCTCCTCATCCCAGAACACTGTGTATTTTGTTCTACCTGTTACATGCTGAAACCAGTTATATTCTATACCTTGGAAAGACATGGTTATTTTGTGATATGGCTGTATAATGAATCATTGAGTGCCACTCCTTCAGTCAGCCACAGCAATACAGGTTATGATAGAGTGACTACATCAGTGGACAAGGGAGGAGCTACGGATGTCATCAATCTGGACTTCTGTAAGGCCTTTGACACGATCCCCCACAACATCCTTCTCTCTAAATTGGAGAGATACGGATTTGATGGGTGGACTGTTCGGTGGATAAGGAATTGGTTGGATGGTCATATCCAGAGAGTAGTGGTCAACGTCTCAATGTCCAGATGGAGATCAGTGACGAGTGGTGTCCCTCAGGGGTCCGTACTGGAACCAATACTGTTTAATATCTTCATCAGTGACAGAAACAGTGGGATCAAGTGCACGTTCAGCAAGTTTGCAGATGACACCAAGATGAATGGTGCAGTTGACATGCCTGAGGGATGACCAAGCTCGAGAAATGGGCCCATGTGAACTTCATGAGGTTCAACAAGGCCAAGTGCAAAGCCCTGCACCCGGGTCGGGGCAAACCCCGGTATCAATACAGGCTGGGGGATGAAGGGATTGAGAGCAGCCCTGCCGAGAACAACTTGGCAGTACTGATGGATGAAAAGCTGGACATGAGCCAGCAATGTGTACTTGCAGCCCAGAAAGCCAACTGTATCCTGCGCTGCATCAAAAGATTCTATGATATTAAGCAGTAACACTACTTAAGTACATGTACTTTGTATATTGTCAGGTATAGATAATAAAATAAAGTCTTTCTTAAAAAAAATACTGTTGTAACCATCTTATATCTTTATTTATAGTATTTGAACAATGATTTAACATATTTCTACCAAGTAGCTGGTTCCTGAGGACACCCGCAGACAACTCAAACCTTCTGTAAATTGCTCCTACAAGAATTAAGCGCTCCCTGGCCTGGAAAGTTACCGAACTGAAACAATAGAACTTCTAATTGCTTCAGGTTCTTCTGACTGACCAGAAAGGAAAGCAGGGTGAAATATGTACATTGTGTTTCACAGAGTTTATGCAAGCATCCCCATGCTTTTCTCATCGTCAGTTATACGAGTTCATTATATGAGTCCAAACACAGCCAAAAAGCCAGTGAAACTCTTAATTGCAAGTTTCAGCTGGCTTCCCACTGAAGTAATATGAGACTTCAAAACTACAAAACAACTCAAATTCCTTAAGAAATCATAGCGCAATGGAAATCAATAGTGGAATAGATTTATTAAATCATATACCCTAGTAATCTCACAGTATGTTATCTATCCCTACTGTTTTGCGTGCTTTATCCAGTCTTGTTTCCAAAGTCCTACACAACCATTGTGAAAACATTTCAATGTTTCTTCAAAATTACTGAATAAAATATAATTATGAGTAGAAAACGGATGCTTCCTGAACTTTTTTTGCAGAGTATGTATCTCATTTCAGACATTGTAATGGATCTTTTGCTGCTAGGAAAATGTTCACAACATTTAAACTACATTTTGGTGGTGTTGATTTTTTTTGTTTTATCTAACTGCTCCTATATGTACTCCCTCTGTATTATATAGAAATACTTTTCTGCTCCTGAAGCCCTTCAGATAACTGTAGAGAACAATCACGCAATCCTGCCATCCCGCAATCCCTTTTTACTGAAATAGCATATATTTGGTTCTTTTAATCTTCACAGAATCACAGAATCATTAAGGTTGGAAAAGACCTGTAAGATCATCAAGTCCAACCATCAACCCAACACCATCATGCCCACTAAACCATGTCCCACAGTGCCACGTCTACACGTTCCTTGAACAGCTCCAGTGATGGTGACTCCACCACCTCCCCGGGCAGCCTGTTCCAATGCTTCACCACTTTCTCAGTAAAGAAATTTTTCCTAATATCCAGACTAAACCTCCCCTGGTGCAACTTGAGGCCATTTCCTCTCATCCTATCTTACTCTAACCTCCTTTGTTTGTTGCTGGTGTTCACTGTACCCCCTCTTCTTTGTGATAATGTGATCCTGTTTGTAATGTTCCATAGGAATCTCTTCCAAGAATTAGACTTTTAATAACATTTTCAATCAGTGTATTTTACATGGTTTGAGGTCATTATAGAAATTATGTGCAACTCCAATGTATGCCTTCTAATAGCCCTCAGCTAGTAGAAATTCTCTTGTTGTTCAAGTGGAAGAGGCCTATGATTTCAGAGAAGAAAGTTGTAATTTCCTCTTCATTCATCCATTCAGTTAGCTGGTAAATGTGATTTCTGAGTATACAAGCATCCATGAATGGCTTTATAATGATCCTGCAGTAAATTAATGTGATTTAATCTGAAGAGACTTGAAGGCAGCAGCTGCATCAGATGATATTGCCCTCCTCCTGAAACGCAACAGTAGTTTTGGTGGTATATCAGAAAAGCGATCTTTTGCAGAGGGGCAAATGGCAAACAGGACAGATGAAAAATATCTAAAAGACCATCATTTCGGCTACCTTACTAATAGGACTGCTGATGAGAGAGTATAGTTTCAAAAAGAAAAGAGATGGGGAGGTAGAACCGGAAGGAGGGAAATGTAGCCAGGAGGAAAATAAAGCTTTTGAGTTAGAGCTTGCACTGTGAAATATTAAGAAGCAGAGATCCCTTGTAAAATGTAGCTGAATGAAACCTGCAGGGCATAGACATGGCCATGAACATAAAAACCTGGACAATTCATTCACTCATAAGCACTGCAGATTTTCTTGAAGGTAGAACAAGATAGGAAAAAAAGGATGAAGAAATCAAAATTCAGAGAAGCTACTAGTAATGCAACCTTAGAAAAGCTTAGATAAAGATATGTAACATTATTTCTCTGGGAAGGTAAGAAACAATGCACAGAACCTATCGGATATCCCCTCCATCTCATTTTATGGACTATCTTACTTTACTTTGTCTTCCTTAGGGACTGACTTCTTTGGTTTCCTGCCTTGACACAGACGACTCTGTTCTTCATGAATCCTAGCTCATTGATCTCCTTATAGCAGACCTATGAACCTGCCACCATTGTCCCAACAACTGTAAAAGAAATGAGGAGAGGACACGTTGCATCTCCTGCCACACCAGGTAGCAAAAAAAGATAATAATTATTTTCTCAATTCCATTAGCAGTCAGAGTAAGTGTGGATTCTGTTAAAGAGCTCAGGCTTCTGACTCAGCCTTCATATGACCTCTAGTAAGGGGTTAAGCACTCAAACTTCCAAGAAATCATCTGTGCTAAGCCATTTCACCAAAACCCTCTTGTGCATGTACAGATTTTGCCTTGCAAGCTATGAATGATAAAACATCCACACATTTCTAAAAATATAGTAGTGTATAGTAATATCATATATTACTGAGTTCCTACACACAGAAATCAATACCTAGTGAAATCAATGATTAGAAAAATGCAGCTAAAAATAGTATCCAGTTAAAGCTGATGTAGCTTTAAGTAACATGTTTTTAATGATATTTTCCAATGAATTACAAATATCAGTGAAATTGAATACACTTATTTTTCATTCATTTCAGAGAAAACTTTTCTTTCACAGTTCACTGTCTCCATTAGAATATTTTAATGCACTTAAAGTACTTAGCACCTTTTGTGAAATACATGTCTTCAGACATACACAGTATTTTGAAAAATAACGAATGCTTATTTTTATTAACCCTTCAAAGCATTTGAGAATTACTTCTATGCTGTGGTTGTTTCCACATGCAGATCATTTGTCTTCCTTTAATAACTAGAGGTAACGAGTTGGTATTCTGCACTTGTATGCATGCAATGTAAATGAGGAACAGTCATTTCACTGGTAAAAGTTTAATTTGCTGAATTATCTCCATGCTCTGGCATTGTAGTTATATAGCCTCTGAGTTAATGTGCAGCATATGAGAGAACTCTCATGAAAACAGTGATGAGGATAACTCCCTATTTATTTATTTGTAATCAGGAAGATAAACAAACTCATTTTTCCTCACCATGAAACCAAGACAAACTCTAAATCTAAAACCCCACTCTAAACAACAATATATTAAGCCATGCAAGTATCATTTGCACATACTTTGTGTATGAGATCAGTTAAGAAACAGACTTATCTCACAGAAAATGGACATCCACCAGTCAGGATATTTTTAGTTTGGAAGGATGTTCTGTTAAAACAAAGATAGCAGACTTGGAAGATCACATATCACTGAATTTGTTTTGCTCTGCTCAAACATTCTTAATGAACAAGGTAGTAAAGGAGAAAAAAACAGAAAATACAAAAATATAAAAAACCAGAAGAGACTGGCAGCTACCACCAAGGAAAAATGTTGCAACTGGATTGGAACCTCTTCCACTTCTTTTATATCATCAAATGAATTTATTTTGCATAAGTCATAGTAAGAGCTGGGGCATAAATATTTCAAGGGCTCTTTCTCCATGTAGAAACAATCAACCTTTATCTAGCAATTAAAATAAAAAAAAAATTGGAGGGAATATACAAGCTATAACTACAAAAAAAATGGAGTAAAGGGGAAGTTTGCTCTCCAGGAATCACCATGTTTATTCTGTCACCCTCTATCTATTTGGCTAAGCACTGTTTTATTTATAAAAATATATTGAAGGGTCAGGTGGAACTCAGGGTTACAACAAAGGAGATAAATGATGGGAAAATATTGTGACACTTGGAGAAAGCAAAGTTCAGGAGTGAAAGGCAGAAAGCTCAAGAGGAATGAAAGTGTCTGAGATGAAACTAAGTCTGCCCAGCAGAAGCCTTTAGGGCAAGCATGGGATGGGACAATATGGGATTAAATGGGTTGAGATGAGATGGTTAAGGACAGAAAAATTGATGAGAAAATAACAATTAAAGTACAATAGAGCAAAATTACCTGATATTCAGATTATTTATGTCCCATATGATAGCAATTATGAAAGCCTAGAAAGCTTAAAACACCCGCTGGGTCATGAGCTGCCTGAAGAAACCCAACATTTTGGAGAATTATAGTAGCATATATAATTTTGAAGTTGCACATACATGTGAGTGACATATACATATTTTGAGGTGAATATGGTACCTGTTAGTAAAAAAGGGTATGAACTGAGATATTGTGTTTACGTGGCAAGGTTTTGGGGGGGTGCTGCAGGGGTGGCCTCTGTGAGAAGAGACCAGGGGTTGCCCTCATGTTGGAGATCTTGTTCCAGCCGGCTCCAAATTGGATCTACCACTGGCCAAAGCTGAGCCCATCAGCGACACTGATGGAGCCCCTGTGAAAATATATTTAAGAAAGAGCAAAAAATGCTGTGCAGCAGCTGTGGCAGAGAGGAGTAAGAAAAATGTGAGAGGAGGAGACCTGCAGACACCAAGGTCAGTGAAGGAGGGGGAGGAGGTACTCCAGGCACTGGAGCAGAGATTTTCCTGCAACCCGTGGTAAAGACCATGGTGGCACAGGTTGCCCCCGTGCAGCCCATGGGGGACCATGGTGGAGCAGATATCCACCTGCAGCCCATGGAGGACCTCATGCCACAGCAGGTGGAGATGCCCTGAAGGGAGCTGCAGCCCGTGGTGAGGGGTCCATGCAGGAGCAGTCTCCCACGCTGGAGAAGTCCATTCCTGAAGGACTGTGCCCCATGGAAGGGACCCATGCTGGAGCAGTTCATGAAGGACTGCAAGTCCATGGGAAGGACCCACGCTGGAGCAGTTCATGAAGGGCTGTCTCCTGTGGGAGGGACCCCACGCTGGAGCAGGGGAGGAGTGTGAAGAGGAAGGAGCGGCAGAGACACAGTGTTATGAACTGACTGCAACCCCCATACCCCATCCCTCCTGCACCACTCAGAGAGGGGGAGGTAGAGGAGTCGGGAGTGAAGGAGAGAAGGAGCCTGAGAAGAACGGGGCGGGGGGGCGGGGAAGAGGTATAGGGAAGTTGGTTTTAGTTTGTTTTTTGTTTCTCACAATCCTACTCTATTTTTAGTTGGCAATAAATTAAGTTAATCTTCCCAAAGTCAAGTCTGTTTTGCCCATGACAGTAACTGGTGAGCAATCTCCCTATCCTTATCTCAACCCATGAGTTTTTTCATCTTATTTTCTCCCCCTGTCCTTCTGAGGAGGGGGAGTGAGAGACCAGCTTGGTGGTCACCTGGCAGCCAGCCAAGGTTAACCCACCGCAATTGCACATGAGGAAGAGAACTTGAATTTGGTAGCAAAAAAAGTTATATTAAGATTTATACCCATACATGAGATCCAGGGTTTAATGTAGAACAAAGTTTGCCGTTCTAGTGTATGTACATTAAAGTACTAAACTGCAGGAAGTAAAATTCCTACAAGAAGAAAAATCTGTCCGAATGAATGGTCTATCAATCCCCCACTGCCATAGTACTTAATGCTTCCATCAACAGGAAGAGGTTAATGTGAAAATAAAGAAATGTTGAAGGTGAAATTAGATGGATTTGTAAAAAACAATATTATGCTGGCTTCATGCCAGGTGTCAGGCAAACTCACAGGATACACCCTTCAGGACTCTTCCTGAAAGGAAAGAAAGTTTGGGTGGAGTTTGGCAAAGCATAAAGCAGAAATCCCAGGCATATCCGTGAAAGGGCAGAGTGCTTAGATTAAAAGCAAATTTGCTCCTTCCAGGAAGTGAGTATCAGATCAGTACTGCTGAGACTTGGCTAGCAAATCAATAAATGGACAGGAGAACAGAATGTTACCCAGTAGCTGTAATTTTCCTCCTAGAAAGGAGGAAAGAAAGTATTTTTTGGTAGGAACCAAGTTAAGAAGAATTTTTGGACTGTTATTCCTGTGTCTATATATACATATTTACATAGTGGAAATACATTTATCTACTAAAGTATGACTAACAGATCTCGGAAAAATAAGTAAATACAACTAACATAGATACTAGAAGATTACATTTTTCAAATCCTAGCAATGTGCCTATATGAGTGCTACTCAGGACCAAGCTCTTAGTATTTTTGGTTGCGTGGAATGGGATCCTCTTTGAATATGAACACTAACAAGTAGCCAGAAGGGACAGAGTGCATAATATTTACAGGGAATAATTTGGGTCTCAGATGTCTTCATTATGCTCAGAAAGTAGAACATCAAAATGTGTGCATAGGCATGTCGGTATAAAACAGAAATAGAATGGCTATGTGCAAAAAATCTGTGTGCAATTCTCTCTTTCACTGGAATACCTGATAGCTATTCTCATTTTTAAGCATTTTAGAAACATCTTTCTTATTTTAGAGACCTAACAGAGGGTTAAAAAGCAACAAAAGTAACATTTTGTGTCTTTAACTACAAAGGTTTTAGAAAATTATAATTAAGCCAACACTGAGCCCATTTTAAAATCGTGTCTCACAAGTGCTCCTGCATAAAGGAGATGACAGTAAGTGGGCTGAAACATATGATCTGGGGTTTCACTCAGTCTTTGATTTCATGAATGTAAGACATGAATAAGGACTATAGGATCACAATCATAAAATTCAGCAATGTTTGCCAGGGAGCTAGCGAATTGCAAAACTAAACAATTCTAAAGCTTTCCTCTATTCAATAAAATCTGTAAAGCTTACTCCAGTTCTCACAGAAGGCAAAGGCAACCTACTTGTTGCCTTCTAGTCACCATGGATTAGATCTTTTGTCATTGATCATCTTGTAAGGAATACAAGGCTCTGTCCATTGATGCAAATGATACATTCAAAATAAACCCTCATTGTAAGACTAATTGCTGTTATATGATAACACAAATGACAAGCTTATTTTCTAATATGCATGTTTCAGATGATAATCTGAATGCAGTGTGCTAATGCGTTGCATTGAGGTATACTGAATTACTGAAGGTCAATTCAGAGAAGTTATTTAGCAATGAGGGTATATAATGACATTCACTAGGAACAAAGGAAGTAAGTAATTTTCTTTATAGATGAAGAAGAGCGGAGTACATTTTCCTTCTGTGCATGTACATTATGAGACTAAAAGAGAGGAGGTACGTCCAGGGTGTTGTTCAGTTGCTGTTTCCTTGGTAGTAGTGGACTCTGAAAGTAGTAGTAGTGACTCCGTCATTAACTTTTTAGGCAAGAAAGTGCTTTGAACACTTGAGTATCTTAAACTCAACAGGAATTTTCTGCCTGCCTCATCGAGCTAAACTTGCACTTCACTGTGAGCCTGTTTTTGAAGGAGTTTCACATGAAGTTCAACTGTTGAGATTCTTTTAAATTTCTTTATTTTTGCAGGGCGATTTATTTCACTATCTGTCTTTTAAGCAGGATGCAGCAACCTTAGTTAATGAAGACAGAAGCAAAAGAAAACCTGCTATAAATTCATTATTGCTTCTACTTCAAAGAGCCAGGTTTTCTACAATACTGTTAAGGATCGTAAAACCCAGGGACAAATAAAAATAAAAAGAACTTGACAGGACCTATTTTTTGGAAGTGCATCTGTTCTGGAGAACTGACAGAATCTAGAGGGCTAGTTGATGGAGGCTGTCCAAGTCAGCTGCTTTTAATATATACAAATCAGAAATAAACACCTAAAATCAGTTTGTTATAGTAAACACTGTGAGCAAAGCTTTGCAGGAGAGTCAGCTGTGGATTTCTGCATGTAAGAAAGAAGAATTAACTATTTCCAAGTAAGCCTTCTTGGGTTTGTTTTGTTGTGTTGTTTTTTTCCAAACAGAATGTGTGGAATGTGTGATGTATTCTCTGGGATCCCACAAACTAGTTTCTCCAAGTCAATGCAAAACATGTACTCATTATCATGTATCACATATAGCGTATACTACAGCCACAAGGGACCACTCTGATCATAGACCTTATGATAACATATACTGAAGAATTCCACTCCCGTTCACTAACTTCTGCATCATGCTGGCTACCTTCTGGCTGAACAAGAAAACACATCCATCTCTTTAAGCCCCACCTCAGTAAAGACTTCAAGTGTTGATAAATTCACACCTTTCCTTGGTTGACTGTAGTAGTAACTAAATAAATGTTAAAGGAGGTGTACTTCAGTTCCTGCTTGAATTTGTTTAATCTTATTTCAACACAAAATGCTTCAAACCAGCAAGAACAATCAATTTTGAAAGCATTTCTGTTTCATAACATCCACTTTTAAGTCTCACAGGAAGGACAGATTTTGCTTCAGTAGTGCTGAAAAACAGCACTGGTAATTATCCTGGATTGAGAAAAGGCCTATTAAATGCTTTGAGTTGGAGGGAAAGAGCCTTTTCAATTCCCTCTTTTAAAAACAAAGGCAAACACCTTAAAACTGAGCTATGCAACAACAAAACTGTTCCATATAGAACTAATACAAAACCCAAAGTATTTTTTTGGTAACACTTTGAGACTTTTTTTTTTTTTTGTTTCCTTTTAGGGATCATCACAAATCAGATATTGAAATACAAACCTCTGCAAATTCAGACCCAGGGTATTTAAATTAGTTTAAATCCTACACCATAAGTTTTTGGAGATTAACTCCAAAACTGGGTTTTACTTTCTGCTCCAATTCAGAAGGAGTAGAAATCCCACATCACAAGAAACATCATTAAATATTTCATTCCAGCATGGCCTCTCTCTCATGACAATGTTAAGAGGAGTACAAATTGTGCACAGATAGTCCATCACGTAAAATATATCTAGGAATTTGTATAGCTGGAGGAAGTTACTTGTTCCAGAAAATTAAAACTAATTTCATTTTCACAAAGTATTATATAAAACATAGGCGCTGGTATTTTTTGAAAATATGGTAACGTTAACTTGACCTGATTTTAATTATTTTCTTAGCCTCTGATGCTTCCTACTATAAGATTGGAAATATGTTGGGTACCCTCTAGTGGGCAAAATAACATATAACTTATTAGGTTATCAAAAAACAAGAATTTGTGCCTGTATTTCAAGCCAGTGAAATAGAATGTTTTCAAGTTTAGAAAGAATATGAAAATTTCTCAGCCAGTTATGATCAAAAAAAATATATCTAATTTAAAAAAAAAATTAACATTTCATTTCGCTTCTAGAATAAACCATGTGACCAAAGCCACATAACAGGTTTCTTTTCTCTCTCACTGGCTGGAATGACCCACTGCAATTTCATGGCACTGATCTGACTGTTTAGTCCCAAGGTAATGGTTGTGGTTTTTTCAGAGTTCTGCCAATAAAGGCACAAAAGTCCCTTTAAAATGCAAGCTAAGCAAAAACTCAGCCTAGGAAACTATCATCTATTTTTTTTTTGTAGTATACTTCATAAGAAAGTACAAAGTGAGAATATTATTTAAAAATTATATTATTTTTTTTTAACAGAGAATCAGGAGTCCCCAGCTTCTGCTGAACTCAGATTCATACACACATGTTTTTTATCTCACTTCAGCTACTCACTAACCGTTCAATGTCCACAGATATGGATCAGACGTTGTAGATTTTATTGGTTTTCTCTAAAAAGAAGCTGTGAAAACGTCACAGCTGAATTGAGGATTATTGTGGTTCATAGATGCTGCAAATATTTTTTCCTTATAACAGACATTAAAAGGTATCATTGGGTGAACCATTACTGGCTACCTGGAGCAAGCAGTAAATCAGATATGGTAAATTTACTTTTTTTCCTGTAATTTGTTCTTATATCTTATCTGTCAACTTCTTTGAGGAATGTGAAATTGCTTTTGGCATGTTTTGATGGTCACTACGTAATTTACACTGACTAATTTCTCTTCCACCATGCAACTGGCTGACATCGCTGGTTTGACATATCAATTAACACTTTGTCAGTCTTTCCTTCCCACATTATTCACTAGTAGGTCACCTTCACTTATATACCATCATTATATCATTTAATCACATAGCTATTTCCATCACTAATTTGACATGTACATTATTAGCGCTTCTGTTTTCTGGATGCAAATTAGATGAAATATAATTTGACTTGGAATTCAAGAATGTTTCTCTCCTCACGTGTTAGAAAATTTCGTAATACATATTTCATGTTCTCTTTGTCTCAGTATTTCCTTTTTTATTATCAGGTACCTAGGACTGCACACAATAAAGGATTTATGTGTTTAAAACCAGTGCAGCAGCAAAGTTACATTTTCGAAAAAGGAATAGAGCTCCCCAAGGCATGGACTTGGGTATCTCAGAATGGGATCCAAAACAGTTAGCACACAGACAGACCTCCTGTTAGCCAATAAGGGTTCTTAGACAGGAGGATAACCAAAAACATCCCTTTTCAGAGCACAGATTCAGAGACTCCCTCTGTACACAGCCTGATTCATAGACTAAGACCCTCCCCTCCATTTTCCCACTGAATTCTTTTATTCCAGAGGCGTGAGCCAGGCTCAATTCTGGAGCCTGGCTGGTGACAGTTGTAGCGCTGCCCAGTTAAGTGGCATGGCAGACAGGCCTTATCTAGGACATGAAAAGCCAGAGTTTCAACTTTCTTTTCAGTTTCAAATGTTTGAAATTGTATTTTTCACCTCCTGGGAGACTGCCCTAATCAGCAAGTAAATATGCCTATCTGGGCAGAGCATATGCCTTTCTGCTGAATTGCACCAACATTTACCAAAGGACACGTGGGTGGTGAGCAGAGCAGGGTACTGCAGCTAGCTGTGAAGCAGAGACCTGTGTTCCCTGCCTCTGTGCAGCTACTGTTCCTACGTGGATTTTGTATTAAACAGTTACTGGTTGCAATGAACAGGAGACAGACACAAGATATGCTGTTATTATGGTTAATATAATTGTCTTTTATTTTAGAAAAATAAACAATCCTGCTTATCTGAAGGAAAAAGTAATTATCCACATGCCATATTAAAATATTCTGGGGAGCATTCTGCTTTGTCTCCTATTGCCTTCCTCTCTCTGGTCCATATGACTAAACTTCTCTCACGTGAGAGCAGAGAAAAAAATATTCCATTACCTTGAAAAGAAAAACCCTTGTGAGGGGACAGGGAAGTTTTAGGGTAATCATCTTTCAGCCACAAATAATAGATAGATGTATCCCACTAACAACAACGCAAGATTAGATTATAAAACCACTTTTCCAAGGTTTATGCAATCTCCATATTTCAGGCAAAATCTTTTGTTCATCTTCACATTTGAAGAAAAATAAATAAAACTTCCCTACCTCATGTAGCTTTTTTCTGAGGTGTTATGATATTCATACTTATAGGACAGTTTACATGTATACTGTACACCTGGGAGTTTCTCTCCAGTCTAAAAGACTGATTAGTATTTCTTTCATGCCTGAACCGAGTTCAAAATGATCTCAACTAGAAGAAAGGGAGGGGAATCCAAATCTTTTTCTTGAGCCCAAGGGCTCAAAAGGTAAGGCGAAATAAGAAATCCCATGTAGAGCATTTGTGTCACTATTTTTCTCAAAGAAATGACACCAACTGTTCTTAAAATCAAAATCAAACTCCTTATACTAACCCAGAGAAACAACTAAATTTTGAAAACCAGTTTACTTTGGTTATTTCTATAACTAATCATTTTTTAGCATAATGTGTTCTATAAATATCCCAGCTTTATGTAGCTCCTCTGTTTTGCTTTCTATATAGATATTTTTAACATATGATATGTTTAGGAGATCGGGATAAATGAAGCCTGCTTCCTCAGTCTAGAAGTCTAGTGGTAACTGTATTTTTGTGAAGAGCTGGAAAAGCTTGGCTTAAATTTTAATACAAACATTTTGTAAAATTAAGCAGATGGTTGCTGGCACTATAGCATTATCTAACTGAAACGAGTGCTAGAAATTCTAAACACTTGTACAGGCAATGAAAATATTACTGAATTTAAATCATCGAAACAACAAGCTCTTCTCAAAATTAGCACATCTTTTGATGACAGAGAAGTCATACACATACACCAAGGAAGGAAGACTGCTTATTTTAAGGTGGTAAATTATACGTACTGAAATAATAATGGCTTAATACTTCTCAAAAGAAGGGCACTTTAAAAGTGACCAGACATACAAAGATGTTAGCCCATTTTCCAGCGAGCAGTTTAGGAGAAATCTAGGCCCACTACATAGCTGCCCTATTCATTTTTTGTTTCCTTTCCACATTGGAAGCAGAAGGCAGAGTTACTAAGGGGGTTGCGGGTTCTGTTCCTGTAATATAAATGTTCTGATTTAGTCACAGAATCACTAAGGTTGGAAAAGACTTGTAAGAACATCAAGTCTCACCATCAACCCAACACCACCATGCCCACTAAACCATGTCCCACAATGCCACGTCCACACGTTCCTTGAACACCTCCAGAGATGGTGACTCCACCACTTCCCTGGGCAGTTTATTCCAGTGTCTCACCACTTTCTCAGTAAAGAATTTTTTCCTAATATCGAGTCTAAACCTCCCCTGGTGCAATTTGAGGCCATTTCCTGTTGTCCTGTCGCTAGTCACATCACTTGGGAGAAGAGACCAACACCCACCTCACCACAACCCCCTTTCAGGTAATTGTAGAGAGCGATGAGGTCTCCCCGCAGCCTCCTCTTCTCCAGACTGAACAACCCCAGTTCCCTCAGCCGCTCCTCATCAGACTTGTGCTCCAGACCCCTCACCAGCTTTGTCGCCCTTCTCTGGACACGCTCCAGCACCTCAATGTCCTTCTTGTAGTGAGGGGCCCAAAACTGAACACAGTACTCGAGGTGCGGCCTCACCAGCGCTGAGTACAGGGGCACGATCACCTCCCTACTCCTGTTGGCCACACTGTTTCTGATACAGGCCAGGATGCTGTTGGCCTTCTTGGCCACCTGGGCACACTGCTGGCTCATCTTCAGCCGGCTGTCAATCAACACCCCCAGGTCCTTTTCTGCAGGGCAGCTTTCCAGCCACTCGTCCCCAAGCCTGTAGCGTTGCCTGGGGTTGTTGTGACCCAAGTGCAGGACCCGGCACTTGGCCTTGTTGAACCTCATCCAATTGGCCTGGGCCCATCGATCCAGCCTGTCCAGATCCCTCTGCAGAGCCTTCCGACCCTCGCTAGTTTCACCACTTATCTCACAAAGCCACTCACAGGAATAAGGTTTCCCTCACATCAGGTCCCTGGAACTGCCTGCACTGTATCCCTGGAACAGGCTTAGAGCAGGAAGGAAGCTGATTTAATAAAGGTCAGAGGCATGATATCACCCTTTCCTCCTGCTACAAAGGCACGTGAGTGCTTGTAACAGGTTTCCTCCCGCCACTGTCAAAGAAATGAGTTTCCAAGGTGGGTTGCCTTGCAGGGCTGGTCCTGGCAAGGTGGGAATACTTCTCCTCTGTTCAAGCTGCCCTCTCAACATAATCCCTCGGAACCTAAATCAAAATTGGGGTCAAAATGAGTACCTTCCCTTGGCTATAGGTAAACTTCTCATATCTCTGCAATGAATCTATAAACTACCACAGTGTACATCAGTCCAGCTCTGCATCATTCCTAGCCCTGCCTCAACCTCTCCCTGCAAGACTTACTGCGCCAATGCTCCTAAGCAAGGCTTTCTCTGCACTTTCCCACTCCTCCTTCACCCTGCCCCAGCAATGTCCTCCCTGAGTTTCTTGCTCTGCTTCCAAAAATTCTCCTGCAATGTGCCCCCAGTCTCTAGTTCCTCACATGCATTTTGCACCCCTTGTCTATAGAGTCACTACCCCTTGTCTGGGTAACTGTGCTGCAGGAAACAAGCACCAGCTGGCTGCTAGCATTATAAATATTATTAATCACTGGAATTGTCCACTAATTTTGAACTCTGGAAGTCATTCTGTTCTCAGATGCTCAGTAAATCAATAATTTTTTTTTTTTGTATATGTGTATTATGTCACAGTAATCTGCATATTTATTTTGCTTTTTTATAAACAGACTTTCAGTTTTTAAATTTTTTTGCAAAGAGCATGACTTTCTAAAAATTAATGATCTGCAATCATCCATAGACAACACTTCAAAAGAAATTCAGGTGGGCAACATATGTTCTCTTCTTGCCAATCTCAGCTAGTCTAATGGCTTTTGATAATATCCAGCAAAGTGCTCACAGCCCACAGACTGCAGGTACTGTTGCTTGTAGAATTTGGCATTACCTATATGTCAGTTGTGGTTTCTTCTTCCTGACTGGCTCATCTTATCTCTAAATGAGCCAGAAAAAAATCACTGGAGCTTTTAAACTTTCAAAGAAAAAGTCAAAAAAGCAAGCTAAAGGCAATCTAGGATATTACAGATGGCCCCAAGTATTTTCCACCCCTTTTTTGTTAAAGATGGCTGCTTTTTATTATGTTCAGGGACCCTAGGCTTAAAGATACTTGAGTGACTCCCTGACTAAGACATGTGATAGATGATTTTATTGTCTTGAAGATAGTCAATCTAATCTACTTTATTTTCTTATTTATGACACTGCCCACACATTCATCTGGATGTAAATACTGCTGGATTCCTCCTGTGAAAAGCGAGTGGAATTAGCTCTCCAGCCACAATTTTCTCTTGTCATGTTGTTTCTCAGCAGATTCTGTGACTCTTTCCGTCCTCTGACCAGGAATGCTGTCACCTTACCGGCAATGACAAAAAAAATGGTATCTTTCACAGATCAATCCTCTGAAATCAAAACATCTGGCTAGGGCTAGCCTCAGAGGTTTGGGGGTTGGGATTTCTTTTTTTTTTCTTTTTTTTTTCTGTAAAAATAAAAACACTTTGCCTGGGAATCTGTTATAGAATTTCTTCCAGACCGCCCACATTACAAGGATCCATAATCTTGCAACCATGCACTGAACACAGAAGAGTAACCTCTTGTTTCATATGTTAAGGATTGAATAAACAGTGGTGGTTTTTCCTCTGTATATGTTCAGTGAACATTTGCTACTGTGGACAGACTGCGGGAATTCACACAGACTAGCATGCCCATCTTTTGCACAGCCCCTTTTTAGATTCAGGTGGATGACTTGGCAAGATGCTATGGGACCGCTTGATGTACAGATGCTCTGAAGTGTAACAGATTTGATTAGAACAGTAGGCAGCTTGATTTCTTGTACGAGACTATCTCATGGTTTCTCCCTCATGTGCCACAGCAATAAATGAATGATAGCTCTGAAGCTAACTGGATGCTATTCAATTTAGATGATGTCTGCTTTCAAGTCAGAAGTAACACAGACAGAAATACAGGAAAAGGAATCTAGACAACATTGTGTACCTGTCTGACCCAGGTACTGAACTTGAACAACCTAAAAGAACTATAAAAATCACATAGATAATATTGTAAATGCTATTTGAAAGCTTCTTTCTCCTATTCCTCAGTCTTTAAATCCTGCTTTCCAACCCTGCACAGACATTTTCACTTCAGCAGATGTTTCCCCTTTGAGCTTTTCCTATTTAATATATTTCAAACTGAAGTCTCAAGCTGCTTGCTCACCTCTTGTTACTTCTATGGATCAGTTGAGATGGAAGGAGAAAAATAGCTTAAGCAGATGTTTCAGAAGTTAGAAGTATTGGAAAAAAAAATGGAAGTTGCTAATGTGGATTTTATATTTGTGTGTGGCAGCATTAACAGATGCTCACAGACTAATAACTACTTCTATCATTTTCCATGGAAACTGATAGCAAATTTGAATTTTAAAAAGTTGCTTTGAAAAGCTCACATTAAGTAATATGATTTATTACATACAGTGAAAGACAATGAAATTTTGCCAGGGAAGCATTTATTATATTTCAAACAAATGAAAATGACAGACCCTTGCACCAAGGAATTTAGCAGGTTGTGGGTTCCCTGTATGTGGGTGTACCAAATGCTGAGAAGAAGAAATTAGCCTCCCTACACTGAGCTTCACAAGACCCATTCACAGGCCTACGCTCCTTTTTGTCTCTTCTACTCTTAATACAGTAAAAGTAATACAAAGACACCTCTAGTATATCTTGGTTGCAGTGACTATACCTCTTAAATACGAACAAGCAGGCTTAGTGCACGTATTTGTACACACTGTCCTGATTTGGCTAATGGCAACTTTAAAAAATGCAGAATACCTTGAGCACCACCAAAGGATTTATAAACTATTGAAGGCTATCCAGACCTTTCTATAAGTGATGTCCTGGTGGGTGTTTAAAAAAAAAAACACCACAGAAAACCAACAACTTTTATCCTAGAGCACAAGTCTAAAGAGGGGGTACAAAACATGGGAAAAGCCAAGCTTTTGAATTTTTTTTTATTTTACTTGTTAATGCTCATCTTCCTAGCCTCTTTTCAGACTTATGTTACCAGGCTGAGGACCAGAGTAGAGATCAGTTCTAGGGAGCAACAGAAGATGGCTCAATGGAGAGAACTATCTCTGACAAAGACAAGCTACAGGAAATAGAAGCCTTTAGGAGCACTATTTTAGGGTATCCTTTGCAGTCAAAGAAAGCTGGCGACGGAACAGTGAGAGTTAACACAGGACACAATACCACAAACAAGTTCAAGTTTGGTACCTGATGGATTAGTTACTGCACATACAAACAGTATGAAAACTATTCCAATTTATAAATATATTCAATGAGACAGTGAAACTAGGTGATTTGCCCAAGGCCAGATAGCAAACTGTGGCAGAATTGAAAACAAAACCCTACTCCTCTCCACACTCTCCTGTCCTATTCTGAGTCTCAGCCATGGACCTTAACTGTGGGACAGTTCTGCATTGCAACACAACCTTACAGAATCCTACTGAAAACCTCGATCCATTTCACCTTCACATCAATGGCTGTCCAAAAATCCTTTGATTTCCACAAGATCTGAAGTGCATCTTTTATGAGTGAAAAATTAAGAAACTAGATTTTTTGCCCTTCAGTTTTCAGTGATAGACACTTTCACACTACATATTGGTGTAAAAATGTTAGTCATATGGTAAAAGCAGCATATGCCAAACTGTTATGAAGTTTTTTTAATGCACTCTTATAACATGCTTTATGTTTTCTATACTGAGAGATAGAAGAAGCTTGAAGCACCTGAGAGAATAAGAAATGCACAAAGCCGCAGGGAATAAACTTCAGAGAATAGTCATCATGTAAGCAGCAGCAATTATATTTTAGCATAAGTCTAGTTATTTGTGAACCAAAAACTATGTTTTGAGTTTTGTTTGTAGAGTGGAAATAAATCTCTACACAGGAGAAAACCAGATTGTTATGGCAGCTGAAAAATTCAATGGTCTTGCAAGAAACACTACACCTATTTAAATTCAGACCTATATACATAGTTAGCACTGTGGGAGGTTTGTATTATCTTCCTTTATTTTTGAATGATAGAGTGAAGCATTGTTAACATAGAACGGGACGTAAATATTTATTCTCTTTCTCCCTTTTTACCTTCCTTCTCTTCCATTTATTCTTTGGGTCAGAACTTGATTCAGCTGAAGTTAACTGCACGTAATTCATTAACTTCACGTACACAGAATTGGGGGGGATCTCTTATACTTTTCTCCACAGAATTCTCTTCTCTGCCAGTTTTCTAAGCAGTGAAAAGGGAGTAACACTGCTTACTAGATTCGGAAATGTTACCTGAGCACCACATGATCCTTTTTGCATAATAGTCTTTTGCTCCATAATTTCAAATAAAAGGTGCACAAAGTTGATCTTAAGTGAAAATGTGAATTCCTAAGCTAAATCTGTAGCAAATTTCTTTTACATTTTCTTTTGTATACTTTACTGAAAGGGGATCCCTTAACAAAAAAAATCAGCAAGAAGTATGCACACTGTTGTTTAGGCTAGTCAAACATGTACTCTTAGTGAAGATACATTTAGAATGCTGTGTTTTGATACAGTGCTGTTTGACACAGGGTTATGGATCAGAATATACCTACCCACATCTCATTAAAGGTACAGTACGTGTTGCAAGTCTGATTTCCATTGGTCCCTTAGTGCTTATACTACTCTGATTCTCTGCTGAAAATTGGTATGAAAGCCATTTTTAGTAATTAAATTTCTATTTATTTTTTAGCTATTAGTGTTTGGGAGCAGGTGATAAAAAATAAAAGGGTAAGTCAACATTTGTGACTGTGGGCATAGTTTGAAGAAGCCAGTGAAGAACTATTTGCATTATCCGTTCTAGACACTTGCCCTGAGTAATGCACTCTTTAATTCTATGATCTTGGGATCTTACCATTCTATGAAAAAAAAAGAATACATCAGAAAATGAGTGCTGGGTTTTTACTTAGAGAAGAATAACAATATTCGTATTTGCAGAAGTGAGTTCTTGTATTTTCATTGGAACTACGAATGTTTTCCAGCACGTGTGCTTCCAGTATTAATTCATTCATTAAAATGGTATTAAAATAATATAAAGGGACTGTTCTTGAACTTACAAAAGCTTACAAATTCTTAATCAAGTGAAATTTGCACAGAGCTGCACTTCAGTAGTATATAGTGGTTTTCCTCTGAAATACAATATGACAGTGTTCTCAATATAGCATTTGGGCTGGAAAATAATTACTTTTAAATGATGTCACTGGACTTAAATAATATAATTTCCTAGATTTTTTTATATTTATGCTTTAAGCATTTAATAGAACAATTTAAGAATAAATTAGTAAAAGATTTTTTTAAAAAAATATATCTGTGTCACTAAAAATGATTTTATGTTACAAAAAGAATCCAGAAATAAGTTCACTTTCATATTGCATATTAGTCTACTTTTTGATTCAATAAAAAAACAGTAACGAAAAAACTTTTAGAGAGCTAATTATTTACAGAAGTGTTGCTTGACAGCACTCGCAAATTAATTCCCCTAGTCACAAGCCAAAGGAAAAGTATCTGTCTAGTTCCTCTACCTCAGACAAACTTCCCTTTCTTCTGAAAGGCATACCTTTCCTCCTCCTGGTCTTTCTTCCATCTCTGACAGGTATTGCTGATAGGGAAGCAGGCAGTACCTGCCTCTCAGGGTGTAAAAGCTTGCCTCATTCCTGCCTACACTCCTGTGACTTGGTTATATGAAAGCAGGCTGTTCAGTGATCACCTAGAGCCAGAGCATCTGACAGCCGTCATAGTATCGCTGAATAATTTAGGTTGGAAGAGCTCTCTGCAGGTTATCTCATCCAACATCCTGCTCAAAGCGGGGCTGGCTTTGAGGTTAGATCAGGTTGTTCAGAGTCAAATCCAGTCGAGGTTCAGGTATCTCCAAGGACAGAGATTCCACAGCTTCTCTGTGTAAGCTGGTCTAATCTTTCATCACCCTCACTGTGAAGAATTTTTCCCTTAGATTCTGTTGGAATTTGTCTTGTTCAAGTTTGTGTCTGTTGCATCTTGCCCTCTTATTGTGCACTTCTCAGAAGAGTGGCTCCATCTTCTCTGTAACTACTCATTAAAGGAAATGAAGAGAGCATTTAAGTCTCCCATATGTTTGCTTACATATCCGTAACTCGATTTTACTCAATTGGAAGTACTTCACTTCCTCAGACTCTGCCACTCGGCACAGAAACCTGTAAGCAGACCTTACCAGGAAAGAGCTCGGTGAGAAGTACCTCATTCATCCATGCTTGCCTTCCACACACACGCTTGACTTCCTGCATGTTGGAACAGACCATTCTTGTGCTTTGTGGTACTTGATCTAGAGTTTTTCTTCTCTGACCTTGGTGTTCCCTTTACCTCTTCTCTCTTCTCTCTTCTCTCTTCTCTCTTCTCTCTTCTCTCTTCTCTTCTCTTCTCTTCCTGATGTTTTCTGCCTTTTCTTAAATATGTTTTCCCAGAGACACCACGACTTCACCAGTGGGCTCAGCTGTGTCCTGCAGAGGGTCTGTTGTGGAGTCAGCTGTGTCCGGCACAGGGCAGACCCTGACCTCTTCCCACACAGGCCACCCTTGCACCCTCCCACTACCAAAACCTTGCCACATGCACCCAATACAATACTGTATTTCTGTGTATTTCTGAAAAAGTGTGGCAATCATAGTGCTTACTCCTGAGAACACCCTGAGACTTCGTGAAAGCATATACCTGCATCTTTCTGAACTATGATAAATGTTTTAAAATGCTTTACAGCTAACAGTGATCTGATTATAGATACCTGCCATTAAGAACTGGACTCAAATCACGATTTGCAGCATGTGACTCACTAGAAAGTTATACATGCTCTGCAAAATTAAAATGGTGACTATTTCTGTTAACTTTTGCTCTAAATTTGCAATCTGTAACCTAAGATCTTAGTCATTGCTCACCTGCATCAGAGTGAATTGGTTTAATTTGGTTTACTTAAGTATAATTGCTTGCAATTTATACTAATTTAGTATCACCTTCAGTTTACTTCCAACTCCATATATCACTTTCATTCAAATCTGTAGAGATGGATGCATTTGTTCCTGTGAGACATCACTTAAACTGGTAAGGACCTTTCCACTCAAAATAGTTTTTTGCCAGAATAGAGTTACAAAACCAGTAAAATATCAACAATACATTTCTTTCAAATGTACTGATTTAGGATTTTGTAGAGGAAAAGGTGTGTGGAATTTCAGAACACTGGTTGAAAAGACTTCTATTTATTTATTTAGTGTAAAAATATGGCATCTAGGTTGATAAAGGGAGGATCCTGGGCTGGGAGTGAGTGGGTGAGTTGTTTAGGTTTTTTTACTGGACTCCAAAGCACAATAAAGGGAAACTAAAAAGGTAACTGCAGAAAAATATTTTCTTTTGTATAAGAAGTGTTCTGTTTTTGTGGGTATTTACAGTGCATAACTTAATTTTTATTTCTTTGTGTCCTGCTGTGGCATAAAATTATGGTAGCAGAAGGTCAATGAAGGTTTCCTACACTTCTATTGCTTATTAAATGATTGTTCCATTGTGGTTCCCCTTTTTTTATTTCACCAAATATAAGCTAATATTTAGACCAACTAAATTGTTTTAGGTTGTATAACAATATTGAAACAGTGAGTTCTTTAGCCTCCAAACTAATCTCACAAAACTTCTTTCCTGTGCCAATGTTTTACTTATTATTGGCCCTCCACGGCCAAGGAGCCAGAGCTAATGCAATCCAGCTGTAAAGGGAAGCTGAGTGAGTGTGAGATTCCATCTCCAGAGCAGTGCAAAGACACAGACTGGCTGTGAAAATCTGATCAAGAATACATTTCCTTTGATCTAGGGTTTTTTTCTATCTAAAGGCCTACACTTATTTCTTTGCAGTATCTGTATTCATATCCCCAAGTCATATTTTGTGACTTGTGCATTATCCTTTCAATCTCATAAATGTATTAATTTATTTGTATGCCTCTGAGTTTTTACTCTGTCTTGCTTGCTGTTCTTATGAACCGCTACTTTCACATCCAAAATCTCATTTCTGATGTTAGTTTCATTTCCCTTTCCCCACTACCTTGTCCAAATAACAGACCAGAAATAACATAGCTCAGAAGGTAAATTTGATTGTCTCCACCACCACCAAGTGTTGACATATAAGGAAGCTAACACATTTCATTTGCATCTTCATTCCTTTAATAATGTAATGTCCGCTTAACATAAGCGGCTGAAAACGGAAAGAGGATTCTTGGTGTAAAAGCAAGGCTTCAGTAAGGGAAAGTGTTCACCCTGTGCCTTAACAGGAAAAGAAACAAATAAAATGACGAAGTGGCTACTCCACCTCAGGAAAGGTTTCCTAATACCTCCTCCCTAAGCCTCTTTTTGTGGCTCTAGGCAGTAAAAAGTATCAGAGAGCATAGAAGCAAGAAAATAGGTCATTCCTTGTTTAAAAGTTCATGCTGCACAGCGGTTCCTGTCCTTAAAAGCTGTTTTATTTCAGAAAAGCAGCAGGCTGAGTGCAACGCATTGTGCAAAGTTATTCACTACAGTCTTTTGGGGGTTAAAAAAAAAAAAAATCACAAAAGACCAAAACACAGAATAGTTGCCATAGTGAAAAAAGAACCTGCGTTTTGCTAGAACAAAGCCAAGATTGCATAAAGTAGTTCTGATCAACATTTTTTTTGATATAACAGTTTGCTCTCAAGGGAAGAATTTAAATGATTTATGTAGATCCATAGATTTTATCTTGATTTGACTTAAACAGTAGAACTATTGTCTGGAAGATGCAGAACTTCACTGACAAGCATGCACTTTAACTACCTTCTGTCCTCTGTTTGGTACTTGCTCACAGATATTGCTGACAAATAGTAAATGTTCCTCCTTGTCTACGACTTTTATACAATAAAGGTGTGGTCAACATTAGCCATGAACAGAATAACAAACATTTAAAATAATTTTCTGGGGTTCTTCTCAATCATTTTTATGGTGGTTGGCATTGCACTTCCCCTTTCATTACACTGAAAATATTTTTATCAAGATGCTTAGCAGGTTGCAATGCCTTCCTAATCAAAGCTCTAAAGTACTGGCTGTCTGCATTAGATCTCCTTCCCTGGTAGTTTCATACTGTTAACCAGTCTCCCTCTTGAGTGCAATACCTGAGTTCTACAGAACTTCTCTCTTTCACATTTCAGGTTCAGGGTCAGAGAGAAGAGACCTAACTCACAGTGCTCCTTGATGAAACTTCCATTCGCTGATAGCTGTGTTTAACCCACAGGGTACACCAATCTTCTCAGTTATTCACCTGTTGCTATTCAAGTTTCAGCAGTACAGTTACCTGATGAACACAGGCTGATTCACTTCAAAGAAGTACTTACCATTCAATCTTCCTCTTTTCTGCAGAGAGGCTTTTTTCTAGTGAGGGGAACATGCACAGCAGTGAAGTTAATATGCCCATGAGAGTCAGATTACATTGAACGGGACAGGACAGGGAGAAAGGAAAAATATCAATAGGTCCTACATATTTAATGTGAATCTAAAAGATGAATGCATTGCTATGGATTTGTATGATTTCTAGACTAAGCAGAAGTAATGGCTGCACAAAGGTGCACAAGCTGCATCCAGACATCACCATGATACATCCAGAGATCACCATGATACAAATGTAGTGTATCTCTCACCAGCTGCTGAATGCTCCATGACCTGTGCTGCACGTAGTGTTCATACAGAGTCATAAACATGCAATCATTGTTCCCCTTCTCCTACTAGCCAAGATCTTACTAGATCTTAAGTAATCAAATACCAAGATCAGCAAGCAATTGTACCTGGTACCCATACATTAAGAATCACATACATATACCACTGTATAAAATCACTGTATAAAAAGACAAGGATTGAGGCAAGTAAAACAGGCAGGCAGAACAAAAGGCAGCAGCAGATGCAGATACCAATATTACAAACACTTACTAAATATTTTTAGTTCAGCTCTCAGCATCAGTGCAGATTATTTTTGAACACCAAGGACAAGTAGCATGAGTAACATGGGGAAACAGACTAATACAGGGAAATAGAGTAGATGCTAGTAGTAGCAAGCTAAATTGAGGAAAAAACTCCTGCATCTTCTCCCATTGGTGTCAAAAATGTGGTGAGTTTTCCAGTCACGTTTCTGTACCTTCTTTGGTGATCCTACTGCAACAGCAGACAAGGAAAATTGGTTTTTTCCATCTGCAGTGTCTCCAACGTAGGGGTCGGACAATTTGGAGAAAAGTCAGGTTGAAAAACAGGCCCTAGAGTAAAGTCTCGTAAAAGGTCATTAATACACTGAAAATGCCCTTTGATCTGATATCCTTCTAGTTCTCAGAATCCTCTTCAGCCCTTCTCTTAAAAAAGGCAAATTTTGTACAATGCATATCAAGACACAGGCCTAATTTGCCTATATCATGTCTTTATTAATTTATGTTCCTCCACACACATCCCATGGTCTGCAAACTTCATGTGCCAGTTTTTCTTCTGCTCTGCACCTCCCTTCATATGATCCTATTTTCTTTCTCATTATTATGCCTAAAATTGGAGCACCTTTTCAGCTATTTTAACCTCTTCTAATTTTCTACTTAACCAAAGTCAGCAGCCACCATTAATTCTGCCCTTTTATTGGATGGTCTGATCAATGTATTATCAGACAGAATGCAAAATGATCTTAGAAATGCACATGCAGATTAAAAAAAAAATTACATACTAAGAAAGTGAGACTGAAATTGAAGCTTTCATACATAACATGAGAAGAAAAATTATAAAGATTGGGGGAAAAAATCTAAGTGGTCTCATCATTTAAAGAAAGCAAGTGTCCTTAAAAGCCAGTTCTAAAACAAATCCCACCTAAACCAGAATGGGGAGAACCAGCACCTCATAAAATTATTTCATAGTTAAAAGTTCAAGTTTTACGAAGAACTGTACAGCCCTGCTTTGAAATTCCAGCCTGACAATTAAGACAAAGGCAATTTTAAGGATCAAGAAAAACATAATGATCCTAGATTTGTATATGAATATGATGATTAAAGGTCTGATTAATTTAAGATAATGATGGAATAAAAACTTGTATCTTAATGGAAGATGATAATCTAATTGCAAATCTTCTCCAGATGTGAATATACCAGAGGGAGATACAAGAGAGTGTCAGAGTTCACATTTATTTTGCTGCAAGAAGGAACATAAGGTCTTTTCTGTGAATTATACAAGAGTAAATACATTCAACTTAGGTGGTGAACTGCAAAGCACCCCATTAATATTGCTATTGGAAAAGTTCAGAGCCTAGCAATACCTAAGAAAAATATGTTTATGGAAGAAAGGCACCTCTCCAGACCTTTCCTAAAATCCCTCCCCATGCCACCCAACAGCTTTCTTCTCCCCTCCATCACTCCAAATATATTAGTTTATTGGAAAATCCTTACTCCCTTAGGACCACTTCAGATTTCTGATATACATCCTGTGCTGCATATTACAGCATGCGAGAGGATCTTTTGGCTTGCATTTTAACAGAGAACGAATAAAAATCAAGTACAACAGAAAAAACATATGTCTCAATGCCATTCATCCTTCCACACAACTGAGCTCAAGTATCAAGTTCTCATCATATTTATCATGACATTAATAAGAAGCATGAATCTTGCACAACTTTTGTCCTTCTAAGCCATTTAGTAACGTATTTCACTGCCAAAGTTTTCCTCAGAGACTTATCTTCACAAGAAAATGGTAAGGCACTCTGATTCCAGGGTCACAAATATTCAGGTTCCCTGACACTCCATGTCTTTATCCCTCAAGAGTTACTACTTTTCTGTCTAACCCCAGACAGCTTGATTTTGGCAAAAAAAAGGAAGACACAGGCAGAATATAGTGCCATTGTCACAGGCACAGTTAAGAAATAAAGTTAAATGTGACAAACGAAAAGCTGAAGGATAGGAACTTCTCCCACATACTAAAAATAAAGTTATTTAATGAAATCTTACAGTCCCATAGCTGGACTGTCCTAGTGCTGTCAGAGGAAACAAGACAGGAGAAGCAGGCAAACAGCAACCCTCCAAGCCTGTCAGTTACCTTTCATTATTATAGGACAAATATGGCACTACACTGAGATCCCTTTTTTTCAAATTCCAAAGAAATCGAAAAAGTAAGAGTGAAATTTTGCATGCAAATTTTCATAGCTCTATTAATAAATAAAAATATGCAAATCAACAGAGAAGTTTTTCTGTTATGCTTATTTTAAAGGAATATTCCAAATTGCAATATACACGCAATAATATTGCCTTTGGTATATGTTGCTTATTTTTTGGTCTTAAAACAGATACAAGAAGGCTAAAATTATGGAATTCCTATTTATGAATGGAGCTGGAATGACATCTTACATTTGGTTTGGAGCAAGAGATACAGAAGAAGCTGTGTATCACTGACCTTCAGCTGATGAGTTGCCTGCCTTTTGAAATCTCTTCATGTTCTACAATGGAAAATGATCTTTTGCAGCTTCACAAAAGGGAATATCGTCACTGAATTTCAGGGTCCAAACCATTTCCTGTTGTAACTCTGTTTTAAATGCACGTCCTGTTTTATCAGCTCTATATTTATTTAAAAACCAAAACATTTAATTTTTTTCAGATACTAATTTATTTTAACTATTGAACTTCTGTACATATTGAGATAGTCTTTAAGTTTTATTTAGGAAAATGTTTAGAATTCTCAAACCTTTCCCTTTTACTTTCACCTTGAAACACACTGTATTGCCTGCACATATTTAGGGAAATGGATTTTTAGTTAGATTTTAACACATTTCTGAGGGAAGTAAAAGTATTTTCGCACTTTCTGTCTAGCATAAAAGAACAGGACTAATGGAGTCAAATTTGCTGGAGCGTGTCCAGAGAAGGGCGACAAAGCTGGTGAGGGGTCTGGAGCACAAGTCTTATGAGGAGCGGCTGAGGGAACTGGGGTTTTTCAGTCTGGAGAAGAGGAGGCTGAGGGGAGACCTTATCGCTCTCTACAGTTACCTGAAAGGAGGTTGTAGAGAGGTGGGTGTTGGTCTCTTCTCCCAGGTGACTAGCGACAGGACAAGAGGAAATGGCCTCAAGTTGCACCAGGGGAGATTTAGACTCGATATTAGGAAAAAAATTCTTTACTGAGAGAGTGGTGAGACACTGGAATAAACTGCCCAGGGAAGTGGTGGAGTCAACATCACTGGAGGTGTTCATGGAATGTGTGGACGAGGCATTGTGGCACATGGTTTAATGGGCATGGTGGTGTTTGTTGGTTGATGGTTGGACTTGATGATCTTACAGGTTTTTTCCAACCTTAGTGATTCTGTGATTCTGTGATTCTTCCAACTGTTTTGAAATACAGAATCACAGAATCATTACAGTTGGAAAAGACCTGTATGATCATCAAGTCCAACCATCAGCCCAACACCACCATGCCCACTAAACCATGTCCCACAGTGCCACGTCTACATGTTCTTTGAACACCTCCAGTGATGGTGCCTCCACCACCTCCCTGGGCAGCCTGTTCCAATGCTTCACCACTCCCTCAGTAAAAAATTTTTTCCTAATATCCAGTCTAAACACTTGAAAAAAATTGTCTGAGAAAAACCTTTTGAATAGTTCAATTGCTGTTGGAAAATATTTGGGGAAAAAAATCAGTACTGCTTACAGATCTACTGGAGATATCTAACTGCCTTTGTAGTCTAACAGACAGATTGTTTGGACTGTGCATAAAGCAAGAAAATACTCCAAATGCAGTGTGTAAGCCACCTCCTGGAGCTACTGGAAGGTCATTATTGCCCTTCAAAAAAACCATGCAAATACTTAGCTAATCCATTTTTTGTTCCCTAGGAGTTTGATTCTTAATGTTATAAAAAAATAAGCTAAATCCCATCTGATTATCAGCTTTCAAATAGGGACACAGTGGGTCAACAGAAATTGTTTCTTAAAATTGGAAAATCTTGCAAAGAACAATTAAAAACCCAACAGAACACTGCAGCAAACCACATCAAATGAGAATTAATCTACAGAGTAATGTTCCATTTTTGCCAAGACTCACGATTTTGTTGACTTCAGTGAATAAAACTATATACAAGTTAAGGTCTGATTTATGAATTGGAGAAAGTAATAGTGAAAATACAAATGACTTCAGAATTCAAAATGAAGTTTAGATATCTTTTTACAACAAAAAGATGGCAGAGTCTATGTAACTACAGCAAAAACTTAATGAAAAGTATTTTCTTTATTCTGTCTTGCCTTTAGTACTTGGAGTGATAAAAACCCCACAATATACAAGTTTTTCAATATATGCAAGTATAGCACAGAAATAAATCTGCCTTTTGAGCCAGAATTTATGCTAAAACACTATTTCCCATCACAATTTACAAAGATCAGTTCCAGGTGTTCTCTAATTAGCAGAGTAGCAGACTTTGCAGTTGCCATTCACATTATCTGTGTTCACAGACTTACATTGCATCCAGCAGCTTCTTAATCCCTCAAAGGCATTTTTTAAAATGTAAAGGAAAAAGAAGATTATGAACTCCGAAAGATCATTGTGACCTCTGTCAACTCAGCCTTTCTGACAGAAGCTTTATCCTTTTCTCCCTTAGAAACATCAAAACTCACTTGATTTTAGCAGTGCAAAAAAATTACTGTCTAAAAAATTTTTGTCACATATATCTGTTTCTCCCACCAGAAACTCACCACTTCCTTTCCTTGTGCAAACCATTAACATGTTGGATCAATTCTGCCATATTCAGAAAATAGCAAGTAATATCTTTCCTTATAATTCTTTCTCCATCCAAGGATTCAGGGAACTCAGGTAAACAAGAATTAGTTAAATCATAGGTCATAATTCATAGTGTGCTGGTTTTGGCTGGGATGTAGTTAATTTTCTTCATAGTAGCTAGTATGGGGCTGTGTTTTGGATTTGTGCTGAAAACAGTGTTGGTACACAGGGATGTTTTAGTTACTGCTGAGCAGTGCTTACACAGAGTCCAGGCCTTTTCTGCTTCTCACACCGCCCCGCCAGCGAGTAGGCTGGGGGTGCACAAGAAGTTGGGAGGGGATACAGCCGGGACAGCTGACCACAACTGACCAAAGGGATATTCCATACCATATGATGTCATGCTCAGCATATAAACTAGGGGGAAAGCTGGCCGGGGGACCGCTGCTTGGGCTGGGCATCGGTTGGAGGGTGGTGAGCAATTGTTTTCATTTGCATCACTTGCCTTTCTTGTTTGTTGTTGTTATTTTCCTTTTTATTACAATTTTTAGTATTATTATTTTATTTCATTTCCCTTAAAAACTGTTCTTATCTCACCCCATGAGCTTTCTCACTTTTACTTTTCCGATTCTCTCCCCCATCCTGCTGGGGCAGGGGGGCAGTGAGCGAGTGGCTGCATGGTGCTTAGTTGCCGGTTGGGGTTAAACCACAACACAGAGGAAAAAACTATTTTCTGTGATAGCAAGAGCAACATAACACTAATAGTAGGTTCTTTCCAATGTATTTAATCACCTGTATATATTAGTAAGCTCTTCTGTCACATTCAGTCATGTCACCCTTGCATAGATTCAGTCTGCTGGGTTTTTTAACCTCTACTACAATAACTAGTCTACTCCTCTCACACTGGCACTCATCTGGAATTGGACTCTGAGTGATAAAATAAAGCTGTCATTAAGTTACTGTGAACATATTCACACTCTAGATATTTAATTTACTTATGTCATCTTCAAAAAAAGAGCCATAATAACAAAATATGAATATTGCTCTTTTTTTACCACCCATTTTTATATAGTGTTTTCAACTGCTGATCTCAAGACAGTCTTTAAAAGAAGTTAACTATAATTGCCCTAGACAATCAATTAAATTCAGTTTTTATGAACTGGTTACCAGTGAATATATTTGAGTTTTCTAAACATGAACATGTACTTAAATACTGATAACTGGGAAACTCTTGTGATACAAAACCAGAGGTGTAAGTGTGCAAATTTATGATGCCTTTTCCATAGGCTGATTGCTCAAAAATATTGGGGAGGAAGGTGAGGTACAATATCATTTTCTTCCTTTTATTGAATTGGTGTTAGTACCCCAAATCAGTGCATTTATCATCATTTTGGTATTTCCTTTACCATTGATTAACTCAGAATTTGGTCTTCGTAAGCTAAAAATTAGAATTTTTAAGGTCAATGCAGTTACATTGTTGTGAAGTTTGGGTTAGGTATCAATTTTAAATATTTCCAGGTCATTAACCATGTGGAGGTTTGACATTTCAGCATGCAATTAAAGGCTAGGAATGCATCAGGCCACATGCAAATAACACTTGGCATGATACACAATTTCTACTGCTGCTTCAGAGATTCTGTAGTGACTTCCTAAAGTGTTCCTCACATGTTACCTTTTCTTTCACTATGAAGAGGAATATTGTTTCTTTATCTTATACAGTCATCACTGATTTACTGAGATATTCTCTAGAGCTATGATTCATCAAAGTGAACGCCAAATAAATGCCACACTAGTGTATATATAATAACAAGTGTTGCCTAGTTGAGCTTGTGTCACTACAAATCACCTCACCAGACACTGGCATTCTCTCTTTTCTTAGCCTCAGTGGGTCATTTCTACCTCCAGGTAGACACATGTTTGCAGGTAATGTTTGCATCCAGTTGGTTGATTTGGAGTTCTTGTGCAGTGTGAAGGCCAGAGGTCAACTTGCAGCCTCAGGATTTCACTGAAGACAATGGGAACCATGAGAAAAAGCCCTAGCTTTTGAAAGACAAGGGGTGTCCCTGAGTTAGTAGGGTAACACATGGGTTCAATAAGCTAAAATCCTCACAAGGAAAACAGGATTGTTTTCATCATCTTGCTGTTACATTATCATTCACACATGAAAAAAACAAAGACAATAAATGAAAGTAGATGTACATCCAATTAAAGCTAGGTAGTGATATAGAAGAATAAAAAGCTAAATGCATCATATAAGAGCAACTCTTTCTCTTCAGACCTATTTTCATGATAGACTTTAAAGGAGCATTCATAACCAGAGCAGGTAGCATACTGAAATTTGGGTTTATAGTTCAAGAACCAAATACCCATTTCATAAGTATAGCTTAGGAGAACAACAGAATTAAGCACAGTATAAGAATTTATTTACTGTACTGCACTAATGATTAAACTTGTCAAGGAAATGAGTGAGTAAATGAAATTTGCTGCTTAAGTTGTACTTATTAGCTGAAATATTTATCGAAATAAGGACACATTATAAACACATCTGAAGAGGTAAAAAATACTCAGAAAATGGGGAAAAAAGGTAAAGGATTGTTGACTACAGTAACACTTTCTCAGCAAAGCTAATTCCATGCTGAAATACACGTACTGTCTATCCAGCACTACAACTTCTAAAAAAAGTTCAGATCCAAACTCTGTGATAAATGTTTGTATGCAATGTGAACCATAAATTATATAATATAACCTCTGCTCTAGACCTTTTTACAAGAAAGAACTTAATCAAGTGCTCAATATTAGTAAAATAGAGAATTCCTCTCATTTTAATTGAGCTATTCAGATTCTTCAGCATTTGTAGGAAAGGCTGGAGCATTAAACAATATAGTAGAAAACATTTAAAGTTTATATTTGGCTGGTTTCGAGTCTGGATACCGAATTATTTAAATCTTCAAATATTCTAAATCATTGTAAAATGCTGAGAATAGTCAGCATATTCTGGAATTCATCTTTCTCAGATGAATCTGACAAGAGCATTTGTGTGGCCATTTGCCACGGACTCTTACAGATTAAGAGTGTTCATGTATCTTTGTTCCATAAAACCTGAACCATAAGATCATCAAAACTACTTATTGCAGATTGCTGTGCAATATGACTTCTTTGCTGTTGTTATTTGCCTTTAGGAAACTGAAAAATCCAAATCACTTTGTGGGTATTTCTTGCAGGAACAAATTAGGAACTTTCCAGAGAAAGATTTCAGCTATGTCAGCTGGAAAAAGAAACCTGGCCTTGGCCATCTGTGGATTAAAACATGGAGCTTTCTGGTGCCATGAAACCAAGCCTTGAAGAAGCACTAAAGCCTCTTACAAAATGCTACGTATCTTTGATCCTATTAATGCTTTGATGTGAGGATATAATCATATTTGATGCTAAAATTATTAACATGGCTATATTTTTCAAATGATTGATAAGGTTAACACAGTTTATTAGAAGGCTAATAGAGTTTAATCTTATTCAAACAGGTGCAGAGTGCATATTCTTATGAAGAAAGAAGTATTTACAGCTGTTGTGAGTGAGCCTAAAATAATTATGAAACACATTAATCAGAGCCAATTGAACAAATTTTGTTTAAATTGCATGCAACCATGGGCTCTTGGCTTAAAACAAAATTATGTGTTTTCTTTGCTTCTCTCACACTTTCCTTGCTGTTCTCTCTTCTTTTAAATCATGAATCCCTTTATATTCTTGTATTCTTTCAGGCAGAGAGAGGTATTTATCATTCAGCTTCCTTCTACTAAGCAGGACATCTGTGCATGTTTATTTAACCAGCTTCAAGATTGAATCTGCAGTTTCATTATTTGTATGGTTATTCCAGTGAAGATGGCCCTGTAACAATTTGCAGGTATTGTGTTCAAAGCCTGCTCCTTTTTTCCAGCGTTCACAGAATTCAGGACATGCTTTTAGGTACAGAGATTAGGAAGCCTTGTAAAACAAAAAAATTTCTTGTTTCAGAACAACAAGAATTATAGGTATAGAAAAAATTTCTCAGGTGGCCGGAAAGAATTAGAATATTTGAGTGCTTATCTTAAACATATGCTTTGCCAAGTAGCTTATTTCCTCACCTATTTCAAATGGGCCTAAAAAAGGAAAACTAACGAACATGACATGAAGTTCCACTGATGAAGACTCTAACACTAGAATAATCAGACTTCTACTCCCAGCCTTACTTTTGCTTTCTGTATTAACAGCCATTGGTTAACTGTAGGAATAGTCTTACAAAAAGGGACTATGAAAATTAAACCCCTTGTTATGTAACAACCTGGCTGCAAAACCAGAGATGGGGGGTGGTCCTTGCCTAATGGCTGGTTGAAGGGCAGCCTTGCAGAACATAAGGGTCTGAACTTCCTCAAGGGAGCCAGTAAATCCAAGGTTCTTGTTTTTATCCTATTAAGGCTGGGAAGCGTCAATCTCAGCAGGATTTTTTTTGATAGAATCTGCACTGTCAGTATTACGTGTATTCTGAGCGGAGCTGTCAATTTTAGGCCTTTCAAAGAATTTAGGCTCAGGGATGGCTGAACTGTAAATTCATAGGAGAGAGACAAGTAACAAGCACACAACTCTGCTGTGAGGGTAGCAGTTGTTCGCTTGCAAAGAAGAAATGAAGGCACCTAGGAATTTGGTTTGGTAAAACTGAGTCTACTGTACAGTTTTACATGTATAACTAAGACAGGAGTTTTGTGGATTTGTTAGCCACTTAAATTTTGTTAATTTGGTACACAATGCCAGTTGCTTATGAATATCCTCAACAATTAACTCTTGGTCTGTAGATAATTTGGGAAAAAAATGCTTCCTGCATAGTTCTCTAGCTGTAGATAAACTGGAATAGTTTGTAAGTATCTGGCAATTTGTACAGTTCAAACATCACAAATTGAATTGTTAATATGTACAAAATTTCTCATCAAAAGCAAATGTAAGATTTTGAGTACAGAGAAATATATCTATTAAGAAAACAGTCAATGAGTATATTCAAATCAGGGTTCTCTTTAAAATCCTAATAAAACTAATATGTACAGATAAGATTGTGCATATGAACAGCATATTATGTGATATTAGCAGCAGACAAGATGACAGTTGGATTCAGGTACACCAAAATATTCTGAAGAAAAGTCAGTGGAATGTTGTTTTTCACTGCCTCTGTTATGTTCCTTAGTAGCCCATTTAAAGAAATGGGTATACAGATAAAACTATTATACATTTTTGGCCTACAGTAATTAGCTCCCCTACACAAACTTCCTGACCAATTATATGTCATCATAGTTGTGTAGTAATCCACCAAACACAGTACTTCACATGGTTTTCCAGTTTTATTACAGATACTCCAATTGAAAAAAATCTATCAAATTGAACAGATAACGAAAGGCAATTTCCCTCTCTCAGAGAAATTTCAACCTTTCCTCTGATGCTAATCTACATCTTGTTGAGGAAGAACTTAATCCCATGTGAAAGTCTTGAGAACAATTGGAGGAAAAAAAAGTAAGAAATGCATTGGGTTACATACAGCATCTATCTGCAAAAACTCTTCCAGGCAAAATAGCTATACACTCTTCCATTTCTCCCAGGTCTCTTCATTCTTTTTCAAGACAGTACTTAACTGTGTAGTAATCAAGTGCACATTATGATTCTGCTATATATGAGTAGGTAACTGAGTAGGTAATATAAGTGTCATGCAAGCATTCTCCTATATCATGGCCATTAACCTTAGTATATTTCTTAGGAACAACCTCACTAGAAGAGCAATAGTAATCAGAACAAAAACTTGGCATAAAAAAAAAAAAGGTGGCTATTTTGCTTTTTGCTTCAATTCTGTATCACTTTAACACATAAAACTGGTTTTGTTATTGGCAGTTGTCAAATGCCAATTGTTAATTAAATTCATGACATTAGAATCAGCTAGGTTCTTTCTTACATATGGTAACTGGTAGTAAAAACGAAACTGGTACCTGTACTAGTTTTTTTGTAAAATGTTCATAGTTTTAAGTGATGATAGAATTTTGTCCTGCATTGAATAAAAACAAAAGAAGACATTCAGATGAAAGCAGACATTCAAATGAAAACATGTAGGCATTTATCTCATCTCTAACAATGGCAAAAAAGCAAATGCTTAGGAAAAGACTATAAAACCAGGATTATTATCCAGATTATACTTTGTGTATAGTCCCTTGAAATAGTTTCCAAACATAAAATTCTCATAAGTTTCAGATTCATTAAGGAAGATAAAGTATGCTAGTCTTTTTCGAGGTCAAATAAATTACTCTGGGTCTTCATTATATCTACCGGAACCAAGATGTGTCTAGCTGACATTAACAAACCTAATTTACCCTGGTGAGGTCTGATAACCCTTAGAATTAATTTATTTCTTCTTCAAGTAGATTTCCTGTTCATAGAGATATGGAAAAAGAATGTCTTCATTCTTCTTGCTTGAGTACAAGAGCCTGCATACTTTCATGACTTGAGCTGGTAACATATCCCAACACAGCTTTTTGGAGTTTGTGCACCTCAAACTCAATACTTTGTATGAATCAGGCTCTTTGATACACTTTTGTAAGTCAAAATCTCATTTTCAAATGCAAATTCTCATGAACTTTTGAACCTCTTCTGTTTCACCATGAAATTCTATTTTAAAGTGATAAAAATTGCATGGATTAAATTGGATGGGTTAAAGTACAGACCTCTTAAACCACTGTAGAAATAGAAAAGGAAGACTGACATGCCAGCAGTTGGATTCTCAGTAAATACTTCGAATATATCCGCATACAGGAAAAATCAATATTTTTAAAGAAAATAGAATAAAAGATGAAAAATTATGAATCACATGGAAGTCCATAATCTTATGAGTGTCATATCAGCCTGGCAGGCATTCATTTTGGATAAGTAATCTTAATATCACAGGATAAAGATTATATAAAGGAGTTGCCAATATTTTGTTATGGAAATGAGAATATTCAGGGTTAAAATAGAGCCGAGCGATTTCTTTTCATCACCAAGTGAGAAGATCAGCAAAAACTCACATGGAGCATCTTTCTGCATCTCTGTGGGAATTCTGCTTTTTGTGATCTGCTGCTGCCAGATTTAATGTGCTGAATTTATTATACACAAAGTTGTCTGACTCACAAGTCCTTTTTATTTCCTCAGCACAGATACTGCTTTATGTTGCTGTTCAACAGTATAAAATGGTTAACTAGAGCATGTTTTTGCACTATATACCCTACAACACAACAAAAAAGGACATGGGCTATCAAATATATTAAATATGTACTAAAAATAAGTGTCTGTGCCACCTGCATGTTATTTGTAAAACAGCCTCTAATTCCTTCTCCAGGTTCCTCTTTAAAACATTCATCATATATCATGATTCTCATTGTTGATCTCTGACCACATCACCTGTCATCCCTAAAGAGTCTGTTCAGGACAAGAAGTCTTTTTTTCTAGTTGTCGATAAAATACCTGAACAATTAATAACATTAACATTTTTGCTCCATTTTCTTATTTGAACCACAGTGAAGCAGAGCCCCAGCTGAGAGCAGGGCCCCTTTCTTACTGGGATTGGTGATATCACTGCACCACTGAGTGGTATCAGTGAGGAAACAAGGGTGGGACTATGCATAACTGTGCTGCATAGAGTCACTTTTATTTGGGCATCTTTTACCTTGCACACATAGTGTACACAATTTAAGATTACTCAGACATCATCTATTGGCTAACATAGTAGATAACAAGTACTAACATACAAGAAGCATAAGCATTGATCTGCTTACCAACCCCCTGGCAGGGACACACACAGCTGCTGAGCCTCTCCTAGCCAGACAATTGTCAGGCCAGTGGGGAAGGGTTGGATCTGTTACTTCTTGGAACTGACTGATTCTTGATGTTGCTGAGTTGCTGTCTTCTAATGCTGTGCTTTGTCTTGTTTGTTTTATACTTTTTCATATTAGTATTTTTCCTCTTGTATCCTTGAGCTGCTGATTACTACCATCTCAGCTACTGCACTTCTGTTTGTGTTTTTACTTTTTGTTATCTTGCATAGCTTTAGCTCACATACTCTCTTATTTCTTAATAACAATTTTCCCAGTAAAACTGAACCTTAGTCACAGAGCTGTCATGCACCAAATGAGGCCTGGATCACATTCAGCTGAACCCTTAGGCTGTGGGTTACAAGAACAGTAAGCAGCATTCACAGCTGAACAGATTTACTCAATGTTAGTGCTGAGCCTGGGTTGTACTCTGGCCATCCCTGCTGAGCTCAATGCCTTATCTACCAGGCCACATTGCCTGCCTTCAGTAACAGCACATACATAATAACATTGCCCAAACCATTGTGCTGAAGAACACCATTAAGATTACAAATTCATTATTCAAGATTTGTTGATGCTGTAATTGAGTTAGTGATAACACCTAATTCACTGCCTTTTTTATTTATACATTCTGATATAGACTAATCGTATGATCACCTACTCTTTTAAATAGGAGTCAGGCATTATTTAGCTCTCATTTATGAAGGAGCTATTCAATATTCTGTTGCCTTCCACTTCCAGTACCTTATTTGTTGCACATTATTAAAGACAATTATTAATTCCTTACGGCACTACCTACGAAGTTCATCTCTGCAGTTAACCACAAAGTTTAACCACAAATTTTGGCTATAACATTCAGGATAGCTGGGACCTCGCTTCTAGACCAGAAGACATTTATATAATACTTAATTGTTGTTTCCACTCATGCCATTAAAATACAAAGCTCTAGCATCAATCTTCAATATTACCGTGGTTTATTCTTGTACCAATAGTACCTGATAGTCCAGTGTTAACAATCTACTACCCCTTTTCCTTCAGTTTTTCATTTTCATGAAAAGTAAAGGCAGTCAGAGTCAGGAAATACCTCAGGTCTGTAGGAAGTCATTTAAAATAACAAGCCTATAAAAACAGGGCCTGCAGCATTGGTGTCAAGTAAGGATTTAACTGCCATGCATTCTGCTGTTTGCAGGAATTCTCAATCTCTCTCTTTGCCTGTCCAAGGATCCAGGGGGAAAGAAAGATAAATTGACAAACATTGAGGGAAATCTGCCTGCAAACAGTTTAATTCACTGTCTGTGAATAAAAACTGCAGACCTTTAAGTAACAGCTATTTCCACAACTGAATTTCACTTGAGACTTCTGGTTAGAACTTGAGGCCTAACTACTTTTAGACCCCGATTACTATTTTCTAACTGTACAACTAGGTCCAGTCCCAATTCCAGTCGCTGAGTTCTTGAAAGGTGAACCAAAGCACCGAATATATATTTTAGTTAAGTAAGGGATGCTTACCAAGTCAACAAACACCTGTTCTTCTCTAGTTTAAGAATAAAGCCTTTATTGGTGCAAATCACTAAGGCAATGTAAGAAATGTGGGTTGAAGAGGAAAACCTTGTGTCTGAACCAACACAATAAAAAGGAGGTGTCTAAATCTCACAGATAAGTACAGTTCAGATAGGTGTATTTGGTGTCCCTCAGTGCTCACCTCCTAATGTCTTCTTTCTTGTCTCCAGGATCCATGTAAACAAGACACTCCCACCCAGATCTGGGAATTCTGGATAAAAGGAACCAAAATTCTCATTTTAAGATGGGAGTGAAGAGGTATCAGTTGTCTACAGAAATGTTTGTGTTTGCTTTATACCTTTGGACAAAATCAGGTGTTTCCTTGATTATAATTTCTATTGTGTATGTGATCAGCGTCTCAATTACCTAGCAGTCTTGACTAGTATTTTTGTTATATGTTAGTATTTCCAAAATCCTTACTCTTATCCCTGTCAACCTACAAAAAATCACAGTCATAATGCACCAATGTAGCTATGTCTATAGAAACCTACGAACAAATACTGTTCAGCAAATTAAATATGACATGTATATTTTATGTTCTTTCCCATATATAATGAGCTATACAGATAAAAATAAGCTCACAGAACAGAGGGCTATACTGTTTCAGTAGAAAGTCAAATCCTCTGCTAGGTCACAGTCTCATTAGGTCTGACTTTCCCATTTATAATAAAGTTTCCTTTCTCTGATTTATTGGAGAATTTAGAAAGCAAGCTTTTTGGAGTTCAGACTCCCAATTAACTGGTTCCAATTATTAATGGTATAATTTCATGATCTATTAATTAGTAATGAGAGGTTGTACTTTCCACAAATATACTAACACTTTTTCATTTTAAAGACCACAGTTTTCACACTTACAACACTTTTTTTCCCCACCAAAAGCAACATGAGCCAGATATTTTGCTTTCTATTTGAAGAAACTTCCTATAGTTGCAAGTAACTTAAAAATAAGTATGCCCAAAGTTTCTTGAAGTAAGGACTATTGATTTTTTTTTCCTTCTTGCGCAGCTCAAGTTCAGTGTCATTCATCTGCTGTACTGCATGAGGTATTGTCTGGTACAGGGTCCTGTTTTTTTAATAAGAATTTTGAATTTGGCAGTCAATGAGACTGTCTCGGATAATTTATGAACTCCTTTGCTCACGAATTAAACTGATTCAGTTCTGGAGAAATCCATGGACAATTTTTTTTTGTGTGACAGCATGATGCATGTTTTCCATGATGAAGTGATACTCTCCTAACCCCTCATCTTTCTGTAGATATTAAGCACTGATAGTCTTCACTTTGCTGAGAAGCACCTCTCTGATTTATAACACTCTTGCCTACTAATTTAACTATAAAGGCCAATTAGCTGGCTGAAGTGCTCAAATGGGTCAGCAGTAAAATAGTGTGGTGGGTTGACCCTGGCTGGACGCCAGGTGCCCACCAAAGCTGCTCTATCACTCCCCTCCTCAGCTGGACAGGGGAGAGAAAATATAACAAGGAGCTCGTGGGTCGAAATAAGGACAGTGAGATCACCCACCAATTACCATCACAGGCAAAAGAGACTCCACTTGGGGCAAAAGTTAATTTAATTTATTACCAGAGTAGGGTAATGAGAAATAAAACCAAATCTTAAAAAACACCTTTCCCCCAACCCTCCCTTCTTCCCGGGCTCAACTTCACTCCTGATTTCTCTACCTCCTCGTCCGCAGTGGCACAGAGGGACGGGGAATGGGGGTTGTGGTCAGTTCATCACACGTTGTCTCTGCTGCTCCTCAGGGGGAGGACTCCTCACATTCTTCGCCTGCTCCAGGGAAGGGTCTCTTCCATGGGAAACAGTCCTCCACGAACTTCTCCAGCATGAGTCCTTTCCACGGGCTGCCATTCTTCACAAACTGCTCCAGTGTGGGTCTTTTCCATGGAATACAGTCCTTCAGGAACACACTGCTCCAGTGTGGGTCCCCCGCGGAGTCACAAGTCCTGCCAGCAAACCTGCTCCAGCATGGGCTCCTCTCTCTCCACAGGTCCACAGGTCCTGCCAGGCGCCTGCTCCAGCACAGGCTTCCCATTATGTCACAGCCTCCTTTGGGCACATCCACCTGCTCCAGCGTGGGGTCCTCCACAGGCTGCAGGTGGATATCTGCTCCACCGTGGACCTCCATGGGCTGCAGGGGCACAGCCTGCCTCACCATGGTCTTCACCACGGGCTGCAGGGGAATCTCTGCTCCAGCGCCTGGAGCACCTCCTCCCCCTCCTTCTTCACTGATCTTGGGGTCTGCAGAGTTGTTTCTCTCACATATTCTCACTCCTCTCTTCTCCAGCTGCAATTGTGCAGGGTTTTCCCCCCGTCTTCTTAAATACGTTATCCCAGAGGCGCTACCAGCATCGTTGATGGGCTCGGCCTTGGCCAGCGGTGGGACTGTCTTGGAGGCGGCTGGTATTGGCTCTATCAGACATGGGGGAAGCTTCTAGCAGCTTCTGACAGAAGCCACTCCTGTAGCCCCCCCACTACCAAAACCTTGCCACGCATACCCAATACAAATAGCTATTGCAGGAAGGACTTATCTACTATCAATGTAAATAATTTCTCCTTTTTAATAAGACAAAAAAATTATATCAGCTGTCTATTGCCTAAGGCTTGTTCACTGTTTCAGGTTCGGTTTTCAATGGGGCAATTAAAGTTATGTTTGATAGAATGTATTTCAACACAATTTAGCAGGAAGCAGTAGGTGGGAAAAGTGGACTCAAAGATTTTAATAATGAACAAATTATTTTTATACAGCAGGCCAGAAGAAGGCAAAATACAAATATAATCCCATAATTAATTTAAACATAGAAACAAAGATTACCCTGCTGATTTTCCTAGCACGAATATTGTTAAGGTACAAGCTTACATAGAGCTGGGTGGGGTTTTTTGTTTGTTTGTTTTTCACTGCTTTACCCTACCTCTTCTATAGCAAGTTAAGCATTTTGCAGATTTGAAGAGTTCACCAACAACAGTACTGAGTGCATTACCATTTGTCATCGAAGCAATTCTCTACTTAAAAGACACTTGATGGCTTATAGTTTGTTCCTTCCTGTGCCCTCTACAGTCCTACTGACCTAATGAACCTAGGTTCCTTTATAGCAACCCATCAATGTGGAACTGACCCAGAGCTGCTACCCAGCTCATTAGAATTTACACCTTCTTATCTGTCTTTACCTTGCAGTTATATAGTGAGTTTGGAGGAGATGAGGGAATTATCTGTAAATTGGATACATATATTTTGTTAGGTAGCCAAATTTATACAGGCCTGTATAAGTAAATTACTACCTTTTAAGGAGGTTTATTTGGCTGAGTCTTTCCACATCCATTCTGAGTATATATGCTCTCTTTAAAGTACTGTAAATCTAACTGTCCCCTAAATCACCTTGGAGACTTCTCTTCTGTCAAACAGAATAAGATTAAAGTTATCTAGAGTATTCCAAAGTATATGTCTTTCTAAAAAATCATAATACTGGTTTTATTTTATGTTTATGACAATGCAAAAAAATTATTGATTTATCCAAAGGCAGTAAAGAGACTTTCTGAAAGTATTGAAAGGGATTCTGAATTAGAATGATGAAGTGCCTAATGGCTGTTACTCTATGGCGGAAAGCAGCTCTCTGTCATTACAATATATGCAACAGTCAGGCTTTTGCTAAAATGTGTTTAGCTTTAGAATGTATTATTTATTAAATAAACTTGACTTTCATTTGACTCTTTCATTTTCTCCTCCCTTTTCTATTATTCTAGGATATTTTATAGCCATTTGTATTCAAAACAAAATGTTAAGATTGTAGAGTGTTTCCTGCTAGATGAGTGGTTTAAAAAGTCCAAAGAAATATTTAACAAATGGCAGCATATATCTGGTGAAGACTTGCTGGTTGCTTTCTCTAGCAAAGTTATATGATTTTGTAAGCCTGGTACCTCATTAAGTAAATGTCTTCAATTTTAAGACACAGTTGCCTCACTCTAATTTGGATACTTGTAATGTTACAGTAAAGATTTTTATGTTGCAGTTACTAAAAATAGCTTAGCTATCTAGTTTGAATCATTATTTTAATACTTTGAAGTATAACCGTAATAGAATCACTTCATCCTCCTTTAAAAATCCAGGAGTGAAGCTAAAAGCAAGCAATAGGATCATCCAGGATCATTAATAATTGTAAAGAGTGACTAGACTGAGAACAGGAGCAAGAACATCTCAGGGTATAATTGCAGAAGGAAATGGTAAAGAAAAAAGCAAACACCATGCAGCACTAAAAGCTAAGCTCTAGGGGAAAGTTTTATAATGGAGGTCAAAATTCCACCTCCACCAACTACACTAAACAGGATACTTAATATTGCTGGAACAAGAATCTTTGCTATTGAGCTAGAGAGACTCAAAGACAAAAAACATCTGCTTGAGACTTTGAAAGCTACCTAGAGAATTTATCTATACAACTCCGACCAATTGGCTGCATAGCTAAAGCTGTCAGGGGTTGGTTTTTGGAGTGGTGGTGTGTCGGGTTTTTTTGTTAACTTTAAACAGCTTAACCACATCCTTTTCTCAGTCCCACTTAAAGCCACAGAAAAACAACAAAGCCATTCCTAGCTGCTTCTTCATAGGTCTAAAAGATAATTAAGTTCTTTTCCCCAGTACCTCTAGCTTGCTGAGTGCCACTCTTGACTAAAAAAGGAAGAAACGGTTTAATAAGGTACACGCTGAAGTGTACTTAGCTATTCACAGCTCATAATGTCTTTCGGAGAAAACAGGTTTAGTGGTCCGAAATACTAAGCCAAATTCAAGTTCTCTTCCTTCCCTCCTATGCACTAAAGAACAACACATACGCGTGCGTGCACACGCACACGGTGGTTGGGGAAGGGTGTCCTTCATCCCGGAAAAAAAGCTGTATAAATTACTAGACAAAAAAATTAGAAAATAGTTGCCCAAGGGACAAGTATGGCTCCTGGTTTCAAAAAGCAAATCAGGTGGATGCCTTTACAAGCACATAAAGTCATCTATCACATGGGCTTCCACTTACTGATAGAAAAATAGGAAAATGAACTGAATGGACTCACAGCTGCACAAATACACAAAAACAAAGGTGGTTTTCTCCATCAAAGACTTAACTCAGCATGTATTCAATCAAGATTGTATTCTTCTAACTTGGTAATTAGGCTGAAGATAAAATGTACTTTCTTCCCATATTTCTGCTCTTTTTCATACAAATAAAACTGCTGTCCTCTGCTATACTTCCTCTGTAGTTCTTACTTAGTTTTACAAAGCTTAATGAACAATTTATCATAGAACAAGTTATTCTATGCTGCATTTCATGGAAAAAACTTAGCATGAAAGCTGAATGCCACTGCATTATTTTGCAAACTTTATTTTTTTTTTTTTTCAAATAAGGAAACTCTCTCAAATGAGATTAATTGTGGCAAAACATGTCAAAAAGAATCAAAACAAAATAAATTAAAAAAAGAAAAAACCCCACAAGTACAGAAGCCAAGTTTCTGAGGGTGGAAGCTGCTGCCATAGAGCACATCTAGGCAGCAACAGCATGGATTCCCAGCTCTGTGCCAGTGCGTGGCTGTGCTTGTGTCCCACATTTGTACGTCAGTGCCATCACTCATTACCCTCAATGTTATGATTTCATGTGCATGATCCTCTTTGTCTCCCTTCTGAAAAGCAGGGCCAATCCCTTCCCTGCCTACCTTCATTCCCCCGATACTCTACCCAGGTTCTCCCACTTCATCATCTCTGTGCTTTCTATGTCATATTACCTTTACTACACCTCCATATTCAGAACAGAATGCACAAGTCTTCTGCAAGCAAAGCAAGCTGAGGAACAAGTTATGTACATATAGCAGAAATTTACCAGCAAATATAGTTGGTTGTATGTAGAAGTTTATCCTACAGACCAAGTGAGAACTTTCTTACAGATGATGCCACTGCTATCACTTTAAAGTGATCATATTCCCTCATTGGTACATGCAACGCAGATTCATAGCAGCTGCTAGAGTCACACTGAAATCTCCTAAAATAAAGAATGAGACAAAAAAATATAGCCAGCAGTCTGAAACACCTTATCTACAGTGTGTTATTGATACACTTAGGAAAGTTTACTACAAAGGACAGCACCAATTCACAACTCTTTACAAGTTATCTGCGCCACACATTTAAAAAAAGTCATCAATTAAGACCATGTACCTATTTTGCATATGATAAAATACTTTTGTACTTGTGGTTTCCAGGGAGCCGTGTGCAGGCAGGGAACAAAACCAACATGGCTTACCCAAGTTCAGAAAAGGTATCACTCAAAACTGGTTTCAACAAGATCTGAGGATCACAGAAAGAATCCTGAGGCTATTGGGCTTCAATCAGCTATTTACAGACCACTGGGAGTCCATAAATTACTTTTAAGAGAGTAGTGAATTTATCTCTAAAAAACACAATATTTTCGGTAGGCTTCAGTGTGCCAGAAACAGTGCAGATATTAATGGAAAAAGAACTCTTGGACCACATGAAAAAGAGACTGGAAAAAATCTCCTTAATGGAAATGATTAGCCAGTCTGCAGCAACAGAAGCCCTGGTTCACCAAGATGCACAGCCAAAAGCTTGAACATAAGCAAGTGAGTTGCATCTCTTTTGATCTGATGTAAAATCCAGTTCTCTAATGCTAGAAACAGCACTTAATGTGTTACCCCTACCTGAAACCTTAACATCCTAGCCTTAAATTATGTTGCAAGTACAGTGAGAAACAGAACACTCTGTTGGAATGAGCATGTATGTTGAGGGGTGGTATGCTTCATGAATGTGTTACAGGAGATGATTTCAGCGGCAGAGAGAAACTAGGACTGACAAGCTAAATAGTCTTGAAATTTTTGTGTGTGGGCAGGGCGTATTCTGCTACAGCCTTTACCACTGGAACTCCCCAATAGCCCTGGCTGCCAGCCAACATTCACAATCGCTTGAAACAGAATCAGTAGGCAGAAGACCCTTTTCTTGGGCCATTTCTTTTTTTTCTTTTTTTTTGGGGGGGGGCTAATAGTAGAATTTGCACTTCAACCAGCTGGCTGGGGTCTCTAAATACTCTTAAAATTTGCATAGAAACTCAGTGTAACTAAAAAGTATCGAGATCCAAAAGCTACCAATGCCATTTATTCTAAAACAAGGTTTTCCCACCCCCCCATCTGCATTTCTTGCTACTTCCATTATGTTAATTTGAAATGTTTTTAACAAAGAAGGTCTAATTTTGAGCCTAGTGCAAACCATTCCCTGTGAAACAATGAAGGCATCACATACATCCAATAGCAGAGCTTAGTTCTAAAGGAATAGGTTATTGGGTTGGAGAAAGCTTCATATCTTATTTCCATAGACTTAGATAAAAGGGATAATTCGAAGTGTATATTGTATAACGCTGAACTTTTGATTTAATGGACATTCTTTGGTTTTCCTGTGTTATATATTTCATTTCAGATAATGGTATTAGTATAAGAAAGCAATCTTAGTAGTGGAAAGATGTCTGTCCTTATTCTTAGGGACAGAGCTTGTGACAATGTTTACCAACAAAGGTTGTCCAAATTTCCCAAGTAAAGACCTATTTTTTTACTTTCTCATGCTATCATGAACTTTGAAGTCATTTAGGCTGGAATTTTCCATGCTCCAAATGCCTACGTCAAGTGATTTGTGGGTGCACATGTGAGGAAAGCTTCAGCCCAAACAAGATCAGAGTAAGAGAGCTTGTCTTGACAAACTGACCAAAACCAAAGAATTGTCTGTTTAAGGCTTACAAACTGTGTGCTTTGTTGAAGAGAGTTGCAAACCTTATTTTGTATATTCTTTCCACTCACTCTGAGAGCATTTGATCAGATTTAATTGAATCTCTCAACCACATTTTACCTCTTCACAATGTGTTATAGACCACTGCAGAAGAAGTCAGAAACTCCGTATACTTGCTGTAGCTAAGTTACTGGGGGGAAAAAAAAGAAAGAGAAAACTTGCACATGATCATTACAATCCTGCTGGACTTGGGTAGCTTAATTATCTGCAAGTTGTGGCTGCAGCTGTCAAGGATTTTGTATGAATTTCGTTTTCCTTACTGCTCTAGACCATGCTGTGTGCAGGCTCCAAACCCAAGAGGAACACAGAAACAAGATCTGTCCAGTATTTGCAATGTCTCTATCTAAAACAACATCAAAAAGCAGACAGCTACCTTCATCAGCTGTAAAGAAACGTAGTATATCAGAGGTGAAAAAATGGGGGACAAGGATCCTGGCTGAGAGATTGGGACTGAAGCTATGGAAAGTACTAATGAGCGAGAAGACCTGATAGACATGAAGAATGGCACTGGCTGAGGCCAAAACAGATGACAGAATAATATATGATCCTGTAATGATGCATATACACCCATAAAAAGAGGAAGTCACATTTACATATATTAAAATAGGACCAAACAGACAACTTCTGTCATTTTCTGATTTTGGGGCTGTTTGTCTTCAATTTTAGCATCATTTTTCCTGCTTCTCCTTTTCCTAACCCAGGAATATTGTGTGTCTGTGCACATACCCACATGAGAAAGACAAATGAGTTAGTAACTGTGACATTTGGTATGACTGAGTTATATCCTCTACTCAAAGCAGTGATACAGCCCTTTTGTTAGACTATCTCCCTAAAATATTCAGCTTTCATTTTCAGGACCAGAATGAGTTGGTGAAATTAACTAACAACTGTATCTTTTGACTAATTTTAGGAAAAGGCCCTTTCTCAGAGTTTTGTCTTCTCCTCTAGGGATATTATTAACAACCAGAGATTTAACCCTTATTGGAAATCTTGTGTTCAGGTTTAATTGATGACTTCAGACTACAATTAAGCTAAGCTGTTAACAGTTCATTGCTATTATTATTATAATGCTACCAACAGGCTCAGCAATTATATTAAAAAGGAGACTGAAAGGAGACACAGCCACTCACAAGCTTTCTTCTAATCATGGTTTGCATCAGCAAGTTTGTTTGTTGTGATAATTCAGTAATATGGCAGAGACTGGATACACATGTCAAGAGGTCTTATCAATAGTTTGCTTCTCACATTTGCCACTCTAGGTTTCGGGCTGCATGTTACACAAATGCTGCTGTTCAGAACTTGTAATTATACTTCTATAGCTGATGCATTTCAAACAAAGAGCAGCACCAGGAACACAAGAAAGGCTTTGGAAGATATATTTAATCCTGTAATAAAAAAACGTTGTTTGTTTGCTTTTGAGAAGGATTTAAGGATGTTATTTCATTAGAAATAACTCAGGTTAACATTTTCTTGGGATTTAATTTAGGATTAGTGTTTATGAAATCCACTGTTTTGTAGGAAATATAATTTCCCACAGAAGTATTATATTTGCATAGAATTAAAGCTGATAACATATGAGGAACATAATTAAAAGAGTAATTTTCCCATAGTCAAGTTATGTTAATCCTGGGAATCTAGACTTATGTTTAAATTTCAAAGAAGTCCGTGAACTCCAGAAAAAAAGCTTAATCAAAACCTATGTAAAAAGTACAGAAATTAATGGGTTTTGCATATCCTAATCATGTACATCTACATGAAGATTTTCTTCAGTCTATTCCTCACATGATTTTAACTATAAATTTCCAAGGTTTGTATGTTCAATTCAGTCATAACTGACATATTCAACCACTATCTTTTATCTTACAGTAATGCTAAAGGTGGTTGAGCTAAACCACAGTATTTTTTGACTCAAAATAGATAGCACAATTTGACTATGTTTTGGGATTTAAAATTATAAATTACAATCTAGTTTTTTAAAAGTTTCTTAATTGTTCCAATAGAAATATGTAGAAATAAGTTTTTAAAAAGTAAAACCACATGCTTTTACAATCTCACAAACTTCCACAGTAGGAACAGTGAAATTAAGATTTATCGGGCAAGCATTACACAAGAAAAAAATTTTTTTCAAAGTTTGATAAGAGTAAATCTTATGTGCATCTTACCATTTATAGTCCCTTTTCGGGTCTTTTTTTTCACCCTATTTGGAAAGGCTCATCTCATTTTCTTTTAGACATATTTTTAAACAACTCAGTAAACAAAAATATTGCAACATCTAGAAATACAAGATTGAAAAAGAAATAGATTTCTGTTTGAAGTTAACAACTCTACAGAGTGTGAAGACAATTCTGCTCATCCTAGGAGTATTCACAGCATTAATTAGGGAAAAGTCAAACTTCAATATCAGCATGATTTTATTTTTTTAAATATTTTAATGGTGTTTCTCAACTAGAGTTTTTACACAAGGATTATTTATACTACAAGTAGGAGTATTATTTAAAATTGGCTCTTCCTACATTATTTGCACAACTGCCAGAAGAACTGAACTATTCTGGATGGAAAAAAAGAAGAAAAAACCTGACAAAAATAAAATGCCATAACAAAGTTCTTCAGTTAGAAAGATTCAGAAATTACTAAGCAAATAAAATGAACACAGCCTCAGATTTCCATCCGTTTATAAGACAGCTAGAGACACAGCCTTAAAACAGCAACAAGCTTAACGTACTGCACATCACTAACTACAACAGACCACACACAGAGCCCCCAAAAGCCTCTCAATGTTAGTTTTATTCATCATATGTCAAGAACTGCCATCTGTCTTAAACTGCATGCATTCTCTCATTAGGTAAAATCAAAACAGGGCAGCAAAACATTAGCTCAGAGCCCTCCTCTCCACTGCTTTCTACAGCCACTCCCCAAGGACCTTTAAACTTAATAGCTAGAAACCTACAAGACCAAATAAATAAAATACTTGCCATGGGTTGACAGTTCTTAGTCACACATGTGAGAAAACACTATACTTTTCAGATACTAGGAAAAAGAGCCAAGTGAACTGCCATCATCCCTTCAACTGTCATGTAAGGCCAGAGACAGTATATATTCCTTCCACTTAATCCAAATTAATTGCCTCCAGGTACCCCTCTGCAGGAGTGGTGGTGGAAGAATCACTGATTTAAGGGTTTTGACAGGTCCTATATAGTACCACAGCATTCAAACGCTTCTGTGTATTAGTGTTAGAAGCTTATGCTTCAAAATGTTTTTGCCAGCTGAAGCAGTGAAAGACACTGTTTTCACTTTTGAGAGTAAAGATGGGGCAACTATTTTTTGGGGGGAAAAAATATAAGGTGAGCCAGAAAGGTTAAATTTTAACAGGAACCAGCTTGTGGAATCCTAAGGCTGTCTGCATGGGAAAATTGCCAGCGTGTTAGAGAGATAACTAAGCCATAGGAAATAAATCCCTCTACAGGTATCCATGCTTCCAGTTACTACATTCTGGTTTCACCACCTATACAAGCTTTTAGAGGAGGAGTGCAGGCTGATTTTAGGTTATGGCAATGTAATAGAAAGTTGCAATGTTTCAAAAGTGACTCAGTGTCTTAGGACTTCCTTTGTAAATTACATAGTCACTCAGAAATTCAAGTTCTATGGAAAGCTCTTTTGAATGTATAAACAGGAATTGCTGGCATAAATCATGCATATATTTTATATATATGTTGATATAAATGACAATTTGAATCACATTTAATCAGCCACATAATGATAAAAACTGACCCTGCATATTTTTTTTGAAACTCTGGCATTCAGAGTTCAAAAAATGGTAGAAACAGTGCAGTATCAATATGCTATTTCCTACCCTGCAAGGAGAGAAGAAGCCTTTAGAACATGTACACTGTCTACCACCAGATATCCCACCTTAATCCAGATACACTTTTTAATTGAGATATTAATAAAACTCAGAACTAACCTTGGGACTGTCTAGACCATACATAGAAACATTTTTGGCCACTATTTGTAGCTTCAGGCTGCAGTTTTGCTGATAGTCTAGACCTCTAGAAATTCATGTCTGTCAAAGCACCTCCTTTTGTACAAAATTTACTCCATTTAATTTTAAACAGATGGAGATTAGAAAAAAACAATGATCACTTATAACCAAGGCTGGCACAGAACAGACTGGGGTGACATGGCCAGATGATTCCGCTACTTAGAGATGAGGACATTTTTTTCCTTACTACAGCTCAAGTAACCCATTCAAACCTAATAAGGTGAGCAAATTATGCAAGCCAAACAAGTGCAAGCATCCCTCAGGGCTCTGGTCCATTGCTCCCACATCTCATCTGTAACTGCAACAAACCCAAATAATCAGGGAAATAAAAAAAAAAAAAAAAAAAAAAACCCAAAAAACAAACCCCAGAACATATCTTCACAATTTGTAGCTTCTACAGTTGTCCACACCAAAGCATGTGATAGATTCCCTAGTCATTTATTTTGCATGCACTGAAATGATGCATCTAGGTCTGGTTTGCAGCAAAAGCCCTCCCTAAGACAACTAAAGCAGAGTGGCAAATACAAGCAGAATATTGAGGTTTGGTCATTTCTTAGCCCTTAAGCTCTCATCCAGCCTACAACCACTTTCCATATTTTTTAAAAAGTATACTCAAATCTCATCTATTGTATGATAGTAAAAAGAAACCATGAAGGAGAACTTTTGAACTTTGAAAACAGTCTTGAGAACATACCTTAAGAAAACTTTCAAACTGATAATACTCAAAATGTATTGTGAAAAGCCAAGAATACATCATTCCCATGGGTAATTTCAGGAAAAAATCTGCTGTATAAAGACAGTCTGAAAACAGAAACCTGGAAAGCTAACCTTTAAAAAAAAATTGCCACTTTTCCCATGTCATGATGCCATGCTACAACATAAAAAGTAAAAGAATAGTAAAATAATCCCAGTCTTTCTAGAACAGCGCCCAAAATCTTTCAATTACAAACCCCTGACTGAGCCCAACAGAATAATTTGTTATTTAAAAGGAAAAGTAATAAACTGGATTTTATACCGGGAAAGCAACCTAATCAAGGAGGTGTTGGATGCTAATAATGAAACTTTACCAGGAAATCTGGAGATTGGTTTATTACCTGCTTATATGTTATCTGAGTTCAGATCCTATTTATAAATTCAGGCACATTGTCTGCTAGGTCATTCCAATTACTCTGTATATAATTCAGCTCCTGAATCAATTCTGTCAAGATGAAGATGATGCACTTGATGAGATCGTATTTGCTGAACAATGGTGGATAGAAGCTTCCTTAATAAAAGAAATAAAAAAACCTGTGAGGATGTAAGGCAAAGTGGAAAGTCGCTCCACAAATGCAGGCCTGTTTTCTGTGGCACGATGAGTCACAGCCTAGCATTTCCATTGTGGAGTGTTACTTACAGATGGAACTGTCAAAATCAGATTTTCATTATACAGGATGACAAATGTAGTCCTCACTGGAGAAATTTCTCAGCAGAATGAAATCTAATCTCTCTAGTTTCAACATTGGTGTCTGTACTTTTATAAATCGATCCAGATGACTGGAAGGCAAAAGATTCACTGCCTGTTTATTTCTGTTTCCTCAACTTCCCTCTAATTGTTACTTGTTTTAGAAGGGTTTCTCACCTTATCACTATCTTCACCAGCTGTGACCAAATAGCAAGGGAGATGGGGAAGAGACAGAAATGCCCATAACTTATTGCACAGCTGGTTTCTTCTGTTTCTGCTCTGTACCACAGTGGTGCCCAGCTGGTGGAACATGGCAAGGAGTACAAAGAAGATCTGCCAGACCTATACCAGCTGGTCCAGCTCAGCTCTCTGATTTGTTTTCTACTGTGAGTTCATGCACATCCTCAGATCCTCCCATGCGTTTGGAAGATGTGACTAAAGGGACGGTATTGCAGTTACTTTTTCCTGGTTTCCTTGATGATTTGCTACGGAATCAGCTTTCTCTGTGACTCTTTGCTTATCCCACAACAAATTTGTCTTACCAACACTCTCATAGCTTTTTTTCTCTGTTTTGCTTTCTTTTGTTTTGCTTTGCTTTACCACCTGCTTACATTGCAACAAGATATCCTGTCCCAGCCAGGCATTTGTCCGCAATAATCGTAAACCTTAGCACCCTTAACCTTTTGGGCCTTGACTCACTTTGAGTATGGTGGTTTTAGTGGCTCAGGAACTAGCTAAGGATGATGGGAAGGAGATTAAATTAGTGGCTGAAATTCAAGAAGTGCATCTAAGCTGCAGTCTCTGTACCAAAGTTGCCAAATTGGGCAGTATAGCCAGCAAAGCTGAGGAAGAGGCAGGGAGAGTAAGTGCTGGGAAGTGGCAAAGAGGTCACTACAGTGAACCATGGACTCATTATCTCATATAAAGTTTGCTTTCAGAAAAGATTGAGAATTTCTGTTTTCCAGGATAAAATATAGAAAACAAGAAAAAGGTAGAAGCCTCTTAAACTTTTCCTTTTCTACAAAGAGGCTTCTATGCTTATACGCCCATCAAATACTTGTGTTTCTCAACTACAACAGAATTCAGCCAAGCACTTGTGTATATCCATTGAGCTACACATCTCTCTGAAAGAGAAATCTCTTTTCATCCAGTAAGGCAGCTTGGTTCAGAGACTAGCACACAGGCATACTGTCAGGGCAAAACCAGCAGCATAACGTTCTGCTCCAATTCCCACTTTCACCTTGGCCATTTAATCCACTTTCACCTCAGGTCAGAAATTATATTAATTAATGCATTATTAATGACAACATTTCTTTATAAATATTTCCCTCAACAGTATCTCTGTGGATAAAGATGAAAGGTTGTATTGGCTTCATACTATGCTTTCGAAAATGAGATTTGCAGATAGACAGCAAAGCCTATGCAAGAAGCTTTTATTTGTTACATAAAACACAACTAATACTTTCTGTTCCATAACAAAAAAAAAAAAAATCCAAAGATTACACAAAGCACATAATCATAGAATCGTAGAATGGTTTGGTTTGGAAGGGATCTTCCTTTAAAGATCTTCTAGTTCCAACCCCCCTGCCATGGGCAGGGGCAATAACTAGCTACTGGTCTCTAAAACTGTTTTATCTTGCAAAACTCACAACTGGAGACATAAAGTACAAGTTTATTTAGAAAAATAGATTGTTTTAGTACAGTTGCATTTAAAAATATAAACTACCACTCTTCATCTAGTATACCACTTTTTCAGAGAAAATGCAAAAAAACTTTCTTAAATAATGCCATGAAGATTCACATTTGAGATATAGGAATCTAATGTGGAATGCATATGTACATTACAGGATTAAATAAACGCTGTACAAGAGCCCATTGTTTTTCATTGTGGTCATCCACATGGGGGAAGAAAGTAGGCTATAAGGAGTTACAGAAAAGGAAAATAAAGAAAGCACAGAGATTCCATTAAAGCAGGAATCAAGACAATTGCCAACATATGACAGTACCCTTAATGACAGTGGGAAAGAATTCCCTCTCTTCCTTGGTCTCATCCCTTCAAATTACTGGTGGCTTGAAACATCTTTTTTGTTATAGCCTAATATCTGGTCCACTTAACAAACTTGGCAATAGTGTTACTACTTTTTTATGAAGTTTGATGTTTCAATACAATTTTTTATATTATTACTTATATTAATAGAGTTACATTATATGATTACATTGGTATTCCAGTATAGTTTATTCCATTTCCAAATCAGGAACAAATCCTGTTTCTTGACAACTGGAAGAACACACACAGGTACAGTTTATGAATTCTGGTCAATAACGAAGTCACTATAGTCCTAACTGTTTCAGTGGTGAGTCCTTGAACCAAGTCCTAATATATAACCCACCAAATCTGGAAGACACTACAGATCAGAGGAAGTCAGTCTCTGCACTTTTGGTACACTAAAAAGTTGTTTCAAGCAGAGGAAAACCAGATTTGATTAAAATGGGGGTCAGCGGCCAGGAAGAGTGAAAAATCCGCCAAAGAAAATAACCTTTTGTTAGTAGTAGTAATACTACTAAAGACAGCTGCACACAGGTGAATTTGGCCTTTAGTGGTCAATTTGCTTTCATCATTAGTACCTGTTAGAGACAGCGTCAGAGGAATCATTAATTTGCTTCTGCTTGTGAATATATCTGAAAACTGGTTTCAAGTCTACAGTTTCTCTGGGATTGGAAAAGCGGAGGTTTCCTGATGTATTTTGTGAGTGCTGGGATTATTTGTAGTCACAGCACTCAGTGAAAAAGCAAATGATGAAATCCGATGGATTTATACAATTATTCTTTTTTTATTTACTTGCCACAAGCTACTTCTAATGATCCAGCTGCATGAATCTACTTCAGAAGCTACTCTTGACAGTGAATGAACGGCTCACAGACGAATCAAGGGCAATAAGGGACAGTTCTTGTTTTGCATACTCAGAAACTTGTCCCCAGAGACGTAAGTATTTTTTGGTTTAACACTTTGGGATTCAGTCAGTGATCTATGGCAAAGAAATATAGATTTGACCCTTTCCAGTTAGCATGGCTCCACTGGGGGAGTCAGCCCTGTCATAGGACAGTAAGAAAAAGACCATATGTTTCAGAAGAAATCACTTTCTTATAACCGAGAACTCTATTAGCTAAAGAAACCAGTATCCTCTTTGGAGCTAGTTGCTGCCTTTCTTCTTCAACCCACAGCCTTTGCTCATAACCTTTCTTATACCTCCCCACCCCAGCTTCCTGCTGCAATTTTAAGGAAAACATATATATAGCTCACAAACTCCAGACAGGTACATAGCCACTTCCTTTGTGAGTCTTCTGTCACAAACATGAACTTAGAATTTGCTATTAGGTCTCCATATCTAGATGTCCTGCTGCCAGACTCTTCAGAGCACTACCCAGCCAGAGCATCATGCTTCTTGTTCACCCTCCAATTTCCATGTAGTGGCATTTCTGCCCACATGCGTCTTATCAACAGCTGCGATGGTGAGAAATATGCATAACATTCAAGAAAAATAAAAGTTTGAAAGTCAGTGTAATCATACTGAAATGATTATAAATTACGAAGATGGAGTACAGACTCATTCTTACATCCATAAGGAACAATGACGATTACACCGTGACCAGTACTTAATGCTGTCTTCATTTGCTCTTGTTCAGCATGATTTCCCTTTTCAGATGGCCCCTCTGTGTCTGTGGGAGTGTGTGCAAACTTCAGTACTGGTATTTGTAGAAACAAACAGGTGTTTGCTTGTCAAGCCAGTTATAATATCCATAATAACTAGTTTGCACAAACCAACATGTGCTTGTGTGAGGTAAACAGATGGCATCACATTTTCCCACCTGATGCAAACACTTTTTAAAAGCTTTTACAAATATTGCTTCAGGAGAGTTATCAGTGTCAAATACAAACATATTTAGCACCTCTCTTCAGTTCTAATTCAAGATATTGATGCATTTGGTCTTTCTCTATCCATATCCATATGCCTCAAGAGAGGTATTATCCCTCTGATATGATGCTTGATTGTAACTGGGCAGTCTTCAAGCCAGAGGGACTCTTGCCGTTGGAATAACTGGCAAGAAGATTACTTCTCCATAAAAGCTTTTTATTTTAAACATAAGCTTTCTCCATATTTCAAAATTCTGCCACTGCAGCTTAGATCTTCCAAGTACACAGTAGGCAATACTTTTACCTCTGGTATGGCTTATATGCTTAAGAGGGAAGCATGCACCTAAGTATTTGTAGGATTTGGGGTTATATGATGGCTCTGATCCAGTTTTATCATGCATGCCAGACAGACATATTACCTTAGTTTTTGTTGCTTAAAGCCCTGTTTGGTTAGAAGCAAAGTACCTGATGACTGTAGGAGAGCACAGATGAATATACTTCCTACCCACTAGCACCTGTACCTAACTCAGATGTGAAACATGGCCAAGTGAGCCTACTGTAACTGCAGCACATGCAAGAACTGCAATGCCCATTATGGGGATCAGAATGCATACGCTCCTCTGTGCCTGAAACAGATGCTCTCTGACACCTCAGGATGTCTTTCAACTCTCATGAAAGGGCAACAGTGGAAATCCCACTGTGAACACAGCCTCAGAGATTTGTCAATGTCTTGCAAATTCCATGCTTAGATCTTAGATCAATGTTTCCTACAAGTCTTGGATTAAATTAGATATAGAAAATCTAATCAACAAGTTATTTCACTGAACAGGAAACAACTTCACTAATTCTCTAAATTGCAGGTGAATATTATTTACTGACCTTGCCTCGGGACAGAAGTCATGGTCATTTCCATGCCTTCTGCCCCTTTCATTTGATTTTCTTTGCACAAAGGGGACAAGTGCTGTCTGCTTCATCACTTGTAGGAGCCTGTGTCAGAACTAGCAGTTCAATGTGCAGGACAAATGTATACAACACCACACAAAATAACCAGCTGACAAATCTGGTAAGATTCACCTCACTTTATTCTAGCTTCCTTCATCTGAGCTAGCTTGCTAGCCTTGCCTTACCTTAATAAGAAGAAAGAGGCATTGCTGGATACACAGCTCATGTTACTTTTTTTAGAATTACTTTCATCTGAAAACACATTATGTTCATTACATGGACTATAAAGGGTGGCTAGGACCATTAATTCCTGATGTAGACACTAGGATGAAACCAGCTCTCTGATCAAAAGAACCTACTATTTAAAGTGGGATGTAAGATACAATAAGTCACTACCACAAACCCACAGCCAATTGATGTAGATTCTCTCACAGACAGCTCAAAAGGCAACAGCTAAACAGACAATATTCACCCAACTGCTTTGAGCTATTGATATGGATAATGACAAATAAGTCAAGTACTCAAAAATAATACAAGTCAGTGCAAGCTCTTACACTAATGGGTTTGTTGTTTTGTGGGTTGTTGGGTTTTTTTGCATCAGACTTAGGCTGAAAGGAAATTGGAGGCAGTGGTTTACACTAATATAAAACCAATGGCAAGCAAACTGCAACCAGACACACCTAAATTAGGAGAGAAAGTTTCTTTTTAAACTGCCATGTAATTAAAAACAAAATAATATTACTGAAATTAATAAATATTTCCAGAACCCTGTATAATCTGATTCTTGGGAACTTTTGCTCTAGCCTTTATCTCCTCAGAGAACAAACTCAGTAAGAGAGAAGGAAGTCTCATGTAAGTCACCTTTGTGATCTGGTGATCCTGACCTGCAGCTTAATCTAAAGAATTCCAAGGACTATATATCCTCCATAAGACATCCATCTGTGTTCCCCTGAAAGCTGCCAGAGAGAATACCTTCTCCTACAAAATTCTTCCAACCCCCAGAAAATCTCTTACTCTCCCATTCTTTTTCAGAAACTGTGGTAACAATACAGAATTGCTGATGGTCCCCACACTCTGTCCCCAAACCCACTGATTTTGTCATATCTCCAACAAGATAAACTTAAAATGGAAAACAGGAGAGCAACCAGGAGATTGTACCACTGAAGGTCATTCTTGTTTTCAAAATCACTCTACACAGTGTTATCTGTAGGACTTCAGGAAAAAAATGAACTTTGTTTCATGATAAACAGTAAGATTTTGACAGTTGTTCTCAATTTTCATGAGTATAAAACCGAGACACATTTTCATTTCTCTCAAAGGGAAGGTGGCAGAGTCAGTTTCTAATCACTTTTCCCACCAAACAGAACAGGAGCTACAGCCTTGTCTCATGCATTCCAAGAGAGAATGTGTAGGGGCCTCTCATCTTTGTACACTGAGTCTGGAAAACCTTTCCAAATTTGGTCATCAGAACTACCATTTTTCTACAGAGCATTTTGGTTTCAACAGCCAAATGTTTCATCATTCTTTATTTCTGATTTTGTTTTTAATCTACTTTGGTTATTACAGAGACTGCCAAAGTAGCAGAGAGAGAAGATGCTGCAGTGCTGATGCCTGACTCTATAGACATTGTATTTGTTTGGAAATGAAAAAAAAATTAAAAAAAACCCAAAAACCCAAACAATTCTAAAACCACATTAAGAAAGACAGAGTAAGACTAAAGAAGTACCATCAGGAAACAGAAAGTTTGCAATGGTGTGCCTTCACAACGTCTTTGATAGGTAGAAAGATTTTAAAGAAGAACCAGCATCATCTTTCCATCCACTTCTCTCACAGCTCCATGAGTAGGATGAAGTAGAGCAGTAAAGTCAATGAATAGTATGAAGTAAAGCAGAAGAAGAGCGAGCAGTCCAGGGCCCGATAGCTGATGTCCTGTCCTGACAATGTTCATCTGCAAATCACAGTGCTCTATTTGCATTGTCACTTTCTCTGCTTCCTTTAACAATAAAAATAAAATGCAGGACAATGCAAGGCAGAAAAGAAGAAGTATTTACAAGCAGAAATGATACATTTAGAGGAACACCGGGTCTCTACTGTAGGAATCAAAATGCACAGAGTTCAATAGAAAAACAGATTAAGTGTCAAATGAGTCTAAAATAAACACTGTGATTAAAAAACTCCCCAACACCTAGACTGCCACTGAATCAATTTCTTTTTAAAAATGTGGTTAAGATTTAATCTCTCTTTCATTGTGGTAGGAAAACAAAAATGAAAAATAAAGACATTCCGAGAACAGATTAAAAAAATTTGTGAGAACACTCTCTGAAAGCACAATGACAATGTTTACTCTCTTCTTCAGTACATTTATAACTGAGCAGTCATTGACAATAACAAATGCTGTATAATTCTATGAGCACATACTGTAGTGCTGCTCAATTCTGACAAAACCTGTTGATTAATAAAAGTTTCAGGCACTTCACTCTCATGGCACTAGTATTCAGGACAGTAATAAAAGACAAGTCAGGAACAAGACCAAAAAAAGAATAAATATTAGCAGACAGTTATTGTGAAGGGCAGGAGGACAACCTTGCTACAGAAGGAAACCTGCTGGTAACTTCTGTACCTGATTCAATGATTAGGTACAAGTCGTACAGGATTGTCTTAGTATCAAGTCCTCTGTAACAGAGTAGTATGGAACTGTATAATGAATTTGTAGTTATTCTATGTTTGCTGATTGACTTCTGACAGTAATTAAAAAAACACCAAAAAACAAGAAAACCATAACAGCTTCCAAGTTATGCCAATCCAAGTTATGCCAATACATTGGCATATTTTTATAGAATCCTTGTATTATGATATACTATTCCTACAAAGTTTATTCCAGTGAAGATCAAAGTCTCCTTTTCCAACTACAGATCATTCCAGAATCATGGAATAACAGAATCATTAAGGTTGGAAAAGACCTGTAAGATCATCAAGTCCAACCATCAACCCAACACCACCATGCCCACTAAACCATGTCCCACAATGCCACGTCCACATGTTCCTTGAACACCTCCAGTGATGGTGACTCCACCACCTCCCTGGGCAGCCTGTTCCAATGCTTCACTTCACCACTCTCTCAGTAAAGAAATTTTTCCTCATAACCAGCCTGAACCTCCCCTGGCGCTTGGGAGAAGAGACCAACACCCACCGCTCTACAACCTCCTTTCAGATAATTGTAGAGAGCGATAAGGTCTCCCTGCAGCCTCCTCTTCTCCAGGCTGAACAACGCCAGTTCCCTCAGCCGTTCCTCATAAGACTTGTGCTCCAGACCCCTCACCAGCTTTGTTGCCCCTCTCCGGACACGCTCCAGCACCTCAATGTCCTTCCTGTAGTGAGGGGCACAAAACTGAACACAGTATTCAAGGTGGGGCCTCACCAGTGCCGAGTACAGGTGCACGATCACCTCCCTACTCCTGCTGGCCACACTGTTTCTGATACAGGCCAGGATGCCATTGGCCTTCTTGGCCACCTGGGCACACTGCTGGCTCATCTTCAGCCGGCTGTCAACCAACACCCCCAGGTCCTTTTCTGCCAGGCAGCTTTCCAGCCACTTGTCCCCAAGCCTGTAGCCTTGCCTGGGGTTGTTGTGACTCAGGTGCAGGACCCGGCACTTGGCCTTGTTGAACCTCATCCAATTGGCCTGGGCCCATCGATCCAGCCTGTCCAGATCCCTCTGCAGAGCCTTCCTACCCTTAGGCAGATCAATACTCGCTCCCAACTTAGTGTTGTCTGAAACTACAGATGTTTCTGAAATATAGGATACTTTTATTTAGATTAGATCTACTTTTGTTTAGATCTAGACACCCACATATAAAAGTAGATCTGTATCTGTTAGAATGTATCTTCCCGGATCACATCAGAAAGCCCTGAAAAATACTCCACAAGCTGACGACTGATTATCTTAATTCAGTTAGCCATGAGTCCCATATGCTGAGCCTTAGGACACTGAAACAGAGCATCTGTTGTACGGCACCACATTGCACATTAAGATGACTGTGAAAACCTGACTACTTCTAAATGGTTCAAAGCAAGTGGGAAACCTATTTCAGATAAATCAACAGACACAAAGACTCCAAAACCTTTAAGCTGTTTTCCAAATTAAGCTACAACGCAACTTCTTGCTCACTTTTTCCAAAGCCATATGTTGCTTTTCCTTTTTATTGTTTAATATACCATTTAAACCTCTCATGTTCTCCATATCCCCATCAATGGTTATCACTGCCATTCAGTTTGGTGATGCTCTGCTTAGCTTGTCCAAACTTGTACATGTATAATCAGATAAAGGAACGAATTCCTTCATGCCAGTTCGTTCTGGATAGTGTCCGTGTCATGATAACAAGAACATGAATGATGGATTTGAGCATACGTAATTAACTGACACATAATATCACAGATTTTTTTTCTTTTTGTTGATAAGAATAAGGGGAAAAAATGAGATTTATCCCAAGTTTATATGGTACATATAAACATGTCTTACAGTCTTACAGTAGACAGTTTTTAAAGCTGATGAAAATAACTCTCCATTGGTGTTCTACTTGACACATCAAGTTATTTTACATTGATCTTTCATGTGTTTCTTATCTTGAACTATCATTATGCCAAAGACCAAAATTCATATAATACATAGAAATAATATTTGTTTTGTGTGATCACATATGTAGGTGGGCTAGGATACTTCCTGCCATGTCTCTCACTTCAGTCACGGGGTAACTGGAATCACCTTAAATGTTCTTCAAAACCACATGCAAATAGGCCTTGGAGGTGAAGGAGTGTAACTACTCGTGTCAAAGCTGTTCTGCTTTGGAGAGACAAGAGGGAACTGTAGATATTAATGTTTCCAAAAGCCTGAACAGTTTCAAAAACTTCAGTTTCACTTCAAAAATTCAACTACTCCATCTCATTAACTGCTAATTTGGTATTAGAAACAACATAGCAAATACAGTGTAAGTATCTGCTTTTTCTTCTAGCATATGCTTGATTGTTCGTGAAAAGTCATAATCTGTGTAAAAAAATAAAGAAATAACCATAAAATTGTACACTTGTATTGGGCGTGGCAACGTTTTGGTAGCGGGGGGGCTACAGGAGTGGCTTCTGTCAGAAGCTGCTGGAAACTTCCCCCATGTCTGATAGAGCCAATACCAGCCGGCTCCAAGACAGTCCCACCGCTGGCCAAGGCCGAGCCCATCAACGATGCTGGTAGCGCCTCTGGGATAACGTATTTAAGAAAGGGGAGGGGGGAAAAAACCCTGCACAATTGCAGCTGGAGAAGAGAGGAGTGAGAATATGTGAGAGAAACAACTCTGCAGACCCCAAGGTCAGTGAAGAAGGAGGGGGAGGAGGTGCTCCAGGCGCCGGAGCAGAGATTCCCCTGCAGCCCGTGGTGAAGACCATGGTGAGGCAGGCTGTGCCCCTGCAGCCCATGGAGGTCCACGGTGGAGCAGATATCCACCTGCAGCCCGTGGAGGACCCCACGCTGGAGCAGGTGGATGCCTGAAGGAGGCTGTGACCCTGTGGGAAGCCCGCGCTGGGGCAGGCTCCTGGCAGGACCTGTGGACCCGTGGAGAGAGAGAAATCCATGCTGGAGCAGGTTTGCTGGCAGGACTTGCAACCCCGCAGAATACCCACACTGGAGCAGTCTGTTCCTGAAGGACTGCAGCCCATGGAAAGGACCCATGCTGGAGCAGTTCCTGAAGAACTGCAGCCCGTGGGAAGGGCTTATGTTGGAGAAGTTCATGGAGGACTGTCTCCCGTGGGAGGGACCCCACACTGGAGCAGGGGAAGAGTGTGAGGAGGAAGGAGTGGCAGAAAAAAACATGTGATGAACTGACCACAACTCCCATTCCCCATCCCCCTGTGCCACTCGGGGGGAAGAGGTAGAGAAAATCAGGAATGAAGTTGAGCCCAGGAAGAAGGGAGGGTTGGGGAGAAGGTATTTTTTAAGATTTGGTTTTATTTCTCATTATCCTACTCTGATTTTGATTGGTAATAAATTAAACTGATTTCCCCAATTTAAGTCTATTTTGCCCGTGACGGTAATTGGTGAGTGATCTCCCTATGTCCTTGTCTCGACCTACGAGCCTTTTGTCATATTTTCTCTCTCCTGTCCAGATGAGGAAGGGGAGTGAGTGAGTGAGTGGCTCTGTGGTGATTAGTCCGGCTGGGACTAAACCACGACAACTCCCCAAAAAAATGCCCCAGAGCCATCCAGTTTTGCTACAACTCAGGAGATACCATTTCAATTTCTATACAAAGCTGAGTTATCCTCAGCTCTTGATCAAAGAAAGCTGCAACAACAGTCCTTATCCACCCACACCCCCCACACCCCCCCCACCCCACCCCCCGAAATACTGTGAAGGGCACGGAACTGATATACTGGGAAATGTGCAAAATGCTTAAATAATCAGGACTCCTGTCAATCATTAATCTGCACTATTCCTTGATTGGCAGCTGTATACAATTATCTGTGATACACAAATTGAAAATAAAAATATTATTTGAGCATTCAAGAGATTTTTTAGAAAGTTATATTTCTGTGATTAAAAAAGAATATTGATAAGCAATATTCATGAGCAAATTCCTTTAAAATGGAATATAACTGAATAAATTCATCAGAGTCAAGTAGTGAACTTCCTGCACCTTTCAGAAAACCAAAAGTGGCAGCCACTGTCCTATGTATAACTCTACTTCTGTTTGATACATCTAGTTCTCAAAAGACGCCCATGTAAATTATTGCTATTATAGCAACACATACAAACTCCCTTTAGTAAAACACAGGGGGAAAATTCCCAGTTGATATAGCACTGATCCTGAAGAGCAAGGAAAGAGGTAACAGAGATAAGACTACAAGACTAGATCAAGAATTGAGAGAGGAAAGGACCACGCATACGTTAGACTGTTCAATCATCTTAACATGGAAATTAAAAATGTCTACTGACAATTGTTTATTTCAGAAAGGACTGGAAAAACCAGCTTAATGCAGGACTTTTAAATGCTTTTGCTGAGTCAAAATTAATCAAGCACTTGACTTCATGACATTTGATTTCTACATTTAGAGGATTATGAGTGTTATTAACATCAGCTACCTGAATAAAAGACAAATTTACAAAGATTATATGGAATTATTCTGAAAAAAGATTATCATGGAACTGTAAATATGATGTAATGGAGTGGAAAAAAGACTTAGAGCATTTCAGGACTACTAGGTAAAAAGATTGATTCCTAACAAATAATTAGAGAATAATGATGTAATCTCAGTTTTTCTTTCAGGCAAGCATTAATCACAAAACATAGGGAAAAGAACTGCAAGAAATCATAGATTCATAGAATACTTGAGGTTGGAAGGAACTTATTGAGATCATCTAAGTCCAACCCCCCTACTCAAGCAGAGTGACCTAGAGCCAGTTACCCGGGACCATGTCCAGTTTCTCTCTGGGCAACCCGCACCAGTGCTCGGTCACCCTCAGAGTAAAAAAGTGCTTTCTTGTATTAACATGGAATTTCATATTTATTCATTTATGCCCGTTGCTTCTTGTCCTGTCAGTGGGCATTACTGAGAAAAGCCTAGCTCCTTTGTCTTCGTTCTGTCCCATCAGGTATGTACTGGTGTGTACATCAGTATACACACTGGTAAGATCCCCTCCTGAGCCTTCTCTTCTCCAGGTTGAACAGTCACAGCTCTCTCAGCCTCTGCACATAAAAAAGATGCTTCAATCCCTTAATCATCTTTGTGGCCCTTTGCTGGACTCAGTTTAGTAAGTCCATATCACCATGTACTGGTGATCCCAGTAAGTCCAAAAAAGGCCAAATAAGCTTGTGCATTGCTTTCTAGAATGTTGCAGAAAAAAAAGAAATAACACAAAATCTGTTGCAAATGAGAAGAAAATCTACAAGAGGTTTTTGCATGTCACACAAGTTCATTTTTTATATTTGTATTTGATTCTCTTTCAGATCAATGAAAAACTTTGTAGACACCAAAAGCAGAGGGAAACTTGCTGCAACATGCAAAAAGACGACAAATCAGTGAAGAAAACAGAAAACCAAGTAAATCACATAGTTCATGTCTGATTTGTTCCCTACAGATGTAAGGCCACCGTGATACAAAAGAAAGCAGTGAAGCAGCGCTACAGGAGCAGTAGTTGACAGTTAACAAAAAGCACAGTCCAAAGCACCCTTGAAAAAAAGAGGAAATCAAGAAAGCAATTTACAGCAACAACAATCTGTGGGTATATTCATCAAAGTATGCTGAATGGATATTCTGGAGTAAGTATGCACAAGGAAAAATAAGCTACAAAGCTCTTCAAACCTTACCTGACTACTCATTTTACGGTTTCCTCACAAAATACTTATTTTCTCATTGTTCTGCTCCGGGTTTCTTCCACGATTGAAATGATCAGACATACATATTGAGTCTACCCATATGTGCTCTGGCTCTTTTCTGTGACTATGTTGGATACTATTCTGCTGATTCAGGCACCTAAGATGCCTGCAAGCCCAGATCTGCTTTCTGCAATTTGTCAGCAAAAGCTCAAATGTGCGCAGAAGCTGCCTTCTGAATCACACTGTTCCTCAGTGTACCTCTGCCATATTTTAGCCTTCAAACCCCATCACAGTATGCTGACAGTCCTACCCTACCCAGACGTTCTATGCAAATGTTGTCCTTAGGCCACCATTTATTGGAGAAAACCTACCATGAGCTCTGCCATTCCTGAGATTATGTTTTCATGGGTAGTATTTACATAGCCTAAAGGTCTCAGATTCTGTCTCTTCTGACTGCATACCTCTATCAGAAAGTACACAACAGAATGGCTGCGGCTCAGCCACAACCTCTTCTCATTACCACTCCTCTTACTCTAACACAAACTTTAGAGGCTCAAAGGCACTGCCATGGAGAATCTTGCACCTTTGGCAGTGTATGAGGCAAAAGCTATGGAGCGTATCTTCTTACCTGAGACATGTAAAAAGCAAAAACCTAAAGTGCCTTCTTTATTATTTTTAATTCATGGATTTCTTTTCCTTTCACAATTTATGATAGGTTTAGTATCATTATTTTCTCTCTGGGGATAGAGTTCAGGAAAGATAACTACAAAAATTGGTATAAATGGTATAAATCAATCCACTGATTTTTGTGTTGTTTCATGCCTATTAAGGATCAATGTCTTAAGTCTGCTTTGTCTCTCTCATCTACTATTATTTTAAATTATATTTTCACTTACAACTTTGTGTTTCCATGCTTTTCCTCTTTTTGTGTCATACATCCACAACACAATTCTTTTGCTCCTCTTTGCAAAATACAGAGAGCAAAGCTGTGCTCTCAAGCAGCTCATCCACAAACAACCTCACTCTGATGTTACTACAATTTTCCATCTCATATGTTTATTTATTTTCTCACTTTCAGGAATCTTGAATTTCTCAACCAGGCACATTGGCGCAATTATTTTTACCTTATTTTATGCACCCTGCTGTGTATGTCTACAGGCTCACAGTCAAGTGTCTGCTTCCTCAGCAGCTGATAATCTTCCAAGCTCTGTGGGACTTATTTACTAGTCTGTGCCAAAGGGGCACAATGTTCTTTGAGTGGCTCTAGTAGAAAGCTGTTGAATTTTTTACCAAGAGGAGAATCAAAGGTGAGCAAAATCAAGGATGAATTTGCTTTCACTTAATTAACTCAAAAAAGTACATTTTCGAAGGAGGGTCCCATTTACTCAAGTCTGCTCTAGTAAAGACATAAACTTAGTAATTATTTGGGCTGGCTTTTTAACTAAAACATATACATCCAACCAGAACCTGATCTAAGGAAATTAGATTGGGATTTTGTTTATCTCTTAAAATATCCAGGTTAAAATACTGGCAGATGATGTCAGATGGTGGTGGTGCATTCCTCACCGCTCAACACCGCCCCCCCCCCCCGCTATATATATCTTTGTGTCTGTGTGCATGCGTGTGTGAATCAATTTGAGTACCTGATAGCAAGTATAGTATAACTATTACCATTTTGAATCTGTAATTAAGTCACTGATGTGATTGAGGTAAATTCTATTAACTCACTTTGCAAATGTTGAACTAATCAATGATTAGCTGCTAAAATCTTGTGATCCACCTTAAACTGTGAATGAACTAGATTGCTGCTAAATACATATAATTATTCAGATATAAACTGTTTACCAAGTCTGACACTAGGATTGGACCTAGCCACACCTAAGCTCCACCAGGATTTTAGAAAGCAAGGGAGTCTACTCTGAACCTCGTGACTCAACAGGAGGGTCTTCCCTTCTCTTTGTATTTCTTCCACTAGACATAAACTGTTGTCCAAGTCTGGGACTAGGAGTAGACCTAGCCAGTCTTCTCTGAATGTCGTGAGTCAAAGGCAGGATTTCTTTGTTTTTTGTGCTCTCTCCTTTAGATATGAACCATTGGCCAATGGTGAGACTGCCTGGATTCAGCTGCACCTAAGCTCTTGTCAAGAGTTTAGAATGTAAGGGGGTCCATTCTGAACCTTGTGACTCATGGGAGGGTCCTCTTCACCCTTTTGTTTCTCCAGTCTCTCTATATAAATCATTCTGATTTGATTCTAATCCAATTTTCCTTGCCATTGAATTCTGTTAAGTCACATTTTTATAAACTTCTATTAAAATCACATTTGCTAATACCCTTGATGGTGACTCTTTAAGGTGCCTAAACCACTCATTCATGACACAGATGTACAGCATTGGCATATAAAACCACCATATAGTCCAGGTAAGTGCTTGCATGCCAAACTTATAGTTGCTCTACATCCAGTATGTGCTGTTGAATCAGACCTTCACTTTTTTTGAAAAAAACACCTACACTATGACATAGATAAGATGAAACAAATACAATTTTTCCCCCTGCGCTCTATTGTACATGGGAGACAGCATGTCCGACTAAACAACAGAACCTAATCTTATTTCATGCGCTTAGTTTTCCCTTCCTCATTCAGCCTCTGGGTGTGCTGGACAAGTCATTTCACTTCTGCTTTTCCTGTGAAGCAGTAATAATACTGACCTCCACTGCAAATTGCTTTGAGAATTGATAGAAACAAAATAGAGAAGACAGAAATTATCATAATAAGATGATAATCATTTAATTGCTCACACATCAATAAAACTAAAATTAAAAGGTTGTGCAATAACCTTAAAACAGTATGAAAATTCAGCTTTTAAAGATTGCTCTGCTGTGCGTTTGTTAAATAGTATACTGATGGTTCCCAACATTCATTTTTCAAGAAGAGACTACTACTTGCCACCTAGAGGTATCAGCAGCTTCACTGATAAGCAATATCTTACTATACATAATTGAATTACTTCTGTGAAAATTGAGCATTTGTTTTAATATATTTGGGTATTTGCAGTATGCTTAGATTTTCCTTTCCTACGTGATGGAGTAGCTATTAACTACTTCTGTTAAAGTATGAACAGACTGGATAAGCTCCACGCAAAATTTAACACAACCAAATTTCAGTAAAAGGTAGAGCTGTAACAGCATCCCTCTGAGATGCATTCCCTTATGGGGGCAAATGAAAAAATTACCTGCTTCAGCTTTATCACATGCAAGTTCCCAGTCCTACAAGACTTTTCTGGAGTCTTGCTATGAGAGTCTTACTGAACATAATCTTCAGAAAGTCCTTCTGGTTTTGGCATCATCCCTTTAAACAGCTTGTATTAATTGAGACAGCAAGATTAAAAATGATGTGGCTAAATAGCAGGAGTTAGCATTAGATTCTGCAGTTCTTGCTAACGTCATAATAGTTACAGTAGGACATTCATACCATGATACCAGGGTATGTTTTTCCATTTGTTTCCCCAAAATAAAAATAAATAAGCAGGTCCCTCGCTCACATCCACCTATTCAGTCTAGTGCCTTTGGTGAGTGCAATATCAGGAGTAAGGTGTAAATTAGCTATTCTATTGAAATGCATGCATTTTCTGACTGAGAGAACCATTTTGTATGTAGTTTTGAGAGTTGTGTTACTAGCCCAGTGCTGAAATATGATTAAGTGGTCATGATTATAACAAGTGCATCAGATACAGCTGTACATTTATCTTGACAGTGCTGCAACACACAACAAATAGATACAGCTATCTAGGAAACAAATAGAATGTTTTTTCTTATATTCTAACCAATGTCTTCTATCCCACTAGGAGTCCGGGCAAATAAAAAAAGATATGCAGCAAGTGAAATTATGTGACTGCTTTTCTCCTAGGGCCCTCACAAGAACAAAGGCATGGATACCCGGGGGCAAACAGTCAGCCATTATTTGACCTGAAAAATAAAATATATGCACCAGCCTTAAGAAGGATGAAAGGAATAAAGGCGTGAGTAATAGGTCAAATTTCAGGTATCTTGCTGAGGTAGCTGTCAGATTTCCTCTGTTATGTGTTATAGACTCACCAGATGAAACAAATTCTTATATAATGGTCAAAAAACTTTGACAATATTCAACATTGATAACTTTTTCTTCTTTACATGACATACAACTCAAGTATGTCTCTCACAGTATTCTCCTGGAGAAGCTGGCGGCTCATGGCTTAGACAGGTGCACTCTTCACTGGGTAAAAAACTGGCTGGATGGGCGAGCCCAGAGAGTTGTGGCGAATGGAGTCAAATCCAGTTGGCGGCCGGTCACAAGCAGTGTCCCCCAGGGCTCAGTTTTGTTTAATACCTTTATCAATGATCTAGATGAGGGGATCGGGTGCATCCTCAGTTAAGTTTGCAGATGACACCAAGCTGGGTGGGAATGTTGATCTGCTCGAGGGTAGGAAGGCTCTGCAGAGGGATCTGGACAGGCTGGATCGATGGGCCCAGGCCAATTGGATGAGGTTCAACAAGGCCAAGTGCCGGGTCCTGCACCTGAGTCACAACAACCCCAGGCAAGGCTACAGGCTTGGGGACAAGTGGCTGGAAAGCTGCCTGGCAGAAAAGGACCTGGGGGTGTTGATCGACAGCTGGCTGAATATGAGCCAGCAGTGTGCCCAGGTGGCCAAGAAGGCCAATAGCATCCTGGCCTATATCAGAGTTAGTGTGGCCAGCAGGAGTAGGGAAGTGATCGTGCACCTGTACTCGGCGCTGGTGAGGCCCCACCTTGAATCCTGTGTTCAGTTTTGTGCCCCTCACTACAGGAAGGACATTGAGGTGCTGGAGCGTGTCCGGAGAAGGGCAACAAAGCTGGTGAGGGGTCTGGAGCCCAAGTCTTATGAGGAGCGGCTGAGGGAACTGGGGTTGTTCAGTCTGGAGAAGAGGAGGCTGAGGGGAGACCTTACTGCTCTCTACAATTACCTGAAAGGGGGTTGTGGTGAGGTGGGTGTTGGTCTCTCCTCCCAAGTTGCTCCAGGGGAGGTTTTGGCTGGTTATGAGGAAAAATTTCTTTACTGAGAGAGTGGTGAAGCATTGGAACAGGCTGCCCAGGGAGGTGGTGGAGTCACCATCACTGGAGGTGTTCAAGAAATGTGTAGACGTGGCACTGCGGGACATGGTTTAGTGGGCATGGTGGTGTTGGGTTGATGGTTGGACTTGATGATCTTACAGGTCTTTTCCAACCTTAATGATTCTGTTATTCTGTGAATCTGTATTAGAATGAACAGAATAATATCAGAAGCTACAGCACAAGTGATAGATATAGTCATTAGATTAGAAATGGAAAAAGTTATGAAAATAAGCAAACAAACCTAGGCAAGAATCTCCTGCAGATTGAATGTCTAAGAGTCGACTGAAATATACAAAGTAAAACAAACAGCCATAATGGAACAAAGATGGAATGAGGTAATAGAAAACCATTAATCAATTTTGAAAATATATATTTTGTGCTTTTTTCTTTGACATATTCACTACGTTTTTAAATTATTATTACTATCATTGGCTAGTATTGGTAATGAGCTGCTTACTTTGGTTTGATCTGAATATGTTATCATGAAGTTTCAGCAGCCTAATGAAATAAGAATATATGATATTTTCAATGTCAAAGCATCTTTGATATGTAATATTTCTATATTATAGTAAGTTTCGTAAGCTCTCTATGTATCTACATAAAGTACTATGTTTACATGGAATGCAGATAAACTCATTTAATAATGAAAATTACTAATTATTCTGTAGCTTCATAAGTTGGGCCATATGGGAGATATTCAGATGTTTTCCTTAAGGGAGTCTATATTTCAGAAGGCAGATACAAATACATTTGAGGGCACATTCTAATGTAATATACAAGGCTTTTGAAAATATACTACAGATACTGCCATAAAATCCAGAAATCCCACCTTTTAAGCATGCATATATTAAAAATTTCTTTAGAAAATTTATATTGAGAAATGAACTTTTAGCTTCCTTGACTCAGACTTGAAGTTCTGTATAGTAAGAATGGGAATCCTTTTTCCACTGGTCTATCATTTCTTTGAGACACCTAAACCTAAGTTCTTGCAGAAATCCTCTATATTATCAAATCAAATTATCAGTTGTTCACACAGACCTTGACCCTTCAGCTATTTAGGGAGAGTTAAGATGCATTTCTTTATGTTTACAAGCAGCACTACTGTTGTCACATACACTACTATAAGTAAATACATCACTACTTACAAAGTTCAATGCCAAAAATTCCAATATCACAACCTCTAAAATTAAGCAGTGGCTCCAGGAAACCTTAACAGAGTACAGTGGCCCGCAAACCCATTTTAACAATAGGGAAGTTTAGCATGCACAGGGCAGAGACAGTGCAATGGCCTTTAGATTTCCCAGGTGGGTGGCAATGCTCATTACTGGTGATTACAACTCAAAGGAAGCTGAATTCATCAGTGGGTTCTGATGGGCAGGTTGCCTAAGTTCTGCAGAGAGAAGTTTCTGGAACACTAAACTACTTTTAGGATGATTCTTAAGATTGTGCTGAAAATCACCTACACACTTAACATTTGAACCTTTAGGAAGGACACAAATACCCTGCGAGCAATTATTTTCAGAATGGTTACAGGTTTAGTATTTTTCCTTTCTTTGTTCTTCAAGACCACATTAATTTGGGGAAAATAAAATCTCTAATACCATGTTTAAAATTGTGAGCAAAACGGTTACCCATGTAATATTTTCTTAATTAACATGTTTTCTCTACAATGTCAGTATATTTTTGCAATTCTACTACAAATAACTAATTTACAGAAAAAAAGCAGTAGGCCAAATTAAATCTATGGTGCAATGCTACTGTAAATTCATGGTATTATTCTCAGGATGCACTTGGCCATTGTTTTGTGCCAAGACAGCACATTCATGTCTCTAAAAAGCTAAATTAGTTTAGGTAAATCCTTTTCATCTCTGAACTGGAACCTTTTCCTACTGTGTTTGAATCAAATGCATTAATGCACTGAGGCCCACAGAACAAACTGTATGTCTGTGCCTGGAAACTTCTGCTACATTCAGTTTAATGGAGTAAAAAATCCTTTGAGTGTGGGGTGCCAATTGCAACTGCACTTTACTATGAAGCAAGGGGTATATAACTTATAAAAAGTTCCCTTCCCAATATGAAAGAGAGGATTTCACTTTTGTCTCTGGTGTGCTTGTAAATTAAGATGGGTGAATCTCCTTGATATTGCTAACTTTTTCAGTTGATTTCAGATCCAAACAATGTTCCACATCCCTGTACAATCCAGTTGAAAGGGTGTGAAATAAAGCACATCATTAGAAACTTCTGTTTCAAGACCAAAAAATTCTGCATATTATATGTTATTAAACCAAATTACTTCCTTTAACAGAAAAAAAGAAAAGAAAGAAAAAAACCCCACATTCTATGTTTGATGTCTTGACCTATCCCTGATCTTTATAGCATCAGGCACGGAAAAACCTACACTCAGAGTGCCAAGTGCTTCACAGTCAATTGAGGATAGGCACAATTCAGTCAGCATTCCTAGTCTGACTGGCCAAATCCATGGTCTCAAACTCTGACCATGGACTGGGGTCCTTGTTTAGCTCATAAAACTCTGCAGTGCACTTGTTTTAGATCCTGTAATCAGTGCCCAGACAGCCTGAGCCCACACTACCTTACATTTGCATACTCTTCATCAAAGTATCATGTAGTCTTCTACTAGTATTCCTTGGCTTCTCTGGATTCCTCATCAAGCCTTCTTTTAGACAAACAGAGTAGACAAATAGGTTAGCAAACAAGAGAGCACAAACTTAGCCATACTAAGCCAGGCTTCACCAAGGAAAATGCTGCATCCTTGCCTTTTAAAAGCATTGCAGAATTGGGGTGATAATCTGTCCCTCTGTTGAGAAAAGCAGCCCTTTCTTTCTGCCATGCAGGCAAGCTGAATATTTACAGCAGCATAAGCTGCAGCTGAGGAGACAATACACTGTTCACAGTATCACAGAATCACGGAATCACCAAGGTTGGAAAAGACCTGTAAGATCATCAAGCCCAACCATCATCCCAACACTACCATGCCCATTAAACCATGTCCTGCAATGCCACTTCTACACGTGCCTTGAACACCTCCAGTGAGGGTGACTCCACCACCTCCCTCGGCAGCCTATTCCAATGCTTCACCACTCTCTCAGTAAAGACATTTTTCCTCACAGCCAGCCTAAACCTCCCCTGGCACAACCTGGGGCCATTTCCTCTCATTCTATTGCTAGTTACATGGGAGAAGAGACCAACACCCACCTCTCTGCAACCCCCTTTCAGGTAATTGTAGAGAGCGATAAGGTCTCCCCTCAGCCTCCTCTTCTCCAGACTGAACAACGCCAGTTCCCTCAGTCGCTCCTCACCAGACTTGGGCTCCAGACCCCTCACCAGCTTCGTTGCCCTTCTCTGGACACGCTCCAGCACCTCAATGTCCTTCTTGTAGTGAGGGGCCCAAAACTGAACACAGTAGTCGAGGTGCAGCCTCATCAGCGCCGAGTACAGGGGCACGATCACCTCCCTGCTCCTGCTGGCCACACTGTTTCTGATACAGGCCAGGATGCTGCTGTTATAAGGAGCTGGACCAGCAATTCTGAAGCAGTCAAAGGTGATGGTCCTTAACTGCTGTATCATGCTTTCCCCGTTACAAGCCCTCCAGAATTTGTCACAAACCTCCTGTGGAATACGTCATAGCGGATTTGCCTGGGCAAGCTTAGACACACACTGAGCACTTATCACAAAATGTAGGTCAGGCTGAAAAAAGTGCATACCTTGTGTCACAGCCACCTTCCACTGTTCCACCTTCAATTTAGAAATAAAACTGAGCTGCTGATTATTAGCAGTCACTGAAGTTACCAGGTGGTTTTTCTTCATTATTTTATTACTGGTATCCTAGCCTGATTCTGAGGTTATTGTATTCTACTTGCCTCATGCTCCTTATTATCCTTAAGTTGGATTGGATATTCTCTCTCGCATGCCTTCCTAAACTGATAAATACTTGTAAACAAGTTTCCATTTTACTACTTTTAACTGACCAAAGCAATTCCTGTAATTATTTGGCTTTTTTGCAATTTTTATACTAACACTGCTCCATTTAGTGCTGCTGTTCTTTCCTAATATTCACTGTATCCACCAACAGTCATAAAAGCTCAAATCAACATATTACCTATCCACAATTGCTATAACTACAGAAACAACTTATTGGTCCAGTTCTTTCTAAAAAATCTGCCCCAAATGCCAATGTATTAAATGAAATTACAAAGCAAAGGAATTAGCATGTGATACCAATTAGATAATGTAATCTTAATCTTACTCAACTCGTAGCAATCATGGCACTGATGATTTGGGATAAGAGACACAGCACGAGGTAGCTTCATAAAACTGTAAGGATTATAACTGACAATAATCAAACCAATATATGAAGCTGGAAATAGCCTTGAGATTATACTTTTTTTTCAAATATGTATGAACTTATTGAAGAAAAGAAAAGCTTAGTTATATTATCGCATTGGCTTATCACTTGTCATGAATGATAACTACTCTACACTCTCTCACTGTATTCCCCCTTCACTCCCAATCTGTGACCTTTCAGCATGACAGGATTCTGTTTTCAGCAAAACACACTGAAACTATGCAGTGGATGGATATAGATTCTTTGTGCACCATCAGCTTGGATGCTAAAAGCCAGCCTCCAAAAATTTAACAGAGACACCTGCCCAAGTTCCATAGCCTGCTCTCTCACCTGGTATGTTCTGGGTGCAAAAGTGTTTGATATGTAGTTCGGAAAATCCATGGATAAAATAATGCACCTCTACTACAGACAGATCTTCCAAAACTATTGGATTTTTACCAGAAATAAAGGAAAACCTGTGATAGAACTAAAATGATGCTATTTGCAGAGCTCTCTATGACTCTAAGTTTTTATCATGAATGCACATAAAGCCAACTTTTTAAAAGGCTCCCAGTCCCTCAAATCTTTAATTCTAACAGTTCTCATTTTCCTTCCGCAATTCAGTCTCCTCAAAGCCCCCATACTGTCCTTCAAAACGGTCTGTCCAATAGTTAGTCTTCTAAGGAGACAGGTATTCAGTTTCATACACCTTTTAACGAGTGGCCCCTGTTCTCAGGGATGAAGACAAGCCACGATCTTATCATATTGTCTTTAGGGGAAACACGTTTGAGCTCACCATCAGAAGCAGTCTACAAGCCAATTTCTTTGAGAGACTGAGGAGGATCCGCAGTTCCTTTACAACCTTTCCATTCTGGATGATTCAGCAAGCTTTAATCCCTTAGTTCAAGTTCTAAGAATAAAATATAATCTAGTGGAAATTTATGATCTACAGATACTTTCACCAGGTCAGCACCCTTATGATTTAAAATATTGTATCTGGGATTCCTTCCTTAAATTTCATCAAGAGGGGATTCAAATGATGGAATATCTTTCAGCTTCAACCATATAATCAAAACAAAATTGGTTATCCGCTATATCCGTTTGCTGATGTGACTAATGGGAATCACTGATTTAGTAAGTGAACCTTAATTACAGCTTTGATTTGACCATATTTTTGTTCTATTTGTAATAGATCTAATAGTAAAAACTCAGTAATGAATCATTCATATGAGTAACTTTGATTTCATGAGAAAGTTGAGCAAGCAATGTAAAATAAGTATACAAATGGAAGAGGGAGTGGATCCCCAATCATCCGCACCACATCACTGTTAGCCAGCATTGGCTTTGCTTTGGTTCACTCCAACTAGCGCTTTCCAAGACAGCTCTTCTACAGAGGGGGAGAGTCCCAAGATATTCAGACATGAGCCAGTCATTGGCATTTATAATGAGGACTAGTGGCCAATTCTTGGCCCTCCTTTACTTGATAGTATGGACACAGCCCAAAGGGGCCACAAACCCTGACTGCTCCAGAAATTTCAGTAAAGTAATTTGCAGACCACAGGACTCTACTTCCAGATTAAATCCAGTCCATTCACATCATTGCATAGAAGTACCTTAAACTCTTATAGACTAATATGACAATTAAAAAGATTTAAATATACTTAGTCCAGCATTTTAATAAGTTGTTTTAAACAGGTTTATGAGCCTTTTTTGAGAAGAGAATAAGAACATGGTCTGAGTACAGCCCTGAAACCTGCAAGGCTTAAACAGCTGTAGACGGTCATTTAAATCTGAAATACTTCCATGTAAAATGACAACCGAAATTGTGAAGAGACATGATGGAAATTCTATGGAATGTTCAGTGTTCAGTAATAGAAATAGTGACCTTTTAAAATTGACATTGATTTTGAGAATCCATGGCACTACCACTTCCCTAAAATTGTAGTTAGATATAACTGGATATGCCATCACCTTAACCCAACAGAGTGGTTTCTGATTTCATTAAACAGCAGATCTCTTCCTGGCCTTTACCTTTCATGTGCTACAATGACAGCTTGGTTGAAGATCCCAGGCTGTCAAGAATAGATAACATCACTGACAGGAATTGGATTCCTCTAATCCAAATACTGATGCCTAGTATTGGAACTGAAGAACCGTTCAGCTCCCAGTAGCCTAAGAATTTTGAGTAGCACAAAACCAGTAGCAATTTGGAGGGAAAAGCATAGCAAAGAAAGGAAGGAAATTCACCTTTGAAAATTAGTGTTTGTTTTGAATAAGTATTGCGCTGATGATTTGCATGCGGCTGGTCACAGACCTCACATAACAGAATAAATTAGGTTTGCGCAGGAATATCCAAGCATACTAATTTTTTTAAAAAGCCCCACTTTGATACAACATCTATCCTTTCTGAGTCACCCGTCTTCCCTTTTCAGTTCTGATCTTTGCACTCCCTTTTAGTTTAGTTGTTTATTTTCCTTCTTCACAATATGTATCTGTCCATTTCTGGAAATGTCTATGCTGCAGCAGCTTCTGCTTTACACATTTGGGGGATTTTGAGGGTTTGCTTAATTTTCTTTTTCAACCTTCCCTTTATTGTTTCTGCCTCTCTTTCTCCTTTCCTTTGCCTTGTTATTTTTTCTTCTCAGCCACTCGCAGAAGACCATACTTTCTGCTCTGTCAGGTGTTCATCATATCCTCACCTTTATCCTGCCCCAATTCTCACCTTTTTGGGGTGTTCTTTTTTTGGTATTTTGGTCACATTTCTCACCTGTGGTTTACATCCACATCCTTTCTGTTCCTTTGGTAACACCTCTCTGCCTTCCTCCCACCTGACCTCCACTCTACTTTCCAGCCATTAATCAGAACTCCATTCACTGCTGCCAGATTCATGCCTCTCAACATCTTTAAGGCTTCCTGTTCTACAGAAGATCTAAAGTAGAAGGAATACCAGGCACAATATGAAGAAGGAACCTCATTAAAGACAGTATAGTTGTGATTTTCTTACCTGTTCTTAATGCTATAAACATTTAATTGCTGTGATTTGAATACATCCATCCTTTGCTAATATAGGAAAATCCGAGAAAGTTTAGTTGGGACTATTCTGTAGTTTCATTAGGTCATTTAGAAGGAGAGATTTCACCATATATTTTTACTCATACAACACCAAACAGATGCACTTATGCCATTCCAAACATGTTAATCTCCATATGGAAAGAGGTATAAACTGTATTAACTCAGGGCAGTGTTATATTTGATTAACGATATCCCCAAGGAAGTTTTTCAGCGTTCTGACCAGACTTAATATGTATAGGCATGACCTCAGATGATTTAGATAGCCCTTGGCCTTGACCATTACAACTGAATGCAGTCATTTAAATGATTTGTTATATTTTCCTAACTCAGCTTAAGGAAAACAGAGCTATGCGGTATATAATTTTCTTTATCGTCAAAAAAACAGTGAGATTATTTTTCTGCTTGTTTCCAGTGGCTGTTTACTCCTTGCAGTTAACAAGTTGGTGACAGTGCCTGTTTCTATTTTTAATTTCATAATAAAAAAAGAAGTATAAATTTTAGGTCAGGCATTAGAGAAAATATAAGACCCTTTTGTAAAATATAGATAACTTTTCTGCTGTCTGTGGTTGATCTTAAACTTACTTTGCTTTTTGGATCTCTTACTCAGATTACTTTCAATAGTGACATTAAAGTATAGTTACACATACTTGGATGCAACTTTAAATTTTATTTGCAGCAAAAAAAATTCAAATATCTTGTTCTAAACCCAATGTATCAATATAGAAAAAGACAAAGCCTGCATTGTCCATTTCCAGTGGGAGCACCATGGAAATTCAGGGGCTTGTTTTAACCTCTAAAGCATATACCTATGACACTTCAGCTAAAGGCAAGATTTTCTATCCGATCAGACAAATGAAGGACACAAAGTCAGCTCTTGTCACAGAGCTGAATACTGCTAGCTAGAATGATTTGCTAACAAGTCTGCTTTGTTTTCTGACAAAGCAGAAGCACTGAGAGATACACTTTTTCACACCATTTCTGATAGACAGCTAAAAAAATACAGAGAGCACATAGTGTTTTCTGACGTAACAGACTAGAGACTGCTGCTGTAACTTCTTTCATTGTCTAACTGAACCTACTGCATGCAGAAACGTACTCACTGTTACAGAGATAGTCTCACACTGCTCTTCCTCCTCACCTGTCTCATTTATCTTGTCATAATCCTACATGAGAAGGGGAAAGGCAAAGAAAGAAGATATACTTATTTTGTTTACAAAGTAGGACCTGTTTTCATAACTAGAAGTTATGACACTCTTGAGATATTCATCAGCCTCACGTTTTATCTAACATGTATTTCTTCACTCTGGCACCTTGAGTATTTCGGAGTCTTCAACAACTCCAGGGCTCCAAAGTACTGTTATCCACACTGCAAAAGGAGTCAGTCACTGGACTTGACCAAAATCAACCAAGAAGCCTGCTTTGGAAATGAAAACCTAAGCCTTCAAATTCAAAACTTAAATCAGAGCTTTAAACCTTGAGCCATCTTAACACATTACTTATAATAGAAATAATTTGTGTTAAAGAAATATGTTGTTCTGAAAACAAATTGGTGGAATTTATGCTTTTATGCTATCCATGTGACTTGGCAGTCTAGAATACAAACTTTGACTAGGATTTAACAAATATGTGGCAAAGCATCCAACATTTTACCACTAGCTTTATCACTGCTTAAAATATAACATTTACTTTGACATTTACATTGTTCCTCCTTTTGCTTCTACATCCATTTCTCTCCACCTCCTAAACACACCTTTCATGACAGCATTTATTCTAATTAGTGGACTATGTCAGTTATGTTTCAGTATACACAGGATTCTGCCAGCTTCTAATGGTTCAGTACCTGCACCATATACAGGATTGTGAGACAAATCCTACAGCTTTGCTGGCATAGTAGTTGAACGGACCTTATTAGAGCTACTAATATGGGTAATTTAGCTGTGAGCTGTGACACATTCAGTACAACTACATCAGCTATATGTCAGCATATACCAGTTCTGAAGATTATCAGGGCTATAGGCTACATTCTGTTCTTTTACCTCATGAGTGACTGTCCCAGAAAGAAAACAGAAGGACTTTAAAAATCCTGAAATCCATACGTTCCTCCATTTTACTTTTTGAAGTTAAAGTATCCCAGAAACTTGTGTGTCAGGCATTCTTAGTCCTAACAAGGCTGAATAGTTCAATATCTATTCCACATGCAAGTCTTACCCATGTTCACAATCTAGGCCCTTCTTTCCTCATTTTGAGATGGTCACTGACATTCACTGCTTCCTCTTAAGCAGATAAATACTGATTATATATATTTATTTCTCCTATTTCTCCTCTTTCTATCACATAACACCAAGATGTCACTGGTGTGCCTTTTTCCTCTCAATGCAAGAGAAAATAGTCTTTTAAATATAGCTTTTGCTTATGTGGGACACCCTAATCAAATGGCACTGCAACATACTTGCAATTACTGGGTGTATTCTCCATCTTAATTTTACTTGGATGTCATGGAATGTAAATGTTAGTAAATAGGTATTGTACACATTGAAGATTTTTCTGGCTCTGTTTCAGTGGTCTGTGTTAAGGGTGCATTGCCCCCTCCAAGGATATGTGAAGAAATTATACGCTTCCTCAAATATTATCTCCAAAGTAGAGGTAGAATTGGTCTGAAATTGGCATAAAGCAGATTTGTTTTCAGAGTAGTATATCTAAAAAAATCACCTTCTGATTCTTTATTTTCAGCAGATGTATTGCACATCAAGAGCTTTGATGGGAGAGAAAAAAATAAAAAAAGAAATAAAATGGGTAAGTGGAGTGAATAAAATCACATAAATGAATATAAAATAAAACCTATTTAGAGAATGAAAAAAAAATAGAAGGAATAAAACCAGCTTTAAAATTAGCTCTTAAAACTCTGAGGTGCTAGACCAAGAGCTCCCAAAGCAGAGATATAAAGCCTCTTGGGGTCATACAAATTATCAGTAAAGTCATGAACTTGATGGAAATTCTATTGCAGAAGTGGCTTTTGCAACCAGAAGTGTTGATACCTGATATAAGCTGGGAAACAGCTGCCAGAGCAACCTGGCTCTCAGACTAAGAAGAACTTCACTTAAAATCATAAACTCACAATACAATGATAAAGAATAGCGCACTGCAGATAAAACACAGAGAATTTACATACAAAAGCAGTATAAAATGTGAGTGTCTGAATAATAAATGAAAAAGAAATGTTTCTACTCATAACTTCAAATATTAACTTGAATATCACTAATGAATGGCCGTTTCACTGGAAAGGCAGCTAACTTCAGTTTAGAGACACAGTTTCAAAGATGCAAGAGACTGAATCCAATGGAAACTGGAGCCTGTTCCTGAATGTAAGTTTAGTGCAATGCAAATACCATTTTAAAGCACAGCAGTTCCTTATAATCCTGTCTCTAATACAGAATAATTTTCTCACTCTGCATGAGGAAAGTGAATATAACTATATGGTTCGCATTTACATAAGACAAATAAATGCATCTATTACTAATTTTAAATTATTTCATGTATAAAACCAAAACTATTGGTCTATTTTGAATCAAGCTGCCTTTCAGTCTTTGTTCATGGAAAGCCCTGAATCATTTGCTATTTTTGATTCATCTTTCTGACAACAGTTTCTAGTCATGTTATTTCCTATTTTGTTTAATCACTTTATCAATGATCTAGATGAGGGGATTGAGTGCTCCCTCAGTTAAGTTTGCAGACAACACCAAGTTGGCTGGGAGTGTTGATCTACTCGAGGGTAGGAAGGCTCTGCAGAGGGATCTGGACAGGCTGGATCGATGGGCCCAGGCCAATTGGATGAGGTTCAACAAGGGCAAGTGCCGGGTCCTGCACTTGGGTCACAACAACCCCATGCAACGCTACAGGCTTGGGGACGAGTGGCTGGAAAGCTGCCCCACAGAAAAGGAACTGGGGGTGCTGGTTGACATCCAGCTGAAGATGAGCCAACAGTGTGCCCAGGTGGCCAAGAAGGCCAACAGCATCCTGGCCTGTATCAGAAACAGTGTGGCCAGCAGGAGTAGGGAGGTGATCGTGCACCTGTACTCGGCGCTGGTGAGGCCCCACCTTGAATACTGTGTTCAGTTTTGGGCCCCTCACTACAGGAAGGACATTGAGGTGCTGGAGCACGTCCAGAGAAGGGCAACGAAGCTGGTGAGGGGTCTGGAGCCCAAGTCGTATGAGGGGCGGCTGAGGGAACTGGGGTTGTTCTGCCTGGAGAAGAGGAGGCTGAGGGGAGACCTTATCGCTCTCTACAATTATCTGAAAGGGGGTTGTGGTGAGGCGGGTGTTGGTCTCTTCTCCCATGTAACTAGCAATAGAAGGACAGGAAATGGCCCCAGGTTGTGCCAGGGGAGGTTTAGGCTGGCTATGAGGAAAAATGTCTTTACTGAGAGAGTGGTGAAACATTGGAACAGGCTGCTGAGGGAGGTGGTGGAGTCACCATCCCTGGAGGTGTTCAAGAAATGTGTGGACATGGCATTGCGGGACATGATTTAGTGGGCATGGTGGTGTTGGGTTGATGGTTGGACTTGATGATCTTACAGGTCTTTTCCAACCTTAATGATTCTGTGATTCTGTGAGGACAACAGCACACGAATGATCTCTGCAGAGTGGTTTCCTATTCAGCAGCTATATAATTTTGAAATCACTAAATCTAAACGAGAGGTGGGAAGTATGAGGACTGGGCCTGACATCACTTCCTGAGGCAATTTTCCTTGCAGGCATATCAAAATTGTAGATTTGTCACACTTGTTGAAACCAAACTATATGTGGGTTTTGTGAGACAAGAGAGGGGAAATGATAATGGAAAGGATAGTTTGCCTCTCATAGACATATGTGACTTGGTGAAGAATCACTTAACAGCTTCCTGCCAACCTTGTTATGTTCCCTTTTTCTTTTGTTACAGAAGTGTCTTACTCTGTATTCAATTCGCATGTTCTTTCTTCTTCTCTCCCCTCTTCTTCCCCACGACCTCAGTTCTCTCTACTTCAATTTTCAACTTGCACAATCCAACGATCCAAGCAGACAAAGTAAGAATTTCCACGCTAGGTCAAATAAAATGTCCATCCACAGCATGTGCTGTCCTTGTCTGACCCCTGATTGCTAATACTAATGGAACAACTTAAGCCCTGAACTATAATGTTGGACATCTTTTCAAAATAAAGGCTATAATACTTCCTTACACTGATGGGTACTCCTTCTGTCTACTAATATGTCCCTTTCTTTAGAAAAATTGCTAGTATTTTGATGCGTGATACTGAATTTGAGTCTTACACATGCAAGGGAAAAGGGTGAGGTAGAGGGAGAATTTAATCATTCTACACAGAAAATCTCTTGATTTATTTCAGTCTTGATTTGCTCTTGTGTTGTCCTGTTTGCCCTATCAGCACAGTATGCCAGATTTAAGAAAGTCCATTCACACTTCACTGTCATTTTTCTTTAAACATTATTAAAGCACTGATATTTAGAAATTCCAATTTCATTAAAGGTGAAGGTTTGGGTTTTTTAAGTATCTATCTTTAGAGATCAGATGCTTAAGCAGAAACATTAAAGTATCAAAGAGTGGCTGAATGTCAAATTTTGGATTACTGGTCTTCATCTGAACTTTTGACATCTGGCATTTTACTCGACTCTGTGAAGAACGTGTTTCCTAAGTGCTATTACTGTGGAGAACATGACACAAGCTAATTAGCTCTAACATATGAAGTGTTGATTTATCACTAGAAGTGAAACCTGCTATAGGAAGGAAAAGAAAATTATTGGTAGATGTAAATAAATGCTGATGATTAGCATTCATAATCTTCATTTTCTTGGTACAAACAAAAAATGCGGAACGAAGTTTGCACAGAGAGCCTATATGAAAGTATCTACACCTGTATTGTGGGGGAGGCAGGAAACAGGAGGTAGCCGATGAATTAGCCACATGGCCTCTTCACCTTCTTTGCTTTCAAATAAGTGGTTTCTGTCATCAGTTCTGTGGCCCAAATCAGAAGGCATGGCAGGTACAGGCTACATGAGAGGCCAGAAGAGTATATGGGTTCAAAATAACAAGAACAGAGTCATCCTCTATAATGGAAGGGATTTGACTGTGCTTTCAACACACTGGTTGGAATTGCAGCCAGAAAGGAAGCTATAATTACCAGATAAGCCCTGCTGATGGATGCCGAATTGCTGTCTGTAGAGATGCTAACCATGAAATCCTCACTGGGTTGCCTTCTAGACTCACAAAAAGTAAAAAACCTTGATTTGTTGTAGCCCAAACCTTACACTAGGCATGTAGATTTTGGAGAACAAAGGACTGGTGAAATAAATCCCGTCCTTACTCTAAAATAGCCATCTACACTCCTGTGTAGTCAATGAAGAGAGATGAACACTGAAAAAGGTAATTCATCTCATCCATCTTAAGACGGAATCAATAGCTCTCTGGAGATAGCTATTTCTCTCCACTGAGTAGAGAGTGAGCCTGGATGACTACCGTAGATTAGAGCTGTATCTTTTTTGATGGCTGAAATAAAATAAGATGAATCTAGGCAAAAATGACTAGAACTTCTAGAAACCCATTTATTTTTCTTTGATCTCAGGTTACCTGCAATTACTGGGAACAGTACAGATGAGTACATTTTCTCTGCTCATTAATTTTAATTCAATAACATTACTTACTTAGCCTAATATAAATTTCTTCAAAGATGCCATATTCTGTTCAAGTCTAATAAATTTCTACTAACCCTTAAACTCTGTTTAATTTTTGAAATAGATTATTTTAACCCTACATCATAAATTATGCAGTATTTCAGTTTATTTAAAAAGTCTGAACAGTGGTCGTGAGATGTAAAATCTCTGTTCATTAATTCTCACTTTTCCATTTTATCTTTTTACTGTTAATGGCTATTTAAAAGAAAAATCTATAGGCACTATCGTATTGGAGAGCTAGCATTAAGTAATTAGTAGAAAATGTTATTTTACTTCAACAGAAAGACTTTAGCAGCTTGCTTTTCTTTGCTGGAATAACTTTCAGTTTTAGTTTAGTATGTATCCTCCCTGGGCTTGTGCCTCTTGCTTTGACATACGAAGATGTAAAAACCTCCCCTCTAACTTGCACAGGGTAACTTTGGATCCAAAGGCCCATGGATAGGAATAACTACATTCTTTCTGCTTAATTACCTCTCTTTTCCTCTCCGGAGCAAATGCAAAGGAGAGGTGAGGAATGAGTTGGACCTTGGCTGTGTCTTTAGCAGACCACTCTGCACAACTGAACTATGCCAGACAGCAGCACATTAACAGTCCATGGAGTTGGACAGGATTTGGATGGACAGTATTTCGGAAGAACACTTGTGTAGAAGACCATGCACCACAGGTAACTGGTGAGGAAACTTGAATCTTGGTCTGGTCATTAATTAAAGAGAAGCAATCTATGCCTCAGTTATTAGTTGTTAGCAGCGAATGTTAAAAAAATAAATAAATAAAAGTGCCAAGTTTTGCTACTTCTAATGTTTTTGACTGAATGTTACCAAATATTATTATAAATAACACTACTGATTGGACTATAGGTACCTTTCTGATGGCCAGAACTCAAGAATATTCTGCAGACTTGCTTATTCATGGCAATACTTGGAAATCTCAAATTCTTAATGAATTTTTGTACACCTTGCTTTTCAGTTTGCCACATGCCTTGAGAATAACTTGTTTAAACTCTTCTTTGAGAACAGAGTAAAAGGTGTTTATTTCTCAGGTGGCGAGCTGTAGTTTGTGGTTCACAGGAGCACAATTAGTAGCACCTGCAGACCACAGGAGAAGGCTGGGCCTGAACTGGTTTGTCTAACGACACTCCGCTGTCTTCCTACTCCATGCTCATGGAGTCAAGACTAGATTTGGTCAGGACTACTTTCGTATCCGGTTTGCCACGTGGGCGCTGGCTGACCCGCCACCATGAGGGCCGCGGCAGGCTTCTTGTCCTGTGGGACGAGGGAGCCGCTCTGGGACAGGCCGGGTTTGGGGACGGCTCCTGAGGGAGCGCCGTGGCCCGAGGCCTGCGAAGGGGGGCTGCTGTTGGCAGGGCAGTTTGAACGGGGGCAGCTACGGGGCCGGGGGGGGGGGGGGGCAGGGTGCCAGGCACCTCTTTGTGGTCAGTGCCTGCAGTGTGCGCAGCAGCTCAGGACTGAACTGGACATGGCTCAGAGCAACCTAATCAGTCTAGGCCTGTCTGAGCAGGTGTATTTGGTTTGCATGGCAAGGTTTTGGTAACGGGGGGGATACAGGGGTGGCTTCTGTCAGAAGCTGCTAGAAGCTTCCCCCATGTCTGATAGAGCCAATGCCAGCCGGCTCCAAGACAGTCCCACCGCTGGCCAAGGCCGAGCCCACCAGTGATGCTGGTAGCGCCTCTGGGATAACGTATTTAAGAAGGCGGTGGGGAAAACAACAGCACAATTGCAGCTGGAGAAGAGAGGAGTGAGAATATGTGAGAGAAACAGCTCTGCAGACCCCAAGGTCAGTGAAGAAGGAGGGGGAGGAGGTGCTCCAGGTGCCGGAGCAGAGATTCCCCTGCAGCCCGTGGTGAAGACCATGGTGAGGCAGGCTGTCCTCCTGCAGCCCGTGGAGGTCCACGGTGGAGCAGATATCCACCTGCAGCCTGTGGAGGACCCCACGCTGGAGCAGGTGGATGCCCCCAAAGGAGGCTGTGACCCTGTGGGAAGCCCGCACTGGAGCAGGCTCCTGGCAGGACTTGTGACCCTGCAGGGGACCCACACTGGAGCAGTCTGTTCCTGAAGGACTGTAATCCATGGGAAGGACCCACGCTGGAGCAGTTCATGAAGAACTGTAGCCCGTGGGAAGGACTGATGCTGGAGAAGTTCGTGGAGGACTGTTTCCCATGGAAGAGACCCTTCCCTGGAGCAGGCGAAGAATGTGAGGACTCCTCCCCCTGAGGAGGAAGGAGCAGCAGAGACAACGTGTGATGAACTGACCGCAACCCCCATTCCCCGTCCCCCTGTGCCACTGCGGGGCAGAAGGTAGAGAAATCGGGAGTAAAGTAGAGCCCAGGAGGAAGGGAGGGGTGGGGGGAAGGTGATTTTAAGATTTGGTTTTATTTCTCATTATCCTACTCTGATTTAATTGTTAATAAATTATATTAATTTTCCCCAAGTAGAGTCTGTTTTGCCTGTGATGGTAATCGGTGGGTGATCTCCCTGTCCTTACCTCGACCCATGAGCTTTTTGTTATATTTTCTCTCCTCTGTCCAGCTTATCAGGGGAGTGATAGAGCAGCTTTGGTGGGCCAACCCACCACAGCAGGGGGGGTGGATTAAGATGGCCTCTGGGGTTCCCTTTCCACCTGAATTATGATTCTGTAACATTATTGTCACTGAGTGCTATTAAACAGCCTGTGGTGTTGCTCAGCATTAAAGCAGAAAAACTGAAGCTACAGTGTTAGCGTGATCTTTGGACACTAGTGTAGACAAAGCTTGTGGCAGGAGGTGATGCGGTTGGACGGAGCGTAATAATATACACTTGATAAATGTTAATAATTAGATGGAAGTCTAAGGGAGCTTAATTCACATATTAAGATGCTTAAAAGAGTCTCCTTAAGCTTTTAGCTTAATGTGGACCGCTATAGATAGCTGAGTAGGCTGGAATCACGACCTTGGCTTTATGTTCACAATGCTTGTCAGTACTCAGTGACACTCCTACATGGGCAAGGAATTAGACAAGGAAAAGTAAGTGAGAAGCAGTGTGAATGGGAAAAGCAAAGTACAGATAAAAGAAGAAAGTTTTTGATACTTTAAAACAAAATTCAGTGCTTTATAATTTGTTTTTAATATATTCATGCATAAATCTATTAATAATTTTATTATCAATGGAACGTCTATTCTGCAAATATGGACCGTTGCTTCACTAGTTAAGATGTGAAAGACATTTCATTGAGTTTAAATGACTGTATTTTTTCTTTCTATTGTTGAGAATTTTCCAAAGATAGTAGAAAGAAGTGGTCTTTGGAGTAAGGCCCCTGCCTTTGTCTGTGTGCAGGGTTCTGCTAGAACCTCTCAGAAGGGTCATCATGTTGCTGCTAGCTAGCTCACATGTTTGGGGACTTAGCTAGCACGTGTACGAACAGAGAGCTGCAAGGCCTTTCACACCACACTTAATTTTTCTAACTGAACCCTGCAAACTAGGTCAGGCCCCAGGTGCTTTCACAGGGAGCTGTCAGATACACACGTGAGGCGCGAGAGAGTGCAGGGGAAATTCTGAACTTCCTGTGGGCCACTTCAGCAGTTAAAACACGTTAATACTGTTGTCTTGAGTAGCTAACATCTCCTCTGTAATGCTGGTAAATGCTGCAATAACAGTCTCACTAGCTCAAACCCGCTGTTTTCTTCCCCTTTTTTTCCTGATAGAAACAGAGCAATTGCCCATAAGTTGTATAGTATCATGGCTGGTTCTACAGCAGTGTTTATCTAGAAATCACCCTTTCCAAGGCTTAGCTGACATCAGTGATGAAGCAGGTGCAGTACACGAGCAAATATGCTTTGGCAGACAAAGTGTCATTTCAGCTAGAGTTGTGATTCTGCAACAAAATCAGCAATGTTAATTCCAGTTTCAGAGGGGGAAAATCAACAAGGTTTGTCAAAGCAATGATAAATTTCAGTCCTCTTTAAAGAGCGTTGCAGATGAGAAAAATATCTTACTTCAGTCTGTACTCTGGTTTTATTTAACCGGCGGAACGCCTGCCTTCCTCATAATGGATTTTAGGACTGAAAAGGCCATAGCACTCTGACCTGCAAACACTGCTCTAGTGTATTATTATTTTAAGAATTTCATGCATTAGAGCTGCTGAAGAGCTGGCTTCACCTTCTAGTTTGCTAAGATCTCAACAGAAGAAAAAGGGTAATTCTGTAATTCTAAATCTTTTATGGATATCTCCTAAAACAGAATGTTTTATCACAAGAGAGACTTGGCAATGATAAATACATAACCTAGTGAATGTGTCTTCATTTAGCCCTGCCTTCAGAATGGAAGAGTTTTAATTGTTACTTCAGTCCTGCTTGTCAACAATGGGCACAAATTTCACAGATTTCCATTAGCACTAATTAGAATTCATTTGCTTTGTAGTAAGTGACAATTTTGTCACCCCTTTGATTTTCCAGAATTTTGCAGAGTTGTCAGAATGGAAAATTTGAAACTATGCGACCTCAAAACTTCAACAATTATTTGATGCCAGCAAATGTCTACTATAAATGGCATGTTTCACTTTGAGATTAAAAAGGAAGTATCACTTCCAAGAATACTTTTTTATTTACATTTGTCATTCCATCCTTGCATAAAAGTCTAAAGAAAACCTATTATAACACAGAAGTAAATGGGATGAAATTTAAATGTGCCTGTACTTTCATAATTACATAATTAAGTCTGAAAATTTTGCATGGTTCCCATTGCTGTATTAACTCAGCTTTGTTTCACTAGGAATGGATTAAATTAGATTAAATCAATAGTCTGCTTTTCATTTTGACGTATTGCACAGGCGAAACACAAAACAATGAGCTTACAGTAGTTCCATTAAAAAGGTAGTTCCATTCTGATGGGTCTGCAACAGCACTTGATTCGGAGTTAAGTCTTTCAAATATGCTCAAATCCCCTAGCAGTGGAAATGAAGAGCAGGGTGCTCTTGCATGGCTAAAAGGCCATTTTAAGTATTAAAAATGGAAGATATAAATGAATGAATGAATGAATGAATATTCAGTTGGGACAACATTTAAATACCCAAGTGCTTCTGACATGCATTAAAAACATGGCTCTTCACAGTTCATTACTTGATTCAACTAAATTATCTAGAAAACATTTTAATTAATTTCCAAAGGCGTTGCCAATGCTGTTCCTTATTCCCTGTACAAATACTCATCTATCCTGATTGTTCTTAAATCTCTGAATAAATAGAGATACCTTTAATCCTGCATGAATAGCTGAATTTCAGATTCTCTTTTCTGAAGAATGACTCAACACAATGAAATCTTACTAATAATTAAAATTAACATATGATTTAAAAAAGGAAGAAATTAATCCACATTTTAGAAAGAGATGATTTTCCCTCCATAGACATACTTGTCTCAGGATTTATCCCTATAGCTGCTCCAGAAGCTTCTGGGATAGAATTAACTAGTGCCAAGAACTGTAGAAAAGTGAGCCTCCCTTTTGTAAATAATGAATGTGATGTTGCAATTATTTGTAGCACCATGATGAATCAGTAATGCAATAGGGGTGAGTAATGGAGAAGGAAGAGGATGAAATGAGAAATTTAGAGATGCTAGACAGTAACTAAACCCAGAATATCAAAGATATCAGGTGACAGAGCTCAAATTTTTTTATTGCCCTTTTCTTGTCAGAAAACCATCCTTAGAACCAAACTTTTCATGAGATAGCATCAGACTTTTTAATTCAGTTTTTCTTATTAAAATATAGTTTTCAATTTTCCAGTATGCACTATTGCAACCTCTTTAGAATAAAATTTCATTTTCTGAGACTTCCTTTAGACATTCTAAAACAGTTGTAATGTAGATACAGCATATCTATATGACTATAATGTAGTTAAAGATTTACTATGTAACTCCAGGATACATTGCTTTAGCCTTTAGCATATTATAAGCACAGTTATGTATGTGCTTCTGTTCATACATGTCCATAATGTCAGAGACTCCCTGCTCCCCCAGAGCATGCTGCAAGCAGGAAGAAGTACTCCCTCTTTCCCTTACCTCCCACCTCTGATTGCCTTGACAAACAGGCTGATGTTAATTCACTGTTAATCCAGGCCTATTATTGATACACAGTTCTTACTAAATATGTTTCCTACTTACCGTTTTGCAGTTTTACCACAAGCTGTGTTGGGAACATGCTGTCACTTATTTGAAGAGGCTCTGTATTTTTGTTTTGAAAAATTAGCATGCATTACTTGATTGTTAAATTCAAATATGAAGCAGTCTCCTATCAAGCATTAATAGCTAGGACAGAATAATTTAGGAACTACGTGGCCAAACATGTCATTGACCATCGGATTGCTACAAACCTTGTCCAAAAATACTGTCAGGAAATTTGTAAGGGGATTCTTGGAAAAATTCCTTCCTGATCAGTCTTCAAGGGTGAGGCATTTTAGAAGGGGATACTAACTAATGAACTGGTGTTTTACATATGAATCCTTCAGGACTTTGAAATGTTTACCAGCAGTGAATTTGAGGCATGGATTTTTCAGGGACAGAGTTAAATCTCTGCCCAAAAAAACCCACCATCCAATGCCAAATGATAACCTGATCTTGGGAGTATGCAGTCCCTGTTATCCCTCTAACATAGGTCTAGCCTGTATCTACACCTGGATCCAGACCACTTTATTTTTATCAATCTTTAAAACTGGTATTTCCAGTATTTTTAACTGTGCTGTTTAGGGTACCAGTGTTTGTTTTCTGCTAACACCTACTTTCTAATGGAAATAATTTAAGATTTAAGCTTTTTGCCATTCTGCTGTTTAGCACATGAAAGCACTGCCAATTGTCAGTTTTCTTAAGACAGGTTTTAAAATAGAAAATAGCCAATACCAGTACAATATTTCCTCGTAAATAATGGGAAGTTTACATCTAAGTCTGCCTTACTTCCTTTACAAGTCCAGTCCATCAGTTTTGGCAAATAGCACTGAGAATGATGCAGCAGGATCAAAGTGTCCTGCACAGGTAGAGTCAGGGTTATACACTCTAAGAACCCAGTCTTCTAACACTAAAGTCAGTGATTAAGCAGCAAATGTCATTTCTGGTAAAGTGGAATCAACTGCCACTAATATAAGGTATGTTTACTGAAGAAAAGTGGTAGTAGGACGTCCTCATGAGAACATTGTGTCACTAGGGTGTAAAAAGCATAAAAATCCTTTTCTTCCCAGATATGAAAGCCAAAGTAAAAAACAACTTTTAGGAATTCTGTGATCTTATTGCTCAGAACAAGAGAAGAGTTTTCCTTCTGGATTTACAGTTTCCAGATGTTTCAAGATTATAATGCCAGCCTAAATTCTGATTTGACATCGAAAGGAGAAAAAAGGAAGAATAACAAGTTTCAAAGGGAAGAAAGGGACAAGATGTGTTTGCTGGAAACATCTTCATACATTTTTAAAAGAAATCATTACTTTAAAATGTCACAGAGATCTTCCTGCAGAAGTGACTTCTCAAAGCACTGATACTTCATACTCACACACTAGATCCTGAGCAAATCACTCAGCTATTTTATGTCTCCATTTACCCAGCTGTAAGGCTCAGGAGGATAGGAGGTTTTCCAACCTCATACCCTTTCTGTTACAGACTGTGTAATTGTTTAATTTGTTCACAATTACTACAAGTTTACATGGTTTTGATCCTTTATAAAGATATATCTGGGCAGCAGGTAGAAAAGTTGCTTTATTTTCTTTGGCCCAGCACTTACACTCTGAGTTGAGGAAACCTGGAAAATGGGGAAGGTTACTCCTTCCTTGAGGGCAGTTGAGGGGAAGCCAGTGGGAAGAAAGCGATACTCAGCACTCTGGTGTTATCAGATCCCAAAGTGCTTTGTTGAAAGAAAAGCACCCTGAACAATTCATCATATCTAACCAAGCTGAGTGTATGTTAACATTTTTTAAAAAAATATATTTGGATAAATAAACAAATTTTGGATCACTTAATTCAGTATTATCCTTTTTTACTTGAATAACTAGTTTGGATTCTGACAGCAATAACTGAATTTGGGATCTTTGGTACAATCCTCATTTTTTACTAAGCCTTTCAGGGGTAAAGAAATAGAGATGGTTTTGTGTCTCACAGCTACAAGGCACTTTTAGTCAGTACTCTGCCACAAACTCTCTCAAGGCTTGTGTTTTTGTAGTCATAGCAAGTTTTGGCATCTTCAGTTTTTCCCTCTGTGCTCTGGCTTGCTTCTGCCTCTCTCCAAATAACCTCCCTGGCACAAACAGACCAAATAAAAAAACCATTCCACCTAAATAGCTCCAACCTTTAAGTGATTATACATACGCCTTTTTTTCTATTTGGAAAACTTTATCTCATAAGTTTCTGCAGTCATAAGTTCAGGGCAGGGCTATATCCACACTCAGCTAAGCTTTTCTAAGCTTTATTAGCTTTATAGTATTAAGTATTGAATTTATTTCCTGTTCTTTAAAATAGGCTATTCTTTTATTCATTTTGAGTTTCCCATTAAGATACTGGATTTTTAAACACCTTTTTTACCTCAGCATCTTCACTGTCTTGGTAAAACTTGCATATTTCAAAATTACCTAGCATTGCAAAAAAAAAAAAAAAAGGTATTTATCAGAGGTATTGAGAGATATTTATTGCAGTGCCAACAAACTTCTCATATTCCTCTGTGACAAAGAGAAATTCTCATTCCTCTTCTGCCAAGTGGTCCTTAGGGAAGTTTAGAGAGTAAAAAAATGGTGAAGGCTGGTGGCTTCTCTCCTATGAAATGCAATATGTGGCTTTGCTGCTTCTGCTTTAGAGGAAGGATTTGGGTCTCCAACCTCTGTTTGTCCCCACCTCCTAGGTACTTCATAGCACTATTCTGGTTTTTTTTCCCCTCTTAAGCAGCTGATTTTTGTGAAACATGATTTTTTTCCCACCTTGAAAGAAGACAGCTTCTCTCCAGCTGCTCTCTCATTCGAAAGTGTTACACAAATTATTTTCATTGATTTATTTTACTTTCTAACTTCAGTCAAATGTATATACTCATACACACTTGTTCCTGTGACAATTTTGTTTAGTTTACATAACTCTTCCCTCCCTGTTATTTTCCCTCCTAGTACAGAGGATCTCCTCCCAGACTTTGGTATACAAGCTCTTCCTGTTTATTTTCACCAAATATGTGCCTTGTTCCCCTTCTCCTTATACGCTGCGTTTCAATTTCTGATTTCCAGATAAGATGCTAGGAATCATTCTTGCTCCCCACCAACCTACAACAATATTCACTTAAGGATCTATGTTGGGAAACCATTTCATGAGAAAGTAGAAGTTGAGCATTGTAATACTCTTCTTTTTAATTTCCAAGGAAAAACAGACTTGAGATCACTTTAAGAGCAAGCGGATAATAATGGCAACACAAACACAACCACATCCACCTTAGGCCAAATTTTAGCAAAGAACTATCAATGACGGGGAAAAGTTATGAAAAGTTAAACCCTGCGGACATTCTAATAAAAAATTCAAAGTGAAACAGAGGATTCTCTAGGATGATAAAGTAATTATCCTCTGTTTTCCATAGGAGGGTGAGAATTTTTTTTTACAGCTGCAACCAGTTATCTTCTTCACATTAGCAGTTAAACAGGTACTTAACTTTTCTGCTAAATGAGCGGCTGTCAGAAAAAAACAATTATTGTAATACAGCCCACAGTTTGGAGGATAAAATAATATGCCAATGAAATTTCATGCAAGCACAAAGACATGTCTGTGTTAGATTGATCTGAGACTAGGACCACAAACTGCAGGACTCTGAGTCTATTATAGAATGACGTTCAGAAGAAGTTAATTTTCCCTGTGACGTTCACATAGGCTGAGTGTGCAAGCGAACCTTGCTCAGCATGAGCCCCACTCACGTTCAACTAATAAGAATGTTAAAGCTGAACATGTTTGTTCCCTCTCCAAACCTTTATTCCTGCTTATCCCTGCCCTTTTATTTAAAAAACACCAAAGAAAGCCCCATGCTAACCTCAACTCCTCAGCTCCAGCACTAAACTCAAGCCCCCATGCCACTCCTCACTTTCTTGACAACTATGAAGCCCAGTACGGGGGTATGCAGTACGTGTCTGTAAATCTGTAGGTAGCCTCACTGATCTGGACATTCAAAGCAATGTTGCTAAATGAGGCCATTCAAGAACTGAAGTATTTGGAAGAATTTTGGATGGGAAAAAATCACTGAACATTCCAGGCTGCTGGAGTAGTTTGTAATTCACTTAGAGAAAATAGTTGGTTGAGGGTTTTTAAACAGATCTTTAACTCACGTCTCTCCAAGTTAGTACACCGTCCCTTTAACAACCACTACTAGCCTGATTCTCTGCTCAACACACCTCCATACAGTATTTTACTATTTTTTTGCATAGCTGGAAATTATTTATGAGATATGAAGTAGCAGAAATTCAAGCTCCATACCCCAGATTTCTTCACCTATCTAGACTAAGAAAACCTTAAAGATTAAGTTGAAAGAATTTTATTTCTGCTGTGAGTTTATTTTCAGATTTCTCTGCAATTGGGCAAATTAATACTTTTAATTTTTTTTTTTTACTCTTAAGTTCTCTCTATTGCTAGCCTCGTAAATATGTCTGTCACTAAAATTGTATTCCATTGCCTTTAAAATAAAAAGGCGGGGAGGGTTGGATTTTTTTAAATAACAGAGGCTTTATATATTGAAGCTTTCCACTGAGGATTAGAAACATCTTTTAAAGGAAAGCTGAATCTTGCATAACCACATGACTTTAGGGCTGTGGCCAGTTAGAGAACAATAACATATACTGCAAGACTCGCCCATGAGAACTGGCAGCAGTGAGTGCAATGCTGGTCTTTCAATCATCATAACAGAATGTTTGGAATCAAATATATAAAATCAGAATAAAATGTGACAAATATTTCTATCAGTCTCAATTGTATTCAATTCTGTTTATATGCAGTGTACAAGCCAAATCTAAGTCAGCATAGTCCCTGTAAACCACAGTGAGGAAGAAAATTGTAAACAAATATGAATAATGCTTGTTTAAGAGCAATAGCTTCTCTGAATCTCAATAAAAGTAATTCTGCTGAAGACAAGATAAACATTATTTCTTATTGTATTTTCCTCATGTCATGTATCTCTACTGATTATTTAGTAAGCTGTAGATATGGATTTTTAAAGACAGCAGCATTAACATGTAAAAATGAATAGGAAATGTGAGGTTTTGCTATGCTTCTTTCGTAATATAAAACATAGTCACACCATAAAATACTAATTGTAAGCCATAACTTCTAAGAAATTGGGTCACACTCTATCTATTTGTCCGTAAGATGATGATGTTTTTCTTACAGTACTTAATGCCATGATGCTTTATTGTGGCACTGTCGTGGTTTAGTCCCAGCCAGCAACTAAGCACCAGACAGCCACTCGCTTGCTCCACCCCCAGGTGGGATAGGGGAGAGAATCGGAAGAGTAAAAGTGAGAAAACTTGTGGGTTGAGATAAAGACAGTTTAATAAGTAAAGCAAAAGCCGCGCAGGCAAACAAAGCAAAACAAGGAACTCATTCACCACTTCCCATCGGCAGGCAGGTGTTCAGCCATCTCCAGGAAAGCAGGGCTCCATCACGCGTAACGGCTACTTGGGAAGACAAAAGCCATCCCTCCGAATGTCCCCCCCTTCCTTCTTCCCCCAGCTTTATATGCTGAGCATGGCATCATATGGTATGGAATATCCCTTTGGTCAGTTGGGGTCAGCTGTCCCGGCTGTGTCCCCTCCCAACTTCTCATGCACCCCCAGCCTACTCGATGGTGGAGCGGTGTAGGAGCAGAAAAGTCCTGGACTCTGTGCAAGCGCTGCTCAGCAGTAACTAAAACATCCCTGCTTTATCAACACTGTTTCCAGCACAAATCCAAAACGTAGCCCCATACTAGCTACTATGAAGAAAATTAAATCTACCCCAGCCAAAACCAGCACAGGCACGCAGCTAAGGAGTTTACTTTTCATTGATTTCAGTGTACTTTGATCTAGGTTCTACTTGAGAATCCCAACAAAATATATTATGTTATCTGAAACAGATGTATCTGTTGTTTCAGAAATGCCAGCCACTTATGAAAGCGATTATTTCAGTGCCCAGAAGCAATAATCATTGTCTGGGAAAAAAATACTGAAAAAATTGGTATTATCCCAATCAGTCTCTTGCATACACACAGCAGTAGTGGAATGAAGTATTTACTGGAAGTTGGCTTGTGATCAGCCTTCCTCCCGTAACACTGTTCAATGCTTTAAGTCATTTCTCATTCTGCAGACTACTATTTCAGAGAAATCTTCATAGACTCATCTCTCCTAACACACCTGCTCTTTTCTATCACTATTTCATTCCGTTCACTTTTAGGAATCATTCCATGGGCTAGTTGAAGTAACCACCTGCATTTACACTAAATATGTAGTGGCAAAGTACACTACTGCTCATTGGTGTGTGTTCCTGACACACATATACATACACACATTGCCGAATTAGTTGACACAATCATTCAATTCAAAGCATCAGACACCAAAGTCCTAGAAAACATTTTCAATAAATTTGCCTCCTCAGCAGCCTTGTGAGGTTCAGAAATTGCTTGTTATTTGGGAAGGGTTGGCTTTTGGTGGAGGATATCGTTGAATTACACACAGTCAGCAGGATGGACCATGTATACACTGAGGAGCATGGGCCAAGATGAAAACTGCTGTAGTAACTGCACAGAAGCAGAGTCTTACGTGATCAGCAGTGCTAAGTAGTCCTTCAGTGTCTTGAAGGACTAACCTTATAAAAAAAAATCTGAAGAACAAAATAAAAAGCTAAAACCACGTATGTGACATCAGCATAAGAAGACTGACACACTCATTATTCTGGTTTATACTGAAGAACTCCTTCTCCTTTGGTTTGCTAAATGCTTTTGATCTCATTTAGTATGATGGTAGGCATTTTTAGCTTTTATACTACCATGTTAGAAAAATGACCTTTCCTGTAGTATACAGGAGGGAATTATATACTGAAGATTAAAATAATTTACAAACTAATTTTTACATATTAAATATATAAAGCAAATGTAAGTAAAGCAAATGCAAAGCAATAATAAATATATAAAACTAACCCATAGGTTTGCTTGCAAAATAGTGAATATATTATATACAACTAGACCCCTACAGTGGTATTTCCTCTATGTTTTAAAAGAGGAATATTATAGAAATGTTAGCTTGGAAATTATTGTGTGTAACAACACTAACAGTACGTAAGAGACTTTGCCAACAGTGACAGACTAATTAGAGGCTCTGTCAACAAACAATTATGGACTAACACCCAGTGTTAGCAAGACCACTGCTAGCAATGCTGTACTTTCTCTCTTGTCCACAGATGAAGGATGTGAAAATGCAAAGGCAGTTCAAAGGAGGGCCAAAATAGTGAACTAGAGGATAGGAAAAATAAGCTGCATGATATGAGACTTAAAGAGCTCAACTTATAAAATAAGTGCTTGATCATGAATACATGAAATAGCTTCTTGATAGTGGGAGGCCTTTGAACCTTGCTGACAATGACATAACAAGATCCAATGACTAGAAATGGAAATTAGACAACTCGACTTCAAAGTAGCTGAAATTTCACAAAAGATGAAATTTCAGAGAAATGACACCGATTAAATACTTCAGCAACTTAGCTTTACTAACACCTTGAGCCTGTAAAGTGAGATTAGATATATTTCTCCAAAACAGAATTAATTTCTCTTTTGGAAGAAATTCCTTGGCCTGTGATCATGGTATGAAAGGAAGAGTAAGGCTGGAGACTCTTTCTGGGTTTGAACTCTTTGGAATGGATTAATATCAGTCATGTCTTCTATTTCTGAGCCCCAGGGAGACCAAGACTTACATGCACATCCCACACATGCTCTGTAGTTCTGCATTACAATAAGGATTACAAATTTCATGCTTTGGGATTTGTCAAAATGCCTGTAAAGAATCGATGCCTTATTTGGTGCTAAGGGGGCAAGGGTTCTCACCTCCCTCAGAAGCAACAAAGTTTAGCTATGGGGAAGTGTAAGGCATGGGGAAGTATGAACCTCTGAGCCTCCCAACTAGTACAGTTTATAAATAAATAAATAAAAATAATTGAATTTGGTGTAGGGAAATAAATTTCCTCTCCAGTGAGAATGACAGAAACCTTCATTTTTCACAATTTCTGACTTTAAAAGAGTAATTTTACTCTGTCCGTGTCCTTGTCACTGCAGAAAACTCATTTCATTGTTATATGTGGTAAACATTTTTTTTCTGAGTACTGAAATACTTGATCTTGCTTGATGATCTGTAATACAAACAAGATCAAACAAGATGTTCTCATGGACTACTGGTCTTTGACTTAACTAATTAAATTAAATTAAATTAAATTAAATTAAAACTTTTTTTTAAAAAAAAAGGCATTTATCATCTGGTCAGTGTAAGCAAAAGGTGAGATTTATGTATCTACAATATCTACATACACATATACGTATGCAAATATGATTAATGTGCCTAAATAGAGCAATTTTACTAACATAGCCTTCCTTTTCCTTGTGCTGCTAAAATATGATCAGATTTCTGTACGTGCTATTACTAATCTATTTCTTATCATTTTTATGTTCCTATTGCACTTAGAAACTCAGAATCCACACCAAGAAAAACATTTTTGTCATTTTCTGCCTTGGCCCAAATGACTCAGTTATTCCTAAGATGCATACTAAAGACGATTATAATATTTTGCCCATGTAAAAACACATTTCAATGTATTTTAACCATGTGAAAATAATTTTCTACCATTTTATGTAGAAATCTAGTATTCCAGCACCCAGACTTTAAAGAAAGGACTTAAGATGGGACACAGAAATTACATTTATGTTACAGATACTTTTTTCTACTGTAAATTTTTTCGAACTTTTACGCAAATTAAATAGTCCCACAAATCTATAGTTTCTTAGATAAACTGAGATGCAACTTTCCTAAGCAACTTCTAGGGGAATCTTTCAGCTGTAAGAAGTCCCCTCCTTGCAGACTGCTCTAGAGTCCTCCAATGTCCTAAGTCCCAACATCACAGCAAAGAGTCTAGAAACTGGGAGATGTGACTTATGCTGAGTTTCTCAGTGGTCCCAGGCTCCCTTTTATGAAGGTAAGAGCCAAGCTGTGTGGCTAGAGCCTGGGTTCCTCAGTCAGAGAGGCTCTGTTTAAATGGTGCTGCCTCTGGAGTCACATCAGGCAGGTTGCCCAAGAGCTGGGTCACCAGACCTCCCAGGATGCCTGCCTCTGGGAAGATTTCAGGCAGAACAGACCACTGTTTCCAGAATGCAGTGTTTCCCTTGGGAAATAAGGTACCTGGCTATCTTGTGTCAGAGCATCCAGTGTGGGTCTCTCCCACAGCTGTAGAACCACCATGCAACCCATTGCAATTGGAGGAGAGATTTTGTCTGGCTTCTGTTGCGGTCACTGATATTTTCTCAAAGACGAGAGGTTTCAAATGAAACATTTAGGGTAACAGGCTTTTTGATTTTAAAAACGAAAAAAAAAAAATCTGACTACGATCGTTAACTGAAGTCAGAGAGGGTTGTGCTTTGGATAAATAGAGTGCTACAGAAGGATAAGCACTCTGAAAAATTAGATTTTTGTCACCTTAGAGTGGACTCCCGAAATTAATGGAAGCTTTTTACCTGAATCCCTCAGTTCCTCATCAGTCAAATTTGGATAATATCGTGTCATCACCTCCCAAGGGTGCTGTGAAGATTTATTAGTTAATGTTTATGAAGCATTCAGATACCACAGCGATGATGCCATAGGAAAGTCTGTCAAGACTGTCAAGAAAGTAATTACTCTGTCTTCAAAGCCGGTTTCCAACAACATGCAGTAAAAAGATGAGGCATGAATTGAACAGTGAAGAAAGAATAAACAGTTTCTGAGCAAATCCCACTCACTGGATGTATTTAGCAAGGCATCCTAATGCTTTTTTTTCATCTAAATAAGAAATTAAACTGGGAAAAAGGGAATCTGAATAAGTTTGCCCACACAGAAATTATGGCATTTCTTAAATTCTGAGTGCTGACTGTGAAGCCTCCACAAAGCTCTTCTAATGCTGAATCTTTGTATAATCTCTCAGAGATTAAAACACATGGTTAGATGTGTTTTACCATATATATTTAATGTATTTAATGTATCACACATCCAGTGATATGTTTTAATCTCTATGTTTACCTAAATGAGAATCTAGCTGCTAAGCTTTGCAGTGAATGTTCATTCAGCAAGTAGTTTTATTAAGTGAAAGCTTAGTTCTAGTAACCTGTTCTAGGAAATATGACCAACGCAAAAAAGCTTAAATTGAAAGAAAAGTACCTATAAAAAGCATAAGCATATGCAGAGGTCTTCAAGTTTCTTAAATGTAGTGTGAGTTTTTACTGATGTCTCTCTTTCTAAAATTGGTCAACTCCCATTTGAATTGGTTAAATGTATCACCAGTAAAATTTTGAAGTACTCAGTCTTGGGTCAGACTCAAGCACAGGATATGTTAATTTTGTTTAGAAAAAACTCTAAAATTACGGTGCAATCATACACCACAAAAGCAGTGCTCAGAATTCACTGTCTCAGCCATTGGCTTACTCTTTCTGAGCAGAACATCAGCTAAGTGCCACTTCTGGTGCAAAGCACCTGAATTGGGAATGTGTGCAGGAACCCAAGGAGAGATACTCAATTCTCATACAGACAATCCAGCTCAGCTCATCAAGCATTAACATTTCACAAAGGAAAAGATAAGTGATCACCTGGTCAACAGTATCTTGTCTTGTCTCGGTTCCTGACTTGTGCTTCCTGCTGAGCTTTGAGCTTAGCACCAGCTGAAAGTCTGTTATGCTGAGGGTGGACACTGCCTTTTGGACAGGCAGCAAGTCCTACCTAACTCTTTTTTTCAACTGCACACCAGGCCAGGAGTCCATGCTCCACAGGGTGGCAAAAAGTCATTAGCCAGCTACCATCATGGTGATCCTCTGAACTGCACAGGTATAATGCCTAATGAGAGCTGTACATCTGCGCTGGACGATGTTAAATCAGCGGTATATTGATGAAACGTTGTATTTATGTCTTCAATACTTGCTACCGAGGTACGCAACATTCTGGTGGGCTAATTTTAACTGCTTGAAAACCCTTCATATGAAACCGTTTCAGAACTTGCACAGGAAGTAAAAATTAAAAAAAAAAAAAAGAACTAAAAAAGCAGCCATGCTTTTCATCTCTGGAATTTGGAGTCCAGGTTGACTTTGTTTTGGAAAAAAATGAAAAGACAGAATATGACATGTTACTTTAATGCCTGGGGAGTGTGATAGTGACACTGAAACAGATGCGTGAAAAGATACAGCAAAGCAACTTTCCCAATTGCTCAGTTGCTCCTTCATGCCCCAATTAGACATGAGAGACTGAATAAGTTATCTTGTCATATCAGCTGAACTGGAAGAGACAGAAATAAAGTAGGGTTTTTTCATGTTTTTAAAGGCAGAGGAATCAGTAACGCTTTGCTGATCTTTTTGGCAAGCCCACATTAACAGCAGGCAGCCATGTGACAGGGTGCATCCTGCTCCCAAAAGCATGCTTATGTTGATGGGCAATTTCAAAATATTTCACATAGGTACCATTTCTGGGTTTACTTGAAACTTACCATTGAACTCCTTTTTCCCCAAACTCAAGCTTGATCAGAGAGCTATTAATTGCAATTTAGATGGACTAACACAAACACCTTTCTTTCTGCAAAGGAATTGATTTCAGCAACTTCTACCCAAGCCCATATCCCATACCCAGCTGTGTTATTTAAAACCAGAAGTTGAGTACAGACAACTACCTAAGTTGAAAGGAGCTAAGCTGCTAATGATTTGTGCTAAGTTTTTAAATTAGTATCTTCTAAAGGTAGCTGAATTGGAATAAAATATGAATGGAGACTATTTTCATTGTTCAGCAGGCCTGATTGGTTTTTATTTCTTAAGCAGTGTTAAAACTTTCATCTGATTTAAGTCAGGCTTCCTGGCAGCGCAGTATGCAGATTTCAAATACTGTGTCTCTGGAAAAACAAAACAAAATCAAACAAAACAAAACCAAACCTGCACAAGTTAGTTAATCAGCTTAATATCAATGAAAACTTGATTTGTTACCAGTCAAAACCTGTATCGTTTGTTTCAGTAAGTTTTTGTGTGTCGCAGACAGGCATTTTTGCTATATGCAAATACCATGTTTCTAGTCAACTTGGAGGAAAATGGATGACTGTAATGAAAAGAAGGAGACAAAATATATTTATAAATTTGATCAAAGTGTGATGTCCTGGTCCAAAAAAGGCAAAATTTATTTTGCCAAGAAAAAAATTTTTTATACAGTTTAACAAAGTGAAACTTTTCAACACTTAGGAGGATGAGTAGAACGCATTCATATTGACTTACATTGGAAATTTACATTCTCTCTAGGTTCTCTTTACAGAGAATGGAAATAGTCAAAGCACTTCAGAGGGCATAAAAAGGTGCTGCTCTGATCATTAAGAAAAAACTCAGTCTCCCTCCACTGACCGTAGTGTGAGCAGTCTCCTACTTCAGTCATTAAGCTTGGCACCTAAAGCTTAAACTATATGAATGAAAAAGGTTAATCAGAATTATCAACTGAAACAAAGCTAAACACATCATTGTGCACCAAAATTTCAGCTTTTTCACTTCAGAATTAAGTTACTTCTCTTTCATCTTTCATCTTGACCTGAATTGAGGCAAGTTTTTTCCTGTTTATTATTTTATTTATTTATTTATCATTCAATCCACCAAAGCAAAAGCCATTGTTTTTCCATCTCTATTGACATAACTCCCTTAACAAACTATGTGAACCTACAGTAGCAGTAGTGTACTGCATCCTCACCTGACCAGTAATTACGCAAAGACTCCCATAAGGCTTCACTAGCATTATGACCTTTTAATTTAGCTTGGAAGAAGAATACATTTAGATTAAAAATATAAGTTCTGACCTCATTTATATTGGCAGAGTTGATCTATTGCTGCAGACTTAGTGACCTTGATAACACATAGACATTTTAATATGGAGGTGGACTCCATTCCACTGTACACAGAGCTTCCCAACCAGATATGCCAGCCTTATTTATATTAGCATAACATACAGGAGGATTTACTGGTCTGTAGTTTGGCCTGGTAAGTAAGTGACACTGAGGAATACTTAAGAAAGAAAACAGAGAAGTCAGCAAAATGCATTGGAAATACTTTGCTTTTCAAAGCAGTATTACAAGCAAGAGAATGGTGAAAAAAAATCCATAAGTGATTGAAAAATAACCTTCCTAGAAAGGCTTAAGTATAATTCTGTAATGCTACAGGCAGCTTATTATTGATTCAGGGAAGCGATGCACAATATACACATTCCATGTATACTAGAAATTCCATTATTATGAATAGGATTTGTCCATAAAACTATCCATCATCAAAATATAAACTGGAAAAAAAAGGGATAGGCAAATGTGTGGGGTTTTTTTCATTGACCAAAACACAAAGACAATATCTGTCCAACAGGATGTCAGCTGTAGGACACAGACATAAACTACGTATAAAAAATAGGTCTTGCCCACCATTTACTCATTCCAGCTTTCCTCAGCCCAGAGTTTGGATGTACCCAGGTAAGACAGAAGATTCCTCCTAAGAATCCATACTCTTAACCCTTTTTTTAGCCCTTTCACCGACATGGGAAAGGCAACAAGTTTTTTTCTGTATATCTCAAAGCTGAGTTTATTCTTCATTCCATTTTCTCTAGATCCCTCTAAATTGTGTTGTAAAAGCTGTCTTTTTGTGTATACTTTCCCATCATAATTCATCAGCACTCACACACAAAAGTAATTACGTTTTTAGAAACCGAGTTTGGTGATTCTGGCATTTCATTCTGTGTTGATGGCTACCTGTAGTATTTCAAAATGTGAGGGATGTGCCCATGTTGTCATGACTAACAAAATAATTGACTAAAAAGAAAAATAAAAGGTGCAGAAATGAAAGGGAAATAAAATGGACATCTGAATGTAGGGCTTTTAGTTCTTAATCCAAGAACTAAAGGGAGTAAACAGAAAAGGTAATGTACAATCCATTCTTCTCTTTACCTTATAGAGAAAAATGCTCTATGTCTATATAGCTCATTAAAGGTCACTTCTACTGGCTCTATTAAGCCTCAACTCTTCAATATGGTAGGTCTGCAAGAGCAGCTTTACACAGGACAGGACAGCATCCTCCACAGTACACAAGAACTTGCAGGTCCAAAGATGCCCAGCGCGTTCGTGCGCATTAAGCCTATCCTGCAGGCAGTCTACAGGCTGTGTACCAAGGCAGCCATGCAGATGGAAAGCTTGCAGGTGGCAAATCATGCTGTGTTTACATCTGTCCTGGGATGCTGCTTTTCAGAGGCATAAAGACATGGCCATTGAGTCCCTCCACTGTAAATGAGACATTTTCTTACAGTGAACAGCTTGGATATTGAAGTAGTAATGTACTATTTCCTAAAGGCAAAGTAATATCAGTGTCAATTATAATGTTAAAAGAACTTTTTCTTAAGAAAAGAGACTTTGAGGGAATTTAGCATCTAACCACTTCAAGATGCTGAGAAATTTTCTGAGGAAGTGAGAGTTTTCAACTTGCCCTAATTGAAATAGGAGCTCAGTGCTTACAGATCTAAGTTTTTATCAATGTCTGTTGCTCTGGGATGACGGTTACAGAAAGAAATTTTGAGACTGGTCACTCCGCAGCAGCGGCATGTACCTTGCTGTTCAACCTTAAAAAAGATATACATTTGTCACAAATACTTTTGTATGACCCACAAAGGCATTAAGGAAGATTTGTTCCCTTGGAGTCAAATAGAGCTGAATTGGGTTTGAGCATCAAGGTTTTGGTGGGGGGGGGGGCTACAGGGGTAGCTTCTGTCAGAAGCTGCTAGAAGCTTCCCCCATGTCTGATAGAGCCAATGCCAGCCGGCTCCAAGACAGTCCCACCGCTGGCCAAGGCCGAGCCCACCAGTGATGCTGGTAGCGCCTCTGGGATAACGTATTTAAGAAGGCGGTGGGGAAAACAACAGCACAATTGCAGCTGGAGAAGAGAGGAGTGAGAATATGTGAGAGAAACAGCTCTGCAGACCCCAAGGTCAGTGAAGAAGGAGGGGGAGGAGGTGCTCCAGCCGCCGGAGCAGAGATTCCCCTGCAGCCCATGGTGAAGACCATGGTGAGGCAGGCTGTGCCCCTGCAGCCCATGGAGGTTAATGGTGGAGCAGATATCCACCTGCAGCCCGTGGAGGACCCCACGCCGGAGCAGGTGGATGCCTGAAGGAGGTTGTGACCCCATGGGAAGCCCATGCTGCAGCAAGCTCCTGGCAGGACCTGTGGACCCATGGAAAGAAAGGACACCATGCTGGAGCAGGTTTGCTGGCAGGACTTGTGACCCCGCGGGGGACCCACACTGGAGCAGTCTGTTCCTGAAGGACTGCACCCCATGGAAAGGACCCACGCTGGAGCAGTTCATGAAGAACTGTAGCCTGTGGGAAGGACTCATGCTGGAGAATTTTGTGGAGGACTGTTTCCCATGGGAGTGACCCTTCCCTGGAGCAGGGGAAGAATGTGAGGAGTCCTCCCCTGAGGAAGAAGGAGCGGCAGAGACAACGTGTGATGAACTGACCGCAACCCCCATTCCCCGTCCCCCTGCAGCACCACTGAGGGAGAGGAGGTAGACAAATTGGGCGTAAAGTAGAGCCCAGGAGGAAGGGAAGGTTGGGGGGAAGGTGTTTTTTAAGATTTGGTTTTATTTCTCATTATCCTACTCTGATTTAATTGTTAATAAATTAAATTAATTTTCCCCAAGTAGAGTCTGTCTTGCCGGTGATGGTAATCGGTGAATGATCTCCCTATCCTTATCTCGTCCCGTGAGATTTTTGTTACATTTTCTCTCCCCTGTCCAGCTGAGGAGGGGAGTGATAGAGGGGCTTTGCTGGGCACCTGGCTTCCAGCCAGGGTCAATCCACCCCAAGTGCTTTTATAAATGGTACCTATATGAACTTTCTGAACATAGTCTGAAAAAACAAATGTTTAGTTTCAGAAATATCAAAATAAACTTTGAAAATGGCTGATATTTCTTTTTTTTTACTTTTTCTTCAGCTGAATAATTAGTGGGACCCAGTGGTAACTGAGTCTGCAAGTAGATGTGGGTCAACAAAAATTATTTTTATCAGCAACTAAAGCAAATAAAACTAGGCAAAAAAAATACCCTAGTCATAGAGTCATATGCATAGCACAAAAGACACAATCCCACCAGAAACTGCCTCACAGCTCTAGAACTTTCTGTTTTCTGTAAAACATGAGCCAGGACAGACTTCTGGAGCAAAAACAAAAGTCACATTAGCATTGCTTCAGTCAGATGAAACCCTGATCTGAACAGGAAGCAAGAAGAGAGGATGAACAGCTGTGGGGGCACTCCTGCAATATGCAACCAGAAAGGTCCAACGTGCAATGAACAGTATTAGTGCCGTCATGCCATTGTTGTTCCCCCGTTAAAAATCTTCCTAAGAATTCCTCTAGTCACTCCCCCTCAGCAGGACAAATAGGACTGCCCGTAGCACAGTAAGAAAAGAAAGAAGAAAGCTGAATTTGCAGGTTGTTTTACAAAGGAAGTCATAGGGTTCATCTTCATTCTCTGAAAGAACAATTAAAGACAACAGAATGACTCCTGTTGACGCCAGTTTATCAGGACTGTGTAGTTTTGCAGCATATAATTATAAATTTGTCCATCTGCCATAATGATGTCTCCATGCAAGATTTTAATTACAGTATTTTATTTATACACACAGTACTGTAAATGCTATGGCTTCAAATATTTGCATCAAAAATCCCAAATAAAAACAAAACATACTTTCCAAAGACAGCCAAAATACCTATTGGTTTGTGGGCCATATGCTGAACTAATAGAGAATTGGAATTACCTGTTCCATTTTTAACTGATTTCTTGCATGAAGAGAAGATTTTCAGATAAAATATTCTTTTTTCCTGAGAAATACAACAAGCCTGCAGCAAAGCTGTTGTAGGGGTAGTCAGTTTACAACAGAAGCATTTGTTTTGGAAATTCTATTACAAAGATTTATTGGGGCTATACTGTGAGTGCCCCATGCATGCTAATTTCTGGGCTGTCTCAAATGCTGCCAAGCTCTTATGCTGGACACCATTCCTCATTGTGTACTATGGACTGATGCTTTCAGGATGTACAGCTTTCTCTCACAGCAACTTTTTTTTTTACAAAATGTTATATTTAATAGAAAAAAAATATTTACTAAAGTATACCTGTTTAGAAATCACATACATCTTTTCTACTTACATGTAGGTCTTATGTTTTAAAATACAAGGAAAAACCTTTTTTTGATGTACTACACAGTAGTCCTATACATAGGTACAAAAATCTACTGAAATCCCTTGAAACCATAGTGTAAGAATAAGCACATTGTTTCCAAAATATTTATTTCTTTTGAGAAGTAGATAATGAAAATTGTTAAACATATCTTAAAATAATTTATAAGCTCTTTGAAAAGCTTGAGAAAATGAAAAAATTCAAAATCAGAAGGAATAATTATTCTCCCCCATTAAAATTAAGCAGCAGCCCATCAAAAGAAATTTATTTTCTCAGTGCTAACATTTGAAACAGCTATCGCCACAGAGAAAGAGTTGTTGAATATGGGTTAAGGTAGACAAGAGTGAGAAAGTATGTTCTCTGTCTTATCTCACTTTGAGGCAGGTTCGTAGAGAGGAAACAATGGGTATCCACTGGTCAGGTCTCATAGTGTTGATTGGTGCCTGGGAGGGTGGTAGCTGTCCACAGGAAACTCACCAAAAACCTGCAGAATATTCTTCCACTTGCACTGTTTCAACCTATCAGTATCACTGACCTTCAGATAGCTTTGTGAAGTGTTTTGCAAGAGTGCACAAAAACTGCTTTACAGGGGAAACCATCTTGGCGTTGTGCTAGCTCCAAACCCACGTGCCCTGAAGGAAAGCATCTGTGAGTTGCCCTTGTTTCTTGCTATGCTTTTCTGCTTTTAAAAGGTTTCTGCTGAAGAAAGGAGTTTTAACCAAGGGATTAGCTTGTGTTCCACAGTCTGCTTTTGTTTCAGCAGATGCCTACTATGACTTGAAACATGTGGATTGCATGGGATGCCGGTCCTAGAAATAGCCTGCTACCTTGGGCAGCCTCACGGCATACAGCAAAATCTCATGTCTGCTTTTTTAAACCATTTTCTTCCCTCTCCCTTAAGCAAATCAATAGAGCTTCTACCGAGCAACTGGGCCTTTTTTGCCTAATTTCACTGTATGCGTTTTCTGCATTGCTAATTTATGTTTCCTGGTAGAAGTAATGTATTAGGGCTGCGTTATAGTTACACTTAATAAACGAACACAAATAGTTTCCTAAATAACTGTCTTTACAGAGGACTTTGGCAGCTCCTATTAGAGATATATTTTGTTACCGTGAAGCTTCTGGCTGCATTTCTGGCAAGAGAAGGAATCGAATTAATGTGCTATTAAAATAAATTGAGCAACATGCTAATTATTGCCAGAAACAAATTAGTGAAACCAGATTGTATTCATTTAAATCACATAAATAAGTACTTCCTCTTACATGTGACTGTTTGCTGTTGTTGTAAAGACAGACTTTGAAAATAATCTTGACAATGCCATTTGACAACTGCTTTACACTTGCTGGTAAAATGACTGTTTCAGTTTCTACCACTGTTCCCTCTTGTGCTAAAGACAATTGGCCTGGTACTACACAGCACTTCAAAAGGAGATAGAGCAGGACACTGGCAGCATAAAAATTAAGCTTCCCGACATTTCCTGCACCTTAACTGAACCCTGACAACTGATTTGCTGAACCAGGCATATAGTAGTGTCTACAGCAATTTTCATCTGTTTCCATTAAACTTCACTGTGAGAATACAGACCACCAAATGAGCGAGGATAACCAGCGTAGAGTGTACACGATGCCTCTGTAATGTCGCAGCCTCTGCATGAAGGTCTGGCTCCTGGTAGACATTTTTAACTATTTATAGGAATTGATATAAGAGACAGATTGACTTAATCATTTACAGAACTGAAAACCAAATTCTTCAGTTCTTCTTTCAGTGGTGCCTGACAAGAACTCTGGCTATGCTGTCAGCTGGATTTTCAAATCTGGTTTTCAAGGGGTCTAAATGACTTAGAAGCTTATGTCCCATTTTCAGAAGCAAATTATGTACTTGCTAACTCACCTTTGACTGGGGAAAAAAGTAATTTTTTTCTGCACCAACACCATGTAGATTTTGTTTTGGTTATTTTCTGTTGGGTTTGAGGTTTTTTATAAGAAAAATTTAAATGTCCTGCAGAACCTGTAGATTTTCTTCTTATTCAAATAAAAATGGCATAAAAACTTAAAGTACTAACTAGGACGTACTGTCTAGCAAGTTGTTCATAGAACAAACTAGCACGATCCACATGAACAGACAGTGACCTTCTCGGTTCTAAAATGAAACATCTCTGCTCAGCGTTTTAAGATACTGGCTCACCCCAAGGATACTGCAGGTTCCTGTGATTTGCTCCATTCTGATGTTTGGACAAACAACTCATGAAATTTCCTGCAGAGGCCTAGAATCTCTTTGCATTGCACACCCTTCTTCCGAAAGGAAAAGCCCCAGGAAATCTGCTGCATTTTGTGCAACAGAGCTAAAACAAAGGCAGGGGTACACGTTTTCACATTTTTTCCCTGGACTTTCATTTTGAAACTTCATTCAAGTAGCAGTATTTGAAAGTTTTTCATCAGTTTTCATTGTTCGCGGCAAATAATATTTGGCTGGCTTTTTTAACCATCCTTCATATGTTGATTGTAGTTATTTTTTCAGACAGCACATAAAACCTAATTCTCGTTTTCTTTTTACAAACTGTTGGTGGCTTGGGGTCTTTTATTTTCCTTGCTTCTTTTTAAGTTGAATAGAAGCACCCCATCTGAGCCTAGCTTACAGGAGAGTAGATTTTGTTCGTTATTTTGACTAAGATGGTGCTCTTAGGACAGGGGTGTGACTGGCACGTGCCCCTGCATCAGTTTGCTTGGCAAGGGTCCTCTGCAGCGCAGGGTTTTAGCCAAAGGAAACAATCATTCTCCTTGACTCCTGCACAATGCGCTGCATGTCTCTCTGTCCCCGTGTTTGACAGACAGAGGGAGAAAGGCAGTGTGAAGCCCATCATGAGGCCCCAGGGGTTTGGTTGCCTGCAAAAGATTTTTGTGGTTCTGCTGAAAAGCAGATACGCAGCTATCGTTTGTTGTCACTTACTCCTCTTTTAATCCATGGAACATCTACATTTACAATTTGGACCAAGTTTACTAGTCTAAATGATTGCAAAACTTCTTAATCAATAACAGACATGTCTAGTAATATGACTAACTGTATTTATTCCAAGAATTTTATTTCCAAAGCCCCCCACGCCCACAGTAAAGGCAGCCACCCAAATTCAGTATGTGTAGACTGACAAAAAAGTGGCTTATCACAACAGTTGTATAGGGTAACTTTGTATACTGTTACTTCTGTGCTGTGAGTGATTTCCAGCTAGGTTTAGTTACAAGAAATAAAGAGGTATTTCTGTGAATTAGCTGCTAATGTTTTTGAAGTTTTCTCCCTACTTCATCTTACATTCCCACTACTGACAACCTCAATCTTTCAATACTCTCAAAGGAAGCCTTAGAAAAATTGTGAGGTTTGATTTTTTTCATGTGCGTTTTCTCTTTCTGTTCTCCCTCTAATTTAGACCCTGTGCTTTTAAATTTTACACTAAAATGCTTGGAAATATTCCAAAAAAGAGATTATTACATAAATCAATGTCATTATTAAATTCCTAATAGTCCCCTCATTTGCAGTACTGTGAGTTACTCGTAATTTTTGGAATTATTATAAGTTCACAATTTGGCTCATGCTATCTTTGAATATTTTGAAACAAGTTTAACAAGTGCAAAGACCCTAACAGAGAAACTGTGGGCCAAACTTTTTCATAAATGATCTTTTGATCCTACATCTCGCATTCAATAGCCAATTTTCAGGTGGCTTTCTTCAGAATATTAAGCTCTCTTCAGATACCTGAAGCATAATGTCCAATATTTAAGGCAGGAAAAATAGCTTTTCTTCTCTTGTTATGCAATAAGAGAAGTCAACACTCTGGCGAACTTCTTAAAAAGCAGTCATTTAGCCAAAAGCGCTGTTTCTTGCACATCTTCCAGAATTTTAATCCTGTCTTAATTTTAAAAAGTAATTAAGGAACCCTTTTTCTCAGTCAGATGTCCATCTGCTTCTACTGTGACTGCTTACTGTAAATCACAAACCACCGTTGGCTATTTCTGCTATCTCAAACACATTATTGTGATTTCAGATAAAGAGCAACCTGCCATAGAAATCTACCAAGAATTCCACAAACACTGAATAAATATAGTCAGTACAGAAAAACAGCAGGAGAAAATTAACTGTAGAAAAATAAAACATTTTGGTTCACTACCAATATCATTCAGCAATAGCTAAAATTGGCTTAAGGCATTTTAAACTAAACTGAATGTGCACACTCTCCTGTAAATAGAAAGCTTACGAATGTTTGTCTGTGAATTTAAGGCCAATTTAAAATGAAAATGTGAAACAGGGTGAGGATAGTAGGAAGCTCAGAAACAGTTGGTATATATAAAGTTGCAAACCCTGCCACTTGACAAGTAGCTGCACATTAGGAGAGAAGACAATAAGACTATTTTTTACTCTCACTACAGTTATTAAGCTGAGAGAAAGTAATGGCAGTGGACAGTGATAGAGGCAGAGTAAATGGAAAAGTTATAAATTCCATTTTTATGTCCAAATTATGCAACTACTAAGGCTTCTATTACGAAATATCAGGCAGAGACAAGCAGACAATTGGAAAATTGATAGAGTCATCAGTTTAAAAGACTTGGCAATACAAGAGCTGACAACTCAGAAACAGCTTTTAGAATTTTAGATTTCTCCAACAAAACTGCAAAACCAAACTTTTAAAAAGTGTGTGTGTATGTTTCACAGACCCATAATGTTTAGATTTGGTTTTCAGAGATCTTTTCAAAATTTATGCTTGGTTTGTACAACTTAAATCTCACTTCACAGATTCTCACATAAATACAGATCTGCATCTACAAATTCCATTACCGAGTGCACAGATGGTAATGGTAGAACAATGTATGCATAAATGAAAACTTGTTCATGTACAAATGGAGATATCATTAAGGCCACCATTAAAAACATGACCATGCTATACACTTTCTGATGCTGGTCATAGTCATCATCACATCTTCAAACAGACTAACTCCTGTCAAAACTGAAGTGTTTTCTCCTCAGAACAGATGATACCTCAAATTAAGTTATTTTCTAGTTTAGCAAAAAGTATTCAGAGAAAAAACCAAAAGACTACAAATGCATGCATCTAGATTTTTAAGACTCTAAATAAAGAATTTATTTACTTTTTCATCACAGACTCTTTTGAAGATTTGCAATTCCATGAGTCAGGAATCATGAACAAGGAGTAAGTACTGTACCTAAATGTTTGCCAATCTCTCTTTGGCACTCTATACTTAGCTGTCATTGCAATTGATTATTAATGTTAATTTTATGCTTCACTTATGCTAAAGGTTACATGGCAGTCTGACAGACTTTCCACATCTTCTGTAATCTGTTACTTTGTCCTTTCTGAAACCACCTTCTCCCACTTTATCTCCCACTTCTGAAATCACTCCTCCAGGATGATTTCTGAAGGCTGTCCTTAATTCCACTACACTTACTTCTAGTATTCAGTATATAAACCTCATCCATCTTTCTAGCAGAGCATTTCAGGGATTTTAAAGAAGGCTAAAGAGCCATCAGCCTGATGCTAGTCATACAATGCTACTGCCAGTGCTTACAGGATGTAGGGAGGCAGTAAAGCCAGGAACAAATTACACATACGCAACCTTGAGCAGACCTCGAGAGAAAAGGAAACCCAGGGATCTTCCAACACCTGGGAAAAACAACTGCAGCACTCTAGAGTTAGCTTGTAGGACCCTCTGGTAGTAACAGTGTGGATGGGCAACAAAGTCTAGGCTTGATTTTGAAGCCAGCCAAAATACACCAAATGCATGGCCAGAGTAATTTACCCGAGGTCATATAGGGATTCAGTAGCATGTCCTAGCAAGGAATGCAAGCTTTCCGAATCCCACTCTGATGTCCTTCACTGAGAACCACTGCCTCCTGTGTTTCTTTTCAACAGGGATATTTGCAGAAAAGGTTTTTCAAAGCAGTACCAGAGTCATATATTAGTGGATAGCTCTAAGAATAGGTTTTAAATAACCTGGAGCCAATGGATTTTTCCATGGGTAATAAATGGACTTTAAAATTATTATTGTGTCACAAATTATTCCTAAAAATATTTCTCTTGTGTAAGCATCCAAAGTGAACAACTTATCTGGGAGATGGAGTCAATAACCTTTCACTTTCTTTATGTGTTTTTTTTTCCTTGCATACTTCTCCAAATTTATAACTGCCTCTTGCAAAAAATATTAAGACAAAACTGAGAAGCAAAGACTGAAAGGGACTTCTGTGTTTGCTGTTGAGATATTTTCCCCAAAGGAAATCTAATTCTCTAATAAGGTGACCCATCTTTTCTTCTACTATGAGGCACCTTGCCTCTTACCCACAGTGAGTATCTGAACTTCCGCTCAGGCTACCTCACTTACACCACTTACATTGGTGTTGCAACATTGTACCACTGCAATCTCTCTATCTTCATTTTAGGGTCGCTTTGCTTCTGTGTAGTATTACAAAATCACTGTCTATTTACCAATCTTAGCAATCCCCACCCTCTTCTCTTCTGTAGTGAACATCTGACAGCATATTGACTGCCTGGAAGTGCGATGTGCTGCATCAGGATTCAACAGCACACACAGAAAGGAAATACTCAGCACTGAAATTTATTCCCTTTGTTGCAGACCAATTCATTTATAAGGAACAGAGCAACTCAAAAGCTGCCAGGAACGTGTTTTTTATTTCAAAACATGCCTTAGGTAATTGAGAGTAATTACTAAAACTGACAATGGGAAACAACTCCTCAGATTAGTCTTTGGTTTTAGGTCTTCATGTCTTAGACTTTTCATAGCTTTACCTTCTTTTTCCTTTATATTTCTCCTGCTCTACTCTTCGCCATGGGTTTTTCCGTGTTTCCTCCAGCACTCCCAAATGATGGGATCCACCATCTAGGGCCTTCCTTTAAAGACACTGCCATTCCTTTAACAGCTCCTCTGACTACTAATATGAAAATGTATTTTCAACAGTTGGAAAGCTTTCATTTGCTGTAATACATAAGTGGACAAATCACAGAATGGTTGAGGTTGGAGGGGACCTCTGGAGGTCATCTAGTCCAGCCCTCCTGCTCAAGCAGGACCAGCTAAAACAGGTTGCTCAGGGCTGTGTCCAGTCAAGTTCTGAGTATCTCCAAGGATGGAGATTCCACAATGTCGCTGGGCAAACTGTGCCAGTGTTTGACCACCCTAGAGTAAGGAATTTTTTCTTATATTTAAATGGAATTTCCTGTAGTTTGGTGTGTGCCCAGTGCCTCTTGTCCTGTCACTGGACAGCACTGAGAAGAGCCTGGCTTCCTCTTTACTGCCTCCCATCAGGTATTTATAAACATTGATAAGATCCCCCCAAGACTTCTCTTTTCCAGACTGAACAGTCCCAGCTCTCTCAGCCTTGTATGAAAGATGCTCTGGTCCCTTAATCACTTTCATGGCCCTTCCCTGGATTCACTCCAGCAAGTCCATGTCTTTCTTTTACTGGTTAGCCCAAAACGCCACACCCCAGGTGTGGCCTCACCAGTGCTGAGGAGTTACCTCCCTCCGCCTGCTGGTAACATTCCTCCTAATGCAGCTCAGGATGAAGTTGGCTTCTTTGACGCAACGGCACATTGCGGGCTCATACTCAACTTGATGTCCACCAGGACCAGGTCCTACTCTGCCAAGCTGCTTTTCAGCTCCAGCATGGACTGGTGCATGGAGTTGCTCCTCCCCAGGTGCAGGAGTCTGCATTTTCTTTTGTTGAGCTTCATGAGGATCCTCTCTGCCCATTTCTCCAACCTGTCAAGGTCCCTCTGAATGGCAGCACACCCAGCTGCTGTATCAACCATTCCTCTCAGTTTTGTATCTTCTGAAAACTTGCTGAGGCTTCGCTCTGCCACATCGTGTGGATCATTAATGAAGATACTAAACAATATCGGCCCCAGTATCAACCCCTGGGGTACACCACTAGTGACTGGCCTCCAGATGGACTTTGTGCCACTGATTACAACCCTCTAGGCCTGGCCATTCAGCCAGATTTCAACCCTTTTCACTGCCCGCTTCTCTAACCCACATTCAGCTTGTCTATGGAGATGAATCACATACGTATATGTAAATCCTATTATGCTGCAGCTTTTTTTTCCTATTCTTTCCCCATTCTTCTAACAGCAGGTTAGAAAGGATGTTATTACAATCCCATACGTACTTTAATGTCCCTGCCATTCCCAGAGTGGGGGCAGATGTGTGTGTTTGGATGGAAGAATCCACCCTGTGACTGGTGTAGGAGCTGTACAGTTCATAGAGCAGTAATAGTTGAGCCTCTAATCTTGCTTCAAATTTTGAGTTTTGCTAATCGGTAGTTTTCTCTGAGGGACACAACCACAATTCACTTTTTTCATCTGTTTGTTTTCAGGGTAGAACTGAAATTCACAGAGAACATAAGGTAGGCCACCTAATTTCTTAGTTACAGGCTTGCAAAACCCTCAGGTTTTGCATGTCACAGAGGCTACGACTGAAGCCGTATTTCAGAAGACATTATTTGCACCAGCAGCAAGAGGTTGTGGTTTGGGGAGGGGGGGTTGTTGGCCTTTTTTTAGGCTATGGCACACTTTGTTCAGGCTCAGGGCCATCAGTCAGGATCACCTCACAACGTTTCCACAAAGAGCAGGGGGCTTGCAGCTTCTGCCGACCACCCCAGCAGAAATGATAAGGATCTGTGAAAAAGTTTTTTCCGTAGAAAAGCTCATTCTGTACTTCATTTTCTGTTGTGGTTATTTTTAGGCACTCCAGACACCAAGAAAATGTTACTGCAGAAACACCCTGTAGCTACCAGATCTTGTAAAGAACTAGCTAACTTAGGTTAAACTAGTTAGCTCACTGCTGATAGTAACATATCCACAGCAGCTCACTGCTCAATGAAACTATCCACGGGAGTATTTACCCCCATGAGCAGGCAAGGCTTGCAGTTCTCAATTTAAAACTAGCTTTAGGGGATTAACCTGGGCTGAAGCCCCCCTAGTAATTAAATTAAAGATCTGCAGTTAGGTTTTATGCATGGGGTGGAGGGTTGAACTTGTGGGTGTGTAGGAGCACTAACATAATAGCCTAGCACAAATTCATGTTCTGGCAGGTAACTCTGGTCAACTCTTTACAGTAAAAGAAAAGTTGCATGTATAATAGCCAATATCAGGTCACTCTGAAAAATCATACCTATGGTGCACTTGCAGATTTTTTTTCTTGTTCAGCTGAGGAAAGGGAGACTTTTTCAATTCTCAGTGCTCAGGCTTAGATAAATGAGAAAACTTCATAAATACCCATTTTCTGAGCTATCCCAGAAAATACAATGTATGTTTTAGGAAATTTGACTTTCACAGGGCACTGGGCTTGGGAACAAGAAGGAGCAAATCTGATTTAGAAAATTAAGAACAGTTCCTGAGGTTTTGCCAGGTTTATCAGATATATACTTTGCTATAGCTTTTATAGATGTCAAATACATTGCTAGTCAGCTCTCCATCCTAGCTCACCTTTTTGAGACTGACTCATCAGTGGCAGCGCTCACCCAATGTGAGTCCGTAATTTTGAAGGTGTTTAAAAAAAAATCTAAAATTATGATAATGTATGAATTTGGACCACGACACACAGCATTCTGTAAATATGGAAATTCAGTAATCACTGAATGAACTAGATCTGCTGGCAGTAAAACACACGCCTGTGGACCTGATGATAGTATAATTTTTCTGGAAAAACCCCATGTGTATAAAGTCACTTAGTATTTGTCATATCAGAGTTATAGTCAGTAAAATAATACAAAACACATAAGAGAGGCACATGCTTTTCTCTCCTATCGTAAGAAAAACAAAGCCATTTATTCCCTTGAACTTGGAAATCAATGGGAAATAAATACCTAAACACCTTTAAATCCATGAGCTTAAACTATGTTAAAGTCAACACTCTCTTTCATCCTCAAGCAAAGACATTCCCAAAATCTCTCAAAACCTTGCCACAGTGAGTCCTCTAGCACTAAAAACAAAGGCATAATGCAGTATTCCTGATATTTTTAACTAAGACCATGACGAAGAATAATGTCTAAAATGGTACTGTCTTTGTACATCATAAAATAAAATCAAAGAGAACAAACAACCTTTGTGGTTCACCTTTCCACATACTGTCACTCTGTGGGTGCAGTACAGAAATGGGGTTAAGACAGAGTTTCTAGAACAGTGCACTCATCCTCTTTTTTGGTTTTTATTTCATTTTCTCACAAAGCTGACCAGACGGAAAGAATGTGTGGCTACTATTATCCTCTTCAAGGTCTTATAAGAGCCATGCAATATATCACTTTTAAAAAGTATTATTTTTTAAATGAACAAGTCACCCTTGAGGCTGAAGACTCGTGAAGCCTCCCCTCCCATGCTAGATAAAACCACCACTTTCGGTTTCAGCTGTGGCCCCTGTTGTGACTGCTCTTTTGAAGTGCTCACAGGTAGGGGCAGCTCAGCAGAGAAAGCACTGCTGTTTTAAACCAAGGAGCCTGAACCTGGAGAGCTTGCTTTCTGCTTGTTCTGAAAAAAATCCTGCTGAGCAGCAGGCAGAGGTTTCAAATAGGAGGGTGATAAATACATTAGAAATACTGCAATTGATTAAATGACATTTTGCATGGGAAAGAGGCTCAAATTTAAGCTAAGGTCTTTGCACCTAACTGTAACTTAGCTATAAACAGAATTTTAACCTGTGTTTTAAGGCTGATGGGTTACCTTTGCTGTGGGAGTGAATGTTTAACTACACCTGAGACTGAAGATGTTGTGGTATCACCTGCCTTTGAAGTAGATACAGACATGCCTCTCTGCAATGAGAAGCAAGTCTTTAAGCCAAGTTCCAACTAAGCTACAGCAAATTTAAAGCCAATGTTTTAAGACAGCAGGTTTCTTCGTCTGCAGAGAGGAGCTTCAACCCCAGCTGTGAGTACTTCAAAGGCATAATGCCACAGCTGGAACTAGAGCTAGAATTAAAATGCCAGCTTCAACACATGCTAGGTTTTATGATACAAAGGTTTCCAGCATCAGTTTTATGAATGTACACATTTTAATAAATTAGAAGCCATCTATAACACTGATTTGTAATTTTAAATATAGCTACACTCTAAAAAATTATTTAGATGAAGTAGATGTTTTAGCATTTGTGAATTATTTACAATTGTCAGAGGCCTTCCTTTCCAAAGGATCACAAATATACCTCCTGTAGTTTTGTAAGGTGCTGAAAGTAAGATTTGCCTTTATTAGCATGTCAGGTAGAACTGTTCCTATAATCAGTCAAGGCCTCTGAAATACTTACACAATACACTAAGGAATGATTTCACAACCTAGCCAAGTACAGTGTTCACTGCAAAAAGGCCAGTGCTACTACAGAGAGAGATAACATCATTCCCCAAACTTTGTTCAGAAATAACCAAAACACTTCAAGTACACAGCTTGGCACATGAAGGGAGAGCTAAGAGCAAGACTTCAGCTTTTGCCAGTCTGTAAGTGTGGCAAGGTGGGTGAGAACAAGCTCCTCACCACAGAAACTATGCGTTCGGGGAAGCTCAGTTCATGATGGGGAAAAGCACCAATTTTATAATATTGTTAAAAAAAAAGATCCCTATGATACATTTTTAAATAGTATTTCCTAAATTAATCCACAGACCCCCCTACCTTATCCCTGATCCCCAGATATGTAGTTCTGCCATTCTCCGCCTCCTGAGTTTGGACTCTAAAGAGAGGATCTAGACATGGGCAAGGAACACAAAAGGAAAATTCCGTGCTGGTCCATTGCCTACAGGGGGTATTGAGCCAACAGAAGGAGTGGAAAAGTATCTTAAGAACAGGCTTTTTGGGGGCTGTCAATTCCATTTTTTAGTCCTGGGTTTTATTTCCTCTGAAATGAAGCTCTACTTTTAAGAGTTTGCCCTTTTATTGTTAATGAAAAAGCTAAGTCAATAATTTACAGCCTTGCTGACAAAAAGGTCTCTTAAAATACTTCTTAAGATTTCCTTGGTGAAGTAGCTTTATTTTACTTTGTCTTAATTATTTGATGAACAAAGCAGTCTAGTTTATTTGGCTTTATTTATAAGTTTCCTCTCCTTCAGAAATAAAATGAGAAGAGGACAAAATTGTAGAGAATGGGATGAAATCAGGAGGAAAAAATAAATTAAACTGGAGACATATCCATGCTTCCTAAGAGTCCTTTCTACATACTCATTACATCTCCCGTTTCTTCCCTTCCTCCTCTGGGCAAGAGGCAATACTCCATTTTACTAGCCCACAATGAGAAGCAATACAGTGTTTGCTATCTGGCCAGTCAGAATTACTGTCAATTAAGCTGCTCTGTGCAAGAGACATTAAAGAGTATCTCTTGTTCCACACTGGGGTTTACATTTTGTCTACAGCTATGAAGCTTTTTCAGTCTTTTTAACAAGGGCAGTACAATGTCTTTGGAGGGATTATATGCTTGCCCTTTTCTTACTGCGACTTAAAGTATAATAGAGAGCTATGAAGTAAATATAATGCTGTAATTAAGTGGAGTGGCTCTGCTGATGTTATTAACCATGAGCATGTAACTCAAGTGGCTTCTGCATAGCCACAAAGCCCCAGGAGTGAAATACAGCTCTGTATTCACTTCATAGCCATCTGTTATTATTAAAGTATGTTGGATTTTCCTGTTAATGCTGAAGTTTTAAAGTAAGGCATTGCTATGAGATACTGCAAAATGCTTTTCTAGATGGTATGTGATTGAGGGAGCGGGCAAAAATTGTAATACATGGTACTAAACATTAGTTTTATTTTACTGTGTCACAGCAAAGACATGCTTGTAATGCTAATTACCCATTTTTTTCCCAATGCAATATTCTTCTTCATTCTAATTCTTCATTCTGAGCAGTTTATGTACATCGAACATAACTATAGGCTGCATTAAGGAGGAGTGGAAAACATACAGTTCAAAGCCGTTATGGCTCTCCCTGCTCTGTGGTACAGAGCTCAGCTTGTGTGAGTTGTCGTAGCTTTATTAAGGTCAACTTTTCAGCAACTGGTAGACCATCTGATGCTCCTGCGGTTTTGATCTGAACACACACATGACTTCCTTCTCATCTGCTTTCCCTCGCATGCTAAACATTTATATTTCAAAAATTGTATGCTTAAAATTTCACCCTTCAATTCACATGGAAGCACTTAAACAAAAGTTTTTGGTTTTACGGTGCTTGTGCCATCTCTGGCCCCTGGGAAAGCAAGACAAGAACCCTGGCTGGGAGAGCAATGCTTTAGCAGGCATCAGTCCTTAAGCTTTTAGCACAGAATTGGAATTTCCTGATTTTTTTGCTCCTTCCCTTATTACATGCAACATGTTCTATTTGTAGAACTTCTATTTTTAGAAATTGAAGATATTTCAGGACAAATTATTAAAAACAGGAAATTGGTCACAACAGGGAGCTAATCACTCAAAGAAATCAAAGTAATAAACTGGGCTAGGTGGAAATCACCATTTTCTTTTATAATAGTAGTATGGCCAAATGTCACAAGTACAGCCAAGTATCCACTCGTCTCTGTCAAACCACTCTAATTACAAGGAAAGAACTTGGGGCTGAGCTGAAAACAGTCAGTAGAAGTGTGTTGCTGATGGGTGGGGTGTGGAGAAGGGATTGTGGAGCATTTTTTAAATTTGGGACACAATCAGATCCAGGGACTGGAGTTTCAGAGTAAACTAACCAGAGCTTGTTTATTACAGGACTCTGCAAGTCATGAGGGGTTAGATGAAGGCTGCTGCTGCTGCTATGGACAAAGAGCTTATGTTTGTTTGAGGCTATATTAAAACTAGTAGTAGGACTGGAGTTAGTGTAAAGTTCTCAGAGAGTAAGAACTGAAAAGGTGGTTGTGTTGCTGAATGCCGGTGAGACCCACAGGGGCAGCAAATGCATATTATTGAAGGTGACTTTACAGATGGATATGGTTTGCTGAGACACAGTAACATCGGAGGCAAAGATGAGGGAATTAGATGAGCATGAACTGAACTTAATATGCCAGTGGATTTGATCAGACCGGTAGTTAGGATGAGAAACGCCCCAAGGGATGCAGAGCCAGAAGCCAAGGGGGGTGATAGGACCATCGGGGCAGGGGCCCTGCCAGCCAGGGCCCATCATACCACCCCAGTGGGACAAGCAGGGCACACCCAGGGACGGCAGTCAGGTTTAGCCAAAGGTCCAGCTCAGATAAGTTCACAGAAATGAGACAGGGCCAAGACCTAGCTGGGAAGTCAGTTTCCTGGTCAGGGATATGATCATGTCTGATGAGGGTAATCAGGGTCAGACACAGGCCAGTGGTCACTAGGCAGGTTCAAGGTCAGGCTGGGAAGTCCTTTTGTGGGTTGGGAACTGAATCAACAGGGTTTGTGGCCAGACATGGGCATGGCTGTGGCTTTACTGAGACAGTGGTGAGACATTGGAACAGGCTGCCCAGGGAGGTGGTGGAGTCACCATCACTGGAGGTGTTCAAGGAACATGCGGATGAGGCATTGAGGGACATGTTTTAATGGGCATGGTGGTGTTGGGTTGATGGTTGGACTTGATGATCTTACAGGTCTTTTCCAACCTTAGTGATTCTGTGATTCTGTGAAGTGTGCAATCTTAGGCCGGTTACTTGACCCTTTGCAGCTCCTCCATATGATGAGTAGCTTGTACTATGCTGGAGAGGCAACTGTTCATTGCTTCGAGACCTTCAGCTGGACTGCACTCCACTGGTGCTGGTTACTACCACCCCAGCTGTCCACTGGAAATCATTTCCTTCCAGCCAACTTTGGATTGAATGACACCACCACAAAGCCCCACAAGACCTGCATAAGATTTTAGCATAAACCAGTCAAGTAACATCACATAAAGCTTCCTACCTCTTTGAGAACCTCATTCAGCTTGGTAAGGAGCAGTATATATTGCTCGATGTGATCCCAGATAGGTTTGTGAAGAACGGTGTATAAGGCCAGTGACATGGAGGTCTCAGAGGTGAAGTCTGTGAGGAATTGTTTCAGCACTGTCTTATGGTGCTTCCAGGCTTCACTGCAAGAAGGTGAATTAAGACAAAGGTTCATTCATTTGTTTTTCTGCAAATTGCCACTCTTCTGCCTTCCAAACTTTATATGCTACCCCACTCCCAGAGAGGGTATAGAAAGACTTGAAAGAGCCGGAGATAACATAGTGCAAATATATTTGCACACTGAACACACAGAAATAAGGCAATGAGGCAAACAACAGCTCCATCCATCCTGCCTCTGGCCCAGCGGTCTTTGCAAATAGCAGCCACACCCACAGATATACGGAACATAGTATGACTTTCATGGTAGTTGGCACACCAAGAGGGTGACTCAGATAAAGTGGCTGTGAATCTACTCATATCTAGTGCTCACATTTTCATTTGCTATTTCCATGAGACTCTGCCAACATCTGGGACAAGCACGGAAATTTCCTGCCAGATTCCCCCATCATCCTTTCTCAGGTCCCACCCCTTACCTGAACCCCCAAATTCCAAAATTACAGGCTTCCTCTCCTACAAAAGGAGTTGTGCATGGCTAGAAAGAGATGGAGGTGTGGACATAGCATTGAGGGACATGGTTTAGTGGGCACGGTGGCGTTGGGTTGACGGTTGGACTTGATGATCTTACAGGTCTTTTCCAACCTTAGTGATTCTGTGATTCTGGGCTGGAGACTGAAACTTCTATGACCTTGTTCATCGGGTAGGGTCTGATGGCTCCCAGCTGAGCAGAAATGGGGCTCCTGGGCCATGGGCAGGGGTGGTCAGAGGCCCCAGGTGAGGCTGGTCAGGGCCATTATAGCCTATTAGGGCCCTCAGGGCCCTGATAGTAGATGATGATCAGTAGTTACAAGAGCCCCTGAGCTACAGAATACAGATGAGTCCCTGAGGTTCAGAACTGGGATTGAGGCTGAAGACCTAGATTGAGGAGTTAGCTTTAAACTGTGTCAGATAAACCCCACAGAATTAGGATGTGGGCTGACAGCAGTGGCATGGTTAGGTCTATGGCATCACTCAAGTATAGTTAAGGCTATGTTATGCTCAGGGAATAAGTAAGTGGTATAGTAAAAGGCATGGTTTATTGCTGCATCAGTCAAGGATAAGAGCTGTGGCTGGCTGAGTGAATAAGTTGTGTTTAGTTTTAGGATGAGAATAGATCAACTTGCAGTGTTTCTCTAGAGGGTTAAGACCCATTTTTTGCCAACTGGGACTGAAAATCCAAGTATTGTGTTGAGCTTATAAAGAAGCCAAAATAGTAAAAAAAAAAAAGAAAATGGCTTTCTGGTGTTTTTTTTCTGGGTGTGAACAAGTAGCAGATCAGCTGAAAGCAAGGATGAGGGGCTTGGCTAAACTTATTCCTTCAGAAAAGTAGTTTTGTGTGTGTGTGTGTGAGTGGTCATTTTAGCATGGACAAATACTGAATGCAGATCCCCCTTCCAAAGGGGTTTTGCTTGTAATTTACATTGAGTGTTAGATCTTACTAATATTATGTTTGAAGCTGAAACCAAAATATCTGGGTTCTAGCAAGTCCAGTGATCTGTTGACCTAGATGGAAAATTGGCCAGTATTTCACAGGACACACCATCATAGTAAAACTGCCTGGGTACAGCACTACTGACCTTGTCCTTGAAAGTAATTCTGCTGGTAGCATTTTGAACATCAGCAAGGGCAAGAGGCACAGCCTACGCTAATACTGTGGCAGTGGGTTAACTGAAAGAATGGAGGTCCTGTATAGCCAGTGAAGTACCTCTGAGTCTGCTGTCGCAACAGGAAAAATTGGTCAAATTATGCAAAGCCTTCCATTACAAAAAACCATGTCTTTAAACAAATGAAGTAATGTTCTTTCCAATAGGGAAGGAAGGAGTAGCTCTTCAGACTAATCTAGCTTTCCTGTGGAGGCATCATGAAAATTCAGTTTCACAGAATCACTAAGGTTGGAAAAGACCTGTAAGATCATTAAGTCCAACCATTTCATTTTTTCATTTTTTTGTTCATTTTTTACTGTAATAGATACTATAGAAACATTAAAGACAACTGTATTATAGGGCTATGTTACAGGATTAATAATGGAAAAATATATTATTATAAACCAGGTTTTAGTATGTTAATTCATGTTAGTAAAATAAAATAAATTCCCCTTCTTCCAGCACATGCTCACATTTGGCAGCCTTTAAGCTGCCAGAGTGTTCCTTCTCCTTTTGGTAGCATCCTGATGATGCTACTGGTGACATCCTCAGAGAAAAGTACAAGACTTTTGCAGCCCTCTGTCATTAAGCATAACTGGAAGAAATTAACTAGCCCAGTGTGGAGTCAAGCCCCATACCTGGTCTGATTCCAAGACCACTTCACTGCAGAAAGGATGGACAACCTGAGGACTGTTTTAAGTTTTATGACCTTCAAATCCCCATGAATCACAGACAAACTTGAGCTAAGTCTCTTCTGATTCATTATGAAAACCTGGAGTGCCCAGTTATTCACAGAATTGTTTGTTTGTTGTTCCTGGATGTTTCTGCTTCTGTTGAATGGCCTTCAATGAGAGAAGAACTGGGACAAGGGTTAAATATTAGGCTGCAGTTGAAAGTGATGATTTAAGAAATCTTTTCTAAAAGAAACATTGTGCTGCTTGTGAAATGTGTCCTGTTTTCATCTTTGCCAGCGAGCAGAATCAGGTGCTTATTCACAAAGGCTTGAGAAACGGCATGGTCTATTCCACCTCAGTCCCCCTCCTTTAGTTAGCTTTTCATACAGACATCCAACTTTTCACCTACATACATGTCCGTAGCTGTCAGGCAGCATGAACTGAAATCCCAGGAAGCCACAAGATCGGGTAGCTGGCAATGCTGAGCAGATATCCAGCCATGACTTCTGTAGAGTTTATACTCTCCAGAGAGCGGTACCACTGTAGAAGAGTGGTCAAAAGCAAGAAGGGAGTTAATCTGGGATCAGTCAGAAACAGATGCAGATGGCAATCCAGGACTGGTCAAGAACACGGGTTTTTACATCAAGTTGGATAATTGAAAGAGAGAGAGAGAAAGAGAGAAAAAAAAAATCTCTTAAGTGAAGGGTTTTTTTAATTTTCAGGGCACTTTGCTGGAGCTAGAGAAAAGCCAGTCTTTTCAAACATGAATGCCTACATTGAGCCAACAGCACGTTAATTCAAACACGTAATTTATATTTCAGGACCCCAATCTGAGTGATATGAATGTTTAAATAAGCAAATTTAACTTATTCAGTAAAGCCCCTTCTCTTTCTCCCAAATTGTAGCATTTCTTACATTTGATTTTTCAGTGTGAGTTCTACAGATTGCTAAATCAAGACAACGATATATTCTGTGAAATGTACAGGTATTTAATAGATACTGTTTCCCAGTCATACCCCTACAGAAACCACTGTTTTACTATTTGCTGTCCTCCATGAGGAACATTGTGCTAAGAAATGTTGATGGCTGTTTTTCTAACAAAACACAAAGAGGTAATTTAAAAAGAAAAATTAAAAATAATCAAATTAATTATTTTTGTTTGTTATTTGCTGATGATTCAAAAACTCCAACAACATACGTATAAATGAAAGAACCAGCTATGAAGATACTTGCTTGCTTTCATTTTTACTGGGAAGAATTACTACTATACTTACCTCTAATACAGCATGGAAACCACTCCTGTGACAATACTTGGAGCAATCATTTTTATCCACCTATAAACTGGATTTCATTGGCAACCTGTAACTACAGTGTAATGTTGTCAGGTTCACAGATACTAAAGATGTGGATATAGGTTTGCAGTGCAGTAGCTGTAAACCGGAGTGCTTCAGTGTACACTGTTCTTTCCTCTAGATAGATACATATTTCTCTAGAACCGTGGGCAGGGTAATTTTATTCTCCCTGGCTACTAAGAGCCATATTTTAGGTTAGACTCTATATCTGTGATGGAAGGATGAAGCACTTGCATTATTATATTCCTATGCAGATTACTCCACCTTGACTCAGATAGAGTGAAATTAAATTAAAAGCTGCTTACCTATTAGCTCCTTCCTGACAGCAGATAACAAGGAAGAACAGAAACAGCATTTGCTTTGAGTTCTATCTCATTACTTGCCTGTCATGTGCAATAGGTCTGCTCAGGTTCTTTTATGATTTGCTGTTGTAGAAAAGCAGCAAAGCATCTGCACAACAGGAATAAGGAGGGAATTTTGATTCAGGCACTTAACTCTGAGTCAAATGTCTGCTGAAACAACAGGTTTGCCTAGGGCTATGGGGAAGATTGCCAGACTCTAGTATACACTAGAAAGAGCTGTACACATAATAACAACACCCTGGGCAGTGCTGGGTCGCACAGCACCTGCCCAGGCTCTCTGGCAAGTAGCTGTAGCCAGTACCGCATCCTCTGAGATAAGATATCATCTACCCCATTTCCTGTCTGCTCCCAGGATATTGTTCATCTGTGGAAGAGGAGGGAGATAATAAACCTTCAGCTCCTCTGACCACTGAGACTGGCATAGCTAGGTATCTTCTAGGCAAGTGGAAAGCTAGAAGGCTTTAGCTGCACCAAGCAGTCTCCAAAAAGTCTGGCAGATGGTAACCCCAAGATTTCAAGCACTAGTGAGAGAAATAAGAAGTTAAATATTTTTCCCTCTGACTTCCCTGGGTGAAGAGGGATTTGCAGTCTTCATTACAAGATGCAAGGGCAGAGATAAGCAATGTATCCTGAAGTATGGACTTAAACAGCCAGTAAAAATAACTTGGTAGGTAACAACACAGAACAAGTCTGAAAACTATATTGCTTATAAGAGAGAGGTAAAAGAGATAATAATTTAAAATATATATATACATGAACATTCTGAAAGACATATATTGCAGGCAGAATTATCTTTAGATGGAATGTTTTCAAATTTTGCGTGTTCTCTGAGAGTGTCTGATATCAGAATCTTCATGAAAAAGTAAAACCCATTCATTTCCCATTCACATCTTTGCTCTTTATTCCAGAAGAAACTCTCTACCATTTAGATGTGAAAAATCCCAAGGGGCTGCACAGAAGCTAAGAAATGTAAAAACAAAAATAGTTGCAGTGATGCAACCCTAAACCTCTACAAAGGGTTAATATCATCCCAGGAACAAATTCAGATGAGGTATTGTAATCAAATGACTCCCATTTCTATGGTCACAAACCACAGTGCTTCGAGAGCATCTTTTTATTATTGTTATGTACTATAAACCATTTTACATGCATTAAAGACTTCCCTCAGTCATGCCCACTCACTTTAGTATTTAGCTGCTTGGACTGAAAAATGTTCAAACCCTATCCACACGATAGATATAGTTCATTTGTGGTTTTCCTCATCTTCTCATAGAATACATGACTTCAGGTGAGTTTAGCAAAACTTACAGAGAGACCATTTTTATTCGTACTTAATAAGCATTTCTATTTCAATCCACTGTTTGCCTAATCTCCCTGCTCTATACTGTGCCATGGCAGAGCTGCTATTGTAGATAAGAATGTGCTCAGCATAAACATACACAGTAATATGAAAAGTAACCACGGGTACCAAAGCCTCCCACTAGCATTCTTCCAAGTGTCAAACATCTATCGTTACCCTTCAGGTACCCACAGCCCCTATCTCTCCTGACAGCATCTCTTCAGCCAGCAAGTCACTGCCTGACAATTTATTAGTAGTTCAAACTACATGAACCTGACTAAATGCATGCTGGTCTCAAGTGTGTGGACTGAGGTGGCAGATGCTACGCTTAAACAAGTACATATTAGAATCATAGAATCATAGAATCATTTAGGTTGGAAGACTTTTAAGATCATCAAGTCCAACTGTTAACCTAGCACTGCCAAGTCCACCACTAAACAATGTCTCTAAGCACCTCATCCATACGTCTTTTAAAAACCTCCAGGGATGGTGACTCCACCACCTCCCTGGGCAGCCTGTTCCAATGCTTGACCACTCTCTCAGTGAAGAAATTTTTCCTAATATCCAGTCTAAACTTTCCCTGACGCAACTTGTGGCCATTTCCTCTTGTCCTACTATTAACGAAGCTGCGTGGTACTGCCTTGTGCAATGTACACACATGTAAGGAGACATACAAGAAGGGTAAGGCAAGGAGGAGGCAGGCTCACGGTTCATACTATTTTATTCAGGGGTAAAATTTTCATGCCACACCTCCCCGAGGAATCTTTGCAATGTGGCTCAGATTATTTTGCAGAATTTGGCTTGAAGCGTCCCAAAACACTCTGTTGCTGTGTGAATACGTTTTGTCTGATTCGATACAAGAGTTGTGGGAAGAAAACTATGTCAAACACCAAACCTTTTCCAGGCATTTCTCTGCTGAGCATGGTGTCACGCACAACAACAAAAAACAAATCTCAGTTTTGCAACAGTAATGGCTTAAAAGGGCCAGCCTCTGTGAGTATTTGCAATTAAGGTTGAGTAAAATATTTTCTTCTCCTGCAAGATCACGAATGTTTGGCTTGAAACATGCCTTAGTATAGTGCCATCCTTTTCTTCAGCCACAATGGCTTACCATTTTTTCTCTTTTTAATCTCTCCCATCCACTGCAAAGTCACCTGGCTAGGATTCATCACAGCAATTCCAAACCAGATGAGTCTGTAATACAAAAAAAAGTGCGTTCTGTGTATCCTAATTGTCAGCCTGAATACCTGTATTAACCAGTACTAGAGAAGTGGGATTCATAACACATTTGCCAGGGGACCTGTTTCCCTGATAAAGCTAGTTTTAATATGGTTTAATATTTTGTAGGTGGACTTGCAAAGAACTGGCAATTTGCAGCTTGTTAATGCAGTTTGGCATGAAGGAAATGTTTCTATTCGACATTTCTAAAATCTGCGTTTAACCAGTACAATCATTAATTTATGTTCATTGTATTTGTGTTTCTGTGGGGTTATTTGAACTGTTATTATGCTGATTGGTTGGTGTGTTTATACATATCGTTTTAAAGGTTGCCAGGGAAACCTGGAGCACTCTTTTTTGAAGCAAATAATTCAAATTAATTGTGCCAGTCATAATTTTTAAATAGTTTTGCAAGTGATCAGTTAGATAATTCTGCTAAGAGAATATAGCCTTTAATATTTATTATTATGTTCCTAACGCTTACTTTAGGTAAAAAACCCAGAACAAGCCTCCTCCTACATGACACACTTGGAGGACCACAGCTGTAGTAGTTTAAGTATGTTAATCATATGAGCATCTGTTTTATGGAGTTTTTTTCTAACGTCACAACACTGAGTACAATGCTTCTGTGGATGATCTTATTACTGATTCATAAAACTGACCTTTATAAATTAAAAGCAACAAAAAAAGCTCCATTCTAGTGCAGTGCCTGGGACATATTTCAGAAAAGTGGTTAGGTCTTTGCCTCAGCCCCAGATGATGCTTATATGCCTGCATCAAAACTGTGACCCTGAAACCCCTGTGACAGCTGAAAGGTCAAATGACTCTCCCCGCCCTTCCCTTCGGCCCTGCCTGCCTGTGTGCACGTGGCGGGCTGACCCCAGCGGGCAGCGAAGCCCCGCGGAGCCGCTCGGTCCCTTCACCCCACGGGACAGGAGAGAGATGGAAGAGCAAACGTGAGACAACTTGTGGCTTGAGATGAAGACAGTTTAGCAAGCAAAGGAAAGAGATGATAGAAAAAAAAAATTAAATTAAACAAGTGAGCAGTGCCCACCTCCAAAAATTCCCCTCCCTTGGTGTTTATTGCTGAGCACGATTGAGCACGTTGTCATATGGTATGGACTACCCCTTTGTCAGTTGGGGTTGGCTGTCCCACCTGTGTCCCCTCTTGCCTGACCCCCCCAGCCTGCCCACTGGGAGGGCAGAATGAGAAAAAGAGAAAGCCTTGACACTGTGCAAGCACTGCTCAGCAACAGCCAAAACACGGGTGTGTTATCAACACTGTTCTGGTCACAAATCCAAAGCACAGCACCATATGGACTGCTCTGAAGAAAATTAACTCCATCCCAGCCAGAGCCAGTACAGCACACTGCAAATTATCTCACATACACAGAAAGGCAACTCCGTGCCTGTCCAAAGCTACCTCAAAAGGGCTTAAAAGCTGAGCATGTACCACAGGCAAGTCAGGGTACGGAGGCTCTGCCTCAGCCTGTTAAAGGCCCTGAACAGCTTTGCTGGGATGTGTACTCCCCACGTGGATCTCCCATCCACCAGCAAGATCAGTCCCAAAGTCACCTCCCATTGCTGCCCCATAGGAGGGATGGGGGGAGTAGCGAAACTCTCCCACGGCCCTTCTGCACGTAGTTACGGTGTTTGGGAAAAGGAGTGGACAGCCCAGAGGTGCACGTGCTCAGCTGCGGCCCAGGAGCCCACGCCAGGTTCCTGTACCTATGTTTTCTTTTCAGTGGAGAGCAAATATAAGCAGAACACAGTAATGACCAAGGTACTAAGCAACACACCTCCTCTAATCACTAGATTCTTTCATACAAAAGAGGACAGATAGCTATGCTTCATTTTCCTCGGAAGAAAGTGTCTGCCTTATACCCTCAGCTGCATACTGCAAGTACAGGGATGCACCTCCTCTGCAGCCTGAGCAACCACTGAGCCTGTGATTTCAGGCAGCCACTGCTCACAGCAGCTCCCTGTTCAGCAAACCTGAGATTTTGGACCCTGTTTTGAGGTGCCTAACTCTACAGGCACCAGCCAAAGAAGTTCAGTCCAAGATCTGCAAAAGACCTAGATCCCTCCCGAGCAGCATCTGGAGGCCAGGCAGTGTATACCCAGGCATCCAAAATGGCAAGGCACACCTGTGTTCAGGCAACTTCAAAATCTGAACTTACTTTCAAAAGTGAGATAGCCCAATCAAGCCAGGTTCATGATATCTCTTACTTGCCTGCATCACTTCCAAAAGTGAACTCTGCTACGTGGTCCCTTAGGGATTTTTGACAATGTTATCTGTTGGTAGATTTAAATTATTTTTCAATCACTTCTGCCCTACTGACTTCAATTTTGCTTAATCAGGGCCACAGCAGAGGTGGCTAAGCCTCCCCCCACCCCAAACCCTACTATTAAGTAACAGCATCTATAGAGACATACGTTACCAGGAAACAAAATGAACAGTACAATGCACTTTCAAACCACCATGTAACAGAATGATTTTGTGATTGCGAAGTCCCCCAAAACCCAATCACACTGCTACGTGCAGTGCACATACCATCTTCAGCCACCATTTCAGGAAACAAGCTGGTTTCTGAGTTATAGCATCCCTTAATAATCACTCTGGTAACCATTTCTTCAGAAAATAGCTTTAGGCCATAGATTGGGATAATCAGACTGATAAATAGTAGGATCCTTTTGTTGTATTAAGTAGCCCATAAAATATAATAGTGACTTCTTTCAATAGCAGTAATGATAGAAAGGTGGTTTTCTCTCTCAACGGGCCTGACAGATGCCTGGGTTTTCAAACTAGAGACTGACACCCTTCAGATGTCTACAGTCAGCACAGAGTTGCATGCTCCATGTTTTATTCCTTTCCTTCTAGCAAAACTTTTTACCTACAGCTTGTTGTCTTACCACACACACCCCCACTTGTTAGTTGCATCCACCTGCTCTCTCTTGGTTGATGCATCCTTTGGACAGGACTGACTTTATGATTGTGAATCATCTGCCACAGGGAGGACCTCTTCTATGATAGGAGCTCTCCAACATCTCTGCAAAACCAAATAAATATACAAATAACTGCAAAAATAAGTAACTACCAGACCAGATAACCGCAATAATGGTTAACCAATAAGGAATTGCTTCTGAATATTTTGGGCCAAGTTATGCCATTTACAGTCTCTCATGAAGAAAGATTTGACACATGAGTACGGCAGGGCCTTTGGAATGTAGTAATTGATCGAACAAAGCATCAGGTAATATTGAACTGTTTCATGTAAAGTATTGCAGTCAGAGGAGAGCTGTTTAATAAGACAGCTACTTTTGTTGTTGTTGTTTCACTGTTGAAATGGAAGAAAAGAGAGAGAATACAGATAAGATGAAATGGACATTTCTCTCTTTTAACCATCTCTACTTCAGCTATTGACTTAGCCGCCTTTTATGCCCGGCAAGTAAAATTTACCCTAGTAATAATCCTCTTAAATGCTGTGAAGTAAATAAACTTTCAAATGGAGTAAGTGTCTTACAATTTGCCTAATAATTTCAGGACTCTTGGAAATGTTAAGATTTTTGAAACAGAATTCTTTATATATCCAATTCATCACATATTAATCATAATTTATTGCAACAGAACCCATCAAGATTAATTCAGTTGACATTAATGTAAATGTCATCCGTATTTCTGTAGGTGCTTCATCACAATTTGTCTGCAGTTAAATATTAGTGAATCATCACTTAAATGAAGCCTACCCTTGATTTTTCTCCCCTGTATATCCTCTGGCCATACATAATGTAACTTGAATCTTGAGCTGAATAGGTATTGCTGCTCTGTCTGTGCCACTAAACTGCACTATCACACAATTTAGGGTTTTGTATCTGGCCAATCTGGAATGAGTAACATAAATGGAAAAAGTCAAAGAACACAGCCAGTTAAATGAAATTCCACATTCCCCTTAAGTTAAAAGAGGCGAAAGTGTCTTAAATTGCATAGATAAAAACCCGCCTTTTTGCAGAAGGAGGGAGCAATGTTGCTGGAGCATTTACCAGAGAATGAAGAAAATCCTGTGAAAGAAAAATGCTTTTGCCCTATAATTAGACATGGGGATTTTAAAATGGCATAGCTGTATTTTAAAGCAAAAATGGGGACGAAGACCTTTTGTAATCTTTTTTAGGCAAGGTAGGGATTTTATTAACATAGATTACCCAAAAAGTGCCGAATGTCCTCATAGTCCGAACCCATAAGTTTCTGGTAAATCCCGTACTTCCGAGCCATTTATGCTACTAGTTACCAGTAACATGGATGTAGTTCTGAAGGACTCATGGAAGTAGCCAGCAAAAGAGGTATTCAACTTCAGTGCTGCATCTCACACACAGACAAAAAACAGACTAAACAGACTAAAATAGTTCCCTGCTGCAGGCAAGGGACAGCTTGCAGAAGGTCACTCTTTAGGTGCATGTTGGGAAATTCACCACCAGAAGGGTCAAGGAGGAATGCAGTAGATTCAAGCACACAAAAATTACATTTACTGTATGTATAACATTCATATGAAATAGACTTTTGCATTTGTAATACACACTTCCTTAGGAGGAGTTGGGGGAAGAGGTTTGTTTGCTGAAGAATGAAATTGTTCTCTTAAAGGACAAAAAAATTAAACGTGAGTGATAAAGAGCATAGAGATGACAGAAATCAATTACCTGTTTGTATTTCTGACATTCCAGAGAGATCACTCAGCAATACAGATTTAACCATTTATACTTCTGGTGGCTGGGGAGTACCATAAAGATTTCCAAGTTCTTGTCTGGCAAACTGAGTGCTAAGTCCAAAATTCTCTACAGTGCTAGCAACTGCTCAAGCATACCTCTCATGCTAACTTCACAGCTGAAAATAAAATCATGTCTTCTCATTCTTCTAAAATCTGCAGCTTTGCATTTGTGACCTTTGGTGACCTTGTGCCACACCGAGAGTTAGAAAAATTAATTATCAATGTGCACATTCAAATATTGATTAATGAATTTTATTTTTTTTTAAATGGGATTTGTGGTCATGTTTATAACTTGATTTGGCAACCCTCATTATAGGATCTTTGAATTGAGAGGAATTTGGGCAGAACTAGGTCCAAGTGACATTGTTCAAGAGAACGTGACCATCTTTACCACCTGTAGGAATTATTGGGTGAGATAATCCTCACTCTTTTTCTGCAACACTGAAGTCTGGTTGCCAAAGGGTAAAAGTTGAAATCATCTTGGTGTTTGTTTCAAGGATTTTCAGATCAGTATTATTTCACATGAGTAAAATAAGGAGCTCTGTTTCTAAGTGGGGCTCAAGAGCAACCATAAGTAGAGAGGCCAAGAGAACTGATCTCTGTTACTTTGATACCTACATCGCTGGTGTTTAGCAAGTATTTTACTAGCAATAGAGATCTTGGGTAGATGCCCCTGGGTTTTAATTCCTATTCAGTTGTACAAGAATTTAATAAGTACCCTACTCTAAAGAAACCAAAACACTGGATGCAGGAATTCAATTTCCTGCTTTTCATTCTCTCAGCAGGAAACCATTGTTCTTTTTTCCATAGTTGAAAACAACAAGAAAATCAGCAAAATATTCAGAGAATGGAAATGTTTGAGGTAGAGAAGAAGGGAAGCGTTTACATGTATGTGTTTCCCAGATTTGAAAATTTGTTTTTCAACTCTGCTCGCATTCACATTTCTTCCCCACTTGCTAACAGTAAATTTATTCAATTCTATCAGAGCTCACAGGAAAACGATAGTACATTGCCCAGCAGATTCAAACAGCAGGAAGACAACTTTGCCAAAAAATAAGTAAGTAAATAAATTACTTTTTAAAGCACTGATAAGTAACATCAATAGAAGTTTTATTATTGATGTGTCCATGCTCTAAGCAGCAGACAGCGAAAGACCAGATGACTCTAGTGTGGTTTACAGCCTGCTCACTGAACAGGAAACCACTCAGCTTCACTCGTTGTTCAAAAGTTGCTGCTAACCTAAATTATTTTGTAGTTCTAAGAGTGGAGCAGTTGAAACTCAAAGATTTGTGTTAGTATTTCGCAAACTTTGGGCAATTCCAAGGGTGGATGCTTAGGTACTAGATAAAATAAATGTGCATTAATGCAGTCCTAATGTGATTCCTGACTGCATCTTCATTGGAAAGTAATTCTTCTTGGTTTTTTTCTGAATACTAAGTACTACTACTGCAATGATCCATAAATGTTGCTGGACAGGCTGGTACAGAGCTAAGGTCCAGTGGGTAAAGAGGGTGATGGCAAGAGAACCATCACTCAGGACACCAGAGTAAGGTCAAGGCCTGTTTAGATGTTTCTTCCACACTCAATATATCTCATATATTCCCTATGGCGGAGTAATAGTAGGATGGAAGAATACCACATCAGGACTAGGGAAAATTGTTACACCTATTCTGCTGGCTGGCAGAATGGGAAGGGAGCCATGTGCAGTGGTACAGCTGCACGCTAAAACAGAGGTTTAGCTCCTATCTCCCTAAGCAAATTCGTCCCTTGAACAAAATACTGAATATGCTAAAGCATCAATAAGGCTGTTACAATATTTATGTCTAAAATGAATGTTTGCAAAATGAGTACAGCTCTCAGTAACTGCACCAAACTTGGAGATGTAAGTGAACAAAAATGTAAGGTTTGGCCCAAGATTGTTGAATTTCCACATCTGCCAAATAATTTTTCAAATTTAATTATTACCCTTGCAGCTTTCACTCTTCTGTTAAGCTGAACTCTTTGAGAAGCTTCATAGAACAATGGCAATTTCTAATATTAAAGTGGATTGTTTTTTTCTTTTTTTGTGTCTTTAGATCTTGCCCAAACATATGTGCAGCAATGAATCTGGACATACATCCAAAAGGTAAAATTCTTTCAGTACTGAAAAAGGAAGTTACTATATAGTCTTTTCACCACACTTACTACTCAGAGTCAGTGATAGTTTGTAACATGCAAGGTGTAAAGGATCAGAACATTGTAAGATCATAAAAATTAAAATTAATTGTAAGAAAAAAGGAAAAGAAATGGATATCCACTAACTAGAAATTGGATACCCACTAATGAAGAAAGCAAAAAGGTGTTTACTTCCAGAGTGCCCCCAAAAAATGTTGGCTTCGTGATGTTATACACTGCAAAAAGCCACCAATACATCATACTCTTGCTGGAGACTGAAAACATTACATTGGCTGATGACTTCTAGAAAGCAACTAAGGGAACCTTCCTTTTTCCTCTGCTGCTACTCATGAAGGATTCCCCTCTTTTTACTGTTTGCTGTTCCAGAACAATGGGACAATGACACAGGATCTTTAAATCTGATTCCATGACAGATTATGGTCAGTAGTAAGCATGTGTTTAAATCCCATTGACTTCCTAAGTAAAATACTGCTCCTACTTAAGTCAGTGGAAAATTATACCATATTTCACAGCTGTAGCTGAGCTAAAAGTTCTTTAATACAAAGCACATCAAATTATCTAACTAAATAGGGGCACAGTTAGCCAGATAAATTTATTTGGTATACCGTATGTTTATTGTGTTATGTGACGTTTGCTTAAATGCATTCAATATCAGCATAATACAGAAGATTTAGATTTAAGGCTGGAAAAAGTAGTTCTGGAAAAATAAAACACAGAAGTCTATCATCTTATTGCAAGTCTTTTATTCTCTGTGGGTAGCTGGCCATATCACAAAAGCTCACCATAACTGGCATTTATTCACATGCCTTTTTCACAGTCTCTGAAGCAAAGCCTGCCTAGTCTTTTGCTTGGTCTTGGAATTAAACCTATGCAATTCAGGAAGCTTCTACTTGTCTTACCTAACCCCTCTACAGGCTGCAGGAAGATGCCAATATACTTAACAGGACAAGTTTTTACACCGTACTTTTGGACCAGACAGAAAAAAAGTGACCCTGAAAACTCCTATGCACGTTCTTCCTTGCAGCATTTCCAGCTTCCTCTTTTTCCTGTTGAAGTGGTTAGGAGACACCCTGTCAGTATCACAAGGTTTATTAAAATATAACTCACAACACTTTATCGCTTTCTGTCACTGGCTGAAACACCACAAACAGTGACTGAAAAACCACTGTTCGTTCATAGACTCACGGAAGTCAGTGGGAACAGATTTATCTTCTGCTTTCTCATTTAAAGAAGGGCTATGTTTCCGATGTTAAGTTTTCCTGTATAAATTGCTAACCTGTCACCCTTTTGAACAGACTTTTTTTAGGTCACTACAAAAAGCAGGCAAGGTTGCCACAAAATGCACAAATTGCACAAAATGCACACAATTTTATTCCCTTGCAAATTAAAGATAAATTAATTTATTCCCTTTTGTCCTTTGACATGAGGCATTCTCTGTCAACTGGCAGAAACACAGCCACGCATATGCCACAGAAACGTAACACCTTACTATTGTTATAACTGATATACTCCATTCATTAATTTCACAGAGGATGTAGCAAAGCAACAAAAAATTTTAAGCCTGAATAAGATATGATCAGTCCCTGTAACTTGAGGAAACTCTGACTCCTGCCAGCTGTAGGTCTTTAGCTTGCAGTGAAAAAATATTGATGTCAGAAGGTCCAGCTGATTGCAACTACCTGGCACAAAGATTCTGTCCTCTGTCATCCCTGTACAACAGCCAGTGCACCAGAAGCCAGGAAATTGGGTGTTCCAGGGTGATATATATAGTAACCAGCAGAAACAGTCTTCCCCCAAGCGGTAAGCCTCTTTGATGGTCTTCTGCCACCCAGGTGGCACATAGCACTTCTTATTCTGAAGGCCTGGTACGTACAGTGTAGCTCACAGAATGAAATATTCATCTTCACTACCAAAATGTCATCCTTAAATAACAGGAGGAGTGGTTTCTATCTGGTTTGCACTCCTCAGCTAGCACAGAGCAAATATTTGGGCGCTCACCTGATGTAAAGGGAATGCCCGCAGGCGAGCAGCAACGCTGCCTCTCCCTTCACTAGCGCTGTACAAAGGAGGCGTTAGAAGAAAAGGAGATGGAGGGCTGGAGTTCCTCCAAACTCTGCTGTTTCCTGTGTAACAGAACAGATTATAAACTAACCTGGACATCAAATTATAAACTGATGTTGGATAGCAATAAATCAACCCAAAGGCCTGTGTCAAACAGTCCCCTTTTAGCATTAAACCATGAAATGCATGGCTAATAGCTTCAATGTTTACCACTGTTATTCGTTTCTTACTGTTGAGGATAGAATAACCATTTTTTATTAACAGAAGTAAAAAGGCTACAATTTAAGACACTGACTGCCTTTTTTTGTTATTATATTGGTACCACCTCCTCATTATCCTCATCTGCATCAGTTTTCCTTGCAATGTCATTGATTTAACTGGGCTTACTTCTGATTTGCACCAGCATAACTAAACAGAAAATCAGACAACTAGTTTGCATGAATAAATCTTCTTCCCCACCGTGAATGACCCTCTGAGCAGAGATGAAAGTACTATGCATATTGAATAAATGAACATTCAATGCCATCTGCTGGGGTATACAAAACTCTGCAATACCAGGCCCATGCAGTATTCAGACCTTAAAAGAACAATAGCGACAAATGTAATGAGGCTGTTTAGGTAAAGACTGGCTTCTTTCAAAACACAGCTGGAAGGGAGGGTTGTGGGATGCTGCCCATCCTTCACTTGCTTGCACAGGGCACAACACCTGGGCAAGATGTGGGTCTGGTTTTAACTCTCTCCTTGGCATAAAAGGGTTTCAGTCCACAATTTTCCCTTCCTCCTAAGCAGTAGAGCATGCTGTAATTACATGTTATAGGTTGGGCTTAATAGAAGGATTTTCATGCTATCCTTCTGGATTCAGGCTATTATGTAGACACAGATGCAAGATTTGTGAGGCTACAGGCAGCCTAGGCAAGGATTGCTTCAACAGTCCAGAACAAGAGCACGCACTGCGCAAGGACATACCATGGCTGTTTTGCATTAAACGGTGGATTAAATGTGGAAATCAGGTTAAGGGCAGAACTTGGGAGTCTCTTCTCAAGTGATCTCACTCTCCTGTTCACCAGCTCTTTGGCCCAGTAACTCACGCTCTCCTGGCTATACCATGAGACAACTTCCATGGGCAGACAGCCACTACCTAGAACAGTTTATAGCCTGGTAGCTGGAGTGTTCTCGGTTTTGGGAAACGTGAATTTGGAGCTTCTCAAGCTCAAACCAGGACTCCAATTTCCTGGGCAAGTACTGTGCTACTACAGAAAAGACATCAGCGCAACTCATTTTCCAGTTCAGTCTTGAAAGCAGGAGGTCAGATTTTCTTCTGCCACTAAAGGAACAAGGTATGTTTCTATTCAGAAGAGGGATTTCCAGACCAGGATCCCCAAGCTCATGGGGGTGAGCCCTTACAGTTCTGCACCAAGCAGCAAAACTCAGAAGAGAGAAAGGAGTCCGAGCACATCCTTCTCTGGGTACTTTCTGTGGGCGGGCTTAAGACATGCTAGTGGTTGTGAATCCCATTTCCACACAGCTACTTCCTCAAGCATTGTACAGGTCAACAAACTCATGGGCGGATTTGCTTCATCTCTTTTGGTTTAGTATCTGTAAAATACTGTGCAATTGGCAGATTTTTATTCCTTTAAGTTCTTAGTTACTGTATCATTTTCTACAGAATGAAACCTGCTGACATTTTTTCTCCATTTCATACAGAAAACAGAAGAACTATTCCTACTAATACCTATCATTTTGTAAGTATCACACTGTTCTTCCTAAAATTTTACTTTTCTTTCACTTCCTGATGTGTGTTAATATTGTCTTGGCTATAACACTGGTAACAGAAAATGTAATCCTCACTGTTTATTAATGCAAAATAAAGCATGAGAATTTTGAAGTACATACAAGAACTTTTACATTGTTTTAGTGGGAGCTAGATTAGAGAAGTGACCCACTCACGTCAATTCTCCATTTATGGTCTGAATTTAAAATACAGCTTTATCATAAGATCATGTGAAAATAACAGGAGTGAAGATGAATAAGTATGTAAGTCAGCCAGTAATAAACCTCAAGGTTTAATATGTAACCAATTCAAAAGAAAGCTGAAAAGCTAACAGTATATATTTCAATGTCTTCCCATTTGTATCTGAAAGCTGGTTTTGATTTTCAGCTCAGGCGTATAATAAAAGACTGCAAATATCTTACAAGTCAGAGAAAGATGAAAAGAAAGCACAGGTCTATTGCTTAATAAGCAAGTTGAACAAGTAAAGGATGACTACAGAAGGCTGATGCAGTCAATACTTTGGCTGCTTCAGGTTTCATAGAAAGGTTAATTACAATCAGACGCTATATGGGATTAATACCAACTAGAAGGCAGTAATAGCGCGGAGCGGAACAGGGAAAGAACAGCCAGGAGAATATTTACTTATGCTAAAGCACTTAAGGAATTATTTGAAGTAATTTCTGAGACATTAATTGATTATCTTTGGGAACTCTCCAACGAGTCCTGAGTTCCTAAAGCAATGGAAAAGAACAGTGGTAACCTCAATTTCTTACAAGAAAGAAAGCAAATCCTGAGGGTTCATTGGATACCTGGACAGACTATTAAACAAAGTCAGTCTGAAAGCATCTTTTGGAAATAATAAGTCTGATTATGTAAAAAATTGCTAATGTGAGCATGAAGAACATCTCATCAACTCCTCAAATCAAAGTAATTTTCTTCTCAGCAGAAATACGACCATAATGGTGAGAAAGAAAACAGTAGATGTGATATATCTTGATTTTGTTAGGTCTTTGATATTTCCCAGAAGACAGTCTCACAAGCAGAAACCTGGAAACCTGGTCTAGATGAAAATGTGTGAAGTGTTTGCACAATTGATTGAAAAAATATCCATCCTCAGCCTAGTTGACGGTAGTCTGCTACTGAGCTGGAAAGAGTTATGCAGCAGAAGAGCCTGCAAACCCAGGTATCCTGCAGCAGTCTGTCTAGGGTGTGGTGGTATTTTTTTATGTAGTGTTACAAAAGGGCAAACCTCACCCTTAAATGTACGGTCAAGAACACTTCTTGGAAGTCTGCTTGATGTTGTAATAAAGATGTGTACAACCTGGAGGGAGTTCACAGGAAAGTAACACTGGGGATATGAAGTTCAAGATCTTTTAAGTTGGTTGACAACTCGGGAAAGCTTTAAAGAATTGTACTTGCTTAGTGAGAAGAATAAAAGGAAATCTATTTATAGACATTAAGCATAATAAAGGTTGAAATAAAGTGCATAGTAATCAATTTTTTTAGTGTCCTTGGAGGGTAAACCAAATTGGTTTAATTTGTAGCACTCAAGAGAAAAAGCATGAACTGAAAGGAGAGTTAACTAGTGGAAGAAGACACCTCAGGAAGCTATTGATTCCCCATTACTAGTGAGTTCAAGAAGGGATTAAAACAAACATCAGGGAAGATCCAAGTGCATGGATGCACCTATACTGTCTCTGGTAGCAAAATATGACTTACAAAGACACTGGCTGCCCTCAGTTGAGTTCACTCGGCAGTAATCTCAGCTCTGCGCTGTTTGTGCATGTCTTCTCCTGAAGGAAGGCAGCAGTTAAGTTCCAGTACATAAACAGTGAGTATGAAGGGTGGAGCAGGACTCCAGAAAATAATCTTGAACAAACCTAGTAAAAGTGTATAGATACAACCAGAGACATTCCGAGTCACTCTCAGCACCACATTTCTGTGGACTCCACTGTTCAATATGTACTTGCTATTACATTCACTTGGACTGCACATTTGCTAGCACAAATTCTCAAAAACAATGCATGTTTTTATTTTAAAGTGTGACATTTGTGATGAGCTAGTTAATATATTCTTGCAAGTAACATAAGTAAACAGTCAGTACAATACGAATACCACATGGATAATATTATAAGGAAAGGCAGTTTCAAATGTCTGCAATGATCATAAAACTAAACACTCTCATTATATTTTCAAGAGTGGTGACAGGCCAAATTCAGAGAGAGACCTAAATTGCCTCCCAAACAGCTATTTTAAGAACCTAAATCAAAAATTTAGATCCTCAAAACCCTTGCTCAACTACTTTCCAACCCTTCAATTTCCATCAGAAAATTTTCTGTGCACCAAAATGCCTGGTTCTGGTAATCAAATATTTCCAAATCTGAAATTAATCTTGAACTTAACTGTGTATCTCTTCTTCTATCCAGAACAAAGATTTGACAGTGAAGGGCAAGAGTGACTTACAATCTTCCTCCAAGGATTCTGAGGAGGAAGAAGGTGATTATGAGACTGTACGTTCTTCCACTCTGGAGGCCATCCATGCTTTGAGAATCCTTCCTGCCAAACCTCTACAAGAATCTGAATATGCAGGTAACTTTTGCTGTCTGCAGAAAGTGAGCCAAACATAGAGGTAAATAGGAACAGTACAGACTTGGGGCTTTCCATCCAGTTATTTTTTAAACTGAAATGGTTCGACTGAGAAAATAAAACACTGGTGGGCAGGAACAAGAGAAGATCTTTGTCTGCATCTTCATATTCAACAGTTACCCTTATTTCCATTAGATTATGTTAAAGTAACAATTACATGCTGCTTTTGTAATTTTAATATTACTTTCATGGGAGAAATTCTATGATCCCATTCCACCTGGAATGTGCAAAAAACTGACTGGTCAAACCCACAACCGTTTCAGAAAAGCCCACTGCTATTTAAGCCTAGAAACCTTTAAGATGGAAAACATATTAAAGAACACATGAAACTTTCCTCCAGATGATAATTTGCAGATGAAGAAATGTAGTATTCTTTTTAAAGGCATTCTCTGCTGCTTTCAATAGCAGTAATAAGCAATAACTTCGAGTGCGTTTCTCAGGCATTCTTAAATTTGCAAGATAGCTGCATCAATCAAGTTTTGGTTTACTAAAGCTATTCTAAGTCACATGCACACATAGCCAATAAATATCCCATTTACGGAAGTGAAATATCATCCCAGCTATCCATTGCTCAAAGCCATTATAAACACTCTGTGGAGGTTTTAGATCGTTAAAAAACAGGGGAAATCCTAGATGGAAACCAGAAACCAAAAATATCTGAAAATACAGGATCAATATATGTATGAAAGCTTGCTCCAGTTCACATCAAAGCCAGCAAAGATTTTTCTACTGATTTTTGTGGGAATTAGTTTGATGTCTAAACAAATAGATGGCTTTTAATGTGAGTAAATTTATCAGTGTGTGAGCAATCAGTCTGAACATCCAGATATTCTACATTATGTTCCAAAGACTCATTGTGCGTTTTATTTGGAAATCTGAAGTAATTTCCAAATCCTGGTTTTATCTGGGTTGGTAGTAAAGACTTTCAGTCAGCAGTCAACATCTTTTGTTGTTTATGTAAGAATGCCCTGAAATACCAAAAAGACACCATTTTTGTCTTGTGATTTCAGAGAAAACACATTAAACAAAAAGCTGCTTTTTGCCTGTGTGTTATGCCCAGTGACTATAATCTGACAGGATACAAGAGCGAGAAGATGTCTGAAGATGTATTTCAGAAAGGCAAAACTCAATGCTAACATCCCATTTTGCCATCCTTCCTAGACAAATAACAATGTCCTTGAGATATAAAATTAATGACTCGAAAACACATGCTAGTGTACCACCTGTGCATTGCTTTTAGATGGCCATGGGAGCAGTTTTTATTAAAAGCTGAAGTAAAAATTAAAAAGCTCTCCAGAGAGTAAAACCCCACCCCACCCCCTCGCAAAACCAGAACAACACAACGGCGTTGCCAAGAACAAAGGTTCAAACGAAAAACAAATTCACTAATCTATTCGTAGCTTAGGTCAAATGTCTGCCTTAACTGTGTACCAGCTTATGAAGGCTTTTTTTTTTAACCACAGTGACGATGTTAACCATAAAGCTATTACCAGGGTCATGCTTATGTCCTCAATACAGCTATTACAATAACGGTTAAGTTCTGAAAAGGAAAAAATTACAGTGCTATAAAAATGGCAAGATCTGACCCGCAAAACATTTTCTGAACATTAAAACCTCTTCTTCTTAAAACATAGTCTTACTGAATTACTCAGGCTTGCTTTTTCTTCCTCTTTTACAGATAAACGTTGTTTAAGGCCTTCAGGTACCACTTCCCCAACGAACAGCCAGCATACATCTCAGCCCCCTCAATACTCAGCTGTAAGTAAAGATCTTAAACCCTATTCACAAAGAGATTTCCCCTTTTCTGTAATACCATTTAAAGTTAATTGCAGTCTATTTAAAGTCTTAGCCTCGTAACATTCAATTGTACAAGGTACCACAAGTTCCTGTGAGCCGTTCCTGTTTCACTTTGCACCAATGTCCTCGTCACTTGCTCTCACTTGTTGACTCCTGGGGATCCACCAAGTATTAGAGGCATCCCAGTCAGGAGCAGCACTGTTTCTACTAGCCATTGTTTCAAGGATGATGACTAACATCACATCTTTATTTTGTTTTTTTAACAGAAACACACATCTGTTCTGGAGGGGAGGAGTGTGGCAAGTGTTAGAGGTATAATAAAGAAAATCTACCCATTTCTGAAATCAGAAATAGAAAATGTTGCTTCTATATTTAGCTTTTGTACATAAGCAGAGATTGCAGGTGATAGAATAGACATGGTTTTCAGAACAGCAGCTGCTTTCCAAAATAATCACACTGCAAATTTTGCAATACTGTTTCAAATATCTAACATCAAAGTAATTCTTTACAAAAGGAGATATATTTCATCTCATGAGCTCCCTGTTCCTCAAGGGGAGGAAAAAAAAGCTATTCAATTTTAAAACTAGGTTTTCCTTTTCCCTACAATTATAGGGACATAAGAGGGGGGAAACCTGTGTCTCCTGAACTGTTCCACCAAAAGGCTGCAAGATCCCTGCTCTGCTTTACTTCTCCTTCTCATGATCGCATGCTTTTTGGCTCCCTATCCTTCTCAGGCATTTTGTATGAACATATTGTAAAGCATAATCTACTAACTATTTTTAAATAGCAATATCAACTTTAGCAATTTCTATTAAGGATTTACATCCTAGGGTAACTATTTACAAAAGCTATCTGACAATGTTCTCCTACTAAGAATATGCTAATTATATGGTATATCACCTAGCATATATTTTTCCTCCACTGCTTTACCTTTAACTGTAAATTTGCTTCAAAATCCTATAATTTTGAGTCACAAATGTACCTTTAATTTTTGTTCATTCTGTTTTGTTTCTTGTGGTGAAATCAGAGACAGACTGCTATCTTATCCTTCAAGAATCTAATGAGGTGTCCAACTATTAAATCCTTTAATTGATGGTTTTACTCAATCATAAGATTATTTTTAAAGTAGGTTTCTATATACTTTTCTATATACCTTTTTATATTTTATATACTTTACATGTAGCAATACCTCATGAATTCAGCTACTGAAGGATTAAATATCTAATTAACCTTGAAAAGGAATGATATTTTTTTCTCTTAGCATTTTCAAATCTTTGAACCATATACTAAATCCAGTCAAAAAGAATGCAATTGCTAATCCAGGAAAATACGGTCCTTTCTATGTTTGCTGTACCAGCTGATTTTCAAGACAGTATTATATTTGATCAGCCAGAAAACTAATGCAAAGAATTCCATGCAAAACAGAATTTGTTTATTTTTTTTCCTTTTAGTTCATACTATAATACAAAACATAGAGCCAAATAATTCCTACAGAGAAAGTAAGCACTATAAAGTTTGCAAAATGAAAGGTTAGACTGACTCTTGTGAGCAAGTCCTGATGTAGCTTGTAAAAAATCTGAATTGTGAGAAATTTGAGTAAGCCAGGTTCAAAATCTGCAGAAATCGGTAGGCAAGGTCCCACTGACAGTTTGCCAGCTTAGATAAAGCTTCAAATTCCACCAGGATTTAGTAGGTTGGATTTACATGTTTGTCTACCTCCATGAGATGTGTGCTGACATTAAGAAAGATGAACCAAAGACAGTGCAGGCAGGTAAACTGCAGTTCGTGAATGCAACTTATACTTATTTTTAGTACATCCTGAGCTAATAGTGCTTATAGAGGACTCTATTGATAATAACTACACTGTTATTAACTGCATCTTAATATTTATTCTCATACCCAGCGCTATTAAGTGGCTTTGCCACAAGATGGCATGAACAGCACAGAAGAATTTTTGTCAGTAGTTATTTTCTAGAATTGTTAAACATTTAAGGTACCATTATTTTATCCAGAGCAATTTGTTATGGCTTACTTGAAGGAGAACTTAAGATATATTGCATCTCTTTTTGCATTAGTTAGGATTTCAATATGTAGAACTTATGAAAATATTTTCAAAATCAAAATCTAATTCAAATAGAGTAAGATAGCTTTTTTTATTGGTAAGATGTCCATGTTAATTTAAATAATCAGTCATATTCGAGATTTTAATAAATTCCTATACAAAAATCAAAACAGACAAAAAATGTATCCCAAACAACTTGATAAGCATATATATAAAGTCTCGGAACAATATTTAAATTTGCAATACCTGAATAAATATCACACTCAAATGTTTCATTCTGAAAGCCAGAGGTAAAACCAAAGTTCACTCTGTTTTATCAAGTAACATGACAATTCTTTTATTTCCTTTATTTTATAATTCAAGCTGAAAGAACCAAAAATACCTGTTTTTTCCTGCTTTCACTTGAACTGATTCTTAGCTCAAGTGGGGCTTGAAGGGGGGGGGCGATGGGGTTTGACTGCCAATAATAATAACAACAATACCAGAATAAAGCTATACCTTTATTTGTGGATTATATGGGTAGCACTCTATTAACAATTATTAACAATTTTTTTTAGGAGAAAGAATGAAAATACATGGACCCCAGGTAAGCAGAATCTCTCATCAATTAAAATTTTTACAGGACATTTTGCCATTTAATATACTTTTAAAAGAAGGCTGCAATTTTGCTAGCACTAACCAAAGGATAAGAGAACTCATATCTGCAGTCCTGCATTATCTCACTTACTTGCAGCCATGGTTTATGTAGACGTCTTTTACTCCTTAGTGATTTTAAAACGGCATATTAACGTATGATGTTATGTGCTGTAGAGTACATAAACCCTTTGACCGACACACGCATGTCTGCTTAATCTAAACTCTTTAAATTTCCCTTAGTAAAAGAAGGAAAAAAGCTTACACAGATTTTTGCTTCCTCTCTTTTCCAGGAACCTGTGCCTCCCCCACGGTAAGATCACTTAATAGATCACTTACCTGAGGTCCTTGGGGAACTCAGTGCTATGAACACTCGCATCCATCTGTACTGCTCATGGTAATGAGATGACTGGAAGTGAGCCAGCATCCTTTGACTACCTGGCTCAGTTTGGACTTTTTTAGCTTCTGATATGAAATTAGGGAGAACAAAACATGAGCCATAAATGTTCATAGCAGGAGCTCAGGCCTGCAACTTCAAAATCAACTTGCTGAGCCTACGACCAAGTCAAAAGCCTAGAAATCTTGAATCTGGTTCAACCCAGATATAAATTGTTGGGAAAAAAAATCTTCCATCAATTTGTATTGGTGCCTTAGGCTCTGTTCACTATGATAATATTGACTACATTGCCTCTTAAATCTTTCTGCCAATTTTGTTTTGCTACAAATCTAAATCATGTCCATAGAAATCAGCTGGAATATTGCCACTTACTCCCACAGAAGATGGACCAAACTCTATTCCACAAATGTATTTTTCTATTATATGCCCACAAACAAAAAATTAATTGCTTCTTTATCTTTTCAACCTCAAACAATAACTGCTACAATTAAGACATCTTTCCAAAAGGTCATCCAGGATTGACAAGCTTATTCCTCCATGCCTACACTGACTGCCGTAAAAGCTATAAAGTTTAAAATATGATTAGCATTACAGACATATTCAGATTATTCCTTAAGCTAAAATATGAAATAAGAGCATAAAAAGACAGTGTAGCTTCACAAATTCAAAACTGTAAAAGCACAGAAATAAGAACATTCTCATTCCATTATTCCACAAAATTTCACTATTTGTTTCTCTTTGTGTTATGGTGGCCAGAATGGTTCTTAATTCTCTCACCTGACTTTATTTTGGTCCATACCATGCAAGCGCACAAGGGTCCCTCCCCAGGAGCCCACCACTGAAGGGCAGGACTGCAGTGCAGAGCGTGCCCACATCTGCCAGAAACATTGGGCATGTGTTAGCTGTGAGTTTTCTGCGATGAAGAGCATTTTTTCCTGTGTGTCTGAACTGTAGCGTGTTCCCTGGCTGGGCCTTACACACAGCCATATCCACCCAGAAATATCAACACTGGAGGGCTGTACTTGGTGAAGCGCACGAAAGCGATGTGAGGTGGCACGTAACACAGCACAGTGATGTCTTGCAAATGTAGAATATTATCAAAAATTACTAGTGCTATTGAAGGGCCCCAAGGAGCTCCTGGACCTGAGCTAAGCTTAGCACGTATACATTGAAATGCTCCTGGAAAATTCCAGTGTTTTACTTCTTGAGCTTGCACTTGCAACACAGTCCCTCTGCCTCCTTTATTCCCTAATAGTTCTTCAAATTCTCCTTTGACTTTTCTCTAGGCCTCTGAAAACGCTGCCAAAGCAGTATCAGCCACTTCCTCCAGAGCCGAAGATAAGCAGCCAGTTCTTTCACACGAGGAAAACGCTCAGCCAAGCTCATACCTTTCCAATATCAGCAAAAGTCACAAGGTATGGGTGCATTCCTCATCCTCATTCCCTGAGAATCAAAACATTCTCCCCAGTCAAACCACAAGACTTTACCTCCACTGCACCTCTGCTTTTACTTAAGAAAAAAAAAAGTTATTCTTTAGACAGCTGTGAATAATTGAGAGAAGTATTTAGCGTAATGTGACACTAGCATTTTTTAAAGAAAAAACTGCCAAAATAATGGTAAAGGAGTGGAAAAGTAGGTGGAACTCTCATGAACACTTTAAGGTTTGTCCTACTTTTTCTTACTAACATTTAGAGGTTTTGCAACCATTACTAAGTAGAAACAATTGCACTTGCTTAGCACAGTTGGTGAACCAAGTGAGGGGGAAATACACTGACCACACCAGAGGTACAGAAATACACTCCACATCCCAAGGACATTACATCCAGCAAAAGAAATGACTAATCTGTAGCCAGAAGTCTTGCTCCAGCCCATGAGACCAATGAATCCAGACTATGAGTCACTTCTTGCCCTTTCCATCTTGCCCTCCTATGTCATACAACACCCATGTTCATTCAGCATCCTGACATGGCAGTGTGGAGCAGTGCTGAGTCCTGAAGCACAAACTGCTTGTGTCCAGCTGTTTGACCAAGCATATGCGTATGTCAGGTTACGAGACCGGCTGCTTTTTTCACATAACACACTTATCTAGTCAGATGAGCATGTATGTATGCTGCTCACTGCCATGTAACCAGATGTGTAGTGTTCTCGCTGTGTGACCAAAATGCACATTCATAAATGGTGGTGGTGGTGGACACGTGCTGGGAACAGGAACGACGCACACTGAGGAGCCACAGGGTATAATGCACAAATGCCTCTTGAAGAAAACCTATTGCAGCCAGAAGTCTGGGCACAACTGAGCTGTGTCAATCCTGTCTTCCTTCCATAAATGGTTTCAATTTCAATTCATCATGATGGAATTTTGCTTCATTTTACAAAGGTCACTACAAATCCCATGTGGAAAAAAAGAAAGCTAACAAATCAATGAAGCAATCTTCTGCTTAGTTAAGTATATACTTAAGGAGCGAGCTCTAAGTATGTTGGGTTTTTTTTCCTGAATGGTGCTTAAATTCTTTCATGGATCAGGATCCAGAAGCTGTTAGTTGTTAAGACATTTTATTAATATGAAGTAGCTTCATATTCAGAAGCGTGACCTGACCTATAGCTGCAAAGTTTCAAATCCCATGACTGATCCCCTCTCTTGGTAGGGCAGCACATACATTGAAAGCTCTGTGAGAACTGTTATAAGCCATGTTTGCCAGCAGACATCAGTATGCAAAGCACTTGGATTTGAAAGGTCCTACTATAAAGCCAAAATCTGTAATACATGTAATTTCTTATGCTAGAATTAAAAGGCAGCAGCAAAAATCATAACCACCAAACTCCACACTGCAGGTACAGATACCAAAATATTTCTAATAGATTTGGGTTTTTTTAATTGAACTAGGTTTTTTTAATCACATGAGTATGAGACTAAGACCACACATGATCTGGGGAAGGCACTTCACAAATTTCCCACACAAATGCTTCACTCAAAATATTTCTCCCTCATTTTCAGTCCAGTCACAGCTTTGTAAGGAGAAAACATACATAGGAGCTGCAGTGTGGAGGAGTACAGCGCTACAGCCGTTATCTGCTAGACTGTAAGCAAAGCTGTCAAACCGCAGATGTGATTTAGCAGTGCAAGTCCTGTTTTCCAACAAGATCTGGAAGACTTATAAAATTAAACACATCATTATTTATACACTCTGTAAATAGCCTCATAAAAAATATAGGCATGTGCAGGATCCTGGAATGTATCTTAGAAGCTTTGGTGAGATTTAAACTTTTACATGCCTGTGGTAAGCAGGCCATACCATGGCATGTCCCCTCGTGGTGGAGGCCAGCCCTCCAAGCACACCTTTATTACCGCTTAACTTTACCATGCACCCAATGTGTTGAATACAGGCTTTCACACGTCAAATAATGACCCTGAAGACCAAGCTAACAAACTGCAGAAGCTAACACAAAAGCACCTCTCCAAACCCAAAACAGTTCCCCTTCTTTCTCTTAGCCTTCCTGAAACTTTTCCCTAACAGACCATTCCCAAATTTCTTGCCTATTTAACCTTCCACGCTGACGTCTTCAGCACAGGCGCAAGGAAGAGACCCCTTGTCACTGAACAAGTGTTGCAAAGTAGCTCGCAGGGTTTTCTATACCATGTCTTCCTTTTGCACTCTCTCTGACTGATTTAGCAAAATAACTGACCGTTGTATTTTCTCAGTCCAGGGGGTGAGTTGAGCAGGGACTAAATCCTGGAGCCTTCAGAAAACTATTAGATGCCTATCCACACCTTATGTTGGTGAATAACTTCTAAAATCAGGTCTTCTAAGTATTTTATTATGAGATACAAGCTGCTAAAAAGCATGAGTGTTCATCAAACCCAGGACATCTAACAAAATATGTCAGACTCAATATATTGTCCCTTTTGGGGGAGAATATTTTCTGATGATCCTTTTCAGGAAAGGAAGGTCTTCCTGTTGCTCAGGTATATCAGGAGAAGTCAGAAAAATACTTAAACACCTACTTGAATTAGGATCATGAAGAGCAATCTCCATTTCTCTTTTCCTGGTTTGCACCTCTTTTCCTCTACACCTTCCATTCTGCCTCTCTGAATGTTTCATTTTTGAAACTCTTCAAGGAATTTACCTTCATCTATAGCTGACTTTAAAGTTCATAATAAGACATTTTGGCATGAGATGAAAAGTAGTGAAGAAAGCTGATAATCAGTCATATCTCTTCTCCCCTCCTCCCAGAATAAATCCTTAACAAAGACTTTTCTTATTTACCATAATGAATTCAGTGGATGCTATTCTTTTTTATGGAAGTCTTTTCCTGCAAATAATTTATGTAAAAAAATAACCAGCCTCTCAATTTCTCTAGCACTAATAAAATCCTTCCCGTGCCAAGGGCTGTTAATTTTCAGTGATGATGTAATCAAAGTATTTAAGTACTCAAAGTGATTTTTATTTTATGATAATGAAATGTTTTGCACATAATTCTTTCTTTTCCAGACATCTATCTGTTAAGGAGCTAAACAAAGTAAGTAATCATCTTTGTACATATTATGACCATAAAAAGCATAACACATTCCATTCTTTGACGCATGTAGCATTTTCAATACCACTACTCTGTGAATGGTAAGGTAAGTTCTTGAAGTTGCTTGCAGAAATAAAAACATACATACAGTGTAAAGCTACCTTCCCAAGTATGCACATAAAAGCATATCTCATAACTGCCAGATGCTGTGGATGCCTATGAATGGTGCGCAGCAGGAGAGACCTTCTCTTCCAGAGAAATAAAGATTCCACATAGATTTTTAAAAGCAGAAAACTGAGCAGTGTAATAGTATTACTCTGATGCAAATATGAGGCTACCTCGAAAATAATGTGACCCTTTTCAGGAAGAGTAATAAAAAACCAACAAATTTTATATCCGGAATGAACGTCACCTATTATCCTCCAGCTTCCTTCTCCCTCTCCTCCTGGCCCCTCCTTCCCTAGCACCTCTCCCAAGTCCTGCAAAATCCATCACCTCAGACAAATGGCAGCTTTGCCTGCAAAATAGCTCTGGCAGCAACCGAGGGGGCCACCACACTGCTGCTCAGGCACCTGCATGGTCCTACTGCTTTCCCCCAGCTGAACCCCTCGCTGCCTTCCCCAGCAAAATGGGGACCACAGCCACAGCAATGCATGGTCCTCGCTGCCCTCTGAGCCCAGCAGAGCCCCACACAGCGCAGCCCACCTGCCCTTCTGCCACAGCTCACACTCTGCTAAGTCCTCAAACCTCCTGAGCTATGGGCAGCCCAGTAAGCCCCAGTACATCCCCCAGTTCATCTCCCACTGGCCCCATCCTCCAGGTCACAGCCCACCTTCCTCACAGGCGGTCTGCAAAGCTCCACCAAGGGCAGCTCTAGATTCCAGGCACCACTGAGACGTGTGTGCTCTCAACGCCAGCGATGCTGAAGCAGCAGCTCTGAGTTCCCCTGTCTGACAGAGACTAAAAGGGCTGTTCCCTCCCTCCCCACATCTCCAAGCTGACCACCTCTCCTCCCAGCACAGTCGCCTGCAGCTCTGCCACCAACGACCCCTGCACCAGCTGGCTGCGGCCAGAGGGCAGAAGCTTTGAAGCAATGCTGCGAAATCACCTATAGGCATATACAAAGCAGAAAGCAGTAACTTTTACACAAAGACTGGTAAAGGAAAGCAGTTGGGTTTTTTTTTCCCAGATCCCAGTTTCTGTAAAAAGTTTTTAACCAGTTCCTTCACTTGCTACTCGGGCCAATGAAGTAAAGCAGAGGAAATGGGTTTAGCAATAAAGGGATTTAGTTACGACAAGTGGTTTCCTATAAGATGTATAAAAAGATACAGTCCCTACAATAACGTAGGGTGTTAAAGGATGTTTGTAAAATTCAGAGATAGGTTATAATTTATGCCATTTTTTATTTCTCACTGCATGTTCTATTTAATGCACTAATATGTTTCTGTTGTATTGTTTTTTATCTCATTGTAAGGGAAAACAGGAAAGAAAGGCATCTCCATACTAGTTAAATCCAGCCATTTGCTATCACAGTGGGCTGTAACACAAATCTATAGACTGGTCTATCCCTAACTTTCAAATCCTTTAATTTTTTCTTCTCCACAGTTCTGACTGGGAGGCTGTCCCAGAACCTCAGTCCTCCCATGGTTAGAAACTCTTTTAGTTTGAAAGATCATTACAAAACATGGTTTGATTGCAATATTGTAATTAATGTTTAATGCTAAAAAATGAAATATTGGCAAGAAAGATAATACTTTAACACAAAAAGCTTTGTCTTATGCTAGATACTGACTCATTACAAACCAAATATGAAAACACCCCCAAGACCAATAAATATGTTACATTTGTAATTAATATTTCTGGCTGGGCACTGTACAGCTGCACAAATACTGCAGCTCCTAACAAGCTCTTAGTTTGGCTACATCTTAAGGAGAAATACTGTATACCTCATAACATGGAAAAGATAAAATTTAATCTGGATCACTTCCCATTCATACAGCTCTGAAGACATAAATAGTTTCAGTGTGACCTGGAGGAGGAGACAGCATGTGCCCTTGTCAGGGTTTCAGACACCGAACAGCAGGTCAATAGGTTTGAGAGCAGGACTGCCCTTCACCGGGACCCAGACAGGCTGCAACAAAGGGTCAAGAGGAGCCTCCTGAAATTGGAAAGGACAAATGCAAAATCCTGACCCGGGATGGACTAACACCCTTGGCAGCAGCTCTGGGGACCTGGGGACCGTAGGCTGAACATGGGCCACTGGCGTGCCCTTGGTAGCCGTAAAGGCTAACAGTGTATCGAGCTGTATCAAGAGAAGCATAGCCAAGAGGTCAAGGGAAGGGACTATTCCCTTTTACTCGTCACTCATTAGACAATACCTGGAGTACTGCACAGGACTGCTGTTGACAAAGAGTGGGTCAGCAGAGGGTCACCAGCACAGTCAGGGTGTGCAGCACCGGCCCTGTGAAATGAGGCCGATGGGGCTGGGCTCCCTTAGCCTGGCGTGGGAGAGAACCTAATAGCAGCCTGCCACAGCCTAAGAGATGATTATCAAGAAGGCAGAGCGTGGCACTTTACAGAGTGCATAGGGGAAGTACAAGAGGCAATGAGCCTGAAATGAGGGAGTTTTCAACCAGAAATAAGGAAGAAAATTAATTATGAGGATAACTATGAGGGTCTTGGATCAGGTTTCCCAGAGAAGCTATGAAATCTATCTTCTGGAGGTTTGCAAGACCCAGCTGGACAAAGCTCTGAGCCCACGTCTCATCTCACAGTTCACTGTGCTTTAAGCAGGAGTTTGGACTAGAGACCTGCCTAGGTCCCTTCCAACCTGAATGAGACTATAAATTTCTAAGTAATGGGAAAACATTACTGGGGAAGTAACTTTTAAGGAAGACTCAAGGTGCAACACTTACAAAGAGTAAAAAATTCTTATCTTTACTAGTTATGTATTACAGTCTTGTGTGTATCAAATTAATCAAAATAATTACTATTCCCATGTGAATCAAATAATACAGAAATACAGTGAAAATTTATGAGTCAAAATCTCATTTCTAGACACCTGTCTATCATTCACTTCTTTGTAACATAATATGCTGAATTAAGACTCCGCACAGTGATTCTGAATGAAGTATCTGCCATGACAGTAAAAATGATTCTACTGTCAGTTGAGGAGCCTGAAAAGAAATTACTGATTTTAATCTTTGGATAGCATATTTCCAGTCAATCAAAATCAATCTCCTGATTTAATACAGGATCAATGATGAAAAACCATATTGTAAGTTAAACTGATGCTCAACAGTCATTATGAAATGGTGATCATTGCAATAAACCGTATGCTCACTCATACCCCTAAAAATTCAGTTCTCACTGTTGTCACTGGACTGAGATCAACCTTCAGGCTGAGTTTTTGACAAAGTGACCAGATATTAGTAATTGAATGTCTATAAATTGTTTTAAAATTAAAAGATAGTTGGGTCTGTTGGGGTAAGTTCAAGTTGCTAATCAAAAGAAAAATATTTACTGTATATGTTATCATTTTATACAGGCACCTGGAAGAGAACAAGGTTAGTACTTAATAATATGATATTAATTTGCTGTCTTTCCTTCATATTCCAAGAACAAAATATTCTATCATTAAAACTCCAGCTGAAGTAATCAGTATAGGAACCTGACCTCTAACCTGCCATGTAGAATCCGGCCATCTGGCTCTATATTTAAATGAGTAAGAGACATCCCCCAGGTATACATCTGCTGAGATTTAGAGCGACCTCAACAGTTGTGGAAGATGTAGCAGAAAAAAGGAATTTAACTTGGCATTGACTACAGCTATTTGGGGAACCAAGGTATCTCATTTGTTCTAAGCAAATCAAAGTCTTAAGGTCCTGGGGAAAACAAGAGTTTTGGAACCTAAAAAATTGAGGGAAGGATATCCTGAAGAGAAAAGGATGGATCTGCATCTCTGGATCTGCACAGAGACTATCTCCCTTCTCTCCATCTTGCTCCTCTCCCGTAACTTGAGGGTGAGAATTTTGAAAAAAAGATTTTTAAAAGCTTTAGGTTTTTAAAGCTACAAAAAGCAGGAATTTTTTAAAAAAACACATTTTAAAAACACATTAAAATAAATAAATAATTCTTTAGATGTACATACAGCTTGGAAAAACCAGCTTAAGCCACTCGCTGTGGATGTGTGCATGAAGGGCCATGAAAAAAAAATGTTACTCTGAAATACTTTGAAGACAGATACAGGTTATACCATCTTTATGCTGTTTACACCTCTATGTTAATGAGTTGATAATTTCCTCTGGCAGTTCCTTTTGCTGATTAAGGCACAGTTTCCTGATTTTCAGCTAGAAATAGTATTGACTGCATTAATACATTCAATGTCTATCTATCCTGTCCTCTAAAAAGGTTTTATGAGCCCTCTGTATACTTGCAGTATAGCATTCTGCATTATTTACCATTATGCTAAGCCATACTTGACATCAGCAAAACCTGTAACGTTCACCATTCAGTACGAGTACAAATGTTTCCCACTGAAATCATTAGCTGACTCATTTAAGCCAGACTGATTGTAGCCTATTAGCTTTTTCTATTGAACTGCCTCCCCTCATATATGAATTTAATTAAGTTAATTTATTTCACGGTAGTTGCTAGATACTGTCAAAGTTACTCATAAGAGGAAAAAATAAGTTCTTATTCTTTTTATTAATAGCTACAGATTTGGGGAAGAAACCTGAAATATCTTTTCGAGCACAACAGTATAAACCAAAGCATCATCCTGAAGCCAGGTAGGAATATAAGAATTTCATGGCTTTGTACTGGATGCTTCAAGGACTAAATGTTCTGCCCTAGAAAATTATACTTCACTATGCAATAAAAGCAAGATGATATCACTTTCTGATGCCATGTAGTGATATAATATGTTTTGCCCTGACGCATGACAAAAACTGTCCTTGAAAATTGCTTTCAAGCTATTCTAATTGCACATTCAATTTTTATCTTTAATAGCATCCCACTGTATTACATCTTTGCCTCACTTTCTGTGATAGGGTGTCCAATATACTGTATAAAACAGCTCTGCCATCGCCAGTCTCAGCGTTTCCTCTCCCCCTTATTTTCTATTTTTATATACAAAGAATACATACTTGGCCTTTCAAAGACCAATTATTCTTCCATAGAAATCTGCCACAGTTGCTCCTATTTTTCTTTTCTAACCCGCACAAATCTTTCTTTTCTAAATATGTTTTAAAAATCTGTATCCTCTTAAAGTACTCCACAAAAACCAGAAGTGTATGATAAAATATAGGAAGTACATGAATGATTTCACATCTTTCCTAGAAAAATACTGAATCTCTCATCTAGCCTTCTTTACAATGACAGCATTTCTCCAAGACAAAATTATTGTCTGGAGTAAACGTGACAGCATTTGCGACCCCTAGTATTTGGTTTCTTCTTGTGTGGTACCAGTGACTCCGTTATATGAGGTTATTTGGTCAGTGCTCTTCCCAGTGTAACCGTTCTAATTAATAGCACAACAAAATACCAGCTACGTACTCAGCAGCAGTCTAGGAAATCAGAAAGGACAGGGAACAACTGCTCCCTGGGTCTTCGTACAGAAGGACTGGGAACATCAGGTGAAATTAGCAGGGAATGGGCTCAAAATGAACAAAAGCAAATTGTGCTTTGCTACACATTGCAGTTAAAATGTGAAACTCTTGCCAAAGACTCTTGTGGGGAGTAAAAATTTATATAACTTCAAAAAGTGGGTGGTGAAATTAATGGAAGAGATATCTGTCAAAAGATACTAAATACAAAATTACCACCTGAAACCCAGGAAGGCCCAAAGCTGCAATCTGCAGAGAGAGGGAGGAAGGGATATTCTGGGGAAGCACAGCTATGCATTGCTCTCTAATTTTACTCTTAAATACTTGCCACTAACAGAAATATTTTTCTGATGTTACTTTCATTCATTGCTTTCTCCTAGCCTTCAATGTATGCAGAGCTCTAAAACCGTTTGCAGCTCAGGTAAGAACCAGAGATTGCTTTGAAAACTAAACCAGGTGGGGATAAATAAGAATAAGAAACAGATTCATGTTTCTACGTGGGTATGTCTGCATCGGGGATTTTCAACGGACAGAGTTAGTGCAAAGGGATTGTTAAAGAAAGCAAGAAGAAAACAAGTAAAACACAATAGAAAAAGCACAGTCAATAGCAGTGAAGAAACAAGCAGAGAGTTACTTGCACGGCTATACCCCATGCCTGGTCCAAGCTAAGAAATGTGCAACCCACAATGTAAGCGTTAGACCACTGCAGTCCCCCAGACCCAAAAAAGGAAGGGGATTTGGACGAGCCACTGAAGGACAATGGGGAGAGGCAGAGAAGACAAACTGGACATACAAAGAGACACCCATGGAGAAAGAGCATGCTGTGAGCACAACAGTCTCCGCTTTTTCAGGCAGAGATGCAATCAACTGGGCTAAATGGAAGCTACAGATGTTCAGGACATTACAGAGCAGCACAGTCCAGCACCTCAATGTCCTTCTTCTAGTGAGGGGCCCAAAACTGAACACAGTATCCGAGGTGCGGCCTCACCAGCGCCAAGTACAAAGGTCCAATCACTTCCCTAGTCCCACTGGTCACACTGTTTCTGATACAGGCCAGGATGCCGTTGGCCTTCTTGGCCACCTGGGCACACTGCTGGCTCATACTCAGCTGGCTGTCGACCAATACCCCCAGGTCCTTTTCTGTCAGGCAGCTTTCCAGCCACTCATCCCCAAGCCGGCAGCGTCGCATGGGGTTGTTGTGGCCAAGTGTAGGACTCAGCACTTGGTCTTGTTGAACCTCATACAATTGGCCTGGGGCCATCAATCCAAATGTCTCTGAAGAGCCTTCGTACCCTCAAGCAGATGAACACACCCGCCCAACTTGGTGTCGTCTGCATAACACCAGGAAAAACATATGGGCTGTATTATTTGTTCAGGAAGTAGGATTCACCTGAACTTCGGTCATTGCCAGACTAAACAAGCCCACTTCCCCCAGCTTTGTTTCACAGGCTCCAGCTCCCTGACTCTGGTGGCGGCCCTCCACTGAGCCACTCCTGGTTATTAACATCCTTCTTGTGCTGGAGGTGCAATTCTACATACTCTCCTCTGGACATCTACTAAAAAAATCTGTCTTTACAGAATCCACAAAGCTCATCTAGGTCTCTTTTTCCTGCTGTTCTCAGCAGGCTCTCAGTCTTTTTCCTAGGTGCCCCACACCCATCTCCAGACACTTTCCACCATTCCTACTACTGCTCTTGGTCATTCAGGCTCTCTGGGACAGCAGAATCCCCTTTTCCCTCTGTAAACTCCTTGTCCTCATGAAACAACAGGGACAGAACAAACAAGTGTCCTTTCCCCCTGCTATCCTACAATTTCCTTTCAAGTCCAAGTTTGGATTAAAAAATATTTAAAGAAGAAACATTAATTTTATTAAATTTATACAACTATCCTTTTTTATCTTATGTAAGTACATACTTCTCTCTTGGATATTTTCAGCTTTTATTGTTGAAAACAAATTATTTTCTGTTCAAAAATCTAAAACATTCTTCTCTAATTTCTCAGCAAGCTGTTATTAACTCCATCCCAAGCCAGAGCCAGACCACGGGCGTCGGAAGAAAATTTTCCACTTCTTGTCCCACAGTTTAAGACATACCAGAAAAAAATTCACAGAATCACTATGGTTGGAAAAGACCTGTAAGATCGTCAAGTCCAACCATCAACTAACAACACCATGCCCATTAAACCACGTCCCACAATGCCACGTCCACACATTCCTTGAACACCTCCAGTGAGGGTGACTCCACCAATTCCCTGGGCATACACAGCACCGGTCACAAAGCAAACATGGTCCTAATTGTGGGGTCTCTTTTTAAAAATAAAACATCTAGGGATAGCCAACAAAAATGCAATGTGAACCCAAATGCCAAAATCAGGATCCAGTAAGCTGAACTGTGACATATTCGCATTTTGACAACTCAAACTGACTGCAGAAACACCATGTAGATGTCTGGGCCCAGATCCTTTGAACAGTGATTTCATTTCTGAACAGACTGATTGCCTGCTGAAGATCATGGCTGTTTGTCTACTGAGATCAGTGGATGTTGTTTACTGTCTTAAAAACAAATGTAATGCTGTTATAAACCAGAACATGGTACATATATGCATGAAACAGTGAAACACAGTGAAAACTATTATTCTTCTGTAAAAGAATGTCTTCCAAGTTGAATTTCTTTAATATTCTGTCATATGCTATGCATGGGCAGAAAAATAATTAACTGATAAAGCAGGAAAAATAGATAAAACATAATGAAATACCACTTTGGCAAACAGTACTATCTCTTGTGAGAGTAACCAGAAGGAAAAGATGGAAGCCATCGATAATCACATTTTTCTCATTTACTCTTACAATAGACACTAGGTAATTTTTCCCACTAGCATTGCATGAAACAAACAAAAATGCTTTCTGTTGTAGAGCAGGATATGATGTTTTTTATTCTTTAATTAACCATTTTTTCCCCATGTTGTGTACCTGCAAACTGCATTCGACCTATACATTGAAAGCAGGCCATTGCTTTTCCCAGGCCGTTTCTGCTGCATCCTCATCTGACTCAGCCTGCCCACACCTCCCCACATTAACCCACACTTCATGTTCCTGCCCCATCCCCTGCGCTCACAGAGTGACATGGCGAGCTGGGTCTGGCAGGTAAATGGCAGCCCGAAATCCACAGGCTGCAAACCACATTTGCTTTGGGAAGATGGTTTTCAGCTACCTAAGCTATCTAAGCTCCCTCAGGTGGCTGCCTTCTCAGCAGTGCAGCATGAAGCAAGAACACGCAGCCAAGGACAACCACCTTCATCTTTTTCTTAATACAAGAGCAACCTCACTTCTTGGTCCTAAATCTGTTAATTGAAACAAGCCGCAGAGAAGACTGAAATTCATCAGCATGGCAGAACCTCTGAATCCTTTAAGGTTTCAATAGCTTGGTGGAAACAATGCTAGCTGGCAGTGGGATAATAAGGGGCTTTAATATGATCCAACATAGCAGCAGCTCTGATCTAACACAAATACAGGGGGCTCAAAAGGTGAAAGTAGAACAGAATGAACCGTTACACTTGTCCCATATGTATTATTTTATTTAGCATTTGCTATTTTTTCTTAATAGTTTATTCTTTAATATTTTATTATGTTTATGTGCTCAAGAGCCTGCCAGAGTGATGTCAATTAACAAAAACATCAGGAAAATAATGTGTTAAATCTCTTGGGGGTTGAATCTGAAATCACTGGTGCTGCTTTAGCAGAAGACCACTCATAACTGACAGCTCTAAATTTTAAAGGTTAATATCACAATACTGTATTTCTAACTGTAAATGCTATCCTCAGACTTACTGAGCAAAACTGAGAGGAAAAAATTAAACTATAACTGAAGTTTAAAAAATACAACTTTTTTCCTTTTGAATTTACAGGGTCCACATTAAATGTAGAGAATTTGTCAAAGAGGTCACCATCTCCTACGCCGTACACAGCATGCAAAAATAAATCAAAACATTCACTTGTAAAACAAGAAATGCAATCTCTTACCCAACCCACTGAAAAGGTAAAGGACGCTTCACTTTGTAAGGAGACAGGTTTTTAGAAAACACGATTATCACTTCACGCCTGAAAACAGTCCAATGTGAGCTCTTGAAACCACGGATAATTTACATGTCTAATTTGATTCAGGTTTCCTAATAGGACTTCTCTATATAGATACACTACAATTATTTTTATAAACCATGCTAAACTTGATATAATCTATTTTCACTGGCTTTTGCTTCTGCCAGCTGTGGTTAATTTCTATACATTGATTATACTATCTTAAAATTAAGGATTTAAACAAATATGAATGGTACATTGGAGAATATGATCGCCACGAAGCAGAGAAGGCATTGTTACAGGAAAACACTGTGAGTACAATTTACCTGGACACCCCTGGGGTGTAAACTCTTGGAGAAAACATCTATCTGTAAACTGTTCATGATGGCTTGCAAGTTTTTTTGTGAACTAACCATTCAATCCATAATTTATATGTGTCATACAGGATGAGACATTCTTGGTTAGAGATTGTTCAAAGAAATCAAACGCTGAACCGTATGTTTTGGTTGTCTATTATGGAAGAAGAGTATACAACATTAAAGTACGTTTCCTGGAAGAGAGCAAACAATACGCACTGGGAACAGGGCTCAGAGGAGATGATGTAAGTAAAAACCAATGTAATGTTATATTCTATCGCTTTTATGTCGCACTTCAGAAGTTCTTAATACTAAAGATTAGTTATAAGCTCTTCCACATAACAAACTTGCTGTTTCATTAGTTTCTTTTACAGTACTCTTATTTCAAGTATGTTCTTAAAGGTTCAAGCAACTTTAAACCAACAATTTAAAACTGATTTTTACATATCAAACTCAAATTCAGATTTAAATCAACGTGAAAATTTCCTAAGTACTTATAATACTTCTACCTACTCTAAGTATCACCTGCAAAGTAAAGAGGAAAGAAAAGTCCTCCCTTTCCTAGTATACATATTATTTTAGCAAATTTTTAACTTGTCATAATATAAGCAGATATTTTACAATATATACAAGTCCATATATCTGACACCATGGCCTGTTGCTGTTACTGCTGCATAATATCTCTTATTGTTTGCTTCTCATATAGCAAAAGGGGAATAAATGTCTTTTTTAAAAAATGAGGAAATAGGACAAAAGTTGTCATGGATATTCAGAAGCAATTAAATCATGTGGGTCCCCACCAATCAGTCTTTCAGATATGGTAAATTTCAATTAGAAAATCCCTTTAGATTAGTAATGCTTTTTTACATAACTAAATTCAATTATATTCATGATAAGAGTCTAATTCTACCTATTTGGTTAAATAACAAATACTGCGTCTGCATGTCTTTCACACACAAAAAAGAAAAGTTAAAACTGAGTCATCTCTACAAATATGTGATACTCGCAAAAAAAAATTAAAATAAAGAATGCTCGGCTGAGCATGAAATTCAGCATAAGGGAGGACGGGCTGCACAGCAAAAAAGCAAAGCAACAAACTACTACGAGGGTTATTAGCTATGTAAATGACAGACAGAAATCCAACTAAGGTGAAGTAGCAAAGCCACTGTAGCTGAATCTTCAATTATGTCCTTTTCCTGCATGTCAATACTTTCAAAACTTATCTTTTCTATAGATAGTCTTAAAAAAAACTGAAATCAAAACCAACCCAAGCTAACTTGATAAATTTGGCAGGTCCAAGATTTACATTTGGATTCTTATTAGAAAATGTGGGATAGGATTCATGAGCTTTCAGCGATGAGGGGCAAGGTTTACTGGCAAGTTGTTCTTCAGGAACACTGATTTAATAACGAGGAAAAAAAATCCTTCATTGTTCAAGCACACTGAAACAGTTTGAGAAGCAGAAGGGTAGAACAAATTGAGAACTGTACTGCAGGTACCATCACCCTGCCAGGCATTGCTGTAGTGAACCATCAGTCTTCTGTAAAACACCGTCTGCATTTCCGAACTGAACGTCCCAGATAATTTCCTGGAGTTTCAGTATGATTTAGGAGAAAGCAAGTTAAGTTTTCCACGGTTCTTGCATTGTTTAGTCTTCCTGTAATGGCCCTAATAAAAGCAGGCTCAGATTAGAAACAATGACTGACTGAAAAAACGGAATGGAACCGAAACACGGTACACTACAGTATAATGTAGTATGCGTACAGTACGCTACAGAATGAAGACATAAAACTAAATTTTCATCGTTTTAACAGTTTTAAAAATTAAGGCAACTAGAAAATTACCTGAAAAATATGTGAACAATTTTTACTGAACTAAAAGGAAGAAGAACATAATCACTCCCATCTCAGGAAATACCAAAATATATGACTTCTTGTATGTACTTTCTATGCACAAATTGGAGCATATCTTACACAGCGGGCCCAGACTGACAACAGTCAAACTGGAAAGTTACAATTCCAGAATAAGGATTTCAAGCATCTCGTTAATAATCAACAGTATATCTAAGACTTGGCTCTACCAGGCCAAATCTGTAATCATGACACCTTAAGTCTTCTTTTTCAATGCTGAGTATTGTTTCTCTTGAATTCAAAATCACACAGAATCACAAAATCATTATGGTTGGAAAAGACCTGTAAGATCATCAAGTCCAACCATCAACCCAACACCACCATGCCCACTAAACCTTCTCCCGCAATGCCTCGTCCACATGTTCCTTGAACACCTCCAGTGAGGGTGACTCCACCACCTCCCTGAGCAGCCTGTTCCAATGCTTCACCACTCTCTCAGTAAAGAAATTTCTCCTCATATCCAGCCTGAACCTCCCCTGGCACAACTTGAGGCCATTTCCTCTTGTCCTATCACTTGTCACTTGGGAGAAGAGACCAACACCCACCTCTCTGCAACCCCCTTTCAGGTAGTTGTAGAGAGCGATAAGGTCTCCCCTCAGCCTCCTCTTCTCCAGGCTGAACAACCCCAGTTCCCTCAGCCGTTCCTCATAAGACTTGCGCTCCAGACCCCTCACCAGCTTCGATGCCCTTCTCTGGACATGCTCCAGCACCTCAATGTCCTTCTTGTAGTGAGGGGCCCAAAACTGGACACAGTATTCGAGGTGCGGCCTCATCAGCGCCATAAGAAATCCTCCCATAGATCAACTACAACAGCAAAATTTCATAATTTTTTTTTGCTAGTCAGCTATGTGTAGTACCGGGGAGCCACAGAAATTACAGCCTCCCACTTCTATGCATTACTCTCAGCAGCAGACATGAAAATAAAACTAACACTGGACTGGGCACGAAGCACATGTGCAATAATGAACAACCAATGGCACCAACCTTGCTCAGCAGAGCTACTTCCATCTCAGGCAGTCTGAAAGGATTCCCCAAAAATGCTCTTTCTTGAAAACTGTCATCTCAACTTCTGCAGCTCGCTTAAGGTTCTTATCTCAGGAGGGTGAAAACAATTTGTAAGGCTGTCAGTTACAACAAAATTGCTGCCTATAATTTTCCAATGCCTATTAAAATGCTTTCCAGAGTGCTCTGCATTGTCCCTCCACAGGGAAACCCTTTGTTACACCACATTTTGCAGTATGCAATGCAGACAGACCAGCTGCTTTATCTAGATTAGCTGAGTATTTCCTCTTTACCTGCTAAAGAGAAAGCAACCTAAACAACAACCAGGTGCAGACCTATTACATTTTTCCCCAGTTGTTCATTTTATTCAAAAGTTCAATCTTACTGATTTTCTGCAGCATTTTTTCACTTTTTGATTAGTCTACTTCCACCCATTAAAAACTTGGTTTCTCTTGCACATAATTATTCAAAGTTTTCCCTATCCAATTGCAACTCTTGATTTGTCATATACAGTTTATAAGGTGTTAAAACTTTGTATGATCAAAAAAGATTTTTGATTAACACTATTTTTATGTATTTAATTCAACTTTCATGAATGCTTCATGAGCTCTCAGATAGCCTAAAGCCGTAAGGGGGGGGGGGAGAAGCATTGATCATCACATTTCCATTTATTTTAAAAAATTGTTACTTCTATGTTAATGTGATGGCAATCGACAGCAAGTAACTGAAGTCCCACGCAGCAAAATCAGTATCAAGCCGGAATGTAACGAATACAAGCAGAGAAAAAAAAACCCAAACACTAACTGTTAGTAGAGCTGTATCTTTTGCTAGCAATTTAGCCACAGATGTTCACATCTACATAGATATTTCATATATTACACTGAGCTCACTAAAGGTCAAATCACATAAAGCTATAAAGACCAGATCCCCAAATGGGACATATGTGGAATTTAGGCATTTACATTCAAAACTGCTGTCCTGAGCGCCCTTTACTTGGCTGTTGCCTTCCCCCACTCCAGTCAGTTTTCAATAGTAAAGATCCAGAGATACTTGTAATGCTGCTTCTTTTCATTTACACAGTTCTTTTGAAGATAAAGAAATCAAAACCTTGCTCACATTTAAAGCTGCTCATGATACAAAATTTAAATATTTTTCTTATTGCCTTTGCAAAGCTAGATTGCCACACACAAAATACATGTTTTTAGCATGTCTGCAACACCAGGCTCAATACACAGTAACTAAAAAAATCAAAGGCAGAAGTAGGTTCCTCTTCAACTCAGTGCCTGTTTTACACAGAAGCTTAGAGCACAGCCCAACGTGTATCTCTGGATATCACTGTTCTGGCCACAGATCTTTTCTCCACCCTCACCACTCCCTATCACTATTTGCAGCTACCTTTCATTTTCAAATCATTGGTCATACAAGTCACATCAATTCAACTCAGTTCATTTCAAAGTGAGTCAAATGGATTAGCTCCAACCACCTTTATCAGCCATTAAACTGGCCTGACTCTTCAGAGTAGAGGAGGGAGTACTTTCACAATGTCTTCCACTGACAGTGTTATGTTGAAAGCACCAGGAAAATGGGCACAGTGAGCACCTGCCAGGGGATGCTAATACTTTCAACTGAGAGAGATGTTTACAAGGTAAAACATCTTGCCCACAACTTAAATGACAGTTCAAAGATGAACTGTTCTCATTCAGGATGTGCGACATGTAGTCCAGAGTCCTACCACCACCTGAACGCAATTCAAAACTACGCCTTTCACAAGTAATCCTTGAGACCCTATTCCTATCTCCCCAGAACAGTCTGGAGACCAGCAAATAGGACATTCTTAAGACAGCAGAGATATGTTTGAGTCTCTTCAGACAGTGAAGGGAAATGAACAATTCTAAAGCATTGAATTATCTTCATCTTTCTGTCTTTAGGTGTCTTTATGGCTAACAAAGTGTGGGTTTCCATTAAAAGGGTGAAGGATGTAAAGTTCTGGACCATCAGTGCTCATCAGTATGATGTCTAAGTCAACTTCATGTTCTAGCAGCCATGAAGAGACTCAGAGGTTAATAATTTAAATATCACTAACTTAAATAACAGTACAGGATGAAAAAAAATAGGAAAAAAGATCAAAGTAACAGCTGCGACATTTTTCCCTCATTACCAAAGAGCTACAGCTTAAATGGTACAGTAATGACTAATGTGACATTAGCCAAGTGAAGCCAAGTTAAATTTCCAAAGCAGATGAAAAATTACAGTAAGACTTTTTAACTTTCCAACCAACAAAAAATTATCAGAAAACAGAGAAAGAACTGGTGCTGATAAAGAGTAAGTTGAGAATAAAAAAAAGTTAGGATTACTTTGGTATGCCATGAAATACAAACCACAGTTTTGCCTAGATTTCTAGTAACAATAGTGATCTTGAACATAAGGCAAAGACAAAACAGCTAAGTAGAACAAATGTATACAAGTAAAAATAATAAAAACAAAACTTTTAACAATAGCACACTGGTTTAGAGATCAAATAATTTTCATCTTAAAATAACACAGAAACACTTACACCAAATCACAGATTTAATCAGATTTTCTTGTTATAAACTAGGTGTGGATCAGGTGGAGATGACAGACTACCATGAGATACCTTCACATATACAATGAATGCCCATACTTACAGTAAATGTGATATTATACAGATACAGGATAAGCATTAATGTCACAGTAAGCTTGCATGACTGTTTGTAGTTCTAGTGATTTAACACCAATGAGTCCAAAGCATAGCTCAAGAGGAGAAACACTGATGTAACGAGAGCTTAGTGGTATGATGAGAGCTTACAAGTTACACACACGGAAGAGAACTACTTAAACTGAAGGACTGCTAACCATGAGAAGGGTAGGATTAAGAGACTCCCACCAGGACAGATGAGAATAAATACCTTGGATAGCTTTCTGTTACTGCTTGATCAGTTCAGGAATCTCGAACCACACCTTTATTATTTTAGGAACGGGCCTGGAGGATGTCATTATTTTGAACACCAGAGAACAAGACTAAAAGCCTGCTGAGAACCTTCTTATTCCATACTTTAAAGGGATTTTATAGCAATTTTCTCAGTAAACTGAATGGGAAAATAAAAGCTACATTTAAAAAGGCACAAAGAAACTTGCAGTGTAAAGTATCATGTACTATTAATTAAGTGTAACTTTTGACAGGGGAAAGTTAGTAATGATTTATAGTTACTTCATCTTTTCAAAATCTATCATCACATACTTTTACAGGCGATACTGCATTCTCAGGGTTTAGACACGCTCCCCTTTTGCCCTAAGCAGCCAGATGCTTTCTCCTACACAAGACAGAGAGACACAAAAGAATTAAGAGGATTAAATGATGGTGCTGTTCCTTTTATGATAGCTTGCATCTAATCTAATGATAATTCTATGCAAAATACTGCCTATTTCTAATACTGTCATTTGCAACTCTTTTAATATTATAGACAAAAACATCTGGCACTTCCATTTTCAATCACTAATTACAATTTTTCTTTTTCCTCCCAGAAATTTAATTCTGTGAAAGAAATCATTGACTTCTACAAATATGTTCCCATCACACTCATTGACGGAAAGGATAAGTCAGGAATCCAGAGAGAACAATGCTACCTTACATATCCATTCAAGTTGCGCAGAAGATGTTTTCTGCCTTAACATCACCGATTTGTTTGTATAGATGTAAACAGAACAATTATTTAAATGTCTCAAAAATGAGGTTAGCCTTTGAGTGAGGAGCTCCCCATAATACTATGAAACATTCTCTCCAACTGAGAATACAGATCTACTCCATTTTTTTGATTCTTGTAATTTGTTTTTAACTTCGAGGATACAGGTAAAGTATATGCCATTGTATTAATTCACAGAAAGTGTTAAGAGAGACTGACTCCTGATATCTTGACAATGATAAGCAATTTGCTTATCTTGCACTGTACCTTCTAACACAAGACGAAAACCAAACTCCATCTGGCTTACCTAAATGTCACTGAAGCTCAGTCAGTAGCAAAACCTAATAAAGCATACTGCAGTCATACAAAAAAATATTCTTGCTTTTAAAAATACACATGAAATGCTATTTATCTGAGTATTCACTGTTTAACAATTTCATTCGGTCTGCATATGTGTTTGCACAGTAACAAGCTGTGCTCAGCAGCCACTGAAGTCAGTGGGTGTCAGCTGGTGCTTACACGTATTGGAGCAGATTATAAAGCTAGCTTTAATTATGTAAATTCTATTACTTAACTAACACTTATTCTTTAACTTATTACTTAACTAACACTTACTCTTTAACTTAAGTAGCAGATACTGGTATTCCATATCTGAGCCTTCAACCACTTACATAGTAGGGCCATTATGCAAACAGTCCCTTTGAATTCATATCATGTGCAAACAGAGATAAAAATCATCAGTAGGAACAGTAGATATGCTTCAAACTCAGCAAGAAAACATGTTCCAGTGTGTGTCAAAGATGACAAGAAGATGATATTTTTCCAGCAAAAAATATGGTATGTTTATTCACATCGTTTCAGTTTTGGAAGGGTTAACTAAATTGATCATAAATATGAAAGGCAAACATCAGTATTTTTCTGCAAAGCATCCATAATCTTTCCTTCTAAGCACACTCAGAATTTTGACTAGGTAACTGGAATACACCAAGAAAGCAACCTCAGTTACTTTATCCTTACAGAATAGGAAGAAGAATAATAAAAACATTCAAGCCTAAAACATGACATTCCAACCCAATTTATGATGTAATATGTAGTGGCACAAACCAGCTCTAAAAAAATTTAGCAGTTGGTTGTTATTTCCTTGCAACCTTTTTATTTCTCAGTGCCGCATCAAAATGCAAGAGAACATTCATTATAATTATTTCTCTCAAACCACTGAGACTGTTAAACTTGAAGGAAATTATTTTGACATGACATTACCTACTAAGAATGAAAATTAACAAAACAGAAACTGCTAGAAAGAGTTTGGCAGAGCTCATAAAAAGGAAAAGAGGCATGACATAACCTGCTTTAAGAGTTTCATATACACCATACAATTTAACTTACAAAAGGTTTTCATGTTAAAACAAAAAAAATATTTTCTAAAATTAAACCTGTGAAAAACACAGTTTAACAATCTAGACAGCAGATTATGGCAGCGACATACAAAGCTTTGCAGATGTTTACTACAACAGTAAACTTGCTTACAAAAGACAAGCATTAGTGGTCTACTTAAACCACCTAGAGTTTATAATGCTGAGCAGCAGCACTTCCCTGCCCCCCCACTACAGCCTTCATGCGGAATGTTCTAATTTTGCCAGTGATAACTCTTACGAAGCAAATTCAAAACTATTTATTTAGTAGTTTCTACAGAAACAAAATTAAATCAAACAGCAACCTGGACTGAAGGAGTTAAAACAAAGGAGGAATTTTAACCATGTTTTTTTCTTATGTTAACAACTTCAATGTTTATTATATGTGATATACCAGAATTTTAAAATGGAAGCTATTTTCACAACTGAAAATGCAAATAGTACTGTTAGGTTTGGCATCAAAGTATATGAAGTGAAAAAACCCTCTAATGTACCCATCTAAAAAAATATAATTCCATTTAAATACAAAATGAGAACTGTCATTTCATTATTACTGACAAAACAGACAAAAGGAAGTTTTTTCTGTGGAACAGGTTAGTCTGATACAAATGATACAAAAAATTTTCCATGTGTACATGATGAAAAAGATCTGACTTAAAGCACCAACTCTCTGAAGGATTTTAACACTGTATTGCAAAATTACTAGAAAGCAATGTTTTAACTGGTTTTGAAAATAAGCCTTAGTCAGATGTAGTTTTACAGTATTTACATTTCAATACAGATACGATACATACTTTATCAAAACGATGTATAATCTGCTGGAGTATATAAAAAATATTCCCACTTAAATTGTTTACAAAAATGCACCAACAGTGAAGAGAGTTGGGAACTACCAGTTTTTCAAGAGCCGTCCCAGTTCAAACATAGAACACACATCCAGCATTAGAGTCAGTATTGATTTTCTTATCTGTAAAAATGTAAGAAGATATTTTAATTGTAAATGTGTGCTTCAATATAGTTCAGTCTGTATGATTTTAAAATTACTTAAAATTGACAAGATGAAGAAAAACATCTATTGTTCATGAACAGAAACATTAGACTTCAGTATCATCCATCCCTCTTCACTAAAAACTTGAAATTTGGCCCTGAATTAGGAAAGTGTTTAAGCAACTGAGCAATGTTTACATTGTACTGAAGTCAGTAGATACACGTTAGACATACATATGTAATCAGGCACATGCTTGTATGAATTGAGACCTACAAAAAATATATTCTAACACAACTAAATTCTTAAGATTAAGAAGGATGAAAGATTGCACTGAAAACCTGGTTCAACACTGTCAATGTAAAAGCTGTGCAACACGGTTTTTCATTTTGAAAAGTCTTCATCTTCAGCAAGTTCCCCCTGTAAATAAGCATTAATGCACAGACTAGAGTTCTAACCCAAATTTTGCAAATGTGTTTCTATCAGGCTACACACACATGGTTGTAGAGGGTTCACATTTGGCCATTACTTCCTTAGATTGCAGAAGAGCCTTGAGACCATATAGAGAAAAGCTGCTCTCTGCTGTTGGTCCAAGCCTGTTGATATCTCCAGCTCTGCCTGCTCAGAACAAAGACATACAGAAAGCTGAGTGTTCTGCTCTGTTTCTCACATCTATGCAATACAGGCTAGGTAAAGAATAAGTACTAAAAAAAAAAAAAAATTAAACTTTTAGTGCTATCTGACCTAGGGGGTGTAACTCTGATCCCACAGATTCTTCATTTACACCCTTGTATCTCCTCTGAAGCCAGCAGAAGTGGTTTTGTTTCACTGAAACAGAGTACTTGCATTTTTTTATGTGTGGTGCTTAATTTGCCACTAAAACCTATGATATACACTCGCTGCCCACAGAGGATCAAAGGTGCTTTTCAGTACATGTATGCTCAATCCCTGAAACACCACGTTGTAATAAAGCAAACTAAACCCTGTTAAACTTACAAAGATCTCATCGTCTAAGATTGTAACACATACAGCCCTAACACAAACCAGTTACAGCACAGTATCCTAGCACAGACAATGGTAACTAGAAAGATGCTTGCATAGCAAATCTTTTACAAATTTCTCCTATGGAACAGATGAAGTTGACCTCCAATACAAATTTTAAACATGAGAGTGCAAAGTAGTGCTTAATCCTCAGTATCAGTTTGTCTGTATCTCTATAACTCCGCTCTCCTCTCCCATTTTGCTAACAGTAGAGACCTTTTGGCAAAATAAAGCAAGTTATTTCAATCTTACTTTCCAAGTAAGTTAGCGGCACTCATTAAAAATAAGAGCGGAAATCCCCCCAAGTCTCCCAATTAATGCTTTTTTGCTGGAAGAGAAAGAACATCCCAACCCTTGGTTGCCTCTATCAAGTGCCTCTGTCCATGACTTATCCATTCCTCTTGGTCCATATATACTCTTCCACAAAACCAACACTTAAACATACACTGAAGTGTTTCAGATGGTGAAGTTTCCACCACCTGGTAGTTGTTTTTATGGGTCTTTTTTAGTTTCATTTTTAGCATACTCTGCTTTTTTGCTTGGTTTCCTGTCTCAACATTTTGAAGAGTAAGACGCTTTCGATAACGTTTGACACCAAGACAACTACTTGTCCTTTCTGATAGAACTACTTTCAGGACTTGACCTTTATACTTGTTGATAGTCTTCATGACATTAATTATCTCTGGTGAGTCAACATCAGGATGGTTTAGCACCACAACTGGCTGGTTACGACGAGGGCATTTTATCAACTGATTCATTCTCAGAGGGACAAGCCGAAGACGTCTTGCTGTCAACAGATACGACATGTCAGAACTTGAACTGGTTTCTGACTGAGTTCTTGTTTTCCTCTTAGGAAGTTCTCTGAAGCTTGCTTGTTTCACCTTATTTTTGGGACCTAGTTGACTTTTTGAATAGGGTTTGCTTTGCTTATTCACACCACTGCTTTTCTGAAACGGTACACCAGTTTGTTTACTATTATTTTTAACACTTGCCTCTCGCTTTGGCCTTTGCCTGAGTGACAGACTTCGGGACTGAGCATTCGGTTCACTCTGATCAGGCAAACATGGCAAATAACTGCCAAGTGTCTCAGAAACACTAACAGGAACTGGGCGAGGCAGAAACATTTCATTGCAATATATAGGAGTTGATGTTTCACTCCTGCTTTCTATTCCATTTGATTTTTGAGTGCTAGTAGCATTCAGCACTCTGAGCATTGTCCCTTTGGGGATAAACACTGGAGTGGCAACATGGGAATTTTTAGTTACCCTGCTTTTAGATGTTCTTGCAAATGTAAGCAACTGATCTTTACTGTGTTCTTCACTACTAATCACACTGCTTCCACCATGCACTTGAGGCAAAGATGCAGACTGTTCCACTTCAGTGGCAGGAACAACTCTCTCACAGCTTGCTGAATCTTCTTGAGGGAAAAGCACCTTTTTACTAGAAGCTTGACATCTCAAAGGCATGGATTTCATGTTAGATTCAGCAGCAGACATGAGCTGAGCAATCTTTCTACACAGCAATGTTGCTGATTTCTTGTTGCATGTTGTGTCATCCCATCTGACACCCTCTGGAACGTTTTCAGCCCCAGAGCTAAGAGAAAACACAGACGAAATAACAGGTCCCTCAAAAGGGTTGCCTTTAGTTTCTATCTTTTGTAGTTCTAATGATTCCAGAAGAAGATTGTTCTTTTGACTTATGGTTTCAGCTCTCTTTTTGGCTCTAAAGCCAAAAGTCATGTCCTCACAAGGTGGCGTTTTAGTGACATGGAAGTTTTTTCCTGCTTCACAAGATGTAACAGATTTTTTATCAAAACCCTTACCAGCTAAATGTGTTTCTGTAGACCTGACTGGCAGACTCTTACATTCATCATCATCATCCCTCTTTAGAGGCAATGTATCCCTTTGTTTAAGGACTGCAGAAGAAGGGGAATTTTTGCCCTCCTGAACTGCCTCTACTGAAATGTTCTTGGAACTCTTCTCTTCAGAAACAGCAGCATATTTTGGAGGGGGTATATCCACACCTTCTTCAAAACAATACAAGTCATAACGTAAGTTATTTTTTCCATCTGCTTCCCACCTTGAAGATTTAAGATCACTTTTTTTTTCAGCACTATTCATCACCACAGATGGAGAACAAAGTTCTATAACACCTGAATGGACATCAATACCTTTCACCAAATGAAAGCATAATTTTGATGCATCTTCCCTCTGTATAGATACAGAGTTACAGTCTGAGAGTTGAGAATCAGAAAAACAAAGACATTCAGAATTATTGTCATATGTACCATCCAAATTAAACTGGTTACTAACACTAGATAATTTGTCTACATTCACTTCCATGGTTAGTAATTCATTTTGAGATACAGAAGATGTTTTTTTTCCTTCTGCAGATCGTTCTATACCTTGATTCTCAAGTTCCTCTTCAGCACCGTTCACAGATTTGTAAGTTGCTTCTTTCATAGGAATTAGTTTAAGAACCAGCTGTTGTGCTCCATTCACTATTTTAATCTCTACTATCTGAGCTAGACAGTTAGAAGGAACTACTAGTTCAGATGGTGCAATTACTGTTAAAGGCATCCCAGGTTGTAAAGGCTCTGTTTTTGGAGAATAAACCTCAACTTCAACACTCTGATTCTCACATACACTTATTTCAGATGACTCCAATATTGTTTTATCCTGGACTGATGCTGTGTTTACGCTACATTCTATGTCATGAGACAAACAGACTGTTTTAGTTACTTTATCCGGAATCTCACAAACCATATTTGAAGATGAATTTGAAAGTTCATTCTGAAAAGGGATTTTATCATATTTCTGCTTTTCAAATAAAGTGCTTTGACTCAGCTTCTTTTGCTTGTGGTTTATGATAGTATTTGACAGCCGTTTAGTGGGTGTTTCATGTACTCTTCTCGTATGTTTTACTATATAGTCATGTCTAACAGCACCGTATTCACAGTATTCACACTGATATGGAAAAGTTCCAGTGTGTTTCACCAAATGTCTCTGGAATTCTCCTTTGGTGTAGGATACGTAACTACAGTGGGAACAAAGAAACTTAATTTCTTCATGTTGACCTACATGCTTTTTATACTGCAAAGGATCCTTTGTTGAAAATCTACATTTATCACAGTAGTATTTACCTGGCAGAAAGTTTTTAACTTTAAATGTTTTCTGGGTTTTACTTGGGGATTTTTTTTCACATTTTTCGAAGTCTACAGCACTGGCACCCTCAGGAACAAAATGGAAAGCTGGTGGTGTAATATGACTGCACTTCTTGCAGATGAAATTTTTGTCTTCAGTCCACCCAAGCTTCTTATGCTTTTCTATATCTTGCACTGAAATTTTCTGAACACTTCTGCACTTTATACAGCTTATCAGTGACAACTTATTATTCTCAGCCTCAGTCCCTTGGTAACAACAGTTCTGGTCATCATCCCCTTTTGATGGATTTGTTTTATCCTCAGACGATTGCTTTGGGGATGTAGTTAAGGAATTATTTTTATCATTAACTTGGCCAGGGTACAATCTTGGTAAAATTTCCCTCATTTTTTTCAACTGCATTTCAGAAGACGTGACTCTGCACCAGTTTTCTCAAACACAGCAGCAACAGACAGAATGTTTTCTTGATATTAGTCTTGTGTATGCTGCTTATCAATCAATCATTCAGGCCAACAATCTGCAGAATATACACTTTAGAAGAAACGGTGCTCAAGGAACTGCATCCATATTATATTCCATGTTCTTAATTTTATTCAGTCAACTTGCAGCACTAAAGAATAAAAAGCAGAAGATTAAGTCAGTTACAATTCACTGATCTTTGAAATACAATCAACTAGTAATTGAACTATTAGTGGACTACAGCTGAATTACAGAGTGCAAGTCTACTGTTAATATAGCACTGATTGTATGTGCAGAATACAACCATTAACTCTAAGCAAAACATACCCAATCAAATAATCCTTTAACATTTGCTCTTATTCAAAATGTTCATAAATACATAGAAGTATCTGCTATGCATCAAAACCTAAAGAGTTCATGCTATTTCTTCCACGTCATGAAAAATTTTACATTTAAGCAATGTATTTATAAGCCTAACAAGACAGACACTTGGTAACAGAACTGAGCAGCAGAATATGATTTCAGTTCACATACAGCCCTTAACTCGAGAAAAGATATGAAACACTGGAGATGCCACTCATTTGTGAATCCTAGCAGTAAAAAGGAGAGTGACTACAATGGTTACTAGAAACACGCAACTATGAGTTTCTTTTTAACTATACGGATTTTGATGTTAGCATGGAAATTCCTTAAGCACAGAAGGAAGTTCTTTTCTAATCAGTGCCAACGTTTCAGATCCAAACAGTCTTGAACACTAATTCCTAACAAGGTGTGATTTATACTTCACATGTTCTCAAAGTAATAAAGTCAAAACAATCTGCGGCTGCAAAATTAATTACTTTCACTTCTATTAATATCACAGTGTAATCACTTCTACATATGTGGACAAGCATATAAATAATTCACTCCATCCTGATCATACATAATGTGTCAATCAAGCAAAATAAACAATGCAACCGAAGGCAGAGGGAGAATAGTATCAGTGTAAACCCACCACATTAACTTGTGCAGTATATTTGGCCCCACAGGTTCCAGCACTCATACTGCCTCTTTTCTGTATTTAACATGAACAAGATCTCAGCCTTTAAGCTTTTGCCAAGACTATGAGACCACTGTTATTTGGTAAATAAACAACTAAATTAGCCTTTTGAGACATACATAAAACAGGATAAAGTCCAAAGCTAACAGCAACAAGTAAAAGCTACTCAACATATTTCTTATTCAAACATTCTTACTTACAGGCATACTGTTGCACAGATCTGCATTCATGTATAGACCCTATTTCATGAGGTTATTTCTAGATTCCTTTAGATTTCAATACATCCTACAGAAGGCTTTTGCTTTTGAAATCCAGTTCCTCTCCAAGTCTATCTACAGACTTTAGCAGAAGGATGGCTGCACGCTTGTAAAACTCCTCAGTACGTAGTTCTTAGGACTGTAGTAATCTCATCTCATTGCACTGCAGACACCTGCACATCCCTATGTGAAAAACCTCTATATCCTGATGTGAAAAACAAATCAATGGCAGCTTCCCAGGAAGGAGGAAAGTATACATGACTACTGTATCATGATCTGAAGATTTTTTTTTTAAGCAATTCTAATGTTGGTAACATTATGCCCTCTATTATTCAGATTTTGAAGAGGAATGAAAAACAAACATTTCTGGTAGTCTCGGACAGACCATTCTTCCCCTGCTAATACCACTTCTCAGATTGAAGATTAATCTTGTTGACACACAAGGTGATGGTAGGCCTATGTTCAGGAAAACCACTGTTTTATTTCAGGAGAAAGGTAAGAGATCTTGATAAGCTCAAGATCCTGACAAAAGATGCTTTGAAGATTTCTATACAGTTTTAAGAAAGAACTAAAATTGTATTTGAAAGGAAAGGGTGAATTAGATCAATATTTGCCTTTTTTGCTGTTAACAACTATCCATCGATACTGAAACTGCACTCCATATGAACTGACCAAAAGATAAGCATAGAGCACTTTATGCCATCAACATCCTTGACCACAAAAAAAAAGTATTAAAGACATGGAGAGTTTTCTTGTATTTTTTAACACTGTAAACTTCACCTTAAGGGACAACATGAAAAAGGATCCACCACTTCTAAAGAGCAAGAAAGTACAAGAAACACTGTCAAACACTTCAAGAACGCTTCAATTTACCAGACAGATCTGGGTTGCTCAGTCCAAGAGGACACTAAAGAAATTTAACAGAGGTAATTCAAAGAAAAGGCTAGTAATCCTTCTAAACCTTCCTAACTCAAATAGCTTTATATATAAAAGTGAAAACAAATATGTATATAACCCCAAACCCAAGCTTTCATTCAGACCTGTGACAAATACCATGTTGCTAGAATCCAGGTTTCAAATGTTGTTGGAGTTACTGTGACTGCATTTCAGATGTGCGGTGGGTTGATCCTAGCCAACAGCCAAGCAGCCACACAGCTGCTCACTGGCTCCCCACCCCTCCCCGAGTAGGAAGGGGAGGGAACTGGAGAAAAAGAACAAAGCTTATGGGTAGGCACAAAGGCAGTTTAATAGGTGAAAGAGAGACAGGGAGGTGACGCAAAGGAAATCACTCACCACCTTCTACAAGCAGACCGATGCCTGGCCAGTCTCCAAGCAACAGCCATGTTGGAAGCCAACCCCCTTCTCCTCTTCTTCTTCCTCTACTTCCCGTTTTCATTGCTAAGCATGAAGTTATATGGTATGGATTATCCCCTTGACCAATTCTGGTCAGCTGCCCCAATCTCTTGCCCACCCCATGTCTACTCACTGCAGTGGAGGCAGAAAGGGAGGGGAAAAAAAACCCCTTGACATTGTGCAAACACTGTTCAGCAACAGGCAGAACACTGTTTTAGCCACAGATCCAGAACACAGCACTGTACAGGTTTCTATGAAGACATTTAACTACATCCAGGCCAGACACAGTACAAGGTGAAGAAGAACCGAATAACCAGGTAATGCTGAAGTGACACCACTGCTGTCTCCCTAGCTATTTTTTCACCAATCTTTCCTGAACACTGAATAGTTAACAAGAAAGGTTTTGATGCAAACAGTTCTACTTTATCATTATTTTGGATAAAACAAGCCCAAAAGTACATTGCAATTTTGTTCTTGTATTAAAAAAAAAATATTTGCTTTTTCTGGTTACTTCAGAGAAATGAGACCATCAATGTACACAGACAGGTGGTGCAATCCAGCATCTATTCACTCCACACAAGCCGGGGGAGGGGGGGGGGCACGGAGAGAGGGAGGGAAGCCAACACACATTCCCCTGAAGATTTGTTTTGATATTTAAAGGGTTAGCAGAGACATGCTTCAGAAGATTTAATTAAAAGATACATACTTGATTTTTCAAGTTACAATCAAATGCAGAGCACACAGACCAATCCAAAGATATCGTTAAAGGAAGATGTAAAAGTCTACATGGAGCCTGAGTGATAGACACAAGAACTGAATAGATGAAGAATGGGGTAAGAGATACTAGGAGCGTTAAAATCAATTCCAGTCACCGTCTTTACAGGAATGGATTCAGAAAAAGTTTGTGAAAATACTTTGAAATGCAATAAGGTACCTGAATTAGGAGAAATTAAAAAAAATTTAGTGGTAGTTTTCAAAAAAATTGGAAGCAAAAACTTAAAGGTACATGGAAAAAGGACGAGCCAAACTTTCTCATTCACTCCTTCTACCAAACACCTGCAATGCAGGGACATTAAAAAGTGGGGCATCTAATAAAAGGAAATATTCCCAACCTTCACGCAACACTAGTCTATCTTGAACCTTGCTGCTCAAGACACAGAGATCAACAGATCCGCAGGAGTCAAAAGGCATTCTAAACAGTGGGTGTCACATTTACATAGAGGTTAAGAAACAAAGACCAATTAAAACCAAGAAAGATAGGAAGAAACATACTCTGCAGCCTGACTATGCCAAATTCATCCAATACAAGGTTTTTTGCACTGCAGTAGGCTACAAACCACTATGCGGCCACAGTCAAACAGGAATTGCCAGTGTCTTCCCCATTATTCTATACTCCTGAAATTTACATTTACTTCAAATACACTAATACTTTGTTCATCATTTCAGAGAAACGTCTATTTTCCAGTGGTTTAGTTCCCTTTTTTATCTCAAATTACATGCTGCTATCAGTGGAATGGGTGTGATGAGTGGCATGCATTTATCATATGTGATCAAATAAATAAGACCTTTCTTCAGCAAAGCGCACACCTCTCACACTCTAAGTTCACAAACTGCATCCAACAATCAAGGCCCGCTTTGGTATTGAAAAGCCATAAGTCGCCTCCTACGAGAAAAGTTTAAACAGAATTGAAAGACACTGTGCATCACTGTATCAGGAAGATACAGTGTGTAAAATCTGAGTCTCTGTGAAAAACATAAATCTCTGTGCAAGCTTAAAATTACCTTGTCTGTATTCTACAGTTATATATATACGCCATATACGATCCACTTAACATTGACTGACTATCTCTGTTAAGCAGAGTTAACTGTTCTACTGATCCAACTCTGTAGCCACAATTATCAGTCATTAATTTTAGGCCTAATGACTGAGAGAGATCCAAAGTGCTTCACTCAAGTATAACATATTATAATAACAAAAAGAACTGATTTTGTATTAAAAACAAACTATTCAAAAACACCAAAGAAATTTTATCTACAATTATTTCTTCTTAAAAAGACATTTTGTTTCACAATAACAGCTAATCATACAGTCATAACACTTTTTGTATCTGAAATTATCATGGAAGTTCTTCCATCAACATGAATATGGAATGTCAATGCAGAGAATTAAGAAGAGCAAAGACCACGCACCAGGTTTTCAGAGCTTACTTTTATTACAAAATATACAGTTATTTCACTCTACAGAAAAAAAAAATCTAAATACATTCAAAATTTTTACTACTTATGATATAAAGTTATGCAAAATAACCATTAAATCACTCTTTTTAGAATGCATAGGTGAAAAAGTGCCCAATTTATTGACATTTATTGGCATTGTAAGAAGCCAAGTACATATATGGACTACACAGTATTCTACTGAAATGGAGGTCTGCTTCTCTGTGGCTCTAGGACCGAGGCCTAGCTTTATTTGCATCTGAAAGATACACATTTCTGACACATCATTCAATTGCTTGGTGGTCATCTTGCAATAAGCTAAGCAAGGCATTCTCAAATAACTACTGCACCGAAAGTAGTATTTTAGAGAGTGCTCAGAGATGTTTATACCATTGTTTATCATTACATGTATGATCAACTTTTAAATTTATGCTGCACATTGCATACAGTTTACAACCATTTTCAAAATCTCTCTGTATATGCAAAGTATACTGACTAGTATTTAACATTACCTTACTCTAAGCTTCAAGGCCCGTGAGCAAGAAAGCAAGGAATTATGGCACTGAAGAAAATGGGAGAGGAGGGAGGAGAGTCCCATTTAAAGTACATATCCCTCTCTGCCCAGTTCTCAAAGCACTCACGGAGATGCTAAAATTTAATTCCTGCTAAAATTAGCCACATACTATCTGTATGTCTAAGAAAAAAGGTCTTGTCTATAACCATTTACTGCAGTAACAATGCAGAACAGAATGCTGACAAAATCCTGTAAAATACCATTAATCATAAAAGAGACTTTTTTTCATTAAATATATATTTCAGGACACTTTGGCTACATCTGTGATAATACTGGATCATTCATTTAAAAGAAATCCAATTCATTTTATACATCTAAGTTATCTTAAACGTCCAATGTAATACTTTTTTATGATAGATTCTCCTGCAACAAAATTTAATGCAGGATTTAATTAAGCGAATCTTATGCCCAAATAGAACCCTCTAAATAATAGTTGTCTAAAGAACACAATTTAGATACAAGATACCGGATGTTCTATTTTGCTCAGTAATACAGTTACTAACCCGAAAGCTTCTTTTCTTCAGGAAAAAGTCCAAGACGACAAACCTGGACAACAGCTTTACAGTCCAGACGACTCTAAAGCAGCCTGATGGCGTCCACGAGACAGCAGCACCCGCCAGCCAACACCAAAAAATCTCATTTTCTTGGGCATCCAGCCCACCCACGCACAAGTGTTGCCGCCTCTCCGGGAAAAGAGGCCGCCCTCGCCCAGGGCCTGTCTCCGGAGGCCGAGCCCCGCCGCTGCTCAGGCGAAGGCGGCCGGCCGGGCGGCGGACCCTCCGCAGGCCGCGCAGTCCTCCGTCCGCCGTCGCCGCCGCCAGGGAGGCGGCTCCGGCGCGCCGTCACGCAGTGCCGCCGCCGGCCCGCAGGGGGCAGCACCGCGCGGCCCGGCGGGCCGCAGCCCGCGCTCGCCGCTGGGACCCCCAGCCCCCCACCCGCGCGGGCGGACAGCAGGCAGGGCAGCAGGCAAGGCAGCGGAAGGCAGCCGATAGCCGCGGCGCTGGCCCCGCTGGCACAGGCCGAGGGTGGGGGAGCCTTACCTGACTCGGAGAAGGCCGAGAAGACAAAAGGGCTGCCTCCCTCAGGGGCAGACCCCGCCAGCCGCCATCACTCCCCTTGTCTCCAGACGCACAAGAAACGCTGCGCTGATCCTCATCCTCCCCGGCCCGCAACTCCCACCCTCCCGCTCCGCCCTGAGGTACTTACCCCAGCGAGGCTGAGGGCGAGCCCCCCGCCGCCGCCGCCGCCGCCGCCTCAGCACAACCCCCCGCCCACCGCGGCGACGGAACTGACCTCAGCGGCCGCTGCGGCGCCGCGCCGCCCCATTGGCCAGCGCCGCACCGCCGCTCCCGCCGGCGGCGCCGTGTAGAGCTCTACTGAGGCGCCCCGGGCGCGGCGGCGGCGGCGCATGCGCGCTGCGGCGCCCGGCCCGGCGAGGGGCCCCGCGGGGAGGGCCCCGGCGCGGAGGTGACGCTTCGAGGAGCCGCAGGGAGCTCAGCCCCGCACCCGCGTGGGGACCTGTCACCCCTGTGGGACCCGGTACCACCCGGGGAACGCAGTACAAGCCGTGGGGGAAGAGGCTGGGCTGGTGTTGAAACACCTGCAAGATGGCAGGCGAGGGCATACGAAAAAGGTGCTCCTCAGGTTGCTGCCAGCTGGCCGTCGCGCAGGGATTGTGACAGGACAGCAGGCCGAGGGAAGAGCTGCCCTTCCCAATAATCTCTCTACATGCCTCCTGATACTATCTGTGTTATTAGTATACGGCATGGGCATACGTTTCACAGGGATTGCTCAGTGAAGTAGCATGACGACACAGGAATTGCATATTTTCAGATGCTTCCTATAAAATCCAAATGTCTTTTTAAATAAACTATTCTTAGTCAAGCTTGAGGGGAAAAAAGGGATTTTAACCATCCTCTAAAAGTACCTTTAACGTCACTGTAGTATCTAACCACTTTGCTTGAAAAGGGAACCATGTTTAATGTAGGGCCCAAAGTCTTTCCAGATGGCCTCTTTGAAATGGAGCTTTGTGGTATACGACTTCAAATTTATACTCTGTTTTGCTGATTGTTCTGTTAGCATGGATTCTGTGTGATAAGAGGAACCATGAGTAAGTTACATCTTCCTATCAATTCTGTACTAGAATGATGGGAAATAGGGCTTGAGCTATCCTTACCATTGGCGAGGTATGAACACGGATCTTCAGGGATCTCGGATTTTGGGATAGGCTCTTCGGGTCACAGGAAAGGGAAAGCTAAAGCTGTCAGACAGGGAACTATGGGAAAAAAGAATCTTCTCAACTATGAATTTTTTAGTTCCAAAATGAGATGTTGCCCTCAGAGTCTGTTACACCTTTTGATCAGCGGTGTAAGAAAACACTGTCAACAGTGGCGTTTGAAACATAGTTTATTGAACATTTTTTAAACTTGTGAAGAAGGTCTTCTGGCTGATAGAGCATGTTGGGATTTCTAGAAGGCTTTTGACAAAGGCTGTCAAAGAAACTAAGCAGTAATGGCATAAGATCAAATGTCTTGGTATGAATAACTGGTTAAAGATGGAGCACAGGGGGTGGGAGTGAGTGTGAGGTACTCGTAATACAGAGGTCACAGGTGCACTGCTGTAGCAATCTCTGCTTGGACCTGCTCAACATGCTCAGAAGCAGCTTGGAAAAGGAGCTGGACACTCAAGTGACAGCCTTCTGATGATAACAAGCTACTCGAGGTCTTAAGGACAAAAGCCTGCTGAAGATCTGCAGAAGGACCTTATGAGATTGAATAACTAGGCAGTAAAATGGCAGATTACATTCTGCATAGATAAAAGTGATGCACAGTGGGGAAGAAGATCCTAACTTCAGACTGATGAGCTCCAAGCTGACTAGTACTATGCAGGAGCAAAATCTTGGAATTACAATACATTTCTGTGAAAACCTCATTTCAGTGCTTAACAGAACTCAGAAAAACAAGCTGTATGCTGAAATTTTAAAAGTAACAGAGAACAAAGCATGCTTATGCGGTTGTCTAAATTCATTATTTGACCACATCTTGAAAGCTGTGCATGGTTCTCTCAGCTCAGGAAAGACAGAATAGTAGTGGAAGAGGTTCAATGAAAGGTAAAAAGGTTTATCAAAGGTGCTTTGCTCTCAACTTTCACGTAAGGAACAATTAAGTAAGGTTCTATTTGAAAAAAGATGACTATTGCTATAATAAAGGGCTAAAAATCATGAGTGTACATTGTAATGTAAAGTTATAGCTGGGAGTTTTGTATGTGGATCCTATGAAAGCCACCAGGGACAGTATGCACTTACTGATTTGTGTCATCTACGCTGCAAAGGTGATTATGTGGTGTTATGAAAATCCACTTCCCTAACATATCAATCAGTCTTTATAATACGAAAGCGTATTAACTTTGTTAATATATATTAGTTCACATTGTATGCTGCAATGTAATAAGGTAGTGGAAAGTTACTGGAGACTTTGGTTCATGCTCAAGTAAAACAAACTAAAGGACAGCCCAGCCCTGGAAATAAGGTCTTTGCTTCTTGGAAGCTTAGAGCTGTCTACAAAGAATAAAGGATACCCATGGACAACCAAGAAAAAGCCAGCTTCCTAGCCCCTCTAACATTTCTTTGAAACCCTCCCAGTGTCATCTGGCATCATAGATAAGTAAGTCTAGCAAGACTGACTCCAGGGACGTCTGGATCAATAGACAAGCAGCAGGAAAGCTGCGGAAATACAGTTGCTTTGCAAAGTTTTACTATGATAGTAATTGGCAGTATGGGTCTTAGTAATTAGTCAAATCATGTCGTACCTGAATGGTTGAAGGGTGTAAGAACCCTGTGAAAAACCACATTAAGGGTGACCCAGTTTGGCTGGCACACCTCATGTGCATGAGTAAATATTTACCCTTTTACTTCTATACTGTTTCCTAGCCTCTCTCATCAGTCAGCACCGGCCACTTGCAGATTTTTGTAAGTGAGCTACATTTAGCAGATCTTTTTCTTCAAAACCAGAATAATTAGAAACATGCCTAAAATAAAATATGATGTTCTGTAACATAAGTAATAATTCCAGAAATAGTTTGCTAGTCAAAATGTTTTTTTCAGCTCATTTGTCTGTATCTGAAACAGTCCAGAGTGCGATAAATATACTTCATATCCGTTATCTGATACACAAAACTGATTAAGCACTTTTACTACTCTTTCTTAGATACGTGTAGCTAGCCTGCTCTGAAGTTAGAAAGGCAATTGCCTGTAACAAATGCAAATAGATTATTCAGTATTTAAATAAGGCCAGACTAAACAATGTTATCCAGAAGAGGCTTTGTTATGGAAAGCTTGATAGTCAATTTGCATCTTTCTCAGTGTTTTCCAGCTACATAAATTCAGTCCCTTCCTTGCGTTCAAAGCTACTGCATTTCCTTTCCCTGTCATGTGAATGCTGTCTTTGCAGAGATGAGTCAGACCTGGTCAGATCAGATCAAAGCTCCTCTTTCTTGCTTACTCTCCAGCCCTGAACCTATTTAGACTACCAGAGAGAGAGTAATTCTGCAGTTACCACCTTATCACTCCCCTTTTGTTTGCCATTTGCTAATCTTCTCTGGTGACCTCTGAATTCCCAGCTCTTGTGAGTGAAGTCTTTTGTTCCTTCTCAATTTGTCCTGTGACTCACCCACCCCGAAGTGCTAGTTAGGAGCTGAGTACCCTAAAGGGAGGGTCATCACTTAGTAACGGTAAGGGTTCTTACCTAGGTAGGAGATGCTGGTGGTAACATCACTGATTGGCAAACAGAAGCATCCTCCAAGCAAGTAGTCTATTTTGCTTCACAGTGGGTCCTAATTTCTACAGCAAAGAGATGATGCCCTTCCTGCATCCTTTGCACCATTGCTGTCCCCTGTGAGACTGGTCCTGTCATGCGCTGTGGGACACCCACGTACCAGGAATTCACCACAACTCCTCTGCTGCTTGTTCTGCTGTCAGCCTGCATTTCATTCTACTCTCTAACAAAATTATCTGACATGAAATGCTGATCCTGGCTTGTAGAGCCATGAGAGCCACAGGTAGACAGTTGCTGCTGTAGAGCTTCAGCTTTGCTGCTCAACTGCAAAACTATGAAACAGCTTTGTTTGGAGAAGGCCCAGGAGGAAAGAGAATAAGGAGGGTGAGTAAATGGGCTACAAGACTGATCAGGTGCTCTAGGAGCTTTTCTTGGAACAGTTTTGCTTTGTGTGTTACTAAATTTACAAGCCCCCCCAAACAGGTAAGAAAGCAATGTACTGGAAAACCTGAGAAAACCAACAGTGATAACTTAAGTTGAAAATGAAAAAGGCACTTCTTGGAGACATACAGAATTTCTCTCTGAGCCATTGCAGTACCTTCACATAACAGCTTCTCCTATCCCCCTTCAGGACGCTATCATAGCTATAGTCAGGTGGATATGGTTTTTCACTCTATAGGCTGCAATAATGCAATAGCATAGTCTGTTGAACCCTGGGAAGGGAGAGGAAAGAGCTGCTTTTGGGTATGCATTCTGTGAATGTACTTTGTTGATCTGAATTGTGTTGAGTGGAACATTTTGGCTTCAGGGTGAAAATATACTACTTTGTAAGCATTCAGAGCACTTAGAAAAGGAAAATGCAATCTTTATTTCCCAAAATGTGCAAGCATTTTGCATACAATGACAATACTCAGGATTTAAAATACCAGCAAAAGAAGCTTCAATTCTGAAAGTTTCCCAGCCCCTCATAATGCAGGCTTGGACTTGGGGACTGAAGGAACCAGCTTAGTTGTTGCTTTGCATTTCTGCAGCTGATCTTAATGCTGTGTGATACATTCCTGCTTCAAATGGCTAAGCAAATTGCATATGTTATATGATGCATTCTAGAGGTTTCTTTAGATACAGGTTGCTGCTAATTACCAGAGTGCTCCATCCTGCTATTTTGTTTGATTGAAGGACATTAGGACTATTAAGAAGTGTCGAGAGGGTAATTTTACATTATTATGTTAACTTCTGCATCTATATTTTTAAAAGCGTTACATGGCTATAGGATGCTCAGATTTTGCTGTACCAAGCATACCACTACTGGTTATCTATTGCTCTCTAGTGGCCAACATGTAGCCCTGCTGCTAAACTCTATAAAGATTGCCTTCATGTTTTGTTATCAGAGTGTATTACTGTAACATCATAAGCCTGTCTGCAGACATTCACCTTCAGTTTAATGAAATTTACACTTTGAGCCTTGGGGAAGAAAGAATACAAGTCTCTTGCTTTTTTCTGTCTGCTCTTGCTCCAACATTTCTAATATTTCTACCCACATCCCTACTTATCGGTGACTTCACCGGCTCACAGATAGTATTTTTTTGTCTCCACCCCAAAACGTACACAGACAAAGCCTTGCTCCCCTGTTCCTGAGCTACGTGGCAATGCCTCATTGTGCCTCTCGCCAAGCAAAACATGTTTTGATGGGCTAGTAGCAAGCAAGGCAGAACAGCTACTAGTTGGATTAATTTAGTTGTCACTCCTCCAGCAAATGACCAGGTTTTACAGTCTTACAGGGAACTCATTTATCAAGTTGTTTAATTTGGGAAACAGATTTATGCATGAGGGTGAAGGTTGTGGGCTCTGTGATCACATAAGCCTTATTCCCTTGGGAAATCAGGTTAACAGATGAAAGTTAAGGCGAAGAAGGGAGAAGCCAGCTGAGAGTACGGTCAGGGCAGAAACTGGAATGAGATTCTGAACTACCAGAGACAGGAGCTTCTGCAATAGCTTTTCAACAGACAGACTATGAGCAATCATTAATTTGGGGGTGACTTGGGCACTTTTGTGAAGGGCAGCACACAACAATTACCTGCAAGAAAGAGACTGAAGCTGAGCGAGAGCCCCATCGAGCACTGTGTTCCATGGTGGTGGCTGAGCTGAGAAAAGCCCCTGGGGTAAGTACCCAGGGACTTCCACTGTCAGTCAGTGCATCTCCAGTGGCAGCCCCCAGGAAAGAAGCCAACAGGTAGTGGCGGGGATCCCAGTGCACCCCCAAAGCTTCCTAAAGGAGAACGGGGAGGAAATACAAAGTGAGTGAAAGCAAAAATTAAAAGTAGATCATCTAGATTAAAACACACAGTTACAAGTGACCAGTTCTCCCTCACCACTTATTTTTGTGGCTTGTAGCTATTCCTTAAAAACATTTCAAATTATGTAACTTCCTTGCAACACTCTTAGTCAAGCAACAAAATGTGTTCTTGGTAAAGATGTGTCCTATAAACTGATACAGTAAGAGAATTCTGAAATACAGTCTTACATTTTACACAGAAATTAGAAAAAAAGTGCTTAGCCAGATATTAACATGTCTTAATACTCTTTTCAGGCTTTTCATATACAGTCTGCAGGTTCACTAAAATACCAATGATGTAGTATATTTTAAGTAGGATAAATAATCTTCTAGATATTTGTTTCACTTCCAGATATATACATGTGCAGTAACACAATCCATTACAACTGTATGGTGGTATAATCTGGGAAAAACAAACCTTGCAGTAATCCTGTTCTAACATCTCATGAAGACACAGTGCTTTCCTAGGAACCACTGCCATCAACACTGGCTTCTCAGGCTTAACTTCTCTGTTTCAGATTCTCTAGGGGAGTGTTCATACAAGGAAAAATATACCTGTCTGGGAGAAACAGGAGAGGCTTACCACACAGTGATGAGCAAACAGGTGGTAAAATCAGTGTGGGTGTTCTCTTACCTGAATTAGTGCTAGCTACTGTGTGATAACAAAACTACATATATTTTTCTTTAGAAATGAACTGTTTTCATACTTTTGTGAAAGCAGATTTGCCCCACTGCAGTAGGGGCCTCATTCCCCCAAGTTACCAAAATTTCAAAGGTGCCTTACACTTCTCTTTTTAGTATTGTAACTATTACAAGAGCTTTTTCAGATAATTAACTGTTCTGTGAAGCTTCTGTTTTGTCATCTATGAGGAAATTAAAGACAGGTGGAAGATCATCCCTGTTAAATGTATACATATTTAAACCCTGTTAAAGCTATAGAGGTCTTAAACAACATTCCTTTATTTAAAAGAATTTTACCTTGTGACTTTTTATAAAAGGATCCTAGTTTCATATTAAAGAAAATATTCAAGACTAATGTAAATGCAGAAGAAGACTGCTCAGTGTATGCCTTTTTCTTTAGAATAAATGAAGAAGGGCAAAAGAGGAGTTTGGGGCTGCTTTTGTTTTTCTCCAATAGCTCAGAAATTCAGGCCATCATTATTGCTTGTGGTTTACTTTTGTAACTATGGAGTTTAATTCCTGAAGAAGTAAAGGTGATGAATTAATAAAAGGAAATTGTTTTAGTCATTCTCAAGGTTCTAGAATTAGTAAACATGTGTTTCAGTCAAGCCTGAGAACTGCATTTTCTTTCTCCTGCTCAACATCCCAAACCACTAGAGCTGCTCTGTCAGAACAGAGCACTGATAATGGCATGAGACAGGGCTGTGCTTTAATGAAACACGAGCCTTTCAATACAACCCTGAGACACAATGTGATATCAAAACTGCCTCATTCTGGATCAAAATTACATTTAAGGGGCATCTTTTAATTTCTTATCTTAGAAAGGGTTGAGAAGATTAAAAGTTCATACAGTTTCTGGCTTAAATTTTTCCTGAACCTGTAGGTTGCTGGAAAGTATCTCAGACATCTGATAGTTAAGGGTGCCAACACTGCACCCATACAATTTAAGAGAGAAGAGTGTTGTTTTTAGGATAGTCTTCCAGCAAGCCTACTACTGTAGAACTTATTCCCCGTTTATCATTTGATGCAAAAGAGCCTGAATTTTAGAAAATGCTGCAGAATCACAGATTTTCCATACTTGAGACCCATGGGGTTTTAAAGTTTCCTGCTGCTATGACAACTTTAGCAATGAATGCATTTTAAATACCCCTTTGATGAGTCACAAGTGCCTATTAAACTCTCTTTGTGGTGAACTACCATTTCCATTCAAAGAGTCTCATTGTTCTTTTATAGTAATCATTCACTCTCTCCAGTCTAATATTAAGGAACAAAAAATAAATGTTTCAGATTTGTCCAATCACAAAAGAAAACTTACCAAATTGCTTGATCTTCAGACATAGTCCCAAGTGTAGTGAGAGGAGTTACTGCGTCACATTACCAAACAGCTCCAAAATAGAGCCTCAAAAATCTTGGATATTATACAAATCTGGAAAACAATTTGTTAAGCATCAAATACAACGTAATGAATACTATAAATTCCGGTTTATCATCTCTACTGTTTATCAGACATTAGATCTGATAAATACTATCACACTTGTTCCCTATATACTACAACTACAGATATTTTTATTTTAAATGTGCCCAGAAGAGAAAGGTGGTAAACAATAAATTATGTTTGATAAAGCTTTTGTAGTATAACCACTTTCAGCCCCACATACTTGAAGTTACTCTCTCCCCTTTGGAACTTTAAACCTTCTTAGTTCTATAGACAAACTCAAAAGGCCAAACATAATTGGTGCCATGCAAGAGTTTGGATGAGTAATTGAGGGAGTGTCAGGCTTCAATATTTAGCTGCCTAAGTCTAGTTTGATGGCATCAGTCTGGTCAGTTCAGAGAACAGCAGAGGAGAACCATGCTGGCAGAATATTAGATATCTGGAGACTCCTGTTTGAGGACTGATATACCTCATTTCTTTTGCAGCTTTTACAAGCTACATTGGAAGGAAATAGATTTGAGCAGCTTATGATGGGGAGAGACCTAGATACAAATGTATTCTGAAATTTTATTACTTTTTTACATATGTTTAGTCTTGTAATCATCACTGAGAAAAATGTGCACAGTTGTAGAAAGGGTTTCTGGGTTTAAATAAGTCAGTTAATTGACTTTGAACAGATAATGGATGCAGCTAATCTTTTGAATACACCTAATGAGCTTATTTGGCTTTTTGAAGTCAATTTGATGTCTCAAAAGGCATCCTTAGTGATATTTTTAGTTGCAGTAAATAATTTCATAAAACAATGAGGTTTGCAACAGGGAAATCTTTGGTCAAATTAGAATTCCAAGACTAGAATACATTTCCTAGCAGCTGCAAAATGGTATTTTTTCAAGAAAAATATAGTCTTCTGTCTCCATTCCTGTAAACCATTCAACATAAAGGGAACCAACAATGAGATTCCAATGGAGATGCTCTTTATGCTGTTACTTTACTGTAGTGCATTTTATTCTGCACTGATATCTCTAAAACATGGCCCTGAGTTAAAATTGATTAATTTCATGAAGTCCTTAAAGTGAACTGTTCTTCTGCATAAGATTTTGAGTTTAGACATGTAACTTTAAACAGTCGTTTTACTCTAGAAGCAAAGCACTAGTCTGGTTTCATGTTATTACTGAGAGTTTGTGGGAGTCCTGCCTAAAAAAAACCCTAAAATTGTACAGCAGTATTCAACAACCACTGATTTATTTAAATTATTACTATTTTTGGCTATTAAGAGCTCTAAAAATGGTTTATTTAAGGTCTTTCAGTGTTTATGTATCTGAATGGCCCCAAGACCCCATCTACCTCTTCAGCTACCAAGAGAACTTTAAAGCCCTTACCGAGCACACATCACTGACTGACTTAATAACACAAAATGCTATATTGTTTGCTAGTACCTTTAACTATATTTCTTCAGAACTAAAATTTTGAAGTGCAGATGGCTCCCCCTCTTTCATTCTGTGTCACCCAACTTTAGAAATATTAAATTTATTTATTTCATTTATATTCCTATTTTCTTTATAACAGATGTCTATCAAGACACTTCATAACACAGTTAAAAACATCATGAGGTCTGTATTCAATTTTGTATTTAAAAGTCAGTCATTAACTGATCAAAACAAAATATGGAAGTATGACCTGTTCTTTTTATGCTCAGAAGTGGATTCCTTCCTCTCTGTCATCTTTATTCCAAGGTCCAAAGGCAGGATTGAAAATCCACTAAAGTTGTTAGAAGTCTTTCCATTGATTTTCACTTGGCTCACTGGTCAAGCTGCAGACAACCTAGATAATTATGTCAATGAACAACCTGAAACTCGTTGAATCTGCTTGTTTACAGAAGCCATGAAGCAGGTCAAAATTCTCATTTAGTCTCACTATACTGGATAGACCACTGATGAAACAGCACACTAGTAAAGGCAGATTTTAAAGGGACAGACCTGAAACAACCTGCTGTACAAGCGTCATTTAATTACCTTAGTTCTCTGATCTTAATTTACAACCTGCTACAAACGGAACATTTCAGGATTAACTTAATGCTATTTCTGTTCCCTGTCTTTGTTTTCAATTATTTTTGGCATTGGCAAAATGGATGCATGCACAAGATGTTGTAGAGTGCAGAGCAAAGACCTGTAAGCCTGAAGGCAGTTTTACCCCATCGGTAAGACTGTGTGGTCCTCTCAGACCGCCTAGGGAAATCCTTGCCTCCAGCTGTTTCACTCTGCCCAACAGCCCAATGCCTTTGCGTTGCACTTTTCTCCCAGACACATGCTTCTAGGTCTGAAGTCGGCAGGAATTGAACTGTCTCAGGTTTTTTCTTACTACCCCAACATCCATACATCTTTCTTAAAAGTGGATAGTCAGTTGAATTATTACATAGGTTATGTAAAATAAAGTGACTTTTAAAAGACATCACCAATGTTCGCTATGCTGGTGGCCACATCAGTTTAAATGAGTGTGTTCACAGGGTGAGTTTAAGCCTCCCTATGCAGAGGAAGAGACACCAAACTGCAGGATGAGCACAGCGAACAGCCAGGATGTGAGCAAAGCAAAGCTGGATATGAAGTAGGCACTGCATGGTGGGCACACCAGTTCTGAAACGCAAAATAACAAAGGATGAAAAGTCAAGCTACTATCTTTGCACATCATTTCTAAAAGAAACCATAATTCTCACACATGCATAAACCTAGATGAGAATTCAGGCAAGAGCCCCACTATGACAAACCATCACAGCTTTACTGTCCTCAGAGCAGTGGCCATTTACATCAGCTGTTAGTCCAGAAAGGTAACCCAAAACTTAAAATGGTAAATTCCTCTAGGGATCAGTACAGAAGCCTCATGTGGTTCTGGCTGATGTTCAACTCCAGGAATGTTATCATAGAATTTGCAACTAGTAAGTATGTTTGGTGGTCTATTCATAATCCCAGCATGATCTTCAATTTACACGATCTCTCATGAGAAAAAGACCAAGAATTATTACTCTGGTCCCTCCTTGCAGCACACATAAACAAAAATTCTTCTACTACAAATGTCACATCTGTCAGCACAAAATGAGATACTAATTATTTCAGTGTCAATTACCAAATATGCTTCTGTGTTTAGAATTCGTGATAATTTATTCTAATGTAATTTTTAAGAATCTATACAAATCATTTGAAATTTCTATTTGCTCTTGTATCAGCTGTTATACGGTTTGTAAGACATGCAAGAGAGGCTCTAGACATACTGCTGATTTTAGCAACGGAATGCTTGGATGCAAAATGAGCAGGCTCGCTGAAGCAGATGAATAAGCCTCTACAGAACACCCACACATTACAGTACTTTCCTCCATGCTACTGCAAGAACAGGAAGAGGAAAAACAAACTCAATAGAAAACAAAATTAATTCTCTTGCAATTGTTTGAATCAATATTCGAAGTGGCCTGAAAGCCTGAAAACTGTTAAATGGAAAAATATACTGGATTGATACTGTTGTATACCTCCACTGGAGTACTGCAAGTAGAGAAATGAGATACGGTCATAAAGACATTTAAATCCATCAAAAGCCTTTTTGCTACCTCTTTTTCTTCAGTGTATAATGGCACACACAATCTGAATCATGTATAATGTTGTTTCAGTGCACTGACTCTTATCTACCACCACCAGGACAAGAAACATTTCCTTTTTTCCTCCCTTCTCCCTATCCAAACATCACGTGATGTGCCTTCAAAATTGCTGATAGCCTTTTTCCCCAGGGAGGTTTCTCTAATGAATGTTTCGTATAATCAGCAAGCAGTTAATGACAAATTTTGGTCAGGACAGAAGGTGTTTGTCACGGAAGAAGACAGGACAAACAGGGAAAACACATTTGCTGCAGTTTCCAGCTCTGTGGCACTGACACAAGAGGCTCTTTTGCACAACAGAAGAGCATCTCTATCCTTAAGGGATTAAATGCATAAGATAGGTAATGACAGGAGAATTAGTGACAATATAGAATGTTGCACAGGTCTGTGAACTCTGAATCGCTTCATAGATGCCTGAATCTCAAAAACTGTTGCAGCATGACCAAGTGCAGTTTGTCAGATGACAGCATAAGTTTTGTAAAAAACAAGAATCCAGAAATTCAGGAAATTGCATACCTAGTACATTCCACATGGAATATACACGCTACTGAAGGAAGAGTGGATAGTCATGAAGGACTTCCAAGGAATGAGAAAAGCAAAGTGGGATCAGAATAAAGGATGACAGAGCTAACTTAACAGGAAAAAAAATTACTCATGAAAATTTCTTTGTGAGAAAAAGTATAAGGACATTTTATTTTTAAAAAACAACTGCATATGGTCTAAGGTAGAAATCTTAGGACTGCCTTGTGTCAAGAAAACCTTGTTGAATTAAAATATGTCTCTGAATAAAAAGAGGGGATATTAACCTTTTCTATTCAAATTAGGCATGGCTTTGAAGGAGAATTTAAATTGAGCAGTAGCCTGGAAGCTTTGATTTACATCAAATAATTGGATATGTACTTCCAACATGCAAAGCAGGCAGCAGCTGAAAATGATCTGAAACAAGGCAAGATTTTTAAAATTATCACTGAATTACTGGTAACAAAGGCCAGGAGTACTGGGAACAAAACCAAGAGTGAGAAAAGTATTAAAGATCAGGTGATTCACACAGGATAACTTTATACATAGAATAATGGCCTCTATGACTGCTACTACTATTCAGGGAAAAGATCCTTTCATTGGAATTGAGAGTTTTATTAAAATGTCAACTAAATGCTCAAGTGCTCAGGTCAGACAAACAAATCAAATGCCAGAAATGACAAAGAAAGGAATAGAGAACAGAACAGGGAACACTTTTTTTTTCTCCATATGAAACTCGTGTGCCTGCACCTTGGGTATTCCAGGATGTTACGACTCTCCCATCCCAGGGACTAGAATGGGTTCAGAGAAGGGCAACAGGCATGATCAGGGTCTGGACCAGCTCTGTGAGAAACAAGTGCTAGCATGAGAAAGAAACCTCTCAGGAGGGAATACAATAGAGGCCTCTGCAGCCATTAGCAACATGGAGAATAAATAGAGGACAATTGTTTTTTACAATCCAAGAGACAGGGGTATTATTCTCAAATAAAGCAAGCAGGCAGCAGATGCAGAACAAACGGCAGGAGGTGATCTTCCACACAATGAGGAGATAAACTGCAAAAATTCTAGTGATAGTGTTGTTCATTGTAAAAGTGTATATGGATTCAGTAAGTGGTTTCTGCTGTTGGTTGCTACAGGTTGCTGGGTTAGTAGGACCTTTGGCCTAACATGCCATTTTTATACTCTTGGGCTGCTGCAGTTATGTGCTTGTATCTTAAACAAATTTAATTTGTATTGTGCATCAGGTTGATACACAATACAAATGATCTTCCAATCTGTCAAAAAGAAAGGACAGGAGCAACACAGAGCTGTTGCTAGGGATCAGTAAACTATAATTCAATAATAAGCTATTGATGGTGATTTTACCATAGAAAACAGCAATAGTCATTTCTTACGTGAGAGCAGGTTTATTATGACATTAGCAGAAGGAATAAGTTAAAAAGTGATATAACAAGATTGTAACTTAGAAGTCCAGAGGCATTTGGGGTTTTTTAGCAAGCGGGAATTTAAGTTACCCATTGATATTTGGCTCAGATTTCAGAAAATAGCATAATTACTTTATAAATTCTATATAAGATGAATACCTGTAATATTTTTTTATATTCTTCCTCCATAAAACAATTTTAGAATCCACAAGAACTGATCCAAAGCTTGAGACAGTTTGGTTGTGGACCTTGGATGTCAAAAAAGGTGGAAGCTTAGAGTCAGAGACAAGAAGTTCACTCATTAAGCATAGGAATGAACACCAGTGGTGTAAGTAGTCTTTAGGAAAGTAAGCGATGAATCAAGCGAGAAAAGCTCGATGAAAAGCTCTGTCCAACCAATCTTTTCAGATGTAGCAGTAGAATGACTGATGAGTGAGAACAATTAAGACAAACCTCTCTATCCTTTGAAAGTTCTCCAAGAAGACTTATAAAGACTGTAGTGATACTATAATGGTACCAGATGAAAAAAATCACTCCTTTGATTTTAGTGGGATTGAAGTGTGTCCTTCAAATGTTATTGTTCCTCTCTGTGTTTTCAATAACTGAATTCATTTCCTTGGCCAAACTACTTTATTGGAGGATTTATTGTTCGTATCGCCCGTCCATGCTGCACAGCAATCCCACACTGATTGCTCCTCAAGACAATTATGCTTCCTTAGCAAGGCTGTCAAGGCAATAGGTGGGGGGTGATGGATGGTGGGCAATATATTCAAAGGCTGATACAACCTACTTAGACTGAACATCTTGGGCTCCTTCTAGTGTCGACAGTTGGAGCTGGGGTCCTCTGGAAAATGGTTCAGAAGGAAGTGAAACTCCAATTTCACCACTTTGAATTTCTCTCTGGAGAGCTTATCTCTCTACACCTACTGTGCAGGGAGCTTGGGAAATCGGACTTATTATGCTAATATTGAGCTTTGGGTTACTACTCCCCTTTGAAGATCTGGCACTGTGTGCCATAAGCCTGCTGGATTTCACAGCAGCATCGCAAAGGCCCCCAAGAGCGCAGGCAGAGGATAACAGCAGAGGCCAGGTTCCACGCTGGGGTGTGAACACAAACCACAGAAGGTCAATGACTCATCAGTGCAGGAGGGCAGCCTTGGGAGCTGGGCAGAGCTGGTTTTAGGCCGTCACAAAGAGAACAGAGATGTATCTAACGTATGTAAAACATCCCATATACAGTGAGAACACAAAGAAGATAACAGGGAAGTGTAAATAACAGTCACAGTCCCTAAGAGACAACAAAGGAAGAGCAGAAATAAAAGAATTGCTCCAGCATCCTGTCTTCCAGTTACAGAGGAGTAATGTCTGAGTAATGTCACAGCTGCTATGTCCCTTACCTTTAGTAGAGAAGAAGCACTTTCTGATTTGCCACCCCCCACTTTTTGCTCCTGTGATCCAGCAGTTATATGTAAAGAGTTATCTTTTATCAAATAATCAGGGTAAGTAAAGCATGGTAAGTAAAGTAAGGCTAAGTAAAGTATGTTGTAGAGCAGTTTGTGTCTCTCTGTTTTCTGCTCCAAATTTCCCACAGGACAGTGTGATTTATAACTGCACTGATTTATTACCAAACTGGTGTAAAATAGGGTGCAACAGTCATGCCGGTGTGCATGCATTGGAAATGCTTAACAGTTAAACACTGAAATTAAAATTATGAGATGGCAAAGTGAACTGTGAAGAGGAGAGAGACAAAGATAAACCAATGACTTAATGAATCTCACTAGTTTTTTCATAGTGTTTAAAAAACTGACACTTGGACACACACAAAAAAATCATTTCCAGAGTGGATAACTGGATTCTACCTATCCAATGTACAACAGTCACCAATGAATGACTGCTGAGCTGTGAAACTGTCGCTGTATTCCTTCATAGATGGAATATGCCATAGATAGTTCATCCCTTTGCTGAGTGGACTGAATTTTGTTCCGTGCCTAAAAGGCTTCATATGTATCATGGAAAAGCCTTCCTGATGAAGTAAAGTGAACCTTATTTCCTCCTGTATGACTATTCTCTCTATGACAGTAGAGCAAAATATTCAGACACTTCTTGAACCATGACTCTCTTCAAGAGCTTGAGTAGCTAAGCTCCTAGAAATTTCCTACACACCCTCCTTTGCAGCACCCATCATTATTTCCCTAGTTATTTTCTTAAGGTTGTTTCTGGCACTATGCCTGATGTACAGCTAGAAGCTTGCTTCATTAGAAGTTATACTATTATTACAGCACCTTTCAAAGATAGGATCTGGAGTTCAGTCATCACAATGCTGATATCACCCTGAAGTAGGTGACTCCCATATTGTCTGTTCTCAGCTAAGAGCCAGTGATGCACTGCATGGATGAATCTCATTTGCATGTTTGTATTAAGGATGCTTGTCAAATACGGAAACTTTATAGGTCATCAGGTACACACACTTTGCACTGGAGTACAAGTTGGGGAACATTTACTTCTTCAGTAAGAACCAACGTAACAGAACAACCAAGTGCAGGATGTATCTGCCAAAATGACCTCTGTTTGTTGAAAGAGATGAGATGGTCCGTAGTTTAGGGAAGGGGTGTCAGAGCAATCTCCAAGTATGTCAGAGATGAATAAGGAGAACTTCAAGAAAGGGATCGAAAAAGGAGATTTCTTCTGATAAATGTAACCTTTGACATAAACCTAGATGAAGAGAGAAGTTCCTGACTCTGTGGGCCAGCAAAGAGCCTACAATAGGTTGGCTGATTGCAGGCAGATTTTAGATTTATTTTTTTGTATAAAAAGATTAAAGTGCAGCTTTCTTTCATTTTTTCACTGATGCCTTTTACAACCACTTGTAACTATGTAGCTGTCCTGGCTGGTTGAGATGTTGTAAATAAATACTTTCCACTCCACTTATCTTAACCTAAATCAAGTGCAATGGGATGTCAGCCCTTGGATAATATTACACAACTTTAGTCCCGCGGTGGTTATATTCCTTAGAAGTAGGAAACTGGAATTTTCAGTGAGGAAAATATGTCCCAACAGACTGTTCTGGGATATGAAATGGTACTAGGATGTTTTTCACAAAAGCTGCTCAAGCCAGTTTGAGATCTAGGATCACATGGGTCAAGACAGACATTTCTTCTGATGATTAGCTGAAGCTCTCCGGGCTGGCGTAACACACTGAGGACTGTGCCTGACACCCAGCAGTCCCTAGGGTATATTTAGCAATTGTCAGTTCTTCGTACAGCTTAGCACACTTTATCCATTCATTGTGAGAAAGCATTAAGAATTCTTCTACTGCCTTCTATATAGTAATCATTATTATACTCATTACCTAGTTAATTGCAGTAAGCAGTCATGATTTTAATACTTACCATGTCACCTCTTTAAAAGAAGTCCATATAAGCATTAAATAATACAGCTACTTAGTAACAGCAATGGAAATGGTATTCAGATATCTAATGAAATTACACTGCTCTCTAAGCCCACAATGTTAAAATGCAACACAAAGCAGAATAACTAATGGGAATGTAGGCAAAAAACTTGTTACGTTTAAATTAAGGGACGGCTCTTGTAGCTCCAGATAGACTAAAACCATACAAAAATGTAAACCCAAGCTTCTTGTTTTAGGTGGAACTACAACCTGAATTTAGCGTATAAATAAAAGAATAGAGCATGTGCCTCAACCACGGGTATATAAAAGAAAGAGAGTGGACAAAAGAAAATAAAAGAGCCAGCATGTTAAATTTAAATTACAGTTGTCTCATAATTCTAATGGTGAACAAACTAACTCAGAACAGAACAGAGTCTAAGAAACATCATGTTTAACTGTTTTCCTCTGGGTGAAAGAAAAGACTTCTTGGAAGAGAGGCAGTTAAATAGGACAAAATCCTTTCATATACTTCATATTGAAGAAAAAAAGAACCTAAGTTCCAGTAATTCATAAGAAGAATACAGTAATACATTACAAACTGCGTGCTAATCAATAGGAAGAAAATACTTGAAAGGATAAAGGTCATATCTAGTCAATACAAAGCCAAATCTTTCTGGGCTTCATCTTATATTTTGAATAAAGTAAATACAATTTTATAAATGTGTCCCAGCTCACACTCTGTTGAAAAATGTCAGGAGAAATGGTGCAGAGTGGTAGTGGGCCATGAGGATGCTTCATGCCTGCACCTCTGCCACTGTGCTGCTGTGTCTTACTTCCACTGCAGGCTTTTTGGAGGACAGTGGGAGTCTGAACCCATGCTTTTTGTTCCCTGTCTTCGCATCTTTGCTTTGGTTTTATTGCTGTGCTGCTGCTCTGACAGATGCTGCCCAGCCCGCCTACCTCAGCAGCACAGGACCTAACAGACCCATGATGTGAGATGCAGTGCGCTATTAACAGACTCACTAAACTATTTTGTTATGGCTCCAGCTAAGATACTTGCTAAAAGCTTCTTGCCAGTGATAGACTGGAGTAGTGAAGGCTTCAAATGTATTACAGCTGTCAGCCAGCTGTAAATAACAACCAGTTGCATTCAATGAGTCAGACCAGTGCAAGAATAGAGCTTGAGGAATCTATTTTTGTTTGGAATAGAACCAAACCTTAACCATAATTCTGTCCAAATGATCAAACTGAAGCTGCAGTATATTTGAAAAAGAAATTAGGATTGCTATTAAATAAAGATTGAATATTGAAAACCTTCTTGATGAGAACAAAATGTCAAATAAATGTGCATTTGCAATCAGGATGTAGCTGTGGAAAGTTGCCACAATTTATGTCACTGATTGAGGTGTGGGAAGTAAAACGGAGAATTCGAATACTTCCCCAAAGAGGAGACTGAAATGAGAAGTCAGTGTATCAGAATTCTTTTCCAGCAACCCCAAGCAACAAATCATGGCTCAAGCATGAGGCAAAATTTGCAGTTAATGACCGATGATTGAAAAACTGAAAAACAAATCTAAAACTAATGCAAAATGAAGCAGACACATAGAATGCACTATTTGCGGAAGATGGTCATGAAGATACAGACTAGTATCACAAGGGCTAACCCAAATGGCAGCTGTAGCAGCAGTCAGTTGATCTGCAGAGGCCAGGGATGTAATACTGAAGGGAGATTGTTCCTTTGCCCGGAGAGTTGCAGATACAGACTTCTTATCGATAGCATTCCTGACAAAGCAATACAACTTTTAAGAGACACCAAATTATATTTATAGTAATTAGAAAATGTAAATTACAGAGCCTGATGTTAGATTATCCTCCTAGATGTCAGATTTGTGATAACATGCCTGAGCTACTTCTGAAACTCCCAGACTCCTGGCAGGAAATGGGCTTGCCCTGGCAGCAGCAGGATGCCATGTGTTACCAGCTGTACTGGAGCCTGCTAAAATAACAGCAAAGTTTTTCAGATGGAATAGCTGACCTTCGGTTACTTTTATAGTGCTCTGTTAAAATGCCAGCTGGAAACATCAACCATCTGCTTTATTGCCAAATCCTCACCAGCTTCAATGAACACAGCAAGAAAAAAAACCTGAATGGGCATTTTTGGCTCATGTATATACCCAAGTGTCAATTTCTGCTACCAAAAGAGGTCAAAGTCAAGGCAGAAGTTAGAGTAATACGGCCTTCACATTTTACAGTTGAACTCCCCCATGAATATATCTACATTATAGTTTATTTTTTCATTTGCTAAATGCTGAAATCCTTCTATTGTTGGCAGGTTTGAACTTCGGTGAAATGGAGACTTTGTGTAGAAAGAAGTAGGTAACTTAGCAGAGGTACTGTTTCAACATCAGTGGAAACCAGGAAGTTAAAAGGGGCCATTTTTTTCTGAGCTTTGACAAGAGAGTTAAAATACATGGTTTTCCTTTCTTTAAAAGCTTGTTTGGAGAAGTGCCATCAGAACACATCTTTCTACATCATTCTTTACCAATAAATAAACATTTGCAGCATTTAATGCACTTAACAAAAAGGACTAGTTCCTCCAAACTGGAATTCAAGATGCCTTTTATTTTCCCAGACCTCCTACCCCCAGCCCATCTGGAACCCATTCTAGCTCTGTGTTCTGGAACATATAATACAGCTATTGATTAGCCATTTCTTAAAACAGCACCATATACAAGACAGTAGTAAGTGTCCCTTTCACATAAGGTTAGACATTTGCATGAACTGATTTTTCAGACTTAGGCAGGATGGATTTGGCCTTGTCATTTTCTTGGGTTTGGTTGTTAGCTTAATTTTTTTTCTCTAATGCCCCAATTCTTCTTCTGGAACCAGCAACACTCAGCGGGTTTGTTACACTGCAACACTCAGCTGAAATGCTGTAAAGCTGTCCAGGATTTCAATTTATTCAAGGGCAGTATTTTAGTTCACAATTGTATCTTTGACATTAGCAATACATCAAATGATGAGATTTACTTTCTTCTTAACAGGGAAAGATACTCTCTACCTGTCTGAAATCATTTCAGAATAGTAGAAGTTACTACTACGATTTGAGTCTTTCCTTTTTCATGACTTACATACAGCCTGTTTCCAAGCCCAGACTAGGCAGAGTTTCTCCACAGCCTTTGAAATCTAGTCCCTTTCTTGTCATAGGACTGTGGGTGGATTTGGCTAGAAAATGTCTCGATGATAGATACAGTTGTAGTGTAATTTCATTATGAAAATACACCAAAATTTTCTGCCTAGTATTCCTCCTCTTGTGGATCCCCGTTTGACAGCCAGGATTTTCAAACTACTATTAGCCTTGCCAGCAATGTGTTTTATTCAAATATTTCATCAGTTAAAGGGAATTTCATTTAGATAATGTGAGCAATGTGAAAGGTAGATCCCTTGTTAGACTCCCTTTTAAATAATTTCCTTGCAAGTCTCAAGACAATGAACCAATGTCTCCTGGACGTCACTTCCCTCTCTATTTCCAGCACAGCAACAAAACACAGAATTGCATGTATTAGTACCAGGAAGAATCATAAATGCTGACGTTTTGGGAAACTAAAATACCAAATCTGAGATCCACCAGCTGCTTTTTCCACAGAATGACAATGCAGTCTAGTTCAGAGCTATTTTCTAAAAGCTCAGCCTGCCATTCCTACAAATTAAAATATCTTAACACACTGCGCTTGTACCAGGTTTCTTGTAAATGGCCTGAATAATAATCACTCTTGGGACAATATCTCTGCTTAAATTATCCTTGTGTGCCATGGGTTGATTTCTCAGCATCGTAGTTCTCGTATTTCTGTGGTTGTTTACTTACTTTCCCTTTAGCAGAAAGGGAATGAGCATATGCTGTGGCCTCAATATGACACAGGAAGAGCATGTTTCAAAAACCACATGCATAATCTTTGTGGAGAACTCACACATGCTGCTATGAGGCACAGAAAGCTGGTTTCTTGCTAAATGTCACTATTTTGTCCCACAGAGCAAAAATAGAGAGGCAGGAGAAGGGAAGAGAACCGCGAGCAGTTGAAGCCTTCTCCTACATCCTTCTTCATTATTTTGCCATGCCAGAGGCAGGTAGCTGACCCACCTTGGGTAGGTGACCCAAGCTCAGGAAGAGTAATTGGCAAGATGACTTTCACAGACCTTGACTATGCAGATGATGCGGTAAATTGGAAGAACATCTGAAATACTTGAATACTTGACTGCAGACCGCTCTGGTGAGGTGATCTCATCTCCCCATTTCATCTCCTGAGATGAAACCAATTACATGCAGGTGCAACACTGCTCCTCCAAGCCCTGCAATCCCGCCCTCCCGTTTGGCATTCACACTCCTCGGCTACACCTGCCTCCGTATCGAGACTGAGCTGCAATACGTGTCCCACGGCTTTATCACATATAGCTGTGGCTGGTAAACTGATCAAGGAATGTTGCTGTCTTCTGAGGGCATTTAGCAACTGCTGAAAAGCCATCTCACTGCATCTTGTGCCTACGTTCAAAATGGCAATGGTATTAGTGTCAGTGCTGCATGAAGGGTGTGGTTCAGAGCAGAATTCAAAGCTTCCCAAAAACGTGCAGTGAAAAAGCACCAAAAGGAACAATGCACTGTCAAGTTACTCAAGCTTTTTGAGAGAATAATTAAAATTTTTGTTGATCCTCTGTCCTTGTGAGACCCCTGAACACTGACTGCAGTGTCTTAAAATTATGTATCTGTCTTTTTACAGCCTTTTGAAACTTCACAAGCCTCTGTCAGTCCCCCCGTGAGCCTCAGAGCGTGAGGACTCACCGTTTAAGAAGCACTGCCAGGAAAATTCCCCTTTTGATTATGTGCCTGGGGAACACAGAGGAATATTTTCCAGAATCACAGAATCACTAAGGTTGGAAAAGACCTGTAAGATCATCAAGTCCAACCATCAACCAACAAACACCACCATGCCCATTAAACCATCTCCCACAATGCCTCATCCACACGTTCCTTGAACACCTCCAGGGATGGTGACTCCGCCACCTCCCTGGGCAGTTTATTCCAGTGTCTCACCACTCTCTCAGTAAAGAAATTTTTCCTAATATCGAGTCTAAACCTCCCCTGGTGCAACTTGAGGCCATTTCCTCTTGTCCTGTCACTAGTCACTTGGGAGAAGAGACCAACACCCACCTCTCTGCAACCCCCTTTCAGGTAGTTGTGGAGAGTGATAAGGTCTCCCCTCAGCCTCCTCTTCTCCAGACTGAACAACCCCAGTTCCCTCAGCCGCTCCTCATAAGACTTGTGCTTCCAGATATACTCCAACAGATATACTCCAACACTGGCAATAAGCAGCTCAGAGCAGTGCAGGTACATCACACACTTCAGTAGCAACACTGTGCAAGCAGTGTCTGAAAAATGGGCTGAGGTCCCCCCCTGCAGTAGGACTCTTCTAATTCAGCCTAGTCCAGGTGGATTTGGGCACAGTGGTTGCTGCTCTCCTAGGAAACTTAGGGCTAAGACAACAGAAGAAATAAGGCAACATTTAATGTAGACAGCTGTGAGCCTGCATTTTAGCATGTTTTTCAAAATTATAACATTCAGGAGTCATTCTGTACCATTACACTGGCAACCACTTCACTTACCCAGGGCAAACTACCTTGGCATCTTGAGTGTTCAGGTTGTTAATTTTACAGAACAATCCCTTAACTTGCAGGAACTCAAGTATAAACATATAATACTGGATCTACAGAAGCTACCTCAAATGCTATGCTAAAATCAGTGCCAATTATTCTTGAAAAAAAAATTTGATTTGGTTCATTGTTTGAAATACTGTCTGACAGTAACACATAGAAACTTAAAGGAGACTGTGCAATCTTGTCATTGGGACTCTATGCACAAGGATCCTGGAACCGTTTTCCTCTCTCTTATGGGCTTGTTGGTTAACTTGAGCACATCACCTCATTGTTGGTCCTACGTCACCCACAAGAATGCCTGAAATATTAAGTCAGATACTGCCAGAAAAAGGAGCAGTGTGTAAGAAGGTTGCAGGTATCTTAATGCAGAAGACACTTCAATGAGAAACCATGTATTCTTATAGAAATTACAAATGTACCTGGATAGAGTTCCTCAGCTCCTCAAAGAGCCAGCTAATCCTGTGCATTGAGACATACCCCCAAATCTCAAGTTGAAAGTTTCAAAAATAACTAGCACAGGTAATAATTATTCTGCATATGGTGGACATCTGACAAACAAAAACAATGCAGTGGACAAAATCCCATTAAAACAAAGAAAATGCTCTGTAGCAAAACTTCTCTTGTACTATTTCTATTCCCTGCGTGACAGAAACATACTGTACCACCAAATGTCAAATGGGGATAAAAAGACTGAACTCCTCCAACTTTCTTTAGGGTATCTTTCAAAAATTAAACATGCATGGAGTGTTGTAATTTCTGATCACCCCCCAATACATAGGGAAGTACAGACATGAATGAAGATCTCCCCCAATCTACCCATGAAATTAAATAACAAATTTTTACATGATCAAGCATGTAACTCAAGGAAAGAAACAGTAAATATATGTTTAGAAACTAATTATAGCTACTTGTTGTTTTGACTGGCAATGGAACCAGTCTTGCAGTCACCTCTCTTCCTGTTCAAGCATGCAAGAGTAAAATTTTTGACAAACTTACTTAAACACTCTCTATAGTATAAGAAACATAAATAAACAAGTAAATGGGGGAGAATACTAACTCAATTGCATAAGGAGTCAAAACTTCCAATTGATATTGTATAGAGATATATACAGATATGCACGTATATTGATATATGGAGAGATATATGTATGTATGCATGTACATATATTTAAATAAGCCAGCATGCCAAATTGGTCACTATTAAAAATACACAAAATTATGAAGAAATCAGTTTTCTTAGAAAACTCTGCTACAAAACTAAGAATATGAGATGATAGGACAAATTAAGATAAGTGAGAAAATGTTTCTTGGGGCAAATAGCTTTATCAAGAAAGCTTATAGCTTGAGTTAAAAAGCTAAAAATAATAACTGGGGGTGGGGTGGGGTTTTTATATCTCTTTGAGAAATGACACTACCCTAATGCTTGCACAAAATTCAGTGCAAGACTGGCAGCTATAATGCCAATCAATAAAAAAGAAAAAAAAAATATTAAGCTTCTGACTTGTACTTTTGAAGAATGTTAGATATCATGAGCAATGAAGATCTAATACAGGATTTTTATTTAGAAGCAGAGATTCAGAAAAATAAAGTGACAGTCTGAAAAAGAATCAAATCAAACCTCTTTAACAGATACAGAATTCATATGTAATCACATCTATAATCTCAATTATAACCCATGCAGCTAAAGAAGATGGATTTGATTGTGATGGATTTGATTGAACACCACCATCACTGGAGGTGTTCAAGGAACGTGTGGACGTGGCATTGTGGGACATGGTTTAATGGGCATGGTCGTGTTGGGTTGATGGTTGGACTTGATGATCTTACAGGTCTTTTCCAGCCTTAATGATTCTGTGATTCTGTGATTCTGTGAAGAGTAACACATTCTGCTGTTTATTCATGGTTTAAACAGGGAATGCATAAAATGGAGCATGACATAATGCCAGAAACTGTCACAATAATGGCAAACCTACTGTTAGACCATCAAGCCTTCTTGAGCCAGGCTTCAAGACACACATATATGAGCCCACTCTAGTCATGTAGTTCTGTGGTTGCTCTAGTGTAACAGTTAACGACAAAAATAAAAGATTAACACCTCTTCTGAGAAACATATCTAATCCTGGACATGACATAACTCTGCTACTGTGGCACCTCACTAATTCAACTTGCTCCTCAGGTTAGATTTTTAATGAGGAGCAATGCTCCTTGGCACTTCTGCTTCCTAAAATACCATTCTTATTTTGCTGAACTAACAAAAGGCAGGCTACCCAAGAAATCAGACCAGTGATGTGTAGTATTGCTCTATAAATCAGCAGGTTTGCTCCTGGATTATCTAACAGGGGTCTGCAAAAGGCAGTAAAGAAAAATAAATGTATTTTCAGGATTAAATCCACTTCAAACAACTCTCCAGTGCTGGAAGAGAATATTTATGGGCTTGCAAATTGAAAATGGTATAGATGCTACAAGAAGATTTCACCATGAGACCTATCTTTGAAAGGCTGCGTGAAATCAGAAAGGAAGGATTGCAGTGCTTTATACACCTGTGGAGACACTACACTAGCTTGATACTAGAGTAGTCTTGGACTACAGTACAGGGTACCACATCTCCAAAACAGGCAATAGATCATGCATGTATGCCATCTGTAATTGTCCCGAATACAACCAGTGACTGGAGTAACGAGTTAGCAATTATAACTATGGGAATAATGACCGTGGCAACTATGACCACATTCCTCTTCCAGCTAATGGTATACTATGACAGGAAAGATGCTTTTTTTACGTGCTATAATAGTTAACATGAGGGATGTTTGGGGAATCTAAATACGCATGCTTTGAATTCAGGCATCTTTTGACCAGAGGCTACTAGCTAAAATGCATCCTGCTCCACACTGCTCCTGGATAATATATGAGTTAGGATTCCTGACTACTCATTAGGACAAAGATAGGCTGCATTTAAAGTAGAGAAGACAGGTCTTGTATTACTGTCTGTTGTTTGCTTAGAAATCTTTGGATTTTTCCATGTACACAGTTAGGGCTACTTCACAAGACATGCTCACTAGCAGTGCTGTTGTAGTGTCATCTCTTTCTGCTCATCTGTTATGACACCAGCAATCTCAATGATTGCTTGTTATCACAGGCTCATGATTTACAAGCCAGTATCTCATTCTCTCTCTCAAATTTAAGGTTTTTACACACCCAAAGACTGTAAACTACAGCCACAGCACAGTGTTAGCAAGATGTCTTGTTCCAACCAAGTATGCATGAGCAGGGAGTGCCTAGACTGGTCTTCAATACTTCACTTTGTATCTTGCACCCATCGTCTGTGTGCCACCACCAGCTGACATTTTGTTAGCTTATATTGGGAAGGAAAAGTATTGTGGGCAACCCAAGTGATCATGCTGGCTGGACAAGTTCTATTTTTAGCATGGGAGAGACTTGGCATCTCCAAAGACGAAAAACTCTGAAGTGAAAAAGGACACAGTCAGAAACACTGCACTTTTTGAAGAGCACTTGTGTCTTCACTGAATGAATGTCTTGCCTTTCCAGAGTTGCGTTTGAAACATGAAACATGGGTCATGGTGTCATGAGCTACGACAACAGAACATCTGGAAATCTTGCACATCTTCATCGCATGCACATCATTGATTTTCACTATGGAGTTATGAAAACATTTCTTTACTCCTGCCTTGCCAGTTTCTTTTACTTCCCCAGCAATCCAGCGTATCAAAAAAAATGGATTAATTAATTAATTAATGTTTTATCAGGGCAATACATATTGAGTATAATGCATCAATTACAAAAAACAGCAACCAGTACAGAAACATCCAGTCCTGTACTAACACAGTTTTATTCTCTAAACATCGTTTATGAGTAGTTTGTCCATTTTTACAATATTAATAAGCAATGCTACATTGGATTTCAATACAGATAGCTTACTTTAAAAGTATTCAAAATATATATATTCACCATGATGGCATACCTGTGGAGATGCAGTACTTCAAAAAGAAGTGAATAAGAGAAGTGAAATTATTACCAAAGTACCAGCTTAATCTATTATATACAGGAATAAGACTATCATCGTTTTGAGTGAGGTACCATTAAATGGACCACAGATGACTACGGATGTTTACACATTTCCATACTATAAGATGCAGCAAGGGCAAGGAATGGAGTCCAAAGGATATTTCTTCAACTATTTTTCAAATCAAGCTTGTAATACGTAATATTATCCTTTATTTCAATGTGTTGGACATGTTTCAGACAAGCTATGAAAGAAAGAAGTAGCAGTGGCTTACAGATTTCAGTTACTGAACACTATCCAGTGAAAATATACACATCATTCTTGTGCAGCTTTTACCTTAGGATTATCAACCCTAATATAATTAACGCCCAAAGCTCTAATTAATCTGTCATTCCTATTTGTATGGCGATGCAAATCCCCTCTCCCAGTGGGTCAGGATGCAGCATTCTTGCCACATAACCATTTTTCCCCATGTAAAACAAAAGTGTGTTCCCCCCAGTGTTGATCACTGATTTTATAGTGAATAAATCATAGTATCAGCCCTACCAGTGGGCTTCTGGGTATATACTAAGGAAGGGCACAAATGAAGAACAGTGTTTGTGACTGGCCAACTGCTCCTTTGCTAAGCATCAGGCCCACCCAGTTTATTATTTTCAGGATCAGGGAGGAATTATTCTCATCCACCTGCTTCCTCCTCTAGCAGACTGGCCTGAGCGTCAAGATTTCATCCCCTATGAAGCAGGGAGGGATTGAGATATGAGGTTTCTGCTTGTGAGTGGAGTGCTGCTGCTTTGCAGAAGGTAAAAGGACCCTCAGGGGCTGTGACTGACTTTATGAGATACATGGAAACTGTCACTGTAATCCATTGGCTTGCAGGATTTCAGGCCTTTCTGTTATCAGCCACTGGTCTGCTATAGCAATGGTCTCTGTATGGCTAATTACCCTCCAACATCCCCAGCTGAGGTGTAACAAGCAGACTGGTATTTTGTGAGACCTGAAAACAAGCTAGCTGACACTGCTGGATGAGACCAAAGTGAACTGTAAGGCATCAAGGAGAGGGCTGAGAATAAAGGAAAAGAGACAGGGTGAATTAAAAAACCCAAAGCCAGCGAACTGAGAGAGCCCTGAGAGCACTAACAGGCTTTAATTACCCAGACTGGCATCACCAGGGACCACAGCCCATGCACCCAGGATCTCCAGTTCAGCTCAGACCTGGGCATGCCATCCTTGCCCAAGCTGCCTTGTTAGGTGTGCCTGTCTCTGGTCCCGTCTCCTTTTGCTGCTCGCCAGACACCCGGGCTGGACCCCGGCCCTAGTTCATTGCTTGCTGCTTCTGCGACTGTCGATGGACCTTGTTACCCATCCCTGGCTCTGCCCCCCACCTTCAGCCCCAGCCCGTCACCCCAGGCACCCAGCTCCCATCCCTCACGGAGTGGCCCCGCTCGTGCTGCTCCCCGACAAACCTCCACAGGCTTGCGGAAAGGCAGCACCCGTCTGTAGAGAAGAAGCATCGCTAAGAACACTATAAGCTGGTAGAAGAGATCTGTAACAGGAAAGAAGTGATGGGGAAGTGAGATATAATCATAACAACATTATTACTTGCTTTTTCTAGACATTTCTAGTTTCTTGCAAACTAGGCTGTTTCCTTTGTTATTTTTAAGCAAAAAAAATGTGTAATGAAGACAGAACATAATGAAGCTTGTGATCATTACTGGGCCTACCATTCCTTATTTTATTTTAAAATTTTAGGTTTTTCTCGATCCAGACAAGACGAGAAGGCATTTATAATTAATTCCTGAGGTCAACAGGCAAGGGTATAAAAAGTTCCAGTGACTGGAATTCAAAGGTAGATGGGGTTTTTTTCCAAATAATACAGGGCTTAAAAAACTAATTACTGTATAACAGAAGGCAGGTTTGATTTGTCTACAGAGCAAAGGCATCTCTGCCAGAAATATTTCTATCACGTGATTGCAGAGTGCTGTTGTTTCAATGTAAGCCCATCTGCAAATACTGTGACTAATGAACTAGGGCAATTGCAATTATGTTTGAGGAAAGCTCTATTACCTGACAATTTTGTGGACAGTTTTTTCCCACCCCTCCACTATTTGTCCCCACCCATAACCAAGATACAAATTATAGTTTCAAAGCCACAAAGATAGACTATTTTTAATTTCACAAAATGTTCCAATTTATATAGTCTGGCAAATCTTCAATGTCAATAAAGAAAAATGCTCAGAAAGGGTAAGGAAGGGAAGACTATGTCTTTCTTTCTCACTTAGTTCTCGGAAGGTTTGGCACTGGGACACCATTAGTCTGTCCTTTTCACAAAACATATCATTTTTCTTCTTCCAAGTAGTCAATGGCAGTTTTTACAGTTCAGAGAACTCATAATTTAACTGGCAGAAAAAGACAATAATCTGCTGCAAGAACGAGAGTACATCTGAAGGTACGTTGATATAAGATTCAGTCATTTAATTTTGTTCATTCTTGTATAACTAGCCAAAAAAGTTTTCTTTTAATGCTATTACCTTAAGTAACTATATGTCCAGTGATCAAAATTAGCAGTCATCTCTCTAAAATAAATTATAGTATTGCGATTGGGAATCTATAATCAATACAAAAAGTTTATTTTCTTTCTATCCAGCTGTCTCTCTATTATTGGTAGTATTTTCAAAAATCAGAATTAATTTAAGACACTTCAAAAGCCTAATGATTAAATCTTCTTTTCCACCCTAACCGATTAACTCCAGCTAAAGGAGCTAGGGTGATATAAGCATTCCTTCAAAAGCCACTGTTTGCTGTGGGTAGACTCCCCTGGCCCAAGCATCCTGTCCAACAGCAGAGAACCAGCTTCCTTGGGGTCCCCTTGCATGCGGGGCGTAGAGCGACCCAGCACAGAAGCTAAAGGGACTCTTTCTTAGGTATCTTCAGGACAAGGGTATATACCTCTGCCTTTGTGCCAACTTTATTCTTACCTTAAACAGCTCCTCTCTTCACCTGTGAGGTTTCTACAACATGCATTTATAGGCAGAAACCAGAGCTCCTCCAAGTCCTCCCTTCCCCAGCTATCTCAGTAGCCTCTCTCTTTCCCAGTCCTTTTGAAACATCAGCGATCCTGCCTGTACAGGCTTCCAGGAGTCTCACCAGGCCCTCTCACACTGCCATTTGTACCAGCACTGCTGGAAACGCTTTTCCTGGTACGTTCTGGAATTACATTCGCCCTTTTCACGGCAACATAAAATGAGTGAGCAATACTTATTCTCTGATCCTGCTGGGGCTCATCACTCCCCTACATGCACATTCCTGTAAGAACAGAGAGCCAAACCCAGCCAAAAGAAGAAGGAAGGACATGATTACAAACCCAGTTCTCATCTCTTCTAAAACCAGATCAGCCTGATCACGTCATCCGCCCCAAAGGAAGGCCATGCCACCACTTGTCCATAAGGAAAATCCACCTGGACCAAGCAGAGATGCTTTTTTGTATAATAAATGAGTTTGCATTGATCATACGAGTCTGTCCTTCTGTCCCACTTTTACTCACAAGTCAGCACTATAATCCCACACAGAACACTGTTGATCAGGCCAACATAATGACACACAGGGCTGGTATGATAAGCGCAATACATATATATTCTCTCATACACACAGCGTTTAACACTGTCTTTTCAGATTGATTGATTTTTCACAGCAGTAGTAACAGCATACATCAAGTACCTTATGCTTACTGCATTTTTATATTGAGAAATGCAAAGTTTAAAAAACAACTCCAGGACCAGAGAAAAGTGCAGACATGAAATACATCCAGATCCACAAAATTGTTTCAAATTGAAACCGCACACTTTAACTGAGAGTGAGCTCCGTATTTTACACTCTGTAAAGGACAGAGCTATTGTTCACAATTACTGACTGGCCTCTAGCAAACTGCACACACTGCTCTGGGAACGCAACTCACCAGGCTGGGAAAACCAGGATTTTATAATTAAATTACAGCAGCTAGTAAAGAAAATACTTCATTGATTATTTACTGCTTTAATAGAAATGACATTAATGTAATATTAGAAAACTCTCTATTTGTATAATCAATATGTTACATAAATATATATATATACTGGATTCGGATTCTTCTCCATCCATAGCTGTGTACAGTGTTGCCTTTCATGGCTGTTGCTAAAATTCCTATTTGTTTCTAAACAAAATATATAAATAAAATACTTTTCATCCAGTTTAATTTTCATTAAATGCTGGTTTACTAGGTACATTACAGGTACAAGCATAGTAACATGGGAACGTTGCAGCTAAATCAGCCTGTATTATTTCAATTTGTGATGGTGAAACAAGAACCACATGCAAGTCTGTTTGAGCATGATAAGAACAGGAACAAACATTCAGTCCATGTTTTGCCCAAGACTGCCAGCATTTTAATAGTATGTGGCAGGCAAAATGCTACAGTGGAAGTGAGAACAGATGGGGAAAACCTTAATGCTTTCCTAGACTGCAGAACAATAACTGGATATTGTTCTTCAACTGTCACGAGGCTCTACGATGCACATATTATCTCACATTCAGCTGATAGGCAAAGAGATGAAAGGTAATATTTTAATTTAAACCACGACAGTTAAAATTATGACATTTGTGATATTAACTGCAAACGAGACCAGTACATCTTCCTTTATGAGCAGATATCATCAGCTATGAGATGCATGTACAATGGAATCAATGGGGAAAAATATGTTCCCCACTTCACCCAAATTTAAAGGTATTATGAATACAGAGAAGAGAGAGATCCTTTTCTGGAACACTTACAGAAAAAAAGTCCTGGGATTGAAAAATAATTGCCAAAGCAACAACTGTTGCAGTAAGACATTTATTGTGAAATACGTTCCCAATATCTGCACTTGCATTCCCAACTGCCAGCTCAACACAGCAAGATATGTCACCCCATATTATGAAAAAGGTTGCTCGTGTATGCGATATAATAAAAAATACAGCTTGTGTCTTAAAATCTATAGCAATATGTTACCAGATTTCTCACAAAGTTACTTGTGAGGCATGGCAGTTAGGGACATAAAAAAGACAACAGTCAGAGCCAGGCTTTGTCTGAAAAGCTTGCAGTCCTACAGACGGACATAGGTTAAGACAGGGGGACGCCAATCAGCGTTTCAAGCCTTCATAACAGCACCTTGTTAAAGAACTGTAGTGTGTGAAGTTTTATACAGTGTCTGTCAGCTTCCCAGAAATACTTTATGAAAGTATAATACTCTTTATGAAAGCTTTGAACCTCTGATGGTAGAGCTAGCTCTAAAAATACCATGTGGAAGAAGTCCTGCAGAGAGGAATAAAGGAAGAAAAGAAGCCAGAGAAAAGACTGGAGCCATTACTGGAGCAAGGAGAGCAAGGTGAGAGAGAAAATCAGACTATGAGATGGAGCTACGAGGGCCTTCAAGACAAAGATGAGACATTTAAACCAGCCGGTGGAAACGAGCAAAAAGGTGAAACAGTGGCAGGTGTAGCGGGGTGTTGTGTTTTGAGTGATGGGGAGTGGAGAAAGACAGTTCCCAGTGAGGCTGCAAGGAGAGAAGTTATAGCAAGGGAAGAAAGATACCTGAAGGACAGCAGGTACGGTTAACCTTTCAATAAAGGGTCTGTATTTAATTGTATGGAGAGAAGGAGCAGAAAGACATTCGCAGCCAAGTCAGGATGTAGAGGAGGGAGGAGTCCTTACTTCACGCGATGAGCCTGAGTGACAGGATGGAGCTGTTGTCAGCAGCAACGGAGACAGGCAGCAGTGAGAGGATTAAGGACAAGAAATAAGAAGCTTGGTGTCACCAGTGTTAAGCTTGAGCTGCCAGGGACTCATGCACTGCCATGCCAGGGCTGGTCTGCAGCACAGCACTGGACACACGACGCAAGGACAGGTGTGGATTCATGATTCACCAGTGAAAAACTAATAACTGAATTAATAGTCCAAGAAGTTGTCCAGGGTTAACACGTAAAAGAGTGAGTTGAGCACCACAGCACAAACTCCTTTCTTTCCTCCAGAACATTTGCTAGCTTTGGCCCAAGCCACACACTGGCTCTGAGGGCTGCCTGGATGCCATCCCAGCTACTTTCTGTTTTCCACTGCCTATTGCAAGGATCCTTTTCTACAGGGTAAAACAGTTTCTGCAGTATTTAAAGCACACACACATCTGTAAGGTCTTCACTAATGACCGGGAGGATGGTCCTTGCTTCACGTTAGACCCCTGTACCTCAGCTTCTTGAGTCTTTAAAAACTTGTCACTTCTTAGAGCTTTGGTATTTTTCCTCTACCATTTTCTTCTCTTCTATTTGTTTATTTTGCCAAATTAGCGGGAATCTTTGCACCTTAAACCTTTACTTTTCTGACCTGAGTTTTTGTATTCCTAGAATTTCAGTCTAAAAAATGTAAGAGCTTTTCTTCAAAAAAGTACACTGAGAATAATGTTAATAATTCTGCTGTGATCCATTTCCAACTACTTCTGGTTTATTTTCACTTAGGCTAATACAAGCAAGATTGATTTTGTTGCCTAACATGAGTCTTTTACTTTGCCTTATAATTGGAAATGGATCAGGTATTCAAAAGATATATAGGAAGACAAGTCACCTGTACCACATCTTATACATGAAATAATAAGAAAGTGTCAGTTACAAGAAAATTCATGAACATATTAAAAAAAAAAAAAGAATGCAGGTATGTATAGTAGGAAACTGTATTTTAGGCTATTCCTATAAGGCAGGGTTTATTAGCTAATAACTACTGCTGCCTTATTTTAAAAAAAAAAAAATAATTTGTAATAAATTAATGAAATAACAGAAGCAAATACTCAGAAAGAGAATAAAGCAAACTTGTTCCTCATTCAGTGAAATAAGATTACTGATGTTTCCATGTCTTAATCTGTCTTCTGGAGGGGTGCTTTTAAGACATGCAGCATATAACTAGGCATTAGCGAATGTAATCCTAACATTCGTCCCTGCAATACAAATTAGAAGATACCACTGTCCCATCCTTTCAGGATAACTTGAAAACCTGAATTAATTTAGAATTAACAAGTAATATTACATAGGGGAATACATTTGACAAAGCTGTCATTAATCTCTTCACTATGGACCAAGGCTAACCAGGCACTTCTCCATTTCAGCTATCCAAATATCACAGAAACTTTAAGGTTGGAAAAGACCTTTAAGATTATCAGGTCCAACTACCCAGAAGTTTATGGCTGGCAGCAACAGCTGTAGCACAGTTTAGGGGAGAAATCTTACACCTACCTGCAAACATCAACCAGCTCACGAGTTCTCATCACCTTCTGATCGCAGTAGGAACCAAGAAGTTTATGTCAGCAATTTATATAAAAGTATAGCAGATTTTAATTCCTGTACCAGGAAGAGAGATGGGTTGAAAGTGAGGATAATGCCAGGCAAGGAGAATAGGGTCACGCCTCGGTTGAGAGAAGTTTCTAGACTGCTGCCCACATGTGACCACGCTTAGATTCGACTAGGGTATAAATGGAGCCCCGCCGGAAGGCAAAAGAAGTCAGTTCTCGCTGGAGTGGGTGTGTGCGTGTGTGTGTGTGTGTGTGTGTGTGTGTCCGTCTGTCTGTCTGTCTGTCTCCTGTCAGGGACTCTCCCCTTGGGTTGGGATGCTGTCCAGGGAAACTCCTTGAGGTTGAGAGCCCTCATCTTACAGGTGAGTGAGTGTGCACATTTTGAATCCTTGTTTCTAAAGCCAGCTGGGCAGTCTCAATTCCTCATACATCATCCTGAACTTGTGGTTTACTGATGTTGTCAGTGTTGAATGAGTTTGATAAGCCTCCCTTCTAGTTAGTTTTCTGCTAAACAATGTTGCATTACATAAAGTTTATTTTTGAGTTTACCATCTGTCTAATTTGATTTTTGTGAGCCTCTGTGACATTTAAATTGGTGTGCATCTGCATCGTCACAGTTGGTGCTGTGATCTGTAAGGAATAACAGTTAACAGAAGTTATTGAGCAATTGTTTCAGAGAGGATGTCTCTGCTACTTCTTGGCTCCAGGAAACCAGGTGAACACTCCTGGGGGTACCAGGATCCCCCTGGGAACACTGTCGCAGAACATACAAACTCACCAGTCTTGCCTGGTAAGAAGGGCAGAAATTCCTAACACTGAGCCTAAGATCCCAGGAGACAATATAAGCAGGGATGAGCTTGGCAAATGAATGACTACCAGTTCAAAAACATCAAACCTATTGGAATAGCTCCCTGTCTCAGTAAAAAGGGATGTAGGCACAGACTAGAAATATTTTATATGTAATTGGCTCTACATCTAATATTGATTGCAGTGGGGAAGAGTAAATTCTGAATCTTGTCATTCTGAACAAGGACTCTCCCTGCAGACAGGCACTGATTAATGATACCATTCTTTGAAATCTGAACCACAGAGTCCTTCAGACTTCAAGGACACTTTAAACTGAATTTGTGTCCTTCCCAGTCCACTGAAGTCACTGTTTTGCTATGTCACATTTACCTGCAGAAGACTCTAGACTGTAACTGGCTGATATTTTTCATGTTTTCTCATTGCACATTGACATACCATTTGAAAAAAGTTGTATTTTTGAGCAGGAAATTTTGTAGGAAGGCAGTGGTCACTCTGATCATATATAAAGAAAAATCTGTGAACACTGGAGAACTGTATGTCTTTGTCATTGCTGTTTACACTTCTAAGCTATTTGCAGTTCACGTTTTTGACCTGATCCCATGATCTGTGTGTTGCAGTGGTACTCTACTAATGAGACTAAAATGTATTCTCATCAAAAAGATAAGTCAGCCTTTGACTTCTTTTAGAGAGAGATTGTCACAGCTGGAGCATTTTCATTGTCTAGGAACATTTATAAGTAGCTGAAGAACTTCCACATCCTCGATTACTTAACCAGATCCAAAGCGCAGATGACGATGAGTCCTGGAATCCTGATCACTGCAAAAAGCCTTCGAGGCCACTGCTAGGATGAACATTGGAAATCAGGGTCTCTAGCAAAGAGCCCCAGATAATGCCCAAGCTGATGTCCAAGCTTACACTTCCTTAAATTCATGGCAAGTAGATACAAGCAGGAGTATAACACCAGTTGTCTAATTGCTGTTTTCACTTAAAATTAAGGTTTTTCAGTTTTACTCTTTTTTAGGCATAATCCTTAAAGTAAAACTCCCAGGAAATCCATATACTTTCATGTCACCAGATCAAGTTGATCTGTCTGGTCTGTCTGCCCAGCTCCAGGACAGGAGCAGGAAGAGGTATGATATTGCAAGCAGAAAATCTAGTGCCAGAGACATTTCTTCCCCTGGCGTGCAAGGGAAATATTTCATAGACTCCATAGTAAACACTAACTTTCTGCTGAGCAGAAAGTAAAAAGACTTTAGACATTATAAGGTAATATATCAGGTTACAGAGGCTATAGCTTCCCAGCACACTCTTGTCTTGTGTGGTAGTTCTGCCACTGAAAAATCCCTTTCTCTACTTCTAAAGACAAAGCTCTCCATCCTCATCGTGGATGCAGTCAACCCTGACACTGTGTATGTTTGGGAACATGAGGAACAATCCTGATAGATGAAATATTTTTAGTTTTGTCTCCCTAGCTTGTAACAGATAAAATGGATAAAAACACTTAAGACCACCAACAATAAAATATCTGGCAGAGACCAGCAAGATTGGCTGCTGGTCATAATTTCTATAACCAAGTGAAAGAGAAAAAGTGTGATCAGCAAAATGGCTACTGAACCTGGCTAACTATTTTCATTGTAACTTCAGCTGGGGATGCACTGCATGTCCCGTCTATCTACCAAGCACATCCGTGCAGGCTATTAGCGCAATATAACCGAATCACAATTTAGGACCCTTGCCATGTACTATGGAGGTTGCAACCTCAAACTGTTAGAAGGACGAGTTTTAAAAGGATTATGGGGGGTGGGCAGCAGGGGGAAAGCGTGATACTGGGAAGAAGACAGGACTAAATAAAATAGGTTTCATGCAGAAAGAGCCAGTGGAGCAGATCCTGGTTTGAAACCTCCTATTTGAGCTCTTGACACTAGATGTCGTTGCTACTGCATCTCCTGGGGGACAGCTGGCTCCTGCTGCAGGGCTGCTCTAGTGCCTTGCTGGCATTTGCAATATTTGGAATATAAACCTTTTGTTCTTGTTGCTGTAAATACACTTGCCCTTTTCTTCAGCCTGTTTTTAGTACTACCATTTCAGACGCAGACTGATGCCTGAACAGAGAGGATCGGTCAGGAATAGAGGCTGTGGAGAAGCCTCGATTCCTTGGGAAACTCCCAGCACCCAGCAGGGATGTCACACATCTACAACTCTGCCCCTGTGTTACGTCTGTATATATAAAGATAGATGTCAATAGATATCTCCCTCTGTGTATGTTGCTGGCAGGAAGGCTGGAAGGGCCTCCTGTTGTTCCAGTTTCACACACACTGTTGATGGGGAGCCACAGGACAGCATCCTCTTCACACTCAGCATGCCTTGCATTTTTCTGTGAGAGTGATGAAGGACCTTCTTCAATTATATCAGCATTTCATTGGTCCCTGCTTTGTTCACATGGAGAGTTTAAAGATTTATCATCCTTCAGCGTGGTGCAAGGAATATTCCCTGTTCTCTCTCATGCTAACCCAGATGTAGCCGGAGGGGCTGGAAATAGTATACTAAGGTTGCGGCATGAAAAATGCTAGTAAATGAAAAACAGGAAACAATCCTACATGGATGGGAGGTGGAGCATCATGTTTATGAGAGGGCAAAATGGCATATTAGTGGAGCATCCAACTAGCCCAGTATCTTGTCACTAACAAAGTTTTTCTAAGAAGGTAGAAAACAGTGCTGCTTTTCATGATTAGAGAATCACTGATCTCCAGGAAATACTTCCATCGAATCTGCAAGAATTAGAGGTTGGCATTTGCTCCAATACAGAGGATTTATACCTTTAGAAACCCTGCTCTTATGAGCCATAAAACTCTCTTGAGGTATTTAATGATTCTTAAAAACAAGTAACTCAAGATTTGATTAACTAGATTTTTGTACCCTGCAAAGCATTGAAACATACTGCGGTTCTCACCCACCTTTTGAAGAATGCTTCAGTAGAAGGAGTTTCTTTAACTGACAGTGGTGCATTTCTAAACCCAAAGAATCTGAAAGAGCTTTTATTGTGTCCAGTTTTGGGCCACCTGCTACCAGAAAGATAGATGAGGCAGCCCAAAAGAGGGTCACCAAGATGGTCTGGGGCTGGAGCACCTGCCCTAAAAGGAGGAGCTGAGGGAGCTGGACTTCTTCAGCCTGAAGAAGAGATGGCTTCAAGGGGGGGCCTAATAGCAGCTTTCAAATTCACAAGCTGGGCTGAGATTCAGCTTCATGTTTGTGCAGCTGCCTTAGTTTCTGGATAGCCTGGCACATGAGATGGAGCAAGCTGCCTTCTGCTAGCACGGAAATGGAGTGCCACAAGTCCTTACTTCCCCTGTGCTTTTATCCCTCTCTCTGTGAAACAGGAATAACACAACTCCTTTTTTTCACCTTTGTCTATGTGGGCTGCAAGTTCTTTGCCTCTCACTATCAATGTGTGCAGTATCTAAAGCAGCTGATCTCAGTTAGGGCTTCGTATCACAATGGTGACACAGATAGATAGCCAAAATCATTGGAGTGCTCAGTTAAACCTCCAGGAGTGTTTTCAGAGGTTGAGGGCTGCCATCTGCAGTTTTTACCTATATTTTCAAGGATTAGGATTTTCAGAAATCAGATGTCACCAGAAGCTATTGTTCTCAGAGGCTGCTGCACCACTTGTAAGAAAAATTCCAAGTTATTTACCGTCTGTGCAACAGGCATAATCTATCAGACATCTCCATTTTCAAAGAAAGTGTATTGAGACATAAAGCAGCCATTCTTTGCTTTAACAGTCGATTTCTTAATTTCGCCTTTGGATAGCTTTTCCTAAAACTGTGGCAACCCCATTATCTCTTGTTAATTTTTCAGAAGGACTCTTTCTTTCATTAATTTATTAATGCTCCTTGATCTACAGACAGTACTAGCAGAAGAGTATTTTGGCAGCATCTCAAACTGTATCTTTAGTTCCATGTTTATTTTTATTCTCAAAATAATCCTTATGCCATAGTGTACATTTTTGTGTAACATTACATCGTTCCTAAAAAGGATTTTTTTCCTTTTGGTCCTATGATGCTACTGGGTTTGACGTTGATCCATATAAGGATGCAGTACATTAACTTTGCCAGATCTGAAGTACTGGCAGTCATCTTCACTCATTTCTGCAGCTAAGGGAAGGGATTTAGTAAACATCTCCACTACAGCCATGCACACAGCAACTTCTAACTGTTTCCAGAAAGATGCAAGAGAAGTCATCATGGGGACTCCTTTCTTTGCAGGAATGAATCAGCTTAACCAACAGGATTTGTTTCGTTAAACTCTAATTTGCTGTACAGATTCTGGTTTGCCAGAACAGAACATCATGGTAACACAGTTAAACAAACACTCATACTTCCCTCATCCCTAAACAAGATCCAGTGGCTGTCATTGCGAAGCTTTCTTCTGCTTCATTCAGAGTTGCCAAAGAATGCATTTTCAATGCAATGCAAAAGGCTGCATTTTCTTGTGCAGTTCCTGAGAGCGTAACACATCAGCCTGTGTAATGCTGCAGTATGACTGTAGGGAACTGTAGGGAACTATAGGAACAAGGCCAAGTGCCGGGTCCTGCACTTTGGCCACAACAACCCCATGCAACACTACAGGCTTGGGGATGAATGGCTGGAAAGCTGCCCCGCAGAAAAGGACCTGGGGATGTTGATTGACAGCTGAATAGGAGCCAGCAGTGTGCCCAGGTGGCCAAGAAGGCCAATGGCATCCTGGCCTGTATCAGAAACAGTGTGGCCAGCAGGAGCAGGGAGGTGATCGTGCCCATGTACTCGGAGCTAGTGAGGCCGCACCTCAAACACTGTGTTCAGTTTTGGGCCCCTCACTACAAGAAGGACATTGAGGTGCTGGAGCGTGTCCAGAGAAGGGCGACGAAGCTGGTGAGGGGTCTGGAGCACAAGTCTTATGAGGAGTGGCTGAGGGAACTGGCGTTGTTCAGCCTGGAGAAGAGGAGGCTGAGGGGAGACCTCATCGCTCTCTACAATTATCTGAAAGGGGGTTGCAGAGAGGTGGGTGTTGGTCTCTTCTCCCAAGTGACGAGTGATAGGACAAGAGGAAATGGCCCCAAGTTGTGCCAGGGGAGGTTTAGGCTGGATATTGGGAAAAAGTTCTTTACTGAGAGAGTGGTGAAGCACTGGAACAGGCTGCTCAGGGAGGTGGTGGAGTCACCCTCACTGGAGGTGTTCAAGGAACGTATGGATGTGGCATTGTGGGAGATGGTTTAGTGGGCATGGTGGTGTTGGGTTGATGGTTGGACTTGATGATCTTACAGGTCTTTTCCAACCTTAGTGATTCTGTGATTCTGTGGAACATGACTGACCTGACTTTAACACAGGGAAGAAATCCTGTGTTTTCAGCCTAATACACTTTGCTGCCAGAAGTACACCAGCAAGATAATTATATGCTTACTCAGGAGTGTCTACAGAAGCCACCGTTCCTGCAGAAAAGCCCTAGCCCAGTACATGGAAGGGAAACCAGTTCCCTCAGATTTAGACTGACCTCGTGGCAGAGCTGCTGCTTCCCAAGCATGGTCACTCAGTTCTGCGTTCTCGGCCCCTGCCTGGATCAGACACACTTCATGTTCTTGCATCGTCTGCATTTCTCAATCCCCTCACTTGCATACAGACAGTCTTGCTGGGCTGAAGTTAATATTGCATGACTGCTTTCTGAAGGAAAAATAAAAAAAACCCTCCTTTTGTTTTTAGACTATGGCACAGTTTCAGATGATCCTGGACTCGTTTCTACGTCGACTGACACTTGCCATTAATCTCTTAGATATGTAAAGAAAATGGTTCTAAAAAATTTCAAAAATCCTTTATCTCTGGTAGAATGGCCCTGGGAGTAAGCTGAAGCCCAAGTCAGAAGCAAGAGCTGTTTCTCCCTGGTGCTTGCTTGCCTGTCAGCATTGCCTCTGCCCACTCCCCCAGAGAAGTCAGGCTTTCTGGAATGTGGGAGGCGTATCAGATGGTGTCTGTCTACATCAAAGACCAAATAATGCTGTTACATAGAATGTAGAGGTGTTGTGGTTTGGTCCTTTTCAATAATTCTTCCTAGAAAATATGCCTTCACAGTCAGAATATACCTTTTTATAAATGCTACTTTAATAATGGCTACTCTTTCTTTAGGAAACCATAACCACCCTACTGTTTTCCTTCACTTGGGAAATTAAACATTTGTCTAAATAGAGGTGGTTTATGCTTAGAAGTCTTTCAGAGTGCTACGGTAGTGCTGCAACATATCCAGTCTTCAATATATTTCACTGGGTACAGACCAGCTCTATCATTTGAAAGTATTAGCATCTGTAGGCTAAGTATCACTGTTAGAAGACAATATATCATGCTGGATCTAACAGCCCAAGAGAGGCAAGGCTGCAGCAGCTCCATGTCCCCAGGTCCAACCAGTAGTGAGGCTGAAGATGTATTCCTAGTAGGCACATGCACACAGAGCACGTATATATGATGTATATACGTGCTCAGACACACAGATCACAGATACACAGAGCGCTCACATGAACACTAAGAACCCACAGGAAATCTGCCTTCCTTCCCCCTTCTTTTCAAGACTCTCCCCTCTTCTCTCAAGGCTCTTTCTCCACTGGCAAACCACAGCACTGTTAACTTTCACACCCCAAGTGTCTGTGCACAACTTGATCACCTATTCCTTTTCCCAAAACTGGAAAAACTGTAATGCCTGTTCCCACAAAATGTCCAAAGGAGTTGTTACATTTGACTACCTCTGTTTTTGCTAAAATGATTAATGCTGATTTCCAATTTAGTTTTATTAATGATACGTTGGGGCAGACTTGTTTTCTATTACTTAAATGTAAACAACCAATAAGTAAAGCATTTCCCTATTTTTAGGTTTTAGAAGAGACAAGTCATACTGCATTTTTAGACTTTGAACATGTGCCTGAAGCAAGCCATCACTGCATTCGGATTTCCTCAAAAATGGGGCTTTTGTGACTATAGTGTCCATCCATCCATGCATCCCTCTTGTAATTTGTGAGCCGTCGTCTAATATCAGTCAGGTTTGACAGAATTGTAGTCTCAAAGATAATTAGGTTCCTACAAGTTTCACCAGTTTTCATGAAACCTGTAGGAACATAGCGTCTTTGAGGGAGAGAAAAGCAACCTAAGTTAGTGTCCCTCAAGGAAAGGCCCCAATATAAACTCAACAGTTTTCTCTTCTGTTTGCCCTGCCAAAAGCCGAACAGCATCAACACAGCTCCATACTGGACACGGCTGTACTTAGGTAATGTATAAGAGAGGCTTTGTATGGAAATGATGGTTAGCTATTAAGTGAGGGTTACTGGAGGCATTATAGGTGGCAAGAATGTCACGGGGGACACAGCAGGAGAATGCTGATATAATATAGTGAGAGGAGTGTAGAAAGAGTACACAAAGCCTTAGAAATCAGGCATTATTAATTCCATCATTAATGTAATAAGTTGTTCTTCCGAGACTTTAGTGTGGAAAGCATCTCTTCTTTTTCCTAAAGAGACTAGGACCTCAATCTTGCCATTTGAGGAAACTTCTAATGTCTGAATTTCCACTTCAGTATACAAAAAGGGCTCTGTACTTGTGCTGTGTGAGCTGGGATGCCTCATGTAAAAGCAGAAGAAAAGAGCACTTTGAATGAGCAAGCTTGCCTAAAGTGTGCCTTGCTTCATTGCTTGTAGTCGTCTTATAGTCTTCTGACTGAAGTTAGTAACATGCACAGGTGTGTTGCCATAGAACTTCTGGCAAAAATTTGGTTAACCCAAATTTCAAAGGTCTTTTGGTACATAAAAAAATGAATAATTTAATATGAGTTTATCTGGAGTATTTCTTATGTGTGCACAAAAAGCATTCTGCACTAAAATCAAAATTGTGTGCTGATTCATGATTACAAGTTACTGCTTCTGCACTGCTGTGAATGAACAGCAGCAATGCTGTACACGGAGTTTGGCTAAGAACCATTAGGATGCTCTCTGAAATTACTAAGATGTCAGTTATGAAACAACATTGATGCTAAAGAAAGAAACCAAGGAGACTTGCAAAGCTTAGGAAGATGGGCTTATTAGTCAGAGGTGATTCATACACTGACTAATGTGAGATGTCGCTTGCACAGAACCGAATGTCTCTCCATACCTTGCAGTGCTGGAGGTCACGGGTGGTCTCCAGACAGTTACAGTCTTCCCCTTATATCAGAAAATATTCTTTTTAAACTGTGTTGATATTTTTTGACAATGCACAGTTCAAAACTATAGCTTAGCCTTCCCTAGGGTGTTGTGTCATTTTCCTGAACTCATGACTCTTTGGGAATTTGCTGTCTATACTCTTCGCTTTCTTCATTCTCCCATTTCTTGTCAGTATAAGAGAATAAAGAGGAGATCACAGGTACACAATGGACAATTGTGTCCTGGGGCATTTACAACACAAACAGCTGTTATAAGCTGGAATTTCACGTTTTGGAGGCAAGAGGATCTAGATGTACTAAATAACAAGATACTTCAGACTGCCAATGGGAAACTCGGAAAAACGCAAAGGCAATCTTTGGATGTATTAATCACAGTATTTCAAGCAGAGGCAGGAAAATATCAAAGTTATTGTGTGAAATTTTTCTGCTGTCTTCTCTGGGGTAATGCGTATCATTCCTATCATTCATATTTGAGAGGGACACAAACTGAAAGATGGCCAGGATGAGCCTGAATTTGGAGACCCTATCACATAAGGGTGTCTTGGCTTATTTAATCTGGCAAAGCAGCACTGAGAATTGATTTGATCATTGATTACAAATGCATCATTGCATTGCTACTAAAGGAAAATTCTGTCTAAGTGAGAGAAAAATTTGTCACTAATAATTATAGGCTCATAATAAATAGCTTTAGGGTAGAAAATTAGAAAAAAGCTCTGAATAAGAAGTAAGCTGAGCTTCTGAAACAGCCTTCCAGCTGCAACAGATGATGCAAAAAAGGTGTCAGGGCACAGAAAGTGCAGGTGGGAGATCCCCACGGGAGCTATCAGGGCAGGGCTTTGCCAGCCCAGGAGCAGGGCAGCTAGGGGCACCAGAGCAGCCCCAGGCATCAGGCACATCCCTGGGGATGGGGACAGACCAAGGCCAGGCCAGGCCAGCAGCCCACGGATGGGCCTGGCTCATGGGGGCCCATGGCTGGGCAAGGGAGCTGGAGACCAGCATCCTGCAGCATCACTGGGGCAGGGGCTGACGGCCCCAAGTGGGGTCTGAAATGGGGTCCTGGGCCATGGGCAGGGTGGGGCAGAGGCCCGGGGCGGGCTGGGAAGGGACTATCAGGCCTCTTGGTGCCCTCAGGGCCCCCACAAAAAAAAGCCACAACCTAGCTGTTATTAAATTGGGTTTTGAAAGTCATTAACTATACCGTGTCTATAATAGTAAAGGATTCTAATTGACGCACACAGGGTCATTTCCAGTCCTATATTCCTATGCAGTATGAAGAAATGGGGAGGAAAAAAGACTCCTAGGGTCAATTCTTCCCAAAATCAATGGAAAAGACTCACTAGCAGCTGGATCAGACACCTTAGAAGAAAAGCAGGCAAAAAATGGTGCCCACAGTAGATTTTCTGCTTTCAGAATGAGTTGCTCAAATGACAAAGATGGCTGGCAGGCGTTTGACAGTGCTGGGCACAGTCACTAGACTACACCTTGAGGACACAGACCACAGTCGGAGATGAGGTATGACATCTGCTGCCTTCCTAAAGCTTCCAAAGTCTGCTAGTCTCCTTGATGCAGAGGAGCAGTCATCTTCTGTTGACTCAACTCTAAACCTGTCTCTGGACATTAAAGTATCAGCACTTAGTGATCTGTCAATAAATTTCTCAACAGCTCAAATGATGCTATGCCAATTTTAGCACAGCCCCTGTCTGGAAGGTCCATTATCACCAGAAAGCCTTTCTTGGCACAGTTCATTCACTCCACTGGACCTGTACAACCACTAACTGTAGAGGGCCCTTGGTACTCCTCACCTGACATGGTTATTTTGGTCCATGTTGTTCATGTGAATAATATGTATGAGAAGGAGCACAGGAAATCTACTGGCCAGTGAAATCCTGTGAAAATGTTAATGAGAAATGAATGAACTGAATGTCCTGAAGGGGACATAACGGTGGCTCATGTAACTGTTTGCTCAAAAGCCTAGAGCTTTTGTTCTACAGCTCCACTCATTGCAAATTATAAGAAAAGACTCAAAAATACTGGTCTTTGTGACTCTAGAGGTTCACAGAAGACATGTAAAAACTATGACTATCAAAACCCCCTCTGTTAAGCCCACTTCTACTCTCCTGTGAAGGTACCTGGTTCTCTACATATTCAATACTGCAGTGTACTTGGCCATCTTCAGGGTTGTCACTGTCTTCCCAGTGCTGAGTCCTACAAAGCCTGATATGCTAAACAATGGCTTTTAGGCACTGAAGTTCATGGCTGGGAAGATATCATACCTATGAATTCATTGTTCTACGTCCAGAGAACCAGCATCTGAATGATTTAACAATTCCATCTCCCAGCAATGTTTTTAGACCATAAAACCTCAGTGTTCCTGAAATAACAACAGCCAAAAAAAAAAAAAAAAAGCTTTTAAAAAAAAAGCTTTTAGCACATAATTTATTGTGGTATAGTGGGACTCATAAACTGGGTGATTTTAAAAGTTTTTTTAAATCAGTACTGGGTGCCCTAGATTACGGGTGTTACATTAAGTTTAAATGTGCTGCCTGTGTAATTTGGATTGAAGAGTAGTAGGGAGAATGTGCTCTTAGTTGCTTTCCTACATGTGTGTAAGAGCTGGGTACAGCATAATGATGCAAGAATGGATGTTTCCAGGCAAAACTAACTGTTGATGCAAAGCCAAATGAAAGCCCATCCTTTGAATAATTTCGTTTTGATATTAAAGCAGCAAGAGTGAATTTACTCTAAGTTCCTTAAATGCTTTGTGGTGTGATGCTGTATCACAAGGCTCTGAGGTAAGTGCCCTCTGGGCTTCCTCCTTTTAAGTGAGTTCACCAAAACTAGGCTTTGACTGTTCAAATCTAAGTTGTATTAAAACATAGGTTGGATGCAACGTTACATAGATATTAATAAAGATTTCTTTATAACTCAGATGTGGTCATCAACTTTGTAAGAACACGTGCTGTTACTTACAATACCTTTTTGAATGAACTGGCCAGGTGTATGTACATGTACATCTTTGTGTCTCTGAATGCAATTAATATATGGTTTGCTAAAGGATAAATAGTGTGTTGCTAGAATTTGGTATCTATTGTGGGTTAACTAGAGTTATAATAGCTGACCCACATTGACCAGGGAGGGTTGGACTACACCATCTCAAGAGGTCCCTTCTAACCTTAACCATTCTGCTATTCTGTGATATTTTATTCAAGTATTATGTACAGAACGAAACATACTTACTATCAGCCATTTAGTGTTTTAAATATCATTAAACCCTTGGAAGCAGATTAACTGACATACACTACAAATATACATTAATGAAGTGCCTATAGATGCAGTCCCATTTCAAAGCACATTGCATGTTTGTTCAGTTTCGTCCACCTGCATCTCTCATCATTTGGCTCTTCATCTGTGCATCCTCAGTAGCGCCGTCCCTTGTCTATTTAAATCTCTGTGCACACCCACAGCTACATGCTGCCCTTTGAATTCCAATTCATGAGCAATTCACGTGAGGGAACACAACAGTAGTGTTTCCTTGTAATGAACATGGTCCCATGTTGAGATATAGGACTTTTCTTGTTGCAGCAGAGAGCTTGTCCCACTGTCCTTCAGTAACTGAAGACGGTCATACAAGCAAGTGTGAGCAGGTGACCTGGTTAGAAGGGAAAAATACTGACAGAAGAAAATGCCTGCTGTCCTGGGAATTAGGCATGTGAACCAGCACATCCTTGCTGGTGCAGCTGGCATCTTGAAGTACAGCTGGGTACCTGGAAAGCAGAGGTATCCTGAGCTACAATTGATAAGTGCAAAACCAAGAAACTGTAACAGCAACTTACCATCTAAAAAGGTGAAAAACAGTCTAAAAAAGGGGAAAAACATCCTGAGAAAGAGTCGGTAGCTGCTATTGGATCTTCAACTGCAAGAGCTATTAGTATGTGCTGCATGCGCAGTTTTTTCCCTTTCCTAAACAGGTCAGCACAAACTTTCTAAGAGATCTTGGACCCTCACCAGAGATGCCTGGCTGACTCCAAACCGAAGTGGATCATCTTCAAAGTGAGACTCTGCTGTTATTTTACTGGTCCCCCTCTGGGCCCGCTGGTGGGGTCCGTTTGGTTTCTCCTCCCACTTCTGGGATGGTTGGATCCCCTTCTGAGATTTGTTTAATGCGCTTGGTACTATGCATATATATAATTAATCAATCATAACCATATCCAGTGTTGTATTATTGAAGTTTGCTTCACTAGTAATAAGTTTGTACTAACTTGTAATATTACATATATATGCTTGATTGCTGCTATTATTGGGTGCTGCTATAGTTGGTTGTTGTTACACTATTGATCACTGCTTTAGTACTGATTGCTAATACTAATTTGTAATAGCCTGATATATATCTATTTCCTTTATTAATCATAGGTATACTTGCTAGTGGAGGTGTTTGTGGTATTGGTGGTAATCTGGAATAAAGTAGAGAAATATTACAGAATCCTACGAACCCACGGTCACAATCGCTATACACTTGCAGGCCGGGTGATCCTTTAGGTCATGACAGCAAGTATCCAGAAAATGGTAGATTAGAGAGCACAGCCAGTCATATCACGGACTTCCTGACTGATGAATAATGCCTGTAGTCTCAACAAATCCATTAAACCAAGAACCAGATAGAATCAAAAGCTATTTCTGCACTACTGGAGGCTTCTGCCCTGACATGCTATTTCTGGATGCAAAGCCACGTGGTGCACAGCCTTGTCTACATTCTGCTCAAGCCCAGAGTGGACTTTGAGAAACAAGTCAAAGCAGTTCAAGGATCAGCCTGGAACTCTGCGAGAAACAAAACGATGGTTGGGCCAGTTCCAAGATTTGAAAGGAATACTATAAAAAAACTTTAATGAAGGAAGACCAGTCCCGGATCCTGTAATAATGCAACCATATTGATGTAACTTTTCTCAGCATCATGGAATTTTAAATTATTATCCCATATACTCTGTTAAAAGTAGTGTTCAACTTCCATACTCTTTTTTCTATAAATATATGAATACAGCAAGAAAGTACTACCTTACCTTTATGAATCATTTCAGCTGGGAATACCATACTCCTGTGATGAGCAGGTCTTGGAAATTCTTGACATTTGTAGGAGATAACTTCTTGTCACAAGTACTCAGTGAGCCAACTGGGAAAGATGCCCTCCTAGAGTTGCTCTTTGTGAACAGAGAAGGACTCGTGGGAGATGCGATGGTAGGTGGCTGTGTTGGCCACAGTGGTCATGAAACGCTGCAGGACGGGATCTGGGGGTCAACAGCAGGCTCAACACGAGTCAGCAGTGTGCCCTGGCAGCCGAGAGGGCAACCTGCATCCTGGGGTGCATCAAACACAGCACAACCAGCTGGTCAAAAGAGGCGATTGTCCCGCTGTGTTGAGCACTGGTGCGGCCTCACCTTGAGTACTGTGTGCAGTTCTGGGCCCCACAATTTAAGAAGGATGTTCAGGTACTTGAATGCGTCCAGAGGAGAGCAACAAAGCTGGTGAAAGGGCTGGAAGGAAAGTCTCATGAGGAGTGGCTAACGAGTCTGGGCTTGCCTAGTTTGGAGAAAAGGAGGCTGAGGGGCGACCTCCTTGCTCTCTACAGCTCCTGAGGAGGGGAAGTGCAGAAGGAGGTGCTGATCTCTTCTCCCTGGTATCCAGTGATAGGATGCATGGGAATGGTTCAAACTGTGCCAGGGGAGGTTTTGACTGGACATTAGGAAGCATTTCTTTACTGAGAGGCTGGTCAAACACTGGAACAGGCTTGCCAGAGAGGTTGTCGATGCCCCAAGCCTGTCAGTGTCTAAGAGGCATTGGGACAATGCCCTTAATAACATGCTTTAACTTTGGCTCAGCCCTCAGGTGCTCAGGCAGTTGGACTAGGTGATCGTTGTAGGTCCCTTCCAGCTGAAAACACTCTGTGCTACGCTATGCTGTGCTATGCTGTGCTATGCTATACACATGGGCTGCCCAGGGAGATTGTGGAGTCTCCAACCTTCGAAAGTCATCTGGGCACGGTCCTGGGCAGCCTGCTCTAGGTGGCTGTGCTTGAGCAGGGGCATTGCACCAGGTGAACTTGGGGCAAACCATCCCCTGGGAGGCTGACAGCATTGCCCCGGGGCGACCCCTGAGCAGGTGGACATCACAGTCTCCAAGTGGTGAGCCCTCTGCACGGGGAACAAGCAGCACAAGTGTGGAGCGGGGCTCTGGATGCTCTGCTTGCTGCACCGGTGGGAGGCTTGGGCACGAGCCAATGCAGAGCAGCAGCTTGAGAGCTGGAGGCACAGCTAGGGCAGGCGCAGGAGGGAGGAGTGTCCTGCAGCACCAGGCACCTGCCCCCCTGCACCCCCTCATCATCATTCGGAAACAGAGTCTCTTTTGGAACACTGATGTCTCACCACCACAGCAAGGACAGAGGCCCTGCCACGGAGAGGCCCCATCCCGCCACAGGGATAGACGCCATCATCCCCCATCAGTGTCACGAAGGCACCGAGAGCACAGTCACGTCTACAAGCACAAAGGCCGGCACAAGGGAGCCGACCCATCTCACAGGGTGGCAGAGCAGGAGTCAAACATCCACAGGCCACGTCACCTTCTCTCACACGTGCACGCTTTGAATTCCTTTGGGTGGCCTGCCTACCGTCACAGGCAGAGAGAGCAAAGACATGTTCCCTCCACTTGGGACCTCAGGTCCCCACCACCTCCACAAGAGAGACTCAGCACAGAAAGAGACTTCAGGGCATGCTCCCACTTTTTGCCTCCAGAAAGCTTCGCACAGGAGGCGCATCGGATGTACGGTTCTGCACCTGCTGAACTGACAGCAACATGGCAGCCGTGTCAGTCTTGGCACATATGCAGCAAGGCTAAAGAAAGCTTTTGAGGTGTCCGGGTCTCGAGGCGTGCACTCGTGCAGTACAGGCCACGTTTCTGGGAGGCATGATCCGCAGCAGAGCGCTCCAGCGTGGTGTACAGGGGGGTCTCCTGAACCGGGCAAACCTGAGGGGAGCCGCGAGATGCGGGCTCTGGCGTGGCCTCTCCAGCCCCCTCGCTTGCCCTCGCGGGGGGCAGGTTTGTAGCTGGAGACAGGAGCCGCGGGATCATTTCCACTGGCACCGGAGACACGGTTTGCATTTGGCCTGATCGTCAGGGTTTGCAGGGCTAAGTCCTGCCCCGGCAGGAGGAATCCAAGAGGAGAAGAGGGAGGAGGAGTTTTGTCTCTGCCCAGGGGCTCGTATCTCCTCGTTTCAAGACCCCTCAGAGTCAGGCCACCTGGCCCAGAAGACTTTGCGCCTCCCTACGTACGTCAGGGACATCCACCTACAGTCCCCATTTTAATTCCAATTACCGTTTTGGGGGTGTCCGCCCGCTTTGTCAAGAGAGCTCCTGGGAGCTCGCTCCTGCCGGCAGGGTTTGTACTTGGTGTGATGCCCAGGACCCGCTGAGCGGGGCGGTGGGGACGAAGGGTGGGGCTTGCCGGCTGGGGGATGCTGCTCTGGTGGCTGTGACAGCACAGGGGACGGGTCACAATGGGAGCTGTCCCCAGGGACATCATCAGGCAGCCGCGCTGCAGTTCCACTTGGGCGATCGGTGAGTGCAGCATGCAGGGGGAAGGCTGGGCTGGATGGGGGACGGGGCAGGTGGCCAGGGGGTTTCTAAGGCAGAGCGAGAGCCGAGCCCCTCAGGGCAGGCCGCGGTACCGCCCTCGGGGCTGGGGGCAGAGGTGCTCGGGCCTTCAGCGGTGGCCGGTGCCCAGAGAGGCTTTGGGGACGTGCTGGGTGCCCGTGGCTGCGTGGGACGCTGTTGGGTGTCAGGGATGGGGCCTCGGCAGAGTCTACTGGGGTGTCTCTTGCCCTTTCACGGGGCACAGCCCAGCCAGGAGCTGGTCATCAGGGCGGCTGGGGCAGGGTGGGCCCCATGCTGTCTCCAACCAGGGCCTGCGGCCCCTTCGAGCCTGTCGACACCAGTGCCCAAACACTTTTCTGGGACAGCCCGCGGCTCCCATCCCTGCAGTGCTGACAAACCCTGCCCTTGCTCCCTCCCACCTCCCTCACCCCTTCTCCTGCTGGCCCCCAGCTCCAGGCGGCTCTTGCCTCGCTCCCCCAGCCCCGTGCACCCTCCCACACAGCCCTGCTGAGCCCCCTTTTCTCCCACTTCCTCCAGGCCATGGTTGCGGCAATTGCCCTCGTCCTGGCTGTGCTGGCCGTCCAGCACGGGCTGAAGCACGATCAGCAGATAGATGCGGCCGCGGCCGAGAGGATGCAGCAGCGTGAGGAGTATCTGCATGAGGAGATGACTCGGCTGCTGCAGGAGATTGAGCGGAGCAGGGCCGCGGAGGAAGCCACGCTCCTTTCTGTGCTGCAGCAGTGGCCGTTATGGACTGTTCCAGGAGCCCTGCTCCTGCTCGCTAGCGCCTGCTGGGTGGCCAGGGAAATGAAGCTTGCCTCTGGCAGCTTCAGCGAGGAGGAGGACGACGAGGAGGAGGAGGAGGAGGAAGACCTCAGTGGTGCACACAATGGTGTCGGCTCTTTGGCTGTGTCCACCCAACTGCCAATACGGGGCCTGCCGGGCACGTGCAAGGTACTGAAGGAGCTGGTGGGTGACCTCCTTGGTGTCTGCCGAGTGTTTTGCCAGGGGACTTCCATGCCGCAGATGCACCCAGCCATGGGGATGAACGGCACCTATGAAGCCTGGAGTGTCCAGGAGGACAGCATCGGCTACCGCCTGGTCGTGTTCCTGCGGCCACCCCCTGGGCACTCTTTCAGCCTGAAGCTGGACACCACGGGGCAGCTGCCAGCAAGGCGCTCCAGCATCCACGTGGTGCTGGAGTGCATGTGCTCGAGGAAGCAGCTGCTGGGGGATATTCTGTGCTCTCTCCACCACCCCGACGACAAGCTGCCGACGGATCAGAGCTCGTACTTCCTACGCACCCTCTGCACACGCTCCTACTTAGACGTGGAGAAAGTCGCCGGCTGGGTCCAACTGTTGGTGAGATCAGCCTGGCCGCTTTTGCCTCAGTCGCACCACTGCCAGCTAACGGTGCTGCCCTCCTCCCAGTCCTGCAGGTTCCAGCTGACAAGCACCTCCGAGATGAACATCTGCGCTGAGATGATTTTTGCAGTGCAGCAAGGCAGCTCAGACGCCTACCTGAGCCTTGAGCAGGCAGAGGCCAGCTTCGCCAGCAGCGCACCATGACTGGAGAGCTGCGCTGTTGTCGAGACGCCGCTTTTCAGACTCACGGCGAAGCACACCCAGCAGCACAATTTCCACCTCAGAGGTCTGCAGCTCTGCACCCATACCCTGGTGGTCACAGGCTTTTCCACCCATGCCTGTGACCCTGAGGAACTGCTTTCCTCTCACACTGGTGGGACCCAGGGGACAATTTTGGACACTGGGGCAGAGAATCTGCTCATCCCAGAGACTGCCTGGGGAGTCTGTCCCGCAGATGTGAGCAAACTAGGCATGGAGATGATACCGCCCAAGAGCAGCTCAGCATAAGTAGAGTTTGGGGAATCTCCGCCGGTCCAGCTGAAGATGCCATTGCAGCTGAGGCTTCTGTTACCACCTGTAGCAGGATGGGACCACCTGTCTTGTTGGAAAGAGTTGATTCCCTCTGGGACCGTTATGCGATGCAAAGATGACAATAAATTAGCTTCTTTTAACCAACCCTCTGTCTGTGAGTGTCTGTGCAACACTTTGTTGGGGAATGTGGGCAGCTAGCAGCTTGCTACCTGCTCAGATGCAGAAGCAGCGGGGCAGCATTTTGAGGTAAGTAAGTAGGACCAAAACAGAATGCTTCCCCTGATCCCTTTTTCCTTTCTTTTCCAGTCTCCTGCTCTGCTTCCATTTCAAGGGCAAGATGCCTCTGTGCTTGCACACCGGATGGGAGGGAACGAGGGCAAGGGAGCCAGACCTTTCTCAGTAGTGAGCCCTGTCAGGACAAGAACCAATGGGCACCAACGAGAAAACTTGAAATTCCATCTGAACACAAGAAAGCACGTCCTGACGCTGAGGGTGCTCTAAAGTTGGTGGAAGGAGTCCCACGATTGGAGTGCTGGGATGGAGGGCTACAGGCCGTTCAGGAGGGATAGGCTGGGCAGGCGTGCTGGAGGTGTCGCGCTGTATGCAAGGCAGAGGTTTGCTTGTACAACCCTTACAGTTAGTGGTGATGCGGTTGGGAGCCTCTGGGTAGGGATTAGGGGGAGGGAAAACAAAGGAGATGTTGTAGTGGGTGTCTGCTACCCATCGCCCAGCCAGAATGTAAGCACTGATGAGTTCTTCTATAGGCAATTTGGAGAAATTTCTGGATCGGTAGCCCTTGTCCTCGTGGGAGATTTCAACCTCCCAGGCATCTGCTGGGAATACCATACTCCTGCGACGAGCAGGTCTTGGAAATTCTTGACGTTTGTAGGAGATAACTTCTTGTCACAAGTACTCAGTGAGCCAACTGGGAAAGATGCCCTCCTAGAGTTGCTCTTTGTGAACAGAGAAGGACTCGTGGGAGATGCGATGGTAGGTGGCTGTGTTGGCCACAGTGGTCATGAAACGCTGCAGGACGGGATCTGGGGGTGCTGGTCAACAGCAGGCTCAAGACGAGTCAGCAGTGTGCCCTGGCAGCCGAGAGGGCAACCTGCATCCTGGGGTGCATCAAACACAGCACAACCAGCTGGTCAAAAGAGGCGATTGTCCCGCTGTGTTGAGCACTGGTGCGGCCTCACCTTGAGTACTGTGTGCAGTTCTGGGCCCCACAATTTAAGAAGGATGTTCAGGTACTTGAATTGCGTCCAGAGGAGAGCAACAAAGCTGGTGAAAGGGCTGGAAGGAAAGTCTCATGAGGAGTGGCTAAGGAGTCTGGGCTTGCCTAGTTTGGAGAAAAGGAGGCTGAGGGGCGACCTCCTTGCTCTCTACAGCTCCTGAGGAGGGGAAGTGCAGAAGGAGGTGCTGATCTCTTCTCCCTGGTATCCAGTGATAGGATGCATGGGAATGGTTCAAGCTGTGCCAGGGGAGGTTTTGACTGGACATTAGGAAGCATTTCTTTACTGAGAGGCTGGTCAAACACTGGAACAGGCTTGCCAGAGAGGTTGTCGATGCCCCAAGCCTGTCAGTGTCTAAGAGGCATTGGGACAATGCCCTTAATAACATGCTTTAACTTTGGCTCAGCCCTCAGGTGCTCAGGCAGTTGGACTAGGTGATCGTTGTAGGTCCCTTCCAACTGAAAACACTCTGTGCTACGCTATGCTGTGCTATGCTATGCTATACACATGGGCTGCCCAGGGAGATTGTGGAGTCTCCAACCTTCGAAAGTCATCTGGGCACGGTCCTGGGCAGCCTGCTCTAGGTGGCTGTGCTTGAGCAGGGGCATTGCACCAGGTGAACTTGGGGCAAACCATCCCCTGGGAGGCTGACAGCATTGCCCCGGGGCGACCCCTGAGCAGGTGGACATCACAGTCTCCAAGTGGTGAGCCCTCTGCACGGGGAACAAGCAGCACAAGTGTGGAGCGGGGCTCTGGATGCTCTGCTTGCTGCACTGGTGGGAGGCTTGGGCACGAGCCAATGCAGAGCAGCAGCTTGAGAGCTGGAGGCACAGCTAGGGCAGGCGCAGGAGGGAGGAGTGTCCTGCAGCACCAGGCACCTGCCCCCCTGCACCCCCTCATCATCATTCGGAAACAGAGTCTCTTTTGGAACACTGATGTCTCACCACCACAGCAAGGACAGAGGCCCTGCCACGGAGAGGCCCCATCCCGCCACAGGGATAGACGCCATCATCCCCCATCAGTGTCACGAAGGCACCGAGAGCACAGTCACGTCTACAAGCACAAAGGCCGGCACAAGGGAGCCGACCCATCTCACAGGGTGGCAGAGCAGGAGTCAAACATCCACAGGCCACGTCACCTTCTCTCACACGTGCACGCTTTGAATTCCTTTGGGTGGCCTGCCTACCGTCACAGGCAGAGAGAGCAAAGACATGTTCCCTCCACTTGGGACCTCAGGTCCCCACCACCTCCACAAGAGAGACTCAGCACAGAAAGAGACTTCAGGGCATGCTCCCACTTTTTGCCTCCAGAAAGCTTCGCACAGGAGGCGCATCGGATGTACGGTTCTGCACCTGCTGAACTGACAGCAACATGGCAGCCGTGTCAGTCTTGGCACATATGCAGCAAGGCTAAAGAAAGCTTTTGAGGTGTCCGGGTCTCGAGGCGTGCACTCGTGCAGTACAGGCCACGTTTCTGGGAGGCATGATCCGCAGCAGAGCGCTCCAGCGTGGTGTACAGGGGGGTCTCCTGAACCGGGCAAACCTGAGGGGAGCCGCGAGATGCGGGCTCTGGCGTGGCCTCTCCAGCCCCCTCGCTTGCCCTCGCGGGGGGCAGGTTTGTAGCTGGAGACAGGAGCCGCGGGATCATTTCCACTGGCACCGGAGACACGGTTTGCATTTGGCCTGATCGTCAGGGTTTGCAGGGCTAAGTCCTGCCCCGGCAGGAGGAATCCAAGAGGAGAAGAGGGAGGAGGAGTTTTGTCTCTGCCCAGGGGCTCGTATCTCCTCGTTTCAAGACCCCTCAGAGTCAGGCCACCTGGCCCAGAAGACTTTGCGCCTCCCTACGTACGTCAGGGACATCCACCTACAGTCCCCATTTTAATTCCAATTACGGTTTTGGGGGTGTCCGCCCGCTTTGTCAAGAGAGCCCCTGGGAGCTCGCTCCTGCCGGCAGGGTTTGTACTTGGTGTGATGCCCAGGACCCGCTGAGCGGGGCGGTGGGGACGAAGGGTGGGGCTTGCCGGCTGGGGGATGCTGCTCTGGTGGCTGTGACAGCACAGGGGACGGGTCACAATGGGAGCTGTCCCCAGGGACATCATCAGGCAGCCGCGCTGCAGTTCCACTTGGGCGATCGGTGAGTGCAGCATGCAGGGGGAAGGCTGGGCTGGATGGGGGACGGGGCAGGTGGCCAGGGGGTTTCTAAGGCAGAGCGAGAGCCGAGCCCCTCAGGGCAGGCCGCGGTACCGCCCTCGGGGCTGGGGGCAGAGGTGCTCGGGCCTTCAGCGGTGGCCGGTGCCCAGAGAGGCTTTGGGGACGTGCTGGGTGCCCGTGGCTGCGTGGGACGCTGTTGGGTGTCAGGGATGGGGCCTCGGCAGAGTCTACTGGGGTGTCTCTTGCCCTTTCACGGGGCACAGCCCAGCCAGGAGCTGGTCATCAGGGCGGCTGGGGCAGGGTGGGCCCCATGCTGTCTCCAACCAGGGCCTGCAGCCCCTTCGAGCCTGTCGACACCAGTGCCCAAACACTTTTCTGGGACAGCCCGCGGCTCCCATCCCTGCAGTGCTGACAAACCCTGCCCTTGCTCCCTCCCACCTCCCTCACCCCTTCTCCTGCTGGCCCCCAGCTCCAGGCGGCTCTTGCCTCGCTCCCCCAGCCCCGTGCACCCTCCCACACAGCCCTGCTGAGCCCCCTTTTCTCCCACTTCCTCCAGGCCATGGTTGCGGCAATTGCCCTCATCCTGGCTGTGCTGGCCGTCCAGCACGGGCTGAAGCACGATCAGCAGATAGATGCGGCCGCGGCCGAGAGGATGCAGCAGCGTGAGGAGTATCTGCATGAGGAGATGACTCGGCTGCTGCAGGAGATTGAGCGGAGCAGGGCCGCGGAGGAAGCCACGCTCCTTTCTGTGCTGCAGCAGTGGCCGTTATGGACTGTTCCAGGAGCCCTGCTCCTGCTCGCTAGCGCCTGCTGGGTGGCCAGGGAAATGAAGCTTGCCTCTGGCAGCTTCAGCGAGGAGGAGGACGACGAGGAGGAGGAGGAGGAGGAAGACCTCAGTGGTGCACACAATGGTGTCGGCTCTTTGGCTGTGTCCACCCAACTGCCAATACGGGGCCTGCCGGGCACGTGCAAGGTACTGAAGGAGCTGGTGGGTGACCTCCTTGGTGTCTGCCGAGTGTTTTGCCAGGGGACTTCCATGCCGCAGATGCACCCAGCCATGGGGATGAACGGCACCTATGAAGCCTGGAGTGTCCAGGAGGACAGCATCGGCTACCGCCTGGTCGTGTTCCTGCGGCCACCCCCTGGGCACTCTTTCAGCCTGAAGCTGGACACCACGGGGCAGCTGCCAGCAAGGCGCTCCAGCATCCACGTGGTGCTGGAGTGCATGTGCTCGAGGAAGCAGCTGCTGGGGGATATTCTGTGCTCTCTCCACCACCCCGACGACAAGCTGCCGACGGATCAGAGCTCGTACTTCCTACGCACCCTCTGCACACGCTCCTACTTAGACGTGGAGAAAGTCGCCGGCTGGGTCCAACTGTTGGTGAGATCAGCCTGGCCGCTTTTGCCTCAGTCGCACCACTGCCAGCTAACGGTGCTGCCCTCCTCCCAGTCCTGCAGGTTCCAGCTGACAAGCACCTCCGAGATGAACATCTGCGCTGAGATGATTTTTGCAGTGCAGCAAGGCAGCTCAGACGCCTACCTGAGCCTTGAGCAGGCAGAGGCCAGCTTCGCCAGCAGCGCACCATGACTGGAGAGCTGCGCTGTTGTCGAGACGCCGCTTTTCAGACTCACGGCGAAGCACACCCAGCAGCACAATTTCCACCTCAGAGGTCTGCAGCTCTGCACCCATACCCTGGTGGTCACAGGCTTTTCCACCCATGCCTGTGACCCTGAGGAACTGCTTTCCTCTCACACTGGTGGGACCCAGGGGACAATTTTGGACACTGGGGCAGAGAATCTGCTCATCCCAGAGACTGCCTGGGGAGTCTGTCCCGCAGATGTGAGCAAACTAGGCATGGAGATGATACCGCCCAAGAGCAGCTCAGCATAAGTAGAGTTTGGGGAATCTCCGCCGGTCCAGCTGAAGATGCCATTGCAGCTGAGGCTTCTGTTACCACCTGTAGCAGGATGGGACCACCTGTCTTGTTGGAAAGAGTTGATTCCCTCTGGGACCGTTATGCGATGCAAAGATGACAATAAATTAGCTTCTTTTAACCAACCCTCTGTCTGTGAGTGTCTGTGCAACACTTTGTTGGGGAATGTGGGCAGCTAGCAGCTTGCTACCTGCTCAGATGCAGAAGCAGCGGGGCAGCATTTTGAGGTAAGTAAGTAGGACCAAAACAGAATGCTTCCCCTGATCCCTTTTTCCTTTCTTTTCCAGTCTTCTGCTCTGCTTCCATTTCAAGGGCAAGATGCCTCTGTGCTTGCACACCGGATGGGAGGGAACGAGGGCAAGGGAGCCAGACCTTTCTCAGTAGTGAGCCCTGTCAGGACAAGAACCAATGGGCACCAACGAGAAAACTTGAAATTCCATCTGAACACAAGAAAGCACGTCCTGACGCTGAGGGTGCTCTAAAGTTGGTGGAAGGAGTCCCACGATTGGAGTGCTGGGATGGAGGGCTACAGGCCGTTCAGGAGGGATAGGCTGGGCAGGCGTGCTGGAGGTGTCGCGCTGTATGCAAGGCAGAGGTTTGCTTGTACAACCCTTACAGTTAGTGGTGATGCGGTTGGGAGCCTCTGGGTAGGGATTAGGGGGAGGGAAAACAAAGGAGATGTTGTAGTGGGTGTCTGCTACCCATCGCCCAGCCAGAATGTAAGCACTGATGAGTTCTTCTATAGGCAATTTGGAGAAATTTCTGGATCGGTAGCCCTTGTCCTCGTGGGAGATTTCAACCTCCCAGGCATCTGCTGGGAATACCATACTCCTGCGACGAGCAGGTCTTGGAAATTCTTGACGTTTGTAGGAGATAACTTCTTGTCACAAGTACTCAGTGAGCCAACTGGGAAAGATGCCCTCCTAGAGTTGCTCTTTGTGAACAGAGAAGGACTCGTGGGAGATGCGATGGTAGGTGGCTGTGTTGGCCACAGTGGTCATGAAACGCTGCAGGACGGGATCTGGGGGTGCTGGTCAACAGCAGGCTCAAGACGAGTCAGCAGTGTGCCCTGGCAGCCGAGAGGGCAACCTGCATCCTGGGGTGCATCAAACACAGCACAACCAGCTGGTCAAAAGAGGCGATTGTCCCGCTGTGTTGAGCACTGGTGCGGCCTCACCTTGAGTACTGTGTGCAGTTCTGGGCCCCACAATTTAAGAAGGATGTTCAGGTACTTGAATTGCGTCCAGAGGAGAGCAACAAAGCTGGTGAAAGGGCTGGAAGGAAAGTCTCATGAGGAGTGGCTAAGGAGTCTGGGCTTGCCTAGTTTGGAGAAAAGGAGGCTGAGGGGCGACCTCCTTGCTCTCTACAGCTCCTGAGGAGGGGAAGTGCAGAAGGAGGTGCTGATCTCTTCTCCCTGGTATCCAGTGATAGGATGCATGGGAATGGTTCAAGCTGTGCCAGGGGAGGTTTTGACTGGACATTAGGAAGCATTTCTTTACTGAGAGGCTGGTCAAACACTGGAACAGGCTTGCCAGAGAGGTTGTCGATGCCCCAAGCCTGTCAGTGTCTAAGAGGCATTGGGACAATGCCCTTAATAACATGCTTTAACTTTGGCTCAGCCCTCAGGTGCTCAGGCAGTTGGACTAGGTGATCGTTGTAGGTCCCTTCCAACTGAAAACACTCTGTGCTACGCTATGCTGTGCTATGCTATGCTATACACATGGGCTGCCCAGGGAGATTGTGGAGTCTCCAACCTTCGAAAGTCATCTGGGCACGGTCCTGGGCAGCCTGCTCTAGGTGGCTGTGCTTGAGCAGGGGCATTGCACCAGGTGAACTTGGGGCAAACCATCCCCTGGGAGGCTGACAGCATTGCCCCGGGGCGACCCCTGAGCAGGTGGACATCACAGTCTCCAAGTGGTGAGCCCTCTGCACGGGGAACAAGCAGCACAAGTGTGGAGCGGGGCTCTGGATGCTCTGCTTGCTGCACTGGTGGGAGGCTTGGGCACGAGCCAATGCAGAGCAGCAGCTTGAGAGCTGGAGGCACAGCTAGGGCAGGCGCAGGAGGGAGGAGTGTCCTGCAGCACCAGGCACCTGCCCCCCTGCACCCCCTCATCATCATTCGGAAACAGAGTCTCTTTTGGAACACTGATGTCTCACCACCACAGCAAGGACAGAGGCCCTGCCACGGAGAGGCCCCATCCCGCCACAGGGATAGACGCCATCATCCCCCATCAGTGTCACGAAGGCACCGAGAGCACAGTCACGTCTACAAGCACAAAGGCCGGCACAAGGGAGCCGACCCATCTCACAGGGTGGCAGAGCAGGAGTCAAACATCCACAGGCCACGTCACCTTCTCTCACACGTGCACGCTTTGAATTCCTTTGGGTGGCCTGCCTACCGTCACAGGCAGAGAGAGCAAAGACATGTTCCCTCCACTTGGGACCTCAGGTCCCCACCACCTCCACAAGAGAGACTCAGCACAGAAAGAGACTTCAGGGCATGCTCCCACTTTTTGCCTCCAGAAAGCTTCGCACAGGAGGCGCATCGGATGTACGGTTCTGCACCTGCTGAACTGACAGCAACATGGCAGCCGTGTCAGTCTTGGCACATATGCAGCAAGGCTAAAGAAAGCTTTTGAGGTGTCCGGGTCTCGAGGCGTGCACTCGTGCAGTACAGGCCACGTTTCTGGGAGGCATGATCCGCAGCAGAGCGCTCCAGCGTGGTGTACAGGGGGGTCTCCTGAACCGGGCAAACCTGAGGGGAGCCGCGAGATGCGGGCTCTGGCGTGGCCTCTCCAGCCCCCTCGCTTGCCCTCGCGGGGGGCAGGTTTGTAGCTGGAGACAGGAGCCGCGGGATCATTTCCACTGGCACCGGAGACACGGTTTGCATTTGGCCTGATCGTCAGGGTTTGCAGGGCTAAGTCCTGCCCCGGCAGGAGGAATCCAAGAGGAGAAGAGGGAGGAGGAGTTTTGTCTCTGCCCAGGGGCTCGTATCTCCTCGTTTCAAGACCCCTCAGAGTCAGGCCACCTGGCCCAGAAGACTTTGCGCCTCCCTACGTACGTCAGGGACATCCACCTACAGTCCCCATTTTAATTCCAATTACCGTTTTGGGGGTGTCCGCCCGCTTTGTCAAGAGAGCCCCTGGGAGCTCGCTCCTGCCGGCAGGGTTTGTACTTGGTGTGATGCCCAGGACCCGCTGAGCGGGGCGGTGGGGACGAAGGGTGGGGCTTGCCGGCTGGGGGATGCTGCTCTGGTGGCTGTGACAGCACAGGGGACGGGTCACAATGGGAGCTGTCCCCAGGGACATCATCAGGCAGCCGCGCTGCAGTTCCACTTGGGCGATCGGTGAGTGCAGCATGCAGGGGGAAGGCTGGGCTGGATGGGGGACGGGGCAGGTGGCCAGGGGGTTTCTAAGGCAGAGCGAGAGCCGAGCCCCTCAGGGCAGGCCGCGGTACCGCCCTCGGGGCTGGGGGCAGAGGTGCTCGGGCCTTCAGCGGTGGCCGGTGCCCAGAGAGGCTTTGGGGACGTGCTGGGTGCCCGTGGCTGCGTGGGACGCTGTTGGGTGTCAGGGATGGGGCCTCGGCAGAGTCTACTGGGGTGTCTCTTGCCCTTTCACGGGGCACAGCCCAGCCAGGAGCTGGTCATCAGGGCGGCTGGGGCAGGGTGGGCCCCATGCTGTCTCCAACCAGGGCCTGCAGCCCCTTCGAGCCTGTCGACACCAGTGCCCAAACACTTTTCTGGGACAGCCCGCGGCTCCCATCCCTGCAGTGCTGACAAACCCTGCCCTTGCTCCCTCCCACCTCCCTCACCCCTTCTCCTGCTGGCCCCCAGCTCCAGGCGGCTCTTGCCTCGCTCCCCCAGCCCCGTGCACCCTCCCACACAGCCCTGCTGAGCCCCCTTTTCTCCCACTTCCTCCAGGCCATGGTTGCGGCAATTGCCCTCGTCCTGGCTGTGCTGGCCGTCCAGCACGGGCTGAAGCACGATCAGCAGATAGATGCGGCCGCGGCCGAGAGGATGCAGCAGCGTGAGGAGTATCTGCATGAGGAGATGACTCGGCTGCTGCAGGAGATTGAGCGGAGCAGGGCCGCGGAGGAAGCCACGCTCCTTTCTGTGCTGCAGCAGTGGCCGTTATGGACTGTTCCAGGAGCCCTGCTCCTGCTCGCTAGCGCCTGCTGGGTGGCCAGGGAAATGAAGCTTGCCTCTGGCAGCTTCAGCGAGGAGGAGGACGACGAGGAGGAGGAGGAGGAGGAAGACCTCAGTGGTGCACACAATGGTGTCGGCTCTTTGGCTGTGTCCACCCAACTGCCAATACGGGGCCTGCCGGGCACGTGCAAGGTACTGAAGGAGCTGGTGGGTGACCTCCTTGGTGTCTGCCGAGTGTTTTGCCAGGGGACTTCCATGCCGCAGATGCACCCAGCCATGGGGATGAACGGCACCTATGAAGCCTGGAGTGTCCAGGAGGACAGCATCGGCTACCGCCTGGTCGTGTTCCTGCGGCCACCCCCTGGGCACTCTTTCAGCCTGAAGCTGGACACCACGGGGCAGCTGCCAGCAAGGCGCTCCAGCATCCACGTGGTGCTGGAGTGCATGTGCTCGAGGAAGCAGCTGCTGGGGGATATTCTGTGCTCTCTCCACCACCCCGACGACAAGCTGCCGACGGATCAGAGCTCGTACTTCCTACGCACCCTCTGCACACGCTCCTACTTAGACGTGGAGAAAGTCGCCGGCTGGGTCCAACTGTTGGTGAGATCAGCCTGGCCGCTTTTGCCTCAGTCGCACCACTGCCAGCTAACGGTGCTGCCCTCCTCCCAGTCCTGCAGGTTCCAGCTGACAAGCACCTCCGAGATGAACATCTGCGCTGAGATGATTTTTGCAGTGCAGCAAGGCAGCTCAGACGCCTACCTGAGCCTTGAGCAGGCAGAGGCCAGCCTCGCCAGCAGCGCACCATGACTGGAGAGCTGCGCTGTTGTCGAGACGCCGCTTTTCAGACTCACGGCGAAGCACACCCAGCAGCACAATTTCCACCTCAGAGGTCTGCAGCTCTGCACCCATACCCTGGTGGTCACAGGCTTTTCCACCCATGCCTGTGACCCTGAGGAACTGCTTTCCTCTCACACTGGTGGGACCCAGGGGACAATTTTGGACACTGGGGCAGAGAATCTGCTCATCCCAGAGACTGCCTGGGGAGTCTGTCCCGCAGATGTGAGCAAACTAGGCATGGAGATGATACCGCCCAAGAGCAGCTCAGCATAAGTAGAGTTTGGGGAATCTCCGCCGGTCCAGCTGAAGATGCCATTGCAGCTGAGGCTTCTGTTACCACCTGTAGCAGGATGGGACCACCTGTCTTGTTGGAAAGAGTTGATTCCCTCTGGGACCGTTATGCGATGCAAAGATGACAATAAATTAGCTTCTTTTAACCAACCCTCTGTCTGTGAGTGTCTGTGCAACACTTTGTTGGGGAATGTGGGCAGCTAGCAGCTTGCTACCTGCTCAGATGCAGAAGCAGCGGGGCAGCATTTTGAGGTAAGTAAGTAGGACCAAAACAGAATGCTTCCCCTGATCCCTTTTTCCTTTCTTTTCCAGTCTTCTGCTCTGCTTCCATTTCAAGGGCAAGATGCCTCTGTGCTTGCACACCGGATGGGAGGGAACGAGGGCAAGGGAGCCAGACCTTTCTCAGTAGTGAGCCCTGTCAGGACAAGAACCAATGGGCACCAACGAGAAAACTTGAAATTCCATCTGAACACAAGAAAGCACGTCCTGACGCTGAGGGTGCTCTAAAGTTGGTGGAAGGAGTCCCACGATTGGAGTGCTGGGATGGAGGGCTACAGGCCGTTCAGGAGGGATAGGCTGGGCAGGCGTGCTGGAGGTGTCGCGCTGTATGCAAGGCAGAGGTTTGCTTGTACAACCCTTACAGTTAGTGGTGATGCGGTTGGGAGCCTCTGGGTAGGGATTAGGGGGAGGGAAAACAAAGGAGATGTTGTAGTGGGTGTCTGCTACCCATCGCCCAGCCAGAATGTAAGCACTGATGAGTTCTTCTATAGGCAATTTGGAGAAATTTCTGGATCGGTAGCCCTTGTCCTCGTGGGAGATTTCAACCTCCCAGGCATCAGCTGGGAATACCATACTCCTGCGACGAGCAGGTCTTGGAAATTCTTGACGTTTGCAGGAGATAACTTCTTGTCACAAGTACTCAGTGAGCCAACTGGGAAAGATGCCCTCCTAGAGTTGCTCTTTGTGAACAGAGAAGGACTCGTGGGAGATGCGATGGTAGGTGGCTGTGTTGGCCACAGTGGTCATGAAACGCTGCAGGACGGGATCTGGGGGTGCTGGTCAACAGCAGGCTCAAGACGAGTCAGCAGTGTGCCCTGGCAGCCGAGAGGGCAACCTGCATCCTGGGGTGCATCAAACACAGCACAACCAGCTGGTCAAAAGAGGCGATTGTCCCGCTGTGTTGAGCACTGGTGCGGCCTCACCTTGAGTACTGTGTGCAGTTCTGGGCCCCACAATTTAAGAAGGATGTTCAGGTACTTGAATTGCGTCCAGAGGAGAGCAACAAAGCTGGTGAAAGGGCTGGAAGGAAAGTCTCATGAGGAGTGGCTAAGGAGTCTGGGCTTGCCTAGTTTGGAGAAAAGGAGGCTGAGGGGCGACCTCCTTGCTCTCTACAGCTCCTGAGGAGGGGAAGTGCAGAAGGAGGTGCTGATCTCTTCTCCCTGGTATCCAGTGATAGGATGCATGGGAATGGTTCAAGCTGTGCCAGGGGAGGTTTTGACTGGACATTAGGAAGCATTTCTTTACTGAGAGGCTGGTCAAACACTGGAACAGGCTTGCCAGAGAGGTTGTCGATGCCCCAAGCCTGTCAGTGTCTAAGAGGCATTGGGACAATGCCCTTAATAACATGCTTTAACTTTGGCTCAGCCCTCAGGTGCTCAGGCAGTTGGACTAGGTGATCGTTGTAGGTCCCTTCCAACTGAAAACACTCTGTGCTACGCTATGCTGTGCTATGCTATGCTATACACATGGGCTGCCCAGGGAGATTGTGGAGTCTCCAACCTTCGAAAGTCATCTGGGCACGGTCCTGGGCAGCCTGCTCTAGGTGGCTGTGCTTGAGCAGGGGCATTGCACCAGGTGAACTTGGGGCAAACCATCCCCTGGGAGGCTGACAGCATTGCCCCGGGGCGACCCCTGAGCAGGTGGACATCACAGTCTCCAAGTGGTGAGCCCTCTGCACGGGGAACAAGCAGCACAAGTGTGGAGCGGGGCTCTGGATGCTCTGCTTGCTGCACTGGTGGGAGGCTTGGGCACGAGCCAATGCAGAGCAGCAGCTTGAGAGCTGGAGGCACAGCTAGGGCAGGCGCAGGAGGGAGGAGTGTCCTGCAGCACCAGGCACCTGCCCCCCTGCACCCCCTCATCATCATTCGGAAACAGAGTCTCTTTTGGAACACTGATGTCTCACCACCACAGCAAGGACAGAGGCCCTGCCACGGAGAGGCCCCATCCCGCCACAGGGATAGACGCCATCATCCCCCATCAGTGTCACGAAGGCACCGAGCGCACAGTCACGTCTACAAGCACAAAGGCCGGCACAAGGGAGCCGACCCATCTCACAGGGTGGCAGAGCAGGAGTCAAACATCCACAGGCCACGTCACCTTCTCTCACACGTGCACGCTTTGAATTCCTTTGGGTGGCCTGCCTACCGTCACAGGCAGAGAGAGCAAAGACATGTTCCCTCCACTTGGGACCTCAGGTCCCCACCACCTCCACAAGAGAGACTCAGCACAGAAAGAGACTTCAGGGCATGCTCCCACTTTTTGCCTCCAGAAAGCTTCGCACAGGAGGCGCATCGGATGTACGGTTCTGCACCTGCTGAACTGACAGCAACATGGCAGCCGTGTCAGTCTTGGCACATATGCAGCAAGGCTAAAGAAAGCTTTTGAGGTGTCCGGGTCTCGAGGCGTGCACTCGTGCAGTACAGGCCACGTTTCTGGGAGGCATGATCCGCAGCAGAGCGCTCCAGCGTGGTGTACAGGGGGGTCTCCTGAACCGGGCAAACCTGAGGGGAGCCGCGAGATGCGGGCTCTGGCGTGGCCTCTCCAGCCCCCTCGCTTGCCCTCGCGGGGGGCAGGTTTGTAGCTGGAGACAGGAGCCGCGGGATCATTTCCACTGGCACCGGAGACACGGTTTGCATTTGGCCTGATCGTCAGGGTTTGCAGGGCTAAGTCCTGCCCCGGCAGGAGGAATCCAAGAGGAGAAGAGGGAGGAGGAGTTTTGTCTCTGCCCAGGGGCTCGTATCTCCTCGTTTCAAGACCCCTCAGAGTCAGGCCACCTGGCCCAGAAGACTTTGCGCCTCCCTACGTACGTCAGGGACATCCACCTACAGTCCCCATTTTAATTCCAATTACCGTTTTGGGGGTGTCCGCCCGCTTTGTCAAGAGAGCCCCTGGGAGCTCGCTCCTGCCGGCAGGGTTTGTACTTGGTGTGATGCCCAGGACCCGCTGAGCGGGGCGGTGGGGACGAAGGGTGGGGCTTGCCGGCTGGGGGATGCTGCTCTGGTGGCTGTGACAGCACAGGGGACGGGTCACAATGGGAGCTGTCCCCAGGGACATCATCAGGCAGCCGCGCTGCAGTTCCACTTGGGCGATCGGTGAGTGCAGCATGCAGGGGGAAGGCTGGGCTGGATGGGGGACGGGGCAGGTGGCCAGGGGGTTTCTAAGGCAGAGCGAGAGCCGAGCCCCTCAGGGCAGGCCGCGGTACCGCCCTCGGGGCTGGGGGCAGAGGTGCTCGGGCCTTCAGCGGTGGCCGGTGCCCAGAGAGGCTTTGGGGACGTGCTGGGTGCCGTGGCTGCGTGGGACGCTGTTGGGTGTCAGGGATGGGGCCTCGGCAGAGTCTACTGGGGTGTCTCTTGCCCTTTCACGGGGCACAGCCCAGCCAGGAGCTGGTCATCAGGGCGGCTGGGGCAGGGTGGGCCCCATGCTGTCTCCAACCAGGGCCTGCGGCCCCTTCGAGCCTGTCGACACCAGTGCCCAAACACTTTTCTGGGACAGCCCGCGGCTCCCATCCCTGCAGTGCTGACAAACCCTGCCCTTGCTCCCTCCCACCTCCCTCACCCCTTCTCCTGCTGGCCCCCAGCTCCAGGCGGCTCTTGCCTCGCTCCCCCAGCCCCGTGCACCCTCCCACACAGCCCTGCTGAGCCCCCTTTTCTCCCACTTCCTCCAGGCCATGGTTGCGGCAATTGCCCTCGTCCTGGCTGTGCTGGCCGTCCAGCACGGGCTGAAGCACGATCAGCAGATAGATGCGGCCGCGGCCGAGAGGATGCAGCAGCGTGAGGAGTATCTGCATGAGGAGATGACTCGGCTGCTGCAGGAGATTGAGCGGAGCAGGGCCGCGGAGGAAGCCACGCTCCTTTCTGTGCTGCAGCAGTGGCCGTTATGGACTGTTCCAGGAGCCCTGCTCCTGCTCGCTAGCGCCTGCTGGGTGGCCAGGGAAATGAAGCTTGCCTCTGGCAGCTTCAGCGAGGAGGAGGACGACGAGGAGGAGGAGGAGGAGGAAGACCTCAGTGGTGCACACAATGGTGTCGGCTCTTTGGCTGTGTCCACCCAACTGCCAATACGGGGCCTGCCGGGCACGTGCAAGGTACTGAAGGAGCTGGTGGGTGACCTCCTTGGTGTCTGCCGAGTGTTTTGCCAGGGGACTTCCATGCCGCAGATGCACCCAGCCATGGGGATGAACGGCACCTATGAAGCCTGGAGTGTCCAGGAGGACAGCATCGGCTACCGCCTGGTCGTGTTCCTGCGGCCACCCCCTGGGCACTCTTTCAGCCTGGAGCTGGACACCACGGGGCAGCTGCCAGCAAGGCGCTCCAGCATCCACGTGGTGCTGGAGTGCATGTGCTCGAGGAAGCAGCTGCTGGGGGATATTCTGTGCTCTCTCCACCACCCCGACGACAAGCTGCCGACGGATCAGAGCTCGTACTTCCTACGCACCCTCTGCACACGCTCCTACTTAGACGTGGAGAAAGTCGCCGGCTGGGTCCAACTGTTGGTGAGATCAGCCTGGCCGCTTTTGCCTCAGTCGCACCACTGCCAGCTAACGGTGCTGCCCTCCTCCCAGTCCTGCAGGTTCCAGCTGACAAGCACCTCCGAGATGAACATCTGCGCTGAGATGATTTTTGCAGTGCAGCAAGGCAGCTCAGACGCCTACCTGAGCCTTGAGCAGGCAGAGGCCAGCCTCGCCAGCAGCGCACCATGACTGGAGAGCTGCGCTGTTGTCGAGACGCCGCTTTTCAGACTCACGGCGAAGCACACCCAGCAGCACAATTTCCACCTCAGAGGTCTGCAGCTCTGCACCCATACCCTGGTGGTCACAGGCTTTTCCACCCATGCCTGTGACCCTGAGGAACTGCTTTCCTCTCACACTGGTGGGACCCAGGGGACAATTTTGGACACTGGGGCAGAGAATCTGCTCATCCCAGAGACTGCCTGGGGAGTCTGTCCCGCAGATGTGAGCAAACTAGGCATGGAGATGATACCGCCCAAGAGCAGCTCAGCATAAGTAGAGTTTGGGGAATCTCCGCCGGTCCAGCTGAAGATGCCATTGCAGCTGAGGCTTCTGTTACCACCTGTAGCAGGATGGGACCACCTGTCTTGTTGGAAAGAGTTGATTCCCTCTGGGACCGTTATGCGATGCAAAGATGACAATAAATTAGCTTCTTTTAACCAACCCTCTGTCTGTGAGTGTCTGTGCAACACTTTGTTGGGGAATGTGGGCAGCTAGCAGCTTGCTACCTGCTCAGATGCAGAAGCAGCGGGGCAGCATTTTGAGGTAAGTAAGTAGGACCAAAACAGAATGCTTCCCCTGACCCCTTTTTCCTTTCTTTTCCAGTCTCCTGCTCTGCTTCCATTTCAAGGGCAAGATGCCTCTGTGCTTGCATACCGGATGGGAGGGAACGAGGGCAAGGGAGCCAGACCTTTCTCAGTAGTGAGCCCTGTCAGGACAAGAACCAATGGGCACCAACGAGAAAACTTGAAATTCCATCTGAACACAAGAAAGCACGTCCTGACGCTGAGGGTGCTCTAAAGTTGGTGGAAGGAGTCCCACGATTGGAGTGCTGGGATGGAGGGCTACAGGCCGTTCAGGAGGGATAGGCTGGGCAGGCGTGCTGGAGGTGTCGCGCTGTATGCAAGGCAGAGGTTTGCTTGTACAACCCTTACAGTTAGTGGTGATGCGGTTGGGAGCCTCTGGGTGGGGATTAGGGGGAGGGAAAACAAAGGAGATGTTGTAGTGGGTGTCTGCTACCCATCGCCCAGCCAGAATGTAAGCACTGATGAGTTCTTCTATAGGCAATTTGGAGAAATTTCTGGATCGGTAGCCCTTGTCCTCGTGGGAGATTTCAACCTCCCAGGCATCAGCTGGGAATACCATACTCCTGCGACGAGCAGGTCTTGGAAATTCTTGACGTTTGCAGGAGATAACTTCTTGTCACAAGTACTCAGTGAGCCAACTGGGAAAGATGCCCTCCTAGAGTTGCTCTTTGTGAACAGAGAAGGACTCGTGGGAGATGCGATGGTAGGTGGCTGTGTTGGCCACAGTGGTCATGAAACGCTGCAGGACGGGATCTGGGGGTGCTGGTCAACAGCAGGCTCAAGACGAGTCAGCAGTGTGCCCTGGCAGCCGAGAGGGCAACCTGCATCCTGGGGTGCATCAAACACAGCACAACCAGCTGGTCAAAAGAGGCGATTGTCCCGCTGTGTTGAGCACTGGTGCGGCCTCACCTTGAGTACTGTGTGCAGTTCTGGGCCCCACAATTTAAGAAGGATGTTCAGGTACTTGAATTGCGTCCAGAGGAGAGCAACAAAGCTGGTGAAAGGGCTGGAAGGAAAGTCTCATGAGGAGTGGCTAAGGAGTCTGGGCTTGCCTAGTTTGGAGAAAAGGAGGCTGAGGGGCGACCTCCTTGCTCTCTACAGCTCCTGAGGAGGGGAAGTGCAGAAGGAGGTGCTGATCTCTTCTCCCTGGTATCCAGTGATAGGATGCATGGGAATGGTTCAAGCTGTGCCAGGGGAGGTTTTGACTGGACATTAGGAAGCATTTCTTTACTGAGAGGCTGGTCAAACACTGGAACAGGCTTGCCAGAGAGGTTGTCGATGCCCCAAGCCTGTCAGTGTCTAAGAGGCATTGGGACAATGCCCTTAATAACATGCTTTAACTTTGGCTCAGCCCTCAGGTGCTCAGGCAGTTGGACTAGGTGATCGTTGTAGGTCCCTTCCAACTGAAAACACTCTGTGCTACGCTATGCTGTGCTATGCTATGCTATACACATGGGCTGCCCAGGGAGATTGTGGAGTCTCCAACCTTCGAAAGTCATCTGGGCACGGTCCTGGGCAGCCTGCTCTAGGTGGCTGTGCTTGAGCAGGGGCATTGCACCAGGTGAACTTGGGGCAAACCATCCCCTGGGAGGCTGACAGCATTGCCCCGGGGCGACCCCTGAGCAGGTGGACATCACAGTCTCCAAGTGGTGAGCCCTCTGCACGGGGAACAAGCAGCACAAGTGTGGAGCGGGGCTCTGGATGCTCTGCTTGCTGCACTGGTGGGAGGCTTGGGCACGAGCCAATGCAGAGCAGCAGCTTGAGAGCTGGAGGCACAGCTAGGGCAGGCGCAGGAGGGAGGAGTGTCCTGCAGCACCAGGCACCTGCCCCCCTGCACCCCCTCATCATCATTCGGAAACAGAGTCTCTTTTGGAACACTGATGTCTCACCACCACAGCAAGGACAGAGGCCCTGCCACGGAGAGGCCCCATCCCGCCACAGGGATAGACGCCATCATCCCCCATCAGTGTCACGAAGGCACCGAGAGCACAGTCACGTCTACAAGCACAAAGGCCGGCACAAGGGAGCCGACCCATCTCACAGGGTGGCAGAGCAGGAGTCAAACATCCACAGGCCACGTCACCTTCTCTCACACGTGCACGCTTTGAATTCCTTTGGGTGGCCTGCCTACCGTCACAGGCAGAGAGAGCAAAGACATGTTCCCTCCACTTGGGACCTCAGGTCCCCACCACCTCCACAAGAGAGACTCAGCACAGAAAGAGACTTCAGGGCATGCTCCCACTTTTTGCCTCCAGAAAGCTTCGCACAGGAGGCGCATCGGATGTACGGTTCTGCACCTGCTGAACTGACAGCAACATGGCAGCCGTGTCAGTCTTGGCACATATGCAGCAAGGCTAAAGAAAGCTTTTGAGGTGTCCGGGTCTCGAGGCGTGCACTCGTGCAGTACAGGCCACGTTTCTGGGAGGCATGATCCGCAGCAGAGCGCTCCAGCGTGGTGTACAGGGGGGTCTCCTGAACCGGGCAAACCTGAGGGGAGCCGCGAGATGCGGGCTCTGGCGTGGCCTCTCCAGCCCCCTCGCTTGCCCTCGCGGGGGGCAGGTTTGTAGCTGGAGACAGGAGCCGCGGGATCATTTCCACTGGCACCGGAGACACGGTTTGCATTTGGCCTGATCGTCAGGGTTTGCAGGGCTAAGTCCTGCCCCGGCAGGAGGAATCCAAGAGGAGAAGAGGGAGGAGGAGTTTTGTCTCTGCCCAGGGGCTCGTATCTCCTCGTTTCAAGACCCCTCAGAGTCAGGCCACCTGGCCCAGAAGACTTTGCGCCTCCCTACGTACGTCAGGGACATCCACCTACAGTCCCCATTTTAATTCCAATTACCGTTTTGGGGGTGTCCGCCCGCTTTGTCAAGAGAGCCCCTGGGAGCTCGCTCCTGCCGGCAGGGTTTGTACTTGGTGTGATGCCCAGGACCCGCTGAGCGGGGCGGTGGGGACGAAGGGTGGGGCTTGCCGGCTGGGGGATGCTGCTCTGGTGGCTGTGACAGCACAGGGGACGGGTCACAATGGGAGCTGTCCCCAGGGACATCATCAGGCAGCCGCGCTGCAGTTCCACTTGGGCGATCGGTGAGTGCAGCATGCAGGGGGAAGGCTGGGCTGGATGGGGGACGGGGCAGGTGGCCAGGGGGTTTCTAAGGCAGAGCGAGAGCCGAGCCCCTCAGGGCAGGCCGCGGTACCGCCCTCGGGGCTGGGGGCAGAGGTGCTCGGGCCTTCAGCGGTGGCCGGTGCCCAGAGAGGCTTTGGGGACGTGCTGGGTGCCCGTGGCTGCGTGGGACGCTGTTGGGTGTCAGGGATGGGGCCTCGGCAGAGTCTACTGGGGTGTCTCTTGCCCTTTCACGGGGCACAGCCCAGCCAGAAGCTGGTCATCAGGGCGGCTGGGGCAGGATGGGCCCCATGCTGTCTCCAACCAGGGCCTGCGGCCCCTTCGAGCCTGTCGACACCAGTGCCCAAACACTTTTCTGGGACAGCCCGCGGCTCCCATCCCTGCAGTGCTGACAAACCCTGCCCTTGCTCCCTCCCACCTCCCTCACCCCTTCTCCTGCTGTCCCCCAGCTCCAGGCGGCTCTTGCCTCGCTCCCCCAGCCCCGTGCACCCTCCCACACAGCCCTGCTGAGCCCCCTTTTCTCCCACTTCCTCCAGGCCATGGTTGCGGCAATTGCCCTCGTCCTGGCTGTGCTGGCCGTCCAGCACGGGCTGAAGCACGATCAGCAGATAGATGCGGCCGCGGCCGAGAGGATGCAGCAGCGTGAGGAGTATCTGCATGAGGAGATGACTCGGCTGCTGCAGGAGATTGAGCGGAGCAGGGCCGCGGAGGAAGCCACGCTCCTTTCTGTGCTGCAGCAGTGGCCGTTATGGACTGTTCCAGGAGCCCTGCTCCTGCTCGCTAGCGCCTGCTGGGTGGCCAGGGAAATGAAGCTTGCCTCTGGCAGCTTCAGCGAGGAGGAGGACGACGAGGAGGAGGAGGAGGAGGAAGACCTCAGTGGTGCACACAATGGTGTCGGCTCTTTGGCTGTGTCCACCCAACTGCCAATACGGGGCCTGCCGGGCACGTGCAAGGTACTGAAGGAGCTGGTGGGTGACCTCCTTGGTGTCTGCCGAGTGTTTTGCCAGGGGACTTCCATGCCGCAGATGCACCCAGCCATGGGGATGAACGGCACCTATGAAGCCTGGAGTGTCCAGGAGGACAGCATCGGCTACCGCCTGCTCGTGTTCCTGCGGCCACCCCCTGGGCACTCTTTCAGCCTGGAGCTGGACACCACGGGGCAGCTGCCAGCAAGGCGCTCCAGCATCCACGTGGTGCTGGAGTGCATGTGCTCGAGGAAGCAGCTGCTGGGGGATATTCTGTGCTCTCTCCACCACCCCGACGACAAGCTGCCGACGGATCAGAGCTCGTACTTCCTACGCACCCTCTGCACACGCTCCTACTTAGACGTGGAGAAAGTCGCCGGCTGGGTCCAACTGTTGGTGAGATCAGCCTGGCCGCTTTTGCCTCAGTCGCACCACTGCCAGCTAACGGTGCTGCCCTCCTCCCAGTCCTGCAGGTTCCAGCTGACAAGCACCTCCGAGATGAACATCTGCGCTGAGATGATTTTTGCAGTGCAGCAAGGCAGCTCAGACGCCTACCTGAGCCTTGAGCAGGCAGAGGCCAGCCTCGCCAGCAGCGCACCATGACTGGAGAGCTGCGCTGTTGTCGAGACGCCGCTTTTCAGACTCACGGCGAAGCACACCCAGCAGCACAATTTCCACCTCAGAGGTCTGCAGCTCTGCACCCATACCCTGGTGGTCACAGGCTTTTCCACCCATGCCTGTGACCCTGAGGAACTGCTTTCCTCTCACACTGGTGGGACCCAGGGGACAATTTTGGACACTGGGGCAGAGAATCTGCTCATCCCAGAGACTGCCTGGGGAGTCTGTCCCGCAGATGTGAGCAAACTAGGCATGGAGATGATACCGCCCAAGAGCAGCTCAGCATAAGTAGAGTTTGGGGAATCTCCGCCGGTCCAGCTGAAGATGCCATTGCAGCTGAGGCTTCTGTTACCACCTGTAGCAGGATGGGACCACCTGTCTTGTTGGAAAGAGTTGATTCCCTCTGGGACCGTTATGCGATGCAAAGATGACAATAAATTAGCTTCTTTTAACCAACCCTCTGTCTGTGAGTGTCTGTGCAACACTTTGTTGGGGAATGTGGGCAGCTAGCAGCTTGCTACCTGCTCAGATGCAGAAGCAGCGGGGCAGCATTTTGAGGTAAGTAAGTAGGACCAAAACAGAATGCTTCCCCTGACCCCTTTTTCCTTTCTTTTCCAGTCTCCTGCTCTGCTTCCATTTCAAGGGCAAGATGCCTCTGTGCTTGCATACCGGATGGGAGGGAATGAGGGCAAGGGAGCCAGACCTTTCTCAGTAGTGAGCCCTGTCAGGACAAGAACCAATGGGCACCAACGAGAAAACTTGAAATTCCATCTGAACACAAGAAAGCACGTCCTGACGCTGAGGGTGCTCTAAAGTTGGTGGAAGGAGTCCCACGATTGGAGTGCTGGGATGGAGGGCTACAGGCCGTTCAGGAGGGATAGGCTGGGCAGGCGTGCTGGAGGTGTCGCGCTGTATGCAAGGCAGAGGTTTGCTTGTACAACCCTTACAGTTAGTGGTGATGCGGTTGGGAGCCTCTGGGTGGGGATTAGGGGGAGGGAAAACAAAGGAGATGTTGTAGTGGGTGTCTGCTACCCATCGCCCAGCCAGAATGTAAGCACTGATGAGTTCTTCTATAGGCAATTTGGAGAAATTTCTGGATCGGTAGCCCTTGTCCTCGTGGGAGATTTCAACCTCCCAGGCATCAGCTGGGAATACCATACTCCTGCGACGAGCAGGTCTTGGAAATTCTTGACGTTTGCAGGAGATAACTTCTTGTCACAAGTACTCAGTGAGCCAACTGGGAAAGATGCCCTCCTAGAGTTGCTCTTTGTGAACAGAGAAGGACTCGTGGGAGATGCGATGGTAGGTGGCTGTGTTGGCCACAGTGGTCATGAAACGCTGCAGGACGGGATCTGGGGGTGCTGGTCAACAGCAGGCTCAAGACGAGTCAGCAGTGTGCCCTGGCAGCCGAGAGGGCAACCTGCATCCTGGGGTGCATCAAACACAGCACAACCAGCTGGTCAAAAGAGGCGATTGTCCCGCTGTGTTGAGCACTGGTGCGGCCTCACCTTGAGTACTGTGTGCAGTTCTGGGCCCCACAATTTAAGAAGGATGTTCAGGTACTTGAATTGCGTCCAGAGGAGAGCAACAAAGCTGGTGAAAGGGCTGGAAGGAAAGTCTCATGAGGAGTGGCTAAGGAGTCTGGGCTTGCCTAGTTTGGAGAAAAGGAGGCTGAGGGGCGACCTCCTTGCTCTCTACAGCTCCTGAGGAGGGGAAGTGCAGAAGGAGGTGCTGATCTCTTCTCCCTGGTATCCAGTGATAGGATGCATGGGAATGGTTCAAACTGTGCCAGGGGAGGTTTTGACTGGACATTAGGAAGCATTTCTTTACTGAGAGGCTGGTCAAACACTGGAACAGGCTTGCCAGAGAGGTTGTCGATGCCCCAAGCCTGTCAGTGTCTAAGAGGCATTGGGACAATGCCCTTAATAACATGCTTTAACTTTGGCTCAGCCCTCAGGTGCTCAGGCAGTTGGACTAGGTGATCGTTGTAGGTCCCTTCCAACTGAAAACACTCTGTGCTACGCTATGCTGTGCTATGCTATGCTATACACATGGGCTGCCCAGGGAGATTGTGGAGTCTCCAACCTTCGAAAGTCATCTGGGCACGGTCCTGGGCAGCCTGCTCTAGGTGGCTGTGCTTGAGCAGGGGCATTGCACCAGGTGAACTTGGGGCAAACCATCCCCTGGGAGGCTGACAGCATTGCCCCGGGGCGACCCCTGAGCAGGTGGACATCACAGTCTCCAAGTGGTGAGCCCTCTGCACGGGGAACAAGCAGCACAAGTGTGGAGCGGAGCTCTGGATGCTCTGCTTGCTGCACTGGTGGGAGGCTTGGGCACGAGCCAATGCAGAGCAGCAGCTTGAGAGCTGGAGGCACAGCTAGGGCAGGCGCAGGAGGGAGGAGTGTCCTGCAGCACCAGGCACCTGCCCCCCTGCACCCCCTCATCATCATTCGGAAACAGAGTCTCTTTTGGAACACTGATGTCTCACCACCACAGCAAGGACAGAGGCCCTGCCACGGAGAGGCCCCATCCCGCCACAGGGATAGACGCCATCATCCCCCATCAGTGTCACGAAGGCACCGAGAGCACAGTCACGTCTACAAGCACAAAGGCCGGCACAAGGGAGCCGACCCATCTCACAGGGTGGCAGAGCAGGAGTCAAACATCCACAGGCCACGTCACCTTCTCTCACACGTGCACGCTTTGAATTCCTTTGGGTGGCCTGCCTACCGTCACAGGCAGAGAGAGCAAAGACATGTTCCCTCCACTTGGGACCTCAGGTCCCCACCACCTCCACAAGAGAGACTCAGCACAGAAAGAGACTTCAGGGCATGCTCCCACTTTTTGCCTCCAGAAAGCTTCGCACAGGAGGCGCATCGGATGTACGGTTCTGCACCTGCTGAACTGACAGCAACATGGCAGCCGTGTCAGTCTTGGCACATATGCAGCAAGGCTAAAGAAAGCTTTTGAGGTGTCCGGGTCTCGAGGCGTGCACTCGTGCAGTACAGGCCACGTTTCTGGGAGGCATGATCCGCAGCAGAGCGCTCCAGCGTGGTGTACAGGGGGGTCTCCTGAACCGGGCAAACCTGAGGGGAGCCGCGAGATGCGGGCTCTGGCGTGGCCTCTCCAGCCCCCTCGCTTGCCCTCGCGGGGGGCAGGTTTGTAGCTGGAGACAGGAGCCGCGGGATCATTTCCACTGGCACCGGAGACACGGTTTGCATTTGGCCTGATCGTCAGGGTTTGCAGGGCTAAGTCCTGCCCCGGCAGGAGGAATCCAAGAGGAGAAGAGGGAGGAGGAGTTTTGTCTCTGCCCAGGGGCTCGTATCTCCTCGTTTCAAGACCCCTCAGAGTCAGGCCACCTGGCCCAGAAGACTTTGCGCCTCCCTACGTACGTCAGGGACATCCACCTACAGTCCCCATTTTAATTCCAATTACCGTTTTGGGGGTGTCCGCCCGCTTTGTCAAGAGAGCCCCTGGGAGCTCGCTCCTGCCGGCAGGGTTTGTACTTGGTGTGATGCCCAGGACCCGCTGAGCGGGGCGGTGGGGACGAAGGGTGGGGCTTGCCGGCTGGGGGATGCTGCTCTGGTGGCTGTGACAGCACAGGGGACGGGTCACAATGGGAGCTGTCCCCAGGGACATCATCAGGCAGCCGCGCTGCAGTTCCACTTGGGCGATCGGTGAGTGCAGCATGCAGGGGGAAGGCTGGGCTGGATGGGGGACGGGGCAGGTGGCCAGGGGGTTTCTAAGGCAGAGCGAGAGCCGAGCCCCTCAGGGCAGGCCGCGGTACCGCCCTCGGGGCTGGGGGCAGAGGTGCTCGGGCCTTCAGCGGTGGCCGGTGCCCAGAGAGGCTTTGGGGACGTGCTGGGTGCCCGTGGCTGCGTGGGACGCTGTTGGGTGTCAGGGATGGGGCCTCGGCAGAGTCTACTGGGGTGTCTCTTGCCCTTTCACGGGGCACAGCCCAGCCAGGAGCTGGTCATCAGGGCGGCTGGGGCAGGGTGGGCCCCATGCTGTCTCCAACCAGGGCCTGCGGCCCCTTCGAGCCTGTCGACACCAGTGCCCAAACACTTTTCTGGGACAGCCCGCGGCTCCCATCCCTGCAGTGCTGACAAACCCTGCCCTTGCTCCCTCCCACCTCCCTCACCCCTTCTCCTGCTGGCCCCCAGCTCCAGGCGGCTCTTGCCTCGCTCCCCCAGCCCCGTGCACCCTCCCACACAGCCCTGCTGAGCCCCCTTTTCTCCCACTTCCTCCAGGCCATGGTTGCGGCAATTGCCCTCGTCCTGGCTGTGCTGGCCGTCCAGCACGGGCTGAAGCACGATCAGCAGATAGATGCGGCCGCGGCCGAGAGGATGCAGCAGCGTGAGGAGTATCTGCATGAGGAGATGACTCGGCTGCTGCAGGAGATTGAGCGGAGCAGGGCCGCGGAGGAAGCCACGCTCCTTTCTGTGCTGCAGCAGTGGCCGTTATGGACTGTTCCAGGAGCCCTGCTCCTGCTCGCTAGCGCCTGCTGGGTGGCCAGGGAAATGAAGCTTGCCTCTGGCAGCTTCAGCGAGGAGGAGGACGACGAGGAGGAGGAGGAGGAGGAAGACCTCAGTGGTGCACACAATGGTGTCGGCTCTTTGGCTGTGTCCACCCAACTGCCAATACGGGGCCTGCCGGGCACGTGCAAGGTACTGAAGGAGCTGGTGGGTGACCTCCTTGGTGTCTGCCGAGTGTTTTGCCAGGGGACTTCCATGCCGCAGATGCACCCAGCCATGGGGATGAACGGCACCTATGAAGCCTGGAGTGTCCAGGAGGACAGCATCGGCTACCGCCTGGTCGTGTTCCTGCGGCCACCCCCTGGGCACTCTTTCAGCCTGAAGCTGGACACCACGGGGCAGCTGCCAGCAAGGCGCTCCAGCATCCACGTGGTGCTGGAGTGCATGTGCTCGAGGAAGCAGCTGCTGGGGGATATTCTGTGCTCTCTCCACCACCCCGACGACAAGCTGCCGACGGATCAGAGCTCGTACTTCCTACGCACCCTCTGCACACGCTCCTACTTAGACGTGGAGAAAGTCGCCGGCTGGGTCCAACTGTTGGTGAGATCAGCCTGGCCGCTTTTGCCTCAGTCGCACCACTGCCAGCTAACGGTGCTGCCCTCCTCCCAGTCCTGCAGGTTCCAGCTGACAAGCACCTCCGAGATGAACATCTGCGCTGAGATGATTTTTGCAGTGCAGCAAGGCAGCTCAGACGCCTACCTGAGCCTTGAGCAGGCAGAGGCCAGCCTCGCCAGCAGCGCACCATGACTGGAGAGCTGCGCTGTTGTCGAGACGCCGCTTTTCAGACTCACGGCGAAGCACACCCAGCAGCACAATTTCCACCTCAGAGGTCTGCAGCTCTGCACCCATACCCTGGTGGTCACAGGCTTTTCCACCCATGCCTGTGACCCTGAGGAACTGCTTTCCTCTCACACTGGTGGGACCCAGGGGACAATTTTGGACACTGGGGCAGAGAATCTGCTCATCCCAGAGACTGCCTGGGGAGTCTGTCCCGCAGATGTGAGCAAACTAGGCATGGAGATGATACCGCCCAAGAGCAGCTCAGCATAAGTAGAGTTTGGGGAATCTCCGCCGGTCCAGCTGAAGATGCCATTGCAGCTGAGGCTTCTGTTACCACCTGTAGCAGGATGGGACCACCTGTCTTGTTGGAAAGAGTTGATTCCCTCTGGGACCGTTATGCGATGCAAAGATGACAATAAATTAGCTTCTTTTAACCAACCCTCTGTCTGTGAGTGTCTGTGCAACACTTTGTTGGGGAATGTGGGCAGCTAGCAGCTTGCTACCTGCTCAGATGCAGAAGCAGCGGGGCAGCATTTTGAGGTAAGTAAGTAGGACCAAAACAGAATGCTTCCCCTGATCCCTTTTTCCTTTCTTTTCCAGTCTCCTGCTCTGCTTCCATTTCAAGGGCAAGATGCCTCTGTGCTTGCATACCGGATGGGAGGGAACGAGGGCAAGGGAGCCAGACCTTTCTCAGTAGTGAGCCCTGTCAGGACAAGAACCAATGGGCACCAACGAGAAAACTTGAAATTCCATCTGAACACAAGAAAGCACGTCCTGACGCTGAGGGTGCTCTGAAGTTGGTGGAAGGAGTCCCACGATTGGAGTGCTGGGATGGAGGGCTACAGGCCGTTCAGGAGGGATAGGCTGGGCAGGCGTGCTGGAGGTGTCGCGCTGTATGCAAGGCAGAGGTTTGCTTGTACAACCCTTACAGTTAGTGGTGATGCGGTTGGGAGCCTCTGGGTGGGGATTAGGGGGAGGGAAAACAAAGGAGATGTTGTAGTGGGTGTCTGCTACCCATCGCCCAGCCAGAATGTAAGCACTGATGAGTTCTTCTATAGGCAATTTGGAGAAATTTCTGGATCGGTAGCCCTTGTCCTCGTGGGAGATTTCAACCTCCCAGGCATCAGCTGGGAATACCATACTCCTGCGACGAGCAGGTCTTGGAAATTCTTGACGTTTGTAGGAGATAACTTCTTGTCACAAGTACTCAGTGAGCCAACTGGGAAAGATGCCCTCCTAGAGTTGCTCTTTGTGAATAGAGAAGGACTCGTGGGAGATGCGATGGTAGGTGGCTGTGTTGGCCACAGTGGTCATGAAACGCTGCAGGACGGGATCTGGGGGTGCTGGTCAACAGCAGGCTCAAGACGAGTCAGCAGTGTGCCCTGGCAGCCGAGAGGGCAACCTGCATCCTGGGGTGCATCAAACACAGCACAACCAGCTGGTCAAAAGAGGCGATTGTCCCGCTGTGTTGAGCACTGGTGCGGCCTCACCTTGAGTACTGTGTGCAGTTCTGGGCCCCACAATTTAAGAAGGATGTTCAGGTACTTGAATGCGTCCAGAGGAGAGCAACAAAGCTGGTGAAAGGGCTGGAAGGAAAGTCTCATGAGGAGTGGCTAAGGAGTCTGGGCTTGCCTAGTTTGGAGAAAAGGAGGCTGAGGGGCGACCTCCTTGCTCTCTACAGTTCCTGAGGAGGGGAAGTGCAGAAGGAGGTGCTGATCTCTTCTCCCTGGTATCCAGTGATAGGATGCATGGGAATGGTTCAAACTGTGCCAGGGGAGGTTTTGACTGGACATTAGGAAGCATTTCTTTACTGAGAGGCTGGTCAAACACTGGAACAGGCTTGCCAGAGAGGTTGTCGATGCCCCAAGCCTGTCAGTGTCTAAGAGGCATTGGGACAATGCCCTTAATAACATGCTTTAACTTTGGCTCAGCCCTCAGGTGCTCAGGCAGTTGGACTAGGTGATCGTTGTAGGTCCCTTCCAGCTGAAAACACTCTGTGCTACGCTATGCTGTGCTATGCTATGCTATACACATGGGCTGCCCAGGGAGATTGTGGAGTCTCCAACCTTCGAAAGTCATCTGGGCACGGTCCTGGGCAGCCTGCTCTAGGTGGCTGTGCTTGAGCAGGGGCATTGCACCAGGTGAACTTGGGGCAAACCATCCCCTGGGAGGCTGACAGCATTGCCTCGGGGCGACCCCTGAGCAGGTGGACATCACAGTCTCCAAGTGGTGAGCCCTCTGCACGGGGAACAAGCAGCACAAGTGTGGAGCGGGGCTCTGGATGCTCTGCTTGCTGCACTGGTGGGAGGCTTGGGCACGAGCCAATGCAGAGCAGCAGCTTGAGAGCTGGAGGCACAGCTAGGGCAGGCGCAGGAGGGAGGAGCGTCCTGCAGCACCAGGCACCTGCCCCCCTGCACCCCCTCATCATCATTCGGAAACAGAGTCTCTTTTGGAACACTGATGTCTCACCACCACAGCAAGGACAGAGGCCCTGCCACGGAGAGGCCCCATCCCGCCACAGGGATAGACGCCATCATCCCCCATCAGTGTCACGAAGGCACCGAGAGCACAGTCACGTCTACAAGCACAAAGGCCGGCACAAGGGAGCCGACCCATCTCACAGGGTGGCAGAGCAGGAGTCAAACATCCACAGGCCACGTCACCTTCTCTCACACGTGCACGCTTTGAATTCCTTTGGGTGGCCTGCCTACCGTCACAGGCAGAGAGAGCAAAGACATGTTCCCTCCACTTGGGACCTCAGGTCCCCACCACCTCCACAAGAGAGACTCAGCACAGAAAGAGACTTCAGGGCATGCTCCCACTTTTTGCCTCCAGAAAGCTTCGCACAGGAGGCGCATCGGATGTACGGTTCTGCACCTGCTGAACTGACAGCAACATGGCAGCCGTGTCAGTCTTGGCACATATGCAGCAAGGCTAAAGAAAGCTTTTGAGGTGTCCGGGTCTCGAGGCGTGCACTCGTGCAGTACAGGCCACGTTTCTGGGAGGCATGATCCGCAGCAGAGCGCTCCAGCGTGGTGTACAGGGGGGTCTCCTGAACCGGGCAAACCTGAGGGGAGCCGCGAGATGCGGGCTCTGGCGTGGCCTCTCCAGCCCCCTCGCTTGCCCTCGCGGGGGGCAGGTTTGTAGCTGGAGACAGGAGCCGCGGGATCATTTCCACTGGCACCAGAGACACGGTTTGCATTTGGCCTGATCGTCAGGGTTTGCAGGGCTAAGTCCTGCCCCGGCAGGAGGAATCCAAGCGGAGAAGAGGGAGGAGGAGTTTTGTCTCTGCCCAGGGGCTCGTATCTCCTCGTTTCAAGACCCCTCAGAGTCAGGCCACCTGGCCCAGAAGACTTTGCGCCTCCCTACGTACGTCAGGGACATCCACCTACAGTCCCCATTTTAATTCCAATTACCGTTTTGGGGGTGTCCGCCCGCTTTGTCAAGAGAGCCCCTGGGAGCTCGCTCCTGCCGGCAGGGTTTGTACTTGGTGTGATGCCCAGGACCCGCTGAGCGGGGCGGTGGGGACGAAGGGTGGGGCTTGCCGGCTGGGGGATGCTGCTCTGGTGGCTGTGACAGCACAGGGGACGGGTCACAATGGGAGCTGTCCCCAGGGACATCATCAGGCAGCCGCGCTGCAGTTCCACTTGGGCGATCGGTGAGTGCAGCATGCAGGGGGAAGGCTGGGCTGGATGGGGGACGGGGCAGGTGGCCAGGGGGTTTCTAAGGCAGAGCGAGAGCCGAGCCCCTCAGGGCAGGCCGCGGTACCGCCCTCGGGGCTGGGGGCAGAGGTGCTCGGGCCTTCAGCGGTGGCCGGTGCCCAGAGAGGCTTTGGGGACGTGCTGGGTGCCCGTGGCTGCGTGGGACGCTGTTGGGTGTCAGGGATGGGGCCTCGGCAGAGTCTACTGGGGTGTCTCTTGCCCTTTCACGGGGCACAGCCCAGCCAGGAGCTGGTCATCAGGGCGGCTGGGGCAGGGTGGGCCCCATGCTGTCTCCAACCAGGGCCTGCGGCCCCTTCGAGCCTGTCGACACCAGTGCCCAAACACTTTTCTGGGACAGCCCGCGGCTCCCATCCCTGCAGTGCTGACAAACCCTGCCCTTGCTCCCTCCCACCTCCCTCACCCCTTCTCCTGCTGGCCCCCAGCTCCAGGCGGCTCTTGCCTCGCTCCCCCAGCCCCGTGCACCCTCCCACACAGCCCTGCTGAGCCCCCTTTTCTCCCACTTCCTCCAGGCCATGGTTGCGGCAATTGCCCTCGTCCTGGCTGTGCTGGCCGTCCAGCACGGGCTGAAGCACGATCAGCAGATAGATGCGGCCGCGGCCGAGAGGATGCAGCAGCGTGAGGAGTATCTGCATGAGGAGATGACTCGGCTGCTGCAGGAGATTGAGCGGAGCAGGGCCGCGGAGGAAGCCACGCTCCTTTCTGTGCTGCAGCAGTGGCCGTTATGGACTGTTCCAGGAGCCCTGCTCCTGCTCGCTAGCGCCTGCTGGGTGGCCAGGGAAATGAAGCTTGCCTCTGGCAGCTTCAGCGAGGAGGAGGACGACGAGGAGGAGGAGGAGGAGGAAGACCTCAGTGGTGCACACAATGGTGTCGGCTCTTTGGCTGTGTCCACCCAACTGCCAATACGGGGCCTGCCGGGCACGTGCAAGGTACTGAAGGAGCTGGTGGGTGACCTCCTTGGTGTCTGCCGAGTGTTTTGCCAGGGGACTTCCATGCCGCAGATGCACCCAGCCATGGGGATGAACGGCACCTATGAAGCCTGGAGTGTCCAGGAGGACAGCATCGGCTACCGCCTGCTCGTGTTCCTGCGGCCACCCCCTGGGCACTCTTTCAGCCTGAAGCTGGACACCACGGGGCAGCTGCCAGCAAGGCGCTCCAGCATCCACGTGGTGCTGGAGTGCATGTGCTCGAGGAAGCAGCTGCTGGGGGATATTCTGTGCTCTCTCCACCACCCCGACGACAAGCTGCCGACGGATCAGAGCTCGTACTTCCTACGCACCCTCTGCACACGCTCCTACTTAGACGTGGAGAAAGTCGCCGGCTGGGTCCAACTGTTGGTGAGATCAGCCTGGCCGCTTTTGCCTCAGTCGCACCACTGCCAGCTAACGGTGCTGCCCTCCTCCCAGTCCTGCAGGTTCCAGCTGACAAGCACCTCCGAGATGAACATCTGCGCTGAGATGATTTTTGCAGTGCAGCAAGGCAGCTCAGACGCCTACCTGAGCCTTGAGCAGGCAGAGGCCAGCCTCGCCAGCAGCGCACCATGACTGGAGAGCTGCGCTGTTGTCGAGACGCCGCTTTTCAGACTCACGGCGAAGCACACCCAGCAGCACAATTTCCACCTCAGAGGTCTGCAGCTCTGCACCCATACCCTGGTGGTCACAGGCTTTTCCACCCATGCCTGTGACCCTGAGGAACTGCTTTCCTCTCACACTGGTGGGACCCAGGGGACAATTTTGGACACTGGGGCAGAGAATCTGCTCATCCCAGAGACTGCCTGGGGAGTCTGTCCCGCAGATGTGAGCAAACTAGGCATGGAGATGATACCGCCCAAGAGCAGCTCAGCATAAGTAGAGTTTGGGGAATCTCCGCCGGTCCAGCTGAAGATGCCATTGCAGCTGAGGCTTCTGTTACCACCTGTAGCAGGATGGGACCACCTGTCTTGTTGGAAAGAGTTGATTCCCTCTGGGACCGTTATGCGATGCAAAGATGACAATAAATTAGCTTCTTTTAACCAACCCTCTGTCTGTGAGTGTCTGTGCAACACTTTGTTGGGGAATGTGGGCAGCTAGCAGCTTGCTACCTGCTCAGATGCAGAAGCAGCGGGGCAGCATTTTGAGGTAAGTAAGTAGGACCAAAACAGAATGCTTCCCCTGATCCCTTTTTCCTTTCTTTTCCAGTCTCCTGCTCTGCTTCCATTTCAAGGGCAAGATGCCTCTGTGCTTGCATACCGGATGGGAGGGAACGAGGGCAAGGGAGCCAGACCTTTCTCAGTAGTGAGCCCTGTCAGGACAAGAACCAATGGGCACCAACGAGAAAACTTGAAATTCCATCTGAACACAAGAAAGCACGTCCTGACGCTGAGGGTGCTCTGAAGTTGGTGGAAGGAGTCCCACGATTGGAGTGCTGGGATGGAGGGCTACAGGCCGTTCAGGAGGGATAGGCTGGGCAGGCGTGCTGGAGGTGTCGCGCTGTATGCAAGGCAGAGGTTTGCTTGTACAACCCTTACAGTTAGTGGTGATGCGGTTGGGAGCCTCTGGGTGGGGATTAGGGGGAGGGAAAACAAAGGAGATGTTGTAGTGGGTGTCTGCTACCCATCGCCCAGCCAGAATGTAAGCACTGATGAGTTCTTCTATAGGCAATTTGGAGAAATTTCTGGATCGGTAGCCCTTGTCCTCGTGGGAGATTTCAACCTCCCAGGCATCAGCTGGGAATACCATACTCCTGCGACGAGCAGGTCTTGGAAATTCTTGACGTTTGTAGGAGATAACTTCTTGTCACAAGTACTCAGTGAGCCAACTGGGAAAGATGCCCTCCTAGAGTTGCTCTTTGTGAATAGAGAAGGACTCGTGGGAGATGCGATGGTAGGTGGCTGTGTTGGCCACAGTGGTCATGAAACGCTGCAGGACGGGATCTGGGGGTGCTGGTCAACAGCAGGCTCAAGACGAGTCAGCAGTGTGCCCTGGCAGCCGAGAGGGCAACCTGCATCCTGGGGTGCATCAAACACAGCACAACCAGCTGGTCAAAAGAGGCGATTGTCCCGCTGTGTTGAGCACTGGTGCGGCCTCACCTTGAGTACTGTGTGCAGTTCTGGGCCCCACAATTTAAGAAGGATGTTCAGGTACTTGAATGCGTCCAGAGGAGAGCAACAAAGCTGGTGAAAGGGCTGGAAGGAAAGTCTCATGAGGAGTGGCTAAGGAGTCTGGGCTTGCCTAGTTTGGAGAAAAGGAGGCTGAGGGGCGACCTCCTTGCTCTCTACAGTTCCTGAGGAGGGGAAGTGCAGAAGGAGGTGCTGATCTCTTCTCCCTGGTATCCAGTGATAGGATGCATGGGAATGGTTCAAACTGTGCCAGGGGAGGTTTTGACTGGACATTAGGAAGCATTTCTTTACTGAGAGGCTGGTCAAACACTGGAACAGGCTTGCCAGAGAGGTTGTCGATGCCCCAAGCCTGTCAGTGTCTAAGAGGCATTGGGACAATGCCCTTAATAACATGCTTTAACTTTGGCTCAGCCCTCAGGTGCTCAGGCAGTTGGACTAGGTGATCGTTGTAGGTCCCTTCCAACTGAAAACACTCTGTGCTACGCTATGCTGTGCTATGCTATGCTATACACATGGGCTGCCCAGGGAGATTGTGGAGTCTCCAACCTTCGAAAGTCATCTGGGCACGGTCCTGGGCAGCCTGCTCTAGGTGGCTGTGCTTGAGCAGGGGCATTGCACCAGGTGAACTTGGGGCAAACCATCCCCTGGGAGGCTGACAGCATTGCCTCGGGGCGACCCCTGAGCAGGTGGACATCACAGTCTCCAAGTGGTGAGCCCTCTGCACGGGGAACAAGCAGCACAAGTGTGGAGCGGGGCTCTGGATGCTCTGCTTGCTGCACTGGTGGGAGGCTTGGGCACGAGCCAATGCAGAGCAGCAGCTTGAGAGCTGGAGGCACAGCTAGGGCAGGCGCAGGAGGGAGGAGCGTCCTGCAGCACCAGGCACCTGCCCCCCTGCACCCCCTCATCATCATTCGGAAACAGAGTCTCTTTTGGAACACTGATGTCTCACCACCACAGCAAGGACAGAGGCCCTGCCACGGAGAGGCCCCATCCCGCCACAGGGATAGACGCCATCATCCCCCATCAGTGTCACGAAGGCACCGAGAGCACAGTCACGTCTACAAGCACAAAGGCCGGCACAAGGGAGCCGACCCATCTCACAGGGTGGCAGAGCAGGAGTCAAACATCCACAGGCCACGTCACCTTCTCTCACACGTGCACGCTTTGAATTCCTTTGGGTGGCCTGCCTACCGTCACAGGCAGAGAGAGCAAAGACATGTTCCCTCCACTTGGGACCTCAGGTCCCCACCACCTCCACAAGAGAGACTCAGCACAGAAAGAGACTTCAGGGCATGCTCCCACTTTTTGCCTCCAGAAAGCTTCGCACAGGAGGCGCATCGGATGTACGGTTCTGCACCTGCTGAACTGACAGCAACATGGCAGCCGTGTCAGTCTTGGCACATATGCAGCAAGGCTAAAGAAAGCTTTTGAGGTGTCCGGGTCTCGAGGCGTGCACTCGTGCAGTACAGGCCACGTTTCTGGGAGGCATGATCCGCAGCAGAGCGCTCCAGCGTGGTGTACAGGGGGGTCTCCTGAACCGGGCAAACCTGAGGGGAGCCGCGAGATGCGGGCTCTGGCGTGGCCTCTCCAGCCCCCTCGCTTGCCCTCGCGGGGGGCAGGTTTGTAGCTGGAGACAGGAGCCGCGGGATCATTTCCACTGGCACCAGAGACACGGTTTGCATTTGGCCTGATCGTCAGGGTTTGCAGGGCTAAGTCCTGCCCCGGCAGGAGGAATCCAAGCGGAGAAGAGGGAGGAGGAGTTTTGTCTCTGCCCAGGGGCTCGTATCTCCTCGTTTCAAGACCCCTCAGAGTCAGGCCACCTGGCCCAGAAGACTTTGCGCCTCCCTACGTACGTCAGGGACATCCACCTACAGTCCCCATTTTAATTCCAATTACCGTTTTGGGGGTGTCCGCCCGCTTTGTCAAGAGAGCCCCTGGGAGCTCGCTCCTGCCGGCAGGGTTTGTACTTGGTGTGATGCCCAGGACCCGCTGAGCGGGGCGGTGGGGACGAAGGGTGGGGCTTGCCGGCTGGGGGATGCTGCTCTGGTGGCTGTGACAGCACAGGGGACGGGTCACAATGGGAGCTGTCCCCAGGGACATCATCAGGCAGCCGCGCTGCAGTTCCACTTGGGCGATCGGTGAGTGCAGCATGCAGGGGGAAGGCTGGGCTGGATGGGGGACGGGGCAGGTGGCCAGGGGGTTTCTAAGGCAGAGCGAGAGCCGAGCCCCTCAGGGCAGGCCGCGGTACCGCCCTCGGGGCTGGGGGCAGAGGTGCTCGGGCCTTCAGCGGTGGCCGGTGCCCAGAGAGGCTTTGGGGACGTGCTGGGTGCCCGTGGCTGCGTGGGACGCTGTTGGGTGTCAGGGATGGGGCCTCGGCAGAGTCTACTGGGGTGTCTCTTGCCCTTTCACGGGGCACAGCCCAGCCAGGAGCTGGTCATCAGGGCGGCTGGGGCAGGGTGGGCCCCATGCTGTCTCCAACCAGGGCCTGCGGCCCCTTCGAGCCTGTCGACACCAGTGCCCAAACACTTTTCTGGGACAGCCCGCGGCTCCCATCCCTGCAGTGCTGACAAACCCTGCCCTTGCTCCCTCCCACCTCCCTCACCCCTTCTCCTGCTGGCCCCCAGCTCCAGGCGGCTCTTGCCTCGCTCCCCCAGCCCCGTGCACCCTCCCACACAGCCCTGCTGAGCCCCCTTTTCTCCCACTTCCTCCAGGCCATGGTTGCGGCAATTGCCCTCGTCCTGGCTGTGCTGGCCGTCCAGCACGGGCTGAAGCACGATCAGCAGATAGATGCGGCCGCGGCCGAGAGGATGCAGCAGCGTGAGGAGTATCTGCATGAGGAGATGACTCGGCTGCTGCAGGAGATTGAGCGGAGCAGGGCCGCGGAGGAAGCCACGCTCCTTTCTGTGCTGCAGCAGTGGCCGTTATGGACTGTTCCAGGAGCCCTGCTCCTGCTCGCTAGCGCCTGCTGGGTGGCCAGGGAAATGAAGCTTGCCTCTGGCAGCTTCAGCGAGGAGGAGGACGACGAGGAGGAGGAGGAGGAGGAAGACCTCAGTGGTGCACACAATGGTGTCGGCTCTTTGGCTGTGTCCACCCAACTGCCAATACGGGGCCTGCCGGGCACGTGCAAGGTACTGAAGGAGCTGGTGGGTGACCTCCTTGGTGTCTGCCGAGTGTTTTGCCAGGGGACTTCCATGCCGCAGATGCACCCAGCCATGGGGATGAACGGCACCTATGAAGCCTGGAGTGTCCAGGAGGACAGCATCGGCTACCGCCTGGTCGTGTTCCTGCGGCCACCCCCTGGGCACTCTTTCAGCCTGAAGCTGGACACCACGGGGCAGCTGCCAGCAAGGCGCTCCAGCATCCACGTGGTGCTGGAGTGCATGTGCTCGAGGAAGCAGCTGCTGGGGGATATTCTGTGCTCTCTCCACCACCCCGACGACAAGCTGCCGACGGATCAGAGCTCGTACTTCCTACGCACCCTCTGCACACGCTCCTACTTAGACGTGGAGAAAGTCGCCGGCTGGGTCCAACTGTTGGTGAGATCAGCCTGGCCGCTTTTGCCTCAGTCGCACCACTGCCAGCTAACGGTGCTGCCCTCCTCCCAGTCCTGCAGGTTCCAGCTGACAAGCACCTCCGAGATGAACATCTGCGCTGAGATGATTTTTGCAGTGCAGCAAGGCAGCTCAGACGCCTACCTGAGCCTTGAGCAGGCAGAGGCCAGCCTCGCCAGCAGCGCACCATGACTGGAGAGCTGCGCTGTTGTCGAGACGCCGCTTTTCAGACTCACGGCGAAGCACACCCAGCAGCACAATTTCCACCTCAGAGGTCTGCAGCTCTGCACCCATACCCTGGTGGTCACAGGCTTTTCCACCCATGCCTGTGACCCTGAGGAACTGCTTTCCTCTCACACTGGTGGGACCCAGGGGACAATTTTGGACACTGGGGCAGAGAATCTGCTCATCCCAGAGACTGCCTGGGGAGTCTGTCCCGCAGATGTGAGCAAACTAGGCATGGAGATGATACCGCCCAAGAGCAGCTCAGCATAAGTAGAGTTTGGGGAATCTCCGCCGGTCCAGCTGAAGATGCCATTGCAGCTGAGGCTTCTGTTACCACCTGTAGCAGGATGGGACCACCTGTCTTGTTGGAAAGAGTTGATTCCCTCTGGGACCGTTATGCGATGCAAAGATGACAATAAATTAGCTTCTTTTAACCAACCCTCTGTCTGTGAGTGTCTGTGCAACACTTTGTTGGGGAATGTGGGCAGCTAGCAGCTTGCTACCTGCTCAGATGCAGAAGCAGCGGGGCAGCATTTTGAGGTAAGTAAGTAGGACCAAAACAGAATGCTTCCCCTGATCCCTTTTTCCTTTCTTTTCCAGTCTCCTGCTCTGCTTCCATTTCAAGGGCAAGATGCCTCTGTGCTTGCATACCGGATGGGAGGGAACGAGGGCAAGGGAGCCAGACCTTTCTCAGTAGTGAGCCCTGTCAGGACAAGAACCAATGGGCACCAACGAGAAAACTTGAAATTCCATCTGAACACAAGAAAGCACGTCCTGACGCTGAGGGTGCTCTGAAGTTGGTGGAAGGAGTCCCACGATTGGAGTGCTGGGATGGAGGGCTACAGGCCGTTCAGGAGGGATAGGCTGGGCAGGCGTGCTGGAGGTGTCGCGCTGTATGCAAGGCAGAGGTTTGCTTGTACAACCCTTACAGTTAGTGGTGATGCGGTTGGGAGCCTCTGGGTGGGGATTAGGGGGAGGGAAAACAAAGGAGATGTTGTAGTGGGTGTCTGCTACCCATCGCCCAGCCAGAATGTAAGCACTGATGAGTTCTTCTATAGGCAATTTGGAGAAATTTCTGGATCGGTAGCCCTTGTCCTCGTGGGAGATTTCAACCTCCCAGGCATCAGCTGGGAATACCATACTCCTGCGACGAGCAGGTCTTGGAAATTCTTGACGTTTGTAGGAGATAACTTCTTGTCACAAGTACTCAGTGAGCCAACTGGGAAAGATGCCCTCCTAGAGTTGCTCTTTGTGAACAGAGAAGGACTCGTGGGAGATGCGATGGTAGGTGGCTGTGTTGGCCACAGTGGTCATGAAACGCTGCAGGACGGGATCTGGGGGTGCTGGTCAACAGCAGGCTCAAGACGAGTCAGCAGTGTGCCCTGGCAGCCGAGAGGGCAACCTGCATCCTGGGGTGCATCAAACACAGCACAACCAGCTGGTCAAAAGAGGCGATTGTCCCGCTGTGTTGAGCACTGGTGCGGCCTCACCTTGAGTACTGTGTGCAGTTCTGGGCCCCACAATTTAAGAAGGATGTTCAGGTACTTGAATTGCGTCCAGAGGAGAGCAACAAAGCTGGTGAAAGGGCTGGAAGGAAAGTCTCATGAGGAGTGGCTAAGGAGTCTGGGCTTGCCTAGTTTGGAGAAAAGGAGGCTGAGGGGCGACCTCCTTGCTCTCTACAGTTCCTGAGGAGGGGAAGTGCAGAAGGAGGTGCTGATCTCTTCTCCCTGGTATCCAGTGATAGGATGCATGGGAATGGTTCAAGCTGTGCCAGGGGAGGTTTTGACTGGACATTAGGAAGCATTTCTTTACTGAGAGGCTGGTCAAACACTGGAACAGGCTTGCCAGAGAGGTTGTCGATGCCCCAAGCCTGTCAGTGTCTAAGAGGCATTGGGACAATGCCCTTAATAACATGCTTTAACTTTGGCTCAGCCCTCAGGTGCTCAGGCAGTTGGACTAGGTGATCGTTGTAGGTCCCTTCCAACTGAAAACACTCTGTGCTACGCTATGCTGTGCTATGCTATGCTATACACATGGGCTGCCCAGGGAGATTGTGGAGTCTCCAACCTTCGAAAGTCATCTGGACACGGTCCTGGGCAGCCTGCTCTAGGTGGCTGTGCTTGAGCAGGGGCATTGCACCAGGTGAACTTGGGGCAAACCATCCCCTGGGAGGCTGACAGCATTGCCTCGGGGCGACCCCTGAGCAGGTGGACATCACAGTCTCCAAGTGGTGAGCCCTCTGCACGGGGAACAAGCAGCACAAGTGTGGAGCGGAGCTCTGGATGCTCTGCTTGCTGCACTGGTGGGAGGCTTGGGCACGAGCCAATGCAGAGCAGCAGCTTGAGAGCTGGAGGCACAGCTAGGGCAGGCGCAGGAGGGAGGAGTGTCCTGCAGCACCAGGCACCTGCCCCCCTGCACCCCCTCATCATCATTCGGAAACAGAGTCTCTTTTGGAACACTGATGTCTCACCACCACAGCAAGGACAGAGGCCCTGCCACGGAGAGGCCCCATCCCGCCACAGGGATAGACGCCATCATCCCCCATCAGTGTCACGAAGGCACCGAGAGCACAGTCACGTCTACAAGCACAAAGGCCGGCACAAGGGAGCCGACCCATCTCACAGGGTGGCAGAGCAGGAGTCAAACATCCACAGGCCACGTCACCTTCTCTCACACGTGCACGCTTTGAATTCCTTTGGGTGGCCTGCCTACCGTCACAGGCAGAGAGAGCAAAGACATGTTCCCTCCACTTGGGACCTCAGGTCCCCACCACCTCCACAAGAGAGACTCAGCACAGAAAGAGACTTCAGGGCATGCTCCCACTTTTTGCCTCCAGAAAGCTTCGCACAGGAGGCGCATCGGATGTACGGTTCTGCACCTGCTGAACTGACAGCAACATGGCAGCCGTGTCAGTCTTGGCACATATGCAGCAAGGCTAAAGAAAGCTTTTGAGGTGTCCGGGTCTCGAGGCGTGCACTCGTGCAGTACAGGCCACGTTTCTGGGAGGCATGATCCGCAGCAGAGCGCTCCAGCGTGGTGTACAGGGGGGTCTCCTGAACCGGGCAAACCTGAGGGGAGCCGCGAGATGCGGGCTCTGGCGTGGCCTCTCCAGCCCCCTCGCTTGCCCTCGCGGGGGGCAGGTTTGTAGCTGGAGACAGGAGCCGCGGGATCATTTCCACTGGCACCGGAGACACGGTTTGCATTTGGCCTGATCGTCAGGGTTTGCAGGGCTAAGTCCTGCCCCGGCAGGAGGAATCCAAGAGGAGAAGAGGGAGGAGGAGTTTTGTCTCTGCCCAGGGGCTCGTATCTCCTCGTTTCAAGACCCCTCAGAGTCAGGCCACCTGGCCCAGAAGACTTTGCGCCTCCCTACGTACGTCAGGGACATCCACCTACAGTCCCCATTTTAATTCCAATTACCGTTTTGGGGGTGTCCGCCCGCTTTGTCAAGAGAGCCCCTGGGAGCTCGCTCCTGCCGGCAGGGTTTGTACTTGGTGTGATGCCCAGGACCCGCTGAGCGGGGCGGTGGGGACGAAGGGTGGGGCTTGCCGGCTGGGGGATGCTGCTCTGGTGGCTGTGACAGCACAGGGGACGGGTCACAATGGGAGCTGTCCCCAGGGACATCATCAGGCAGCCGCGCTGCAGTTCCACTTGGGCGATCGGTGAGTGCAGCATGCAGGGGGAAGGCTGGGCTGGATGGGGGACGGGGCAGGTGGCCAGGGGGTTTCTAAGGCAGAGCGAGAGCCGAGCCCCTCAGGGCAGGCCGCGGTACCGCCCTCGGGGCTGGGGGCAGAGGTGCTCGGGCCTTCAGCGGTGGCCGGTGCCCAGAGAGGCTTTGGGGACGTGCTGGGTGCCCGTGGCTGCGTGGGACGCTGTTGGGTGTCAGGGATGGGGCCTCGGCAGAGTCTACTGGGGTGTCTCTTGCCCTTTCACGGGGCACAGCCCAGCCAGGAGCTGGTCATCAGGGCGGCTGGGGCAGGGTGGGCCCCATGCTGTCTCCAACCAGGGCCTGCGGCCCCTTCGAGCCTGTCGACACCAGTGCCCAAACACTTTTCTGGGACAGCCCGCGGCTCCCATCCCTGCAGTGCTGACAAACCCTGCCCTTGCTCCCTCCCACCTCCCTCACCCCTTCTCCTGCTGGCCCCCAGCTCCAGGCGGCTCTTGCCTCGCTCCCCCAGCCCCGTGCACCCTCCCACACAGCCCTGCTGAGCCCCCTTTTCTCCCACTTCCTCCAGGCCATGGTTGCGGCAATTGCCCTCGTCCTGGCTGTGCTGGCCGTCCAGCACGGGCTGAAGCACGATCAGCAGATAGATGCGGCCGCGGCCGAGAGGATGCAGCAGCGTGAGGAGTATCTGCATGAGGAGATGACTCGGCTGCTGCAGGAGATTGAGCGGAGCAGGGCCGCGGAGGAAGCCACGCTCCTTTCTGTGCTGCAGCAGTGGCCGTTATGGACTGTTCCAGGAGCCCTGCTCCTGCTCGCTAGCGCCTGCTGGGTGGCCAGGGAAATGAAGCTTGCCTCTGGCAGCTTCAGCGAGGAGGAGGACGACGAGGAGGAGGAGGAGGAGGAAGACCTCAGTGGTGCACACAATGGTGTCGGCTCTTTGGCTGTGTCCACCCAACTGCCAATACGGGGCCTGCCGGGCACGTGCAAGGTACTGAAGGAGCTGGTGGGTGACCTCCTTGGTGTCTGCCGAGTGTTTTGCCAGGGGACTTCCATGCCGCAGATGCACCCAGCCATGGGGATGAACGGCACCTATGAAGCCTGGAGTGTCCAGGAGGACAGCATCGGCTACCGCCTGGTCGTGTTCCTGCGGCCACCCCCTGGGCACTCTTTCAGCCTGAAGCTGGACACCACGGGGCAGCTGCCAGCAAGGCGCTCCAGCATCCACGTGGTGCTGGAGTGCATGTGCTCGAGGAAGCAGCTGCTGGGGGATATTCTGTGCTCTCTCCACCACCCCGACGACAAGCTGCCGACGGATCAGAGCTCGTACTTCCTACGCACCCTCTGCACACGCTCCTACTTAGACGTGGAGAAAGTCGCCGGCTGGGTCCAACTGTTGGTGAGATCAGCCTGGCCGCTTTTGCCTCAGTCGCACCACTGCCAGCTAACGGTGCTGCCCTCCTCCCAGTCCTGCAGGTTCCAGCTGACAAGCACCTCCGAGATGAACATCTGCGCTGAGATGATTTTTGCAGTGCAGCAAGGCAGCTCAGACGCCTACCTGAGCCTTGAGCAGGCAGAGGCCAGCCTCGCCAGCAGCGCACCATGACTGGAGAGCTGCGCTGTTGTCGAGACGCCGCTTTTCAGACTCACGGCGAAGCACACCCAGCAGCACAATTTCCACCTCAGAGGTCTGCAGCTCTGCACCCATACCCTGGTGGTCACAGGCTTTTCCACCCATGCCTGTGACCCTGAGGAACTGCTTTCCTCTCACACTGGTGGGACCCAGGGGACAATTTTGGACACTGGGGCAGAGAATCTGCTCATCCCAGAGACTGCCTGGGGAGTCTGTCCCGCAGATGTGAGCAAACTAGGCATGGAGATGATACCGCCCAAGAGCAGCTCAGCATAAGTAGAGTTTGGGGAATCTCCGCCGGTCCAGCTGAAGATGCCATTGCAGCTGAGGCTTCTGTTACCACCTGTAGCAGGATGGGACCACCTGTCTTGTTGGAAAGAGTTGATTCCCTCTGGGACCGTTATGCGATGCAAAGATGACAATAAATTAGCTTCTTTTAACCAACCCTCTGTCTGTGAGTGTCTGTGCAACACTTTGTTGGGGAATGTGGGCAGCTAGCAGCTTGCTACCTGCTCAGATGCAGAAGCAGCGGGGCAGCATTTTGAGGTAAGTAAGTAGGACCAAAACAGAATGCTTCCCCTGATCCCTTTTTCCTTTCTTTTCCAGTCTCCTGCTCTGCTTCCATTTCAAGGGCAAGATGCCTCTGTGCTTGCATACCGGATGGGAGGGAACGAGGGCAAGGGAGCCAGACCTTTCTCAGTAGTGAGCCCTGTCAGGACAAGAACCAATGGGCACCAACGAGAAAACTTGAAATTCCATCTGAACACAAGAAAGCACGTCCTGACGCTGAGGGTGCTCTGAAGTTGGTGGAAGGAGTCCCACGATTGGAGTGCTGGGATGGAGGGCTACAGGCCGTTCAGGAGGGATAGGCTGGGCAGGCGTGCTGGAGGTGTCGCGCTGTATGCAAGGCAGAGGTTTGCTTGTACAACCCTTACAGTTAGTGGTGATGCGGTTGGGAGCCTCTGGGTGGGGATTAGGGGGAGGGAAAACAAAGGAGATGTTGTAGTGGGTGTCTGCTACCCATCGCCCAGCCAGAATGTAAGCACTGATGAGTTCTTCTATAGGCAATTTGGAGAAATTTCTGGATCGGTAGCCCTTGTCCTCGTGGGAGATTTCAACCTCCCAGGCATCAGCTGGGAATACCATACTCCTGCAACGAGCAGGTCTTGGAAATTCTTGACGTTTGTAGGAGATAACTTCTTGTCACAAGTACTCAGTGAGCCAACTGGGAAAGATGCCCTCCTAGAGTTGCTCTTTGTGAACAGAGAAGGACTCGTGGGAGATGCGATGGTAGGTGGCTGTGTTGGCCACAGTGGTCATGAAACGCTGCAGGACGGGATCTGGGGGTGCTGGTCAACAGCAGGCTCAAGACGAGTCAGCAGTGTGCCCTGGCAGCCGAGAGGGCAACCTGCATCCTGGGGTGCATCAAACACAGCACAACCAGCTGGTCAAAAGAGGCGATTGTCCCGCTGTGTTGAGCACTGGTGCGGCCTCACCTTGAGTACTGTGTGCAGTTCTGGGCCCCACAATTTAAGAAGGATGTTCAGGTACTTGAATTGCGTCCAGAGGAGAGCAACAAAGCTGGTGAAAGGGCTGGAAGGAAAGTCTCATGAGGAGTGGCTAAGGAGTCTGGGCTTGCCTAGTTTGGAGAAAAGGAGGCTGAGGGGCGACCTCCTTGCTCTCTACAGTTCCTGAGGAGGGGAAGTGCAGAAGGAGGTGCTGATCTCTTCTCCCTGGTATCCAGTGATAGGATGCATGGGAATGGTTCAAACTGTGCCAGGGGAGGTTTTGACTGGACATTAGGAAGCATTTCTTTACTGAGAGGCTGGTCAAACACTGGAACAGGCTTGCCAGAGAGGTTGTCGATGCCCCAAGCCTGTCAGTGTCTAAGAGGCATTGGGACAATGCCCTTAATAACATGCTTTAACTTTGGCTCAGCCCTCAGGTGCTCAGGCAGTTGGACTAGGTGATCGTTGTAGGTCCCTTCCAGCTGAAAACACTCTGTGCTACGCTATGCTGTGCTATGCTATGCTATACACATGGGCTGCCCAGGGAGATTGTGGAGTCTCCAACCTTCGAAAGTCATCTGGGCACGGTCCTGGGCAGCCTGCTCTAGGTGGCTGTGCTTGAGCAGGGGCATTGCACCAGGTGAACTTGGGGCAAACCATCCCCTGGGAGGCTGACAGCATTGCCTCGGGGCGACCCCTGAGCAGGTGGACATCACAGTCTCCAAGTGGTGAGCCCTCTGCACGGGGAACAAGCAGCACAAGTGTGGAGCGGGGCTCTGGATGCTCTGCTTGCTGCACTGGTGGGAGGCTTGGGCACGAGCCAATGCAGAGCAGCAGCTTGAGAGCTGGAGGCACAGCTAGGGCAGGCGCAGGAGGGAGGAGCGTCCTGCAGCACCAGGCACCTGCCCCCCTGCACCCCCTCATCATCATTCGGAAACAGAGTCTCTTTTGGAACACTGATGTCTCACCACCACAGCAAGGACAGAGGCCCTGCCACGGAGAGGCCCCATCCCGCCACAGGGATAGACGCCATCATCCCCCATCAGTGTCACGAAGGCACCGAGAGCACAGTCACGTCTACAAGCACAAAGGCCGGCACAAGGGAGCCGACCCATCTCACAGGGTGGCAGAGCAGGAGTCAAACATCCACAGGCCACGTCACCTTCTCTCACACGTGCACGCTTTGAATTCCTTTGGGTGGCCTGCCTACCGTCACAGGCAGAGAGAGCAAAGACATGTTCCCTCCACTTGGGACCTCAGGTCCCCACCACCTCCACAAGAGAGACTCAGCACAGAAAGAGACTTCAGGGCATGCTCCCACTTTTTGCCTCCAGAAAGCTTCGCACAGGAGGCGCATCGGATGTACGGTTCTGCACCTGCTGAACTGACAGCAACATGGCAGCCGTGTCAGTCTTGGCACATATGCAGCAAGGCTAAAGAAAGCTTTTGAGGTGTCCGGGTCTCGAGGCGTGCACTCGTGCAGTACAGGCCACGTTTCTGGGAGGCATGATCCGCAGCAGAGCGCTCCAGCGTGGTGTACAGGGGGGTCTCCTGAACCGGGCAAACCTGAGGGGAGCCGCGAGATGCGGGCTCTGGCGTGGCCTCTCCAGCCCCCTCGCTTGCCCTCGCGGGGGGCAGGTTTGTAGCTGGAGACAGGAGCCGCGGGATCATTTCCACTGGCACCAGAGACACGGTTTGCATTTGGCCTGATCGTCAGGGTTTGCAGGGCTAAGTCCTGCCCCGGCAGGAGGAATCCAAGCGGAGAAGAGGGAGGAGGAGTTTTGTCTCTGCCCAGGGGCTCGTATCTCCTCGTTTCAAGACCCCTCAGAGTCAGGCCACCTGGCCCAGAAGACTTTGCGCCTCCCTACGTACGTCAGGGACATCCACCTACAGTCCCCATTTTAATTCCAATTACCGTTTTGGGGGTGTCCGCCCGCTTTGTCAAGAGAGCCCCTGGGAGCTCGCTCCTGCCGGCAGGGTTTGTACTTGGTGTGATGCCCAGGACCCGCTGAGCGGGGCGGTGGGGACGAAGGGTGGGGCTTGCCGGCTGGGGGATGCTGCTCTGGTGGCTGTGACAGCACAGGGGACGGGTCACAATGGGAGCTGTCCCCAGGGACATCATCAGGCAGCCGCGCTGCAGTTCCACTTGGGCGATCGGTGAGTGCAGCATGCAGGGGGAAGGCTGGGCTGGATGGGGGACGGGGCAGGTGGCCAGGGGGTTTCTAAGGCAGAGCGAGAGCCGAGCCCCTCAGGGCAGGCCGCGGTACCGCCCTCGGGGCTGGGGGCAGAGGTGCTCGGGCCTTCAGCGGTGGCCGGTGCCCAGAGAGGCTTTGGGGACGTGCTGGGTGCCCGTGGCTGCGTGGGACGCTGTTGGGTGTCAGGGATGGGGCCTCGGCAGAGTCTACTGGGGTGTCTCTTGCCCTTTCACGGGGCACAGCCCAGCCAGGAGCTGGTCATCAGGGCGGCTGGGGCAGGGTGGGCCCCATGCTGTCTCCAACCAGGGCCTGCGGCCCCTTCGAGCCTGTCGACACCAGTGCCCAAACACTTTTCTGGGACAGCCCGCGGCTCCCATCCCTGCAGTGCTGACAAACCCTGCCCTTGCTCCCTCCCACCTCCCTCACCCCTTCTCCTGCTGGCCCCCAGCTCCAGGCGGCTCTTGCCTCGCTCCCCCAGCCCCGTGCACCCTCCCACACAGCCCTGCTGAGCCCCCTTTTCTCCCACTTCCTCCAGGCCATGGTTGCGGCAATTGCCCTCGTCCTGGCTGTGCTGGCCGTCCAGCACGGGCTGAAGCACGATCAGCAGATAGATGCGGCCGCGGCCGAGAGGATGCAGCAGCGTGAGGAGTATCTGCATGAGGAGATGACTCGGCTGCTGCAGGAGATTGAGCGGAGCAGGGCCGCGGAGGAAGCCACGCTCCTTTCTGTGCTGCAGCAGTGGCCGTTATGGACTGTTCCAGGAGCCCTGCTCCTGCTCGCTAGCGCCTGCTGGGTGGCCAGGGAAATGAAGCTTGCCTCTGGCAGCTTCAGCGAGGAGGAGGACGACGAGGAGGAGGAGGAGGAGGAAGACCTCAGTGGTGCACACAATGGTGTCGGCTCTTTGGCTGTGTCCACCCAACTGCCAATACGGGGCCTGCCGGGCACGTGCAAGGTACTGAAGGAGCTGGTGGGTGACCTCCTTGGTGTCTGCCGAGTGTTTTGCCAGGGGACTTCCATGCCGCAGATGCACCCAGCCATGGGGATGAACGGCACCTATGAAGCCTGGAGTGTCCAGGAGGACAGCATCGGCTACCGCCTGGTCGTGTTCCTGCGGCCACCCCCTGGGCACTCTTTCAGCCTGAAGCTGGACACCACGGGGCAGCTGCCAGCAAGGCGCTCCAGCATCCACGTGGTGCTGGAGTGCATGTGCTCGAGGAAGCAGCTGCTGGGGGATATTCTGTGCTCTCTCCACCACCCCGACGACAAGCTGCCGACGGATCAGAGCTCGTACTTCCTACGCACCCTCTGCACACGCTCCTACTTAGACGTGGAGAAAGTCGCCGGCTGGGTCCAACTGTTGGTGAGATCAGCCTGGCCGCTTTTGCCTCAGTCGCACCACTGCCAGCTAACGGTGCTGCCCTCCTCCCAGTCCTGCAGGTTCCAGCTGACAAGCACCTCCGAGATGAACATCTGCGCTGAGATGATTTTTGCAGTGCAGCAAGGCAGCTCAGACGCCTACCTGAGCCTTGAGCAGGCAGAGGCCAGCCTCGCCAGCAGCGCACCATGACTGGAGAGCTGCGCTGTTGTCGAGACGCCGCTTTTCAGACTCACGGCGAAGCACACCCAGCAGCACAATTTCCACCTCAGAGGTCTGCAGCTCTGCACCCATACCCTGGTGGTCACAGGCTTTTCCACCCATGCCTGTGACCCTGAGGAACTGCTTTCCTCTCACACTGGTGGGACCCAGGGGACAATTTTGGACACTGGGGCAGAGAATCTGCTCATCCCAGAGACTGCCTGGGGAGTCTGTCCCGCAGATGTGAGCAAACTAGGCATGGAGATGATACCGCCCAAGAGCAGCTCAGCATAAGTAGAGTTTGGGGAATCTCCGCCGGTCCAGCTGAAGATGCCATTGCAGCTGAGGCTTCTGTTACCACCTGTAGCAGGATGGGACCACCTGTCTTGTTGGAAAGAGTTGATTCCCTCTGGGACCGTTATGCGATGCAAAGATGACAATAAATTAGCTTCTTTTAACCAACCCTCTGTCTGTGAGTGTCTGTGCAACACTTTGTTGGGGAATGTGGGCAGCTAGCAGCTTGCTACCTGCTCAGATGCAGAAGCAGCGGGGCAGCATTTTGAGGTAAGTAAGTAGGACCAAAACAGAATGCTTCCCCTGATCCCTTTTTCCTTTCTTTTCCAGTCTCCTGCTCTGCTTCCATTTCAAGGGCAAGATGCCTCTGTGCTTGCATACCGGATGGGAGGGAACGAGGGCAAGGGAGCCAGACCTTTCTCAGTAGTGAGCCCTGTCAGGACAAGAACCAATGGGCACCAACGAGAAAACTTGAAATTCCATCTGAACACAAGAAAGCACGTCCTGACGCTGAGGGTGCTCTGAAGTTGGTGGAAGGAGTCCCACGATTGGAGTGCTGGGATGGAGGGCTACAGGCCGTTCAGGAGGGATAGGCTGGGCAGGCGTGCTGGAGGTGTCGCGCTGTATGCAAGGCAGAGGTTTGCTTGTACAACCCTTACAGTTAGTGGTGATGCGGTTGGGAGCCTCTGGGTGGGGATTAGGGGGAGGGAAAACAAAGGAGATGTTGTAGTGGGTGTCTGCTACCCATCGCCCAGCCAGAATGTAAGCACTGATGAGTTCTTCTATAGGCAATTTGGAGAAATTTCTGGATCGGTAGCCCTTGTCCTCGTGGGAGATTTCAACCTCCCAGGCATCAGCTGGGAATACCATACTCCTGCGACGAGCAGGTCTTGGAAATTCTTGACGTTTGTAGGAGATAACTTCTTGTCACAAGTACTCAGTGAGCCAACTGGGAAAGATGCCCTCCTAGAGTTGCTCTTTGTGAACAGAGAAGGACTCGTGGGAGATGCGATGGTAGGTGGCTGTGTTGGCCACAGTGGTCATGAAACGCTGCAGGACGGGATCTGGGGGTGCTGGTCAACAGCAGGCTCAAGACGAGTCAGCAGTGTGCCCTGGCAGCCGAGAGGGCAACCTGCATCCTGGGGTGCATCAAACACAGCACAACCAGCTGGTCAAAAGAGGCGATTGTCCCGCTGTGTTGAGCACTGGTGCGGCCTCACCTTGAGTACTGTGTGCAGTTCTGGGCCCCACAATTTAAGAAGGATGTTCAGGTACTTGAATTGCGTCCAGAGGAGAGCAACAAAGCTGGTGAAAGGGCTGGAAGGAAAGTCTCATGAGGAGTGGCTAAGGAGTCTGGGCTTGCCTAGTTTGGAGAAAAGGAGGCTGAGGGGCGACCTCCTTGCTCTCTACAGTTCCTGAGGAGGGGAAGTGCAGAAGGAGGTGCTGATCTCTTCTCCCTGGTATCCAGTGATAGGATGCATGGGAATGGTTCAAGCTGTGCCAGGGGAGGTTTTGACTGGACATTAGGAAGCATTTCTTTACTGAGAGGCTGGTCAAACACTGGAACAGGCTTGCCAGAGAGGTTGTCGATGCCCCAAGCCTGTCAGTGTCTAAGAGGCATTGGGACAATGCCCTTAATAACATGCTTTAACTTTGGCTCAGCCCTCAGGTGCTCAGGCAGTTGGACTAGGTGATCGTTGTAGGTCCCTTCCAACTGAAAACACTCTGTGCTACGCTATGCTGTGCTATGCTATGCTATACACATGGGCTGCCCAGGGAGATTGTGGAGTCTCCAACCTTCGAAAGTCATCTGGACACGGTCCTGGGCAGCCTGCTCTAGGTGGCTGTGCTTGAGCAGGGGCATTGCACCAGGTGAACTTGGGGCAAACCATCCCCTGGGAGGCTGACAGCATTGCCTCGGGGCGACCCCTGAGCAGGTGGACATCACAGTCTCCAAGTGGTGAGCCCTCTGCACGGGGAACAAGCAGCACAAGTGTGGAGCGGAGCTCTGGATGCTCTGCTTGCTGCACTGGTGGGAGGCTTGGGCACGAGCCAATGCAGAGCAGCAGCTTGAGAGCTGGAGGCACAGCTAGGGCAGGCGCAGGAGGGAGGAGTGTCCTGCAGCACCAGGCACCTGCCCCCCTGCACCCCCTCATCATCATTCGGAAACAGAGTCTCTTTTGGAACACTGATGTCTCACCACCACAGCAAGGACAGAGGCCCTGCCACGGAGAGGCCCCATCCCGCCACAGGGATAGACGCCATCATCCCCCATCAGTGTCACGAAGGCACCGAGAGCACAGTCACGTCTACAAGCACAAAGGCCGGCACAAGGGAGCCGACCCATCTCACAGGGTGGCAGAGCAGGAGTCAAACATCCACAGGCCACGTCACCTTCTCTCACACGTGCACGCTTTGAATTCCTTTGGGTGGCCTGCCTACCGTCACAGGCAGAGAGAGCAAAGACATGTTCCCTCCACTTGGGACCTCAGGTCCCCACCACCTCCACAAGAGAGACTCAGCACAGAAAGAGACTTCAGGGCATGCTCCCACTTTTTGCCTCCAGAAAGCTTCGCACAGGAGGCGCATCGGATGTACGGTTCTGCACCTGCTGAACTGACAGCAACATGGCAGCCGTGTCAGTCTTGGCACATATGCAGCAAGGCTAAAGAAAGCTTTTGAGGTGTCCGGGTCTCGAGGCGTGCACTCGTGCAGTACAGGCCACGTTTCTGGGAGGCATGATCCGCAGCAGAGCGCTCCAGCGTGGTGTACAGGGGGGTCTCCTGAACCGGGCAAACCTGAGGGGAGCCGCGAGATGCGGGCTCTGGCGTGGCCTCTCCAGCCCCCTCGCTTGCCCTCGCGGGGGGCAGGTTTGTAGCTGGAGACAGGAGCCGCGGGATCATTTCCACTGGCACCAGAGACACGGTTTGCATTTGGCCTGATCGTCAGGGTTTGCAGGGCTAAGTCCTGCCCCGGCAGGAGGAATCCAAGCGGAGAAGAGGGAGGAGGAGTTTTGTCTCTGCCCAGGGGCTCGTATCTCCTCGTTTCAAGACCCCTCAGAGTCAGGCCACCTGGCCCAGAAGACTTTGCGCCTCCCTACGTACGTCAGGGACATCCACCTACAGTCCCCATTTTAATTCCAATTACCGTTTTGGGGGTGTCCGCCCGCTTTGTCAAGAGAGCCCCTGGGAGCTCGCTCCTGCCGGCAGGGTTTGTACTTGGTGTGATGCCCAGGACCCGCTGAGCGGGGCGGTGGGGACGAAGGGTGGGGCTTGCCGGCTGGGGGATGCTGCTCTGGTGGCTGTGACAGCACAGGGGACGGGTCACAATGGGAGCTGTCCCCAGGGACATCATCAGGCAGCCGCGCTGCAGTTCCACTTGGGCGATCGGTGAGTGCAGCATGCAGGGGGAAGGCTGGGCTGGATGGGGGACGGGGCAGGTGGCCAGGGGGTTTCTAAGGCAGAGCGAGAGCCGAGCCCCTCAGGGCAGGCCGCGGTACCGCCCTCGGGGCTGGGGGCAGAGGTGCTCGGGCCTTCAGCGGTGGCCGGTGCCCAGAGAGGCTTTGGGGACGTGCTGGGTGCCCGTGGCTGCGTGGGACGCTGTTGGGTGTCAGGGATGGGGCCTCGGCAGAGTCTACTGGGGTGTCTCTTGCCCTTTCACGGGGCACAGCCCAGCCAGGAGCTGGTCATCAGGGCGGCTGGGGCAGGGTGGGCCCCATGCTGTCTCCAACCAGGGCCTGCGGCCCCTTCGAGCCTGTCGACACCAGTGCCCAAACACTTTTCTGGGACAGCCCGCGGCTCCCATCCCTGCAGTGCTGACAAACCCTGCCCTTGCTCCCTCCCACCTCCCTCACCCCTTCTCCTGCTGGCCCCCAGCTCCAGGCGGCTCTTGCCTCGCTCCCCCAGCCCCGTGCACCCTCCCACACAGCCCTGCTGAGCCCCCTTTTCTCCCACTTCCTCCAGGCCATGGTTGCGGCAATTGCCCTCGTCCTGGCTGTGCTGGCCGTCCAGCACGGGCTGAAGCACGATCAGCAGATAGATGCGGCCGCGGCCGAGAGGATGCAGCAGCGTGAGGAGTATCTGCATGAGGAGATGACTCGGCTGCTGCAGGAGATTGAGCGGAGCAGGGCCGCGGAGGAAGCCACGCTCCTTTCTGTGCTGCAGCAGTGGCCGTTATGGACTGTTCCAGGAGCCCTGCTCCTGCTCGCTAGCGCCTGCTGGGTGGCCAGGGAAATGAAGCTTGCCTCTGGCAGCTTCAGCGAGGAGGAGGACGACGAGGAGGAGGAGGAGGAGGAAGACCTCAGTGGTGCACACAATGGTGTCGGCTCTTTGGCTGTGTCCACCCAACTGCCAATACGGGGCCTGCCGGGCACGTGCAAGGTACTGAAGGAGCTGGTGGGTGACCTCCTTGGTGTCTGCCGAGTGTTTTGCCAGGGGACTTCCATGCCGCAGATGCACCCAGCCATGGGGATGAACGGCACCTATGAAGCCTGGAGTGTCCAGGAGGACAGCATCGGCTACCGCCTGGTCGTGTTCCTGCGGCCACCCCCTGGGCACTCTTTCAGCCTGAAGCTGGACACCACGGGGCAGCTGCCAGCAAGGCGCTCCAGCATCCACGTGGTGCTGGAGTGCATGTGCTCGAGGAAGCAGCTGCTGGGGGATATTCTGTGCTCTCTCCACCACCCCGACGACAAGCTGCCGACGGATCAGAGCTCGTACTTCCTACGCACCCTCTGCACACGCTCCTACTTAGACGTGGAGAAAGTCGCCGGCTGGGTCCAACTGTTGGTGAGATCAGCCTGGCCGCTTTTGCCTCAGTCGCACCACTGCCAGCTAACGGTGCTGCCCTCCTCCCAGTCCTGCAGGTTCCAGCTGACAAGCACCTCCGAGATGAACATCTGCGCTGAGATGATTTTTGCAGTGCAGCAAGGCAGCTCAGACGCCTACCTGAGCCTTGAGCAGGCAGAGGCCAGCCTCGCCAGCAGCGCACCATGACTGGAGAGCTGCGCTGTTGTCGAGACGCCGCTTTTCAGACTCACGGCGAAGCACACCCAGCAGCACAATTTCCACCTCAGAGGTCTGCAGCTCTGCACCCATACCCTGGTGGTCACAGGCTTTTCCACCCATGCCTGTGACCCTGAGGAACTGCTTTCCTCTCACACTGGTGGGACCCAGGGGACAATTTTGGACACTGGGGCAGAGAATCTGCTCATCCCAGAGACTGCCTGGGGAGTCTGTCCCGCAGATGTGAGCAAACTAGGCATGGAGATGATACCGCCCAAGAGCAGCTCAGCATAAGTAGAGTTTGGGGAATCTCCGCCGGTCCAGCTGAAGATGCCATTGCAGCTGAGGCTTCTGTTACCACCTGTAGCAGGATGGGACCACCTGTCTTGTTGGAAAGAGTTGATTCCCTCTGGGACCGTTATGCGATGCAAAGATGACAATAAATTAGCTTCTTTTAACCAACCCTCTGTCTGTGAGTGTCTGTGCAACACTTTGTTGGGGAATGTGGGCAGCTAGCAGCTTGCTACCTGCTCAGATGCAGAAGCAGCGGGGCAGCATTTTGAGGTAAGTAAGTAGGACCAAAACAGAATGCTTCCCCTGATCCCTTTTTCCTTTCTTTTCCAGTCTCCTGCTCTGCTTCCATTTCAAGGGCAAGATGCCTCTGTGCTTGCATACCGGATGGGAGGGAACGAGGGCAAGGGAGCCAGACCTTTCTCAGTAGTGAGCCCTGTCAGGACAAGAACCAATGGGCACCAACGAGAAAACTTGAAATTCCATCTGAACACAAGAAAGCACGTCCTGACGCTGAGGGTGCTCTGAAGTTGGTGGAAGGAGTCCCACGATTGGAGTGCTGGGATGGAGGGCTACAGGCCGTTCAGGAGGGATAGGCTGGGCAGGCGTGCTGGAGGTGTCGCGCTGTATGCAAGGCAGAGGTTTGCTTGTACAACCCTTACAGTTAGTGGTGATGCGGTTGGGAGCCTCTGGGTGGGGATTAGGGGGAGGGAAAACAAAGGAGATGTTGTAGTGGGTGTCTGCTACCCATCGCCCAGCCAGAATGTAAGCACTGATGAGTTCTTCTATAGGCAATTTGGAGAAATTTCTGGATCGGTAGCCCTTGTCCTCGTGGGAGATTTCAACCTCCCAGGCATCAGCTGGGAATACCATACTCCTGCAACGAGCAGGTCTTGGAAATTCTTGACGTTTGTAGGAGATAACTTCTTGTCACAAGTACTCAGTGAGCCAACTGGGAAAGATGCCCTCCTAGAGTTGCTCTTTGTGAACAGAGAAGGACTCGTGGGAGATGCGATGGTAGGTGGCTGTGTTGGCCACAGTGGTCATGAAACGCTGCAGGACGGGATCTGGGGGTGCTGGTCAACAGCAGGCTCAAGACGAGTCAGCAGTGTGCCCTGGCAGCCGAGAGGGCAACCTGCATCCTGGGGTGCATCAAACACAGCACAACCAGCTGGTCAAAAGAGGCGATTGTCCCGCTGTGTTGAGCACTGGTGCGGCCTCACCTTGAGTACTGTGTGCAGTTCTGGGCCCCACAATTTAAGAAGGATGTTCAGGTACTTGAATTGCGTCCAGAGGAGAGCAACAAAGCTGGTGAAAGGGCTGGAAGGAAAGTCTCATGAGGAGTGGCTAAGGAGTCTGGGCTTGCCTAGTTTGGAGAAAAGGAGGCTGAGGGGCGACCTCCTTGCTCTCTACAGTTCCTGAGGAGGGGAAGTGCAGAAGGAGGTGCTGATCTCTTCTCCCTGGTATCCAGTGATAGGATGCATGGGAATGGTTCAAGCTGTGCCAGGGGAGGTTTTGACTGGACATTAGGAAGCATTTCTTTACTGAGAGGCTGGTCAAACACTGGAACAGGCTTGCCAGAGAGGTTGTCGATGCCCCAAGCCTGTCAGTGTCTAAGAGGCATTGGGACAATGCCCTTAATAACATGCTTTAACTTTGGCTCAGCCCTCAGGTGCTCAGGCAGTTGGACTAGGTGATCGTTGTAGGTCCCTTCCAACTGAAAACACTCTGTGCTACGCTATGCTGTGCTATGCTATGCTATACACATGGGCTGCCCAGGGAGATTGTGGAGTCTCCAACCTTCGAAAGTCATCTGGACACGGTCCTGGGCAGCCTGCTCTAGGTGGCTGTGCTTGAGCAGGGGCATTGCACCAGGTGAACTTGGGGCAAACCATCCCCTGGGAGGCTGACAGCATTGCCTCGGGGCGACCCCTGAGCAGGTGGACATCACAGTCTCCAAGTGGTGAGCCCTCTGCACGGGGAACAAGCAGCACAAGTGTGGAGCGGGGCTCTGGATGCTCTACTTGCTGCACCGGTGGGAGGCTTGGGCACGAGCCAATGCAGAGCAGCAGCTTGAGAGCTGGAGGCACAGCTAGGGCAGGCGCAGGAGGGAGGAGTGTCCTGCAGCACCAGGCACCTGCCCCCCTGCACCCCCTCATCATCATTCGGAAACAGAGTCTCTTTTGGAACACTGATGTCTCACCACCACAGCAAGGACAGAGGCCCTGCCACGGAGAGGTCCCATCCCGCCACAGGGATAGACGCCATCATCCCCCATCAGTGTCACGAAGGCACCGAGAGCACAGTCACGTCTACAAGCACAAAGGCCGGCACAAGGGAGCCGACCCATCTCACAGGGTGGCAGAGCAGGAGTCAAACATCCACAGGCCACGTCACCTTCTCTCACACGTGCACGCTTTGAATTCCTTTGGGTGGCCTGCCTACCGTCACAGGCAGAGAGAGCAAAGACATGTTCCCTCCACTTGGGACCTCAGGTCCCCACCACCTCCACAAGAGAGACTCAGCACAGAAAGAGACTTCAGGGCATGCTCCCACTTTTTGCCTCCAGAAAGCTTCGCACAGGAGGCGCATCGGATGTACGGTTCTGCACCTGCTGAACTGACAGCAACATGGCAGCCGTGTCAGTCTTGGCACATATGCAGCAAGGCTAAAGAAAGCTTTTGAGGTGTCCGGGTCTCGAGGCGTGCACTCGTGCAGTACAGGCCACGTTTCTGGGAGGCATGATCCGCAGCAGAGCGCTCCAGCGTGGTGTACAGGGGGGTCTCCTGAACCGGGCAAACCTGAGGGGAGCCGCGAGATGCGGGCTCTGGCGTGGCCTCTCCAGCCCCCTCGCTTGCCCTCGCAGGGGGCAGGTTTGTAGCTGGAGACAGGAGCCGCGGGATCATTTCCACTGGCACCGGAGACACGGTTTGCATTTGGCCTGATCGTCAGGGTTTGCAGGGCTAAGTCCTGCCCCGGCAGGAGGAATCCAAGAGGAGAAGAGGGAGGAGGAGTTTTGTCTCTGCCCAGGGGCTCGTATCTCTTCGTTTCAAGACCCCTCAGAGTCAGGCCACCTGGCCCAGAAGACTTTGCGCCTCCCTACGTACGTCAGGGACATCCACCTACAGTCCCCATTTTAATTCCAATTACCGTTTTGGGGGTGTCCGCCCGCTTTGTCAAGAGAGCCCCTGGGAGCTCGCTCCTGCCGGCAGGGTTTGTACTTGGTGTGATGCCCAGGACCCGCTGAGCGGGGCGGTGGGGACGAAGGGTGGGGCTTGCCGGCTGGGGGATGCTGCTCTGGTGGCTGTGACAGCACAGGGGACGGGTCACAATGGGAGCTGTCCCCAGGGACATCATCAGGCAGCCGCGCTGCAGTTCCACTTGGGCGATCGGTGAGTGCAGCATGCAGGGGGAAGGCTGGGCTGGATGGGGGACGGGGCAGGTGGCCAGGGGGTTTCTAAGGCAGAGCGAGAGCCGAGCCCCTCAGGGCAGGCCGCGGTACCGCCCTCGGGGCTGGGGGCAGAGGTGCTCGGGCCTTCAGCGGTGGCCGGTGCCCAGAGAGGCTTTGGGGACGTGCTGGGTGCCCGTGGCTGCGTGGGACGCTGTTGGGTGTCAGGGATGGGGCCTCGGCAGAGTCTACTGGGGTGTCTCTTGCCCTTTCACGGGGCACAGCCCAGCCAGGAGCTGGTCATCAGGGCGGCTGGGGCAGGGTGGGCCCCATGCTGTCTCCAACCAGGGCCTGCGGCCCCTTCGAGCCTGTCGACACCAGTGCCCAAACACTTTTCTGGGACAGCCCGCGGCTCCCATCCCTGCAGTGCTGACAAACCCTGCCCTTGCTCCCTCCCACCTCCCTCACCCCTTCTCCTGCTGGCCCCCAGCTCCAGGCGGCTCTTGCCTCGCTCCCCCAGCCCCGTGCACCCTCCCACACAGCCCTGCTGAGCCCCCTTTTCTCCCACTTCCTCCAGGCCATGGTTGCGGCAATTGCCCTCGTCCTGGCTGTGCTGGCCGTCCAGCACGGGCTGAAGCACGATCAGCAGATAGATGTGGCCGCGGCCGAGAGGATGCAGCAGCGTGAGGAGTATCTGCATGAGGAGATGACTCGGCTGCTGCAGGAGATGGAGCGGAGCAGGGCCGCGGAGGAAGCCACGCTCCTTTCTGTGCTGCAGCAATGGCCGTTATGGACTATTCCACCAGCCCTGCTCCTGATCCTGCTCGCTAACGTCTGCTGGATGGCCAGGGAAATGAAGCTTGCCTCTGGCAGCTTCAGCGAGCAGGGCAGCTCCAGCAGCGAGGAGGAGGATGACGAGGAGGAGGAGGAGGAAGACCTCAGTGGTGCCCACAATGGTGTCGGCTTTTTGGCTGTGTCCACCCAACCGCCAATACGGGGCCTGCCGGGCACGTGCAAGGTGCTGAAGGAGCTGGTGGGTGACCTCCTTGGTGTCTGCCGAGTGTTTTGCCAGGGGACTTCCATGCCGCAGATGCACCCAGCCATGGGGATGAACGGCACCTATGAAGCCTGGAGTGTCCAGGAGGACAGCATCGGCTACCGCCTGCTCGTGTTCCTGCGGCCACCCCCTGGGCACTCTTTCAGCCTGGAGCTGGACACCACGGGGCAGCTGCCAGCAAGGCGCTCCAGCATCCACGTGGTGCTGGAGTGCATGTGCTCGAGGAAGCAGCTGCTGGGGGATATTCTGTGCTCTCTCCACCACCCCGACGACAAGCTGCCGACGGATCAGAGCTCGTACTTCCTACGCACCCTCTGCACACGCTCCTACTTAGACGTGGAGAAAGTCGCCGGCTGGGTCCAACTGTTGGTGAGATCAGCCTGGCCGCTTTTGCCTCAGTCGCACCACTGCCAGCTAACGGTGCTGCCCTCCTCCCAGTCCTGCAGGTTCCAGCTGACAAGCACCTCCGAGATGAACATCTGCGCTGAGATGATTTTTGCAGTGCAGCAAGGCAGCTCAGACGCCTACCTGAGCCTTGAGCAGGCAGAGGCCAGCTTCGCCAGCAGCGCACCATGACTGGAGAGCTGCGCTGTTGTCGAGACGCCGCTTTTCAGACTCACGGCGAAGCACACCCAGCAGCACAATTTCCACCTCAGAGGTCTGCAGCTCTGCACCCATACCCTGGTGGTCACAGGCTTTTCCACCCATGCCTGTGACCCTGAGGAACTGCTTTCCTCTCACACTGGTGGGACCCAGGGGACAATTTCGGACACTGGGGCAGAGAATCTGCTCATCCCAGAGACTGCCTGGGGAGTCTGTCCCGCAGATGTGAGCAAACTAGGCATGGAGATGATACCGCCCAAGAGCAGCTCAGCATAAGTAGAGTTTGGGGAATCTCCGCCGGTCCAGCTGAAGATGCCATTGCAGCTGAGGCTTCTGTTACCACCTGTAGCAGGATGGGACCACCTGTCTTGTTGGAAAGAGTTGATTCCCTCTGGGACCGTTATGCGATGCAAAGATGACAATAAATTAGCTTCTTTTAACCAACCCTCTGTCTGTGAGTGTCTGTGCAACACTTTGTTGGGGAATGTGGGCAGCTAGCAGCTTGCTACCTGCTCAGATGCAGAAGCAGCGGGGCAGCATTTTGAGGTAAGTAAGTAGGACCAAAACAGAATGCTTCCCCTGATCCCTTTTTCCTTTCTTTTCCAGTCTCCTGCTCTGCTTCCATTTCAAGGGCAAGATGCCTCTGTGCTTGCATACCGGATGGGAGGGAACGAGGGCAAGGGAGCCAGACCTTTCTCAGTAGTGAGCCCTGTCAGGACAAGAACCAATGGGCACCAACGAGAAAACTTGAAATTCCATCTGAACACAAGAAAGCACGTCCTGACGCTGAGGGTGCTCTGAAGTTGGTGGAAGGAGTCCCACGATTGGAGTGCTGGGATGGAGGGCTACAGGCCGTTCAGGAGGGATAGGCTGGGCAGGCGTGCTGGAGGTGTCGCGCTGTATGCAAGGCAGAGGTTTGCTTGTACAACCCTTACAGTTAGTGGTGATGCGGTTGGGAGCCTCTGGGTGGGGATTAGGGGGAGGGAAAACAAAGGAGATGTTGTAGTGGGTGTCTGCTACCCATCGCCCAGCCAGAATGTAAGCACTGATGAGTTCTTCTATAGGCAATTTGGAGAAATTTCTGGATCGGTAGCCCTTGTCCTCGTGGGAGATTTCAACCTCCCAGGCATCAGCTGGGAATACCATACTCCTGCGACGAGCAGGTCTTGGAAATTCTTGACGTTTGTAGGAGATAACTTCTTGTCACAAGTACTCAGTGAGCCAACTGGGAAAGATGCCCTCCTAGAGTTGCTCTTTGTGAATAGAGAAGGACTCGTGGGAGATGCGATGGTAGGTGGCTGTGTTGGCCACAGTGGTCATGAAACGCTGCAGGACGGGATCTGGGGGTGCTGGTCAACAGCAGGCTCAAGACGAGTCAGCAGTGTGCCCTGGCAGCCGAGAGGGCAACCTGCATCCTGGGGTGCATCAAACACAGCACAACCAGCTGGTCAAAAGAGGCGATTGTCCCGCTGTGTTGAGCACTGGTGCGGCCTCACCTTGAGTACTGTGTGCAGTTCTGGGCCCCACAATTTAAGAAGGATGTTCAGGTACTTGAATGCGTCCAGAGGAGAGCAACAAAGCTGGTGAAAGGGCTGGAAGGAAAGTCTCATGAGGAGTGGCTAAGGAGTCTGGGCTTGCCTAGTTTGGAGAAAAGGAGGCTGAGGGGCGACCTCCTTGCTCTCTACAGTTCCTGAGGAGGGGAAGTGCAGAAGGAGGTGCTGATCTCTTCTCCCTGGTATCCAGTGATAGGATGCATGGGAATGGTTCAAACTGTGCCAGGGGAGGTTTTGACTGGACATTAGGAAGCATTTCTTTACTGAGAGGCTGGTCAAACACTGGAACAGGCTTGCCAGAGAGGTTGTCGATGCCCCAAGCCTGTCAGTGTCTAAGAGGCATTGGGACAATGCCCTTAATAACATGCTTTAACTTTGGCTCAGCCCTCAGGTGCTCAGGCAGTTGGACTAGGTGATCGTTGTAGGTCCCTTCCAACTGAAAACACTCTGTGCTACGCTATGCTGTGCTATGCTATGCTATACACATGGGCTGCCCAGGGAGATTGTGGAGTCTCCAACCTTCGAAAGTCATCTGGGCACGGTCCTGGGCAGCCTGCTCTAGGTGGCTGTGCTTGAGCAGGGGCATTGCACCAGGTGAACTTGGGGCAAACCATCCCCTGGGAGGCTGACAGCATTGCCTCGGGGCGACCCCTGAGCAGGTGGACATCACAGTCTCCAAGTGGTGAGCCCTCTGCACGGGGAACAAGCAGCACAAGTGTGGAGCGGGGCTCTGGATGCTCTGCTTGCTGCACTGGTGGGAGGCTTGGGCACGAGCCAATGCAGAGCAGCAGCTTGAGAGCTGGAGGCACAGCTAGGGCAGGCGCAGGAGGGAGGAGCGTCCTGCAGCACCAGGCACCTGCCCCCCTGCACCCCCTCATCATCATTCGGAAACAGAGTCTCTTTTGGAACACTGATGTCTCACCACCACAGCAAGGACAGAGGCCCTGCCACGGAGAGGCCCCATCCCGCCACAGGGATAGACGCCATCATCCCCCATCAGTGTCACGAAGGCACCGAGAGCACAGTCACGTCTACAAGCACAAAGGCCGGCACAAGGGAGCCGACCCATCTCACAGGGTGGCAGAGCAGGAGTCAAACATCCACAGGCCACGTCACCTTCTCTCACACGTGCACGCTTTGAATTCCTTTGGGTGGCCTGCCTACCGTCACAGGCAGAGAGAGCAAAGACATGTTCCCTCCACTTGGGACCTCAGGTCCCCACCACCTCCACAAGAGAGACTCAGCACAGAAAGAGACTTCAGGGCATGCTCCCACTTTTTGCCTCCAGAAAGCTTCGCACAGGAGGCGCATCGGATGTACGGTTCTGCACCTGCTGAACTGACAGCAACATGGCAGCCGTGTCAGTCTTGGCACATATGCAGCAAGGCTAAAGAAAGCTTTTGAGGTGTCCGGGTCTCGAGGCGTGCACTCGTGCAGTACAGGCCACGTTTCTGGGAGGCATGATCCGCAGCAGAGCGCTCCAGCGTGGTGTACAGGGGGGTCTCCTGAACCGGGCAAACCTGAGGGGAGCCGCGAGATGCGGGCTCTGGCGTGGCCTCTCCAGCCCCCTCGCTTGCCCTCGCGGGGGGCAGGTTTGTAGCTGGAGACAGGAGCCGCGGGATCATTTCCACTGGCACCAGAGACACGGTTTGCATTTGGCCTGATCGTCAGGGTTTGCAGGGCTAAGTCCTGCCCCGGCAGGAGGAATCCAAGCGGAGAAGAGGGAGGAGGAGTTTTGTCTCTGCCCAGGGGCTCGTATCTCCTCGTTTCAAGACCCCTCAGAGTCAGGCCACCTGGCCCAGAAGACTTTGCGCCTCCCTACGTACGTCAGGGACATCCACCTACAGTCCCCATTTTAATTCCAATTACCGTTTTGGGGGTGTCCGCCCGCTTTGTCAAGAGAGCCCCTGGGAGCTCGCTCCTGCCGGCAGGGTTTGTACTTGGTGTGATGCCCAGGACCCGCTGAGCGGGGCGGTGGGGACGAAGGGTGGGGCTTGCCGGCTGGGGGATGCTGCTCTGGTGGCTGTGACAGCACAGGGGACGGGTCACAATGGGAGCTGTCCCCAGGGACATCATCAGGCAGCCGCGCTGCAGTTCCACTTGGGCGATCGGTGAGTGCAGCATGCAGGGGGAAGGCTGGGCTGGATGGGGGACGGGGCAGGTGGCCAGGGGGTTTCTAAGGCAGAGCGAGAGCCGAGCCCCTCAGGGCAGGCCGCGGTACCGCCCTCGGGGCTGGGGGCAGAGGTGCTCGGGCCTTCAGCGGTGGCCGGTGCCCAGAGAGGCTTTGGGGACGTGCTGGGTGCCCGTGGCTGCGTGGGACGCTGTTGGGTGTCAGGGATGGGGCCTCGGCAGAGTCTACTGGGGTGTCTCTTGCCCTTTCACGGGGCACAGCCCAGCCAGGAGCTGGTCATCAGGGCGGCTGGGGCAGGGTGGGCCCCATGCTGTCTCCAACCAGGGCCTGCGGCCCCTTCGAGCCTGTCGACACCAGTGCCCAAACACTTTTCTGGGACAGCCCGCGGCTCCCATCCCTGCAGTGCTGACAAACCCTGCCCTTGCTCCCTCCCACCTCCCTCACCCCTTCTCCTGCTGGCCCCCAGCTCCAGGCGGCTCTTGCCTCGCTCCCCCAGCCCCGTGCACCCTCCCACACAGCCCTGCTGAGCCCCCTTTTCTCCCACTTCCTCCAGGCCATGGTTGCGGCAATTGCCCTCGTCCTGGCTGTGCTGGCCGTCCAGCACGGGCTGAAGCACGATCAGCAGATAGATGCGGCCGCGGCCGAGAGGATGCAGCAGCGTGAGGAGTATCTGCATGAGGAGATGACTCGGCTGCTGCAGGAGATTGAGCGGAGCAGGGCCGCGGAGGAAGCCACGCTCCTTTCTGTGCTGCAGCAGTGGCCGTTATGGACTGTTCCAGGAGCCCTGCTCCTGCTCGCTAGCGCCTGCTGGGTGGCCAGGGAAATGAAGCTTGCCTCTGGCAGCTTCAGCGAGGAGGAGGACGACGAGGAGGAGGAGGAGGAGGAAGACCTCAGTGGTGCACACAATGGTGTCGGCTCTTTGGCTGTGTCCACCCAACTGCCAATACGGGGCCTGCCGGGCACGTGCAAGGTACTGAAGGAGCTGGTGGGTGACCTCCTTGATGTCTGCCGAGTGTTTTGCCAGGGGACTTCCATGCCGCAGATGCACCCAGCCATGGGGATGAACGGCACCTATGAAGCCTGGAGTGTCCAGGAGGACAGCATCGGCTACCGCCTGGTCGTGTTCCTGCGGCCACCCCCTGGGCACTCTTTCAGCCTGAAGCTGGACACCACGGGGCAGCTGCCAGCAAGGCGCTCCAGCATCCACGTGGTGCTGGAGTGCATGTGCTCGAGGAAGCAGCTGCTGGGGGATATTCTGTGCTCTCTCCACCACCCCGACGACAAGCTGCCGACGGATCAGAGCTCGTACTTCCTACGCACCCTCTGCACACGCTCCTACTTAGACGTGGAGAAAGTCGCCGGCTGGGTCCAACTGTTGGTGAGATCAGCCTGGCCGCTTTTGCCTCAGTCGCACCACTGCCAGCTAACGGTGCTGCCCTCCTCCCAGTCCTGCAGGTTCCAGCTGACAAGCACCTCCGAGATGAACATCTGCGCTGAGATGATTTTTGCAGTGCAGCAAGGCAGCTCAGACGCCTACCTGAGCCTTGAGCAGGCAGAGGCCAGCCTCGCCAGCAGCGCACCATGACTGGAGAGCTGCGCTGTTGTCGAGACGCCGCTTTTCAGACTCACGGCGAAGCACACCCAGCAGCACAATTTCCACCTCAGAGGTCTGCAGCTCTGCACCCATACCCTGGTGGTCACAGGCTTTTCCACCCATGCCTGTGACCCTGAGGAACTGCTTTCCTCTCACACTGGTGGGACCCAGGGGACAATTTTGGACACTGGGGCAGAGAATCTGCTCATCCCAGAGACTGCCTGGGGAGTCTGTCCCGCAGATGTGAGCAAACTAGGCATGGAGATGATACCGCCCAAGAGCAGCTCAGCATAAGTAGAGTTTGGGGAATCTCCGCCGGTCCAGCTGAAGATGCCATTGCAGCTGAGGCTTCTGTTACCACCTGTAGCAGGATGGGACCACCTGTCTTGTTGGAAAGAGTTGATTCCCTCTGGGACCGTTATGCGATGCAAAGATGACAATAAATTAGCTTCTTTTAACCAACCCTCTGTCTGTGAGTGTCTGTGCAACACTTTGTTGGGGAATGTGGGCAGCTAGCAGCTTGCTACCTGCTCAGATGCAGAAGCAGCGGGGCAGCATTTTGAGGTAAGTAAGTAGGACCAAAACAGAATGCTTCCCCTGATCCCTTTTTCCTTTCTTTTCCAGTCTTCTGCTCTGCTTCCATTTCAAGGGCAAGATGCCTCTGTGCTTGCACACCGGATGGGAGGGAACGAGGGCAAGGGAGCCAGACCTTTCTCAGTAGTGAGCCCTGTCAGGACAAGAACCAATGGGCACCAACGAGAAAACTTGAAATTCCATCTGAACACAAGAAAGCACGTCCTGACGCTGAGGGTGCTCTAAAGTTGGTGGAAGGAGTCCCACGATTGGAGTGCTGGGATGGAGGGCTACAGGCCGTTCAGGAGGGATAGGCTGGGCAGGCGTGCTGGAGGTGTCGCGCTGTATGCAAGGCAGAGGTTTGCTTGTACAACCCTTACAGTTAGTGGTGATGCGGTTGGGAGCCTCTGGGTAGGGATTAGGGGGAGGGAAAACAAAGGAGATGTTGTAGTGGGTGTCTGCTACCCATCGCCCAGCCAGAATGTAAGCACTGATGAGTTCTTCTATAGGCAATTTGGAGAAATTTCTGGATCGGTAGCCCTTGTCCTCGTGGGAGATTTCAACCTCCCAGGCATCAGCTGGGAATACCATACTCCTGCGACGAGCAGGTCTTGGAAATTCTTGACGTTTGTAGGAGATAACTTCTTGTCACAAGTACTCAGTGAGCCAACTGGGAAAGATGCCCTCCTAGAGTTGCTCTTTGTGAACAGAGAAGGACTCGTGGGAGATGCGATGGTAGGTGGCTGTGTTGGCCACAGTGGTCATGAAACGCTGCAGGACGGGATCTGGGGGTGCTGGTCAACAGCAGGCTCAAGACGAGTCAGCAGTGTGCCCTGGCAGCCGAGAGGGCAACCTGCATCCTGGGGTGCATCAAACACAGCACAACCAGCTGGTCAAAAGAGGCGATTGTCCCGCTGTGTTGAGCACTGGTGCGGCCTCACCTTGAGTACTGTGTGCAGTTCTGGGCCCCACAATTTAAGAAGGATGTTCAGGTACTTGAATTGCGTCCAGAGGAGAGCAACAAAGCTGGTGAAAGGGCTGGAAGGAAAGTCTCATGAGGAGTGGCTAAGGAGTCTGGGCTTGCCTAGTTTGGAGAAAAGGAGGCTGAGGGGCGACCTCCTTGCTCTCTACAGTTCCTGAGGAGGGGAAGTGCAGAAGGAGGTGCTGATCTCTTCTCCCTGGTATCCAGTGATAGGATGCATGGGAATGGTTCAAGCTGTGCCAGGGGAGGTTTTGACTGGACATTAGGAAGCATTTCTTTACTGAGAGGCTGGTCAAACACTGGAACAGGCTTGCCAGAGAGGTTGTCGATGCCCCAAGCCTGTCAGTGTCTAAGAGGCATTGGGACAATGCCCTTAATAACATGCTTTAACTTTGGCTCAGCCCTCAGGTGCTCCGGCAGTTGGACTAGGTGATCATTGTAGGTCCCTTCCAACTGAAAACACTCTGTGCTACGCTATGCTGTGCTATGCTATGCTATACACATGGGCTGCCCAGGGAGATTGTGGAGTCTCCAACCTTCGAAAGTCATCCGGACACGGTCCTGGGCAGCCTGCTCTAGGTGGCTGTGCTTGAGCAGGGGCATTGCACCAGGTGAACTTGGGGCAAACCATCCCCTGGGAGGCTGACAGCATTGCCTCGGGGCGACCCCTGAGCAGGTGGACATCACAGTCTCCAAGTGGTGAGCCCTCTGCACGGGGAACAAGCAGCACAAGTGTGGAGCGGGGCTCTGGATGCTCTGCTTGCTGCACCGGTGGGAGGCTTGGGCACGAGCCAATGCAGAGCAGCAGCTTGAGAGCTGGAGGCACAGCTAGGACAGGCGCAGGAGGGAGGAGTGTCCTGCAGCACCAGGCACCTGCCCCCCTGCACCCCCTCATCATCATTCGGAAACAGAGTCTCTTTTGGAACACTGATGTCTCACCACCACAGCAAGGACAGAGGCCCTGCCACGGAGAGGTCCCATCCCGCCACAGGGATAGACGCCATCATCCCCCATCAGTGTCACGAAGGCACCGAGAGCACAGTCACGTCTACAAGCACAAAGGCCGGCACAAGGGAGCCGACCCATCTCACAGGGTGGCAGAGCAGGAGTCAAACATCCACAGGCCACGTCACCTTCTCTCACACGTGCACGCTTTGAATTCCTTTGGGTGGCCTGCCTACCGTCACAGGCAGAGAGAGCAAAGACATGTTCCCTCCACTTGGGACCTCAGGTCCCCACCACCTCCACAAGAGAGACTCAGCACAGAAAGAGACTTCAGGGCATGCTCCCACTTTTTGCCTCCAGAAAGCTTCGCACAGGAGGCGCATCGGATGTACGGTTCTGCACCTGCTGAACTGACAGCAACATGGCAGCCGTGTCAGTCTTGGCACATATGCAGCAAGGCTAAAGAAAGCTTTTGAGGTGTCCGGGTCTCGAGGCGTGCACTCGTGCAGTACAGGCCACGTTTCTGGGAGGCATGATCCGCAGCAGAGCGCTCCAGCGTGGTGTACAGGGGGGTCTCCTGAACCGGGCAAACCTGAGGGGAGCCGCGAGATGCGGGCTCTGGCGTGGCCTCTCCAGCCCCCTCGCTTGCCCTCGCGGGGGGCAGGTTTGTAGCTGGAGACAGGAGCCGCGGGATCATTTCCACTGGCACCGGAGACACGGTTTGCATTTGGCCTGATCGTCAGGGTTTGCAGGGCTAAGTCCTGCCCCGGCAGGAGGAATCCAAGAGGAGAAGAGGGAGGAGGAGTTTTGTCTCTGCCCAGGGGCTCGTATCTCCTCGTTTCAAGACCCCTCAGAGTCAGGCCACCTGGCCCAGAAGACTTTGCGCCTCCCTACGTACGTCAGGGACATCCACCTACAGTCCCCATTTTAATTCCAATTACCGTTTTGGGGGTGTCCGCCAGCTTTGTCAAGAGAGCCCCTGGGAGCTCGCTCCTGCCGGCAGGGTTTGTACTTGGTGTGATGCCCAGGACCCGCTGAGCGGGGCGGTGGGGACGAAGGGTGGGGCTTGCCGGCTGGGGGATGCTGCTCTGGTGGCTGTGACAGCACAGGGGACGGGTCACAATGGGAGCTGTCCCCAGGGACATCATCAGGCAGCCGCGCTGCAGTTCCACTTGGGCGATCGGTGAGTGCAGCATGCAGGGGGAAGGCTGGGCTGGATGGGGGACGGGGCAGGTGGCCAGGGGGTTTCTAAGGCAGAGCGAGAGCCGAGCCCCTCAGGGCAGGCCGCGGTACCGCCCTCGGGGCTGGGGGCAGAGGTGCTCGGGCCTTCAGCGGTGGCCGGTGCCCAGAGAGGCTTTGGGGACGTGCTGGGTGCCCGTGGCTGCGTGGGACGCTGTTGGGTGTCAGGGATGGGGCCTCGGCAGAGTCTACTGGGGTGTCTCTTGCCCTTTCACGGGGCACAGCCCAGCCAGGAGCTGGTCATCAGGGCGGCTGGGGCAGGGTGGGCCCCATGCTGTCTCCAACCAGGGCCTGCGGCCCCTTCGAGCCTGTCGACACCAGTGCCCAAACACTTTTCTGGGACAGCCCGCGGCTCCCATCCCTGCAGTGCTGACAAACCCTGCCCTTGCTCCCTCCCACCTCCCTCACCCCTTCTCCTGCTGGCCCCCAGCTCCAGGCGGCTCTTGCCTCGCTCCCCCAGCCCCGTGCACCCTCCCACACAGCCCTGCTGAGCCCCCTTTTCTCCCACTTCCTCCAGGCCATGGTTGCGGCAATTGCCCTCGTCCTGGCTGTGCTGGCCGTCCAGCACGGGCTGAAGCACGATCAGCAGATAGATGTGGCCGCGGCCGAGAGGATGCAGCAGCGTGAGGAGTATCTGCATGAGGAGATGACTCGGCTGCTGCAGGAGATGGAGCGGAGCAGGGCCGCGGAGGAAGCCACGCTCCTTTCTGTGCTGCAGCAATGGCCGTTATGGACTATTCCACCAGCCCTGCTCCTGATCCTGCTCGCTAACGTCTGCTGGATGGCCAGGGAAATGAAGCTTGCCTCTGGCAGCTTCAGCGAGCAGGGCAGCTCCAGCAGCGAGGAGGAGGATGACGAGGAGGAGGAGGAGGAAGACCTCAGTGGTGCCCACAATGGTGTCGGCTTTTTGGCTGTGTCCACCCAACCGCCAATACGGGGCCTGCCGGGCACGTGCAAGGTGCTGAAGGAGCTGGTGGGTGACCTCCTTGGTGTCTGCCGAGTGTTTTGCCAGGGGACTTCCATGCCGCAGATGCACCCAGCCATGGGGATGAACGGCACCTATGAAGCCTGGAGTGTCCAGGAGGACAGCATCGGCTACCGCCTGCTCGTGTTCCTGCGGCCACCCCCTGGGCACTCTTTCAGCCTGGAGCTGGACACCACGGGGCAGCTGCCAGCAAGGCGCTCCAGCATCCACGTGGTGCTGGAGTGCATGTGCTCGAGGAAGCAGCTGCTGGGGGATATTCTGTGCTCTCTCCACCACCCCGACGACAAGCTGCCGACGGATCAGAGCTCGTACTTCCTACGCACCCTCTGCACACGCTCCTACTTAGACGTGGAGAAAGTCGCCGGCTGGGTCCAACTGTTGGTGAGATCAGCCTGGCCGCTTTTGCCTCAGTCGCACCACTGCCAGCTAACGGTGCTGCCCTCCTCCCAGTCCTGCAGGTTCCAGCTGACAAGCACCTCCGAGATGAACATCTGCGCTGAGATGATTTTTGCAGTGCAGCAAGGCAGCTCAGACGCCTACCTGAGCCTTGAGCAGGCAGAGGCCAGCTTCGCCAGCAGCGCACCATGACTGGAGAGCTGCGCTGTTGTCGAGACGCCGCTTTTCAGACTCACGGCGAAGCACACCCAGCAGCACAATTTCCACCTCAGAGGTCTGCAGCTCTGCACCCATACCCTGGTGGTCACAGGCTTTTCCACCCATGCCTGTGACCCTGAGGAACTGCTTTCCTCTCACACTGGTGGGACCCAGGGGACAATTTCAGACACTGGGGCAGAGAATCTGCTCATCCCAGAGACTGCCTGGGGAGTCTGTCCCGCAGATGTGAGCAAACTAGGCATGGAGATGATACCGCCCAAGAGCAGCTCAGCATAAGTAGAGTTTGGGGAATCTCCGCCGGTCCAGCTGAAGATGCCATTGCAGCTGAGGCTTCTGTTACCACCTGTAGCAGGATGGGACCACCTGTCTTGTTGGAAAGAGTTGATTCCCTCTGGGACCGTTATGCGATGCAAAGATGACAATAAATTAGCTTCTTTTAACCAACCCTCTGTCTGTGAGTGTCTGTGCAACACTTTGTTGGGGAATGTGGGCAGCTAGCAGCTTGCTACCTGCTCAGATGCAGAAGCAGCGGGGCAGCATTTTGAGGTAAGTAAGTAGGACCAAAACAGAATGCTTCCCCTGATCCCTTTTTCCTTTCTTTTCCAGTCTTCTGCTCTGCTTCCATTTCAAGGGCAAGATGCCTCTGTGCTTGCACACCGGATGGGAGGGAACGAGGGCAAGGGAGCCAGACCTTTCTCAGTAGTGAGCCCTGTCAGGACAAGAACCAATGGGCACCAACGAGAAAACTTGAAATTCCATCTGAACACAAGAAAGCACGTCCTGACGCTGAGGGTGCTCTAAAGTTGGTGGAAGGAGTCCCACGATTGGAGTGCTGGGATGGAGGGCTACAGGCCGTTCAGGAGGGATAGGCTGGGCAGGCGTGCTGGAGGTGTCGCGCTGTATGCAAGGCAGAGGTTTGCTTGTACAACCCTTACAGTTAGTGGTGATGCGGTTGGGAGCCTCTGGGTAGGGATTAGGGGGAGGGAAAACAAAGGAGATGTTGTAGTGGGTGTCTGCTACCCATCGCCCAGCCAGAATGTAAGCACTGATGAGTTCTTCTATAGGCAATTTGGAGAAATTTCTGGATCGGTAGCCCTTGTCCTCGTGGGAGATTTCAACCTCCCAGGCATCAGCTGGGAATACCATACTCCTGCGACGAGCAGGTCTTGGAAATTCTTGACGTTTGTAGGAGATAACTTCTTGTCACAAGTACTCAGTGAGCCAACTGGGAAAGATGCCCTCCTAGAGTTGCTCTTTGTGAATAGAGAAGGACTCGTGGGAGATGCGATGGTAGGTGGCTGTGTTGGCCACAGTGGTCATGAAACGCTGCAGGACGGGATCTGGGGGTGCTGGTCAACAGCAGGCTCAAGACGAGTCAGCAGTGTGCCCTGGCAGCCGAGAGGGCAACCTGCATCCTGGGGTGCATCAAACACAGCACAACCAGCTGGTCAAAAGAGGCGATTGTCCCGCTGTGTTGAGCACTGGTGCGGCCTCACCTTGAGTACTGTGTGCAGTTCTGGGCCCCACAATTTAAGAAGGATGTTCAGGTACTTGAATTGCGTCCAGAGGAGAGCAACAAAGCTGGTGAAAGGGCTGGAAGGAAAGTCTCATGAGGAGTGGCTAACGAGTCTGGGCTTGCCTAGTTTGGAGAAAAGGAGGCTGAGGGGCGACCTCCTTGCTCTCTACAGCTCCTGAGGAGGGGAAGTGCAGAAGGAGGTGCTGATCTCTTCTCCCTGGTATCCAGTGATAGGATGCATGGGAATGGTTCAAACTGTGCCAGGGGAGGTTTTGACTGGACATTAGGAAGCATTTCTTTACTGAGAGGCTGGTCAAACACTGGAACAGGCTTGCCAGAGAGGTTGTCAATGCCCCAAGCCTGTCAGTGTCTAAGAGGCATTGGGACAATGCCCTTAATAACATGCTTTAACTTTGGCTCAGCCCTCAGGTGCTCAGGCAGTTGGACTAGGTGATCGTTGTAGGTCCCTTCCAACTGAAATAGTCTATTCTATTCTGTCCTGGACTGCATTAGAGCACTCCCAGCAGGTCGAGGGACATGGTCCTTCTCCTCTACTCAGGATTGACTGGGACACATCTGGAGTGCTGCATCCATTTCTGGGCTCCCTAGTACAAGAGAGACATGGACAGACTGGAGAAAGTCCAGAGAGGGACCACTGAGATGATGAAGGGACTGGACCATCTCTTCTGTGAGGAAAGGCTGAGAGAGCTGGGACTGTTCAGCCTGGAGGAGAGAAGGCTCAGTGGGATCTTACCAGTCTATATAAATATCGGAAGGGAGGGTGTAAGGAGGATGGAGCTATTTTCAGTGGTGCCCACTGACAGGATAAGAGGCAACGGGCACTAACTGAAATTTATTATTATTTATGCTACTGTTGTATCATCCCATGGAAACCCAATGTTTAACTAATGTTACTGAAAGGTGAACAGCATAGTTTGCTTTTCAGGTTCCAGAAAGGTGTGGCACTCAGAAAGCAGTCATAGTCATGCATAACCTTGCAGTGAAACTGCAGAGTTCTTCAAGAGACAGACAGGCCAACCTGCAAATGGACAAGCAGACAGAGCAGTCAGTGTATTGCATGGCACGTATAGACAGCAGCCCCAAAGCTGTTAAATAAGGATTCAGGGATGGTGATGACACATTTCATAGCACTTCTGATGAATGAATGGTTTGCACACACTTCTGAGAGGTAATCCAGTATGACAAACGACTGTATTTTGTAGATTGTTTCAAAACAGCTACGATAATTAAAATGAAAGCAGTCAGTATTCAAGCTACCAAGGCTTTTTCATGTCTGAAGAGCCAGTCTTTCAAGCAAAGCAATCTTTCACCTCAGATAACCATATTCTTTGGTACTGACTTTTTGACAGTTGGGATTTACTAATCTAGAACATTATCTGTGTTTCTCTTCAGTTTCTTTATAAACCCACGTTATGTTTTTAATGAGGATGGCATTTCTTAACTACTACTTAACTTTAACTATTAGAGGCTAAAAGCAAACTATGAACCTGGAATTTTTTGTTTGTTCCTTTAGCTTTGCTTTTAACAGTCACAACTATTAACATCATATATTAAGTAAACCAACAGCTCTTGCAAAACACTTAACTCTAATTCAAATTCTAAAAATCTGGCAAGAAAACATTCTCTAGAGTCTCTTGGAAGGACACATACCAAGACCTTTCTTGGTAATTAGTAGTGTTTTAAAAATGCCCAGTCCTTCTCCTTGTGAAGTCAAAAGTACAAAGACGACTGCCTTTGACACTAAAGCTAATGCTGAGTTCTTTCAAAAACTTCATCACAGATTAACTCGGTTTTGGGCTAAGACAAATATGTAGTAGCTTTTAAGTCAGACACTTCTTGTGAATACAGAAGGTTGACCTGTGCAGAAAGGAGGCCGAAGAACTGGAGAAGAGTTGACATTTTATTTTAGGTAGTATTCTACTGAAATTAATATGATAGCGTCCTTTGTCATGTATGTTGTGTCTTAACTTAAAAAGTATTTTAAGCACTAGGAGATTAATCAGATCTCACAAACAGCCTTTTAATTTTACTTTCCTATACACCTGAACCACTCTAACGAAACAACCAGGATGAACACATTTTTATCTCTTATAAAGATCGCTTGGAAAACATGCACATCAAAATTGTGCACACCAAAATATGCACACCGTAATTGCTGCAGTATAGCCATGTTCTGGTGTGACTGGCAAGGCAAGCCACATCAATCCAGTAGAGAGTGCTCCAGGAGAAACAGCCATGAAAGTGTTTCCTCTTCCTAACATTAGCATGGCAGACAGGGATAATAATAACCAGCTTCAACAACATCAATTAATCATGTTTTTATCCAATAACAAAAACTTTTTGTTATCAAGTAACTAAAGTAAGTTAGAGAAACATTCAGGTCAGTCCCTCACTCAGTAACATGGAAACTCTGGATGCGTTTTAGGGTCAATCACAGCATGCCACTCATGCTCTCTGCCAGCCCAGGTAAGCTCTGCCAGTCTAGCAAGAGCCACACCAGGTTCACAAAGGCTTCTGAATGATATGTCACACCTCCTTCTTTCATGGGATGCCTGTGATCTCTATGGCATAACAATATTTCTTGACAGCTTACTTCATATTATAACTCTGCATTTATGAAAAGTCTTTCATCAGGGGATCTCACAGAGCCTTACAAGAGCTGGACATTTTTTTTTATAGTGAGTTTACATAAAAACAGATTTATGTCCTGACTCCCCTGCTTTACTCAGTAGTTGAAGCTGTTTTTTTTTTTTAATAGGTATGTCTCATTTAACTGTCTCTCATCACCGGGATTGTCTGCTCTCTCCCTGTTCTCTAGAGGAAGTTGTCAGGATCAGAGCAAATGACATTTGTACATGCCAAATAACAGCACAGGGCTGCTCACCATCTAAACTTTCTAAAGCAGGGATCAAGTGAGGACCAAAGGGTGAAAAACAAAAGCTCTCTTTCTCTGAAGAGGATTTAGTTTAACCTGTAGGAAAAAAACCCATACACAAGCAACTGCCATTCAGTCTACTCTATTTTTTAGAAGATACTTAGGGATAAACATGTGATAAGGCATTATTGGCACATGTATCTCCTTTTTTGATATATTTCATTTAATTGAGGTGACTCTTGAAATCAGCAGACCAATTTTTTATTAATTCCCGCTTAAAATAATTGTTACCATTACTATAGTGCGTTCCTCTCAGTAAGCTGGTGATTCTGCATGGTTTTGCCATGACAGAAGTGAAGATGTGAGCATCTACAGGAACTGCTCTGTGTCACAAACTCAATCATTTCTAGAATTTTTCCTTTTTAATGAGATGTCATCTAACAAACAGGCCCACTGGACAACCTTACGTCCCCGCCAGTAAATGCTGTTAAGCCTCCTGCCTAAGGACAGGCCTGATGACACGCCATCATTAACAATCATGCCAAAATCCTCAGCAACATCAGAGTTCTCTTCCTAAAAATTCAAAATTCTTCCTTATATATGGTAACACCTGGCTAACATGAGGTGATCCAAAAGAGATGTATGCCTACAGTAATTCACAGACATCTTATCTCACATGTAAACTGTTCCAAAAGCTGTTTTCCTCCATTTTAAATTATTATGTAGCCCAAAGATGCCCACAGATTGCACAACAATCAATAGATGACTTGATAAAACAGTTGAATATGTCCCTATGGTGATTCCATTATATACACAGATATTGCAGGTGATGACTTCGGTGCAACGCCACAGAGAGATTTAGGTTTTAACTTCTATTTAAAGATATAATTCTCAGTGGTTTCAGTGGAAAGAAGGCAATTTAAACAGGATTTAGATATTAATTCCCTTAAGGATCTAAGCTTTTGTCTTTCTATAGTAGACAGATCACCATCGCTTTCTGGGCAGTTCAGTGTTGATTTTAGCTTCTGGCTCTTTAGGCTCTGGTAAAGCTAGTCATTATATATGATCCAGAAATTCTAGGAGAAATTTGGATCATTATCAACTATATTTAGCAACCTACTTTTAAAGCATGAATAACTCCACCGTTAGAGAAACCAACTCTATCAAAATGCCTGAACACAGACGAATAGAGCTAAGAAGCCCATGTTAAACTTCAACACTGTATTTAATTTTTGTTCTGCCACTTAGCATTGCATTTTTCACACGTACACTAAAGCCCTCTGAAATAGAAAAAAAAAATTTCTTTTTGTTCTGCCTAGCAACTAATAAATTTGTAGAGCTTTGAACTTTGCAGACCTAAAGTTATTGGAAAGACTCTTACTGAATATATTGGGTTTTGGATTAGTACCATGTTAGAACTACTTTCTATGCAGTAGGAAGAGTTTCCTGACATTTAACACATTGAATCTCCCGAGTATAGTCATTTAAGAAATTGGTCACAAATGGAGTTAACCTAATCTCACTTAAGGAGCTTCTCAGTTAAGAAGCTCTGATGCCCCTTTCAGTGGGGTCATCTTGGCAGACTTTACTTAAAAATCAAGCTCAGAGAGCATGGAAAACAAAGGTCTCTGAAGGCTACTTAAATAGTTCAGAATTGAATTTTCACTACATGGAAGATGATACTGATACCAAAGACTTAAACAATTTAGTTAGCATACAAAGAACAGACCCCTTTGTGCAAGCTTTGTACAGATAAGTTAAGAAGATATTGTATCAGATGACCTGAAATATGCATTAGGTTTCCTGAAATGGGCTGGCTGTGGTGACTGGACTGGTTGTTTTGGGTTACGTTGACGTTGTTTACCTTGAGATAAACAGTATACTGAGATATAGCACCCTGGAGGAGCTTCTGGGTCTCCTGATACCAACTGGTATACAACTTTGAGACTTGGTGTTGTTTACCTACCAAACAACAAAGTCAGTGAAATGCCCCAAATGGGTGCCCTAAGGCTGACCTACCTCATTATAATGTGAAAACCACACCTCCTAGCTAGAAAAGCCCCCAACCCAAATAAGCCCCCTACTCTCTGGGCATGTGTGGTGAATTAAAAGAGAACTGTATCTTTAAGATGAAGTAAGAAAGATACTAACCAATAGTTAGTTAAGGGGTGGGACCAGTAGGCGTAACTAACTTTGTTAACTGTTTAAATACTTGTCATGATTTCAAGCAGGTACGCATGCTAGGAGGAAAAATCCCCCATGCACCCAGCGCTGCAATAAACCAATGTCGGCTTTCTAAACTATCATTTGGTTTGGAGACTTTCCTTGGTTACGATTTTTGGTTACAATACCAACATGGCTGTAGTTCGTTTCAAGTATGTCCTCATAAATGTTGTACAATTAAGAGTTGCCTTTGCTAGACTGAGTAACCCCCATATAAATGAACGTTTTGGTGGTTTACATGTTGGAGTTGAGACAGTACCTCTTCCAGAGCTCTAAGTAAAGCTTTTTGGATTACATCTTTTTCCGGATACATGGTCACATCTTCTGATGCGAATCCTTCTTCACCACACTCATTTCAGTAGTTCCCTGTAGTTAGATAAATTATTCTGTGACACTACTGCTTTTCTGAAGTATTTTGCCTCTTTTTGTTCCTCTTGCCTACCAGGCTTCTTTCTAATTTGCATATGTCAGTCTTTGTCTGCCTCATTTTCTTAATTAAGAGTACGGTTCTGCTCTACTAATGAGAACAAAGCCCAACTCCTAAAGAGCTTGTTAATGTAGAATGGAGAAACTGTGTTATGATTCCAATTCTTGGAAAGCAATCTAATCTCCAGTACAGGACTAATACTAATGTTAGGAGGAAGAACCTTCTCATGCCTCAAGATGTAAGAAATATTCCTTATGTTATTAACTATGCTATAGGAACCTTAACTATATACAAGCTACCATCAGAAGGCTGAAGATCAACACTTTGAAATGTGGCTGACTCAAGGTAATTACTTTAAGCTGTTTCTATTATAGGACTGATTTTTATGGTGGCACCCACATACACACACACACACACACCCCCCTTAATGGAGGTGAAGGAACATGCATGTATTCACTACACCTGACAATGAGGCAAACTTTTTTAGAGGCCTAAACAGCATTCCTTAACATGCTCAGCTTTGACAATTTTAGTTTGGATTCAAGCTGTTAAAAATCATAGCACACTGAATCCAGGCAATTACACTGAGTGGCACAGGAGAGCCACTGCATCACGGAGAGCTGTATCTTACAGTGTGCAATGTCACATGGCAGTCAAAATTATTTTGGCTTTTACCAGTGGCATTAGTGGCATGCTACAGGGAGCAGAGACTAGACCACCAGTGAAACGTGACAACTATAAATGGAGCGACCGATCACCAGCTGCAAAGCCATGTAGGAAAGAGCATCATGACCCAAAATAAAATGCTCATGTCAAATCTGAATCCCATATACGGCATCAAGAGCATCAGCAAATGAAGGACACTGCCTAGCCCTCAGAGGTATCCCAGGTACATGAGTGACAGCTGGAAGCCAATGCATTTTTTAAAAGTCTATGTTTGGCCATAATAGTCTTAATTCTTTTTTTAAATAGCTAAAACTCTTTGTATGATGAGAAATTTCAAGGATTTTTATTTGTCTCCAATATACTTTCACATTTCTCCTCATGTTGATAACAGCACTGTAATCAAATACTATAGCCTTTCTTGTCAGACCAAATCAAGAATGAGCATTTAGAAAGGACTATGTAGCTATGTCTCACTACAGACAGTGTATAAAACATCTCTGGGAAGAACAAAAGCTTGCCTGTTTTAGAAACTATGTTTTCCTTTTGTTGTTAGGAGTAACACAGGTAGGCTTCTCCTGCGCATGGCAGGACATGTGGAAACATTGCTAACACCAGAGTATCTACAGCGTAGCAGCCATTGTAACAAATGTATAATCTGTTCCATTACATGACAACTCTGTTTTGTAATCCCAGATGTAATAAAGATCCTTTTTTATGCCACTTAAGCTTGTTAGGAAGAGGGGAGCTTTAACTGCTCAACAATTTTGGCAATTGCCTCATTGAATTTAGTTTAGGCTATTGTGAAATATGGAGGTATAAATATATATGGTTTCCCAAGCCTCCATTACAAAAGATCATGATCTCATCTGTTTCAGTCAGGGTAATTTTTAATAGAGTAAAATAGACTAGCCCATAACCTATATCATGTTGTAGACACCAGTTAAAGCTATATGCTCTAAGACATAAAACCTCCACAATACATTCAAGTAATGTTTCACATGGGGGAATTTACACCTACTTCCAGGTGGTGTATACTTTATGCCTTTAATCAGGAAAACAATTGTTTTTCTTCTTACTTAAGGTAATTACAGATAGTATTCTAATGTATATATCATCTTCAGTGTTAGCTTTTTAAGTGACTGAATTCAGTGAAGGAATTTGACTGGAAGTTAGCCTGTGGCAAAGAATTCCATCGGTTAATTACACAACACTCCTTCTATCACCTCTAAATCAATTGCCTCTTAATTTCAACGACTGTCCCCTTAAGAGGGTGAAAAGGATCCAACTGCCTCCCTGTGGACCACTTGCAACTGCCTATCCCTCTGAAATTCACTTTTATATTCCTGTGCTGTATTTCCGTGCAATTTAACTTGATCATGTATCAAAACGCCTTCCTTCCCCCTAGTTGTTAATTATTTTGTCATCTCCTCAGATTATTTCTGATACATTTCCTGACAAGATGTCCGAAACAGAATGCTATATTACTGGTGAAAACACAGAGTGGGTTGACACAACAGGTTTATTTATTTTCTTTTTTCCAAAACTTTCCATATCCTTTTCCTTTCCCTTACACAGCTGAGAGTACTAGAGATACACCTTTACATTTTTGTCAATGTTACTGACAAAAACTACCTTTGTTGAGGTAGACTTTAGTGTAACAAGGTTATATCCTTGTATTACTAATAGCTCCAAGTAAAGCTGTATTGATTCAAACATAAAGAGGGACGTAGCTTCTGGAGAAGGGGGACCAACAACAGTATCTTAATAGATAACCCTGTACCTCAGAGCATCTGAGATTAACGTTATGTATCTTGGAAAAGAGCACAGAACTTTGGCCTTTCCAGAAAGGTCCATACATGATCCTCAGCCTAAAGTGTCAACAGCCTTTACTTTTTATCGGCTTTTTAGGGCTCCCACACTTTTCAACACACAGCGGTCATAGAGAGACAGGGCTTCTGCAACCGTTTCTTACTGCTGGGGCATGTGACATGCACAAGTGGTTATTATTCCAATTGTCTCATGACACTCAAGCTTTCCCTCAGATTTTTCCCTTGGCTCTCTGACAAAGCTAAGAAACTGTAAAAGAGAGAAACAACTAAGTTTTATCTCTGTAACAGCTCTGAAGCTAATCTAAACCTGGATTGTTGATTTTGCAACCTTCCTCTCACACATTCCTGACCCTTTGCACCAAGCCCTGAGCTCATTTAACAGTCCCGTGAAACAGGGACTGTTACGGGATGTTAACTTTATTGAAAACCAACCTGGCAAAAATTTCATTTGGTTTGGCCCAGTTCAGGTCTCCGAGCTAGGAATGGGAACACACGAGTGCCAGTACCTGAACAAGGGACGGGGGAATAAGGTGTGACCTGCAGAAAGCACAAGTGCAGGACTGCAGCAACCCGGAATGAAATTCTCTTAAACTACAGGGAACTTGATCTTCATCGTCTGGAACAAATTCTGACCATACAAAGGTCAGTGAAACCAAAATTTCACCCTAATTCTTAGCATGTTTACATTTTTATATATTGCATGATCATGTTGCTATAGTATTTCTATGAAAGTGTTAACTCAAACTGTAGTATTTTTTTAGCTTTCAGTGTATTTCAGTGTATCAGGGTCAGAAAATATTCATCACGGTCTATCTTTTTTCAATGATTTGACGATCAGCATTCTGACACTGACCCCACAGGAGGCTGACAGGAATCAAAATTCAGTATTTCTTAGGGCACAAACCAGAGTATTTATCTTATTGGTATCTGTAATAAATATTTTATTAATAATATATGATATCTAAAGCACCTACATATTGACATCTGGCTTTCTGAAGTCTTGTCATAATTGCAGCAGATATGATGTGTAACATGAATTCTCATTTCAAAATTCTTGTTTCATTTCTGTTTAACTGTTTGGGAGCAGTTTTCACCATTTAGACCTCAACACATGGAGATACACCAGCTGCAGTCTGGAAAAAAAAACACAGCACAAAGAAGTGTTTTATTTAACATTCCTTTTAGAAAAGCTGATGGCTACTCAGCATCAGACAAAACTTGTGTATAAATGCAATGCTATGCTAAGTGATGTGGAAATATGAAAAGACTGTGAAATACTTTCTAAGGACTTGTTAACATGTGCCTGGGGCTATACTGCTGACTTGCAAATTTAAGGGGCGTTTTTTCATTAGTATTCAAGTCATATTTGTCAGTGAGCTAAGGAGAACGGTAAATAAAGCTAAATAACTGTGAAAAGTTGCAATTAATTTTAGAAATTCCATGTGCTGAGCAATGCAACACCATAATCTTTGATTTTTCATTACTTCCGTAGCTAATGGTCTGAAGTCCAGCCTTAAGTCCACACACCTTCCTCACACAATGTTGTCATTTATGCATATTGTTATCTTAATGCTGGCCCAGAGCCTTAAGCATAATGTCAGTATTCAACTCTAAGTATGTGAACAACATCTTTGATATCACATGCCTAATGGTAAACATCTACATGCCTGGAGAACTGAGACTGCAGGTTATGAACCTTCTGGAATAGAAATTGATCATTACATATTTTACAAGCCACTCTATGTGTCTGTGATCAACTAAGAAAATAATAACATTTGGGCATTCTCTAAAGCAACCTAATATAGTGTCCATGTCTTCGCTACGTAATTAATGCTATAAAGATGAAGCACATACTCTAGCAGGTGGCACATTCACACTCTTGAAAAAGACGTGGTGAAACTTGGCTTTCCAAAATACTCAGAAATGTCTTAATTTGTACCAAGCATCAGCCCAGGCGTGGCAGACTTTTCTGGCAGATTTAATATGGCGGAATGAAGCAGTTAGCACTTGCTGCCCACCCTCTGCCAAAGACTACCCTCTCCACAGATATGCTGATGTAAACTGACATTGGCAGATCCCCACATAGTCATTCAAGAGAAAAGCCACACGACAGCTGGGAGCAGTAACTTCTTCAACTATTACAAATAAATCTGCCACCAAATATGAGTTGGCTGTGATTCCCCAAGAGGCTGAACACTTGCAGCTTGAGTTGGCTGGAACTCTTCATTCAAAAAAAACCCCAAAACTCTGCCAAAGTGCAAGGATGGTTGTGGAAACATGAGATAATTGCTAAGACTTGCTAACCAAGTTAATAAAAACTAAGTCAAGTAGGGAAAAGTAACAATTCATCAATTCCATCCCCCACTACGATCTGAAAAATGGAAGCTCCAGGAGCACCGTGCTGAGCCTTACCAGTCTACTTCAGGATTTGAATTTCTAGCATTTTAAATACTTGAGGCACCTAAAAAAATAAGAAAAATCGCTTCTGAACTCTGACTCCACATTTTTCACTAGTGTCTCCGCAGGGATACTTGCTACTTCTAAGCCTAGGCCATTACTTGGATATTTATGAGAAGTTAATGAATGAGATATCTATAATACATTAGCTACATCATTTCAAGTCATTATCAAATTTATACTAAAAGTCTTAGGATGTGAGCAGAGGTCAGTGCTTTAAGAAACTACAAAGGTAACCCTTGCAGGGAGAGAAAATATCTTCTATGAACTAATGTAGTTGAAAAAATGTAAACATGATTCTGGGCACGTAAGATTTTATTAATGTACATAAAAGATAATACAGCTTTGGTGCACAAAAACATCTTAGGGCAAATGTAGAATCTTTATTTTGTCTTCAGCATGAAATATTGACATAATAAATACATACAGATTCATTTATTTCTGAAAAATCCAAACAGGTGAAAAAAAAAATCTGTTTTATTATTAATTTGCTTTTTACTGGGCATGTGGCAATCATTCAAGGAAAATGTCTATCAAGCCACACACTGGACAAGGGAAAAACCCAAATCTGTTTAGTGCAGAAGTGAAAAGTACAGAAACCTCTTACAGTAATCCCAGCATAGTTGTGTGCTGCCTTCCACATTCCTTAAGCAGAGTGGCTACATAAGCCAACTCAAGACAGGTTCTTGGGAAATTTCAGCATCCTTTCATCCTGAAATGCCTTACACCTGTCTGCATGAAAGCCTCTATACCCCTGTACTGCAATGCTGATTCTTTCTGCATTTGAGACTCTAAAGCTTTATTTCTCTTCCCCACCCCCCCCCCCCCCATTTCTCCCAACCCCCAAAGGAGAACCCCACAGGGCTTCCCATGCTTGTTTCACAGGTCAATTGGCAAAGAACATACCAAGAGCATTGCTATTACTATATACTATATTCACATGCTGTGCAAGGCAGTCCTGTCATACCCATCTATCCTGATGCTTTTTTCCCTGTTTGATATGAAAAAACTAACTCACTTTATGAATGAGGCAAGTTAAAGGAACAAATGCATAATCCAGTACCCATTTCAGGAGTTTCTGCCACTTAGATATAAATGCTTTGCCTTGCTGTATCATGCAGAACTGATGGTATACTCATGATATATATTAGTAGCATTAGGAGAGAAAAATATCATTTATCCAAAGTTATATAGGAGATGTGAAGGCTAGTATGTAGTTCTCCTTACAGCTTGCTGTCCATGTTAATTTAAGCGGACATCCAACTTGTCCTCAGGGGACAACTCTTGAGATAAACTTGCAGTTTGTAAAGCATCTCAGCAATATCTTAAGTTGAACGGCATAAAACCATGGGAATATGCCCCAGACATTAATAATTATAACATAATCATAAATGTTTAAGGGATGAGGTTAAGACTGATCTTCAGGGAAATACTGACTGCAGACAGAAGTGCCTTCCCAACATCTCTATAAAAGGAGGAAATCAAGGACCAGAAGACCTGCATAGCCTCTGTTGCAAGAGGTTACTACAGCGGACTCAATCCCTACTTATAAATATGGTGTTTTCCAAGCAAAGCTAAAGGCCTGTCCTCTCAATAACTTAAGGCACACACGCGGCGCCCCCCCCCCCCCCCCCCCCCCAGCTGTCACCGGGACAAATTCCCCACACCAGCCTCGTTTAGTGATGCTGTGGGAGTCACAGGCTGTTTCCGCCGGGTGAAGAGAGCAGGAGCTGCCCCGCAGCCGCTCACCACGCGAAAACAAGAGGGTGGGAAAGGGACGACCGCGCAAGTGGGGGTGCTCCCCCCGGCCTCTTTCCCCACACAAGCACAGCTCCCGCTCCCTCAGCATCCCTAGGCCTCTTTCTCTCCGCGCACCCCCCTTCCCTTGGGATTAGTGCGGATTTGCTCGCCTCACAGCTCCACTACCTCACTGGCCTCGCTGCTCCCATAACAACACCGGCAACCGCCCTCACAGTCCCGCCCCGACCTCAGCCAGCGCAGCTTCAGCGCGGCTTCACCGCCGCTCCCGCGCATGCGTCACCCCAGCGCATGCGCCCAGGAGACGCACAGCTGGGGAGGGGGCCCGGGCAGGCGGGGCCCGCGCAGGCGCAGCCCGCCCGGCGGCGCCCCCCCCGAGGCCGGGCAGAGCCGCCGTGTGGCCACCGCCGCGGCTGCCCCGCCCGTCCGCCGCGGCCTGCGAACAGCTCCCTGCCGGGGCGGGGCCGGCTCCTGCAGCCGCCTCAGCGCAGCCCCCGCCGGGCCCGTCCGAGCCGACGGCATTTCCGGGGGAGGGAGCGGGGCGCGGGCTGGCGGGGAGCGGCGTGGCGCGAGCAGAGTTGACTATATATGGTCAAAGGCAGGGGAGAGCGGCGGGCCGCGCGGGCGCTTCCTGGTTCGTGCCGCTGGGCGCCGCGGGGCTGAGGCGGCGGCGGGAGAGCGCGAGAGCGAGAGGCCGGTCCGCCTGCGCTGCGCGGGGCTGCGCTCGCCGCCTTTCTCAGCGCCACCGCCCGCCGCAGTAACAAGTGGGCGAAGATGCCGTACGAGATCAGTAAGCCCGCGGCGAGGCGGAGTGGGGGGCCCGGAGCGGCGAGGTCCCGGCCGGGGGAGGGGGACCGGGTGGTGGTGGTGGTGACGGCGGCGGGGATCCCCGCTGGCTGGGGGGCCGCCGGGCGGCCGTCCGTCGCTCTAGAGGCGGGCGCGGAGCCGGCGGTTCCTCGCAGCCCGCTGACAGCAACAAGTGACCGCGCCTGCCGGCGGGGCGTTGGGCTGCTCGGCTGGCGTCCGCTAACGGGGAGAAATAAAACGTCTCCCCCCCCCCCCCCCCCCTTCTCCTTTTTCCCGTAGAAAAAGTGTTCGCCAGCCTCCCGCAGGTTGAACGAGGCGTTTCCAAAATTATCGGCGGTGATCCTAAGGGCAACAATTTCCTTTATACCAATGGAAAATGTGTCGTCATCAGAAACATTGATGTAATGTATCCTAATTTATTTTGTTTCGTAGTATAGAGCTTTTGCTAAGTTTCATTTTGTTAACCAGCTCCTCTCCTTTAATAGCCTGGGCTTCATTCACACTTAATAATTTCAGTTGAGGTCACAGATCTGTGATCAGCAGCAGGGGAATAAGCAGGGTGCATGACTCAGGCATAAAACCATGGGCAGCGACTGTAGAAAATCTCAGTGAAATGTGCAGTTCTCTCCCTCTCTTTGCAGAGGATTTACAGACGAGAGACTGGTATATTCTGGTTGGCCCTGTTTATCTTCTTAAGTATCACTATTATGAAGTTGAGTGTTGTGTTTGCCTAATAAATGAACTCTTCCCTATTTGCTCTGTTGGGCCTTTAGATTGTAAGAGAAGCATGCAAACACCTATCTTTAAATGCATTAGTCGGTAGCTTTTTCCCCACCCCCACCACCCCCCTGCCCCTGCAATCCAGGAATCAAAACAGTTGTCAGTTGCTTGACTCTGTGGCAAGTTGTCTGCATGTTGAGTTCTCAGCCCTGGCTGGTAACGGGGAACTTTTCCCATCGATTAAATATTGGAATGCCCCAGTTAATGTTTTCAGTGGTGTGGAGGTTTGGGGATTTTTTCTTCTCTTATGGTAACTAGAGAAATGTTAAGCGAGTTAGTTAAATGATTTCTTTTCAAAGGTGGCATCCTCTTGAGAAGTATGGAAGCAGCGTTATTGGTCTAGGCTATTGTCTTGCTACTGGTTTTCAAAAAATACTTTTCTTCAAAGTAAATGCTTGGTTTTTAGAAAATCAAATTCTCCCCTAGATTTACTTTCCTCTCTTACTGCAGATTTGGCCTGCAGTGGGGGAGGCTGCAGGGGGGCAGGTCACACCTCTGGAATTTTTAGGTCTTCACAACAATGGATTTGTTTATGGCTGCTTCTGTAAATCACCTTCGTAAACTGAATCTTCATGAGTTATTTTCCCGATTTGTCTCATCGCCCCCACTACATTCAGACATTTCTTCATTGTCATGCCATAATACAGAAATACTACTAATAACTTAATTCTTTGCAAATTTCTTGTCTGATATCAGTTTAAATTCATCCACGTAAAACCAAAAATGAGCTTGCACTCTGGTTTAAATGTCTCAGTATAATGTTGTTGTAATAGTGTTTTACTCTTGGTATCAAGAAAAGTTCAATTTTCTGAAACCAGAAGCCCCAATTAAGCACTGTAGTGGCACGCAGTGTGATGAGAGAAGAGAGAAAAGCCACTCTGCTTACGTAACAGTTTTTGCCCAAGTTACGGATTGTGACCTGCTCCCTTACACTGTCATTAGTGCTCATCTGACCGTATTTTGGGGATTAAATTGGAAGAAAACAGTTTGCTTTTATCTTCCTGAATCAGCTCGCTGAAGATTTGCCCAGTGCAAATGTTAGTCCCAGCATGAGCCAGAACGTAGAGCGCATGGCACGGTCTGAGTACAGGCGAGTGGGATTGTGGGAATTCAAATTTAGAATGATTGAACTCTCAAGGGAAGCTGAGAATGGAAGTCATAAATCCTTCAGTTTTATGGTGTAATTCATGCCGGTATGCAAACTTACCTTACTGGCAAGGAGAGTCTGCTGCTGTTAATAATTGACAGGTGACACTCTGCGGACAGGTACAGAATGTATTGCAGAGGTGACGCAAAAACTGACCAAAGCCTGTGCTATGGCTTTTGTGTTGGAGAACGTTGCAGTTTGTTCGTAACCTGACATGGAAATGTGTCCGCTCTTAGTTGAGAGCTATGCCTTCTCTGAATAATATAGAATCCTGTATAATAGTTTGCAAAGAGCAGATGAAATACTGGGAGGTCCACGTGTAATCCCTCCATGAACAGTTCTCTGAGGGGTTGGTTGTGCTCTAATTGAAAAACCAGGTCATCAAAATGCAGTGATCACCTGTCTTTTAAGTCAGAAGTTATCTAGTATTACCTAATCAGTGGTGATGAATATAGTGTTCAGGGTTAATGCTTGATCTTTGAGCATGAGCTAGAGACTTCCTTTAACAAGAAAAAGTCCTGGAATGGTGCTAGAAAAGCACTGTGAGTCAGAAGGACTAGTGATATTTGTAAGGTTTCATACCTCATTCATATTTTATTGTCTTCATGGGTCTAAACCTACTTTGAAGCTTGGAACTTCAACTGCTCACTTTCATACATGGCTCTGGTTTCAGTGTTTGAAGTAAGCCACATAAGCTCACTCTTCTTGTTGAATCTAGTATTACGTTCTGCGTTTGTCACAGCTAACAATATAATCTTATCCTAAAATCTCTTCAGAAGTGGGGTAGTTTGAGGTTTTGATATGAAAGGCATACAAGTTAAAAAAATGACTTTACAAGCAGAAATAATGTTATCAAATAAACAGCATTTAAATTGGCAGCTCTTATTACCTGGTTTCCTGAATCTATTTTACTGTATCTTAAATTTGGGAGTCTTACCTTTCATTTAACCCCTTAAGTCAGTCTGTTAAGTTCAGTTTCTCATCTTTGTAGCTTCCTGGACTCTTGGAGATTCTTGCTATAAAATAGCAGCTGCTGATACATGCCATTACTAACAAAGTGTGGGGGTTTTTGAGCTCCCTGAACTTGTAGGTGGTGCAACTATAGCACAGGGAAAACATCTTGTCTTGCTTAGATAAAATCCAGTTGCACACAAAATGGAGAGTGATGCGTATGCTGTAAATGCAGATGATTGTGACTTAAGTAGGGCTATAATGCACTCAAGCAATGTATAAAAGCAGGAATAAAAAAGAGCTGCTGCTTGCATGAGTAAGCTATATTCTGTCTCCTGAGATGTAACACAGTACTGCAACAGCAAAACTCTTGCAAGTAGGAGACTGTCTGCTTGCTAACATAGAGCAGGTGTTTTAGTTTTTCCTGATTGGATGGCTGAGTCGTACCATAATATCAGGTGGTTTTCTGGTTTGGTTGAATAAATCTGTATTAATTAGAGCAGTTAAAATGCACGTTTGTTTTGACCATATGAGTCAAGGTTCTGGAGCAGGAAGATACCTGTTAACTGGTAGGAAAAATTTTCTAAGGAGTAGGGTATTACTGTTGTAGCATGTATGCGCTATATTTGGAAGATGTGCAGAATGGCTTTTTTATACAGTTAATTCGAGACAGGTTTTGCCTTGATGCCATCCTTTTTCGATTTGTGTGGCTTCTCTGTAGTATAACACTACTGATCTGCTGAGACACTGAATCAGTTTTATTGTCCAACCTGAAGCATCTGAAAACATGTTTAAGACTGAAGAGATGAAATTATGATGGAGTGGCAGTGAATTTCTTTCAGAATTCCAGTACAATTCTTGCTGCTAGGGAAAACATCTTTTCCTGTGCTAATCTACTAGCTTTTTAACCAGAATGCCATCAGCAAGAAAGAGTAAGCCTTGTACACCTCATTGGTTACTGACTGATGTTGAGTACATGGTGATGATTAATGGCCGTGCAATATGGTTAACCGTATGCTTAATTTTCATACTCAACCATAGGAGAACTTTTTGATGTGTGTTGCAAAGCTCAGCTCATGTTTAGTATTCTACTTGGGTAATTGCCTTACCTGGGCCAGCCCCATAAAAGAATGTCTAATGCTTGGCCTATTATTTTGGAGCGATGAGAAATTCTGAATTTTATCTTTGAATGTCTGATTTTTTTTTCCTTTGAAAACCAGGAAATACAACTTAGTAACTTTTTTTTCCCTTTAAACTAGAATCCTGCAATTGCTGACATCTACACTGAGCATGCCCATCAGGTTGTAGTTGCCAAGTATGCTCCCAGTGGATTCTACATAGCATCTGGAGGTAAAGTATCAGTGCACATGCTGCACGAGATATGTGGACAGAGCTATTGAAGTGCTTGATGCAAAACTTACTGACAAAATAGAGTAGTAACACTTTACATTTATGTACAGAATATACATGGTCAGTGTGACATGCTTCAATGGAATTACGTATACATGCCCCAGGGAGGAATGATTTCTCTAGTTGTTCCTCTAACCTCTTTCTAAAGCACTGAGTTCAGTGACATGCTTGGTCTTTTAAAAATTTATTATTTAAATCAAAAAGAACCTGGAAATGACCTTTAAATACTTAGTGTGAAGTGTTAAAGAGAACAAATCTTAGTGTAAGAAGACTTGTGGATGTGCAGCAGAATGAAAAGTTATTTCTGAAATACAGGACTATTGTTTCTGTTTGTTAATAAACTTTGATACTTCGGGGGCAGGGGAGGGATTCTAAAAGAGTGTATACTCCTTTCTGTTCCTTTTGCCTTTCTTCCTGACTGGACTTGGCATGATTTTTCTTATGTTTGTAACCTGAACTAAAAAAAACTTTCTTTGGTAAGTTAGCAGGGAAAGAGGCTGATTCTCAGTTTCCATGTAATGTATGTGAATCAATAGTCTGAGAATGGGTAACGTGAATTTCTACAGCATGAATTTCTTGGATTGTTAGTGGAAATGACTGCAGTTTTTGATGACTTACAAAGAACTAAACAGACCCTTTTTAATAGAAGCTTGCTTCAAATAATATTTTTTCAGGAGGATGACTGGTATGTAGTTGAAGAATATTGGTAAATACAGTACTATAATTTCCATTTTTAAAAAATATTTGCAGTTAATCTGTGGGGTTTTTTTTAAATCTGCTTGGCATTGTCAATTAGAAATGCTTCAGAAGCAAGTAATGTGCCTAAATACAGAAATACTTTGTAAGTAATAATCTGAAAATAAAACATTCTGAATATGAGCTTCTTAGAAAGGGAGTTCAGACTCATGCACAGGTCTTAGTAGAAGGGGAGTTTCTCTCTCGGCAGCTTAAAGGGAACAATATTTTTTAAAATGTAAAATGTTCTATTCTTCTTGGCTTCCTGCATATCAGAAAGCTGTGTTACAATATGTATCCCTTGAGTACTGGGGAACCTTTAAAACCAGTGATAGCACAGCTTCCCCCCCCTGCCCCAGCCCCGGCCTCCCTGTCTGAAAGGAACCAGAGCCAGGATTTTCTTGGCTCAGTCTTGTGTGTGGACCATATGTCAAATTTAATACCTTCTTAAAATCCAGTTTGCATTGTTTATTCTACAGACTTGGTGCTCTAGGTTTGCGCTGTACTTAGCCCTCAGAATAACCATCTCTTTTGTTCTTGTAGCCTTGTAGATTTTCAGTCTTCTGTAAAAGAACAGTAATACATACGTAGCCTGATCTGTGAAGTTTTTCATTAATGATAGCTTAAGGAAGCTCCTTGCTCCTAGGGGAGTGTTCAGTTGACTTTTTTCAGAAGTTATCTGTCATACCCAAGTAAATGAGTTTAGGCTGCAATATTTCCCTTAAAGTGTCTTGTGTATGTCATTTATAGTTTAGTGATACTCCTGAGCATGGGGTCTGAAGATAATATTCGGCTGTTTAAGCTGAGTATAACATGTAAGATTCATTTCTCTATCTATAAATCTGCATTAGCCATGCAACCTGCATTAATACTTCATGTGCTTGATGAGACAGACCTTTGGCAATTTGCTTTGTGGCTTTCATGGTAATTTCTTTTACTGCAGTCATAACAGATGTAGTAATGGGAGATACCACAAAGTTAAAGCTGTGTGTGTCCTATGTATTAATAGATGGAGCAAACAATTAGATTTTGAAGTCCACATTAAAATTCTGCTTCAATAACAAATTCTCTGTGTAAAATGGAGGATTCTGCATCTGTCGTTCTAGCAGAAGTGGAGAAGATGAGCCCCTGATCAGGTCCCAAAGATACAGGATGGTTGTATGTTCATTAAACTGTAAAGATTCACCAATAAACAGTGAACAGAACTCAAACGTTCTGCTGAGGCGAAAGATACATATTTTAGCACATGGTTTATTCCAAAACAGTGGCTTTTATGAAGAATTTGCTGGTTGGGTTTCATTAGAGATGTGTAAACCTGTCTGTGTGTAGAACAATTCCTCTGGTTACAATGCTGCACCGCAGTAATTGCTCTGAATAGAAGCAAGCTCTAGGGCTGTGTAAGTCTGAGAGGAAACAGTGACCAAGGAAGCTTTCATAATATTAAGTCTTAAATTGTTATGACCTGTGCTGTCTGCTGCTTGTGACATTACCATTTTTGAATATTCTGTTGGATTCCTTTGTAGTAATCCAGATAGTGCAGGTATCCGCATGCAACGTTGTATATGTGCTTCTGGGTAGAAAAAGTATGCCTGTGAGCGTGCATGAATCAAGTTCTATGCGCAGAAATGTCTTGCTATGTTTACATATATCTGGTATTTGTATGCAAAATGGGTTTGCTTTGAAGGTACAAAAAAGCTGAGGTATGAATTTTAGTGCATCAGCCACTGTCCGCTGGATTGCGCTTTTACTGTAGACGTAGGGTGGGTGACTTCTCAATGAAGTGTGGGTAAGCTATCTTGTAGCTGCTGGGAAAGGGGGAGGCTGGTTTGGGTTTTGGTTTCTTTTGTGTCACACAGATACTTAATGCATACCACCTGATAACATTAGAGTTCCTGTATTCTTACTGTACAATTTTTTCACTGTCTGTTTGCAAAAGTTGTCTCTGTGTGTTGTATTTATTGCTGCATGTCTTGAACCTTAATATCTGGTTAACAACATAATTCAGTGAAACGGATTGTAGTTTTCAGCATTCCTAAATCAAGCGATTTGTAGTAATTGTAATAGGGTAACATAATAGGCCCCTAGTACAAGTGTTCAGTGTAGCTGAAAATCTGTATCCTGGCAGATTGCTGAGTCATGTGACCAAGTCATCCTGGAACAACAATAGTTATAGTCTATTTTATTATGACAGATGTCTCTGGAAAGCTGAGAATCTGGGATACTACACAGAAGGAACACCTACTGAAGTATGAGTATCAGCCGTTTGCAGGAAAAATAAAGGACCTTGCCTGGACCGAAGACAGCAAGAGAATTGCTGTGGTTGGAGAAGGAAGGGAAAAGTGAGTAATTCTTCTGTGCATGTGTACATACATATACTGTAAACCTCTGTATTCTAACAAAGCAGATTCTTTGCAGAAGGCTTTTCATTCTTCAAGGGAAGATGGTCATGGCTTGTTCCCTGTTTAGACTTCGAGTTGTGCTGTTCTGCAGCAGGATTCTTTATGCAGTATTTGACAGCTGTAAAACTACTTGGAAAATACAGTTCTGTTACAATTGCTTAGTTTAAAAATTGTGTGGGTCTTGTTTGTTTTTTAGAGGTAGCTATTACATTCAGTGATAGCTGTTCGGTATGCCTTTTGGTGGATTTTTTTAGTCTAATTCTGATAGAGTAGGAAGGAAAAACCACAAGACCATTTTTCCTCTTCTTTCACCCCTCCCAAATTGAGAGGACATGATTGAATAAGGGCGGGGGGGAATAGAAAAAAGGGTATCTGAATTTTCTCTCTCAGCAACACGCCCATAGTTTTAGGCCTTATTATGATAAAAGAAAATCACAACCAGTTGTCCTTACCTGACTAAATGAGGTGCCCATTACAGTCAGGTTTGTGTCCTTTCTTTAATGTTTAAAGTCTGGCAGATCTTGAAGGCAGAGTCCAGACCAGGTAGTCTTATGCCTAAAGGTCTGAAAGACGTAGTGTGGTCCTGTTCCCTGTCCCCCTGCACCATTTTTTAATCACCGTCATGTACTGTGGCCTGATATTTGAGAGAGATTCTTTGTCCTGCATCACTCCCTCCACCCCCACCTGCCCCTGGGTAGATGCTCTGTAAATTAGCTCTCCTACTTCAACAACTCTGCCAGTTTCCTGTCAGATGCGTGCGCTTTCAGTCTAGAATTTTGCTGAAGTGATTCTGTAGAACCCCTTTTTAATAGCAACGCTCTGTCAGTTTAATGCCACTGTATTGATTAGCTTGATTTTTTTTTTTTAGGTGAGTAAAAGTAAGAACTGACAAAAGTGCTGTTACAACTCTTCTTCCTTAAGCCATTAAGTAATAATACTTGTAAAAGTGATGGTACCCAATCTAGGCTAAATAATTAGATAAATGATCCGATGTCATTGTTATCCTACCTTTCTGCATTCTGTGTAGTGACTAGGCAGACAGAATAATGTACTGCTTTCTTCTATAAACCGATAGACTTACTGAAGAATATCTTTTGTATCTCTGAATTTCAGAAGCTTTATACATAAAACTTGCTTGTCTGTTCCCTTCAGCAAATGTCTCCTATTGAATATTAGATTCTCTCTCCAGCAAGATCACAAATAGCCTTCAGGGAACTATGATGAGCTTGCATGAGATTAACAAGATGACCTAATTTCTTTTCTTTGAGTGCGCTCAAATCTGCTGTTTGCAGATGCTCAAGGAGTTAATCTACATGTAACTTTTATGAATTGTAGTTATTATGTGCTTTTCTAACTAGATTTGGAGCAGTGTTCCTGTGGGATAGTGGTTCTTCTGTTGGCGAGATTACTGGGCACAACAAAGTGATCAATAGTGTGGACATTAAACAAACAAGACCATACCGTCTAGCAACTGGCAGTGATGACAACTGTGCCGCTTTCTTTGAGGGACCGCCGTTCAAGTTCAAGTTTACAATAAGTGTGAGTTTAAGTTTAGATGTGGCTCTGTTAAACTGTGCAGCAAGTTGACTAAAAGCTTTCCAACAGGCATGCAGTTCTTGTCACAACTAGCTGTTATAACAAAAGTTCTTAGCTCCCCCATTTGAGGCATAGTTAGTGTCAAGTGGCTTTCTTAAACCCATGTATAACTGAAGGCTTGTCTCAGGCCAAGAAAACTGAAATAAATGATTCGTTAAGAAGAGAACCTGAAGCACTTTTTCCAATTTTTTTTTTGGCTCTTTGTTCTCTTCCATAAGTTAAGTAGGATGTTTCACTGGCCTTATTAGTGCTTTCTGAGCTCTGCTTCCCAGTGCAGACATGTGTAGAATTTCTTAGTATATTTCAAGGTGGTTGATTCAAGAAATGTGGCAGTGTGAATGGAATTTTCCAATTTGCTAAAGAGTGCTCAAATCTGAAATCCCAGGGCAGCTTAGAAAGGGTGAATGTAGATGTTTGAAATTGTAACTGATTTCTACAACAAGGAATGGGTATGTAACTTGTGTAGTCAGTTTTCTGTTTCTACATTCCCTTTCACTTTTTGTTTCTTATTCTACTAGTTAAAATCTTTTATGTAAACGAAACAAAGCCTGGAACTACCACATTTAAGACGTTCATTGTTACTTGAGGCCAAAGAAAATAAAAAGCCAAAAGCTTCTGCAGCTGTTTCTGATGGCAGAAGACATGTCTCTTTCCTCAAAAAAACTATTGCAGAGATATTGGATGTTATTGCAGTGGTAAATTCAAAATGTTTAGTTCTAATTTTAGTTTTAAAAACCACAGTAGTAGGCCTTTTATTTTCTTAAGTATGTGCCTTGAGTATTCTTCATACACTTACTTTAAGGATTCCATTCCAGTTCTAGAAAAGGCATTGTTTTGAGCTCTGCAATCCAATGAAATGATGTAGCTGCCTAATATATTTCTGAACTTAAGTTGATACTTGCATTTTGCTAAGCTGGTTCTTTTGGAACTCTGAAGTCTGAATTGCTTACCAGGGCTGCTTAGACTGGTATGTGATGCAGTCCTCCTTTTAAAGTGATATTTGAGTTGATATATGGGATTCTGGTACAGGCTGCTATATGGTTTAGGTTAGAGCTTGAGGTATCAGGAAAAAAAAAAAAAATCTATAGTTAAAGTAGGTTAGAACCTGCCTTTCATAATACTAAAAATAGTCTCCCAAATAGCTTTGCATGGGAGCTTTGGCCTCATTGTGGTGCTTCCCTATTTAACACGTGTTTTCTAGTTGGCATGGTTTGAATAGTCTCCTACTTGTAAATAGTCTATTTGAGGAGCATACATCAGTCTTGCCTGGTTACTTCACAGAGCTACCACTAATGCAGTCTCACAGAAATAGAATTCCAGTAAAATAATAATTTATTCTTCATGCCTCTGTTTTTTACAAGAAGGATAAAGTACTCTTCTGTGTATAAAACTTAACTTGTGCAATGAAGCAAGAGTCAAAATCTGGAGAATGTTGTAGAAGAATTCAGTGACCAGAGGGGAAGAATCCCATGTTTGCATCTAGGCTGCAGCTCAGGGTTTTGGTTTTTTTTCTACCTATCCCTGACACTGGGTGCTCGTTCACCTGGTATTGTGCTAAGTTGTTTGAACCGCATAAGTATTGATGTCACAGTTTCTTCCCTGGACTGTTCTTGATCCCCATGATCCTCTTCAGATAGAGGCTAGACTTGCTCTGTAGCAATCCTCTACAGCAGGCATCTCCTGCACAGCTACTTCATGGCTTGCATGTAAGAGAATTTAATTGTTACTGAATTATCTTCTGTGTAAGAAGGTCTGTTCTTATTTTGTGTGCTGATTCTAACTTTTTTCCTACAGGACCATACACGGTTTGTGAACTGCGTGAGGTTTTCTCCTGATGGGAACAGATTTGCTACAGCTAGTGCAGATGGCCAGGTAAAAAACAAGGAACTCTTTTTGTAGCGATTTTAGCATGAGAAGATTTTCTTGTGTATTTTGGGAATAGGATTAGTATTGTAAAATCCATGCTGCTTCTTTTTTCATGCCAAGAAATGACTGGCTTAAACTTTTAAGTATCCTCCTATAAAGCTGTAACAACTGTCAACCAGACTATTCTCACTCAGCTTTTTTTCCCCATTCCATTTACCTAGGACATTACTTCTCTTACAGGTTATTTTGGCAGGAACACATTAGACTTCCGGAATTTTTATGTCCTTGTTACGATCCTGAGAAGTCTGGCTGAAATACTGAATTCACAGATAGCAACCCAGCTCCATGTGGACTCCTTACTGATAAGGGCAGGTTTTACAATGAAACTGTTACCATAGGTAGCTCCTCCTTCTAAGAAGGCAGATTCCCATGACTGCAGTAAGAAGCAGCTGCCGTCACAGCAGGAGTCAGAAATGTAACATCTTCTAGAATTTCAAATGTCAGGATCTAATGTACAGAGCGGCTTACCGTGATTATTTACAATTGTCATCTCATTTGTTTAGTCATAAATATTAAATGCAGGAATACTTGTGCCTCTTCTTCAAAAATCTAGTGTTTGATAAACCTGCAGGTGTGCCATGTAACAAAAGAATGATCTGCACAGTGCAAGTAACAGTGTTACAGTTCATGAGTTTTATTTGTTACTGCTTTTTCCCTTTAAGTTATATGTCTGTGTGCTCTCTTAAGATTTTTGTCTATGATGGGAAGACTGGCGAGAAAGTATGTGCTCTTGGTGGAGGCAAAGCTCATGATGGAGGTATTTATGCTGTAAGTATCACTTCATTTGTGCAAGTGGTCCATAGTATTTCATTATCAAGTTCATGGACTGTGAAGTCTTGCAATAATAAATGCATTTACTATCTTGTGGTGACATTTGTTTTTTACAGATTAGTTGGAGTCCTGACAGTAGTCAGTTGCTTTCTGCTTCTGGAGATAAAACTGCTAAAATCTGGGATGTTGGTGCTAATTCTGTTGTCAATACTTTTAACATGGGATCAAACGTGTTGGATCAGCAGCTGGGTTGTTTGTGGCAGAAAGACCACTTACTGACTATCTCTCTGTCTGGCTATATCAATTATTTGGACAAGAACAATCCAAATAAGCCTTTACGTATCATAAAGGTAGGTTAAACTTCTGTTGTTGCACCATTTTCTGCAATAAATGGCTCAGTGATTGAAGTTGTCTAGATGGAATAATAACTTGAAAAATGGTTTTGTTAAATTAGCATTGCCAGACAAGCTGTGTGTGACTGACTGTTGCAAGTCACGTGAATCAAGAAGTTGAAATGTTAAGTGCCTGATACTGTGCTTTGTGCAAATATACAGACTGATTTTGGTTTCAATTAAGTTTATCAACTTATCTTTCATAGCAGCTTTTAAGCGTTCTTGAGATGAGAAAAGAAATACAGCATAGACAGAAAACTACCAGTGATGTCTCATTCTACCAGAGCTAGCGTATTGTGAACAAGGTGACTAGGGTTACTGTGCAATTGAGCTTTAATTTTAGGAATTAAAGAGTTCGCTGACACAGCACTCTCACGGGAACTTACATTTTTACATGAACTAGAAACAGACGTCCCAGATTCTTGCTATTACTGCTATAATTCTGGCAGTTGATGGGGTATGTGACCATATTTAGTCCTCTTCCCTGAATCATAAAGTGCCTGCAAAAGCAAACTTTGTTGATGAAAAGACCATGAAAGTATTTTGGTCCAGCAGGCTAATAAACATATTCACAGTGCCTATTCCTTCTCTTCAAGGACTTGTACATGGAAATAGCAATGCTGCAACAGTTAAATGACTGCACTGTTAATTAGTGATTTGTATTCTGGGTGACTTTTAATGCTTGTGAATAAAATGATATGTTATTTTCTGAATAACATATAAATCTTCTCAAATTGGTTTGATTTTATGTATGTGTTAAGGTGGAAAATTACCCATTAATAATTATTATTTGTGTCCCATTCACAGGGTCATAGTAAATCAATTCAGTGTCTTACAGTGCATAAAAATGGTGGAAAGTCCTATATTTACTCTGGAAGTAATGATGGTCATATTAATATCCTTTTGAATGATAGCGATATTTATTTGTTCTAGCCGTATAGTCTGAGAGAGCTTATTAGGAGAAGGAAAAAAAAAAAAAGCTTTGCCAAAGGCAAAACCTGATGTTCATTGGACACAAGTGAATATTTTATGTCTGAAGAAGTTTATTTTGCTTTCCCCTAGCTTGCCTGTTCTACTGGTTGCCTTTAAACTTGCCTGCTAAACATAAACCAGTTCTTAATTTCCAATTGTTACTTCTTTGGTAGATAGTTAGTATGGAGGAGCAAGTAAATATATAAACTAGCCTTTTGTAACTTTCCACGTATTTTGTCATACAGGCAAAATATGTATTGCTGTTAGGTGTGATAATTAGGTAGATTGTAGCATGCACTGAAAGTCATGTATCTTGGTTTTTAGATGTTCAGGACAAGAAAGACAAATTTTTCTTGATCTGTCTCTGAACTGTTTCTCTTCAGTTGTGTGTTTCCCATTTGTATTAAGGTGTGGGTTTTCGTAGTTCTGTGACACATTGATTGTGTTCTTTATTTGGTATCCCAAATGTCATCAGGCTTCCTCACTACTGAAGAGAAATTGTACTACTTCTGAGACTCAGTCCTGTTTGGTTTCTGGAGCAAAACACTGGGAATGCAGCCTGGTTCCCAAAGGGCATGTTGAAGGGTGAGGTTGGGATGTGTTCAGCTAAAGACTGTTGGCTTTTCTTCAACGTTCTGAAGCTTATAAATAAAACTGCAGTCCTTCATCCTGCTTGCCATGATGCATTAAAATGGTGTTACATGGGCATAAACCGTTATAAATATAGGACTTGTTTCTTTGCAAAGCTGTACTGTAGTGTTAATAGTTCAAACTGATGCTAACATACAACATCAGGGAAAGCCAATATTGCAGAACTCCTAACTATAATTCTTTAAAAAATAATTTTTATTCTCAGACCTAATGCTAATAGTTCCAGTATTTGCTACTGTTTGTGGTAGGTCATTTATCTCACTAGAGAATATCAGAGGTTCATTTAATCAATATTTTGAGAGTGTGAGGTTGGTTGAACCCTGGTACAGGTTGCCCAGGGAGCTTATAGAGTCTGCATTCCTAGAGATGCTCAAAACCCAACGGAATAGGCAGCCTCTTGTAGCTGACACTGATTTGAGCAGTGGGTTGGACTAAACAATCTCAAGAGGTCCCTTCTAACCTTAGATGTTCTGTCAATTATTTAACTTTTTATGATGCTGTATCTGACTGCACCAGTATCTTCAAATGTTCCTTAATTCTATTATGCACATTATTGGGATTCTGAAACTGGAGAGAATGATGGTTTTTCTGGGAAAGGCCATACAAACCAGGTTTCTAGAATGGCAGTGGATGAAATGGATCAGCTGGTCACCTGCAGTATGGATGACACTGTGCGCTATACCAACCTTAGCAAGAGGGACTACAGGTTAGTTAAAATGTTGTCTTTTATTGTAGTATTGCATCCCTAATTATTTTACAGCAAGAGTTTTGTTGATTTAGATGGTAAAGAATTTTACACTGCAATTTATTCAGGTTTTACGTTACCATGGAAACTGTAGAAATGATTGCTGTACCAACCTTGCTTTTTTCTGTGGCAACAGACTTTCCAATTTGTCTCATCTCTTCCACAGGTTAGATAGAGATCTGCCTTGTATAAATGTGGTTAGGAGGGGTAGGACAGGGCTGTCTTTTCATGGAAACCACAATTGAAGCAAAAAAAACTTCAAGCAATCCCGTTAAGATCACCTAGTTAAAAAAAATTAGACTCTAGTGTAGTAACATTGACTTGCACCTCAAAGGTGAACTACCTGATCAAGATACTAATGCTTTAAACAGTAACAGAAGGAAACTTTGCAGATTATTTTAAAAAGGCATGTTCTTGATCATTAGTGGATGATTGTTTGAATAGGCAATTTTAAATAATGGTAGGCATGGAATAATTTTTTTTCTGCTTTGTCCTTCCTGCTTCTACACCTTGGCACGCCTTCCTCCAGTGGCCAGGATGCTGTGAAAATGGATGTTCAACCAAAATGTTTAGCTGTAGGTCCTGGTGGTTATACTGTAGTTCTGTGCATTGGGCAAGTAAGTATTAACTTGTGGATTATCAACACAATTGCTCTGTTAATAATGCTGTGTATGGTAACATGATGGTTTCTGACAAACCTATTTAGTATGGGATCACCTTGCACATCTGCAGAATTTCCTAGTAAGAGCTGGATACTTTATAGGCTTGTCTCTTTGCATCCTGTACCAATTTGACAGTCTTGTGCATAGATTTGAATTTCACATGATCCCTCATGTGGATGCATCCGAATTTGTTACCAATACAGCTTTGTGTTGGAAGGCTACACCAGTCTGAATCATACTCTTGCTTGTTCTGTTCAGTGATGCGATTTTGGCAAAAGGATGTCTTGCTTCCCCCCCGCCCCGCCCCAACAATTAACTAATGCTGTTGTACAGCTTAGGTAGCTCTAGCTTGCTTGCCAGTAGTGTTCAGATCATGCAAAACCAGAGAGGTTGCACCAGGGCTATCTTGTATAAAAGCATGCTTATGGCTTCTGTATGGATGCTGGTTTTATGCTTGTGTTGTCCAAACCTGTTTTCCATGTGAGTTACAATTCCAGTTGTCCGTAGTATAGAACTGCATAGGAAACAGCCCTTAAAATTTAACATTGCAGTATTAACTTGCTATTAATTTGGTCCTGCTTTCCTTTAACAGTGAACCAGGAAGGGAGTAAGCATTGCTAAAAGTACTGTTTTGTCCATGTTTCTTTCATGCTCAAACCAAATGAGGCAAAGCTGAAGGCAGTAGAGCATGCTTTGCTTTACCTAATTTAGAGCACATAAGTACTCCAGTACATCAGATTAATTAGTCACCGCACATAGGCATTTCTTTCATTCTTTTTTTTAAAAAAAAAAAAAAACAAAAAACACTGTTCCCTTAAGATCAGAATATAGTAAACTTCTGAGCAATCAGAGTGGATTTGTATTTATGGCTAAGCAATGTGCCTTAGCCATAGTTTCGTATGAGGCACTTTGAAGAAGGGTCTTAGTTTCTGGTTTTCTATTTACAGATTGTCTTGATGAAAGATAAGAAAAAATGTTTCGCAATTGATGACCTTGGCTATGAGCCAGAAGCTGTAGCCATTCACCCTGGAGGAGGTACAGCAGCAGTGGGAGGAGCGGTAAGGTTGCACTTCCTAAAACTGTACTACTTTGAACACTGGAACTAGTAACAGAAGCATTTAATAACAGTAGGTGTGTTGTGTTGAGTAGTAGGTGGCAGTTTGTAACAACAGCAGTATTGTAACAAGTAAACTATATGTGTCTGGTATTCCTGGGCTTTCATTCCCCAGGTTCTGCCACCGTTGTGACCTAATGTCTATTTAATTTATTTTTATCTTGCATTTGCTGTTTTTAAATTGTCGAATTGTTTTTACCCAGTGTATGCTTAAAGTGGGCGAATTCTAGAAATCGGGTCTATATTCTAGACTTGGTGGATTGTAGCCAGCATAAATGACAGGGTCTTTATTTCTTAATATAAGCACTACCAGATAGAATTGATGCAAAAAGTTCCAGAAACTCATAAGCCTTCCTCTTTCTATTGTGAAGTGATTTTTGTACCTTCTCCCTTCTTCACTATTAATTGCAGGATGGGAATGTCCGTTTGTATTCAATCCAAGGAACCTCTTTGAAAAATGATGATAAGTCTTTGGAAGCTAAAGGTCCTGTTACTGACCTGGCATATTCTCACGATGGTGCCTTTCTTGCAGTCTGTGATGCAAACAAAGTTGTCACTGTCTTTAGTGTCACTGATGGCTATGCGGTAAGAATTGTTGTATCAGGACTTTTGTTTGTTTGAGAACATTGACTGGCATCTCACGTCTAAATCTGCTGTGGTGAAATACAGCGTAGCTTGTTAAATCATTGATGTATATATCTGGTGTTTCTGTAACTGTCTGTTTACCTGGTGTTGTGAGTTAGGCTGCTGTGAAAAGCAACACTATGTGAAGTGTCCAGATCGTAAGGATAGATGATGAAATGTACAGCATAGGTTGGCTACTGGGAAAACACTTAAACCCATCTAATAACAAACCCATAGTTAAATGGGGGAGGGGTTGCATTTCCACAGGCTAGCAGCAGTAAAACACAAAAGCTTACAAAGTATGCAGGTTCCTTATTCGGGTCAGCTGAATCACTAGTGTGTTGGGTTTTTTTTTTTTAAAGGAAAAAAAGTTTAATGGGCATACATGTATTTCATTGAGAATGTGTGCTTTTTTGTAAAACGGACAAGAATGCAGGCTCAATTTGGTAAGAATCATGCAGTACAATAACACTTAATGAAGTAAATAAAGCAGACTTGGCAATAAAATTCTGCTGGCTGTGGCACGCAGTTCCGTGGTAAGAACTGAGCAATGAAAGGGATACATTAGGGCAGGGAATCTTGCTTTATCCTTCAATCTAGTGTCTTTTAACCAAGAACCAAAAAATGGGCGATTGCCACTTTTCAGCTGAGCAGCCAATATGTGTATTAGCCTGTAAAGTCATTAAGCTTTGGCTGAACCTACAGTGAAGTAAAAAATGCAGGATGGCATTCCACAAAAAACGATTCATTTTCTAAGTAAAAATTGAAAGAATTTTTGTTTTAGAAACATCTGTGCAGTTATTTTAAAAGCCTCTAAGCAAGAAGTGACTTGTTGCATGTGCATTTTACAGATCCAGCTTTCATAGAAAAATCTTAGCGGTTTTTACAAAAGGTTTGGATTTTATCGGCCTGATAAGTGTTTAAATAAATAGCATAAAATGAAGCCACCACTTGGTTTAGGACATCTGTCTGCACCTGAGATGTACATTGTCTGGAGTCTTACAGTAGCTTATTGTGATGCTGCACATTAAAAGCCAGTGATTTCCTGAAGTAGCTTAAACTAATGAAATAACACTGTATTTCTAACTTCCAAATAGGAACATAATGTCTTTTATGGACACCATGCAAAGATCGTTTGTATTGCCTGGTCACCAGACAATGAACACTTTGCTTCTGGAGGCATGGACATGATGGTATATGTTTGGACCGTAAGTGATCCAGAGACCAGAGTCAAGATACCAGGTATGTTTCCTTCAAAGTCTTACTTTTGCTAGTAGTTCTTGAAATCCAACACAGTACCTGTTTTCTAGAACTAACGGTAAGCAGGCTTTGAATGTTCCCAAACTCATTTAGCCTTTATGTTAATCTCGTCTAACTGCAATAGCCAGAACTCTTCTGTTATGTTATTTTGTAGTCAGTTTTAAAATACACCACTAGTATTTAATGCAGCTGAAAATCACATTTGGAATACGTACTAAAGTTATTTAGTCAGCCTAGTCTTGCTAATCCTTCTCTGTTATTTTGCACTGCCATATAGATGCTCACAGGCTACATCATGTAAGCGGCTTGGCGTGGCTGGATGAACATACCCTGGTAACAACATCCCATGATGCTTCTGTCAAAGAGTGGTCAATCTCCTACAATTGAAATAAGCCCTCTCTTTGGAAGGACCTAATCAGGGACTAGAACTACTGCAATGGAACATAGCATTTCTCTTACAGAATCTGTGTTGGCCTCTGGGCCTGCTATCATATCCTCATATCTTTACAGGGTGTTCATATCTGTAATTAAATGTACTTTGAAAGCTTTAGCCAGTAACAGTTTGCACATGAAAAGCACTTAAATTATGTCTGGAGCTTAACCTTTGTGCTGAACATTCCAGAGGCAACAGCCGAGCAAGTTGGTGTGAAAGATTCAGGCATGAAAGATTCAAACTCAATCAGTTGCTCTTTTCTAACCAAGAAACATGGGACTGTACAGCATGAGAGTAATACTTCTCATTTTTTTCTAATTACAGAACATTTCTGTACTAACGGTCATAGTAAGAGTATTTAGTTGTGATCTGAAACCAATCAAGCTGTGTGCAGCTACTGTATATTGCTTTGCTTCTCTGTACTGCACCAAACTGTTGCCTCAGATTTTCTCCTCCAGATAACAAAATGGGGTACATACATAATAAACTTTTTATGTATTTCATGTCAAAGCTTTGTGGTTTATTTTAAGGTGGAAGTGTGGGGCTTTGATGTACTTACTGTTGTGGGTATGTTTACAAATAGTCGTTGTGGCAACTTCTTGCTTCAGAAACACATTTGTTACTTTCATGAATTAAGAATGTCTGGTCATTTCAATGTCAGAAAAAAATCATTCTGTTTCAAAGATGAAAGATATTTTCTGTTTGAAGGAGGAGAAGCATGTTATTGTCTAAAAAAAATGCAGTACTTCTACCACCTTTTCAAAAATACAGGAATTAAGTGAAGCCTTGTTATGACTTGAAGTGATTGTTGAGAAGATAGTGTTTGCTGAGTAAGTTTTATGCCTTTGCATGTGCAGAACAGTTGCATGGAAGCTGTTATCTAATGCAAACAGATCATGATCTTGTGTTTAGTTCTCTTCCTACACTGCATAACACATTTAAGTGATTTGAAGCTAGCAGTCTGACAAGGGTGGAGGAGAACACTGATGCAAAGTAGTAGGAAGATTTGTTACCATCTCTAGTGGCCAAAAGAAGTTGTTGCTGTCCAGAACATTGGAAGACTTTCTTTAAAAAAACCTTTTCTCTGCTAAGTCGTCACTACCACCCCCCCTCCGGTGCTCTTTGGTTTTTATTAAGCTTTCCTTTCTGTGTGGACTTTTGTGTTGTTTTTTTACCAATCGTATTTCTAATGACACTAATTACACAGCAAATAAAATGCTTTTGCTGCTTCTCATACTGTGGACCATTGCTCAATTGCTGAAAAATAATTGCTTGTCAAAAATGACTTGGTGAAACATCTTTTTAAAAGGAAGAATGTTGATTTCTTTTTAGAAGCGGTGATCAGATGTCTTCTGGCATGCAAACCAATATATACATTAGAAGTGTTGACATAGGTTTTATCTAAGAAGCAGATTATTTTGCATCATGGTTTCTTGGTGCTTACTACATCTCTCCATGAGCAATTTTGCATGTCTGTTTATTAACAATGCAAGGGCAAAAAAAGTTTTAGAAAAGGGCATGTTTGAAATTAGGCATAAGATCCAAATTAACAAGATTTCTCAGTGTCTAGCCCCTAAAACTTCTGCTATTGTTGTTGTGCCAGTCCCTGAGCAATACATCCATTGTTCTCAGAGTCTGATCTGGAAGAGTTGCTATTGAATGTGCTCAGTGGGTTCCTGTTGTAGTTGAATCCCTGTCATTTAATTAAAAATAAAAGGGGGGTGGGGGGAAGTTATGCAGATGCCTATGGGCAAAGAGCAGATTTCACTGGCAAATCTCGCTTTTTGTAAGAGATGGGCCTGCTAGTGAAATGTGGGGGTTTTTTGAGGGAAATGGCATAATTTCCTGAAGCCTCTTACCACTACAAGTCAATTCTTTCCTGCACATTGGAGCTTGTGCACCATGTCTGAAAGGTGATGTGTAGGACAAGGTGTTTTTTGATTCCTGGAAGACCTTGTAATACTGCTCCTGTGGAATGCCTGTTAGCTAGAAACCCTGTATTAAGACTTCTGTTTGGATGCCTGCCTGTGGAGGTGGTTGCTCGTGCTTCAGCTTCCATTGGATTTGTTTATTGGCATATGGCCTGAGCTTCTACTCTCTTAAGGACTAATACGGTCTTTGTAGTTGGATAGCAAATCCTGATCACAAACCTGAAAATATTCCTCTGTTGAACCAAATGTCATGGCACAGGTTGCTTGTTGATCCAGCATAGGCAGATCACAAACTGAGTCAAAGGAGCCCAGTTCTACTCTTCTGATTCAGGCCCCTACATTACTTGTATGTGCTCCAGACTGAAAAAGTCTTGCGCTAAACTCAAGAAATAGCAATGGGGCAGGAGCACCTAGCTACAGCGTGACTCTTGCTTTCTAATCTCAAGTGCACAAACAACCCCAAAGTTGGGTTTTCTTTCACTGAGCCTTCCACTGATCGCTTAAAATGCCAGGTGTTACCATGTTTTAATTTTTTTTTTTAAAGAGAAAACAAATACTGAACTCTTACTTAGCTGTATAAATCAGAAGACTTTATCCAAAGAGGATGCAGACCTTTCTGGAGATAGCTACATGGAAGTAGAGCATTGCTGAGTTTAAGCTTTTTCCTCAACAACCCTGTTTGGTCTGAAAACTGTACACTGTCAGCTTCTGCAAAACAATAGGGATAGCTATTCACTGTCAGGGTGACTATAAAATGTATGTGTAGGAATGGAACCTGTTCTCTCCGTTGGACAAATTGTGATTGTTTCAGCCATCATTTTTCTTTCCTATTATCTGCAAGCCCTCTTCTGCCTGTGATGAGAGAGAGTGTGATGATGGCAGGTGGTGGCAGGCTGCTCTTGCAAGCTATCGACCCCTTGGCCTGCTCTGGAACAGATACAGCAGGGATGGACTGGCATGAGGTCCTGACTTTCATGATCCTCAAATCATGTTCTTCAGCAGTACTGTACAGATTGTATTGACCTCAAAAGGAAATATGCTAGATAGTTGAATATGAAATTAGGCTGCAACTGGGAATGCAAATTTAAAAAAAAAAACAACACAACAAAAAAATCCCAAAACCCCTTAGGTGTTGCTATATTAAGACTTGTGAGTATTTTAATGTTAGTTCAAGCCCTGCCCAAACATGGCTCCTCAAGCCTTGTTACTCTTAAAGATTTCTGGTTCAAGCATGAACATGCTTTTAAGCTCTAGTTGGCAGTTACTGGAAAGCAGGTTTCACTTCACCATGACTGGCAGCACGCCTGCTTTATAGTGAAAATGCAGCTTCATTAGGCCTGGGATAGATATGGAGAACTAACGTGACCAGTAGCTCCTCACAAGGCTGTATTGCAGGGATTCTTCTCCCCTCCCCCTTCAACAGTGATTTAATCCCAGTTGCCTGTTCCATTTCTGCCATGCTTGTACAGAGCATTGGCCTTCCAAGAAGCTTGTCTATATTGTCAGCCAGAAACTAACAGCAGCTGTTCCATGGAACATCATCAGCAAATCCTAAATGAGATCTTTAATTTGCAATGGGTAAATGGAAAGGTAAAGGACATCACAAATCCATTTGGAGATGGAAGTTGTTTGTTTTGCAGAAAGTTGGACAGATGATAGAATTATGGATAGACCCACAACAGATGTGCTGGTACCTCTGTTCCTCGGCTAAATGCTTTTGCTCTTAAAAATTAGAGCTTCTCAGAGTGAGGGTTAACTGCCCCAAAATCTTATTTACATTAATACTTTTGTGAAGTTAAATGCCAGACTTGTGGGATCCTTCAAGCCAGAATTGAATTTTTTGAAGCTACATTTCTAAACACAGAATCCAAGAATTTCTCCTACTGCACATGTTAGTATGTCACTGCAGATACTGTTTCATGGCTGTGGCAGAAGGAAGGATTTGCTGATCAAACATTTTCACTATGATAAATTTAGCCGTGGCTATCTCTGCGATGAAACTATACTGAGGAGAATAAGGTGCCTTCTGTGTGCCCAGGAGCAGAATGATGCAGTTAACTGGCTGGGCTGAGAACAAGTCATAAGTTTTCATATAAACAGCAGATGCTTGTGCTAAGAGTGCAAAGCTCCCGAGGGGCTTGGGAGTGAAGCTGATCAATAAAAGAAACATAGAATCATAGAATATCTTAGGTTGGAAGGGACCCATAAGTGTCACCAAGTCCATCTCCCTGCTTCGTGCAGGACTACCTAAAACTAAACCATATGACTGAGAACATTGTCCAGATGCTCCTTGAACTCTGACAGGCTTGGTGCAGTGACCACTTCCCTGAGGAGCCTGTTCCAGTGACCAACCACCCTCTCAGTGAAGAACCTTTTCCTTATGTCCAATCTGAACTTCCCCTGATGCAGCTTCATTCCATTTCCCAGTGTCCTATCACTGGTCATCAGAGAGAGGAGATGAGCACCTCCCCCTCCACTGCCCCACTTGAGGAAGTTATAGACTGTGATGATGAATAAATGCATGTCTTTTGCATTCTAAAGACAGTTCCCTTTAAATACCAGTGTTCTTACTGACAGGAATGAAATCAGTTACACCAATTCATAGACATGTTGGTGGAAGGGACCCTGAAGATCCCCTTCACCCCTCCATCTAGTCTAATCTAATCTCATGTATGAACTAGCGCTATGAGTAATACTAGACTAGGTCAGCTGTGTTTTGTTTTCTAGCCAAGAAAACTTAAAAGGATGGAGATTACACAGCCTCTTTGAGTAATCTGTTCCAGTCAAGTTTTTCCTAATGTCCAACCTGAGACTCCTAAGCTGTATTGTGTGGCCACTGTCCCTTGTTTACATTTTCTGTTACTAGCAGGAGGAGGTTGAACACTAGGGCCTTGGTATTGTCCCCCTGGAATACTTTGTTACCTGCTGGCCACCAGCTGGATGTGAAGTTGTTGATCCGCTGCTCTCTCAGCCCCGTGGCCCAGTCCTCCATCCCACATACCTCAGCTTGTAAGAGAGACTGCTGTGGGAGGAGGTGTCTGAAGTCCGGATGTGCTGCATTACGTCCTTCACCTCATCTGCATTGCTATCAGTGGTGAAATGCATAGCTATCAAGTGGTCAAGTGTGATTTGCCTGTGGCAAGTCTGTGTTGGCTATTCCTTTGTCCTGCAAGTATTTAGGATTGAATTCCAATGGGAAGTGCTCCTTCATCCCTCTGGGATGCAGTGGCAGCGAACTAGCCCCTCTTCCCTGCGTCTTCCTTTTATTCAAAGTTGCAGCAGTGTGTTGGTACATCAGCCTCTTTCTAGTCATCAGGTCCCTCCCATGGTAAACATGATGTTTTCATGGATGATAGATAACTTACCTTGTAATCACATTGGCCAACTATTTCAACAGCTCTGGGTGGGTCCCATCACAGCCCTATGGATTTGAATGCAGTTTTTAGGTAGACCCTAATGTTTCTTCCTCCTGACGGATGCCCCTCTCCTCTTCAGAGCACACTAGCACAACGTAGAGGTCTGGGAGCAGGCCTGTCTGTGAAAACCAAGGCCAAAAAGTGTTGAGTACTTGAGCTCTTTCTATCACCTGGTGCCAGGTTATTTCCCCCATTTAACAACAGGCCCTCACTTTTCCTGGAAAAAATCAAGAGAAAAAACTGCATTGTGCACCTGAAGCACTGCCGTGTTTCTCTATTAAATCAAAGACAGTAGAAGAAACTTTATTTTTTGTGGCCTAGTTGCCTGGGACTTGCAGGAAGTATATCGAGTTTGAGGAGTATGCCTCACTTTCAAACTCATTCTGCCCTTAGCATCTTTATTTCTGAAATATTCCGTCATCTAACTGTAATAACAGTTACATCCTGATGAGAGGAGATCCGTAGATGGCTGTAGGTTCCTGAAGTCCTACAGTTCATGGTTCACACTAGCTCTCTAGAAGCCAAGCTGAGAGACACACACAAAACACAAGCCAGGCTTAGCTGTTTTCTTTTCCTGTTCTATAGGTCAGCTGGCAGCTAAGTATATTGCCTATGTAACTGTGAGCATCTGCGGTAGGGTTATTTACTGTTGGTTCAGACCAGCCAGCATGCACCGTGGGCAGTCAGCCCTTACGTGTCTGTGAGTTAGACCAGTCGGTTCTGATTTCCCTTAGAGAAAGATAAAAGTTTGAAGTGCGGTTTATCCCTGACACTGAAAGGGATTTCTTCTTGGATACACAGAAACGCTTGTCATTCCCGATTGCCTGGTCTGCATGATTGCCAGAAAGTCTGTTCCACATGAACAAATGAGTCATCCGCATTTAGCAACCCCTGAAAACATGGCTTATCAACATTATTCAGGCTGGGTTGTCAGAGGATCTGACTACCTGACAGTTGCTTAACGTGTCAGCCAGGTCTCAGCGCTCGCTTGTTGATTTGCTTTACTCCATAAAGCTTGCAAGCATTAAAATGGGAAGGTGGGAGTCTCCTCAGGGTAGCCAGGGGTGAGTAGTTAGGCCAAACAAATATTAACAGGGGTCTATACTGTGATTCGCATGCTCTGAAGACAGGCCAGAAATGACACAGATTTCTGGGTTGGCATACTTAACCTTTGTTTCCTGCACCCTGTTGCCTACATGCAGCCTGCAACCTGTGCATGGCCCATACAGAACTCTGCGGGCTCGCTGTATGTGAAGGTCCGTCACATGTCCACTGACCTGCAGGAGGGCAGCACTGGCTTGCTGCTACTTTGCTAGGGTCTCAGTATCACTATTAGTGCAGAGACTCCAGAGGTGGCGATTGCACCCAGGTACAACCCCACAAGGCAGGGGTAGTGGTTTCAGGATGGGGAAATTGTGTGGGGAAGTAGCTGTAGACAAGTAAGTTAAAGTGTAAGGTATTTAGACACAGTCTTTCTACAGATTTCTACCAGCGTCTGTTTGGAGGTGGAAAATGGTCCCTTCTGCTGAGCATTTTTTATAATCTTCATGGAGAATCCACTTCCAAGCAATGAAAAAACAAATCTTTATTGGGTGCAGCAGACTAGTCCATGCCTCAGTTTACAAGTACAGAAACACCTGCATCATATAAAAATGTAAAATAGAAACATCAAGGTAAGGACGGGGTTAAGAACACACCTAATCAGATCATACATATACATATTTGATACCTTTTAGACTTAGACGTTAAGAATGAAAATAATGTGTATAAATATAAAAAAAATGGCTAACTAGTAGTTATATCTTTGCAACCAGCAGTTACCACAGTCTAGGACACGGTTTAGTCACCAGCACTGCCCTGTGCAAAGGGGAATGATATTTATTAGTATTAGAAGTCATGAAGGGTTAAAGAATATTTTTATAGTTGCATGTAGTAATCCGGTGGGTGTATTTCTTAGGTTGCTAGATGTAATGCCGGCAGCGTTGACAGGAGAGGCACTCGGGGCCAGGTTTGGCCCAGGAATGAGTGACAAGCCGGGAGGGAGGGGAGCTGCGGGGACCTGCCAGCACAGGGCTCCAGCACCAGGTGGCAGAGCAGCACTGCCAAGTGCATCTCCCGCTCCGGCTTTTCCCACTATTTTCCGCTGATTGTCCTACCCAGACCGACCCGTTGAAATTATTTCCGTTTCGGAAATGATTTACCTGTTCCCGTGTGTGATTGCAACCTGCAGCACACACAGTAACAAGGGTGGTTCACAGCCCCACCAAACATAGCTCACAGCTCGGTTAGGTCCGTACACGCTGGGCAGCTCTCTTCGGCTGCTGTTCACCTACCCAGCGCTATCAGTGAGCGAGGTCCCACAGAGCAGGGCAGCGTGTCTAACCGAGAAGACGACCATTTGACAAGGGCTTGATAGTACATCATGTCAGATCAGCATATTGCCATGCCAGCAAAGATGATTTTATTATGTACTATATAGAAAAGGGCCACTAAGGGAACTTAAGCAGGCAAAAAGAAATGAAGAGATGAAAAGGTAGGCCATGTCAGAAGTATGCATTCATAAGTTTTTACTACATTTATATGCCTGTGTTTAGGGGCAAGTCTGTAACAATCTTCCCTTACAAGAGCAGAGAAAGTGATGCCTGATCAAACTTGAATCAAAGACAAGGTGATGAGTCTTCAGTTAGCAAGGCAGGAGAGAGGAGCTGATGGAAGAAGATGCATGCACTGGAGCTTTGGCACCTGTGGTGACTGTAGGGGTTGAACAGTGCTAAAAGTATCAATGAGGTGCTTGATCAGTTAAGAAAAACTCAAAGCTGAAAACAGTGGAGGTTTGTACAGTGGCTTTGATACTGAAACAAAATGTGAACAAATGAGCCTTTATTTATCAGGGGTACAGATCGTCTATGACTTACCAACGAAACAAGTTAAATCAATTTCTCTTTATTGTGGTCAGCACAACTTGGTTTATTAACATCTAGGTTAACAGAGTCAGTGAGACCAGAAGTAAAATCTGCAGCGTATCACAAGGCAGCAAAATCAATTGTACAAAGAGCTGGAACCAGAGCCAGTTGCTGACCCTACCCTGATAACCGTGAATGCACAGAGAACGTCACAGCTGGGCTGTGCAAGAGTCAATGACCAGCTGAGCCAACAAAGGACTGATACGAAGGAAAGGTCTTTCAAGGTGGTTAGATTGCGCTTCTTGGCAGAGGAGTGCTATTGGGTTTTGCGGGCAGCCTACTGCATCTGACTGGTTTGGTCATGCTGCGGATCCAGTCCTGTGGTGGCAATGTGGGCAGGGCCCCAAGGGCAGTGAGGGATGTGCCATCAGCAGATTTGCTCCAGGGGCACGGGGATAGCACCTAACCCAGAAGACAACACCTGACCTGACTTAGGTCTCCTGGCAGTATAGCTGTCTCCAGGCTTCTTGGTGATGCAGATATACCTGAAAAAATCTGAAGCACAACAGTCCTTCTACACAGGAGATGACTGAGAAAATTGAGGCTTGCCCAGTGCATGTACTATTCAATCATTCTTGTTCTCTTTCTCACAGATGGTCAGAGCCACCAAAGAAGAGGAAGGGCTTCCACACACAGTAGTGTCCCTTGATAGTCAGTTCATCCTCTCACATGCAGCATTTCTGGCAGGGCAGTGGAGAGAGGCTGACCACCACTGGTGATTCAAGCCACCATCTCAGTGTCCTCCCAGAACAGTTCATCCTACTCCAAGAATATGCCAACCTACAGATCATCTCGGGCTGGAGGTCATCTCTCTTAGCTGTAGCCTCCAGGTCTGCTCTCCAACTCCAGTCTGTTTTCAAGGACCCTTCTCATAAAAGCTTATGACTCTGGGAAATCTCCTGTTCACTCATCTCTGAAAGCATTCAGGAGTCGTCCTCTGTACCTGGTTACAGGATACCAAAAAGGAAATGAGGCCGAGGCCCACACTGGGTACAAAGAAACTCAGCTGAGCTGGGTTGTCAAGGTCAAGTCCAAGAGAGCATGGCTATGCACTGTGCCAGACCATATAGCTGCTTGATTTGCATGTCTCGTGTGAACAAGGCTCCATGTCACAGCAGCTGGCTAGTCAGCAAGGAGGAAGGTTGCCCACTGGCCCTGCCTGGCCTACGGCACCCTCATCCCTGGAGAACAGACTGGTGGGACGGGGGGCTGTGCCTGCCCTCACCATAACTGGGCATACTCAGTGGAGACACTGGGAGAGATGGAGGTGGGCATGTGGGCTGGGAGGCCCCACGGGGAGAGCACTGGGGTCTGCGGGGGGTTCACCTGGGGACAGAGGGAGACAGTTCTCCCATGCATCCAGAGAAGACTACGTAGAGTTGGCTACATTTGTTTACAAATCTTTTTCATCCCACCTTTTCCAGAAGATGAAAGTTTCTTTATCTGAAAGTCCATAGTTTGAATTGTGTTATAATCTAGAGTCGAAGCTCTTTCCATGTGCCAGCAGTGTGCATTTTAAGGAAGAAGCACCAAGAGAAACAAGATCTCACCAGCCAGCACTCGCTAGCTCCAACATGACTGTTTTGGTTCCCGAAGGGTCTTAGCCTGTCATCATGAGGTCCTGCTAGGCCTTTGGAAATGCTGTCCTGAGATAGAAGCTGCTTAATTTAAACTCTTTAGGTCATCACATCTCTTCCTGGTCCCTTCGGGTAGTGTCTGAATGACCTGACCAATGCACTCTCTTCCATAACAGATGAACAGCACACATCACCCCATTTCTGTTCAAACGGTAAGGAACTCCTGCCAGATTTATGAAAGGAAAGCTTGAGATAAAGTACACCATGTGCTCTCACTACTGGTTTTTCCCAGATCCATGGAGAGTTTAGTGGAATGCATCATCCGCCTAGCACTGCGGAACAGAAACCACATTTATGGGCTAATCCTTTTTTTGACATCTTTTCCTTCTGCCTGGCAATACGCGGAAGTGTAAGACTGGTTTCAAGTGATCATTTACCAAACGGTGAGTTTGCTTTCCCAAGTATCATTGTTTTCCAGCCACTGTATCACCTTGGCATTAAACTAATATAAGTATTAACCTCTGGGACACCTGCATTATACATTAAGCAGCAATGCTGCAATACTGGGTTTTAGGATACAGTGTGCCAATCACATACCGCAATTAATTAAGTTCTGCCAAGTGTTTTTAACTTTCTGGATATTTTTAAGGAAAAGAAAAGCGAGTGTGGATAACGAAAACCTGAGTGTCAAAGATAACATCTCCCAGGAGTGGTTTTCTAAATGGTGCCATATTCTGATAAATATAATAGGTACTCTTTTTGAATATAAATATGTCTGTCTGCTTTGGCATTGGCTTGTGAAGTTCACATTAAATCATTAAACTTTAGATTATTAGATTATGATGGCAGAATAAAAAATGCTATACTTGTAAGAGCGATTAATAGAGAAATCATAATTATCCTAATTCAACTCACAGTGGTTTGATTTCTCCACAGAAACTAGGATCTTAAAGAGATAGGCTCTTAAAGAGATCAGCTAAGTTATATTTTGGGTACTCTTTAGGTGAAATTAAATAGCTTAAAACTCTTCAACTGTAAAATCCTTCTTCTTTACCATGACATAGTCATGTAATAACAACAATGCACTTACTGGTATGTGTACTGAACAGAACTTTTTTAAAGTTGGAATTCTATACCTAAAAATCTTCCTGTATTTTCAAATGGGTTTGTCCATTATTGGCTAATGCATGACATATCAAATACTTAGGTGACGTGTTTTCATAACCACCAGGATGCTAGTGCAGTATGTATTATTGAAAGTATGTAGCACTGGTTTGCACTATTTATTTATCCGTTTAACTCCTTGTATTGCTGCGTTGTCTGTCTTGTTCGTTATTAGTACTTGCCCTTTCAATACAGAAAGAGAGCCCAAATGTCCACCAACAACGACATGATGAGTATTTGGGGAGGATCGCCCTTCAGAGATGTGCCGACAGTGTGCCCACCTCCCATTCGCAGCGCGAAAGGTCTCACTTCAAATGCTTTTGGTAGAAGAGGAACCTAGAGTCACTCAACACCAATGTATTTCTCCGCTGAGTCACACATGCCTGCCTCACGAGCATGGCAGGATTGGCAGCATGCCCGTATGATGCTTTGCCAAAACTGTGTTCTGCGCAGTGTAAGTGGCCATTCATCAAGTGCAATTGATAATATCCTGATGTTTTAGCCAGGTTTATTTGATTATGGAAGTGAGTTTTTTCTTTGTATGCTGTAAGCGGAACAATTTCCTGTTTGCTGTACAACATAATCACAGTTTCCACGTCTCTTTTGCAATCCGTACCGTCATGTTACACCTAAGATAACACCTACATTATAGTCATTGCTACATGCCAGTAGATTTTACAGGAGAATTTTACTTGATGTTATGTTGCTGTTACCTTATTTAACACAGTGCTGCCTTAGTACTTTTTTTTCTCATAAATTGTATCATTTCTTTTCTTAGGCAAGAAAAGGCTTCCCCTGTCATTTATTACCTGAGAAGAGGGTAATGTGTCATGCTAAAAAAATTGCTAAGGGAAACAATTCAGGCCACACTTATGTGGGCTGTAGTTTGCTTCCCAGTGGCCCCTGGTGAGACACCTCCCCGCGTGGCATATCTCACCGAAGTTAAGGTCAGAAGGAACTATTAGATCATCAGATTTGGCCTGATGCATATCAAAGGCATTTAAATTTCACCCAGGAATTTCTTACTTGTTACATATTAAGTTTTCAGGTGATATAACTACACCATTGTCTGGTGCTTAACAAGATTGACCCCTCCTCTACCCCCAGCAGAAATACCATTTCTTGCTCTCACCAGGATCAACAAGCCTGGAGGTCAAAGAAAGACCCCATAGCTGCATACATACTGCAAAATAAAACAGGGCCAGCTACATACGGCAAGATAAAGCAGAGTCAAAGTGGAACAGTTTATTCATGTCCACACCACGTAGTGCTTGGATTTGTACCTCTCCTGAGCATTACAGTTTCTGGGCTTCTAAGACACAATTTTGAGTTCAACATGTTTGAAATAATGTAAGTGCTGTGTTGCAACCCATCAGGGGCAGAGTTTGATAACATGACATGACCTCTGTTTGTTGCATGCCTTCAGGAATCACCTGAGGGTACAAAGACTGCTGGGATAATGTCAGAGGACTGTGTAGGGTGGAGAAGCCAAACCTGGCACAGTTTTGTCCATAACGCCTATTGTGAATCGTCCTTGTAGTCTGCTATCTTCCAGACTGGGCCCAGTTATTGTCTCATAGTGGGCTAACTGGGACAGATCAAAATCACGCCACATACTGACAGTCACTACAGTGCTTTAGGTTGCTGCATGTCTCTGGATACAGCAGCATATCCATAGCTTGTAACTGTGTCAAGCAGCAGTTCGGATTTAGAGAGAAGGTGATTCCAGCACAGATTAAGGACCAGTACAGAAATGGGACCTAGAGTCCCAAACCCAGTAAGAAGATCTGGCACGTCTTTTCACCCTGGACTCACAACATATATGCAAGGTTTTTGTTGACTAAAGATGGATTTTCTTTGAACAGTAAGTTTTTTGAATAAATGAAAAATTGTTGGTGATGGAATAATTCCATCTTTTCCCCTTAAAAGCACCAACACTGAATGAAGGACTAACCTATTCAAATATCACAGGCCATTCCTTGATTCTTTAACAAACTGCTAGACAAAGAACTGGCTGGATGTAGAATCCCCTGGGATGCCAGAAAAAGCTGATTTCAGTCAAGTTATATTGGCATAAAAACTGAAGGAACACAATCACTGATCAAGCAAAAACATAGAGGCAATATTTTGTTTCTGTTTCCTCATGTCTCTTTTCACTGTGGCTTTGCCACAGCCATTAAAACTACTTGACTTTTAAAAATAATCATTCTCTTTCAATATGTGTAATATCTATACAGAATCATAGAGTGGTTGACGTTGGAAGGGACCTCTGGAGGTGATCTTGTCCAAACCCCCAGCTCAAGCAGGGCCACCTACAGCCAGTTGCCCAGGACTGTGTCTAGATCATGTCTAGACATCATAACAGTAGCATAAATATTTCCTCCTGATACTCATGCGTGACTTTTAATCACAATTTCATCATTGGCTCTTTGTAAGAGCAAACTTGTCCTTTCCGTCATCCCCAGCCAAGCTCTTTGAGTGTCTTTGAATAAGACTAGTAACTCCAGCAGCGCTGATCTTGGAAGTCTTTGTACTCCGTGATTCCATGTTAGAAAACCCAAACAAAATATTTACCCATTTGTGGAGTATTGTTTGCTTTTTAAAATTATGTTCATAAAAATATTTTCCATTCTTTTGTCTGGGAAAACAATTTTGGAAATATGGACTAAGTCTATCGTGGTCTAGATTGGTCTTCCTGAATCTGCCAGTTCCTTGAAAAAAACTGTTCACAAACTGTGAACTGCCTTTTGGGATTCTTGGCAATACAGTCTACCATACTGTTCGGTCTTTCTTTTCTGATAATTTTTAAAGACCAATGTGTCCTAAATTCCCCAATTCATATTCAGCTCCCGTTTTGTTCATGACAGCACTCAGTGCAAAACATCTGTGACCAAATCAGAACTGTGAACTAGCAGCAAGTCAACAGAATTTAATCTTTAAGTAACTAACCAGGATGCTTGTGTGCCTGTGACCATGTTATTCATTAAAAAGGGAGGGATTCTTCCTTCTGAAAGCCATGGTACTACATACGACAGCCTTCCTGGCCCTCTCATGTACTCAAGAGTTCTGCTGCAGATTTCAGTGCAGTTTGCTGTGTCTTAGATTATGAAATGTTTCTCACAAAGGGCCTTCAATATTGAACATGAGAAAGGAATTAAATGTAAGAATCTTTTCCCAACAGAATCAGAGCGTGATTTCCCCTCTGCAGCCTGGTGACCAAGCAGGACAGGGCGGTTCACTGGTCCCCAATGCCCCACTCACTGCACAGGGGATCAGCCTATCTTCTTTACAAGTCCAGGTATCTTGTAGTTTAACACATTTTTAAATAGCGGTTTTAAATAGCGGTCCTGATGTCACTGTTATGAAGACAGCTCGTACAGCCCTTAATAAAAACAATCATCTAGATATAACAAGAAATAACACCAAAAAGTGCTTCTCTGGAGTAAACCAGGCTCCTTGTCCATGTGTGCGGTTTGTTTTTCACCTGCCTTGAAAACGTAACAGCAGAGTTCAGCTTTGAGGTTTTACCTGTGAGCAAGCAGCAACAGAAATCTGAAGTGAGGGTAAGCTATGACATCTTTGAGCAACCATGGCACAGCAAGGTTAAGACAAGTATTGGGGTGAAATATGTGGTGGCAATGCCAAGCCAGGTTATGTTAAAAAGGGTCATTAATTTTGCAACAGAGGTGCCCTTTGCAAGCAGGTCAGGAGATGATGTGTTACCCTTAATCCATCCCAGTTCCAGTACCATGACCTTCAGCTGCAAGGGACTCATAATAATAATGAGCTGTTAAATAAAAAATGTGAGAGTAAGGGCTACAGTTTTAAAAACTTGGACTTTTTATCAGGAAACAAGAATTATGACTCTTGTATGTTTTTTAGTATATCAGTATGTTATAACATTTTTCCTTATTGCCATGCTCAGCCCAAGACTGTCCCTAATAAGTTACATGACAAGATGCAAAGGTTTGGAACAGGCCACTTAATTGCTCGTGCAATTAGATCACACCCACTACAGTGTTTTTAGTTCGATGATTAAGCTTTTGCTGAATACTGCTGGGGCCTTATCCTAGATAGGACTAAGGGATACCTACTCTACCTTCTGTTTTCCTTTTTAAAGAGAAATCAGCACAAATGAGGACAAATTTTGAGCCTTTTGAGACAGGAGTGCAAATGTCAGGGATTTTGAAGTTCTGTTCCTAATCCTAATCAGGGAACCTTACTGGCATCTTTGGAGATCACATGCAGCTGCAGCTAGCATTTGTCTATATATTTATACTGTGACATTATTCCTAAAATCTGTTAGAAAGAAGAGAACTGGCACATACAATGTCATACCTTGTTATCATATAAACTTCACCCTCTGTACTTCACCGGACCCACCTCTGTGCCCTCACCTGGTGCTAACATACGGGATAGTATTGGAAAACTGATGAGTTGCAGAGATTCTCTGTGGTTTCCAAGCAGAAGTTCTCCAGTAAAACATCTGGAGTCAGATGGCCCTTTACCTCTGACTGACACTGAAATGGCTGACACCTCTACAAAGGGACTCTGAACCCAAAGAAATATCCTCTCTGGACAAAAGAGGGATCTTTTACATTTGGAGGGATCTTCTAGTGCAAGCGGCTGAAATGACACTTTCTCTCCTCCAAGCAAACAACTGTTCCTATAAGGGTAGGCAAGGAATCTTCTGAAACCTACCTTCTTCCTTTCTATCTGAGCTGGTAAGCTCTTTAGGGAGGGAGAGGAGGTGTTTCTGGAAGCCCAGGGAGAAAGCCAGGTGTCTGCAGAAATAAGCCTGTACTTTGCAGCATTTAAAAATGCATGAATGTATATGCTTTTATGATAGCTAGACAGCTGTAAAACTCAATCAATAATTTGTATCAAATGAATGGTTTAGCTCGGATGGGCTCATAATATTATTATGTTTTCATCCTTGTTAATACAATCCTGAATTTTAAAGGTTCCACTTAACTGAGTTTAACAAAGACGAAGCAGATGATAAAGAAAACTCCAAACCTGCAGTTTATTGAGTTCCTTTCCCACTACTTTTCAAATTGAGCTGAAAGACTGTGTTTTATCTGAAATGTAAGAAGAGATGCAGAAGTCATTATGTAATTGATGCCAGTAACAAAATGTCCATTGGTTTCAATAGGCCCAGGATTCATATGAAGTAATCTGATTTTCATTCATGTTTCATTATCCATTGCAAATCATGGAGTCACAAACCCAAGTTCCTGTTGCTTTAGATGTTGTACAAATGCAAAAGATCTCTTCACTTTCTGTCTTTCTCTCTCCAGAAGTGCACTTCATAATTATATGTAAGATACAAATCTACTTAAACGAGAACTCGATGTCGCATGACTCAGAGCTGTCAGTGACAGCCGGGCCCATGTTTACACCCAGGTAAATTCTTTGCTGTCAGGAAACTGAGATTATATTTAACAAGTTCCACAAGTGCATTCAAGGTAAAAACTGGGGGGTTCCAGCTATTTTGGAACCTGTGTGTAACAGAAAAAATGCTGTCCTCCTTGCGTCTTGCTGCGGATCTGCCCAGAGCCCTGCAGTGCCGAATACGGGTGACTGAGCTGCCTCAGGCGCAAAGGAGCAAGGCCATGTTGGCTCAGCGCTCCCCTGAGGTGGAGGAGCAGGCGGACAGGCCACCTGGAGCGCTTCCTGCCGTGCAGGGGTACCCAGGGAGACACCAGTGCCACACAGAGCCTGCAACCACTTTGTCCGCCATCTTCTCTCTGGTAGAAGGAAAGGATACGCTATAGAAGGCCTGCTCTAAAAGGTAAATTTGAAATTTAAAACAGGTCAAAAGCCTTCATTTCCTAGAAAATCGTTCAAATTAACTAACAATAGGTAGAAGGACAAGCTGAGCCTTTGAACGGCTGAAAGCTGTGAGGACGAGGGCATTTCCTTGCGGAGCTGAGTCTTCGGGCCCTTAGAGAACAGTAAGGAAGCCCTATCATACAGTGTTTGATGGGAGGGTAGATTTAATCCTTACTAATGGGTCAACAGGGGTTTCACTAGAAGACTGTATGTTGAATTAATATATTCCCAGCTTCACTATCCATGCTTCCTGGCCAGCAGTACTCAATTTTGAGGTCTTGTGGTTAAATCTGACCTGCCGATACTGTGGAAATTGCCTACTCGTGTTATTGTTCAGCCTCTTCGATGCGTTGTCTGTCACAACAGCCATTCGGTGTAGTTAGAGAGAAAATATTCTGCATCTCCTTGACATAGGATATGGACAGCCCTATACTAACATATTAAACTGTTAATCTTTGTCCTTTTTAATATTGCTTTTAATGTTTAAAGTGCAATTTTCATTTAATACAAATGAGACCCTAGTGAAACATGCAAACATCAACTAAAAGTGAACTCATGGAAATTTCTCCTTGTTGAACAGCACCATTTGAGCACTGCAGAAGATTTGTATTTCATGTTCACACACATGAAAAAATAATTCTAATTTTATGCTTTCTCCTAGTCTTTTTTTTAATTCTGTGTTCTTCTCTTTCATTCAAAATGTTTAGCTTTATAGGATGGCTCATAGTGGATTTTAATTTTGATATTTGCCAATTAGCTGATACGAAAAACCCAACTCAGACCAGATGAGGAGAATATCACTAAGTTATTTTGTTTCCAGTGTTTTCTGGCATTTTCTTGAATTTTTGAGGTATTCTGATGTTAAAAAAAGAAGGGAGTCCATACTGAAAGTTCAGGACGATGCAAATTTCATTAGGTTGACAGGAGATGTGTCAGATCTCTAAGAAGCTGCGTACATCACATACATCTAAGCCAGCAAACAGACAAAAAATAACTTAGGCAGGAAGTCACTTGCCGCCTCTGCCTCAGGAAAGCTTGTGAAATGTACACTTGGCTGTCATAGCCATTTTGGCATCAGTGAATTTCTCCTTCCCAGGGCTGAAATCCTTTATATATATCAGAGACATCAGTCACTACAGACATGAATCAATATAGAGATGACTGCAGATCTGATTGCTTACAGACTCTGTTTGTTCATCGCCTCTGGCTTTTACAGAAAACTTTTGAACATTTTCATTGTTTTCTGTACTTCAGGAAAGAAAAATTCCTTACAGTCTCTCCTGATTCTTCTGGGCCATTCAGGAAGGAGTTCTTCAAATATGGTTGTTCCTTCACAGTTAGGTCTGTCCCACAAGGAAAAAGGTGCTGAGACCTCCACGTTAAAAAATCTAATAATTAACAAAAAGATGCACAACTAACAATGTACCTTTAATGGTTCCTCATTTCAGCAGGTAGTTTTCACATCTGCTATCACATTCAGGAGCTAATGATAAAGAAAGCATTTTAGGGCACTTTTTACAGAATTTGAAAGACCTCACTTACGCTGTTATATCAGTTCAAATGCAGTTGATATCCATCTCATTTACAACTTAGGTCAATGTATGGAAAGATGTAACTATTCTCTGACTGTCACAGAACAACAGAGAATTGCCCAAGAAAGAGAGATGCAATATATGATTTTGTTTGACCTCCTCCAACCCCCAACCCTTTGCTTCCTTCAGGTCTCATTTTAAAACAGCTTTAGGGCATTTTTATTTAAATTAACATCTCAACTTTATATGACATACTTTTAAATAGGAAAAATTAACCCAGCTAAGAGTGTCTTTTGGCATGTTAAAAAAAGATCATAGCACAAAAAGGTGAAATCCTTACCAGCAGTGTTAACAATGTTTATTTTTTATTGAAATGTGCTTTTCTGTGAGAGTTCTTAATTTTACATAAATATGAGAAGACACTTAAAAAAGGTATACCAAAAACCGAAAAAAATGTCAAGCATTAAAAATGGGGAAAACAACCCCACCTTTTTGCATTAACTTTCACTAAAGCAATATAAACTCTCCTGCTTCTTGTTCTCATCCTCGCCTATTCTTCTCCCCACTTCCTTTCCCAGAGGGAGTTTGCATTTCCTGACTCACAGTTTATCTTTTGAAGCAAATGGATAGAAACAGGGGTAACTATATATTGTTAACAATTCTGGAAGTATTAACTAATTAACAGTAGTCTGGAAGAAAAGGAAGAGACATTAAATGGGATCTGCTTGCTGGTAGGATTAGGATTTATAGGTCAAAGCCAGTCAGAGGTCTTGACGTCATTATGATCTACAGCTCCAGGACATTCAGGGTGGTATAAGGGAGAAAAAAGGTTTTCCCATGGCAGTTGTTTCCTGAAACTACTATGTAGTTTTTATATTAATCCTAGGCAAAAGGAGTGGTTACTATTTGTTTCTCCGGTGTTTGTATTTGCTCTTTGTGTCATTTACTCTGTGTAAGAGGGAGGAAATTCAAGACGTACTGTGGTGGAAATGCCCTTGGGGAAGTAGCAGAAATGGGTATAGAGTTCAGTCATGCTCTACCTGTTCACCATAGGTCTGTTACTCTTCTATTAGCTCCAAAAAACCACTATCATATTCATCTTAAAACATGGCACATTTTAACTTTCTGGATTACTTCATCTGCTTAGTAGGATTCATCAGGAACACTCTGATAGTTTGTCTTTAAATTGAAAATTTCTGAAAATAAATATGTTCATTTGTACTAAACTTTCATTGAGAACCAGGAGAAAATGATGATACATGAAACACTCTCTCTGCCTTGCCTCCAGAAGACAGACTGCAGCACAGTGACTGGAGCACTCTCTAGGATACAGAAACCACGTTAGTGTAAGAAAGGTAGGAGATAAGGTGGTATATTAATGGAGAGAATTCAATTTCAGGGAGAAATCCTGTGGCTCAGGCTCGCACAATGCTCTAATCTCTTAAACTGGGCTTTCTTCCAACAATATTGCAGTAAAGCATTCTTGACATTATCATTCTGAGTAATAGGTTCAGCAGCTGAAATAGAGGGTGAGGAATTTTGTTATTTCTGCAGACAGACTTTCACACCTTGATCCTATTCTGTTCTGCATCAGACGTGCAACTTCAGGCCCTTTGCTGACTGCGGTGTTTCTGAAAACGCATTTTAAATGCAGGTAGAGAGCAAAAGGCAGTGTTCCTTTCTTTCTAAATCACTTATTTGGTAGTTTATTGCTACATATCTTCAGGAATACACTCTTCTCGATTTGAACATTGAAACCTATTAAAAGCTCAACAAGTAACAATGTGAGTGGTTTCCTCACTATTTACAGTGTAGCTTCTGCCCTAGAAACTGTAACCAACTCCTGTCATTTACAAGGAGTTATTCTACAATCAAGAAGCATTTAATTTTATATAGATATATTTTTAAGGTGGATTGTGAGAGTCTACACCAAACAATATTCTTTGCACAGTGTTGAAGTATCGCATTTCTGAATCTGCTTTTAAAAGACTGTGATCTGAGTTGATGACACCTCTTACGTGAGAATCCATGGGTCTGAATCCAGCAAAAAGTGATAGAAATTGCTACTCCAGTTTATGCTAGCTCTTGATAACTACCATGGCCTGTTCCACTATCTGAGAACTGACTGCACTAGCAAAGCATTTTTTCCATTCCCTTGCCCAGAAGCCAGAGTCAGGGAAAAAGAACCAGAGCTCTCAAGAAGGAAATTTCTATCCTGAAGCTAGAATATAGAGCCACGCAAAGAATCCCACACGCTACCACTGTGTTGGTCTTTAAAGCAGTCTACTGTTGCCACTTGTTTTAATATCTGGTTAGATTTGTATTTTCCCCCGCTCCCCATAACAGCCCTATTCAGGGATGCTGCCTCAGTCATAGTGGGGCAGTACTCCTACTGCAGGAAAGGAAGATTTATTAACAATTGCACTGTGACCAGTGAAATACCTGAATTGTCAGGAGTTAGCATAAATCAGAAAATAAATTATTTTTCCCCTCAGAAGAGGCCGTGGAGCAATAGAACATTATCAGGATCTGAACAAAGAAACTAGGTGTTAGAAGAGAAAGGAGTACATCTTGCACAGGAAGACTTTGGCAGGAGAGAGAAAAAAACAATAAAGAGGGCTTGGTCCTCAGCCAGACAAAAGTTCAGCGGAGGAACTAAGCTGTGCTTACAGCAGCCTGATGAAGAAGGGGGGACCTGACTTTTCTGCTCTTCAAGAAAGGAATCAGAAGCGAAGCATGAACACAAAGAGGGGCATTGCATTTTGGAAATGGGCTGTTTCTAAATGATCTTTACTTTCTTGTTCCTATCCTGAGAACAAAAAACAATAGAAAGCTAAAAAACTCCCTCCAAAGACTATTTCTGTGCATCTGCTTGTTTACATTGGTCGTCTATAAAACCAGGATCATCAGTAAATCAGAAGATTCAAACTTTAAAGGGGACTGTCCATCTGAGGGTTTACTACTAGACCCAGCGCTAGGCGATTGGATCAAGGGCTCTTGTCTCTCAGGAGGCAGCTGGAGGCAGGAGAGCTATTTGATAAGACAGGCACTCACAGCTTGGGGGGCAGAGATTTTCTGAGGAGTTGGTGGTAGTATCTTCTTCAGGAGTATTCAGCAAGGGAGCTCATCCAGAATAATGAAATGGTAACCTGGAGATCTGATGTAACAGTAATCTCCTTGTATTATTTTCAATGACTTGGAGAAATATTTCACTGTACCTTAATGCTGAAAAGCATAGTTAACTTTGTTCCTAAATCCTTTTCATTTCTGTCTTGATCTTCTTGGAATAGAATGAACTTGAGGTAACAGGCAGGAAATTGTAGGGCTCAACCAATAGTTTTAATTCCGCAGATGAAAACTGAAGTTATAATTCCTGGAATAAATTGTAAGATTTATATAGTGTAACATATAAAAATTAATTAAGTAATGTACTATAGTAGTAAATTCTATACTTTAATACTGGCTGTACTTGCAATACATTATTGGAATTATATATTAAAATATATAATGCATATAATTTGTTGTCATATACAAAATGTAATGAGGTAGTAAGCCATAGAAAATTATCAGACTGAAGACTGACATGCTAAATGCTGTACCCAGCTTCCATATATTGCAGGCTATTCCACAAGCTGATCTTTTCAGACCTTAATTGATAAGAACTCAATAAGAATGAATTAGATACTTTATTAATCTGTATTTTGCAGAACCTAGATGAAAAGTTTAGCATCCAATATTTAACATGATCTTGATGATAACTGTGGCCTAAAACCAGCCAGAATCAGGTTGGAAACTGCCGAGATGATTGCATCATTGTAGTGTGAAAACAGTGACACTGAAGATGCTCTTCATACATAAGAAGACAAAGACTTGAGTCCTTCATGTTTCTGTCCTTACAGGCAGATTGTCTTTGTGTCCTCCATGAAATTCCAGTCCCAAAACACTCTCGGGAAAAGTCCTCATATCTTCCACCAAATCTGAAGGGACATGCTTGCTTTTAGCCTAGAAATAGGAGACGGAGATGGGCTGCAATCTACATCTGTTGTTCTCATGGATAACTATAAATGAGGAATCACTTTTTATGAAGTAGAAGCTCAAGTGTAGTTTGAGTGTATGGTTGTTGATGTCCAAGGGGAGAACTGCATATTAAAGAAAGTCATGACACTGAGAGCAAAGTTTACGGTTTTATTGCTTATAAACTGTGGCCTAGCTATTTAAAAAAACCCCTCTTTTTGTTTGTGTTTCAATGTATAAATGTTGTCCTTTTCCTTTTTTGTCTCTGTGAACTCTGATACATGATTGTTTTACTAGGCAATAGCAAATATGAAGTATTTTTTATGTTATGGCAGAATCTTTGGCAAAATCTATTGATCCCACAACAAGCAACAATTAACCATACAGCTAGTGTTTTAACCTGTAGTCTAGAATTTTTCATCTACTAATAGCTGTGTTTGGAAAGCTGTTACTGATGTGCTAGAAAAACAATGGATAGAATAAAAGTCCACCTTTATACAAAATGGACATGTAATTTTCTTATTATGCAAAGACAGCAAGCAAGACTTGGCTCAAAATGGGTTGTGTTTCATTCGCACAGTCATTATAGTTCTCGAAGTGATACACTTGATGATCAAAGGGCTGGAGAACCTGCCGTATGAGGAAAGACTGAAGGAGTTAGGTCTTTTCTTCCTGGAGAAGAGAAGGCTCAGGGGGGACCTCATCACAGTATTCCAGTATTTAAAGGCTGCAAAGAGGACAGAGGCTCTCTCTTCACAAGAAGTCACATAGAGAAGACAAGGGGCAATGGGTACCAGTTGCACCAGGGGAGGTTTCATCTCGATATAAGAAAGGAATTTTTTACAGTGAGTACCATTTTTTTACATGAGTACCACTGGAATAACCTCCCCAGGGATGTGGCAGAGTCCCCATCACTGGAGGTTTTCAACACACAATCAGACAGGCTGCTCGATATTCTCATCTAGGCTCCCTTTCTCACAAAAAGTTGGACCAGATGGTCTTTTGAGGTCCCTTCCAACCTGCGCTATTCTATGATTCCCAAAAATGACCTTTTAAAAAAAAAATAATCTCCTGGTGTTCAAGAATTTCCTTTTGAAATATGTTTGAAAGTTCCTGGGCAATATGACTGAATGATATATATCCACAGGTACTTTTATTTTCAAATTTGTCATTCACGAAATGTAGCGTACTAAAAAGAATAGGGATTCATAAGGCACGATGAATTAAGACATATTAAGACCACTAATACAAGGTCAAGGCTGGTGGGAGACTGAGTCTCTTTGTTGTAGAATTGTAAAACAGTATATGATTTTATAAAGAGTATACCATAGCACATATACAAAAAGACACCCCCAGGAATGTAAGCGGTACAGTCAACATTAACTCCTGAGTCTGAGTAGTTGAGTATTTCACTGTGCAGTCATAAGGTACAGGTGAGGTGAGGGGGAGGGTGGTCATTCCTTACTCTTGCACATCGATGGCTCTTCAGTACAGGCAATTTCTTCCAAATCCTCACATTTATCTTCCAGTGAAGGGAAAAGGGACAGAGTGGGTTCCCGTGGGTTCTTGTCCTTCCATGCAGTTTGGACATTAAAGCAAGTGAGCACACCGCTAATACTGCCAGCTCTGAGTTCAGCCAAGCAAGTAGCCCAGCCAGCCCATAGCAATAGCATACGGGTTTTAGGGAATCACAGGTGTTCCCAGACTGCTAACCACATTAATTTGTGCTTATATTGTCTCAGCCAAATCTGAGAATGATGTGCAATTATCCACAATACAATTACCAAGAATTGAGAACAGTTACATTTCTAGTAAACATGTTTCCTTATGACCTTACAAATGCCAAGTCCAACTAACCCATTCCAGTAGGAAGTTAATACCATGACTGATGTACTTACAAAACGTGCCCTAATTTCCAATGAGTCACATTTACAGATAAAGCAAAGGAAGTCATCACCTCTCAATTGTGGCTGTTAAGTACAAAAAATGGGCCACCTGGACTGTATGGATAAGAAGTGCATTTAAAAAATGAACAAACTCCATATATAAACAGGAAGTTGAAATAAATGGAAGGATGACCATGATTTACTCAGTGATGGAAGCAGCCTGCATAACCTGAAAACAGAAATGAAGGTGGTGTTGGAGTCTAGCAGATGTGTTCTGGCACCATCTTCCTCAGTTTTCCTACTCTTCCTCTATCTTTACGGGAAAAATCAGACATGTTGTGTTACTCTGCATGCTCTATGAGGAGGGACTGTACCCTGGGAGATACCTTGCTGGAGCAGAAAACACGAATTAGAGACAACGCTTTCTGAGAGGAAGACAAAGGAAGAAATTAGCATATGAGCATTGACAGCACTAAAGGAAAATAAAATAGGTTCACAAAAGCCTGAGGAAGACTGCCAAGGATTTCTTTAGAAGCCCTGGTTTGTGCAGACACCAAGGCTTCAAGCCTTCAAGGGAACCTCCCAAGCTATCATTTTCAGATGAAGTGGGAGAAATCCAATATACACAAACCAGAGGAGCAGGATTTGAAAGTATCTCAGATGTGGACTCAGAATCTCTGTTGTTTATTCAGTGACATTTTAAGAGTTCATGCTGCCCTGTTACAGTGCCAGGTGACTCTTCCCAAGATATCAGGGTGGTCTCTAATAAATTGTAGGGGTTTATTCTGGCCTGCATTTCCAATTTGAGTAATAAGTTATTTCTTCATCTGAGGGTCATATTTCCACCTTTGGTTTTCACTTTGCTTTTTTTCACATATTGCATTTTACATTTATTTTACATTTATTTCTTTGAGACACTCCGATTTTGACTTCGGACCTAAATGTGTTTTCTGTATGTGCCCCAAAGAGACACTTTAAGCTAGTCAGGCAGGAGAGGTGAGGATTGAACAAGTGCTCATAGCCTTAAAACCTCTTTCCAGTCAGGTCTTTATGTAGTAAGGCATGATAGTGATTATCAGAATTGTGTACTTCACAATTTCTATGCCTCAGTTTCCTCATCTCTAAACAAGGGTTGGTGATAAAAGTAAAATTATTCATGTACTTAAATGATGTGCAAATCAAGTGTCTAATACATGTATAACCTCTCAACCTGCAGATTTCTTGAATTTAAAAGTTACTGGAAGATGCACCATAGGTTCATTTCTCTCAGAGGGGAAAGTCTCCCCTCAATTTTGCTTTGTTATACACAAATTCAAAATATTCCATATCTTTATCTGCTGGCTGAAAAGCACAGTGCTGGGATGTAAGCAAGACACCAAGGACCTGAACTACTGTGCAGTACGGAGTAGAAATGAGCATTTGCAACCCATCACAGATCGGGGATGGCAATAGAAGGGACTGAACCTCTGAAGGAGAGCAAGCTGCCTATGGGCAGAACAAGACTCCCAGAGGGCCAAAGAGAGAAGGGAAGGGGAGACAGGTAATTAAGAACCAAACAAGAAAGATTAGAGAGCTGGGAATCTCATAATGAGCAGAGGGCATTGTGTGGCCAAGAGGGCCATCACCCCAGCTTCTTGCCTGTCATAGAATTCAGGTCAGAAAAGACCCTTAAGATCATCAGGGTCAGGGACTGCTAGGTGAGTGACACTGTGTAAGAAAGGTCAGGACTTCAGTGGATTAGGGCTCTTCCTGAGCATGTGTGATATGTCGGTGCTCAATTCTAGGGAAGGAAGGAGAACAGGATATGAAAGTAGTGTTAAATGTAGTTGGACTAGAAAGAGAGAAGACTAAGAATACAAATAGCAGGAAAGAAGAGATAATGACAAATAACTATCTAACTGAGTAAGCTATATAATCACGAGAGCGTAAACCAGAAATAGGTTAATATTAGGGTGGGAACAGATCTTGACTTTCTTGCTGTGAACTGCTCCAGCTCATCAGCTATGTAGTCAAAATAATCTCTAATATGAAAACAATTCCTAATTATTATCCAACTCCAACATTCAGACCATTTCTAAACCCTTATCACTGGCCATGTTCAGAGACTGTACCAATAACTGGCTTTATCTGCAGTGCAGCCAGAATGAAGCAGAAACAAAACATTACTTAAGGTCATGGAATCCATGTTACATTTATAATTTGGCACAGAGATCTCAAACACAGTAAAATCTATTTGACTTGTTAACTCTGATCTTCAGTCCCCTTCTGCCCAAACCTAATCGAGCTGAAGTCTGTTGACAGGGAATTATATTTTTGAGGTTTGCCTGATGAACAGGTACTTCTGTCTTTCAGATAAGTAAATGATGTACAAAATAATTTAAGTACCAGCTTGGGATATACATCCTGATCCTTCAACGCCTACATTTTAAAGGGGTTTCTAGTTTAAACTTATCTATGAATCAATTACTTCTAGGATGATTTTGTAAGTTGCCTGGAACTAGGTCCTCAAACTACTAACTTGCCAATGGTTATGGAGCTGCTAAAAAAGAGTTCTTGGATTTTCATTTGCCCTTCATTTGCCAAACTTCAAGATGTAAAGAAAATATGACTGGCAGACCAGTTGTTATAGGCATATCATGTATGACAGAAATAAAAAAACAAAGTATGATAGGGTTAATATTTTTGGGAAAAATGAAATCTGGGGATAGACAACAAAATAGCCATTTTTGTAAATGTGGGAAGTGCCTATTACAATGAGCTTTTCACTGGTATTAGCTAAAAGTCCAGCAGTTTGATGTCCAGTGGAGAATGACGAATAGCCTGAAATATTCTATGCCTGTTAATGTGTTTTCCTCAAGACTTGGTTTCATTTCTAGACTTAATCAGAAAGATTTAGGATTTGTATATGTATATTCCTCATGCTGACCACTGACTGGAGATTTAGACTGGTACTATAGTAGACAGTTGTCAGTATGACAACGTCTTAAATGGGTTTATCAGTTTGACTGCTTTTGTGGTCTTTATATACAGGAAAAGCCCTAAAATAAATTGAAGTATGTCAACTAGAAAGCGCTTTTGGTAGTATAATTTATTTCCTTAAGGGAATTTGTATAATTTATGTTGTCAAAAGCTACGTCTATTAAAATTTTTTTGTCATACAGTCGTGAAATAATTTAGGTTGGAAGGGAGCTCTGGATTTCACCTAGGCCAGCTTCCTGGACTAGTGGTGTGGGGCTACCTTCAGCGTTAAATCAGGTTGCTCAGAAGCCAGCGCTTCTCCAGGTACCTCTTCCAGTGCTTCACCAACCATTGTGAACATTGTCTTTTCGTACATGCAACCAGAATTTCCCTTTCTGCACCCGGTGACCATTGCCTCTGAGAAGAGTTTGGCTATATCCTCTCTCGCTTCCCTCTACCTCCAGATGTGGAAGACAGCAATTAAATTCACCCCTAAGCCTCCTCTTCTCCAGACTTAACAAGCCTGGAGCTCCCTCAGCCTCTGCTTCTTTGTTGGATGCTCCAACTCCCCAAGCAGCTTCGTAGCCCTCAGCTGAGCTCCCACCCATCTGCACATCTCTCTCTTGTCCCAGGGGACCCAGAGCTTGACAGGGTATTGCAGAGGCAGCATCACAAATGCCAAGTCATCATCCATTATCACGTTGCTTGACTTACAGCCCAGGGTGCCATTAGCCTTTCTCCTGTAATCACATTTTAAGACCAGTGCTTACTCACACAGAAATCTCTTAGAATACTAAAGAATTAAACAAACAAATTATTGACAAGATCTCAGAGCTATAATTTTTCTTCAAGAATCTAATTGGGCAATTTCTCCAGGTTCTGTGAATCTAAAGATCTGTATTCATATCTCAGAGTAGCTAAATCCCTACCACAGACTAATGCTTAAATATAAGAGGTAAGTATTATGAAAGAATTCAGGATTACCTTATCATGTTTCTACAGAAATCACCAACCATTTTTTTAATGCTTATTTCTGCCTAATTTTGCTTTGTTTGAAATCAGAGAACTTTTCAAAATACTAAATAAAGAGCAAATTTTTCTGTTGGATTTGCTTGAAATTGAATATAATTCGTGTTATATTTTAATTTTTTTTTTTTCAAGAGCAATCTCCATAGAAAAATGCTCAAGGAAATTGGTCCATTTTCCCCAACAATCACTAGGTGTAGAATTTCCTCTCAAAGTGGGGTTAAGAGTTCCTCCCCTTCCAGGAACACTTGAGCAGAGGGAATGCAGCTGAACTGCTTTGCTTAATTAGTCAGTTTATCTGAATTAAGGATGGACTAACACTCCTAGGACAAGTACTATAAAAGCAGGTTGGCAGTACTGAAGAGGAAAAACTGAAGACTTGTTGGAAGAATGTGTAAGAGAATAAATTTCAGCCTGAATTAAGGACATAGTAAGTAGAAGACTATACCTAATAAAATAGGTGCTTCCCCCCCCCCATATATTTATGTAGTTCCTTACAAGCTGGCATGTTGAATTGGGGCATACTGAGCTAGCATGTTAAGACAAGAGTGTATGCATGCAGGGGGAATGGGTAGTTATTGTTGTTCACTTTTCAACTGTATATAAATACAGCATGCTGGCATAGGTTGTGATCTATTTAAAGCTTGTATGACCATGCTCTGTATGTGCTGACTGATACTGTCTCCTTATAACCACTTATGTCTCCATATATATTTTTTTGTCTTGTATGTTAGGCAAGGGTTTAATTTACAGGGTGTGCATTTTTTTTTTAAACATACATACTACAATTGTCTTGGCTTACATCAGAGTCCAGGTTTTTCTTCCATTTTGCATGTCTACTTTCGTATCTGTTATTCTGTTCAAATTACTCAGGATATGGCTTCTAGGTCAATAAAAACCATTGCTAAGCAACTTTTTTTATTTATTTTATTTATAACAGACCTTAAAACTATGAAGTGCTGACATTCCTTGACCTGCCTACAACACTTCCAGGAAGGGTCTTTTCCTTTGGATAATTTTCTAGTTGCTACTGAATAACTGACGCTGTGGTTGTTTGCATTAGCAATAAGAACCCCAGAAGTCCCATCCTTTGAGACACATAATTAACCACAATTTATTCTTCCATAAAACTTAGCATTTACCATAAAATCCCAAAGGCATATTTTTATTCCACAAAATTTTAGTTCATCACATTATGCGTAATGGAACATATTTATTAGCATAATCTAGTCTAGTAATGCTACCTCTCACATTAGTATGTATGTAGCAGGATCAGAGAGGGGTGTTAGAACAGGAAGCTCTCACGCAAGACTAAACCCTGTTTTAGGTGCAGTTAATCTTCCTAAGAGGTAAAATAAAACAATAATCAATGCAAATACTAATAGAAAGGAACAGAAATATCTGTTATAAATGTTGTGTTATGAAATATAAATATAGCTTGTGCTTTATACAAATTCAAGTAAGCATTTGTGCATAGTTAACATAGTTTTTTAAAAAAGAAACCAAGTTAATTTCAAAGGCCAGGTCTTCAGTTGTTCAAAACATAAGTATTATACACTGAAACCAAGTTTGGATTTTTACGTATCTTCTAAGGTTTCTATTTCTATGTATGAATGTAGAATTTGGTTTCTATTTCTATGTATGAATGTAGAATTGCTTTATACATATATACAGGTTTTGGTTGTTTTTTTCCTGGTACAGTGGTCACATAAAGCCTTGTAAAATTTAATCCACATAGTTCTGTAAGTTGTACTCCTTGTTCTGTGCTCCAAGATTAAGCATGGCTTGTTCTGGTTCAGCATAAGGTTAGATAAATATAGAAAAAGATTCCCTGTGGAAAATAAGGATATATGGCTGGACTGCATATATACTTCACAGAATCTTTATGGTTGGAAAAGACCTGTAAGATCATCAAGTCCAACCATCAACCAACACCACCATGCCTACTAAACCATGTCCCGCAATGCCACATCCGCATGTTCCTTGAACACCTCCAGTGACGGTGACTCCACCACCTCCCTGGGCAGCCTGTTCCAGCGCTTCACCACTCTCTCAGTAAAGAAATTTTTCCTAATATCCAGCCTAAACCTCCCCTGGTGCAACTTGAGGCCATTTCCTCTTCTCCTGTCACTATTCACTTGGGAGAAGAGACCAACACCCACCTCTCTGCAACCCCCTTTCAGGTAATTGTAGAGAGTGATGAGGCTGAGGGGAGACCTCCTCTTCTGCAGACTGAACAACCCCAGTTGCCTCAGCTGCTCCTCATAAGACTTGTGCTCCAGACCCCTCACCTCAATACTTGAGTGAGTATTGAAGTGCACGAAACTTCTTCCGTTGTTTTAATAAGTTTCTTCCATTATTTCATCAAAGTTTTAGTCTCTGGATTAAGTTCTTATGCAGCTCCACAGAGAAGCATTGGGTTGAATACTTGTATGCTGTTTTCAGCTATGTCCTGTGTCCTTCCAGGATGTATCTAAGCTCAGTTTAACTTGACCATCAGGCAGTTAACAGCATTTCATACTTACCCTGCTAGCTCAACATTTTCAGCATCTTGTCTTGTTAATGTATCATCTGAGCTCATAGGAAATCTTAAGACTTGTTTTAGTGGGGTCTGTGCACAGCCTATTTTTTCCTATCTGCAGCTACTCCTACAGCGACTACAGGAGCACAGTGCCGAGACTCCCATGCTAGCGCAGCATGCTGGTACAACCCCCCAGCCCAGTGGGAAGGGTAAGGTCTCAGAGTCTGGTTCTGTGCTGTGCCCTTCCCTGTGTGCAGGTCTGTGGCCGCTGGGCTGCTGTGGACTGATGTGCCTAACACTGCTGCTTGTCTCTGAGCCAGCTTGAGCCTCCCCACTCTAATCTCCTGTAAATACGGCTCCAGGCTGGAATGATGATCGGTTGGTGACTGTAGATTAACAGGATTATATGGGGGTTTATTTGGCATGTTAGGTTTAGTTCAACACAGGATTTTGATGGAATTGGAACATTCAAAACTGACCTTATAAAAGCCCAGCCAACTTTGATTTTAAACTCAGTGTGTGACGCTGATAGCCCTAAGCACAGTAGGTAACTCTCTCTAGGCATCTGCTGCTTCTGCAATAGCCATAGTGCTCAGTTTGAGCTAAGGTGAGAGAAATGATCTCAACCAGGTATCTCCTCTAAGCACGCTAAGAAGCTCTCTGGGCAAATGTACTTATTGCATGCCCTAATGCAGCAGCTAGGACCAGACCTGACAACAAGAGGCAGCCATGCACATGTAGCTGTCAATGTCCTCTTCACTCCAGCAACTTTCAAAGGCTTGTTCACCCCAAGTCACAGGCTGTTGGCTGCTCTTAAATGGCTAAAGGGAGTAGAACTGTGTCACTCTGCAAAAGAGCACATCAACAACAGTCTTTCTTGTGCCTGTTTGGCAAGAGTGTAACCCAAGCTGTGAACCTGGCTCTGTACTGGAGTGCCGTAGCCACTTATGCCACAGCCTCACGCTTTTCCTTAGCTATGCTTTTTTTCCCTAGTGAACCTCATATTCATTACTGCACACTGGGTACTACTTTACCAGGACAGGTTGGAGCAGTGCCTTTCAAAGTCTCCTACAGTCTGAGCCTGACCTATGCAGGAGCTATGGGAATGGGACCTAACTTCCTTATGCTGAGAAAGAGATTGAAGCCAAGTTTCCCACTTCCTATGCTGTTATGGGTGATGGTAGTGGCATTGTTGGAATCATATGGGTCCTGGGTTTTTAGGGGAAAAACAAACAGGCAGTTGATGTTAGTCTGTTCCCACAAAGAACAGCTGCTAGCATTGTCCTCACAGCAGGTTTCTGAGCTGTAAATCTCCAAAGCAGTAAGAATGATGTGATTATAAGAGACAAACTCGGCAGCACGCTCTGTGGCTCACTGTCCATGGTCCACGGTATATGCTTTTCTTTAAAGTGTTTGCATAGTCCTGAGACACAGACTCCTCAGCAAATTCTTCATAGCTCAGGCATAGCCTGGAAAACTAGCACAACTGTTCAGTACCTCCTGAAAAACCTCATCGATGTTTTAGAATAATCCTGTACTGCAGTGGAGGTTCCAGCAGGATGAGATGCATGTGTATTGTTTGACTAATTGGGACTTGACCTTTCTTCTTTTGTTTGTTGTTCTCATCTTATTTTCTTTTCAAGTGCTGTGAACTCTCTACCAAGAAACTATTTATCTACTGGATAGTGAAGTAGAATGCTAATCCTGGGGCTTGTAGTCACTACTTTGTAAATATTTAATATCAGTGATAATGGCTCTTTGGGAAAAAGGGTGTATCACCCATAAGTGTTACTGGCACTGCTATTACAGTCTCCTGAATCCAAGCCAGAAGATCTGGCAGATGTTAGAGGATGCACACTTAGACCCTTAAGTAAGTGAGGCACTAACATAAATACAACAGTGTGTTCTCAGTCAGTGCCTATTCAAGCAGTGTGTGGTCACTTTGGCTGGATAGTGCTGAGTATGTGGAAGTTGCTAATCTCTGTGACAGTTGAGACCAAGGCTGAGTTCCAGTAAAGTTCAGGCAGGGAAAGATACTGATTTGAAAGAACTCTGAAAGAACCAACTAGATTCTGGAATCAACTTCAAATGTAACTAATTTATTAGCATCCATGTGACTGAAGCTGTAACGTACAGGATTTTTTAGATGTGTTTATTCCTTAAATACTCAGCTTGTGTCTTCCTCAGAATTCTCTGTAAGGTAAGATCAAACAAAAAATAGCAAGTACAGAACTGGATATTTCAATGAATACCAATTCTGTGTTAGTGTTTTAATCTCGTACAGAAAACTGATCTTTTATTTTCTTAGTCCAAAGACCTTCTAAGATAGGTGCTATTGTCTTTTTAAGGCTTTTGTTGCAGTAAAACAGATTGACTGACAGAAAAACTAATGAAACAAAGCAAATAAATGCATGCTTTGTCTAAAGACTTACTATGCTGATCTTTGTTTTTTCATCTTTAATCTAGTACACTTAATAGCTTGATATTAAGCCAACAGATTTGCTTAGTTGCTGTACATTTCTTACCCTGCTAGCTGATGTTGTTCCTTAGGTACCATCCAGTTTCTTCCCTCCTGAGAAACTTCAGGCTAAGTACTTATTCACTCCCCACATTGGGGTGATGCGCTGGACAGAGAAAGAGTTTTCTTGGTGAACCAAGAGGTATGTTTTAGGACGCATTTGGTTACGGTACTCAAGAGGGACAGAGTGAGACCATAGCAGTTTCTAGCCAATTGGGATGGCAGGCATGCCTCCCCAACCTCCATCAGCCATGCACTGACTGAAATCTGACTTGCAAACACAGGGGTTGGCTGTCTTTCCTAATACTGTCTGGAGCTCTTTCTGCTGACTGGGAGGGAAGGAAGAAGCTCTTCAATTTCTCATCATTTCTTTTGAGTGCCAGCACAAAAGAGAATGCCCAGCAATCACTCATCTGTTTACTGATTCACAAAGGTTTGTTTTTAAAGGAAATCTTCTCATTTTGCGAGGAGTCTGTGCATGTAATGTCACAGATTTTTATCTTCTGAAGGCACTGTTCTGTAACCACGGCATTCCTCGGAGGCAACAAATTCTCTGCTTTCTTTAATTGATGTAAGTATAGATTAATCAAATGCTAACTTGGCAAGTGGCTTTATTGCAAATTGCCTCTGTCTTCAAGCAAAGTAAAATGTTCATTATGGAAAAAATAAAAATCATAGGGAGTTTCAGCTCCTTGGCACAAATTCTGAGTTGTAAACTTGGGGTCTGGCATAAGTATTCTAACCAATACACAAGGAAATAATCTTACAATAGTAACATCTAAAGGAAAAACGGGGTAGGTATGGTGGTTTCTTAGAGTATGCAGTAATGTATGTGGAAACTTGCAACAGGTAGATGGAGACTCTTGTATCCTTGATTGTATCCTTGATTGTTTGTATTTAAGAGGGCTGATCAAATATTTGTGTAAGTTAATGGGAATTTCTCTACTTGATCTTATGCAATCTAGTGTAGGTCTAAATATTTTATTAGTTGTGAGGGATATTCTCTTAACTGGAAGACAGGAAAGCAGGGTTGGGAAATGTTTGCACTGTATATCCTTCTTAATAAAACAAAACCATGTCTTACTCAGACAAGAGCCTAATTCTGTATTATAATGTTACTTATGGTGATGTAATTAATGGAGGAAAGGTTTTGTTGGACATTTAAGCTGCTCTCCTGAAAAACACTGAAAACTACTGAAGGCTTAAGTTGAGGTTCTAATATTGTATCTCTTTATCTATTATCCTTCTGAGCCCTATGATAGAAGAAAGCAAATCACAGAAAGCACTCTTTGCTGAGGCACACAGTGTGAAAGGCAAGCAAAGATCACAGACTGCCTGAAGTCTGTCAAGCAGATCAGAAAAACAAACCCATCTCTTTTTAACAACCTTTGGTGTTAATAGAGTTGGGGTAAATTTACACTTCAAGATTTTTAAGAGGAACAATGCCCCAAGACCTATAAAATACCTTCCTTCTGCAAGTGCTTTTTGGGGCATCTGTCCTCAGCGGCAGGAAGCAGTAACTGACAAAACCAGAGGTGAAGGCTGTAGGCTTGCTTACTGGCTTACGTTGAACTTTGTTTCTATGTATTTTTTTAAGAAATAGTCTCATCTGTTGTCCCCAGTGTTTTGGAGTGCCACAGAACAGCTCAATCCCCAAATGCTTTATTTGGAAAAGCTAAAAAATCCGCTTGGACTAAGTCAGAGTTCAAAGCTCTAAGGCTGCAAAGGAATGATAGTTCCTTAGGCTGGCAGGGAACGATAGTTTGGCAGTAAGTACTTCCCTCTTGTATCAGTAGACTATCCTAGTGAATGTGTTTAACTGTAATATAAGAGGATGAGTCAAAATGTGTATAAAATCCAAATGTTTCCATTAGTCTCAGATATCTGCAATGGTTGGCCTGGCTCGCTCAGTACCACTGGAAGGGAACAGGAGAGCCAGCTGTTGCTAGCTTCGGCATGCAGCCCTACTTGCTGCTTAAGCAACAAGACCTGATACCTCCTACTCCAGACAGTATTACCTCTCTCCCTATAAGCCCCTGTTCCAGTCTTGCCATCCTCATATACCCCATTCATCCCTCCCTTTCCTTCTCACACTGAGGAAGAGTTTTGGTCCTCAGCCTGAGGATGAGATTTTCTGTGTTGCTCACTATAGTGATGAGAGGGCAAGGGCGGAAGAGGAGGAAGAGGGTGGCTGTACAGAGAAAACCAAAGGACAGAAAAACATGCTTCTCAGTTCTGGTAATCTGTGTATTTTGGGGTTTGGTTTTTTTTTCCCAAAGATAAAACCTCCCGAATAGCACTGTGCTGAAGCATGGGATAGTCTCCCTCATCCTAACCAGCTGGTTATCTCTCTGTACCTCAGGGATGTAAATTTCCAAGTGAGTCTCATGTTATAGTAACAAACCATAAAATTATAGGTTCTAAAAATGTACAGCAAATCACTGAAGATTAATCTTCAGTCCTCCTTCATATTAAAAACAGTGGCAGATAAGAAATAGAAATGGACTCCTTATTTCTGGTGCTAAGCTACAATCCAAACTGCTTGAAAAGAGTTTGTCTCTACTTTGGTCTTTCAAGTCAGACAAACCTAGTCGATGAGTGAGAGAAGAAAATGGACAAGTAATGGAGCATGGGGTTTTCTTTCTCTTCCCCACTGCGCTGAAACAGAAGAATCCTACCAAGGGACACAGCTCTCACAGCTTTGTCTTAGCAGTCAGAAGTTGTTCCTCATTCCTAACCCTAGTGTTATAGTGGAGGGGGCAATGCAGCTTTTGACTAATCCTAGACTCTTACTAGGAAGAAATTTTATGAACAAACATCACAGACAATGGGTAGAAGAATAAATGTAGAGATTTGTTTAACTAGGGAGTTGTCAAATCAGCTTGCTATAATTGCAGAAGGATTTAGAGTTGCGCCACAGAGTTGGGAAAGAAATGTTTATTACTGTTCTATTACTTTATTACTGCTTCTTAGTTTACAAATTGGCAAGGGATTTTTGTGGTCATACAACAACTATACATTTTTAATTTAAGTTTAAAAGGAAGAACAAATAAGTAATATTGGAAGATACCTGGATTTCCAGCTGAAAAACAACTTCAGGTTCTATAATAGGAAGCTATTCCAGTACAAATGTTTTGGATTGCTAACTGTTTTTCAAAAGGATTAAAAAATAACTTATTGGAGCTCTTGAGCAAGTGAAGCAGATAGAATAAGATCATAACACAGAGTGTGTATTGCCAGAACACTTTGAGGAGGGTGGTATCAACTCTTACACATGGTTTGGAGTCATCCTACACAGCTACAGAAACCAAATGGATCCATTTCTTGCAAAAACACCTAACAGTAACCTTGAAGAGGAGAAACTATAGTTAAAAAATGTTTTGTCTGCTGAGCTGTCAGTATTTCAAGGTAATCCTTGCAAAAATGAAAGAACATGTAGAGAAGAGGGCAGCTTAAAAGAAAGTCACAGCCAGATTCCTCCCTCCTTGGGTTTTGGGAAAAAAGTTAAGCAGCATGTGATCAAAAGTTGTGAGGTCTTGTTCTCAGTCTCTGCAGTCATTTGAGGCTGTCACATTATCCCTTTCACTACTCGTATCAGCAAGCTCCCTTGCTTTGATCTCCAAGCATTTCCTTGGCAACCTGGCTAGAACATCAGTTCATATCACTAGTTAAGGTCACTTTAGCTTAGAAGTGACTGAATTAGGGTATGTTTGGATGGTCAGCGTCCAAATGCAGTCGGAGTCTTCTCCATATTCACTTTCACAGCCTACCATAACAGAGAAGCGTAGGTCTGAGGAATAACTTCATATATAATCTGCTGTCTTGAAAATCTGTGGTCAGTCAGAGACTTGTATAACACAAACAAGTCTTGATTTGGCCAGAAAGGGCTGTGGCTTCTGTGGAACTATGTGTACAGGCATGAGTCACAGCAAAGATGTGCATGTAAACATGCTGCAATCTAACCTCTGATTTGAGAGATTATCTTGTCCTTGGTATATCCTATCCCACAAAGGATACTAGGCTTTCATCAACAAATGTAGGTCAGGACGGAGGTCACTTAATGAGCTCTGAATGCCATAGGGTCTGGTGTGGTAAACAATCTTTGGCATTAGTATCTGCTCTTGTGGATTTTGGGGTGAGGTGTGAGCATGAAGTAATGACCCCAGAAAGAGATGAGGAGCAGCACACTATGTATTCATTCCAACTGGAATTAGGTCTAAATTACTTATACACAGAGAAAGGAGTTGAAGAGTTAAAGCTAGGGTTTCAAGCAAAATTGAGACCGGGATAATTGCAGACAGCAGGATGCTGTGGTAGTGCTTTGCACCTAGAGGGAAACAAATATTAATCAAAATGATTAAGTGACAAACCAAGCCATGAGGATGTGGGGGCCATGGGGCAGAACTAAGCCTGGGATAACATCATGTTCTGGTCTTGCAGAAATATGAGGAAAGGCAAGATGGGGACAGCAGCTTAAGGAGCGTCAGGAACGAATTTTGTGCCTTGACCAAATTCTGAAAGGGGTGGAATGGGAAATCATAGTAAAAAAAGAACAGCCACAGGAGACTGAATGGAGGAAATAACCAAAATTTTCCAAATTTCTGTTTTGAGAAAAGTGCAAAGTCTCTCAGATCTGTAGAATCATTTACACTACCTTGATGCTTTTAGGATTGTTGAGAGCGTATCAAACTAGAGTTGACACCAGCACTGAACTATTTCAAGGAGTTACATATGTTCAGGGTATTCCATGAAAATGGCATATATGTCTATATCATATGGCTTATGTGCCCATCAAATGCAGTTATGATGGCAGGTACTGTAGTGAGAGAGGTCATGTCTGTATGGTATGTCATTGTTTTGCTTCCTTTGAGACAGTAAGAATTCATGCAGGAGTAACAGTGGCTACATGAAAAGTTTTTGTCTTATGCTGGCACATTAGATAGCTGTTTCTTACATGCTGGCTAGAAGCTGCATGCCTCTTTTGCAACCACTAATTACACAAGTTAGTTTTTCACTGTTCCTGCTTCCCTGGGTTATGCTTTTGAAGCCTAATGAAACAATCAGGCAAGTTTCCAGCTGTTAACTGCTTGAAAATTGATCTGTTCCCTGTTAGGGAAGAAGGGGGAACAGCAAACAGAGCCCGTTCTAACCAGTGAAACATCATTGTGAGTTTCAGTTTAGACAAATTAATGGTGTTTCCCTCTTCCATGATGGCTCTTCTCTCTACGTCTGTTAAGATCTTGAGTACAAAGTTAATAATGCCACTGCAGTCAGCTATTCTATCATGTTTGCTTGCAGATTATTAGCTTGTTTTGGTGCAGCTGATAAGACAATATTTGGTTCTATTAATATCATACCATTGGTTGATAATCTGTTATTAAACTGCAGGGTGGGTATTTGCTCCCAGTGTTTCTTCAAAACACCATGTTATGTTTTTTACACTGATTACTCTGAAGCTTAAATGCTATGCAGAAGATGCTTTCAGGGACAGGATCAATACGTTGTCTTCATTTCACTAATTGATAGATAACATGATGTGTTATGGAAGATCAATGAGCAGTATTAGACTTAACTATCTATTGAGCAGACTTCTTAATTTATATCAGACTTGTGAGTTTCACATTCAAAGTTTAATTGTCAGGGAGGTGGGGAGGAGAAGAAGAGAAAACATGCATAAGAGAAGTATTTTACTGTATGTATTGCTAAAAGGTCTCAGAATTTCCTGTAAGACGTGCCTGTTTCTGCTGCTACAGTTACCTGCCTGGCTGAGCCCTTATTTGTAGACCAGACCTAATGGGGAATCCACTCTAATTTATAAAATAAATGAAAGGAAAAATGTTAATGAGTTTGCCAATAGTCCTATTTTCCCTGTGCCCCTCCATAGTGACACTTAAGAGTAACGAGATTGCAGCAGTTTGTGGGGCTCAGGAGCCCACCCTACACATCTGGTGTGAACAAACCTTTGTTGCGCAATGTCAGTGAACAAAAAACACTCTGAAAGCCTAACGTGTGTGCAGCCCTCTCGAAGAGGGGTTGGGCTGGGGAGGAAAAGGGAGCAGGCATGACAGACACTTGTGATATTTAACACTCTGATGGGTTGTATTCCTCAGTCACAAGAAACAGGCAAATAGAAGAACCTATAGATTTTTACATAATTACAATATTTCCTGTTCCAGGTCTTTAGGTATAGATGGCCAGGAGCTGTCAGACCCCTCTCCCCCAGAGACACTAAAGATCTGCTGTATCACAACTGAAGTAGAAACAGCATAAGCAATTATCAAATAAGATGGGAGTGAAAGGGAGAGAACTTTAATTAAACCCATTCTGAAATGGAAGTAAACAACTGAACAAGGAACTTTATTGCAGGAAGCTTGAGAGGATAGAGAAAAAGTGAGGGGAAAAAAGTATTTAATTAAATACTGCCCCAAAGGCAAATTAATAACTCGGAGTAGTCCAGTCTTCCTCAGGATATGATTGACTTCTCTGCTTTTCACTTTCCACTCTCAGCCTCTTACTCTATCAGAGGCTGCTTCTGTCGACTGTAGTACTCCATTTTGTTGATAACCCCTTTACTGGCTTCCCCAGCAAGCAATGGTGGCTGTGGTGCCCTGCTTTTCCCTGACCTGGAGGGACTGGCTCCAGCTTGGTTTTGCCTCTGCTCCGAGCAATCTCTTGCACCGGTTCCTGGCAGTACTGCAGCACCTCAGGAAAAGTGGAGAATTTTACCAAAACCCATTTCCTGTGCGGAGCAATTCCTCCTTAAAATAAACACACCAAACCAATATTGGTAGGGGAGAAACCTAAGGCTGAGGCTGCCTGTTACAACCTCAGATGAGGGGAGATTCCTTGGGCGTATTGGGCAGATTATGGTGCAACCACAGCAGTGTTTTTGTTTGAATTGCAGTAAACCAAGACATGCTCTGGCTTGTGAGGCAAGAAGTCTTGGAGTGTGTGACCTGGATGTCTTGTAAAGTTTAGGAAAATGAGAACTGTTTTAGTGCCTAATTTAGATACAGCCTGTGAGGCATAATTGCTTAATGTGGCACAACAGGAGTGTGCACAGGGAACCAAACAGTTGATGCACAAATGTGCATAGAAACCAGCACAACTTGGCTTCGGACGGGTATGGCCAGTAAGTGTCACAACACAAGAATTAGGGAGTTTCCAGAGAAGTCATCAGAAAAGAAGCTGAAATTGACAACCTCATGTATCAATCCTGTGGAATTCATTGCCATAGGATGTTGGAACAAAAATATAAATAAATTGGAGAAGTGAAACAGTAGCATGGAAAGTGGATCCAAACACATAGTGTAAGTTAGGAAGTTCCTTAGAAACCAATAACCAGAAGCTGGACAGGGGAATTGGGGAAGGCTTTTCCTATATTTGCTTTGTTTCTTATTGCATCCTTGAATATCCAGTACTAGCCATTATAAGATGTGACTACAGGGCTGGACCAAATAGAGTGCTGGCTAGGTTTATTAAAGTGAGATTGTGTAGTTATCTGTAACTTGCAAAGGCTCTGCAAGGAAAGGACAACTTGAGGGAAAGGGCACATCTCCTTCCTAAGCTAAGGAGTCCTTAGTGTACTTAATCTCACACAGTAGCATTCATCATTTCTGTCCTTCTCTGTATCTTTTGTGAGAGGAAAGGTCCATAACAGAATGTATTGGTGGCTGCAGTCTGGATTGGTGGCAACGTAAGGACTCTTCTATTAAGATTTATTTTAATGCTTTGCTTGTTTTGTCTGCCTCAGAGAACTAAACTGACAGGTTCCTAGGACTAGCCACAATGGTTTCAAGATCTTCCCAAATTAAAATAGCTACTGGGAGTCCATTACTGTATATGTATTAAGGTTTTTTCTACATTGATAAATACACATGTATGAGTAATCAATTTTATCTGTCACTTAAAACAAAGTGACTTTCTACAACTCTCTGCAATCAGCTTTAGATTTGACTGTCCCCAGTACACTGTTACGTAAACATTCTCCTCACATCTGCCCTCCTTTTCAAAATAACTCTGTGATAGGTTGAGCAATACAGTCCCCAGATAATGGTGGTATTGTGCATTACTCTAACATTTGATGGAATTCATTTTATGCAGAAGTAGCTAAATTCAGCAGTATGATCAATATCCAGTTTAGCATGGTGTTTCACTGCTTGCATAACTTGCTTGTGTGCTTAGATAGCATGTTCTTGCATCCTATACTGGTCTGGAACAGTGAATTACCTTTCACAGACCAAGTCACGCAAAATACTTAAAACTTTGATTTTTGTTACAGCCATAAACAGGAGGTAAGGGGATTTATACTCAAAACTCTACTATGCAATTACTAATTATTTCAATACTTGCTTAGGAAATAATCTCACGACTTTGTACATTCTTCCCGATGGCTTAGTGTGTACTACCTATAGATTCCTGTTTCTGTTCTCGGGTTAATGTTTTATTAATTAATAGCATAGATCTTAACATCAAAGCAATGCCCCTTGAACCGACAGCAAAGTGGAATGCAGTAACATAGCGTTGTTCCATGATTTTTTGAAATACATGGCATGAGTCACTATCACATCCTGTTGGTATAACTGGCAATAAAACTTCAGTCTTGTGAAATGCCCCAGGTTCTTCTGATAATCTAGTGACAATCTTACTGTTAATGACTTGCCTTATATTATATCAGTGTTCTTCCTTTCATATACTAACTTACACCTTGAAATCACAGTACCTTGCTCAACTTACAAAAGTTCAGCAGCATGAGTGGGCAGAGGTCAGCTTGGACTGAACTTAAAAGCCAGTACATAAGACTCAACAGACCAAAAGGTTGCTGCAACGGGAAATGCTTGAGTACGAATGAAGCAGAAAAGGTGGAAAGAAACCTTTATATGGCAGCTGTCAGTAGCAACCCAAACAGAGGATATGGGGCTATCAGAAGGTGTTATGCAGATTTATAACTCGGTGTTTTTACGTTGCATGAAGCTGTGCCTACATCTGTCTGGAAGCTTGTGCAGTTACAGGGTAGGCTATCTTCTCTCTGGAAGAGCTTTCTCACTAATAGCCATTTGCCAAATGCATGATACCTTCCTGTGAGGTTTAGACGTCTTCTCTGAAGGCAAAGGGCATGTTCCTCAACATCAGTAATCAGTGCCTGCAACAGTGCAGTGGGAAACACTTCAACAGTCCTTGGGTAGGCCACTCTTACACCCTGCCCTTAATTACAAAGTTGTGTTCTGTCCATTACATCACAATGAACACCAGAAGAAGAGCACAAGAAATAAGATTTATGGAGCTATTTCATAATATGATGTGGAATATTTGAATGGTGAGCAGTTATTCCTGAAGAAGTCATCTTCAACTTTCAGTCCCACTGCAGGAGACATGCTCAGCTCCTTGTAGAAATGGGCTTTAAATGTAGTAAACCTTGTGTGAAGAGGAGCAACGTAAGTTCATCTGTCTCAAGTTATTCTTCCTCTCCACAGGAAAAGTTTGGATCCAAAATAATGGATTTCTGTCAATGCTCTTTTAGTCCATAAACAAAGATACCTTATTCGCTTGGAATCAGTGAAATTAATTTCATTTCTACTGTCTTCCTGGAATATGCTGTTCTGCTTACAAAATCAGTTCTATAAACAATTAAACCACCTAAATAATCAGGTGGTTAAGAAGTATTACCCTCTTGAGTAAAGACTGACAATTAAGTTTACTGCATAAAAATTGTTTTACAACTTGACTGCAACTAAAGCAAAGACTATCTTTTTTTCATGGAGAATGCCTTTTGCTGGTATTAGTGTTAACCAGCCAAAAGAGTTTGGCTTCCGACAAATAAAGATACTATAGTAAACCCACGGGTATGGCGGCCCCATGATCGACAAGCAAGTCCATGGTGACTAGCCAGGTCTGAGTTTGAGCTGCAAAATCAGGCCTGCTAGGCAGGGTTAAGGTCTGGATCAGCTTAACCTGGTCTGAGGACAACAGCTGAGAACGTCCCCTTACCGCGCTCTCCTGAGCAAAGGTGGAGGGGAGTCCCTGCTGTTCAGAGAGGCTCTCCTCACGGCTGGGTGCCTGCACCCATCCTCTAAGCTGGTTCTGAGCCCAGGATAGGCTATGTGCTTGGGCCCCTGACACCAAGAACTGCTGAAAATGGTAATAGAATCATAGCATCCTTTAGGTTGGAAAAGACCTTTAAGATCATCAAGTCCAACCGTAAACCTAACCCTGCTAAGTCCACCACTAAACCATGTCCCTAAGCACCTCATCCACACGTAATAACTAACAGACTTTGACCTCAATCGCTTTTGAAATGCAAAGCAGGCACTTCAGCCATCAGCCTTTCCAGTATTTCATAACCCGTGGAAATGTAAGGGAGTTTTGCAGCTTTACATTCATGTAATTGAAACCTACTGAGTGTGACAACACATTTTTTGTAATGTTTTTAAAGCTACAACAAAAGACATTTAAATGTCCCTGGAAATCACAGCTAAAGTTTGGGAGAGGATCTATCTCACTAGTTTTTTTTCTTCCATCCTCCACTTTCTCAAAGTGGGAGAAAAACACCTATGTTCACAACATGCTAATTTTTACCATATTTACATATGAAGCTTTATTTACACAAATGAAGGTAGTGACACTTTAAAGTCAATTCTTATATTACACTATCTTTCCCTACTTTTAGAGGGGAATATTTTGGTAATTTATCTTAGCCTTCAGGAGAATAAATGGTGAGGTGCTGCTTGCTTGTTTCATGAATCTGTGGAGAGAATAATTTGTTACACAAATATCTCTGCGTTATTTTTAGTCCCTAGATGAAGAAAAATGAGATATCAGACCTAAAACTACAGCTAGACAAGCTGCAGTTTGAAGTGAAGCTGGGATTGGGGCTATTTTAAAACAACTGGGCAGGTTGGATAGGGCAAAGTTTATTTTCCTAGATTAATTTCCAGGACCAACTTTCACAAGAAAGCAATATGAGTATATATTTCTACTCTGGGCTTGCTCTGCATCCTTTTTAGGCGCATTCAGCATTGCGAGGAATGTGTGGACTCTGGGCTCGAGCAGCGCTCGCTGCTCCCAGGGGGCTGGAGCTCCAGCCCTGCAACTCAAGTTTTGAGCAAGCTAGAGACTGGCTGAGAGCGCAATGCACGCAATGGCATTTTGTTTCATTTCCCTCTCTACAGAGGTCAAGTGTTGTCTAAGGCTAGAAGGAGTCATTATATTGAGGAGGATGATCCTTGTATGAGTCAGAACATGGATCTTCACCTGGGAGGGCCTTTGTGTTTGAGCCTGATGCGCTAGCAGGTTAAGCAATCTTTCAAAAAGTTCACGAGTTCTCCTCTGAAGATTTTGAGAGGAGTAGTAAAGTGTAATAGGACTGCTAACAGGAAAAACCATTTCTCTAGAAATTGGCTGCCTCTTCTTGATGCCTATAATGAGACTTTAGGAAAAGATGTGTAAAGAATCCATCTGTCAAGGTATATCTGCCTGCTGGAAGCAGGTTTTGCTACTACGCGAAGAGAGGAGGAAGGCTCAAGTCCTTAGTACCCTGGTGAGAAGAAGTTTCCTTGCTTACAGCATTAAAAAAGACAACAGAAGCTGCTCAAACATCAGTCTTGGGAATTTTGAAAGTATTCTCCGATGTTCAACCAAAACCCACTTAGATGCTGGGTACTCTACCTTTTTCAGGATTGAATCCAAAATTCCCACCCTAGAAGGGCTTCATTTTGGGGCATAATCCTTCTTTATAGCAAGAGTTACTTTGAGGGTGTTTCTTTTCCACATTGAATGAACCTGTACCTAGGAGCAGGTCTGGTCTTAACTCAGGGCATGACCTTACAACATAAAAGCTTTTTCTTGTCAATATTTAATTCAACATTTACTAAATGGCAGGTGGATGCTAAGCTGACTTCACTGGAAATAACTTGGCAAAGATTTAACTAGCTTTAATCTACATGGAAGGTAATGTTGGAAATAACCCTGACATAATGATAACATTAAACTCATGGCTCATAAGATTTTTCCTAAATGATGACATACCAGGCTTGCATGTGTAAATGAGAGAAAATGGTTAAAACAACACTAATGGCCAACACAGCAAAGGGTAATTATTAACCACTTTTTCTTGCAAAGAACTAGGAAATATTCTGCTGTAGCTGATCCAAGGCACTGTTATGTAATAATCAGTAAAAACTATTTTCAAATATTCAATGTTTTTGTTCTGTTCCCCCCCCCCCCGCCCCGATCTGTTAGATCTGCTTGTACTAACACCTACGTACTGGGAACTTTGAGGTTTTTAAGCTGAAAAGACTACTAATTAAAAATGTTCAGTGCCCTGGCTTTTCTCTCTGAATTATGGTTTTAGCAGTGCAGGAACACAATACATTTCCATCAAGGACATGCAGCCATGAAAGACACCAAAATGCCAGTTTTGGGCATTTGACTAAGTGAGAAGATAGATGTTCTCACTTTCACTAGCAAAGTATTTATGTACATGCTTAATTTTCCTACGGAATTAGGTTTAAAACTAAACTCTGTACTACTGCTTTGCCAGGTAAGGGCATTTTTAGAGAACTAAAATCTAAGCATCAGTTTGGCTTACCAATTTGAGACTAAATTTCCAAAGGGGCCTATCTACACAGAAACCAACTACACCTTTACATGTGAATGAGCATTCACAGGTAGAGTTACAGACACTGTATACTCTTTGCTTATCACATTTACGTCAGCATTTCTGTTTTTAACTTCCTAAAAATTAAAAAATTAATTTTGAACCTGAAGTTAAAGTTTCACAGACTTCTGTCTGAATATTCAGTTGGTGAGCTTTTAACTTAGGCTTGCTTGTAAAGATTCTCTCTATTTTTTCTGTTCTGTTTATAATTTCTGTGAAAAAAATCTTCGCTTATTTCTTGTGTGGTATCTAACAAAGCAATTCTTGTTCTGTTTGTCCTATTTCTTGGTCATGACTGCGTAAGTTGCCCTTGAGGCGGTTTCTTTGTATTCTTGCTCAGGTTGATACATGCCAGATTTATAAACTTGAATCTAAAACTTGGGAAAACTTGCATCAAAGAGCTAGCTTTGTTTAGTCTGAAACGATTAGTTCTAGCATGGAGTGGGCTGCTCTTCAATAATCATTGAATTCATGCTTTTTGAAGAGGCACATCTTCCCAAAGCTTACATAATGACTTACAACTGGTTTCATTATGTAGCAGTGCAGCTTTATAGCCTTGTCTTGCTTATTTTCCTGTCCTTATGCTAATCATGGGATGTGCTGAGCAAGTCCTTTCCACAAATAACAGATTCTACTAAGAAGAAATGCATCTTGGCTGTAGATGTCACAACCTAATCACTTCGGATTAATTTAAAAGTTGTGAAGATTTCAGTTAAAATGTAGATTATTTAAAATGTAAATTAAATGTGTATAGGTCTGGAAGGTATCATCTGTCACTTGTATCTGAGATACAGGGTTTGTCTGAAACTCACCTGTCTGCCCCCTCACTCTCAGTCCAGACAATGAGAGAATCTCCTATTCCCTTATAACCACCATGTTACAGAGAGCTGAAGATACTTTTAGATAAAATATGCTAAGGGATCTTACAGAGAACTTCTTTCCTGTCCCTCAGAAGTGGTATTTTCATTATTAGCATCTTGTAACCGGAGAAGGATGCCTATGTTTAGCTGAAGCAAATTTGATAGTAATATCTTTTGAGAACTTCACTGAGGTTTACGTAACAGGGTCAAAAGTGATCCGTAGGAGCTGCCAGAACAATCATATCCTGAAATACAAACCAAGAGCCACATGCACCTTCCCTAAAAGAACAAGGTTACTTCAAATCCCAGCCAGAATTTACAGTTTCAGCCCACTCACATCTGTACAGCTGCCTCTCTACCTAACACACCTTGGATAGCTTAGCACCTGCAAGTTTACAGATAATCCAACTAAATTAGTTATCAAGGTCCTTGAGGAAATGCTGGTGAGCCTAATTTAACATACAATGGATTTTCAAAGAAAGCAATACGCATACCAGCAGGGAAGAGCCAAAACAGAGAGCACCTTTTCACACCGAAGAGTGTTGTTATCTCTGCTTAGCTTTGAGAAGTAAGGAACTGATAGCAAAAGCAAAGTCAGAACTGTTACACCCTTGTCCTGACCCGTGTTTTGTTTAGTATTTAAACTAATACTGATATGGAGTTTCTCCCTGTGGAAGAAAGCCAGAAGAGCAGACAAGGGTAATTTTTTTTATGAACTACTGTGGTTTTTGTTACTGTACAGTATGTCTTGGCCCAGCCTTTCAAAACCTTGCAAAGGGGTAACTCCTGACAAGTACCACACACTGTCTCACACGCAGGAGTACTGGCCCAACTGCTAAAAGCCAGCTACAGCAAATGGAATGGTTTGGGTGTTCCTCCAGCTAGTCACTTCTGATACGGTAAGAGAATCCGGTAAGAGTATATGAATGCGAGTCCTCGCCTTAGGCACTTGCATTTCAAAAGTCTATTGGTTCGAATGTGGGAAGCAAAGCTTTTTCATGTTGTGTGGTGACTGAAACAAAGACCTCTTGTATGGTATTGCAGCCATACAAGGCAGTTTGTTTTCTATTGGGTAAGAAAGATTTATTGCATGAATTCCAGCTGAAGTGTCATACTATTCTTTGCTTTTACTGTTAATTATTGATTACTTCTGAAAAGGTATAAAAGAGTTAAAGCTGGCTCTGAATTTAATTCAGTGATTTAACTGTCCCTGTTTCAGAGAAGAGGGCTGCTGTAGCAATCCTGAGAGAGCTGCTTCTGAACTGCACTGGACTTCAGAAATCACTGGAAGTGAAGAATACTTTGGATAAGTGGTGAGTAGCGCCTAGAAGTTGGACTTGATACTTTGGAGCAACTTCTGAAATTTGGCAGTGTTCTCAAGGGCTTGACTTGGGGAGGGAGGGATAGATTTATCTTGGTATAAACCAATTTTGTGAAATTTGTAAACAAATAATTTCCTGTGCTAGTCAAGTACTCAGCTTCTATGTAAGCAGTCATTAACACTGAAATCTCTGTTTTCCTCTCCTGGTTAATAGATTTCTATGGAAAATAGGTTTAATTTTTCCCCAACTTAAATTAAAAAAACACCTTCCTTTTGAAATAGAAATCGAGTATTTCCCCTTCTCAGTAGAAGAGATAAGATTTTGACTTGTATGAAATACTGAAATCCAGATACAATAATTCATCATCTTGTAATGACACTTTAGGACTGATCATACAGATATAGGAAAAAAGAGACATACATGATTTTTAACACTGTGTCAAGTGATTACTTAAGAGAACAATTTTTTTCTGGAAGCTGGGGTGTCTACAGTATTTGAGATTAACTCTTGCTAAATGGTTCAGTACCATTGTGTCATGGTTTAACCCCAGCCAGCAATTAAGCACCACACAGCCGCTTGCTCACTCCGCCCCAGTGGCATGGGGGAGAGAATTGGAGAAAAGGTAAAACTCGTGGGTTGAGATAGGAACAATTTAATAGGACAGAAAAGGAAGAAAATAATAATAATGATAAAAGAATATACAGAACAAGTGATGCACAATGCTCACCACCTGCTGACCAATGCCCAGCCAGCTCCTGAGCAGTGGCCCCATCCCAGGTTTTTTTTATTCAGCATGATGTCGTATGGTATGGAATATCCCTTTGGCCAGTTTGGGTCAGCTGTCCCACCTGTGTCCCCTCCCAGCTTCTTGTGTACCTGGCAGGGCAGTGTGAAAATCTGAGAAATCCTTGACTTAGTGTAAGCACAGCTCAGCAACAACTAAAACATCAGTGTGTTATCAACGTTATTCTCATCCTAAATTCAAAACACAGTACTATTCCAGCTACTAGGAAGAAAATTAACTCTATCCCAGCCGAAACCAGGACACGTAGGAATGCTCTGTGCCAAATTAAAATCATGCCACACCTGACACCAGCGATGGTACTTTAATATTGGGACTGTTTCACATTTTCCATAAACAGTATAAGAAGCATTGACTTGTATAGTCTCACTTGCACCAGAATAGATCTAGCTTAACAAAACTGCTTGAGGATAAAATAATCCCTTCAGCTCTTAACAGTGTCCCAGAACACCTATTTTAACCCGATAGTTACGTCACTTACCAGGATCTAATACATAAATTGTTCCTGATTTGGGTGACGTGGAAAGTTGAAATGTGTTCTTCGCATTGGATATTCTGATCTTTTCATTAATTGATGGTGGATTTCTTGTGTGAGTGTGTACGTGTGATTTGCAGTACTAGGGAGAAGAGCACATTCATTGAAGTACACGCCATAGACCAGTGACTAAAGCATCTAGCTGGAAGCACAGGGAAGTCCTCAGCTTAAGTCTGCTACCCTGCAAGGATGGCTCCTTTCCTGAATGGCACAAGTGGTCAGCCACAGAGAATTTCGGCTGTGAGTTGAGTGGAAAAAGGTAGCAGCAGTAGCTCTAAAGCACTCAAGCTATGGGATAGGAGTGAGATGCAAAACTTCTCTGTCCTCTTTTACTAGAGTTTTAGTGTTGAATCAAAAAACCAAAAAGGTCTTCTAAAGCATCTACCCATTTCCAGTACAATGCAGAGGGAACGAAAGCTCTCAAGTTGGACAATTTTGCCTTCCCAACGGCAAAAATTATTAGATGTCAGTCTACCATGGCCCAATAGGACTTACTGAGTCTGTTTGGGTTATTTTTACACCACGTCTTCTACAGCTTTGTGATTCGCACCCTATTGCAGTGTTGTCTCTCTTAGTGCTTCTTTTTCCCATTTTTAAAAGAAACCAAACTATTCAGTGCTACACCTGAAAGAGGTTTACTCTGAGGAATGCAAAGCAGTCCTAGGCCGTCCCTGAGAGGCTGTGCTGATTTATAATTACAGGTGAATTTTGTCAGCCGGAAGCCGCTCTTCTGACTTCCACGTTTTCCCTGTGCATAGTAGTGAAATGTTGACACACACATAATCTTTTTATAGAGGTGGTATATTTTGCATTTGGGAGACAGACATGGAAGCCGTGTATGCCCATCATGAGGAATTTGTGTCAGCAGAACTTTTTGTATCGCAGATAAACTGCCTGTAACTTGCTTGTGTTGTGCCTTGGGTGGAGTGACCGGTGGCTTGGTGTAAGTCCAGGCCACCTGAACAAGGTGGCAAATGGCCCCTGACTGGGTACTGGCCCAAACAATGCTTTCCACTCAGACTGGACAACAATAATTGACCTATTCCAGGTCTTACAGTCGTCTTAGTTTGGGTTTTTTTCTTAGTAACTGTGACTTATAATTCAGCTTTTCTGAGGTGGTCAACTCCTTGGTTGTTTTGTCATCTAACATAACAAATATGGCCATTTATAATCTGAGTTCATCTGAAACTGCTCCCTTTGCATATTTGGTTTTCGTGAACACGACAGCTTTCCAATAGCTTTTGTTTTTCCTGACTTGCAGTCAGTTAATGAATGCTGAATGTTCAATAGGAGTTCAAAACCAAACCTAGATTACAGTCAGTTTATTCACACCTTTGTCAAGTCAGTTTGCTGTGCCAGTCAAAATGCTCCTGCCCTGTGAACTGCTGAGCCACCCTTGCCAAGGCTAACAACTTGTAGGAGTCAGTTGGACTGCATGTCCTACTAACGAACTGAACATATACGTTGCCAAATAAACTGCTGGATAAGTAGGTAAGCAAACTGTAGCTCTGTTTGTAATGCTGGAATGGAAGGTGCCCCCTGGCCTGACATAAATGAGCCTTTCCTGACTAACTGTACAAGCCAGGGAGCAAAGAGACTTAATCTTCCATGATAAAGAATGAATATTGCATCAGTGCACGTTAGGGGCTGACCTGCTGCAGAGCAGCTCTGTGGAAAGGGACCGGGAGTCCTGGTGGACAACAGGATGACCATGAGCCAGCAATGTGCCCATGGGGCCAAGAAGGCCAATGGCATCCTGGGGTGCATCAAGACGACTGTGGCAAGCGGGTCGAGGGAGGTTATCCTCCCCCTCTACTCTGCCCTGGTGAGGCCCCATCTGGAGTACTGTGTCCAGTTCTGGGCTCCCCGCTTCAAGAAGGACAGGGAGCTGCTGGAGAGGGTACAGCAAAGGGCTACAAAGATGATTAGAGGACTGGAACATCTTTCTTAAGAGGAAAGGCTGAGGGACTTGGGTCTTTTTAGTCTGGAGAAGAGAAGACTGAGGGGGGATCTTATTAATGCTTACAAATACTTCAGGGGTGGGTGGCAGGAGGATGGGGCCAGTCTTTTTTCAGTGGTGCCCAGTGACAGGACAAGAGGTAATGGGCACAAACTTGGTCATAGAACATTCCACCTAAACATGAGGAGGAATTTCTTTACTTTGAGGGTGGCAGAGCACTGGAACAAGCTGCCCAGAGAGGTTGTGGAGTCTCCTTCTCTGCAGATATTCAAAATTCACCTGGACGCATTCCTGTGCACCCTGCTCTAGGTGAACCTCCTCTGGCGGGGGGGTTGGACTAGATGATCTCCAGAGGTTCCTTCCAACCTCTATCATTCTGTGATTCTGTGTAATATTTCTGGATCCACAACTTAAGCAACTTACCTGGTACTAGCAATATGAACTTCAGAGGGAAGGAATACACTTTTCCACCCTATCTGTTCAAACTTTTCAGTGAATGGCCACCAGCAGCAGCAGCAGTGTAAATCTCTCTTCCCTGCACGCAAGTCAACAAGGCTGCAAAAGTAACATTGACAAATCCACGCAGGATTTCAGTGATTTCTACTCCCTCCCCAGTCCAGATTTCTTATTTTTTGCATCACACTGGATGTCTGTCCTGGATATGGTAACATTCCTTTTTCTACAGTCAAGTGGATATGTTTAAAAAGTTGTGAAACTAGGCTTACCCAAAATATTGGAGGGACAGTGCAATCTGAACACTTCTGCAGATGGTGCACTGTTAGCAATTAAACTTTCCAGACACAACAGACATATCTTAAAAGTGTTTTAAAGATTGCTCAAAGAACAAGAGGAGGATTCAGCCATGTGAAAAAGTGGTGAGGGAAGGCAGACACAAGTTATCCTTGCTAGTGGCTTAGCTGTGAGGTTGAGTTATGTTTCTTTAGATGCTTAGCAGACTTTCTGACTGAGCCTGTGCTGTTTCTGTTTCAGTGCTATGCCCATATATTCTTTGTCTTGTAAGCTCTTAAACTCCACTTTGATCATGCTTTGTTCATGCTCTGTCATAACCTTCATTAATTTAATTATCTACATTATTTATATATGAAACACTGTATAGCATGCGGGTGCTGCAATGAACAAGTCTGACATCATTTTTGGTATGCTTATTAAATGTGGCATGGGACAGGTGAACTGTTTGCTGATGAGACCAAGCACTCTATAAAGTGACATACATTTGCCCCAAAAGCTCTTTTTGAAGAGTAATTTAGCAGGAATTGACTAAGGCCCTTTGCACCAGAGGTTAAGGAATTGTTTGCAGGTTTTTGGTATTGACTGCACTGGGAGGTAGAGAGGGAAGAAGGTAATTTTTCTGGCTTTAGTGCTTATGGGATGCTGTCATATCTCTAGCTTCTCTTGCTTAAAAGCTCAGCCTGATTTCTTGGAACCATGTGAAATAATGGCCCCAGTACTGCCAATGGCAGTACTTCTATCAGACAGAACTTCCTCTTGGAAAACCTCCTGTATGTGTGATGGCCTCAACACAATTTCCACTCCAACCTGCTGTTTCACTAAATTCACTGTTACTTCCCGTGTATCATAGCTCACTATCTTGTGAAACTCTTGTCTACAAGACAAGTTGCATTCAAGACTGGATCTATAATTACCATAATGCTCAAGCAAGCAAAGATCTTGAAATGTGCTGTCATCTCAAGATGTTGAGATAGAAGAACCCAGTGATCCATATTCCAAATGAACTGAACAGACCAACAGACTGCCCAAGACCATACAATGAAGCACAGTGTAAATAACAGATAATCCACCGTCTCCGAAACCCCAGAAATCAGTTTAGTTTCTTAATAAATGATGATTAAAATGTCCTTTACCACTATTAAAGCACATACGGTTCTGTTCAGGCAAGAATTTTCTTGACAGAGGAGTAAATAAATGGACCCCTCCTTTGCAAATGTGTTCAGGCAATGCCCCAGTTAATATAAGGTCTAATAATCATCAGAATCACACCACCAATTAATCCAAATGTCCTGGCTGCAACCCAGCCATAATAATGTAGTTCCACCTGACGATCTAAACTCCTTTTGCAGTGGTCTGATGTTCCTATTCTAACAGAGACAGCGTGTCCACTGAAGGCCCTGATACCGTAACTCTTTTCCTCTTTAGTTGTGCTAAGAGCTACTATTCTTGCTCCAAAGAGCATGCTGCCCTCTGAGTAGACTACTTAAACACAGTTAACGTGAATTTTTTGGTTCCTGTTAACTGCATCCAGTTTGGTGCTGCTGTGATTTCCTGAACGAGGGTCTGACTTTTGAAGGGAGTAGCTAAGCTTTTTATACACTTTTTCAAGTCCTTCCTGTGTCAGATTTATGATTCCATTAAAAAAAAAAAAAATTGCCTCAGTTGAACAGTACCACAACTTTCCCTCTTTTCTTCCTCAGCTATTATCTAACAAGGTAACAGAATGGAGAACAAACAGCAAAGCAACGGTGAGATGAAAGAAAATAAGGCAGTGAAGAAAAAAATGGTGAGTTAATTCCCCAAATCTTCTGTTAACGTATTGTTTGCTATTTGGGGACCAGAGGCAGAAAATAACTATTTTGAGCCCATGCCTGCAAGTATTCAGGTAGGTTCCGTGTCCTCAACAGAGGAATGCTGCTGTTTCCTTTCTCCCTTTGGTACCTGGACTGCTAATGGGCTTACTGTGAGATGGCACCACAGGCCTCTCATTTTTTTCTGTGTTTCTCTTTACATGGATGTCTGGTTTTGAATGAGCCAAAAAAACTGTTTAGGCAAAGCATTCTGGCATTATGTGACTTTAGGATAGGTTAAAGCCTCCCTTTTATGGGAGGGTCTCTGTCATTGAGGACAGTGGTAATGTTTTTGAGGAGAGTTTCTGTGCCTTCAAAAGGAGATTTTGGGAGGATGTATTCTGCGAAAAAAATGTTTGATTTTGTCTCTGACACCTTCCTTCTACAAGAACCTGCAAAGTTGTGTATTTTTCCCCTCTTTCCCCTTCCCCTCTGGCATGTAAAAGAAGAGAAAAAGGATGCTTCTTTCCACGAGAACATGGACATTGAAGCAAGGGGAAGCTGCCAGGATGAAAATTTGAGTGGTATAGAGAATAGCATGTGTTTAGTTTCTGTAATTTACTAACTAACAATAATTATAAAAGGTCAAAAAATGTGAGTGTGTTAAGGTTGAGATACTATGTACATATTAATCACATGCGGCCATATTATTTGTATTTGAGCCTCAACTGAACTATTTGCACTGTGTAATTTAAAATGAAACTAAATAAAACACAGGTGCCTGATTCATCTCAAATATATTCCACAAATTTGAGAGGCTTGATTCTCCTAACTTGACTCCTTTACTGCTTATGATCATTCAAAGAGCTCATAATGATATCCTCATCATCTATCTGGGGTGACATTTCTCAATAGGTATGGTAATTTTACATGTTAATGAGTAGCATCTGGCTTTCTCTTCAAACACTGCTAAGCTTGATCTGAACCAAAGCCACTTTGAAGTTGCTGCATCATAAACTGCTTTCAAACCTGCACTGCTTTATGGCATTTCTTACTGTGTCGTTGCAAGCTCTAAGCTAGTTGTGAGGTATGTAGCATGTCAAAAGTGGGAACAGCACCGATTTACACCAATATTAACTGCAGTCATCTGGGAATAGTTCCCAGATGCATTTAACACTCATCCACGGCCGACTAGGTGTAGTTTAACTCTTAGCAGTTCAAAATCCTCATGTTTGCAAATAGGTACCTTCAAAAGTAATAGCTGAAAGCTTTTCTCTTCCCCAGGTAGCATGTCTAATCACCATCTGTTACACAGCGGTACTGTGGCGTGTCAGATCTAAACCTCCCGAGGCTGTGGAAACATCCATACGCCGTGCGGTTAACATCTTGCACGGCTGCAAGTCGTGCGGTATCTTCACTTCCCAGCCTCGGCAGCACGGGAAAGCTCTCCCCGCCCCTTACCCCAGCGTCTGGCTTACAGAAAGGCAGCCCCGGTTTCCAGGCGGCACCCGCGGCACGGGTCCCCCAGCCCCTGTGCCAGCAGGCGGGGGGCCGTGATGAACACCCCGTCGTGACATCTCCCTGCACTGCTGGGTACATCACCGCTGAGGGAAGCGGCCTGCCGGGGAACCGCAGGGCGCCGGGCACGCACGTTTGCTTTAGCGATGTAGAAGCACGCAGAGAGATGAGCCGGGGCTCTTCCATCCTTTGAGCCCTGCCCGCAGCCCCCGGGCGGCGTGGCCAGGCGCTGGCTCCCGCTCCTCCCGGGAGCCATGTCCTCCCGCGGCCGGCGCTGCAAAACCGGGCCAGGGCCGCCGGCGCCGCCCGCCCGGGCACCCCCCCCCGAGCGCCAGCCGCGGCCCCCCCCCCCGCCCCGGCGCAGCTGCGGCCGCCTCCGCCGCCTCCCGCGGCCGCGCCCCCGCTGCGCCCCGCGCGCTGCCCGCCGGAGATGCGCGGCCGCTGCGCACGTGCGGTAGCGGCATGGACCGTGCGGCGGGGCCTGAGGCGGCCACGCTGGTGGCGCGGGCAGAGGGAGGCGGCCGCCGCCGCGCAGGCAGGAGCGTAAGTAGCGCGGAGCGGCGCGGCGCCTCCCCGAGGGTATTTTGTTTCGGAAATGCCCGTCGCTGTTTAAGCGGTGGGTAACGCGCGGGGCGGGAGCGAGCCCGGCGGCGCGGGCGGGGAGCTCGGCCTGCGCTGCCCGCGCCGCGGGGACGACTGACCGGAGCCGGGGGTGAATTCAGCCCTCTCCCAGCTTGGCGGGGAGGGAGGAAAAGCGAGGCTGGTGCGCGGTGGCTGCGGGGGCCGGAGTAACTCGCCGGGGCTCCCCCGAGAGCGAGGCAGAGCTCAGGTTGCACAGCGGCCGCGGCGCCGAGCCCTTCCCCGCTCGGAAAGTTGTTGGTGCCGGTGCAGGAGAGGCCGGCGGCGGGCAGGCGCGGGGGCAGAGCTAAAAATACCCAGAGGACGGGCGGAGGGCAGCGCCGGGAGCCGGTGTGCGCCCGCACGGGGAGAGCAGCCGCCGCCGCGGGGGAGGCGACAGGCGGAGGGAGCGGGACAGGGCGAGGGCGCCCGCTGCTGCGGCGCTCGTTCCCGAGACCGCCCGTATCGGCAAGTGCTCGGGGCCGGGGCAAAGCCGGGGAGGGAGGAGCGGAGGTTTCCCTTCTTCCCCCGCAGCCCCGGGGGGCAGAGCAGCCTGAAGGACCGCCGTACCGACCGGCGCACCTGCCGGGAGCGCCCAGCTTGCGGCGGTGCGTAACGGGGCACGGCCCCTCTCTGAGCTCGAGATTGCTTGGGCACTTGGTGCTATCCTAAAACGGGGTCTCGTTAAGGGTATCCGGTAAGGTGCTCCAAAATCCAGGACCCCAGTAGCCATAGAAAGTCTTAGCAGTATCCGTTTAAGCGTATTAAAACTTCTTTATGTACACGTACAAGTGTCTTTTAATCTGAGAAGAGGACTGTAACTAACTAACCGAAAGACAGTATTCTAAACGGTGTTTTGAAAACTGCAATGCAAACTGGCACACATTTTTAAAAAAGGCAATTTAAGGCTCATAGTAGCTGACACAAACGCTACACTGAGCAAGGAGGGGAGTTGGGAAAGCATCTTTCAGAGCGTGGTGCCCTGGGATCTGTGAAGACCAAAAATGCGGACTTTCACAAGTAAGCAGCTCTGAGGTATCCGGAGGTCTTTGCTGTGAACTGACATGCAAGTTTCCTGACTGAACACTTATTGCTGTGGTGACGGTCACACCTACCTGCCCTTGCGCTGACGGCAGCCACGCATGAGCACAGGGATGGCAATGAAGTCAAGGAACACCTGTGAGGGAGGGGTGGTTGCCTTCTTGTTTCCCGGTCATTGTAAAACACTTTGGGTTTGTTCTTTTTTTTTTTTCCTTTCCTTTTGTTAACTTTGCCACAGGGTTAATATTTTTCTGAGCAATAGTTTGATTTTTTTTTTTTTTGCATTCTTGCTTCATTGTGCTTTCGTCTTTTATCTGGCATTGCTGAAGCCTGAGCAAATATTTAAAATATTGTGTGAGCAGGCAGGTCATGGAGATGTTGAAGTTCATGTTCCAAGAACTGTAAAACTCTGAATTGAGTAAGTCTGGGGTTTTCTACAGCAGGCTGTATACTTGAAAAATTCTTGGTATTGAAGTAGGCTCTAAACCCAGCTGTTTGCAACACTTGAAAATAAAGTGGATGTGGTGTTTTCTAATTTGGCAGCATTTCTGTGATTTGTCGTGCATTATCTTCCACTTAGCCCCATGTGCATATAATTTGCCTGTGCTGAAAGGTTTAAGCATTCACTAGAGTTTTTAATATATGCTAAGCTATACGATCCAAATCATTTTGTCTGCAGAGTTTTGTGTGTGTGTGTCAGGTTCATTTTAAGAAGCTGGATAATAATAAGAAATTGCATTTGGTTTATGTAACAAACTCAACGGGATATATTTCTTACACGGGGCTTTTTCTCTCCTGTACACTTCCTCCTGACCTGACTGAAAACAGGCTGGGTAATGAACTGTGTAATCTCTTAAAAAGTTCCCACATCATGTGGAAGAAGTTAAAAATGCTCAGCTGTCCCACAGGGCATGCTTTGAGCCCTTAGGAGTGGCAGCTATGGAGCGCAGCAGACCCCACACATGCTGGGCTGTATGTACGCTGTGGTCCCAGCCCTGGCATCCGAGTAGCTCATCCCTTCCTCATGGATCAAAGTGAGTTTGGGATGACAGTGTGAAAACATGAGCTCTGGCACATGCTAACAACCACAGTGCATTCCCTTGCCCAGCCATGCCTCTCCTGAGGCTGGTGGAGCTCGTTCCGGTGCATCGTCACTGCTGCTATGCCATGTGCTACCTACACAAACCTAGTTCGTGCTCCAAATCTTCGTTTTCCAAAGCGAACATGCAGCTTTGTGCAGTCGACAGAATGTATTCATTCATTAACCTGTTGTGTCTGCTGTAAGTGATATAACTGAAGCTGAGTTTATTAGGCCTGCTTAAGCAGGTCTTTCTCCTTTTGAAAGGATTGAGGCTTCAGTGAGTGATGAGGCTGGGCATAAAATGATGGTGAGCTGTGTCTGAAAATTTGGATTCTTAGCAGAGGGGTTTTTTTAAAAAATTCAAAACATGTTAAAAAGCCATCCACTTCAGCGTATTCAGAAGTCAAGAAGAGTGGGTTATCTTCCATGATCTATAAAACGACATTCACAACTGACCAGCCACCAAAACACTAACTTTAACGTCTCTTAGGAATGGTAATGGTCACTCTCTGTAACCCAGCAGGAGAACTGAGTGGCAGAAGGTAATACTGAGTAAGGTGGAAAGGACCGTGAAATGCAAAATCTCTCAAATCAACTGACTGACAGTCTGGTATCTAAGCAGCCCTACCTTTTATTCAACAGCTGAAGAAGAAATTGTTAGCAGAGGTGGGCTAACAACAGGATGAGGGGGGTGGAGGGAGGAGAGCTGAGAAGGGGGAGTTACAGGTGTGTCACTGGGGAAAAGGCAAAAGGCATCTCCACCAGTGTGTGTGTGGCAGCAAATTGCTGTTGGAAACTTGCATTTAGGTTACAAAACTTAGTTTGTAGACATTTTATTTTTTGGGGTCACAATTTCGCTAATCCTTATACTCATGGATGTGGGAGGCACACCATCTCCCAGGCTTTCACCTAAGTCAGATCTACCCACAGACCTGTTGCATCAAATATACGCTACTCCTTGCTTTGTTGCGTTAATGGTATGTTGCCAACAGTTTCCTTTGCTGAAAGTATGCTTCTCCAGCATTTTACTTTTTGGTGTGGGGGCTGGTGGGATGCTTGCAGCAAAAATCTGTGAGGTTGAAAGAAGTTCAAATGTTCACTTATGCCTCGATAAATGTTAACTGAGATGCTGTCACTTCAGATTTACTGTTCCTCACATTGCAGCAAGTGGAAGTGTTTCAGGCCACTGTTCTGCAGCAAGGAGATCTGCCTGCAGGAGCTATGCAAGATAGCGTAAGGAGTGTTTAAAGCCTGAGGTACGTTAATTTAAAGTATGCTAACAATGGCTACATCTTTTCTTTGTTTTTCAGAATTGGTCTGGGAGTCTTATCGTAGCCTCTTTAACTGGTGCTTTTGGGTCGTCTTTTCTTTATGGTTACAATCTCTCGGTGGTGAACGCTCCTGCAGCGGTAAGTGACTGACAAAACTTGAATTTAATATCAGTAGAGGGCAGCCTTGTCCAGCTATTGTGCGCTCCTCAGCATCCTACTTTTATAATCCTCCTGATGTAGGAGAAGAGGTTGAATCTTATAAAATAACTTTCCTTTGCCTGAAAGTTTCTTTCTGCTGTCCACGAGGTTTTCACCTAAATTCAGTAGCTGTCAGGAAACTAGACATCGCTGTTGAGGTGAGCGGGTGCATGTGGTTTGCTTCTCATTCGCCCCAAGCCCAGACTAATACTAAATCTTCTTGCACACTTTTGTGTGCTAAGGTATTTTTAATAGTCTGTCTTTCTGACTAGTATTTGGTAGCTCTACGCACGTGTTCAGCAACTTCTGTTCACGTCGTTCAGTTCTGGACAACATTTCATTCCCACAGTACCAATATTATAAATATTGCCTCTGGCTTCCTCTTAAGTAATGGGCCTCTTTCACGTTTCATGGTGGTGCTTTGTTTGGTCCTGAATTCAAAACGACTGTGTTGACCATCTGTTCGCTGCAACGTATGGAATAGATTTGATGAATAGAGTACTGTGAAATCAGTGTACAATATTGGAAGGAATTTCATTAAAATATGAGTTATCACAAATGGAAATCTGAACATTTTGTTTTTACACTGGTTGTCTAGAGATCCTCTTATCTGAGTCAAGCACAGCAGTAAGCAATTCAGTGGAGTTGCAAGCGACACTGTTTCAAAAAAGTAGCTGGTAACTTCTGGGAACTAACTGTTGAAATTTCATTTCAGAATAGTTCCTTTCCAAAGCTAACCTCCTTCTTTTATGGAAATCTCTTACTAAAATGTGTGGCTAGGTTTCCATCTATACAGGTTGGTCACATTAAAGGTGGATGAAATATTTATGCAAATAATGAAACATTTTTTTTTTTTTTAATTTATGTTTCATATGTGTATTTTATTTGGTAAACTGATGACCCAAAGGACAAGTAAGAGACTCACCCTGTAGGAAGTTTTAACTGCCCCCTTCGTAACTTCTGGGAATTTTCTTGAAGTTCCAGCTACTTTTTGTACCAATAACACAGGGTTGGACAAATTGGATATTTATTCTAGCATGACATGTCTAGGCATCACTTCACCTTGCAGTCATCAGAAGATAAACACGGCTTAGAAGAAATCAGCAGGAAGCTGAAATTCTGTGAGCAATGGTATTGATTGTCCTGATGGTAGGCACCCTTCCTGCACTGCCTCGGTACTGTCAACAGAGCAGTGAGAACAATCCGATTTCTAAACTTTTAAGTGCCATTTTAAAAATGGGCTGTCCTGGTAATCAGAGCTCTCCGGTCACTTTCTGCAGGAGTAAAGGAAAGAAAGGATGATAGGACATGCCGTTTGGCAACACTCAGACACTTAGGATTGAACCATGTGATAGATTATAGTGGTGACCAGAGTGCAGGTGGGGAGGTTGAAGTTGCAACCGTACCATGACGAATGCTAAATTCCAGGTGTCATGGTTAGTAATGCTTCCAGGATTGTCCATTTTTGCTTGGGATCTTTACTGTTGCTTTTGGACTGAAACTGGGCACCATGCTGATGATGGTTTTGGTCATACTGTTGACAGGTATGCATGAAGTCTCCCTTTTTCCAGCATGATGTTTTCAGTGTTTGATGGAGAACTTTGTGTCTTTATTATTCACATTAAGCCATACGTTAGCTAGGGCTAAGGAGTAGACCTACTGACAAAGGAATACATAGCTGTGTGGTTCAAGAACAAAATACCAGTGTGGCCTCTGGTCCTCTCTCTAGCCCCAGGATTAATCTGTGTCATTTATTTGCCTAGGACAGGCCACCTTCCTGTCCCTGTGCCCGGAGCCGCAGTGACCAGGTTGAAGGGAAGAGTCTGGGCTCTGTTCGTAGCCGTGGTGGGGAGGAGCAAGCTGTACCAAAGCTGTGCTTCATGTAGCACAAGAAAAGGAACCTTTACCCCATCTATTTTCCCCCATATGTCACCAAATTAGCCCGCTGCAAGGTGACCCTTTGGGAATACTGATGTGAGGTGACTGAGGAAAACCAAAAGGGGAGCAGCTTTTAGCTGTAGATAAAAAACAGTCTTATAAGAGGTTATATTGGGAGTGTAGTAATTCCTAAAAGCTGAAAGCTGAGTTTCATTTATTAACTTGGTAGGACAAATAACTTCTTCTGGTGACGTGCAGCTTACAGCCTGCGTTATATGAGCATCTGTAGGATGTTGGATATATTCTGCCCCTATTTACTTCAGTACAATTCCTTTTGACGCCTAAAGTCCTCCAACCTTAGAGAAGGACTGTATGATGCTGTGAGAGGTATTGAAAAAATGATTGATAATGACTGTTGACTAAAACATAGGAAGTTTTCAGGATCCTGGTACTGAACACATCAGCACGATGACTGAGCTGGGTGAGGGGAGAGTAATTTAAGACAGAAGCATTGAAGATCTGTTTGTTAACTCTCGCGTGCATTTCCTTTCGGCACTGAAAGTTGTGCCAGCTCGTCAAACCACAGGAGAATACCCCTGCATTTCTCACTGGTGAACTTTACTGCAGGTCATCCCATAAGGTAGAGTGGGAAAGAGCAGTGGCCCATCGCAGGTGTGCTTCCCCCTGCACACAGCGCTTGACCACACGAGAAACCCAGAATTAGAAGTCTCCATGGGCTTGTTCAAAGAGTTACCAGAATTTATTAAAAACGTATGGGAGCATTTGGCAGTAGGAAGACAAATGCTTTAAATGAATACAAGTTGAAGCTGTCTTTTTCTGAGCTGAATTTCTACAATTCATTCAATGGACCAATTGTGGGCAAGTTCTGTAGAACAATGATGTACTTTGTTGGCTGTGCTGGAAGCAAAGCCTCTGCTACTTACTGCCGCACAGCCCTTGCCCCCTTCTTGCAGGTGGCTACAGCTCTGCTATTAGAGCTGATACAGGGAAACTGAGACTATTGCAAAAATGCATAGCCTGCTGTGTCAGCCAGTTCAATAGTTGCCACTGTGTGTGAGTGACCCTCGTCACTATGGGTAAGGTAATTTTTCTTTTCTAAAGACCAGCTCATCTCTTCCCTTGATGTAAGTTATTTACAGTTAAAGAGACAAGGAAGATATTTCCCTTATTTAAAATATATGCCTTATATTTATATATATAAAAATATATATATCCCTTATATTCCCCTTATGTTTCCCATCCTAGCACTACTGCCTTAATGAACTGAGGCAGCAGAATACGAGATACTCACATCAGTCAGCTACCATTCCTTGTAGGCTTTGGTTAGGGGCTAAAATTTTTGTATACAGGTTTATGCCGTTAACGTTGTTCACACAACTGATGAGCCTTTCCACAGGATTCAATGGATTCAAATCCATTGGATTCGTTGGATCAGATTTGTTTTGTTTCACGTGCAACTCCTCAAAACCTGTATGTTATTAGCTTCCCATTTATTGGCAGTGAGAATCCAGACACAGGTGATGTACATGTCAGCACATTTATCTGTTACTATTGAGTGTTGTAGTTTGTACTTTCTTTTCTTGAATATTTGCAATTATTTGATGTCTCCTTGCAAATAACAAAGCTATGCTGAGAAAATTAGTCATAACACAAGGGGAGAATAATTTGCATACTATTTTTAGCCATTATCATTAGCAAGAAATGCTAATGATGTTCTAAAAATGTTTTTGCTTAGTATTCATTACTATCAGAAATGAACTTCAAATAAACAAGAAGATATCTGAATATAAATATCATCTGAGTATTGGTGTTAAAGAGATAAGGTGTATTACTTGATTTAATGGCAGATTCATTTGGAAGTTTACTGTGAGATTCTTCTAAATGCACCAAGCACCAAATTGACTTTTTGTTCTTTTTTGTGTTTTTTTTTTCTGTCTGTTTGTATAGAAACGTATAAGATAGCATGGGAGAAATATCCCTGCCCTCCTTTTAATTCAGGGCACAAGAGGCCTACTAGAAACTTGACAGAAGGAAGACAGTAAGTGGTACATTCTACCTCCACCTTTCTTAGGTACTTTGCAGGTGGAGAAGTGGTGTTTCAAACTAAAGTCCTCAAATTGAATAGTCCATGTGTCCAAGGCTGGAATACCTAAAGTTAGAAATTCCTAGTTTGAACAGGGAAAACGTGGTGTTAGGCTTATCCTGCTGAGTGCTGCCCCAGGATAATTTACTACCTATGACATGCTGGAGGAAACCTGAGAAGAAACTGGGGAAAAGTGCTAAGATTAAACTTTGTGATACTGTAGAGCTTGTTGGGGAGCCGTGACACAGAATGGGTGAGAGTGTTAACACAAGTGTGCTGTGCCCTTCTGCAGTAGTGACTGCCTGGTACTGTATCGCCAGAGCATCAGACACTACGGTGGCATCGAAGCTTTGCTTGATTTCGAAATGGGAACAGCATAAAAATGAGGAAGCTTGACTAAAAAGAAAGTAAATAGGCAATGTCTCTGCAGGTGATACAGAGACTATGTAAAAATGTCATACTGGAGCGATGACATCTTTACCTTTTAGAAAGATGGAGAAACTTTGGTGTAATTAAACATCAGGGAAGCGAAGTTGTTAAAGGCATCCTTCAAAAACCTGCAGTTGTGCTCATGTGAGGAAAGCAGAAAGAGAATATAAACTCTGGCACAATGAAGGCTAAAAAAGTGAGCTGGTCCTGGAGTTTGGGTGGTTTCAACAGGCACAAAAAGCATCCAGACAGAAGGCTTGGGGATATAAGGGCAATAGATGAAGCTGAAAAAGTGTGTTCAGAAAATACAAGGACAGAATAAGAAACCTGAATGAATGTTTTGGATTTGAAAAGTCTGGGGAGGTCCCACACTGGAACCTTCTTTATATGGGATTTATTGGAGAAGCTAAAATGTCAGTAGAGATATGGAATAAAATTAGTGATAATTTTGTGTAAGGTTGCCAAAATACTTTAACATGTGTTGAAGATTGAAAAAAAAAAAAGTCAAAATACAGGCTTTGTATCACAGTTCAGCTTCTTTTTAAATAGCCTCAGTAACAGAGAGATTGAGAAGGTTAATGTGACTTTAAGAAAACAGTAGTTTTTAGGGGGAAAACTTGGAACATACATGCTATTTATAACATACATGTTATTTGTACCTGACAAACCAGCAGAAACTGTAGTAGAAAAGTGAAAATTTGGGGAAGAGCTGGCATGGCTTTTGCAAAGGAGAACTGTGACTCAAGCATCTGTTGAAGTTCTCCATCGAAGTTCTCCAGAGATTCAGGAGGCACTTGGACTTTCAAAAAATATGCTGGAAGGGCCCTTATGGAAGGCTCTTAAATTAAGCTGCCATGGAAGAAAAGTGTGGGTCTCAGGATAGCTGGAGAATTAGAAAATAGGTCTCAGGTTTTCATTTCTTAAGAGAAACCTTGTCTGGTAGATAGATTAGTATCAGGATCTTAGGTGTCTGATTTCCTGTTTGATGCATCTTTCATTACTGAAAAGAAATTGCTTACCTTGTTTAGCAGCCTGAACTTCATTCAAAAAGCAGCTTCTGTAAATTTGAAGGGGAGAAGCTATAACATACTTATAAAAGTGGTTTGGGATTCTTAATTTTAACCATGCCAGACAACTAGCTCTTTCTGACTGATACTGTGGGCTTTTTTTTCCCTTCCATCAGTATCAAACCAACAGCTGTCAGCTCTTTTCTCCCTTCTCTAACAGTTATTTGTCCGGTTAAATAATTTCATCTACAAGCTCTCAGGCAGTATTGGTGAATGCTGAGAGTGGCAGTGTGATGCACTGCATTTCACGCTCATAAACTTTCTGTTCATGCTTTTCCTTCAGGTCTTTCCCTCTCTTGTAGAGGTATCCCAGGACAATGCTGGCTCCGATGGCATTGTAAATTCTTTGGGAGAAAAATGTTATCTTTCATTGCTTGGCTTAGTAGGTCCTTGATTTTGTATGGCTGCCAGATGTGGTAGTGTCATAAATACAATGCAAAAGTGGACACAGCCTCCCTTCTTCCCTCAATCCATGAATGCTAATTGTTTTCAATTCACTCTGTCTTTTTTTTTCCTAGTGTTATGCTAAAAGAATTTGTAGAATCACTCATTTTTACAATACTGGCCCTTTGGAAAAAACAGACTAGTGAAAGGCACTTAATTTTGAGCAAATCTGAGATCTGCATTCTAGGACTGAAATACAAAATAGAGATTATCAATGTTGTTTCATAGTGAGTGCAGTGTAGAGTTTTGCCAAAAAGATTCCTACTTCTATAACTTTTAAAGCATCTTTAAAAATTTTCCAGGGAATTTCTTAAGTAACATGTGAACTCCCACACACTGCCCCAAACCTATCAACAGACGGCTTTTGGTGGTGTGTCCTGTAAGACAAGCCAAACTCTTCTTCTGATGTCAGTCATGTTGCCATCTGGCAGGAATTGGTTGCAACTCCCTTCCGTTTCATTACCTTTGTGTTTCTGCCAATTCAGCAACTTCTTCAAGACATTTTGGCCTCTACCTGCTACTGGGGTCTCCTCTCCTTCCTTCCTCTCCTTCCTTCCTTCCTCTCCTTCCAACTTATTGGCACTATAGATCCATTAAAAAGTGATAAAGCTATTTACTCTTAACATAAGACTCTGATTAATGACCACTGACTACTGGTAGTTAGAAGTTAAGAATTTCTGCATGGTTTTTTTTTTTAAATCATGGCAAATGCTAGGCAGTGCAGTATTCCTTGGCTTGTCCAAAAACCTGTTATGCTAGGATGTGATATGTCACCTGCCTGAGGTTAAGAGTATGTATGTGTGCAGTGAGTGGAACTCAGCTGACGTGCAGTACCTTGCCGAGTGCGGGTGGCATGATTTTGCGGAGTCTCCCTCTTTAGAGATACTCAAAAATCTCCAGGCATGGTCCTGGTCAAGCGGCTGTAGGTGGCCCTGCTTGAGCTGGGGGGTTGGAGAAGATGGCCTCCAGAGGTCCCTCCCACCTAAACCACTCTGTGATTCTGTGTCTGAGCCCTTAGCCCCAGTTCAGGCTGAAATGTTTATATATGTGTACACAGTAAGGCTAAAACAAACTGTTGTTAATGTTGTACTGACAACCTAAATGTTAATATCCTTGCTTTATAGGAGTTTCTCTTTTATAAGCCTCTTCTGCATTCATGTCTACCTGTGGTTTTTTCCCCACCTTGTTTATGACTTGCATATAGTTGAACGTATGTATGCTTTGACTGGTTCAGTTAGTCTGTATTGCAGTTGCACGTAGGCGTGAGGCCCCATTTTCTGGAGGGGGGAGACAGAAGACCAAGGGTGATTCCTGCAAGCAAGCTGCTCCGTTTTTTTATTCTGTTTCTCTCAGTTGTGTTTTTAAAGTGTGATTTTTACATGTATTGTTATTATTATGGTTTTTTTTCAGTATATCAAGAAGTTTTACAATGAAACTTGGGAAAGAAGATACGGCTTTTCAGTGGATGAAAGCACACTGACTCTCCTCTGGTCTATAACTGTTTCCATTTTTGCCATTGGTGGCCTTGTGGGTGCTATTATTGTTACCCCAATTGTGAAGTTCTTCGGACGGTAAGTGTATTGGAAAACTTGTAGTTTCTAAAGCTGTTTATCACTTAGTCTCTCTAGAAGGCTTTACTTTTTTTTTTTTTTAAAAACCCTCTTCACCAGAATGCAAATTTAAACATCTTCAAATTATGAAAGCTCATTTCTAAAAGTTTCAAATCTCCAAGAGTAAAATTAGTACCTTTCTCTCTGGGCTTACTGTACATCATGTGAGTCACAGAAGCCATTTGCTCTGAATGTGCAGTGGGTTTAGATGTCAAGGAGGTTGAATTATCAAGAGTGCAAAAGGAAAATACCATAAAATAGGAAAGATATCACAAAGGATTGGCAGATTCTTGTGTCACAAGTCTGCTGAGTATCTTACTGTAGACATATAAAGCTATCAACATGTCTCATTTGCTTTTCAACATTTGTTGTCATAGGGTAATAGAAATTAATAAAAATTTGCTCTTTTTCTTTTCGTCTTCCCTGTCTCAACTTAAAATACAGTTTGAAAAACTAAACTAGGGTGAAGTTCCTGTTTGGTCTTCCCCAAGCTTAGGGATGCCTTCCTTGCTCTATGCAACGCAGTATTTGACCAAGTCTTGACCACAGAGAATATGAGTATTTTAGGAATGTTTGTGCTGGTGTGTGTTTGCATTTTTACTGCAGGTACTAACTAGATATTTCTGTCCAATTTTTGTTTCATACAGTCTTCCAAAGAGAATTTTAAAAGTAATTTGTAATTTACCTCTATTTAGAAGGGCATGGGAAAAAAACCAAAACAAAACATTATAACATTAGTCTTAACTGCTCGTTTGGCTTTTCCTTAACAGTAAATTCTGTATCATTTGATGATTTTTGCTCAGTTAGAAGGTCATCATGGAGGCTTAAATATAAGCATGCACCTCCCCTGTTCTTACTTTTGTGTTCTATCTTTTCACTATTTCCTTCACTTTAGATTGTACTCTCCTAGGCCTGTTTGTCATTCTCCTAACTCTTCCACGTTGGATTTTTCACCTCAAAGAGTATGGTTTCAGGTTCTTCCACTTCATGCTTACAGCAAGTCAGTATTCTCTGCTCTGTAAATCTATTATCCATTCTTCATTAATTTATTCTGTCCCTTCACTTCACCTTTTGATTTTCAATTCTTAAATATTTTTCATAGTCACATATTTTTTTTTAGGTTTGCAATTTCTTCTGCCAAATCATCAATTTGTCTTTTACACGCTTCTTAAATATATATGAAACTATTCCTGACTCAGATTGATTAATTCCCAGAACTGTCGCTGAGTCTTCTTTACTTTATTAAAAAGTGAAGTAAAAAATGGGTTCATAGAAGGCTTGAATTTTTGGTGAAGGGTAGAACAGCTTTGTGTGCAGGTTTGTTAAAGTGGGGGCCAATTTCAGTCATATGAATACCGCTTGGATGGGAGCCGATCATATTTCCAGGGCAGAGCTTTAAATCTTGCAGACTCTGCCCCTGTTTATTATGTTTCTCCCTGTTAAACTGTGAAAACAGCTCTCTTACAGATACAGCGTACAAGTACTTGATTAGAGATGGAAGGGTTTGCGTCTCTCGGGGACACTGGATAAAGGCTGCTCGTCAAAGTGTGGTTCTTGAGTTTGGTGTTCACACTGCAGTGTGTTCGTCTGGTCTAGGAAACCAGACTGACATACCGGTACAGTAATTGAAGAGCACATTATGAAATATTGACAGAATAATAAAATACTTTGCTGTTAAACTCTTCAAGTGTAGGTTGGAGGGTTGTGTGTACGATGAAGCGGAGCTCCATTTACACTGACACAAAATAATGAAGTAAGGGGGATCAAAAGCATTAGTCAGAAATAATGGATGACTTTATAAAGAGCACTCTTGAATCAGATTGCTGTAAGGTTAATAACACAATTTTCAAATTACCAGATTCCTAGGCCCTACTGACTTCAAGAGAGATATAGAGTAATTTTTTTCAAAGAAAGAGAGCCTTCATCCACGTAAGCATAAGTCCCATGTTCAAATGTGGCTTTGGCACTTCATAATTTATATTCTCTTCTACTGAAGAGCAGCTGCTGTTGCATATCCCGAACTCCCAGAGTGATATGCTCAGTGGATTGCTTAGGCCACTGCTAGGCATTTGCAGAAGGGGAACAAGAATTTCCCTCTAGCACAGTGAACCCTTTTGAGTATGAAGCGTTTAAGGGAATTCATTGGGATTATCTTAGTAATGCTACCGCTTTGTTATTCTGAAGTCATCTACCGTAGTTGAAATGGTGACCCAATATTCAGTCTGTTACTGGCTTTTATTGAAACATCTAGTTTAAAGAACACACAGCCTGTTATTTAAACACCTAGTTTCCTTACTATACTTTTTCTATAAGGTATCATATTTGCTCCCGAGTGGAGCTTCTAGAGTCTTTCTTATTACTGAATTTTGAGACAACAATACATTTTTGATGAAACTTTAATTCTATCATTTTCCTAGTTGTGAGTTTTGGACAAAGAGGTTATTAATTCAAATCCCTAATTAAAGTTATTGCAGCCATGGAGGGCACATAGTCACTAGGATTCTGTTCTGGCCTCTGGAACTATTCAGTATCATGAGAGCAAATGACAACCTTGAAATCAAAAGAGATTAATCATATGTGATTTTGCAAAAAGCCAAGGACAATTCTGAGGAAGAGATTCTCGAGTGTTTTCAACATCTGAAATACCTAAAAAGTTAAAGGCAGAAAAAAATCCTTAAAGCTTAGCTCTATTTGTTTCAGATGGGTGAACTGTCTGTCTCAGCTGGAATGCTTATAGAAACTGATTTCTACTGAGCAAATGGCTTTTCTCTTAGGACTACTTCAGATTGAGTACAGGATTGGAAGTTACATTCCTACAGCAGTATGGATAGTCAGTCTTAGAACCACTTTTGGCACTAAGTTGCACTGTTTGGCTTAGGATATAGCTGCTTGTGACAAATGCTCTGTGCTCAATCAGAAGTTTTTGAAAGCATTGTCCTTTTGGAATGCATAAATGCTTTATTTCTTTTGGCTGGAGAAAATTCTGAATTATTTGAATGGAAGGAACAAAAATCTTCATATCTAAATGAATGCTAGTCTAGTATTTTTAGTGCAATAGCTGCAGCAGAACCATGTAGGGCTCTGGACTAGAACTTGAGACCAGGTTCCCTTTCCCGGATCTGGCACTGTTTTGCATATTAGCTTTACGTTGAATCCACTTCACTATCTATTCCTCTGTTTACCCAGTTACAGAGGATACAGATATCGATGTGCTCTATAACCTTCAGCAAGACTGAAAAATGAAATGTGCTCTCTGAGAACTAGATATGATATTTATACTTCAGTAGGTTTCGTGTACCATTTGGACAATAGCTTGATCAGTTTGTGATTTGGGATGTGAGAGAAATGATTAGGCTGACCAACACATCAGTGTGCGTGTTTTCTTATGGTGGCTTAGTGTTGAAGTTTGCACGCTTACACTTTGTAAGTGTGGTGAGCACAGTTATCTGACAAGATTGGTTGGACTTTGCCAAGGGAAAGTGTCTGCTGCAGTGCTTTATGAAGTGTGTTATCTTTACATCACTTGTATTAGAGCTATACAAGCAGTGGTTTGTTGTGGTTTTTTGATTTGTTTCTTTTTCCTGTGCCTTGTTGCTAATGTAATACAGTTTTGGCCTATGTGACCAGGAAAGCATAAGGTGGTTTGTTTTTTTTTCATGATTGTAACAATTTTGAATATAATATGACCTGACTGGAAGTAAACTCAGACAGCATGTAGAGTTTGGAGGGTTTTGCTGTATTTTTTTCTTAGGCGCTATGATGAGAAGTTGTTCCCACTGTTTGTTTGTGGTGGCTTGGCCCCAGCTGGCAGCCCAGCACCCACCCAGCTGCTCATCACTCCCCACCCCTCAAGTGGGATGGGGGGACTGGGGAGAAAGAGGAGGAACAGGAGCAAGAAGACTCATGGGTCAAACTAAAGAAAGGGAAAACACTTACCAATTACTATCTTGGGCAAAACAGGTTCAACTTGGGGAATTTAACTTAATTTATTGCCAGTTAGCATAAATATTTAATTACTGATCAAGTATTGGGAAACAAGACAAACATTAGGACACCTTTCCTCCCACTTTCCCAGGCTGAACATCACTCCAGGCTCCTCTCCTCCCCCTTGGTACCACAGCAGGTCACACTCAGTTCCTTCAGTGAGAGAACGGGCAGTGCAGGGGGTCGGGATCAGTGCACAGCAACTTCTCTCCGCCACTCCTTGCTTCTCACTCCTGTCCTATGCTCCAGCGTGGGTCCACAGTACCTCTGGGAATGTACCTGCTCAGTCCTGGAGCATCTTCTTCTCCACTGACCTTGTTACTCCCTCATTCCATCTCCTCACAGAAGCCACCCCTGCAGCCCTTTCACTTCCAAAACCTTGTCACAGACACTCAGCACAGTGTTTTCATTACCAAAAATTTACATGCTTTATATAGTAACACTCTAAACAGCACATCGGTTTCTTGTTTTCTTTTTTTTCAGTCTGGCAAAGACAAAATCCCTTGGTTTTATCTTGGTTATTTAGACTGCTTTTCTGTTCTTTGTTGCATAGAATAAGGGGTCACTGGCCAACTTCTAAAAAGATAAATATTTTGAGGGTTTTATTTAAATTGAAGAAAGTAATAACTTCAGATGAATGTATAGCACTGGTTTGACCTGAACGAACTTTTTTTTTCCCATTTTTGGCATTATTTATATCACTTTAGCCCTCTTAAATTATATCTAGTTGAAAAATCTGTTTCAAATGGTAAAATCATCATGCTTGAGAGCTATGTTGTGTAAACATATACTTTAAATGAGCTGTATCTCATTGGTTGATCTTCAAACAGTGTTATTCATTCAAACAATGTTCAAAAATCAGCAGGAAAAGTAATTAAAAATACAAGTATTAGGAAATATTTGCTATTAAAAATGTATTGAACTGTTGTAATGAGTTGGATGACTGGTTCAATGGGTGGGAGATTTCCAGTTGGTACCTATGTGTTGATCTCGAGAAGCATAAGAATGGCTGAGTCAGTTTGTTACCTGTTTTGGAAAAGACTAGGCAGTCTTTCTGGTCGTTTCTCTTCTTCTGCGTGTAAATTACAATATATAGAGATTGAAAATCCATTGAGAATACTTATAAATTTAATACCACTTCAGTTTTTAAATAAAATCAGTATATTCTCAGCCTGTGCCATTTACTGTCAAATTTAATAGAATCCTCATAATTTATATCATCAGGGATGTTTATCTCCAGGTAAATTTGTTTTAAAATCAGTTGTTTCCTTCCAATGTTGTTGGGAGTGGGATTGGAGGCTTCAGTATTGAGTTGTACCTCTAGAGCCAAAACAAGACCGTGCTTAATTATGTGACTGGTAAAGACAAAGCTCCGTCGCTTTACCACATATAACTAAGTGAGGTGACTCATGGATAGAAAACATAGGGTACGTTCATTCTCTTGCCACATAATTGTGAAAATTGTGGTGTTTTGTCTTGTGTTAGATCATAAGCAATGCAAAGCACTATCTCATTGTGATGTGCTGTAGAGAGGCCACCACATCTCTAGCAGATATCCCAGCCCTGGCTGTGACTCTGCCTGGGAATCACAAGAAACTTTTCAGTTGCTCGCAAGGCTGAACCTGATGATAATGGCTCCTCCAGCCATTCACCTGCAGGCTGTAATTTAGCAAAAAGCCACTTAAATCCATTTTTGTGGAGAGATGTGTATAAGGTAGCAGTGATTCTCTGAGTTCTGGATGGATTTTCTACTTTGTCTTTCGATAGAGAATCATTGCAGCAGAGCTATTTACCTTATATCTTTAACCACTCTTCTTCCACGTGTTCAGAAAATGAGACCTTGGATGTCAGTGTTTGAATCTGACTGTCAAAGGCTCATGAAATCTTACATACCGTTTCTTTTGTAAAGTATTTCCTTCTGCAGAAGTTATGAGACTTACGAGTCACTGTTGAATTAATGAGTCCCTCAAACTTGAGCAGAAAGTTCTGTAAGATGAAAACTGTAAGAAATACAGCTGTTGGTATAGTGTGAGTGAGAACTTGAGATGTTTTGAAATTTTAAAAATATATTTTCATTATTTTGTTTGTATTTTTTTCAACAAAGTAATAATTTTCCATAAAGAACATTACTTTTCTTTGAAAGAAATATTTTTTTCACATTCTATTTGACTGCTGTAGAATGAAATAATTTAAAAATTGGGGGGGGGGGGGGGGAGATGTAAATCAGTATTTTGGTTCATTTCAACAATTTTTGGAAAGAGGTTGATTTTTATCACTCCTGTGAGCCCAAGTGTTTTTTCTAACTCCACAAATAGTAAGAAATTTTCCTCAATGTGTATTTTTAATATCATGGGTTTAAGGATGAATTATGACATAAATATGTCAGTGTTGGGAAGTTCTCAAAATGGCAAAAACTATACTTAGCATAAAAATGCCTATAGTTATATCAGCTTATTGCTTTTTCTATATTCTCTGGTTCCTACGTACATATATTTACCCAGAGTACCCTTGTTTATATCCATATATAAAGTCTCGGGCATGACATTTGGGTTCTTAGGATGTGTAGGATGGCTAATTGCCGTGCCTTTGAAGTACCACTCTTTAGTTAACTATGATACATTTTGTTTTAAGCTGTGGCATAGGTTTAGAACTGTATCCCTTTGGGTATAGTGTTGTGTTTTGGAACTCTGTGTGACATATAAAAGGCAGTGTTTGTTAGGTGCTTTTTGTTTTTATTTGTGGATGTTTAAGAATAGCCTAGTGTGCTTTGAATATGACTAGATGTAACTGTCATGGTGCTGGTATTTATGTAAAATATCTTTTCCTTTTAGGAAATGTACGTTGCTGCTCAATAATGTGTTTGCAGTGACAGCTGCATTGTTGATGTCCCTCTCCTTGTTGGTGGGGTCGTTTGAAATGCTCATACTGGGCCGTGTTATAATGGGTGTTGATGCAGGTAAGCTTTTATCATGCTGTACGTAACTGAAATGTGTGCGCCATGCATAATCTTTCTCCTCTCCTTCAGTTAGATCTTTCTTTACATTAAAGAGGTATTTCAGGGACTAGCCGCGCAGATTTCACTGGGGCAAACCAGCAGAAAAAGGGTTGGAGAATCTGACGTTTAGAGAAGATGCTGGTATGGATACTAGCCTCTGCTGTCCACCCGGATTGTTCCTCCCCCTTCCTTCCCTCTAGCCCCTGTAGAGCACATCTGTCTTCATGCAATGAAAATCTTTTGTCTAGGAGAGTTTAGTCTTATTTATTTATTCAAGCTGCTTGCTACTTGGTGTTTAGAAGTTGTTGGATCCCATGCTAATGCCAGTAGGATTAGGTGGAAGGATTGGTACATCATCATTTGCTCCTAGCAACGTGATCTTCCCGGTTTAAAAGTAGATCATGGAGGCACTGCTGCACCAGAACAGACTTGCAGCTAGCGCTGAGCTTCTCAGCGACTTCACAGATCGCTAGATGGTGAGAAATATTTACCTCACGTGGAGGCAGACTTGATGAATTAAGATGGTTTTATCCTCTCAGTGTAATTACATGACCCTAAAGAATGGGAAGTGCTTTGACTTTTGCACCATTAAGCCGCCTTCCTGGCCAGCTTTGGTTATATTATTTCTAAGCACAAACTATTGTTCTTTGAAGGTAGATGTGCCTGTCATTTGCAGTATGAAGTTTATGGGAAATTTGGTGCTGACCGCTAATTTTTTTCTCAGATTACCACCAAATGACCAAACTTCTGGAGCTGTGTAAATATTGTCAGTGTACTAACCAGGGTCATGCATTTGTTTTCTCCTGGCTTTGAGCAGCATTCTCGCCTTTATTTTATGCCTGCTGTTAAGAGTTCATTGCAGCTGTAAGCCTGTTTTGGGAGGAACATCTGCTAATACCATTTACAGTAAAAATATTTCATCTGGCAGTGCCTGCTCTCTCTGCCTGATGCATTGGGGTTGTTTTTTTTTTGCCTTACTTGCACCAGTGCTAATGTGATTTTTTTTTTTTTTTTTTTTGCTTTGGGGTGAGCAAATTTAAAACATAAAATGCCTTCTCCTGGTGATTCTCATCTCTGAGCAACCTTTGGTGCTTCTCATCAAAATGCAGCCTACGCACATCACTGTAGATCTGTAACAGATAATCAATCCCATGGTTATTAAATGGTGCAAGAGTAATTAGACATGCAGAGGAGATAATTCATATTGTCCGTGGATAGATATAATTCTGTTCTTTGCATGTCTTTATGCCACTCTTGTGAGCAGATTAGCACTCAGACTCCTTTCAGTAGATGTTTGTTTCGTACCTGGCATAATGAAAAGGCTATTAGACTTAATATATGTTTTTTTTCCTTCCTTCGTAGGCATTTCTCTGAGTGCCCTTCCCATGTATTTGAGTGAAATATCTCCTAAGGAAATCCGTGGTTCATTGGGTCAAGTCACAGCGATTTTCATCTGTATTGGTGTTTTCACTGGTCAAGTTTTGGGGCTGCCAGAAATATTTGGACAAGTAAGTATTTAACAGACGTTTTCTGTGAAAGAACACAAGCATGCTTGAAGTGCTATATTTTCATATTTTGACTGAGTTACTTGCAAAAGTGGAAAACAGAAACATTGTTTTTTTGTTTCGAAGCACTTTGAAAAGTAGTTTCTTCCATGTCTTTTAAAAGCGTGTACCTGTGACTGAGTTTGGTAGATGTGGCAAGCAGTTTTAACAGCTTGAGCGGCTCGTGTGTGTGCGTATGCACATTCCCCCCCTCCCCTGCCCTGCCCCGCCCCGCTTTCTTGTACATTGATCTTTGCTGGTTTCCAGTTTCTTTGAGTACCATGGAAGTGCCTAAGAGTTTTTGCGTTTTTCATTTGTAATTTTTCAATGTGAGGTAGAACTGGAAAAGGTTTGGTTAGAGTTCATATGAGAACCTGAACAGGAAGACTCTTGCTCAGTGATTATAGTGTTCCTTGTAATGCGTTCCTACTTTTAGACAAGGAGGTGGAAGAGCGGCGTTAATATATACCTTTATGGAAAGAAATTATCTATTCTGATACAAGAGGTTATCTTGCTGTCGTAGGCTGAGATTAACTTGGTGGCCACTGGATGTCGTCGTTACTCTGAATAAACGAAGTCGAGGTTTATTCAGGCTGGCACTAGGAAATACTTTTCATCCGGAGATGAATCTTCAAGGCAGTGTGGAGGAAACGTCTGCAGCAATCCTCTTGCAATGAAACCTGAACTAAGAATCCCTTCTGACAGCCAGCAAAAGTAGTAAACAGTTGAAAAGTGAGGAGAACTTGTCCTCCTGTGTCCATCCAATTTCAACTCCTTTGTAAATACACGATACCATCTTCCCTGACACTTTTATTTTTGTCTGAGCGGCTCTCCTATTCTGTCCTTTTATACTTGGGCCCACTTCAGCTCTCCTGAAGGTGAATGGTTTGACTTAATTTAGCCTTTATTGAGGGACAGATTACTCCCCTCCCCGCCCCTCCCTAAAGCAACAGATTTTAGGAAAAAGCTTAAAATGGCTTTCACTGACCTTCATTGTGTGACTTCCACAGATGTCCCTTTTCTTGCTTTGAAAGCTAGTCTGTTACAAATGAGTGTATTAAATGCCAAGACACTGATTCAACTGCTTAGAATATATTTTAGCCCTTACTTACATAGTAGGGTTTTTTGGTTTGAGTTTGGTTTTGTGGTGGTGGGGTTTTTTTTTTAACATGCATACACTTTTAAAGGTGAGATGTCATGCACATTCTTATTTCCCCTGTTAGCTCTTTGGGATATTTTGAATATGAAATACTTATTCCTTGGTTTCAGCTCACTCTTGCTCTTTTTATTTTTCTTCTCCCCTTCCCTTCCTCTCAATTGTTGTCACTACCAAATTATGGAGGTTGCTTTTCTTCTTCTACAACCCACTTTAGTATGTAGTTAATTAATATTACACCATTAAAGATAGCCATTAATTTATGTAAGAAGAAATATGCTTTATCTGTAAAATTAGTTCTTTTCAAGATAGGTAACATCAGCATGTAAAAGGAGCAAAGTTTTGGATGGTTTGAATTAGCATATTTCCAGCAAAATTATTTGAGCCAGCTTGAATTTTCCAGTTGGGTATGTGGGTGTATTTTCCTCTTAATAAAATTTAGCACTGAGAGGTAACCTCAGACTGTTTGAAATATGATTCCCTAGTGCAGGCTTATCCTTCTTTGAAGGCTTTATCAACATTTCTGCTGGTTTCAGTCAAGCCAGGATTTTCTTCCCTAGCTTCGTGTGGTTCCCCTTTGAAGTCAGTGGGAGTTTTGCACCAGGAACAGCAGTTGTTGCCAGAGGACACTCCTGCAGGTGGTACGTGTGACGAGTTCACTTCTGTTGAAGCTGGGAGGCGGCAGACGTGGTGTCCTCCTGAGTTCTTGAGTCCTTGTAACACTGTCCCCTCTCCCCTTCCTGGCAAACATCTTGCTCAAATTTCTGCCACTTTATTCACATTCAGAAGTAGGTCCAAGACTTTTGTCGGCTATTTTCTAGTTGTAGGCTTCTCTCTGATGTCAGGACTTCTGTTCACTAATGATGTAAAAGCTTTTTATCAAATGGTTCTCTTTTTTTTTTTTTTTTTTCCTCCCTTTTCTTCTGTTGGAGGAATCTTTGTTGCATTTGAAGTGAGGCCAGTATTCCAGATCCACCACCACCGTATTTTGGAGACAGCTGTGCGTTCATGGTGTCTTACTGGTTTCAACTGTAACTGTAAAGCAAACTCTTGCTTTCCTCAGAAGCCTGAGATCATTTGCTTTATACTGAAGCCATGCTGTAATAGACCTATCTGTGGTATAATTCTACCTTTGTAAAATTCATAAATTGTTCAAAGCAAATAGCCAGGAAAGTTGTGATCAGTAGGAGCTTGTTGCTAGTGATTACCGTTCTGCATAACTGCTTGCACTAGTGTGTGGAAAACCACCTTTTGTTAAGTCTGTCTAACAATGCCCAGCTTTTTAATGATTATGCCATAAAACCTCACAGGAGTCTTTTTTTGTTGCTCTGTGCTTGGTTGCTTGTTTCTATCAGAACTGATTGTAAATAATACTAGTTACAAATACTTGTCTTCTGTCATAGTTTTAGAACAATTTTCTCCTGAGCTCTGTCATGTGTCTATTACTTGTAACTTGAACAAATATCTAAGAGGTTATTAACCACAGTGTCTAAGCAGTGATGTTTTTGAAGAAAGGAGGGACAAAGACCGAGTTGGGCATCTTGCTGGAAGAGACTGTTTGGAACAGGAATGGGCATGGGGAGGGCTGCAGGCATGGCCGAGGTCCTGTCATGTAAGAGGAGATGACGGCAACATTGCTGGTGTGGCCAAGTAAGTAGAGGGAATGGACAGGAACTGACCGCACCGTGTTAACACAAGAAAGAAGAACTCCAGAGGGAATAGAGAGGCTTAATCTCAAGGACAATATTGCTACAAGAATAACTTTTTATAAATGCTCTGTGACTAACTGCATGCTGAAATTCAGCAGAGTGATGTTTGGAACAGACTCCCAGATGAAGTAGCTTGAGCAGAAAATTTAAAAGTTAAATTGGAGCTTGATGCATTTATCTGGATTATATGAGGTTGTTGCCTTCAGTGGTTCTGTAGAAGCCTTTCCACAGAAAAGGAAAGCCTTACAAACCTTTATTAACAACCTAATTGATAACTTCCTCTGTTATTGAATGCAACAGCATTCCTTTAAATTTGCGAGTATGATAAAAATAGCTCCAAAGCACTATTACTTGAGGCAATTCAGAAAGTCCTTACTGCTTTTTGTGTCAGGTAGGTTAAGCATCCCCAAAGTGATTTCTTAGCAATCTTTTATTTATGAAGACCAGCCCAGGTGAAGCAGGAGGCATGTGGACAGGCCCGGGTTCGGTGCTGGGGGGGCAATGGTCAGCTTTGGCTGTGTTACTGTTGTAAGGCTGGTTGGCCGTTTCCTATTCCTTCAGCCTTCTCACACTTTCTACTGGAAGGGCTGATGGTTGAGAATCTTCTCATTTCCTCCTGATAACCTTTTCATGCCAGTTCTGTCAGCTTATTCTCATTATTCTTTTGGTCAACTGTTATTTATCCCTTAATAGCTTTTGCTCTCTTCCCTGCTTCTCCCGCTCCCCAAGTGTGTTTCCTTTCTCTTCCCCCCCAACACTTGTGGTCTTTGTGTTTCAGGTTAGACTTAATCTCCTCTAGCAGAACAAGCTCTTTAATCTCCTTCTCATCCTAGGTACCTTGCTCTGTACCAATTCTGGTTTTAAATATGAACCCAAGAGAACAAGATTATACAGATAACCCAGATGAAATGTTTCTTTTTAAAATAGAATTTTATGAAATACTCCTTTATTTCCTGGTTCTCCTGCAAATTTTTTTTCTGAAATATTCTAGAAGTGCATTTACTTTTTATTTTTCTGTGTCATACCATATTGACTTGAACTTGCCAAACGCTACTACATCCAATTTTTAAATTATAATAAAGCAGATGCAAAAAAGTACAATAATGATTGTAATACTTAAATACCAGCATTCTTTTAGATTCTAAATATATACGCTTTTATTCTATTTGTCTCTAGGGGTACTAATTTTAGAGTATTAAGTCTGGGGAAGGTGTTCCTTTAGTAAGCAATGCTAACCAAGAGTGATTATTCTGAAGGAGAAAAGCTGCTGTCATGATACTGTTCCTCTGCTGCTGTGGTTTGGTATTTTTATTGTCTTTCCCCTGTCTTAATTCCCTCCCACCCAACAAATCCCAGCAATGCTTTTTATTCAAGGTTCTGATTCTTGTAGGTCATAACCTGTGGGAAACCACATCTACTATGTCTCCGTTGAGGTTTGGAAAATTACATGATGGTAAAGCTGGCTGGTGAGCAGACTAGAGAGCACAATCACTTCATGGGCTGGTGACCTGCTTCCCTCCACCACTCTGACTGCTGAGAGAAGTGTGCTTATTTTCATGTGCTAACATCTTGTTTTAGTCTTCTGAAAGCCAGAGCCCTTAATTCTTCAGGAAGCCATAGCAACTAGAGATGACAACTTGGTGCTGGCCCACAGGAGTGCAGTCGTGTTATCTGCTGTAGTGTGAGCACTGAATTATTGCTGCTAGCTACAAGATTATTTAATTTGAGGCATTTTTGGTTGTATAGCATGTGCGGCTTTCCATATATCTGACTGGAGGAAAAAAACAGATATTAAGCGAAGGAGGAACTGTTTCAGACCTGTCACTTCTTCAAACACTGCCCTTCAGGTGTTTCCATTCTCTCTGTTTCTGTGATTCTGCAACTTAATCACCCAGCTCATTTTTCTGACAGATTGCTCCCTGCAAAGCAAAGGCCAGTGCATTGTCAACTTCGGTTTTGAAAGTTCAGATTTACACTTACCATCTTGGGGAATATTGTCTGGCCTGATTCTGGCATATTCCGTGTATCCTCAGGTATCTCTCTGTAACTAACTCATCTAGTTCCTCCTGCATGTAATGTCCTGCTCCAAAGGTTTTCCTTAGGATGATAACATCTTTTAAATGTCGTAGACCACCAGGCTTTCTCTTCTGTTGCTTCAGCTTGTTTAATGAAGGTGGGCTTTAATCTTTCCTTAAATGATAGAGGATTTAGTTCATGAATACATTTGCTGTAGTTACTATAGTCATAATTTTTTTTTTATACATTGAGCCTCAGTATCTCTTTCATCTGTGTACAGATATGAGAAAGGGGGGAAAAAATGTTTCACAGTGTGTGTATGTATTCAGGACAGATGAAACTGGAATTGTTGCCTGTTGCCATCTTTTCCTCAGACTTCTGCTTTGAGCCCCCTTCCCTGTGGTGTGTAAGGCTTTGCTGAGCTGTAGTTGTTTCCCCTGGAGTTGTCCCCAGTGGCTGGCTGGCTCTGGCTGCTTCTCTGACCAGAACAGCTTTTTTGCCATAGGAAGGCCAATGGAAGTACAGATTTTGCATACTTCGGGAAGCCTATTTTATACACTTCAAATGTTTCTAGGTCATGCACCCACAAGCTTGTCTGATTATATTGCACTGTTTCATAGTGGATAGTATGTCATCCTAAAAGCCTTCCTTTGCTTGCATCCTAAGACTTACTAGGGCAACACTTTTTGAATAATCCCTATTGCTGCTGTAGGTGTTTCCAGGAGAAAAAAAAAAGTAGAGCAAACAGAAAAACTGTAAAATTCCTCATGTGTCCATCTCTTGAATGTTGCAAGTAGTTTTGGTCATTCTGCTTTAAAAAGAGTGTAACTGAGCAATATAAGGTACAGGAGGGAGCAGCGATGATCAGAGATGGAAAGTGGCTTCTTGAGGAGAAAAGGCTGAGTTAAGGCTCAACGGCTCTTATGGGTAATCCCATGCTGAGTAAACGCTTAAAGCAATACAAAACAAAGTACATCAGCGAAGGCTTAGAATTTGTCTTTAAATGACACGCTGTCTTTGTCTAGATTTTCCTCGATCTTTTTTTGAACACATTTGGAATTTGCCATGTTGCAAAACTGCTGTGTAAGCGGTTACGGTTACGAACTTCATTAATTGGATGTTGTCTTTGTCATTGAAACAACATGAATTACAGTTTTACATTCCACTTTTTTGAGGAATTTGAGCAGCTTTAATGCATATCTGACTAGAGATTATCTGTTTTTAAAAAATGAGTTAGTTGGAAATAAGTCTGTGACACATGGTGATACTGGCCAAACTGTCCTCCCCCAACAACTGATTATTTTAGCAAAGAAGTTCTGTTGTTGATATAAATATCAATTTCTACAGCAAAATGAGCTAAAATTGGGAAAGGACTAATAAACTGCATAGACACTATAGTATATGTCTAGTTAGGAAAGATCTCTGTGATGAGTCCCTTTGAAGTTAGTTCTTCTTTATCCAAGTGGACCTTGACAAGGAATAGTTGTAATTTTTTTTTTCTTTTTTTTTTAAAATCAAACTAAGAACTTCTGTAGATGCTGTGTCAAAATCTAATTTTCTTTACAAGACCTCTTAAAAATGACATATTTGAAGTGATAGATAGTTGTGTATTTAGGAAAGTTTGTACAGGAACTTTTCATTTTGCTTCACCAAGTTCTTTTGAACGTACTCCTTCACTTGCACTAAAATAGGCAGTGATGGACTAGGTGGTTGTACAGCCTGTGCAGTTGAAGGCTGTTCTGAAAACTAAGCTTTGATTTTACTTGTCAAATCTTCATTTTTAGTGTGGTTTTTTCCTTGATTTTCTTTTTTTTTTTTTAACTGATCCTTCTTCCTAAAACTCTTGACTCATATTCAAGGATTCCTTAATAACTGTCAGTAAATTATAGATGAGAGAAGAAAGCAATTGAGAATTGCTCTGGGGACCTGCAGCCTGCAGGTGGACACCAATGACAAAATGGTCTGTTGGAGTTGCTCATTAGCATGATAACACAACGTATGAATCAACCAGTTTCCTCGTATTTTTCTGTGAGATCTTTTCTTCTATACATTTATCTTCCCCTTGAGCCATGATAGTGACTATAGTTAAAGATATTTATCTTTCAAGATAGAAGTGAGAGTTTATTTCAGGATATAGAACTGAGAGCTTTTGTGGCAATAAGAGACAGAGGAGAACTTATGCAGGTGAACTCTTGCCACTGTGTGAAGCATCTTGGAAATGAGAGCAGCTTATGCCTCATGGATGCATGCTGTTTACAGAATCTAAAAAGGTGTTTGTAGCTTCCATTAGAGTAGGACAAAAGCATCCACTAGTTCAGCATTTTCCAGAATCACTCTAATTTCCAAAGTGTCCTATTTGTGATGATTTCAAACATCTGGCTGTGTAGAATAGAAAAATGTAACATATTCATTCTGTCTAGTTATATTCTAGAAATATAACAAAGTGAAACAAAGTCTAGTTGGAGGCAAGTAACTAGTGGTGTACCCCAGGGGTCAATACTGGGTCCAATCCTGCTCAGTATCTTCCTTAAAGACCTGGATGATGGTGCAGAGTGCACCCTCAGTAAGTTTTCAGAAGACACTGAATTAGGAGATGTAGCTGATAAGCCAGAGAGTCATGCTGCCATCCAGAGGGACCTTGACAGGCTGGAAGAATGAGCAGACAGGAACTTCATGAAGGTTCAGTAAGGAGAAGTGCAAAGTCCTGCACCTGGGGAGAAACAACCTCACGCACCAGTATATACTGGGGGCCACCCAGCTGGAAAGCAGCTTGACAGAAAAGAACCTGGGGTCTTGGTGGACACCAAGTTGAACACAAGCCAGCAATGTGCACTTGTGGCAAAGAAAAGGACCCTGTGCTGCATTAGGAGGAGTATTGCCAGCAGAGAGGTGATCCTTCCCCTCTACTCGGCACTGATGAGGTCCCAAGTGGAGTGCTGTGTCCAGTTCTGCATTCCCCAGTGCAAGGGAGACATGGACAGACTGGAGAGCGTCCAGAGAGGGACTGCTAAGGTGGTGAAGGGACTGGAGCACTGAGGAAAGACTGAGAGGGCTGGGTCTGTTCAGCCTGGAGAAGAGAAGGCTCAGGGGGGGATCTTATCAATGTATATAAATACCTGAAGGGAGAGTGCAAAGAAGACAGAGCCAGGCTCTTTTCATTGGTGCCTCAGAGGCAATGGGCACAAACTGAAACACAGGAGGTTCCCTCTGGATGTCAGGAAACAGGTTTTTTTACTGTGAGGGTGACCAAGCACTGGCACAGGTTGCCCAGGGAGGTGGTGAAGTCTCCACCCTTGGAGATACTCAAAAGCCATCTGGACACGGTCCTGGGCAATTGGCTCTAGGTGACCCTGCTTGAGCAGAGAGGTTGGACCAGATGACCTTCAGAGGTCCTTTTCACTCTCAACCATTTTGTGGTTTTGTGAAGTACTAACTGTATGCAGAATTGTATATAACAATTTATAATGCAAAGCTCTCAGTGAATTCGTGTTGAACTTTTGAAGAGTGCTTTCCTAAGGTTCTTAAACCTGAGCTCAAAGACTTTAACTAAACCGTATGCCCAAATATGTCAATAGTCCTGTTAATTTCTGTGCAACAGTCTATATCCTTAGAAACATGCTCCTTTGTGGAGCCTATTGTAATATATAAATTGCTAGTTCTTAGTAAAATCTTAAGAGCAAAAATTAGTGTAGGACGTGGGAAAGATAAACTAGAAATTTGGCTCATCAGTTCTGGTCCCCAGGTTTAGGTTGTTTTTTTTATTAGGAGTCGCCTAAGTTTGGAGCTAGAGTTTGAGGAGGTGGTTTCAAGTACTCCTGTAAATACTCTGCCATTGACACAGACTTGCAAAAGGTGACTCCAAGTTACCCTGGTCCCGGACATTCCTCTGGACTGCTGAGATTGTACAGTGTTTCTTAAAAGCATAGAAGCAAAGCTGCTTTATATTCTTGTAGTAAAATGCAAAACTGTGACTTAAAAGGCTAGAGCCTTCCCGAAAGAGTATTAAAAAACTTCTGCTAAGGATACAGGAGCTACGTTGATGCTTGTAAATGGCTGCTCAAATCCATGATGGCATGGTATCTGTTTAGAATAGCTCAGAAAAACGCTCTTACAAAGAAAGGAACTTATAAATTCAATCTTTTAAAAAAAGGCCTACCAACAACAAAAAGGAAAAATACAGAAACCCAGAAAAAGAAAACCTTTCAGCATTTATTCAGATAATCACTGATTATATATACAAACACCGCAGGTGGTGTATGCGTTTCTGAGCCTGGATTGATTATGTGTATCTGGATGGAAATCTGCCTGCAGTTCCTCCAAACCAGTACCAAACATGCCAGTTAAGAATTGCTTTAGGTAGTGATTTTGAAGATGGCAATCCTTTTTAAGTATGCACCGGGTTCCTTTTTATCTAGTGATGGGAGATTTCCTTCATATCTTCACAGTAACGCATAAGGCACAGACTTTCTTACTGCTGAAGCAATTTCCGTGTCATTTATCAAGCACTTGCACTCAGTTGCAAGCTGTGAGTTGCTGATCAGGGGCTTGGAGGTCACCTTGCCCAATAGTTACTGCAGCCAAGGGAAGCTGCTGTGCAGCCACCAGGTTAGAGATGCACAGCCTCCATGGTGCTGATGAGGGTATGGAAGCACTGCCAGGACCCTCTGGGTTGTTGCATACTCATAGTTCAGTAGTACCCATGGGAAGAGAAGGTCTGATCTGTTATACCATCCCTGTTGGTGGGATGTGGTGGGTGTTGATACATTTGTAATGGAGACATTAAATGAGGTATTTTGTTTATATCTACTGTGAACCAGCTGAGATTATGTATTTACTGGAGATTATAAATCAACGTTTTATTGGTTCCCCCAGACAGACACTAAGGTTTTTATTCATCCCTTTTCTGTGCAGAACTCATTAAGTAATGCATGGGAAAACAGCTGTGAGTCTTCGTATTTGCAAATGAGTTTCAGTCCGTTAAAGTTGTGCTGCGAGACTTCAATTCCTGAAGTTTTAGGAACAACACATGGCTGATTGGCCATATGTAATATTCAAATGTTGCAGTTTTGTGTTTGTGAAGAGGAGCATCCTGCAGGAGAGTATTTTTCTGAATATAGAAGTGAACGTATGGTTATAGAAGAAAGAGAACTATGGAGGTATATATATTTATTTATTTTTAGACTTACTGCTGAACAACAGACTTAAAGGCAGAGCATCTAATGTTTGGATGACAGTTTATCATCAGTGAGGACTACTGTTGAAACAGTGTCCACCCTGAAGATAAGGTTTCTACATAGCGGTACTCTGTTTAATTAGGTCAGTTGGAAAAGCAGTGGACAAGCTTTCGTGGAAAGCCGTCCTTCAACAGGTCTGAAGTAAAGACTTCAAAAAACCATGGAAGTTGAGAGCAGTTGCTTGTAATTTGTCGTACTGCTTTCTCTTGATCCACTGAAACACAGTTAACACATGTAACTGAACTTAGAGCAATTGTTTATATTGTTTATAAGGTTTGAGTTTTTGCTTCTTTGTCAGACTTAAAAAAGGTTGACTTTTTCGCTTATTGTAGTTGACCTAATAACAGACAGTATCTGTCTATGAACCTCATCTTATCCTGTGATAGTTGGACTCTGCTTCGGAACTTTATGAGCAAGTAAACCTTTTAAATGAAGATTTGCCTGTCTCCTTACTGCTTCAGTATCTGATAATATTTACAAATCTGTTATTAAGCAATAAATCTAAAATGATTTAACCTATGACTTCCTTCACAGTGTGCTTCACACGCTGGGGAGATAACCACCATCTAAACCTGTTTGAAGGTTCTGGATGTTTAACATCTCAGTTTTAATTTCCATTGTCCTTTGTAAAATCACCCATTATTGCAAATTCATGTCCTAATATGTAAATTTGTCCTTTACAAATTGGCTATTAATGCTGTGGTAAATCGGTCAAGCATCATAGGGTAGCACGCAGTCATCGTATTGAGTAGTATGGTGTATTTTCTAGTCTTGTGTTTCTTAGTTTGCTTTTGAAACCATTGGCAAAAAGAAAAATCAGGAGGTATATTCGTGATTAGTATTTTGAAGGATTTTTTTAACTTAAAGTGAATGTCAAATGAAAAGGAGATTTTTTTTTTTAATCTAAAACAGATGTCGCCATTAAAAAAGCATCAGGATTAAATAATCAGCTATTTCAGTTGTTTTAAAAACAACAAATGTGCTTTGGCTTTTTTTTATAGCTTTTTTCCTTAACTTTGATATACCTTAGTCTAACCTTTATAACTTTATTTTGGCAAAATATAATCACAGAAAAAAAGAATTGCATCTAATGTAATTTCTAGATGCCCTGAAGCATTTTGCTTTGCCTCCTGCCACAGCCCCAGGAGGATGCAGGTCTCTGGAGTTGTGTGTGTCACATCTGCCAGTCCCACAGGGACACTGAAGATACCCTAGGGCATCAAAATGATACTATATGCTTATGTTCAAGCAACTGAACCTTATCCTCTTCAATTATATTAATTTACTATTATTTTAATTTGCTATTTTATATTGTATTATTTATGGAAGTTAACCTGAGTCTACTTGCATTGCTGAAAGGAAGTTTGAAATTTTGCGTAGCTGCAACGTGCCTCTAGTATTTCCTTCTAAAGAAGCTCAAGTATATATGCTGGCTGCTGATAATAATCCCCTTCGAAAGCTCGCCATTTCGCATTGCTTTTCTCAGAAATTTTTGCTTTTCTCAGAAATTAATAAGCAGTGGAGACAACTTATGCCATTTGAGTGTTCAGTAAAAAGCTAGCTGTTACTCCAGTAAAAAGTTGGACCAGAAAGCATCTTGGGAACTTGTAACAGACACTTTAATTCTCCCTCTCAATATGTACAACATGATCTAACATGCAATTTAATGAACGGAAGGTCATGGAATTTGGACACCAGCCACTTTCAAGGCTGTTTTAAGTCCTGATCCAAAGGCGGTTTACTCAGTAACAAAAACCTCCCACTGACTTCCATGAATTTTAGCTTAGGATTGTACAGCCTTAAGTCTGGTACCTTTCTGTACTGTTTAATACCTGAGAAGACACTGAGACTTCAGTGATCTTGTTGTCAGAGCTATGTCTGTAGTAGTGACATAGAAAAATAAATATCCATGTGGGTGCAGAACAGCGGTGAAATAGACGTACTGTCTGGGTTGCCTCTGTTCTAAATGAGGAGGTAAGCAATTCGTAACTCTGTTATTAAAACATATTTTTACAGAAGTGGGTTACAGGAATGGTCATGCAAAGAGAAAACTGTATCCAGCAGGGATGCAACTGTTTGATGGGGAGGTTAGTGCCCTCATCTGCAGCCAGAGGAGGTTGTAGAGCGGTGTTTGGAGTGGCACGAGAAAGGTGAGAGGAAGACTGTTGTCCTGCACGTTATGTGAGTGGCTGCTCTGAAGCCGGAGGTACAGAAGGCGTACTCATTTCTCAGCTGCCTCATGGTCATCACCTCTGTGCCATACCCTTGACTCAAGGAAGAAAAGACAATTCTAATGCTAAGAAATTGGTTCCATCTCGATGCTTTTTCAGTCCTTGGCTCCAGGCCAGTGGCGTTGTCCTTTACTTTTAGGAGTGTTTTATGTGGCACAGCGATAGATTAACAGAGAAATGCTGGACTTGTTCAGGCTTCTCAGCTTTGCACAAGCAAGTAAGTCTGCTCAGTCTGTTCTGAGCAGGGTTGTGATTTTTTTTGTGTGGCAGAGTATTTCTGATATGATAGGAAGTTTTCATGCCAACTCTCTATTAAAGAGGATAAGATTCAATTACTTGAACATAGGCATATAGTATCATTTTGATGCCCTACAGTACTTTAGATGTCCCTGTGGGACTGGCAGGTGTGACACAGAAAACCCCTGAGGGTGCAGCAGAGGATGAGGCTAGAAGCTTCAGGGCATCTAGTAGCTATACTAGATGTAATTCATTTTGTCTCTGTATGTGTGATTATATTTTGCTAAACTGAAGTTTTAAATGTGTTCCTGCTTCTTATAGGAACATGAAAAAGAAGAGGCTGCCAAATCACTAGTTTTTGGATGTTTTGAGTATCTTGCATTGGATGCAAGAGGCTTTTGTCTCTTTGCTCCCCACATATAAAATGAGTAAAATATGTCATTTTACATGAGAAAGGCATTATACAAAAAAATCATTGCTGTTTGTAAAGTGTTCAGTGTTTGGTGCTGTAGTAAACCCATTATAACTCCACCACCCCAAGGAATTAATTCCAGAATTAATATTTAAAGGCATTTGGAATAGTGACTGGTAAATAGACCTGCTCACTTGAGAGATCACAGTTCATCCTGTGCACTGAATGAGAAAAAGAGTGAGTATTTATTTTTATATGATCTCCTGCCAGTTTCAAGCAGTAAAGCAAAATGAGTCCTCGATAGCTCTGTGAGGCGACGTGGCTGTTATGCTGCGATGCAAAGCAGAGCTGGAGTCCTCTGGGCAGTGCCCTGTGCTACCCCACGTGCAGGCTGCTGCCTAGGAGGAGGTGTTTGGGGCTTGCGTTTGGGGTGCAGTAATTTCCCCATGGCTCTAGAACGGACAGCAGACAGGGACGTGGGAAGCGTGCCCTAGGGCACTTGGGTCAGGGATGCTCAGCTGGACGTGGGGGTCTCTACAGCAGAGAAAAGCAAACTCGGGGCAGAGAGCAAACAAGGAGTTTGACTGCGAGGTAGTGGTTGATACTCAGTTGGGAATGGGGAGTGGGATGCATGTCCAGATTATGCTTTTTAAATAAATAAAATTATTTAGAGAGAGAGAGAGTAGACCCTGTAGCAGTCGTATATTTCCTTACTCAGTCTTTTTTATCCTGTCATACATCTTATACTGGAATACTTAATTGGCCTCACTAGATCTTTCCAAAAATGAGTGCCCATCTACAGGGCAGTACAGCACTTCTTCCCACCTCTGTTGTATGATCTTGTCAGCGATTCAGTTCTCCCTTTTAAAATGTTTGTATATATGTGATATATGTGCATATTCTTAGCCTTTTCTGTGTTGAAAGTGTCTTCAAATTTTATCAAAATCTTCCTAACTAGGGAAAATATTAAATGGAACCAGTGCTTACAGAGGTCATTGATCTTCATATGGACCAATAGTTCAGCTGTCAGCAGTGCCTGTTGACATTTTCCCCATACCAGTTTCTTTTCTACCTTTTGTTACAGTAAGTTCCATTTTCTGCACTTTAGCTGATGAACCTCTGGCAGAGTAACATTTGCTTTACTCATTTAATCGTGTCTAATTTGCAGTTGATAAATCCATGTTGTGCTTTATCCATTTGCTTTTCTTGCCCCCACCTTGTATTTCTGCAGCTTTGCACTTTATTATATCAACTGTTGAATGACTCTGTGGTTGTCAAAATCGCTCTACTATTTAACTGTCTTTTGTAAATAGATCAAAGCTGGGTTTTTCATGCTCCAGGCTAAGCAAATATCCATAATGTGACAGTTTAAAATTAAAATCTTACCATCTTGACATGTTATTTGTACCGATTCTGAGCAGGTGATGAGTTGGGTCCCCTGTAATTAAAATATTTAATGCTCTTCTAAGTTTTTTCTGAGATAAAATGGGATGTGGTTGTTTTCACTTCTGTCAGTAGTGCCTGTGTGCTTCTCCTTACTGATGACAACTGAGGTGAAGTGTTAATGTGTCTTCTAAGTCATGCCTACGCTGTCTTCTGCCTTTACCTTATTATTGCTTTTGAGCATTGTCCCAGTTTGTATCTTGTCCTATTCCTTCTTAAAAAGGTTAGGGAATCCCTCTTTTCTCTGCTTCTTTTAATTCTCTTTATAGGATCTAATTCAGCTTGATTTTCAGCAATTTGTATTTTATACTTTCAGATCAACAAATGTATGGACCTTTTAAACTCATTTTAGTCCTCCTATTTCTTTTCTGTAGTGGGATGAAGAATTTGAATGTGAATAATGTACGTTAAGAGAAAAGCAAGTAAAATGCATGTTCTATAGCATTGAATAGGTGTCATCCAAAAACTTTTGAAATGGATGGAGAAGTTTCTATTGACTTCAGTGACTTACTGATCAACTCATGCCAGCAATGACAAGTGGGAGCATATTTATGATTGTTTTACTTTAAGGTTTTAAAAGTTAGCCTAATACAAAGTAAACCAGAAATATTTCATAGAGGAAATAAAGGAAGCTTAGTGTCTTATGTGGTGAAAATAAAGGGCTCTTTATTATACTGTCAGGGTGTGTTATTTATTGCAAAGGGTAAGTTCAGAAGTTCAGTCTTGTTCATAGCTTTTTCAAAATAACACTTTCAGAAGAGTTATTTGAGAGAAATGTGACCAACTGAAAAACCATACGCTACGGGAGACTTTAAAAGGGGTGAAAGCTTATTCCAAGTAAGTCTCCATTGGTTGGCAGACTGTTAACAGCAATATACAGGAGAGACTCCCCCCTGCTTTAAAAAGTGTCCTTGGCATTGTGGAAAAACCCTACAGGAAATATAATGTGCTGATCAAGAGTAAGATTTTTATCTAGAAGTATTGTAAAAAGTTCTAATGCCCTATAAACTTTTTTATATGGTACATAGCAAGTGTATTTATATTATAGGAAATAATGATAGAGATTAAATAAAACAATGAAAATTTTTTTAACGACTCGTATGAAAGAAATGTCTGATTCCAGGCAGACATAGACTAAAACTGATCAGTTGTACTGCCTGTTTTCTTAAGTTATTCTTTACAAACAGGTACATGTTTTTTAATGTGATTTGTTAACTGATCTTGAAGTCTTAGTTTAATTAAGTCTAAGTTTAATTTTCTAATTTTTAAAATAAGACTGAGGCTTGTTTGTTTATAAACAGATTGTTAACCACTCTTGGTTCTCCTATATTAGGTAAAGTTCACCACTCAGTTGCATTTAAAAAAAAAAAAAATTCAGAATGAAGAAATAGGATCTTGAAGTCCTCATGGTAATGGAGGCTCTAAGGAAGACTGATAACCTTGACCTTTAAATTGTTTGAAAAAATCCCTTTCTCAAGTTGTTTTCCCATCCCAGGAGATTTTAAAAAACCAAAAACCTGTCACTTAAAGGGCAGGTGAAAAGTTTCATTAGGACACACCCTGCATATACTATGATCTATGTTATCAAGCTATCTCAGGCCCCAGTTCAGGTTTGAGGCTTGTATTACATCCTGTACCATGCAGTAAGTCATGTTTTAGCAGTTGCATTGCCAAAGTGGGAGAATGTAAAGTAAAAACTATCAACAGAAAGTAGTTTGACCTTTGATTTAACTGTGGAAAATGATATTGGAATAAAATTTGTCTAGCTCTGTTTGGGGAAATGTGGGCTCTGAATGGATGGATTCATTCTGATGGAGGGACAGGATCCAAATCCCAGGTGCCTCTCGGAGCTCAGACAGCCAGGATACAGCGCAGTCTGCTTTTGATCTAGCCAAGCTTTTAAATGTGCTAGACATGATGCCTGAACAGTAGGCCCCCTGAAGTCTTAGCAGGCTTTTCAATTAAGAACCAAGTCTCAAGTTAGAAAGCATTGAGTTAAATAGATGAATGCTGAACTTGGAGAAATGAAATTTCATCTTGACATTCAGCTGGAACAGAAGGCATCTTAAGAACATGGACAGATCGAGGGCCATTTTGCAGGAGAAAATAATACTGCTGGCACCTTTCTTCTTCAGCTGCTTGAAAGTTTCCTGTCTTGAGAGTCAGCCCAGAGAGCTAGATGAGCTCCCTGCTGCCTTTCCCAGCCTCTTCCTGAAAGAGCTTTGCTCAGGTCACCCTCTGTAGCTGGTTTTAAATAATGAATGTTTTTGAGGATGTTAACAACTTTGTTTCAGTTGATTTCAAGGAAAATTATCAAAGTCAAGCTGTATCTGAAATCTGCTAGCAGTTGAGCAGATTCATATAAATAGTGTTGGGTAGTGCAGCACCTCGTGCTCTTCACCTATGCCGCGGTGGGGCTCTGGCAACTTAAAACTGCCTCCCTTCTGTAGGGGGACTTGCCAGAGAGGGGTCATCAGTGCTTTGTGTTGGTGGGGATGCTGCAGATGGCTCTCGTGTTTCAGGTCTTTGCTGGAGACTTCCAGCAGATCAATTGCAAGGCAATACAAAAAGTACTTTCTATTTCATGGGCTTGGGAACAGGGCTGTCCGTGTTTCATTTGAACATCTGGGCTAGGTTAGCTAATTCATAGTGGGAAATGGTATAATGCATTATTCTTAGTTACACTACCATAGAACTAAAGGAGGTCTTTAAGGTCCTGTGACTCACTGAGAAAGTGGTCGGTCACTGGAAGAGGCTCCCCAGGGAAGTGGTCACGGCACCAAGCCTCTCAGAGTTCAAGGAGCGTCTGGACGATGCTCTTAGTCATACGGTTTAGTTTTAGGTAGTCCTGTGAGGAGCAGGGATTTGGACTTGATGATCCTTATGGGTCCCTTCCAACTTGAGTTATTCTGTGATTCTATGATTTTGGGCAGGAGGATAGGTGAAACCCATTTTTTATATTTAAGTTAGCACAGAAGCCAGCGTAAGAGGTGGTTGCAAGAGAAAACATTCATAAAGATAAACTCACTCAGGTTAGCCAGATTCCTTGTTTGTTGTTAAATTTTATAGCTGCCTTTCACTCTAATTGCATTGAACTGCATGTGTCTTCTTTTCTGAATGGAAGTGAAAACTGCCCAACTGTGTGTTAGTTGTACCTGTAAGGCAAATGTTGTGTTTTTCCAAGTAGAAGAAGCTTGCGGTGAGATCTCAGACGGACTTGGTTCATTCCTAGCGGCTGTGAAATGCTGAACGGTCACTGCCTGCATTACACCAAAAATCATAAAACCATGCTAAACTGCAGATTAGCTGAAGTGTTATCAGGATTTTACCCATACTATGACAATTAGAGGACTGAGCCAAATATATATATATATATTTTTAGATCAATTAGATTAGACAAAGAGACAACATGCTGGTATATGTAACTATATGAAAATAGTGTTGTACTGTTTCTTAAAGCTAAGGAGTGAATGGGAATGACTTGTAGGATATATATTTGAGTATATATCATATTTTTATATGTATAGTTGTTGATGCTGACGCAAAGGTAAAACATGTTATGTGTCGCTGTTTTCCAGCTTCCCTGCCTCTCTCTTTCCATGCTCAGTCAGTTGATTGCTTGAATTCTATCTTTCTTGGCCCTTGAGTAAGGTGATCCGGGGGGGAAGTATTCAGACTGCTTACTAAGTTCAGGCAGAAGACATCACTCTGCTCACTGACACAATATGTTGAATGATGAAAGGTTACAGCATTTCCTATTAAAGCTATTTTTCTTTCTAGTATCACTATGGGAGAGTATTACTGACTTACGTTTGCATCCATTTGCAGGAATCTCGGTGGCCTTACTTATTTGGAGCAATCATTGTTCCCTCATTGATCCAAGTTGTGATTCTGCCTTTTCTTCCTGAAAGTCCTCGTTACCTCCTACTTGAAAAACATAACACGAGCAAGGCAGAAAAAGGTATGATGTGTTACTTTGTGGCAACAAAGGATGTTTATTGTAGGGATGCAGGCTGGAAAGGAGTTCTGATATCACAGTAAAATCAAAATATTCCAATAGGAGAGATTGTCTTGGCATTTTTTTTCCCCTTACCTTTTTTTTGTTTGTCTGTGTGTATGCGTAAAAATAACTGCTGCTTTGATTTTTTTTTTAAATAAATTAAATTCTCCAGCAAACTAATCTATATAGTATTATTCATGGTGATGCAAACCTAATCGAATCATCCTGCTGTTGTGCATCAGTCACTATATGCAGGGTTCATTCAGGAGTGAAAGATTATTTCAGTCTTCATGACTTTCTCTTATCTACAGTCGTTGCAGTTTGGCTAACAAAAACACTGATTCTGTGGCTGGGTTTTGTTCAGTAGTCACTGTGTTTGACCGTGTGTTTCTATAACTCAATAACCTTTGTAGATGTAATAAAAACCTCGTACACCTATAAAACTGAAAATTTTCAGTGCTTCTATATAGCTTGCTTCAGTTTCACAAACACAGACCAGAATATTTTGTTCTTTCTTTAGGTTCTATGTATAAAAAAAATTTGCTTATGTGATCACAGCTGCTGTACACTCTGCCCCACTAAAATTACTATGATCAGTTGTAAATTCCAATATATCATCACCTCATGATTGAGAGAATATTGAAAATTGTTTTTTCCTTATTATAGGGGTGCATTAAAAATAGGAGTATACAAAGAAGGAAGGAGCCTGATTACAATACCCAGATGTTTGCAGAACATAACTAAGCTTTGAAAAGTATTCCTAGAAACTTCATTTGAATATAACTCTTAACATTTTCAGTTGCTTGCAACATTACCTGCAAAGTGTGAATCAACACCTGAAACTGAAATTTAATAATCTTTTAGCATGAAATTAATGCAACTCACTCTGTTCTGTTTCTTCTGCTATGAAATGAAAAACTGGCCTTTTTTGTTCTGATGAGCACTCCACAATAGAAATGGGACACTAATGAAGCAACTCTCATGTTGTCTCCATTTGGTGTTGAATGAAGAATTTTGTAAATGTTGGAGCCTCAAACATCTAAAGATACAGTAGAGTGGTTTAAAAAAAAAAAAAAAAGAATAAAAAGAAAAAAGGAGAAAGCAAAAGCAACAAGGCTTTAGGGAGAGTTCTTTAGTTTTACAGAGTCAGGAGAGATTTGGTGAGGCAGAGAACAGCTTTTCAAGGGACCATGAAGGAAAGGGCTTGCCTGCCAGCCGTGGTCAGAGCACCCAGCAGGGACGCAGTGGTGAGCAGCGTGGGGCTGGCTGTTGGGTGGTACCTTCTGCAGCACCACGGCTGGGCTGGGAAGAAATGCCTTTTTTGGGTGCCAAGTTTAAACTGGCGCATTTCTACCTGATAAAATTATAAATGTATTTCTGGAGGTATGTCTGGCAAAGAGTCCTCATCTGCAATGCTATTGCATAATGTCATACTTGTTATAGGGATCTATTGGAAATACTGCCACAGTACCTGGAAACCTCAGCACTGACAGTGAAGCTGTGACTCTTATAGGGAGAGTTTAAAAATTGTAAAAAATTGGCCGTGAAATAACACCACCTGCCTTGAAATTCACACTATTTACTGTTACTGGTAATGGGCCAACTGCAGTCTAGGATGTTTTCAGCGTACGTGTTCTGAAATTATTTGAAAGCTAATCGAGAAGCATTGGAGGTAGATTTTGGAGTAGAAAACATTGGGAGAGCAGTTACCCACACCTTATTTGGTGGTTGAAGGGAAGTGAGCTTTAGCAACTGGCTTGCTGATCACGACAAAGTGGCTTTCATGAGCCACCTTAAAGGCTATAAATTTAGACACTCTGAGAAAAAAAGAGGAGGCTGATAGAAAAAACTTTTCAGAGTAGCTGCTTATCAATAGAAGCTTTTGGACCTGATTAATTCTAAAATAAAAATTTAATACTGAGATATGTTGTAGTACAGATTGAAACTCATTTTGAGTGCAGTCTACAGAGCTTTCAAAACAGCTAGAGACCGATGATTCTAGACAGAGATTTGCAAAGGACTGTAGGGCAGTGAGGTGTATACATGCCCCTGAATTTCCCTCCCACTCCCTGCCTACGAAGCAGCCATGCTTCCAAAATTGGCCACCTGGTTGCATGGGCAAGGTACCCTGTAGGATATCAGCTACCAAATAGGTAAGGATGATTCTTAAACATCACTTCTGGAGTTCATAAAATGCACCTGTAAGGCAGCATAGATCATATCACCTTACACTTCTGTGCTATGAAGTATCTACATGCCTTTCTACGAAGCATGTTAGGAACACAAGTAATTTTCTTACTGTTGCACATCCTTTCTAATTCCCCCTCTCCTAATGTAGATTTGCAAGTAAGAGTATCTTCGGATCTCTGTTGAGCACAGGAGTAGGTGGGGAAGGAGTTGGGTTGATTCATGCAAGGACCAGGCAGAGGACACCTGTAATGTTAGCCCAGTGGCGGGGTTTGGAGCCCTCCTCCCCACCTCAGGGCACTTGGAGAAATCCAGATTAGGCATGAGCCAAGTCTCGGGTATCTGGATTAATGCAGTGGGGTAATGAAAGCGAGTGGGGGGAATTCACAAAATAGGAGGGTGAATAACTGTGAGTCAACTATCAGTAAAAATCATTTGGATGTTAGCATTATCCGCAGGAATGGGGGAGGAAAAGCCTGAGTATTAGGGAGACCAGAGGATTTTGTGCGTTATTAAAAAAACCTACTGCTTGTACGCCATATAATGACAATGCGGTATTCTCCATTTTAATGATGACTACAGTAATGCTTTTGAATTATTTGCCTCTTACGCAGGTTAAATCTGCATATTAATACCAGAAATGTGCAAGTCTTCTTCTGACTAAATCCTTTTTCTTTCCCCTAACAGATCTAAGCTATTCATGCAAATATACATTTCACTGTGGATTATATCTTGTTGGAGAAATATAAAACTGTTATTTGTAAAAGGTCTGCTGTGTTTAAGGCAGATGACTACATTAGTCTTTATAAAATACTCCAAAATGTACGTTATGTCAAAGCTTCTGAAATGGAGATGACAATATTAATCTTCCTAATTGTTTTAGAGCAATAAAAATCCGGTGGGATAATGTAGGTCGTTGAGTTTCCACACAGTTCTGCTCCTGCTTTCATCCCTTCCTTTTCTTCTGTCTTCAGGGGACAGCCAGGTTATGACTACCGAAATACAAGCGGCCTCTTTCTCTTTTTTGGCAGAGGTGTAAAAGAGCATGATGCCTTTAAGTGGCAAATAAGAGACTGAAAGAGGGAGAAGCACCAAAATGTGTTGTGTAACTGATGAAAAAAGAGAAGGGATGAGGTTCGAGCAGGTGGGCATCACGTGCAAATGTAAACCACACACCACAAGAGAAGCTACTCCATAAGTGCAGGAGTTGCGACATCTCGGATGAGTGATGTCTCCTGAGCTCCACTAATGGGGATCTGCCCGATTCCCTGCTTTCCCCTTTCTAGCAGTGCAAATGGTGCACGCTGTGGGTGGTGGAGCTGATGTCTGGCGGATCACCTGTTTGGACGCTGTGGCTGACTTGCAGTTGTCTGCTTCCAAAAGCAATGCTAGCAGCTGAGCTCTGCTTGTCCTCCTGGAGGTCACCATCTGACTCCCTGAGACCAACAGGAGCTGAACTATCTCCCATATTCCTGTCTTGCTGCTGAATGTGGGAGAACTGATTTATGTGTTTTGAGGGGAGAACAATGGACTGGACCAACAGCACAATCTGTAAACCTGCTTTGCTCAAAAGCTAAAAATCTGGTAATGAGGAGAGGGAAGAACCATCCCAGCTTCCCTCCCAGGTCCCATAACTAACATTCTTCTCACTTGGTAAGAAAAGAAGGGAGAAAAATGCCTGGCATTTTAACTGATGTGATCCTTCTTCATAATGCTCACCAGACAGCGGAAGAGAAGTGGGTATTCAAGTGATTGAGAAGAAGGACTTTGGAAGGAGGTTGTTATTCAGTTGCTAGAGAGCAGTGGGAGTGAAGAGTAACAGGGATAGAAACAGGAAGAAAAAAAAAAAAACCTGCTGCTATAATTACAGGCAGTTTACCATCCAAGCTGTAGGACGGTAAGACAGGAATTTGACGTTAGTTGTCTATTAGTTGCATGCCAAGTGGACCTCTGGTCTGTGACTGTGGCCATGATGCAATGTAAATAAAAAGAGTAGTAGTAGTAGTGTGATAAAACAGAACACTTTTATGACTAACTACATTGGTTATAAACCCTCTCAGTTGGAGAGTTGATGCGTGTCTCTTGAAGAGTACTTTTACAAGGAGGAAACCTGAATTTTCAATGCAACTACAGCTGCCAGAGAACAAGAATATTGTTACGTCTTAAGGGTCAAATAACTTAGATATAATGTCACAGTAACATCTGTTGGTGACGTACAAAATCTGTTCATCTAGTACGTTCAGTCATACATTAAAACTCCCATGGTTATGAAAGAAGCATTACACCAGGTATAACGAGAAGTGTAGATTGAAATTCTTAGAAAGATGGATTAGAGTTGATACCTTTTGATGTCATAAAAGAGCAAGGCCATTCCTGATTTAAAAAAGCAGGTAGCTAGTTTGTTTATAAAGCCCCTCATGGGGCCCACATGGGCAGGAGAGATATTAAAACCAAAGTTACGGCAGGAACAAATTGCTGCAAATCCAGTGATTTAAGTGAAGTTGTTATGACTGACAACAAGGACATCTATGATTTATTTTTGCTTATCTGTGCTTTTTGTATGTGTCTAAGCATTATAAGCTATGCCTATTGGGAAGGGAGAGACAGCCAAGACTACTACACTTCCTGGCTTATGATAGAGGCTCCATCCCCAGTGGTTGCTGATTGCCAAAAGCTGGAGTGATCATGGTGTGTCTGTTTTGTTTTTAAGCTTTTCTTAAACCTCCTGTCTTCTACAAAGGATGTTTGGTTCACTGGACCTTTGATACAACTCGGTTTACTAATTCTTATGTTATTTTAGGGTGGCACATGGGTATTTTGTTTTACCTGTACGTCTTGGCTAGTTTCAAGTGAACCCGAACAGGCCTATTTTGTATTGATGGTCTGTGAAACCAGGCATAAGAACAGGTAAAGATGTAATCCCAGACTGAATGATGGCTCACAGAAGAACTGTGTGTTCCTTTACTTAGAAGGAGAGGGAGGTGACACATGGGAAAAGCCTAAAGCCTTTTGCTTGCAGTTATATTTACTGAATTGGAATAGCAAATTTGAGGTTTATTCTTAAACTTTGCTATGCTACATGCTAGTAGTTAATTAATATGTTGCTAGCTTTAAATAGCTATTTAAATCTCTTCTAGCAAGGTACATCTAAATTATTCTTCTGCCTATTCAGTACGCTAATGAAATCAGTGGTATATGAAAATAACTGGGTTTTTTTTCATTTTGCAAATATTTTTGCGTGAACATGAAGTTACTGCAGGGAAATTACTGTGTATCCAATTCAAAAACATTGAAGTTGGGTGAACTCTTTGCAAGTGCTGAGGCAAACAGCGAGGCACCCTATATGTCTACTGCCACTCAGAACATCAGCCAGCATTAATAGGAGATGGCTGACTGTATCCATACAGCCCAGTATTCTGTCTTCCACAGTGGCCAAAGAAGATGCTGTTTAAGCAGAGCTTAGACAAAGCTTTGTGTTAAAGACACTGGGTTTAATATACTTCATCATCAGTGAATTGAAAGTGAGTGAACACGTCCATGAGAAGCAGATGACAATAATACACATGCAGCTTCTTTTTTTTTTAGTTTTTAAAGGCATAAGCCCTATTGCCCAAACTACTACCTGTGACCACTTGTCTCTCTGTCTCCTCTTGCCTGGGTCTGGCTCTATTCTGTAAGGCACACAATAGCATTTTAATCCTTTTAAATGCCTGCGATCAAAGTTTACATCCTAATTCAGTCTTTATGATAACAGCTGATTTCTTTGCACAGTGGTGGAAGTACTACAGTGGAAAAAGAATTAGTAATTCCCCATGTAACTGAGTTCTTGAGTGCTGATGGGCAGTTAATTTAAAGGTCTGATTGCTTTTAAAGACAGTACCAACCTGATTTCATTCAGTCTTTTGAAACACTTTCAAATGTTTCACCTTCACTTAGCGGAGATGAATAAAAGCTGGTGGTGTAATTGGAAGGGTTTCCTATCTCCTTTTCCCTTGACCGGAACCATCCACTTCTTTTGCTATTTATAAAGGCAGTGTACCAGCTTTTGAAAGAGGATCATCTAGGACCTTCTGATCCAAGGGAATTAAAAAGAAATCTGGAAAAGGTCTAAAAGTTGCTAGATTTGTAACTCCTTAGATGGTTTTAACTGTGACATGAAAATATGATTTCCCTATAGAGAGAAGCAGCCAGTTATGGAGGGAAATGAGTCATTGCAGCGGGGAGAGGAATGACTGCTGTGCTTCTTGGTGCTAATAATGCAGGGGTTTAAAATGTAAAATGAATAGAATTGAACATCACACGTTGAAAGGCCTTTGAGTTTTCCCATCACCCTGCTAATGCACAATTTATTTCCACATTAATTATGTATAAAATTGTGGTTCTTACTGTACTGAAAAACTGTTAATGGAAGAAAATTAAAGATGTGTTGAGTAGCAGGACAATGTCTTTTTTTCAAGAAGACTGAGTGTTGTCTACTCAAAACTATGCGTATATAGCATAGCATTTTCTTAGCATTTCTTGACTTGTTGGTAATTTTAAGTATCCGTCAAAGTTTCCTAGTGGCATTTACATCTCTGTCCCTAATACCAGGGAGGGAAGAAAAAGAAAGCAGGTGTCTATATTTTTCTTGCCTGGCCTTGTACTCAGTAATTTTGGTAATTGCAGTTTTTTACTTCCTGGTCCCTCTAGAAATATAGCAAGCTCCCTTGTGCAGAAAAGACAGATTGCTTTCTTTTTACTTGACTGCACCTATATTTTTGACTTGTGTGCCCTACAGGAATGCCGAGGATTCTAAGGACAGGAAAAATAAAGAAAATTGTGCACTGACCTAATTCACACTGATAAACCAGATGCTTAAAAATCTTAGAGAAACTTTTCAAAGAAGAGTATGGTGATATGTACCTGGTTGTTCTCGTCTTTATCTGAATTTTTCTTTATCAGTGCTCCAATAATACTGAGGAAAGTGTAATTTAAGTGTGAGACATTGACTGTAACATACCATAGGCACACGTTGTTCTAATTTTACATTTCTTATCATAGCCTTTAAATACATCACACTTATTTTAACAAGTGTTTAGCATGTCATTTAATAATAAGTGGGCAGTGGCACAAGGACAAAACTCAGCAGCTTAAATTCTGGGGTTTGAGGTCCGAATTTGTTAAGTCATTTCTGATTGTAAGGCCTATGTGAAAAGATAAATCTCATGCTGTTTCTGAAGGATTTAAAAATTCTGACCTCTCCTCTCCCAAGAGAGAAGCTGGATATCAGAATAAATGAATGTTATGTATTGACTCAACACCCAGAGGTGGTCAGTGTTCATCCCTTAAAAAATCATCCTTCCTGTTAAGCAGAGTCATGTAGAGCCCATTAAAATGCCACAGAAGTGCTAACTGCACATGAAGATCTTGGTCCAGAGCTCAGGTTAGTTCCCTGCGCCGCCAGACTGGGAGCCAGGCAGAGCGCGCAGCGTTGCACATTTGCTAAAGGGACGGAGAAGGGTGCGCCAGTTCGTTAGTGTAACCTATACCTCACAACACTGAAATGCCACTACTTGGCCTTTTCACCTACTGGGTGAAGCTAAATTTAATAACTTCAAAACCTAAATGGGAGTCCAGGCGTTTTAATCATGACTAGTCAGTGTCTCTGGCTTTCTTAACCATCCAGGTCCTTTCCATGATCCAAAAGAATGTATACTTACTGAAAAATGTGAAGGTCATTTATTTTTAGGCAGTACTATGCAAAGCTGTGGATAAGAGAAAAATGGATTTGGCTCTTAGGAGAACTAAATCAACTTATTCACTTAATAAAAATAACAATTTTAGGTGACCTGCTGTGTAAAGGATTGTTTTTAGAGTTAGCATCCTACTGGGTCACAAAGCCTTGTTGCATGGGTATGTGTAATGTTATTGTTTCTCTGCAGTCATTCCAAGACGATGAGCATTTTAAACATCTCTTAAAAAACCAACCCCTGGGATATGTTCATAAGATTGTGAGGAAAGTATCATCAGCATATATGGTACCTCTAAAACAAGGTTGGTGGAGATACACCACCTCCATTAGGAGGTATCTGTTTGTAGTACCTCTTGGAGGAGGTGTGAGATGGAAAGCTTTTATTATTCATAGTGGAAGGATATCTCAGTCAGTCATTGATGTGCAATAATAGAATACTAAATGGTATCTTTTTCTGGGGAGATGAGGTTGGTTGTTTGCTTACATTTGCCAGGTAAATTCACTCCTGTGTCTCCAGCGTTGACAAAGAGAAAGTTTTGAACTGCTCTGGGTAATTCTTTCTAATATTAATCACCTTGACGAAGTGAATTCTTGTCTATAAGCTGGTAAAAACAAGAGGTAATATGAAGAGTTAATAGCTATTCCTTTCAAATGTCTGCCTTTTCTTGGTTTACCAGACTTACGTACATTTTTACATGTTGCTACTTCTTTACCCAATCTACCTGTAACAATGAAGTCTGCTATATTGTCAGGCTGCAAAAGTAGCCACATCAAATAATGTTCACAACTGCTTTGCTGTTAAATCCTTTTTTCAGATTATGCAGGGTTTTGACTCTGCACTGGACCTTAGGCTAAGTTATATATGAAATAATGTAAGGAGAGATCTGGTAGGATGCCAAATAACTCATATTCTTGTTGCAGTTTCTGAGACCAATTGCAGGGATGAGCCAGATCATACAGAGCAGAATGATATTGTTGAAGAACAATTAAGTTGTAGCCCATGTATATCTCCTGTTTGTGTCACATACTTCCATTTTTATGAAACAAATCTGTTATAAATACACATAGTGCCAAGTGTCTGGTCTAAAGTACATGTACTCTCTTTGTAGCATTTCAGACCTTCCTTGGGAAAGACGACGTGTCTCATGAAGTAGAAGAAGTTTTGGCAGAGTCTCGAGTCCAAAGAAACACCAAGTTAGTGTCGATACTTCAGCTCCTGAGAACCCGCGCTGTGCGATGGCAGGTCATTACCGTGATCGTCACCATGGGCTGCTACCAGCTCTGTGGGCTAAATGCTGTAAGTGTCCTTCTTCAGGCCATGGCATCTCCTGGGGTGCTCCTTTCTTTCTTTTTAACACAAGGTTTGTGCTATACCATTCAGCAACCTCTATGACTTTCTATTTTTGGCTGCTTCTGATTAGTAATGGTTTTGTTACACCAGCATGTAGCAAGGTCCACAGAGAGCTGTATCATTTGGGGTTTTTTTAAACAAAAAACGTGGGGGAAACCATGTTGTGTTAATTTTGAAGGAATACATGAAAAGCTAGCACAGATCAGCAAAGAAAGAGTGTGCAGCTTCTGCTTCTGATACTCAGATTATCTGTTTCTGGTCAGTTAAGAGCTGGTCTGATATGCCCCATGTTTGTTCATGTTAGGTAAACTTGATCGATGGGCCGAGGCCAATTGGATGAAGTTCAATAAGGCCAAGTGCCAGGTTCTACACTTTGGCCACAACAACCCCAGGCAACGCTACAGGCTTGGGGACGAGTAGCTGGAAAGCTGCCCCGCAGAAAAGGACCTGGGGGTGTTGGTCAACAGCCGGCTGAAGATGAGCCAGCAGTGTGCCCAGGTGGCCAAGAAGGCCAACGGCATCCTGGCCTGTATCAGAAATGGTGTGGCCAGCAGGAGCAGGGAGGTGATCGTGCCCCTGTACTCGGCGCTGGTGAGGCCGCACCTCGAATACTGTGTTCAGTTTTGGGCCCCTCACTACAAGAAGGACATTGAGGTGCTGGAGCGTGTCCAGAGAAGGGCGATGAAGCTGGTGAGGGGTCTGGAGCACAAGTCTTATGAGGAGCGGCTGAGGGAGCTGGGGTTGTTCAGTCTGGAGAAGAGGAGGCTGAGGGGAGACCTTATCGCTCTCTGCAGCTACCTGTAAGGGGGTTGTAGAGAGGTGGGTGTTGGTCTCTTCTCCCAAGTGACTAGTGACAGGACTAGAGGAAATGGCCTCAAGTTGCGCTAGGGGAGGTTCAGGCTAGATGTTAGGAAAAAGTTCTTTACTGAGAGAGTAGTGAAACATTGGAATAGGCTGCTCAGGGAGGTAGTGGAGTCACCCTCACTGGAGGTATTCAAGGAGCGTGTGGATGTGGCATTGTGGGATGTGGCTTGATGGGCATGGTGCTGTGTGGTGTGGGTGGGTTGTTGTGGTGTGTTTTGTGGTTTGTGGGTGGTTGTGGTTTTGGGGTTTTTTTTTTGGGGGGGGGGGGTTGTTTGGTTTTTTTTTTTGGTTGGACTTGATGATCTTACAGGTCTTTTCCAACCTTAGTGATTCTGTGATTCTGTGATCTTTTCAGAAGACATTTCTGCTTGGATTAATTCAGTTCTGTACTTACAGAAGTCAGCAAAAGTTCTTGTAAGTGATTTTAAGAGGTTGCACTGGATGTTTAATTTTTTTTGTTGTTGTTGTTTCATACAATTTGAAGAAGAAACTGTGCTTCTATATGCCTTTCTTGGGAAGTGGAGCAAAAGAGGAAGAAAGGCACAAAACAGTCAATAGCAAGAAGTCCTGTTGGCCATTAATGTGTCTAAGGCTAATGGATATCAAAGTCTCCTTTTCCATCTGTCTGAGCCTATTGCATAAGCTAGGAGAGGGTCACAGGACAATTTAGATTGGAAGGGATCTTTGGAGATATCTGGTCCAACCCCTTGCCCAAAGCAGGACTCACTTCAGGGTTGACCCAGGCTACTGAGGGCTTTGTGCAGTTGAGTTTTAAATATCTCCAGGGTTGAAGAGTCCACAACCTCCCTGGGCAACCTGTGCCAGGTGTTTTCACCACTTACACTGTGAAAAGCGTTCTCTTTATATCCAGACAGAACTTTCCTTGCTGCAGCTTAACATCTGGGTTAGATGCTTTATGTTGCACAACACGAATGTTCTCATGAAGCGCCTCAAAGCAAAAGGTGTTTTCGTCATAGCTCAAAGGCGTTAATTGCTTATATATATTAAAGGCAGTATTATCGCTGCTGAAAGGAGCTCTCACTGTGGCTTTGTGCATTACAGCATACTTCAGCTATTTTTGTCCCCCAGGGCTACTCAGTCTAAATGCTTCTGATATCTAAGACAACTAGTTCAGGCTTATCTCAGGTATCTATAGCTTTAAAATTCCTAATACAAAGTAATTTGTCCAAGACCATTTGAAAGATTAATGCAATTAGAACTCTGGTATCTAGAAGTTTTTAACGACATGCTAGGAGGGAGCTAGAAGATTTTTTCATACTGTGGAGTGAACTGTAAAAACGTTTGTATAGGTGGTGTTTTCTTCTAATTGTAGGATTTAGGTGCTAATGACAGGCTATTTTGTTCCTCATTGTGGATAATTTTAAGACAAGAAATGGAATTATCTTGTCATCCAGTCTTTCTAAGATTTATCAATGCATAAGTGAAATAAAATGACACATAATAATAAATGGACTGTTAAAATAATGAAGCACATTGCCTAAAAAAAAAAAAAAGAGAATGCCACAGCTAAATTTTCAGGGGAAAGAGAAGAGTTTTGTGGCTTTGAGGATATTTAATAGATAACAGAAATTGTCCAGTATTCCGTGGCAGAACAAAGCCACTTTCTCATAGCTTGAGTGGGGGCGTGGGGGGGTAGTAAGAAATGTCCAGTCCAAAATGAATACCAGAGTTGTTTTAAAGTGTCATTAGGTGGTCACTTTGTGAAAATACACCTCAGAAGAACTGTTTTTGTCAGGAAACCTGTCTATCAAGTTGGCTGTTCCAAGCCTCGCCTTTTTTTTAATTATTACTTTGTTTCTCCTCCCATATAATGCCACTAAACATGAAAAAAAATTATTCACACAAAATTTGCATTCTGAAATTGATTCTTTTAAATAGTTCATCTAGGAAGAACAAGCAAATGATAAGAGAGGTCAAGAGAATTGATTCTTTTAAATAGTTCATCTAGGAAGAACAAGCAAATGATAAGAGAGGTCAAGAGAAATAGTTGGACCACTTGATTAAGAGACCAGGTTTCAATTCCTTGTCTCTTCTTAATGGCTTTCCTGGCTGATCTTGCTGAAGTTGCCTGAAGCTGAGAGATTAGAGGGCAGGTACAGGTGTGACAGATACTGCTGAACCCAGGTCTTGGTTTGCCTGGCTGCATCTGAGCTAACCTGCTGGGTATGAGCCAGCTCCAGCAAGGTTTAACTGGCCACAAACGCTTCCTTCTAACTCATAACTCCCATCGTTTGCTTTGTCTGTAGTGGCCTGTTAGTCAGTCTGGTCTTTTCCACAACTGCCATCTGGGCAGGGCATATGGGAAAGTTGGACGTCTTTCAGGCAAGAGTCTCAGGTCACTCTGCGGGGAAATTACCAACTGGCAGACTTCTGTAATCATTCTGCTGGTATCTGAGAACAGTTGCTTCCTTTTCAGGCTTTTATTTTACAATAAGAATTTGTTTTGCTTAAAAACAGTACATGTGTTGGTTTCCACATGGAACAGAAATCATGGTGAAGCCCTGATCATATTAATGTATTCAATTATAATGAAATACCAGACAGTCTGACCTAAATTGACATAAATAAATGAATCTGTATTAGTCTCTTTTAATCTGATAAAATTTATCCATGATACATATAATCCATAATAAATTTATTATCTTCCACCATTGTATCTCAGTTCTAAAGAAGACACAAAACTACAGTGAAGTTCTCGTTGGTGAGCTTTATCATTTTTCGTATCAAGAAATACACTGTACTGCATATTGCTTTAAGAGAGTTATGCCCAAAGTGGGATCCCTAGGCTGGGGTCTGGCCTTAAGGTAGAGGGCTGTTTTTCAAATGGCAAGAAATAATGCTGGGGGTGGGGGGTCTGTGCAGCAATGCATGTTTTCAGCATGCTAAAGATCTACCATAGTGTGCTCTTCACTTTTGCTATGGAGAAGACCTGGCCTCAGGTAGTGTAGGAAGGGATGGGTATGCAGTGTGCAGCACAGTACATGTCTGTGTTGTTGCCCATCTTTTTTTTGTTGCTTTCGTTTCCTGTTGAAGAGTTGAATGCCTTAGGAAGAAATGTACGTAGGGAGCTGCATGAGAAATAGAAGGACTGGAAAATTCAGTCAATGCTAGAGGGGTCAATGGTGTGAGAAAGTTTAGGAACACCACTGATAACACATGCAACTTTACTCCTATAAGCTCCTGGCTTAAAACCTTATGATAAGCAAAGAAAGCAACTTTCATGCAGCTAACTGTAATCTACAGACAAGAATGCTAAAGTGTTACCTCCAAACTCACAGAAATCGGACTGCAGAGATACAGCTGTTCCTCATGGCCGCTGTTTAACTGACCAAAGTGGCAAAGTTTTACTTCAGCCTGTGAAGCAACAGCAACCAACCGTGGTCGCAGGAAGTCAGATGTCCCTGTGTTGGACTTGGCAGCAGTTGTTTCTGGGTTTTTGGACCTTCTGCCCCATTTTCTACAGCTTTTTCATTCCAAAACTTTTAGCCCAATCATTAGCTAATTTTGTTAACTAATGAAATCATTAGCTAACAAAAACCATACTAGAAAAATAACCTAAGTGAAAGTAGAGTAGTCATCATTAGCCTAGTAAGTTTGGCTCAGTAATATCCTAGGGCAATGTATTCCCCTGTTTAATGATACACAGCCTGAAAAATACTCACTTTTATTGTTTTGAAAGGTGTACATCTTGTTAATTTTTACCCTAATTTATTTTTGTGCTGCTACAGAGACTAACAGGTCAGTGAACCTCATCCTGTCTTTGCTCTGCCAGTTTTTTAATCTAGCTGCGTTAATACCACTCTTACCATCAATGCTCAGTTGTGCTCTTTTGTAAAACCACTTACGGAACATCTTATGTTCCAATTGTTGCATTTTGACAAATTGCATTCAGGACTTGTCTGATTAAGTGACTTTTTGGCCTCTTTCTTTTCCAAGGTCTGCATACCTGCAACATCACCATCAGTTTTAGAAGCTCTACCTGCTATGCAAAACTGATATCAAGAATGAAATGCCCAAATTACATGGTTTCTAACTTTCATCGCATGATTTTTTCAATCTTGTATTATGGAAAAAAAAATTACTTTTATCATGGTTTTGTGCTAACTTGTTTTCCTTATATACTGTATAGGTGTATGGGAGGTGAATAGGTTGTCAGAGTACTGGGTCCCAAAAAATTTGTCAGTGGGCATAAACATTTCAGAGGGAACTGGGAGCTGATCCTTGCTTTTGCTTCAGTCTGTGCTCTGTATCAGCAGGCCAATGAAATGCACATTTAACACCAATGCACGCTACATAAAAGGCAGATTACTTCATATAGAGAAGTTTGCTGCTATTACTTATTGTCACTGCATCTATTCTGGTGAGAGCTGATGTGCCAGCAGTAGGCATAAAAGTCTTCAGTCAGCTTCTCTTTATCTGTAAGGTGATACAGGTGACTTTTTAGTCCTCAGTATTTTATTTTACTTTTGTTTTATGTAAGATTAGTTGTTTTTTCTTCTTTGGTCTGGGACAAGCAGCTTTGCTGAAGGGCTAGTTGAGAATTTAGAATTACTTCTTTTATATTTTTTTTTTTTTTACAAAGCTCCTGAGTTAGTAGCTTGATGAACAGATGTAGCATGTGCATAATATTCTGGCATGCATCAGGGTTTTCCTCATGTGATCAAAACACTTCCATTCATCAGACAAGCCTTTCCTTTAGCAGTGCTTGCCCTGTTAGCGCTTGTCACATGGACAGCATATGGGAAAAAATATCAGTGCTACTTTTATGTTTAGTGCCATCATTATCTCTGTCTTTCAGTTTTGTTGTCATAGGTAATCAGCTGTGGTTTAGAACTTTATTTTCTTCTGATAATCAGTTGTTTCAATTGTTTTTCATCTTCTCTAGTAAATCAATTATCTTTTCTCTCTCCAAGGCAGTCTATTCTTGTTGCACGCTTTTGGCAGCCAAAAGGTAGTTCTTTGTTGTCACCTTGAGTCCAGCATAAATACTATATGGTTTTCAGACTTTATTTGTGATGTGAATGGGGCTTTGATACTTACCAGACTTGTTATTTTAAAGTATTACCACTATATATTCTCTCTCTGGATATTGTCACTGCTGGATATGGTTTTACTGACCAAACACAAAAGTCTTTGTCTAAGCTGGTAACCCTCTGCTCCCTGTGTTTCTGTCCATTAGTGACAGCTCCTTCTAGCCTCTGATTCATTTCAACCTAAATGAATCATTTACTTTTCACCAAGCAACTCTCACTCTAAAAGTATCTTTTCTTTCTGTTGATAATAAAGAGAGATTAGGGCGATGGACTGACTGCAGGTGTCCACGCTGCAGTGAGGTTAAAGTGAGATAAAACTCACACCTTCTGTCCAAAAAGGAGCGGTTTCTGCAGTGCCTCTCAGCATCTCTTTCCTGTTCTCTCCTCTGTTGTTACCTGTTATTGAAGTATTCCATAAAGCCACCCAACCCTGCTTTTTAAGCAGTGTAGCTCAGCCACATGAAACCTATTTGTATCCTCTTGTTCAAGCTTAAAGTGAGTTTCTTTGATTTAGTCCTGAAGTGAATTAAGCTAAATTGACTTAAAGCTGCTTGTAATTCTGCCTGGGTCTGCAAGCAGAAGTACAGCAGTGTTGACTCATCCACCTGAAATTTGCACCTTCCCTTCCTTCGCTGTCCTGGGCAGCCTTCGGTCGCTCGGGAGTGCTCAGTGTTTTAACAAGTCTGGTCTCTGGCAGATCAGATGCTTGAAGTGAATACTGACATATTGTAGTTCAAGCTGTAATGATTAATAGCTCATTTTCTTCTCTCTGATACAGATCTGGTACTACACAAACAACATCTTTAGTGAAGCTGGGATCAATCATGAAACAATCCCCTATGTTACTCTAAGTACTGGTGCTGTTGAGACTGTGGCTGCTGTTTTTTCTGTAAGTATGGTTATAAAAATCCATTAACATGCTTGATATTTAAATTACTGATTTTATTTCCTTATACAGGTTAAAATAGAAACAGAATAGTATACTGAGGATTAAGTGTAGTGGTTGATAAAGCAATTGAAAATACTATTTCTAGGTTTAATCCTAAACCCAGTTTTGTGGCTTGGGATTTTTTTTTTTTTAAGATGATGTTCTCTAGTTTTAGCTGCATAAAAGGAGCATAAAAAGTTGATATATCCTGAGGTCCTTTCTTTAAGTGAAGAGGAAGAAGGCAGGAACAGAAAGGCCCAAACTAATAAATTATTTTCACCTGGTAGAATGACTTTACCTGGTAGCAGTTTATTCACATCTCACTGTCTTCTCCTGTGCCTGCTGGAGAAGGCTCAGGCATAGTACAGCTAGGTGGTTCGGTGTGGATCACAGAAACAGCCATACGTCTTACTGGGCATGTTTTAATGACACGTTTTCTATAGCAGCTTACAAAGAGTGAGGAAAATTCTTCAGCCATTTAAAAATATGGGAGTAAATATTCGTAACCGAGCTTGTTGGAAAAGTAAGCCAGCACGCTAGAAAAAGGTTGTCCGATGTTGTGTTAAATTCTGCTATCTGGTCTACCGAGGGCAAGCCGGCATCCTCTCGTAACACGTGAGCTCCTGAGTAGGTCGTGTACCTTTGCTAGGCACTGAACTTAGAGGAAGATGTTAATAGAAAAAATTATCCATGCACATTTTTTTCTTTCCTATTTCAAAAAGGAAAGGTTGACTAGGAAAAAAAGAAATACACTACATGAGCAAACTAAACCTGAACGTTTTAGTAGGTGAATACACCGTTAATTGCTAAAGGAAATACATTTCTGTTTGCACTGCAATAAATAAGAAACATGGGAGAGGTCTTTGGAATGGAAAGCTTCAAACAAGTAAATGCTCTTTTCTTTCTTTGTTAGAATTGTTCCTTTTCTTCATTTATTCTATACCAACTGTATTTGCACAATACTGGACACACCAGACAAGCATTTTTAAATGTCAGAAGAATGGTTTTGGCAAAAAAATCCTTTCCAGTGGCAGAGCAACTGCTTATGACCTATAAAACGTTAAACTAAATCCAGCTATCAAGTATATTTTCTTATAGTCTGGGACGTAAGGACTCTCAAAGGTCACAAAGATCGTCTTCTGATCTTTGTAAATTTCCACAAATCTATTTTTGGGTAAACCGTCTTTTTTTTTCTTTTCTTTAATTAAAGGGACATTCTTTTTAATACGTGGAAATAGTGAAGTATGGAAATCCCTACCTCTTACAATTTCTTCTTTGTGATACTGCAGAAATGCTTCTTTGTTTAAGATATATGTAAAAAAAATAATGATAATTCTGCCAGTGATTTAAGTGAAGAATACACCTCTTTTTTGTGGAAACAGATGAAAATAACATGGAGATGATTCCATGATATTAAAGCCATGCTATAAATAGGGTCTGTCATCTTTTCAGTTCATTCCATGCTATCACTTTGCAGGGCTTATTCAGAGCACGCTGTTCATACATAATGAGGTGGATGTGTGTGCTTTGGTTCCTGGTATGCGTAGTAACTTTTTTTATGCCCAAGAGGAGTGTTTTTAATACTTCAGTTTAAGCTACTTGCTGTGCCTCTGGAAATGCTGATGTATTGATATCTCCGCTCTCTTCAAATTTACTCATGCTTTTTTGTAGCCTTAATTTTATTTCAGTAATCTTCATAAATGTTTCATTGTTGCTGTTTAAAGGAACAACAACATGAATTTGGTTTTTCAATTGAAGGTTTTGTAGCTTCTCGTTTCTACAAGTAACTTCCTCTAAATTTCCTTTATGCCTAGAACTAAGTATGGGGAATTTCCTCCCACTCCCAACCACTCAGCTGCTCTTTCTGCCTTTTTTTTTAGTTATAATCTATTTGACAGCATTAACTATTAATATATTTATCAATGATCTAAATGAGGGGATTGAGTGCTCCCTCAGCAAGTTTGCAGATGACACCAAGTTGGGCGGGAGTGTTGATCTGCTCGAGGGTCGGAAGGCTCTGCAGAGGGATCTGGACAGGCTGGATCGATGGGCTGAGGCCAATTGGATGAGGTTCAACAAGGCCAAGTGCCGGGTCCTGCACTTGGGTCACAACAACCCCATGCAACACTACAGGTTTGGGGACGAGTGGCTGGAAAGCTGCCCCACGGAAAAGGACCTGGGGGTGTTGATTGACAGCTGAATAGGAGCCAGCAGTGTGCCCAGGTGGCCAAGAAGGCCAACAGCATCCTGGCCTGTATCAGAAACAGTGTGGCCAGCAGGAGCAGGGAGGTGATCGTGCCCCTGTACTCAGCGCTGGTGAGGCCGCCCCTCAAATACTGTGTTCAGTTTTGGGCCCCTCACTACAAGAAGGACATTGAGGTGCTGGAGCGTGTCCAGAGAAGGGCAACGAAGCTGGTGAGGGGTCTGGAGCACAAGTCTGATAAGGAGCGGCTGAGGGAACTGGGGTTGTTCAGTCTGCAGAAGAGGCTGAGGGGAGACCTCATCACTCTCTACAGTTACCTGAAAGGGGGTTGCAGAGAGGTGGGTGTTGGTCTCTTCTCCCAAGGGACGAGTGACAGGACAAGAGGAAATGGCCTCAAGTTGCGCCAGGGGAGGTTCGGGCTGGATATTGGGAAAAATTTCTTTACTGAGAGAGTGGTGAAGCATTGGAACAGACTGCCCAGGGAGGTGGTGGAGTCACCATCCCTGGAGGTGTTCAAGGAACGTGTGGACGTGGCATTGTGGGACATGGTTTAGTGGGCATGGTGGTGTTGGGTTGATGGTTGAACTTGATGATCTTACAGGTCTTTTCCAACCTTAATGATTCTGTGATTAAGTCAGGTGCATCTGTCTTATGTGCTACTCAGAGGGAAGAAGGGAAGAACCAGGAGAAAGCAAGGGGAGAACTTAATTTTCCTGGTATTTTTTTATATATTGTGTTTGCTAGCAGAAACCAAATTTTACTAACAATAAATTCCAGGATATCAGTAGATACTCCTATCAGTAGTAAAAGTAGAGTTTTTGTTCTTTTAAATGAAATAGCTGTTGGAGAGGTCCGCAATGAAATCATATACCATCACCGATCATTATGCGTATGTTAGGTGGTCATGAGACTCTGTGCCTCAGTAAGAATACTTGGGGTTCATCCATTGATGAACTCCATATGAATGCTAAAGGAAAAGCTGGAAATAGATGTGTTTCACAGAGAAGCCAAATAATATTTAGGAGATAATATCATTCAAACTGTGGAAAAATTTGAAAGTCTTCCTTTAACGTGTCTCCTGGGAGCAACAGCTTAATAGTAATAATGTTGAGGTGATCCTTGAGGAAAGGCAAACAACATCCCACCCTTTTTATAGCTCTTTATTGCGTCAGATCACTTGATATGCCTGCTAGTAGCATGCTTTGCCTACAGCTCCATTCCTCTTCCTCTCGAGCAAAAGCCGCGTAAACAAGACACTGAAAAATGAAACACGCGCATCATCATTTTCCTGTCATTTATATAATTTGGCTGCAACTCCTACTTACACCAATACTTCCTAGTTTACTTCATTAAATACCTGTGTTGTAGCACTGCATACTTGGTGCCCTGGCTTCTCTCTGGGGAGACGATGTAAACTTTCTGTATGTTTTTTTGGTTAATTGTAGACTTCTCCACCCATTGTACTGAACACAGATTCAGTTTAGAGGACTGGCTATAGACAAGCTAGACAAGCTACATTTTAATGAGAGTGTCTGTTAATTTCAGTTTGCTTCTGAAGAAGTTTGATATCCTCTGGAATGAAATACTGAATAGATTTCCTACTCATAGCCGTGTTACAGCAGTAAGTTATCTAACCTGATGCCGTGCTTTGAAGTAGGATGGAATATACCTAAATAATTCCCTGGCAAATATGTGTTTATTAGAAGTCTGTTCTTGAAATTCTACAGTAAGGGGACTCCACAAACTTAGTTATTCTTTAGTAAGATTGGTTACTGTGGCTTTTTTGTAATTTTTAGTAGTTGAGGTTAGTTTAATTTAGTTGTTGTCTTACTCTTAGTGGACAAAAAGAACAATTTGCCAGTGCCTTTCTTTGACAAGGCAACAGGCTGAATGGAAAGGGAGACAGAAGTAAACATGTGAAAAGATTCCTCCTCCCCTCCATGAAACCAGCATAGAACAAAAGGGAATGTTATTCAGATTAAGCATTCCACGTCCAATTTTGCCATCTGTGGCACCACATTTAGTCTTTGTATAATGTTCACACAAAGAGACTAGCTATGACTATATTGAGAAGATTATGCCTTAAACACTTCCCATAAGGTGGCGCATCAAGGTGTTACTAATGTGCCTTCCAAAGCCTGTGACAGAGACAAGCTGTTCGAATCCTGGAATGAGTTAAAATATAATCCAGTAGTAGACCGCAAAAGAATATAGGAAATCCTTTGCAGTGTCACACAGATGTCAACGAAGCCAGCTTTCTTAGGTGAGATGATGTTATTCTGCTTTGGGATGTCATGAGAAAGGGCTCTTAGACTTGTTCTGCATTTCTTTTGGTGTTAATAGATCTTAATATACAAGAAGGGATTCCCTGCTTAGGGCATGGCACATCTTAAAACGAGGGAACTCCAGACATTTCAGTAAGTGTCCTCATCCCTAACACATTTCCTCCATGGTATCCAAAGGGTAATGCAAGATACCGCCATTGAAACTCTATGGCTCCACTGGGTTCAGAGCAGGAAGAAATACATTCTTGTGACAGCCAGTCGTAGCACATGGAAAAAATGGGGTGACAAGTACTTTCAGCTTGAGGGTTCTTAGGAAGTTTTGCTATAATCTGATTTTTAGTAAGACTTTTAACGCAGTCCCATGTGACATTGTTCGCGCTAGGTCAGAATCAACCTTCATTTATCCATAATCCCCAACAGGCTGTAAGTAGAGTGCAAGAATGGGGCAAACATGGCATTTTCCCCTTTTGCTCCCCTCACTCTGACAAGCTGTTGCTCATGGAGTACCACAATTAGAAGGTAATACCTTGGCCTTTAATAGCCTGGATAGAATTTTTTCTTTGAATTTGTCTAGTTACTTTTCAACTTTTGTATGGTTTTAGAACCCACAGCATCCTAAAGCAATGAATTTCACAGTTTTTCATACTTATTATATGAAAAAGTCCGTCATATTGAGATTAGAGAATATACGATACAGTAGGTGTGGGCTGGATGAAATGTTAAGAGTGTGGATGCTCAGCTAACTGCAACACTATTCTTAGAGAGTAGCTATCAACACTTCACTGTCGTACAAAGAAATATCAAGTGGGATCCTGTGCTGGTTTGTCCTGGGTCAATTAGTCATAAAAATATCCATTAATAATATGGGGGAGGTATCAAAGAGCCTTTTATAATCAACTGTGTCGTTCAAACTCTCCAAAGGGAGAAACTCAAAAGTATTTGCAAGAGCTATGGAAGATCATAAGAAATTGGACATACAGCCTGAAATCAGTAAGATGAAATTCAGCAAGGAAAGGCACCCAATACTACACTTTGGGAAGGAAAAAATCATATGCACAAATACAAATGTCATGTGGAACTGTGTCAAAAGGCTTACTGAAGTAAAGATCTATCATGTTTTTCATTTTCTTTCTATCAACTCAGCTTCCTCCCTGACAGGGAAAGTAATCACACTGATCTGCACTGAGCAAATCTGTTTTGACTGTTCTTATCACCTTAGTCTTCTCTAGCTGCTGTCAGAATATTTGATCAGTTAATAATTCATCCTAGTGTTTTGGGGGGGTGAAAGCAAGACCCTCTCTTCCTTCTCCCTGCGTAACCCAAGATAGGTGCTCCATCTGCCCAGATCCAGCGCTCTCAGATATTGTCATCAGCTCACAAGATTTCTGGGGTTTTCATTAATCATCATTATGAAAGCCTCATTTTAACTAATAAATTGTGAGGTGAAAAAACTGTCTTTAGTCAATATGCTACTGCATATTGATTTGAGGGAAAAAGTTACCTGGCAACAAAGACTCTTAATTTTATCCAAGAGAAATATTTAGGTAGCTCATCATCTATAATTTTAAGAAGCCATGAATACTTGCCTACATGAGCAAACAGCTGGCTTCCAAAATTGCCTACGACACTAATTTGTTTTGCCTATATAAAATTTCAATTGCATGAATTTTTAGATGATTTACATATACTTTGCTCAGTCCTACGAAAGCACTGCTAATTATGTCTAATAAGTGAAATCCAAAAAAATACTCAGTGATTCATTTGGAGTATAAGATTCTGAATTCTTTTAGACACAGGAAGTCACTAATTACTCCCTAGTCACAAATTCATCCTCATTTCAGATCTCAAATGTAAATGTGTGCAATCTTTATGGAGCAAATTTGTGAGTGGAAGAATACTTGGATTTATGTCACTGAATTGGGCAAAATGTGATCAGAAAGAATCAGCAGTAGAAAAGAGATATTGACCAAGCAGCTTCCCAGGACATGATATTTGTCGATGGCCAAAGTGCATGTGGGCGCATTTTCACTGTGGGGTGAATCGCAGAGCGTGACTGTGTTAATGCATGCTACCTAAATCCACAAGTGGTCAATGGGATCGCTTTTAGACAAAGACATTATTTCTTCTTAATCATTTTATAACACTTGAGCTTTTGGATAGACAAAGATTATATGTATTGAAGTAACAATGTAGTGCATTCTGGGAGAAAAAGTCTCCTTGTGAAGGTCTACCTTCCAACACCACTGCTAAGACCCAAGGCATAGTGGGTTAGAGACTATGTTTGTCTAATACAAATCCTTCTGCAGGACATATTCAGAAATCGAAAGTTTTAAAGATATATCTCCTGCTTTTGAGTATTATAAAAAAAAAAAAGGTTGTGAGTAATTTTTTCCCCAATCTATTCAAGATGATCTGCATCAGGGCATTCAAATACCATCATTAGAAAATAAAGCACCAAACATGGTAATCTGTCATAGATCAAGGTCTAGTTAGCTTTTATAACATGAACCTGACACAAGGCAAAACTTAGTGCTTTTAACAAATAAATCATCAACAGAAGGAGCTTTGTTTCAAAAATATTTGCCATTTACTGAAGGGACACTATAGGAATAAAGTAATGGGGTTTTTTGTGCTGCCCTAAGGCCTGTTCCCAGGCACTGCTGGGGTGAAAGTGGCTGGCAAAATAGTTCAGACTAAGCTTAGAGACCTAGCAATCAATTCTGCCCTTTGCTGATAGTAGTCCCTAGCCTGCTACCTACAGAAGATGTGTAGGATCTTATCCTGTTGTGGCATTAACACAGATACAGGCAAACTGGTGTGGGAGCCAGGGTAGGTACAGATTTATTTAATACTTGTGCTTATGTGGTCGAACTTGGTGCTAGGCCTCTAAATTCCACTTTAGGTACTTAAATAAAATAACCCATTTCTTTGTTTTACAACTATGTAATTCATACTGTAGAAAAAGGGATCTACTTAAAAATATGAATCAAAAACCAACCTCAGTCTTCTGTTCCTCTCCTTTTTCTGGATGCAAGATAGTACACATTGTGTCATAAATAGACCTGACAGTGATATAAATGTGATTATCCATTTTAATCCTGTTATTTAAAATGGAAATAACACAGAGTTAGCTTGTCACATTAAGTCTGAATCTAAACATACAGTCTTACTCAGACCTATATCCAAAATACATGAGAAAAAAAGTGTGGCGTTAGTATATAGATCTTGATGTTAGCATATGGATCAAACGTCTTTACAGAGCTGAGACATCTAGAATGTCTAATAGGGTTTTCTTAGTATAATTTGGGGCCAGGAAGTAAGTAGGGAGTAGTATTCAGTGACCTCCAATTTGGGCTGTAGAACTCGCTTACATATTCATTTTATCCAGAGAAGCTTGTCTGATCTTTTTTAATGCACTCTGCTTTCGTTATGTCAGCCCCAGTATCTGCAGCTGACTCAAATGAAAACATTGACATTTGCTTTTTTAACTTTATTCACAAGTGTTTCCTGCCAGACAAAAGTAAGTTGCATTAACTTAGTTTGCATATCAGTTGCCTTACTATCACCAAACGTTTGTGTTGAGAGAATTCTGGTTGCAACATTTTTTTACACATTTTCAGTAATTTGAGCTGTGTTAATTACCATGACTGGGTATAGGCTTCCACAAATGCGGGTTTATGATCACACATAAACAAGTATCAGCCTACACAATTTGGCAGATAACTCGGTGTTCTATCACAGAAAATAGTTGTAAGATTCTTTTTTTTACTGTACTTAAGCATACACTGGATTTCTTGTTATTTCATTTACTCTACCATATAGTATATTTTGACTTGTTATAGGTCTTCAGTAGGTAACAGTTACCAACGCATAGCAGTGGAGCAATCAGAGCTATAAATACTTGAAAACTGGTGAATCATCTTCCACATCTTGTGAGTCATAAGCATCTTAGTGGGTTTTGCAAGTTAACAAGTTTTGGATTTGTATAATCATAACTAAAAATGAAGTTGTCTGTAACATCAAAACCAGCATTTTTTTCATCATGGAAACTTGCTGTTATAGAAGACGTTAGACCTTTCTTTTCAAGTTTTTGCTGAAACTTCAGAGTTTATCTAAGCTTTTTTTTCCTATCAAGAAAAGGGGAACAAACAGTTTAGCAGAGAAATTTGAGGTACTGATGTATTGTCATAGGGTTTTTTAAGAAATCCTCAAAAATAAATCAAATTTTAGTTAAAATACTGTAGACCTAAACAGCTTGACGGACTGGCTGTTGAAGTGTCTGTGCGCTTCAAGAATTCAAAAAATCTTTTTGGCCTTGATGAAAGATGGGGCCTACTAAGAGGCTTTTCTGGTGTGAATTGGCTCCCAGTTGAACAACTTTGATCTGCTAATGGGCCCTAGGATGCTTCTGCATTGCCTCCTGACCAGCAAAGCCACAGATCCATGTCTTTCCAAGCACAGATGCTGCCTTTCACAGGACCGCAGCTTTATAATTTATAACCAGGTAGGGAGGAGCATGGTTTTGATTCTTGTGCTTGGCTTTTCATGACCTTGAGTCAGTGTAGTATGCCATTTCAGTAGAGACTGGTGTCCTTGTTTGAATCTATACCATAAGCAGATGCATTTTGTTGGGTTGGAACTGGTGATACCAGAGGTAGGTCACACGTTTGAACAAATTAGAGGTGTCACTAGCTTTAAAATGCAGGTAGGCATTTCTCTCCCCATAACTGTGCAAGTTAATCATGTCTAATTGAGAAGCTGCCTTAGTCTGTATTTCCTAGATGTACTGGTGTACTTAACTTCATATAAACTTTGGAAATTATTATAGGATTCCCAGCAATTCTGGTACATCATAGTATCCTGTGAATAAGGACAAGATTGCAGCTTATTTTTTTCAGTGAATGAAGTTGGTCCATTCCATAAATCACAAGAAATGTCACCAAGTATTGTAATTGTAAATTCTTTGGGGCAGAAATTGCAGGGAGTGCCCAGAAGCTCAAGCATTCAAGTTCCTCTTTGCTACTGTATTAAATAAATAGTAATGATGAATGCTTGGGAAGCCTGGCATCAGGTCAGAGAAAAGAATGACTGCACATGGATTTGCTTTATTTTTTCCCAAATTGTCTCTGAATAAAAAAGAATTTAAATATTTTAGAAACTATTATTCTCTTCTGTAAAAAGGATATGGATCCCGCAGATCTGCTGTAACTGTATCTGTGCTTGGCTGCTCTCAGTAAAAACTGGGAGTTCCTCACCAACTCGCCTAGATTTGCCCAAATATGTCCACACTACTTATTCTCAGTGTATGTAGGCACAAGTGCATACACATGTCTTTTTGGAGGATTTAGTCCAAACTGTCCTCCCTTACTGGGTTTTGCTTTGATTCGAGCTTTACAACCAAAAACTATCTATCACTTTTTTCCCATGTTTTGCTCTGCATGGGAGTCACCTATGAACCTTTTTCTCTCTGAGAGAAACATTCATCCCTTACCCTGTTTTAATACAAAACCCACCAGCTGGTGTAACACCAAGATTGTTTAATTATGACCACCAATCCAGAACTGAAAAAAATAAGGGAAATTCCCTGGTATGTCAAATTACATGTGAAGCATCTATTGCAAAAGTCTCTGTCTTCTTACAGACCCATCAGATAACTTTTCATCCCTTATAGCCATAAAAAATGCCTCTTGGTTAAGTGTATGTGTAGCCACATGTGTTTGCAAGATGGATTCATTAATCATAGTGGAAAGTACTTGGCATTTTGTAGGGGTTTTGACGGTGCAGCAGTTGCAGTTTGGGAACATTTGGACCCCATGAGCACAATGTGAAATGTTAATAACATCAGTGCGGGTCTATTTTAAACATGGCTCTGAAATAAATTCTATTATGGAAGCTGCGGAAACTGTCAAAATGAGTCTATTTCCTCATTTAAAGAAATAAAGAATGCTAAAGCTCGCCCCAGAGCTGCTTTCCGTGTTCTGCAGCGTCACAGCGCACGTCTCCGGTGTGGAAGTCCAGCTTGGCAGGGTGTGGGGCTGGCGTGTTTTGAAGCCTGTCCTAAAATCTGCTGGTGAACCTGATGCTGTGGGAGAAGCGCTTGCTGCACAAGGCGTTTCTTCCCTGCGTGACTTTGTACTTTCCTTTAACGCATTTCTTCTAGATGCTTACAGTGGAACAGTGTGCATCGTCTCCCAGAATTAAGGGTATTGCTCCAGATATTATTTTAGTTGCTTGTTTTATGAGTGCACAAGTATCGGTGTTACAGACCCCTGTCTGAGCAAAGTTTTCTGATGGGTCAATTTGTTTTATCTGGCTATTCCAATTACATTAACTATCCTAGATCATGACTAAATGTTTTTTCTGTGTTCGGACAAAAAAGAAATGAAAAATAAATTTTAAATTAATAAAAAAAATTTCATCTATGCTAAAAAGTTTTTAAGCTAAAATTTTAAGCCTTTTAAGCTTAAATTCAGAGAGATGTTGAAATTAAGAAAGAGTCAAAATGTTTGAACTTTTTGACATTTAAAAATTACATATTTTAACAGCATTATTATAGGAATTTGGTGCAAATTTGTAAGCAGTTCAACCAATGTAGAGTTATTTCTCCCCTAAAAAAAAAACAATAAATAAGAAAAAAAAATCAAACTTTGTGTAATTATCATCATATTAATTATTTTTATATAGCTAATGTACAGTCCTTGTTTTACTATTAAATTGTTATGGAAGAAGTTTAATGTAGTAGTAACTTTGAAATCTACAATGCTAACAGTATTAAACTTTAATTTACTAGTTGCACATTTTTCTTATCAATATGGTTGTATTTGTTCTGTAGGAGGAAATCCAGGCATAAAACTGTTAACAAGTACTGGTTTTGATGGTTTCCCATTTTTTTTCAGTGGTTTTAAATAAGGATGCTATGCTGACTTGTTTTTTCAGAGGTTGAATTATGTAAACATAATTGTGAACACAATTACGAACACATCATAGCTGATAAATAGTACAAAATCAACTCTCATGGTTTTATTTTTGGTGTTCATATTTATTAGGAGAACATGTGCATGGTCTGAGTTCTTCAGTGCTTTATCAAGAAAGTCAAATGCCACTATTTCCTTTCCAGGGCTTAGTGATTGAACGGCTCGGACGCAGGCCTCTTCTCATTGGAGGTTTTGGGTTGATGGTGGTCTTCTTTGCAGTACTTACCGTCTCTCTGACTTTACAGGTAACACTACAGTCACTACATATTTTCACTCTCTCTTTTGCCTATTTTAAACACCAGGTGCTCAATATCTGTTTGCATCGGCATTCCTACACAAGCCAGTCCTTTGAATCAGTTTGACATAAGGATTTGAAGGTGTCTCTTGTTTCTTTGTGAATCTGTTGGTTTCAAGGTACTATGATTAGCCATAGCAGCTTTTGCATTAAAAAGCCATAGGGCCTTTGTCACATTCAGCCTCCTTAACTCAAAGATTCATGCATATCATGAACTATTATGAAGACATTTTTACCCATAGCTCGGTAAACAGTTTACCCATATTCCATGTTTTTATCTTTGTAATGCAGTCTTTTTGAGATTTCTTTCATACTTTATATGTAATTCTTATTCTTAGGCTAGGATGATTTTTTCCAGCAGTGAAAAATTTCCCTGTTTGCTGTTTCTTTCAAGTTACATTTCTGATATTTTTATCAAAAATATAAAGACTTAGCCTTTGCAGAACGTCTGCACTTAAGTTCTCAGGTGTTATTAGCAGTCAGCTCCCCAGCTATTTCAGATGGTCAGAGGAGGATTATTAAACCAATCTAAATACTGACCCTGAGTCATTTTTCCTTGTTTAGCTTCCATTTTCATAATGACGCAGTTTCTTTCTGTTCCTGAGGGCTTTTGAGAAGTAAAACTGACAGTCTGCAATGGCATGGTTTTGGGTGGTCTTTCATCAAGTTGTTTTTCTGCCGTTGTTGATTCCTGTGTCTTGCCATTAATTTGACTTTCAAATCTTGCTTCTTGTTTGAAGAGGGTCAGTAAGTCAGTTTGACTAGCAGGTGTATGCCACACCATTGCAAAATTTTATTTGACTTACCTGTATGTACAGCACAATAAAGCTTTATTTCATATACCCATCATGACAAATATAAGACAGCTCTCCAGAAGAGAGATGTTATTGCAAGTAAACAGTAAAAAATTCTCTTCCAAATCTTTTAAAACCTAGTCTGATCCATGAGGACCTTCAGCTATTGTAAATCTCGGAACTAAACCTGGAAGGCACTTAAAGTTCACTTCAGAAGTGTCTCAATCTGTTAAGTATGAGAGATTAGGTATTGCTTTGAACAAAGGACCCGGCGTACAAATAGGCTTCATCTCAGGGGAATTTGTATCTACTCTGGTTTTGCACCTTCTCTCTCTGAATGCCTTTAGAGACCTTGGATCTGAGTTCAGATGAGAACTCCGAAATTATTCCATTTACAATTCCATTAAAGAACCATTTATATTTTGTTCCATTTTCCCTGTACCTGTTGTTTGCGCACATGGCCCTCCTTGTCTGCAAAATCGGATTATGGCTAAAATCCCTGGACTATGGCTTTCACGTGCTTTGCTAAGGTTCAGATAACAGCTATCCTACTGAAAGGCAGCCTGTCGTGTCTAGACTTCAGCCCAGCCTTTAACTGGGGAACTTTGAAGCTCTATGGGCTATCATAGTTGCCCCTTTTAAACATGGCTGAAATATACCTGAGGAGGGAGGAGGTGCCGAATCTGTTCACACTGTGATTTTCTAAAGTAATCCTAGACTAAATTCTGAAATAGAGAAAGAATCGTGGAAAACACTATTATCTGTGATTTTTTTAAATATTGGTACGTACAATATATTTACCATTAATGTCTTTTATCTACCTAGAAAACTGTGCATTGGCTTCCTTACCTCAGTATATTTTGCATCCTTGCAATCATTGCATCGTTCTGCATTGGACCGGGTATGTCTATATTTTTTCATGTTTCTTTGTACATCAAAGCACAGGTATTTCTGCACTGGCACTATGTTAACAAATTGCTTGTAGGGAACTTCACTTTAGCCTTATCTGATGACCGCAAGGGATCTAAGACAGTAAAAGGTGACAGCAACACAAAGTGATAGCAATACTCTCAATAAAAACCCATGTACACATGCTTTCCCTCTTAGCTGTCAGCATAATTGAGAACTAGTGCCTAAATTGCAATCAGTACCAAATTAAAAAGTTGGCTATTATTATAGGATTGCTATTATTATAGGATTGCTATGATTTTGTAAATCTATAAAAAACACTCAGACTGGAAGCTGAGTGTTTTATTTATCAATGCTTGTGTTAGCAGTTCAATGCTAGTAGGATGCAAATTGGACACTGGTGGAGGAAGAGGACAGTTGTGTGTGGTTCCTTCCTTCTCTTCCTTTCCAAAGACAGAGAATTGCTGTGGAAGAGGGTTTACACACACTCTCTTTAGGAAGATGATGGAAAAGGTAGATGTCCTGATGGTGGAGCTGCTTATTGTCTGGCAGTTCTTTACTGACTCCATACATTTCAAATCCGATGCCTTCAGGTAACCGGTTTTGTAGGCTGTAATGAGTTTATCAGATCTATTTCCCCAGCCCAGTTTTGATGACTTAGAGATGGATACAACTTTATAGAAAATCCAGTATTCCCAGGCTGTAATTTTTGTATTTTATTTGCTCTAACAAAGAAGATGTTTAAGGTATAAAAGTGTAATAAAGCCAGACCTTTCTCAGAAGTGTAGAATGAAAGGACAAGAGCAACAGTCACGTCTCAGCAGGAGCAATTCTGACTGGATAGGAGAGAAAAAAATTTTACACTGAGAGTGATTAAGCAGTGGAAGACATTGCTCAAAGAGGCCTTTAAATTTCCATCCTGGAAGCTATTCAAAACTCAGCCGGACAAGTTCATGAACAACTGGCCCTGCTTTGACCAGAGGCTGAACTCCAGAAGTCCCTTCCAACTTAATTTGTCCTGTGATTCTAATTGCATCATGTCTTTGGAAAGTGCATTTTAATAGATAGGCGTAATATGTAAATACTTACCTGAGTGTAATGTTTCTCTAATCAGTGTTGCTCTAGCCTTTGGGTGCTTGGTAAGAATTGGATCCTGCAGTTATCAAATAATGAAACATTAACAAAAATTATTTACAGATAGATAAAGAGAAATTAAATCCAAATTCAATACGCATACAGAACAAGATGTCAAAACAGTGCTTAAATTTTCAAAGATTCTCTTACAAACTGTTGTCCACACAAGTGGGAAAAATCAGCTGCTTTTTAGGATTTTTTTCACAGGTATTCTGCTGTAAACCTGAAAGCAAGATTTCTGTTCCCCTGAGTTCTCAGGTTTTTTCATGCACCATTTATTGCCTCTTTTTCTTTATAAAGAGTTTGACATTAATCAACTGTTTATACATCTTCACCACTGAAGTGATCTAATTAATTGATTGTGGTTTATTTGGGGAAGGAAGGAGTTGCTGATGTTTCGTGTGACTCTAACATGGCTGTAATGCTGTGGATCCGCTTTTGGAAAAGCTGAGGGAAAACTATGCTGCTTTAGAGGAAAATGGGGAGAAGATCAAAATACTCCTTTTCCCCTTGCCTCTGGGAAAACAGTTTGTCACTAATCTCTGTGCTTATTACATTGCATATGGTAGCTGACTGGAAGAAGGAAGGAGTCAAACAGGCTTGACTAGGGTCATTAAAGCACCTAATGTTGGACTGTAGGTGGCCTGTGAAGACTGTTCTCCTTCCTCACCTCCAGCTCTTCTTGCAAGGCAAATAATGCAAACAATCTTGCAATGCCACTGTCTTTCTGTAAGGACAAATCTCAGGTTCAGCTAAGTCCCTAGTATTGCAGACATGTGTTTCTTAGATTTTTTTTTTAAAAGAAGAATTCAGTGGAATAGAACTGATTTTGCATTTTGAATACCTAAGGAAAGTCAAATGTTGACTTGAAACTTCTTGAAAACTTTCCTTCCAGTATCTTTCCTTCCAGTAGCTCAAACACTTAAGTGCAGCTGCTTGCAACATCTACCTTTGTTTTTTCTAAAAAACTCTGTTGAAACAAATTGTAATTTTTTTCCATATTACAGACATGTTCCACCGATTTTTAGAACTTGCAGATCAATATGATCTTACATGTTGCATTTTCAGCATATTAAGATTAATCCTCCACATTTCTCCTTCACCTCACCATTCCTCAGAATGGGTTCTGGTTTTCTTCACTTAGCTTCTTCATTTTACTGATGCTATTCAGGATTTTTTGTTGTACTTTGCACTCTCTTTGGAGTAGTGTCTGCAGATATATGCAAGACAAACAGTTTGCTTTCTACAGAAATAAAACTAAATCTTCTTTTGTGTTTTTCATTGTGCTCATTGCTTTTAAAGCTTTGTGCTCATTGCTTTTAAAGCCAAAGAACATTAGTACTGTACCAGTAGCTACCTAGCTGGCCTCTCCACCTTTTCTGTGTATGTTCAAACATTTGTAATACCTGACGAGAGCCAGAATATCTCAGTAGCATTGAACATTGCTTTGCTTTTTATGAAAATTTTGTTAATTGACACTTCAGCTGTTAAGAAGTTCTGAAGAATCATATTCTGGTTCCTCTGTAAATCAATAGCAATACTTTAGCTGACTTCAGTGGGGCCAGATTTATCTTCAGTGAAACTTTTCTGGTCTGTTTAGTGGGGCTTAGGAGACCTAAACTAATTGGCTACCACTTAGCTGGGAGCAGTTCTCTTTCAGAATATGAAAGCAACTTCCACTATTAGCCATGTTTTAAGATGGATGAATGAGAAGAGAGCATATATATTTTTTTCTGAACAAAGAAAGTATTACCAAAAAGTGAGACATCCACTGCTTTTTGTATCACAAGGCACAACTTCCATATTTGAGTGCAATTACTGTGTCAAGTTTTACCCCCACTCCCCGGTACAGGAAAGACATCAATAAGCTGAAATGAGTCCACTGGAGAGTCACCAAGTCAGGGACAGGAGCCCTGTGAGAAGGGGCTGGGTGAGCTGGACTTCACAGAATCACAGAATCATTAAGGTTGGAAAAGACCTGTAAGATCATCAAGTCCAACCATCAACCCAACACCACCATGCTCACTAAACCATGTCCCACAATGCCTCGTCCACACGTTCCTTGAACACCTCCAGGGATGGTGAATCCACCACCTCCCTGGGCAGTTTATTCCAGTGTCTCACCACTCTCTCAGTAAAGAAATTTTTCCTAATATCCAGCCCGAACCTCCCCTGGCGCAACTTGGGGCCATTTCCTCTTGTCCTGTCACTCGTCCCTTGGGAGAAGAGACCAACACCCACCTCTCTGCAACCCCCTTTCAGGTAGTTGTAGAGAGCGATGAGGTCTCCCCTCAGCCTCCTCTTCTCCAGACTGAACAACCCCAGTTCCCTCAGCCGCTCCTCATAAGACTTGTGTTCCAGACCCTTCATCAGCTTTGTTGCCCGTCTCTGGACACGCTCTGTTCAGCCTGGTGAAGAGACAGCTTTGGGGGCACCTAATAGCAGCCCCCATACCTATGAGGAGGGTGTTGTGATGACAGAGCCAGACTCCTGTTGGTGTTGTCTCATGGGAACACTTCAGAGACAAAAGTCATATGTTGAAACAAGAAAGATGCAGAGTGACTATAAGGAAAAGCTTTTTGTTTATAGACAGGTGAGCAGGCTACGAAGGATTTTGAGTCCTTAATTACTACACAAAGATGAAAATTGAATAGGTTGTACTTCTGCTTTTTTATTCTGGAACTCTGTAGTCCAGTGGAAAACCTGTATTCCTGGATCTTCCTAGACAGGGCAAGTGCTACTCACTAGCAATTACTGACCTATTTAAAATTGGCTTTGTTTTGTTCACAAGTATACTGTGACAGTTATACTAAGATGCCCTATATGTGACAGGTACAGCATATACATATATATCTCACACGTATTCTAAGGAGCCAAGTTTTTTCTCAGGGAAGTGTGCAATTTCGTGAACATAATTTCTTTTAATGGAAAAGTCACTGCTGAAAATTAGCCTTATCTTTCATTTCATGATAATGTTAGAGTTTTAGCAAGAGGAAGTAAGTAGGAAAGAACACATTTTTTAACACATCTCCTGTGCTGTTAGAGAGTGTCTAGAGAAAAGTATGAACAGGGCAAACAGGTGAGACACTTTTCCAGAACCAGTACACATTTTTTTTCAGGTTAGGGTCTTCCTGAGACATAGTTTCCAAGATTTTTGTAGTCTTCCATTAATTTTTTCATTCTTTGTCTGAAACTGCGCAAAATTTTAGCATCCTTTAGCAAAGAAATCTACATGTCTACCACCTCTCATGTGCATGAAGACATCCTTTGTTTTGCTTTGTGTGATGCCATTTAGGTCTTGCACTAGAAGAAGCAGAATATTTGATCCCCTTCCTCCCCCTTCAAGTTTCGTGTGATCTTGTAAACTTTTACCTTATCACCTCAGATTTTTCCAGACTGGATGGCCATTTCTTATTGCTTTCTTCTCAGTGATATTTTATGACACCCCTCTAGCAGGAAAATTTCACACTTCAATATCTAATATTCTTCTGCAGCAGTCTGGTAGTTTGACAAGACAAGTCTGAAGTTTAGGAATAACTTTTCCACCTTTCTGGTCAGTAAAAGGTTTTTTTTCCCAAGAAAAATAATGCATACTCTTTATTAATAAATTGTAGATTTAAAATTTTTTTAGCCTTTTGTAGAAGGCTGAGTGTCATTTGTTTGTATTGATTAAAAAGGTACAATTGTCATGATATTACTAGTGCTTAGTATCTTATTTAATTCCTTCTGTAGTTATTTAGAGCATTTCAGGATTCTTCAGAGTAAATCCCACATGGTTTGTAATGATTGGGTTTTAAAGGTTGGACTTGATGATCTTATAGGTCTTTTCCAACCTTAATGATTCTGTGTGATTCTGAAAATACAGATCTTCATCTAGGATGAATTCAGTTTATGTTCATTGAGCTATTGGTACTTGGAAGAATTATCCCATCTGAAAATAGTAAATAACATGAGGAATTGAGCTTATAAAAATATTGCTACAACTTTCTAGAACATAAAATTGCCTTTAAAAATACACTATTTTCTCTCTTGTTAGAACATCTGATACTTTCTTGATAGCTTAGATGTTGTGTGGTCTCCCACTTTCTGATAGCATATGGATGAGTCCCATCTGCTCCTTCACAGCTAGGATCAGCTGTTACTATAAACTGTGGGGGTTTTTTTATTTGTTACATTTTTCTGAACTCAGCTTTTCAGCTTGCAGATGTTTTTCAGGCATATTGCTAGGGACTGAAACAGTAATGCTAACAACAGGTACGTTCAGGCATGCTTGTGATTTGGTACTTCATCATTCTTATCAAAAGACAAACAGCAGAAAACTTTCATGCATTTACTAAAAATTAAAGAAACCCTTATGTTCAAGATAGTCAATCTATGATCTGAAAGAAAAATACCCTTCAAAAATCTCTTACTGTTTTATAGATTAAGGAGCCATGCTGTTCTGGACAGTTGCTTCCTTGTGCCCATTTAGTTAATTATACACGAGTGAAGGTATTTGGTTGCAGAGAAACATACTGCTTTCCAATATTACTTTTGATTATGGGAATACATTAGTAAATAATTTTACAGTTTTCACTTCAAGAAAAGGGCAGAATCTTTATGGAAATGTTTTCTGTGGTCACACATTTGACCTGAAATAAATACATGATACTTTTCAACTGAAGAATTGTCACCCAGCAAAGAGTAAATAGACAGGACTGAGGGGATTGGTTCTGGCTCCTAAGGAGACAACAAGAAAAAAAAAAAAAAAACCAACACTGGAGAAAAGAAATCGAAAAAAAATAGTAAGAGAACATTTTCAGTATCTCCACAAAGCATTTGTGCTGTTCGGGTTAGGCATCATGAGCAAATGCATTGACTTGGAATACTTTTACTAAGTGAGTAAATAATGTGCAGCTCCTTGGAAATTTGGGTAGTGATAGATGGGCTTAGGTACATGCGAAATGTCTTCCTTCTTTAACCTTGTCTTAGACAGTATTTAAGGAAAAAGGAAAAGCTAAAAGCAGTTATCTCTACTTTCTCAATTAAACCTGTGTGACTGCCTCTTCATGAACACTGAAGCATGTTGAACTGTGCTTGCAGAATCTATGTCTCTTTCAGGAAAACCACACTAAAATCTGACTTAAACAGAAAAAAGTGTAGGTTCTGCTTATTTTTATCTGTTTAGTTGAATTCCCAGTTCATCCATTGTGCTTTTGCAACGGCTGCTGTGCAAACAAGTGATTTTTGATTTTGCTGGGTGAATTGAAAAATATCTATATGCATGTGTATGCATTGGCTGATTGGAGATCGTTTTATAAAGTTGCTGGAGATTGACCCCTTTTCTCTACCAGCCAGATAGTTTAAAACCAAAACAAACAACAGCAACAACAACTGACCCAGAATGTGTCCAATCCAGGGACAGTTTCCGTATCTGCCTGCCTGCCAGGGAGGCTGTCGTATTCTGGGATGAGGGTCTTTCAGTGTTTGGTTTTAATGCTGTTCTAATTTGTATAAAACAATTAAATGTTCATTCTCTGAACCAAAGAATGGCTCTTCTGCCATGTGTCAAGAGATTCGCCCCAGATGGTGGAACATGTGGGGGAAAAAAACCAATCAGCTGATTAATTGGGAATTACAGCAATGGACTTCCAGGTAACCTTCCCAATGGAAATAAGCATGTCAAAGATACAGTGAGACCTTGAGAACTTTGGAAACTTGGCATAAAGCATTTCCATGCCTTATCTTTGTATGAAGAGATTTATTAATATTTCTTCCTTAGAAGAATATTCTGTTTAAGTGTAACATCCTTCTATCCAGTTTTGATAAATGGAGGAGGAAATGCTGCAGAGATGGGAAAGGAAACCATGGTGGCGAGGTTAGGTATGATGCCTGTCTTTAACTAAATGAAAGGGTGGGAGGAGGTGGACTGTTTTAATAATATACCTGGCTTTGAAGTAATCCTTCCTTTATCACCTTCTTTCAGAAACTGAAAAAGGATTGTCTCATTTGAATCAAACCTTTGCGTATTTGGTGGCTCTGGAAATACAATGAACTGGAGCACTGGACTTATTTTATCTTTGGGAATAAGTAGAAATAACCCACGACCCTATTGTTGCAGTAAGACCTGTAAAAGGTGTTTGTGTAGCACAAGTGTGTTGCCCTTCCTTTGACCACTGTAGCTGGGAGGGAGGTCAGTCACACGTGTGTCCAGGCAGGTGTGCAGTAATGTTCTCTCTTCCAGGGAACATTCCCCAGGAGTTCCTTGGAGTCCTCTGGAAGGAAAAAAAAAATCAGCTTTTATTACAACAAGCAGTAATACTAGGGGAAGTTCCAGAAATCTGAGGAGTTGCTTTTATATCCATTGTTTGATTATCATAACTCAAGCCATCTTTGTGCAGGAAATTTGTGTTATTTTGGTAGCACTTTCAAGTTTAAGATTAGGGATTTGTTTGAAATCTCGCTACATCTTCCACAGTTTACTCATTTCTGGTAATAGGACATGTATAACTGCATGCAGTTGGAGAGAAAAAGAGGCCTAGAAACTCAGGAACAGGGTGAGGATTTAAGGATGTCTGAAAATGCCGGTTAGCTAAGGGGGAATATAAGAATGATATGTGTAAGTGTCACATGGAAAACTTCTCCATAGCTGTTTATATTTTGTCTAAGTAATTTGAAAGATTGTTTTATATTAACACTCTATATGAACATTCTTTTATGTATTTTCTTAGAGACCTAATGCATCGTATTGTCATGCATTGTCTCTCTGTATTGTAATGTGAAAAATGCTTATTGTGTTGTCATGTGTCATGTCATCATTTTTGAGATGATGACTTAGCGCTGAATGTTGGAGCATAAAACTGTTCATGCAGCAGTTTGCCAGGAAGGGTGCAAAGAAGGGCTACTGTGAAGGTGAAGAAAACAGATTTTTATATGAAAAGATACAGAATAACTTTGTAGTGTCTACAAAAAAGACTGATAATATGATTTCTGTTTCTAAATACATGGGCAAAAGGGAGAATAACACTGAGAAGAGAGAATAAGCTGAAGGTAAATGTTGCTGTAGAAAATCACAACAAAACCCCAAACCTAGGTGCTAGCTAGCCTTGAATAAATTTACAATAGAAATTGGAAGAAAAATTCTGTCCACTAGAGGAGCTGAGTTCTGTATCAGCTTCTAAATAGAAACAGCAAAAGGAGAAACTAAACGCACAAGTTTTATAAATTTCTAGAAGGACTGTATGAAATGCTGCCTGAAATAGCTGAGGATTGTATTTGAACCAAATGGTCCAATCTGATCCTGTGTTCCTTTATCTCCAAGTCCTGTATTCTTCCTTTATCTCTGAATGAGACGCTTGATCCTCTGTATAAAGTCTTTCTTTGTTTCCATTTGTCAAAAAGTCCATGTGTCAGCAAAGATGAACATGTTCTGAGAGAGGATCTTCTAACTGCTTGTTACATAGAGCATGCAGCCCCTGACTGACTTTACATCAGTAGCTGCTATTTTTAAATCGGTGGTGCTAAGGTGAGAAAAAAGCAGGAATCTCTGGTTAGTCTTTACATAGTAGCTTCAGGGCATTTGATTTTACGGTCATATGCCATGTTATGTCTTAGGAGTAGTTATTCTGGTCCTAAATCCTGTAGGTACTTCTGTGGATGGGTGGTGTTTCCTGCTGACTTCACTGGAGTTTGTGTAAGGTTGAATTTAGCGTGAATAGGATCAAACATGAATCAGTGTGATTCTGCTTCAATTCCTACTTTTAAAATAAGTTCCTATTCAGTACACATAAGGATGACAAAATCAGATCAGTGGTATGTTTCCAGTCACACTCTCATCACAGAAAAGTGAAATCGATAAAATACGCTCTCTGATGGAATTTTAAATAATAATTTTATGGTAGTGAAATCTTCATTTTTCGACTGTTGCTTTTTATAGCGATTACATTTTCAGACACAGCTAAGAAACATTAACAAAACAGACCACTTCAGGAAAATGTTTTACTTTATGTATCTTTTTTGAGAGTTTTGTCTTATAATTGAGTTTTGTAATACTTATCATGGTTTATGGAGTGTGAGTGAAGCCTTTCCTAGCACAGCTGAATACAGACACAGTAGAAACATGATAATGATATATTCAGCAAGTGTTAAATTGACATTATGAAGTAAACAAAAGAAAACTCAGAGGAAATCATTGCTGTGCCCTGAGGTGTATCAAAGGTATTTTTATATTTAAAGTTTAAATTAGCCTGTGCTCTTACTCTGTATGCCAGCGTGCAGCTGTATTGACAGCGGAGCGGTTGTGATAAAAGGGTCACTTTGAAAGTCATGAGGTTTGTTCAATCTGAAATGCCATCAGGGAAGAAAAAAAAAATCTCTTGATTGTGAGACACAAAGGTGTGATAGCACACACACGAAGACATAAGAGTACTGAAATGCAAGGCAGCATCAGTATTATTGCCTGAAATAGGCATTTACAGAAGCTTTGAGTGATGTTGTGTTAGCTTCTTCACTTGAAGTGGGATGTAAGAATTTCTAATGCTCGTGGCCTCCCACAGAGGCTTTCTTTTAGTACATTTTCTTTTACTGCACTTTGAGAAAGAGTTGGGAGCTTGCTTGAGTGGAAAAAACCTTCTCTTTGTACCAGAAAAGTGTATCAAGTTAAAAAGAAACAAATAAAGCTGTGTTGCTATATATTTAATTATGAAGTGGTAGATTTGAAAGTTTAGGTTAATTTTCAAAATTTCTTTTATTCTGTAAACTAGAAGCCTTTACAGTCTTCCCAGCAGGTAAGCATCCTGTGATAATGTCAGATAGTTCCTGCATCAGATAAGAAGGGTATTTGTGTAGAAATAACCTTTAGTTTTCCTGAGTATTTAAGAAAAGGTTTGGTTTGTTGATAGTTGTAAGGTTTTTGTGGGCACAACAGTAGATTTAAAACATGCTGCACTAAAAGCAGTTAAATATTCCAAACATGAGTTACAGTTCAGTTCAGGAACTCATAATAACCTGGAGATAGGTAATTACTATGCAATACGTACCAGTGTCAGTTGAAGATTTGCTGAGGGATCTCTAGCCCCATCCCCTGCCCCATTGTGCCACTCCATTGCTGCAGGCGACCGTCCATCCAACACAGGTAGCCTTAGGGTTGGCATTTTAGCCTCCCAGCTGCCACCCATCACGGCCTGCCATATTAATGCCACTGCTTTAATTTATGTGAGCTGTGAAGCACAGCAACAGGAGATCTGATTTACCTTTCCTTCTCTGGTTTTCTCTAGCAATGGAAAAAGCTCCTGCCTGCGCTTGGGGGCAGGAGTATTTTCAACTGCTTCTACGAAGTCAAGGAGATACTGAATGCAGTGTCATTCAACATATATTTTGGGATTAATACCTGTTTTATGTTTTGTTTGAGCTAGTTTCTCTTTAAAGAACAGCACAGAGTAAATGTGTAGCTTTTAACAGTTCTGTTACAGAAGTGATTTCAATTCTTTATAATTAGTGGAGGTTCTAAAGAAAAATGAACCCTTAGTATTTTAAAGGTAACTGTATCTGTTGGATGAAGGAATTGCTGGAGATGACACGTGGAGTTCTTAGCGGCAGGAAAGCTTACGAACTTTATCTCTTTAACAATAGATTTTACGAATTATCTTAATTGAAGCTTTCAAAATGTGAATGCTTTGACACTTGAGAGCACTCCTCTTACCTGAACTAGCATGTTTTTCTGAATGTTGTTAATTATTTGCTGATGGCTCACAACTCCAACGCTTAAGAAATGTACTGCTGGAAAAATGCATCCATGTGTTTTAGAGCTTCATGCAATAATGAAAAATCAATTTATTCAAAAAGTGAATTAGGTACTTTATTCAGATTAATGGGGACTAGCTATAGAAAGCCTAGTAAAAAAAATACTGTTTCTCATGTGAATTAGTATAAAATATTTCTCCTTAGAAGAGTTCAAACTAATAAATATATAGAACAGTAGATGCAGAACTAATGAATGTGAGACAATAAAAATATTTTATTTTCCTTGTGCCCAGGCACAATGCACAGCAAAGAAAAGTTCTAAGTTCCTCTCATCTGTTTTTGGCTAAGCTCCATGGCTAGCATTTAAACACAAATATTTACTAGTTTTATGGTTGCAATGAAAGTTGCTCTGGGGTCTAGACAGTGTTTCTTGATAGCCAGCCTACTATGTAGAAAGCTAAATAAATAGCAGTAAGAGACTTTCAGGGGGAAAAACAGGTCAGAAGGACAATTGCATGAACCAGGGTAGTCTGATGGTGTCACTTTGACTGACTAAACAGTTGTTTCCTTTGAATCTCCAGGTGTTATCTGTCCTACTCTGGAAACTTCATTTTTTTGGGAACACTCAGTTATGGCTTTGGTGACTTCTTTCTGAATTTCATCAGAAAGAAGGTTTATATCTTTCATCGCAGCAAGTCTGTTACTGTCTTTCTTCAAGCTGGTACTTCTAGTCAAAGGGCATCTTCTGGCTCTCTTCATTTTCCTTTCTGTTTGATAGCATACAGATATTGCTATTTGCTATATCTATTTTGGTTATCGGCCACAGTAAGAAAAATTAAATATTTTTATTGTCCTACATTTATTAGTTCTACATCTACTGCTCTCCATACCCTGTCTACCATCCTGGAGCAGCAGCCAAATTCTTTAATCACTGGCATTTGATGCCCCATGGCCTAAAGACTTCAAGAGTTTCCAGAAATCATAAACAGTGAAGACGTGGTCTGTTTCCCATGTTAAACAGGAGGAGGAGGACAGGGAGAGACTCTTCTGTCCCTGCTTGTCTGAAAATTTGGTCCACTGTTTTTACTGTTGGGGTCCTTCAGGATGAATGCAGTGACATAATTGTGCATTGCTACTATGATTAATTTGTTTGTTAAAATATTTCATGAGGAAAGCCTGACATGTCACACTGAGTTTTCAAGACTGTTTTAGCTTGCATAGGTTCACAACCAGCAGCGTTTTGCGCTAATGGGCTGTCAACCTGAATTCCTGACAGGGAAATCATGTCTGATGACTTTATGTTTCTTTCAGTAGATTATTATAGAAATAATAAGCCTAGACTAGATAGGGCTTGGGTTTTTTTCTGTTTTCAGTCCTGTCATAGTCATGTGACTGTACAAATATTTCACTTACCTAGAACTGATCACACTGTGAGTCTTTAATTCAGGTATCCACGATACTGCCATCTGTACAGCGGATGAAAATGTAAGGGACACTTCTTTTATTAAAGTAAAAACTCTCTCACCATTGAGCTTGTCATTAAGATCATTGTTTTTAATAATATAATATTAACAGAAGTTATGTTAATCAGTGTCTCATCATAATTGTTACTGAGAATAATTATAAAATTAATTATAAAGACTCTTACTCATAGCTCAGTAAAGAAATTTTTTCTTCACATTCAAATAGAAGAACAGAAAGTCAGGCTATAATTAGGGTTCTGATAAGATGAAGTGAGTCTGAAAATATAGCAGAAATGTTTAAAAGACTATTTACATGTAGTTTAAAAGTTGAGAGTATTTTTAAATTATATTTTATTCTTCAGTAGTTATGCAGATTTATAAAGGTGAAGCAAAAAGAAATATTGCTAAGTACCACAGTAGAAATTTAATGTTGCTGTTTGACTTTTACCAAAAAAAAATAAACCAAAAAACTAACAAACCAACACACACACAAAAAAATCAAACAACAATAACAAAAAAAAAATCACAAAATACCCCACCAGATTGAAAGTGTTACCAAAATACCAAAAAAAAATGTATTGGATTTGTACAGCAGTTGGCAGAATGGCCTATGTCTGGACTGCTGGTTTCTATTACAATAAAAAAAGCAAAAAAGGAAAAGCTATTAAAAATTGAAGATATTACTCAGGCTTCCAGGAAATAGCTGTATTTAAAAGGAATTATTATAACTCGTGTAAAGAATGATTTCTTAAACGTACTGAAATTTTTGGGGTTCATCAGTTATGTAGTAAGTATTTTGTCTTCATTAAACAAATTTTCAGAGAAAAATTATTCCGTCAGTAAATGACTGCCCATAAAATTCTGCTTGAGAGCACTGTCTTATGGAACTAAAAATTATAGGAAAATGCGCTAATTATTATTCAAGGGGGGAGAATTTCACTGAAGAAGAAATCATCAGATGGTTCAGGTAAGGGCATTCTTATGTCTTTTGCATTACAAAATTACATGGAATATCTGCTTTAGAAATAGTTACCTAGATGGACGTAGAAAGAATGTTGTGTGGTTTCCTCATTAGCTAATAGCCTTGTTGCTGTATGTCAACCATTTTAGTGTAAATTACCTGAGAACCAAGAATTAACATTTTAACTCATGATGTTACAACAGAGTATATTAATATTTTTGTTCTGCACCATTGCTTAGTTTGTTTTTTTACCCTGAATGATGTGGGTTACCTTGCACTAACAAAGTTCAGAATACCTCCAGAACTGGCTTTCTATATGCTGAGTAACAGGTTTTATAGATGCTAAACCAAAGGCCAGTTAATCAGTGCAAAAACCCTTTCCACACAATTTTGTATTAAAAACTGGACTGTTAATTACTATAGGTACGAATTATTATATTATTGGATTTTGCCAGGTTTTGTATTATTTATGTTTTCTAATTTGTTGCTACGGTTTGCACTTTTGGTTTGCCATAGACTGACTTAGCTTTAAATGTTCTTTATTCATGTGGCCTTTAATCTAAGGCAGAAAAGACCACGCTCTTCAAATGGTACAAACGAATGTGGTTAATGAACTATACTGTTTTATACAAGCGAAGTGCCTGTTTTGCTTAATTCTGTAGTAGATGAGATCAACAGTTCTCCCATAGAGAAGAGCTGGAGACAGATAGCAGAGTCTGTAGCATGAAGCTGTGACTCAGTACACCCCTATCACACGTTCTGCTCCCAGTTGTCTCAACAGGATTAGCTGAGCAATACAGCCGTCATATCTGACTATGTGATGCTGCTGTTTGGTGGGCTATTACCCTATCAAATACAATGTACAAGTTAAAATAATCTGACAGGTTACAGAACACCTCTTTAAAGATTGAAATACGTGTTTTGCAAAATTCTTATTCTATCTGTAGACCCATAGAGGTGGAAAAAACTCAGTAGTTGCATTGCATCCCTCACTGGCAGTACTCCTGCAATATATTTTCCCATGGGGTTTGGTGGGGATTTTTTTGGTTTTATGATCAGAGCTAAAATAAAGCTCTGAAAATTATCTGGAAAGCCTTCCAGGGGAAATGCTAATGCCAGGTTCACCCCCCATGAGAAAGAACATCAGTTAGCTTTTTGGTGAAATTATTTTACCTATGTTCAAACACATATTAAAGTTGCAAAACCTGTAACAAAATGTTTAAAGACTGTTTCAAAAAATACAGTGGTTTGGTTGGATTGCTTTTGGCTGTGGTTTCCAAGCATCCATGTTTGAACACAGGCCAGTATGGACCCATCTGCCTAGTGATTACATAGGGGACCTTGCAAGGAGACTGACTCCGTAAGGAATGGTTGGTGAGATGCTATAATATTGTAATCTCTGCAGGCTCCAGCTGGATCCTGGATCCAGCTGACCTAGTCAAAGCATACTTACAGCTTCCTTCAACCCCATGCACCCAGATTTCTGTCTCAAACAAACCAAGTTTCAGGAGAAAAGGGGTCCTTGAGCACACCTCTGACACCTTGAAATGACTGAGGATGGATTCCTGGGGCTATAGGTTCAGCTGATCTCAGGTGCCTTCACTGTTTGTGTCTTAAGGCTTTACATTTTTCCTTCAGCTTGCCCAAATTTCTTTTTCACTTCACTCAGTTGTGGAATGTGTTCTTCACAGTAGTATGGCTCTTGGCAGGCGTTCGCATCCCCTGCTCTACATCCTAGTAAGGTCAAATCTCTGCTTTTCCAGGCATATAACAATATACAGCAATGACCGGGCTTCATTCGGTTTCTCATGTTTCTACACCTGGCCTGTCTTTCACATAACTCACCTATTGCTTTTCAGGCTCCTTGGTTCCTCCAAGACATCCCTCTACAGAAACTGACTTTCTCTGTTTTGTGATGCTATGGAGATGCTTGTCTATGCCATGAGAAAGTCTGGAGGTCTGTCTGTGCCACCTTTCCCATTCTTCTGCAGAACGTTTGAAAGAGCTCAGAGGAGCTGCTAATTTCTTTTTTTTTTTTTTTTTTAAGACTTTGCAAAATACTGTTTTTACCATCACTAGATTAATTGATTATTTTTCGAATTAGATTGAAGAGCTTTTCTGGCAAGTGTGACTAATAATAAATTTTGGTGATGATTAATATGTATCTAGAAATTACATTTGAATTTCAAGGAACCTTTTTCCAAGATAGTGCCCGTGCATTTTTATTTCCATAACATTTATGCTTTCTGATATGTTTCTGTCCTTTTGTACTTTTTTGGTCGTCTTTTTTGCCTCTGGCTTTTTTCGTCTCTTGTACAATGTGTATTTTCCCAAATGGGTCTCGAACAGCATTTTTTATTATACTGACAAGAACAGCAACACTTCTGTAGATTGTCCTACAGCAAAGGCATGACAGAATAAATGATCATAAATAAATCATCTTACATGATTTCTGTGTTTCCAGTCCTTCAGTTCCTCTCTCCAAGGGGCAAGTGCCCTGGCAAACCACTGCTTCGCATGGCATTTCAGGCCTAAAACAGATGCTGACAGAACAGATGTGATTGTTGTTTTGCCTGCCACACCTTAGGATTTGAACGCAAATCACAGGGGCATGATAGAATAGGCACTGGAAGCTGCCAAGGATTGATAGATCACATGTTGCTTGAATTTCATTGTTATGCATGTTCAGCTGCTTATTCTACATGTTCAAAGTGCTATTGGGAAAAGTCACTTTTTTTAGTCACAGAATTCAGATACTACATATGGCTTGTAGAAAGACACTAAGCTGCGGTTTGGATGGCCTAAATTCTCCATGTCTCAGTTTCTTATGTATGAAGTAGGAGTAAATACGTTTATGTGCTCTGTACTTTTTTTGGTGTAATTTATACTGGCTGTCTTTGGGACAGAAAGTTCAGCTGAAGCCTTTGCTACTGTTGTAGATATGTTCTCACAAAAAGTCACATTAGCTGATGATGGAGAGTGATGCCTTACTAACGTACATAGCTGTTTCTGCATCACGTTGCCTTTCTTTTATGCACATATTCATTGTCTCTGCATCCAAAAGATCTGGAATGGAGGACTGTCTGATACCGTGTGTCATCTCCATGTCCTGTTGTGTGTTTACAAGTTCCTATCATACTGCTCACAGGACAGCTTCTGGTGCATGTGTTTAAGTGTAGTGCCATTGAGCAGAAGGGGCTAAATGACAATGCGTTACTGTAAAGCACTTAGAGATGTATTCAAGATATATTCTATGTCCAAGAGTAAGAGTAGGGCAAAAGATAAGCACATAGAGCAAGCAAAGACATGCAAGGAGAAGATCCGGTGGATGGATAAGTCTTCGGTGGTGTTTTTATCTTAATTTATAGGTTATTTTGGAAGTCAGGATTGTTATAGAGGTTTTTGCAAGGCAGTGTGTCTATTAATATGTTTTTCATTGTTCACACTAACTTGTTAAAAATGCTTAAAAGAGAGAAAGGACTTACATAGTACATGTGTACATGTGTGCTGGTTTTGGCTGGGATGTAGTTAATTTTCTTCATAGTAGCTGGTATGGGGCTGTGTTTTGGATTTGTGCTGGAAACAGTGTTGATAATACAGAGATGTTTTATTTACTGCTGAGCAGCGCTTACACAGAGTCAAGGCATTTTCTGCTTCTCATACCACCCCACGAGTAAGTAAGCTGGGGGTGCACAAGAAGTTGGGAGGGGAGACAGCCGGGACAGCTGACCCCAAGCGACCAAAGGGTTATTCCGTACCATATGACGTCATGCTTGGCGTATAAGCTAGGGGGAAAGCTGTACAGGACACCACTGCTTGTGGACAGGCTGGGCATTGGTCAGAGGGTGGTGAGCAATTGTTTTCACTTGACTTTCTTGGGTTTTCTTGGGGTTTATTTATTTTTTTCTTCCATTATTTTCCTTTTCATTATTATTATTATTATTATTATTATTATTATTAATACTAATAATAATAATAATGTTATTTTATTTCATTTATTAAACTGTTCTTATCTCAACCCACAGCTTTCTCACTTTTACTCTTCCGATTCTCTTCCCCGTCCCACTGGGGGAGAATGAGCGAGTGGCTGTGTGGTGCTTAGTTGCCAGCTGGGCTTAAACCACGACAGTCCTTCTTGGCGCCCAACGTGGGGCTTGAAGGGTTTGAGATAATAACAGATTGAACAGAGCATATTAGAAAGGATTTACATCTGTTAACATTTGCAAGTCACAATACTGATTCATCTGTTTTCAACATTAGTTTATATGATCTGCACCGTGCTGGTTTTTTTGCTGTACCTGTTAAAGGTGGGTGTTGGCTTTTGCAGTTTGCTGTGCTCTGTAGTGATTAGTGATGTTTTGCCTGGGAAATTCGTTATTAAATCTCTGACCTTGAGCTTAATCTGGTATTTGGTCTCTGTACTGAAGCCATTACCATCTCATGGAGACAATTAACAATTATATCTCTTCCTCTGAGAGGATTTTTTGTGGAGGAAATACAGAACGGCACCCTTGCTACTTTCTTCTGTGATGTTGTCTCCCTCGTTACAATAACTTCTCAGTATCTTGAACATCCTCGGGTAGTTAAAATTCTTCTATTTGTATTTCTTAGAAATATTGCTTTGGTTTTGTCTAAGGTTAACAAACAATTTAGGAATATGACCCAGGCTCTGTGAGAGTATGGTCATGGGTGGCACGGCATGTGGGAGAATATGGCAGGTATCTAGAGGACTTCTCACCTCCAATGGTCTGGAACTTCACTCCTGAACAACTATAGGATCCTAATGAAGTGATTGAATGTAAAAAAAGAAAAATATGCTGTGGCTACTCCAAAGAGTAGCACTTACTGCACTGTGCTGGGCCCTGGCCAGTATCTACCAAACACCGCTCGATATCATGCAGCACCCTCAGGGAGAAGGGAGGGAAAACAAACCAACAGACACTGTGGCTAAACCAGGCACTGTTATCAGTCACCCCCAATAATTAAAAAAAAACAGTGGAGGCGGAAGCCAACTCGTTTAGTAAGGGATGAAGAAGCTTCTCCTAAGAGGGAGCAGGAGAAAGAATCAGAAGAGGCAGCCTGTTCTATGGCAGAGCAGTCACAAGAACAGGAGGAGGAAGAGACTGAAATCATAAATGAGACAGAAACCACCCGATCCCTATCCCTTAGGTGAGCTGCGAGATATGCAAAAAGATTTTAGCCATCAACCAGGCGAGCTAATTCGCAGCTGGTTACTTTCATGGTGGGATGTTGGGGCCAGTAGTCAGGAATTAGAGGGTAAGGAAGCCCGGCAGCTGGGATTCCTTGCTAAGGATAAGGCCATTGACAAAGGGATTGCAAAAAAGGCAGGAGTCCTCAGTCTTTGGCAGTGACTCCTGTCAAGTGTGAAGGACAGGTATCCCTTCAAGGAAGAACTCGCAAATTCCCAAAGGAAACGGACCAACATTGAGGGGGGCATCCAGTATCTGAGGGAATTAGCCGTGTTGGAGGTGATCTGTAATGACCAGGCATCCAAAGACCTGGGTGAAATCCGGTGCACACGGTCCATGTGGTGAAAGTTTGTACGAAATGCAGCGACGTCGTATACCCACACCCTGGTGATAACGAACTGGACAGACACGGAGGCACCAACTATAGATGAACTGGCCAGACAACTCCGAGAATACGAAGATAATCTTGCTCCCTCCATGTGTGTTTGTGTCTCAACTGTGGACAGACACAGACTGACCCAAAAATGTTGGAGCAAGCCAAGAAGGGTAGGTTTTCCTCATGCACTCCAACCAAGGCCTCAGCTATTAAGAGTCAGCCTTTTTCTGTTCAAGGGAAAGGGTACCGGTGGCGCACACCACGTGCAACCCCGTGGTTCTTCCTGCGTGACCAGAGGGAGGACATGAGGAAGTGGGATGGTCAACCTACCTGGAGACTAGAAGCTCGGGTCCAGGAACTGCAAGGAAAAACAACAGCCAAAAAGCATCCATCCAGGAAAATTACTGCTCCAGTGGCCGTTGGGCAGAGTAGAAGGGCTGACGGTACTTTTGATGCTGATGAAGGGACTTCTGTTTTGCATTTACAAAAATCAAGTAATGAACACTCAGACCAGGAATAGAGGGGCTCTGCCTTCGGTCAGGCGGAGAAAAGGGACAAGCGGGTTTACTGGACTGTGTGGATTCGATGGCCTGGCACATCAGCCCCACGGGAGTATAAAGCTCTAGTGGACACCGGTGCACAGTGTACTTGAATACCATCAGATTACAAGGGGGCAGAATCCATCTGTATTTCTGGAGGGACGAGGGGATCTCAAGAACTGTCTGTGTTGGTGTAAGCCTAGCTGGGAATGAGTGGCAAAAGCACCCTATTGTGACTGGTCCGGAGGCTCCATGCATCCTTGGCATAGACTATCTCAGGAGAGGGTACTTCAAAGACCCGAAAGGGTACCAGTGGGCTTTTGGTATAGCTGCTTTGAGTATGGAGAAGATTAAACATCTGTCTAGCTTGCCTGGTCTCTCAGAGGATCTGTCTGTGGTGGGGTTGCTGCGGGCTGAAGAACAGCAGGTGCCAATTGCTTCCATGACAGTGCACCAGCAACAATATCGCAGCAATCAAGACTCCCTGGTTCCCATCCATAAGTTGATCCATCAACTGGAAAGTCAAGGAGTGATCAGTAAGACTCATTCACCCTTTAACAATCCCCTGTGGCCCGTGCAAAAATCTAACAGAGAGTGGCGGTTAACAGTGGACTATTGAGGCCTGAATGAAGTCACACCGCTGCTGACGTACCAGACGTGCTGGAACTTCAATACGAACTGGAGTCAAAGGCTGCCAAATGGTATGCAACAATAGATATCGCCAGCACATTTTTCTCGATCCCTCTGGCAGCAGAGTGCAGGCCACAATTTGCTTTCACATGGAGGGGTATCCAGTACACCTGGAATCGACTGCCCTAGGGGGTGGAAACATAGTCCTACCATTTGTCATGGATTGATACAGAGTGCACTGGAACAAGGCAAAGCTCCCGAACACCTGCAGTATATTGATGACATCATTGTGTGGGGCAACACAGCGGAGGAAGTGTTTGAGAAGGGGAGAAGAATAATCCAGATTCTCCTGAAAGCTGGTTTTGCTATAAAACAAAGTAAGGTCAAAGGACCTGCACAGGAGATTCAGTTTTTAGGAATAAAACGGCAAGATGGGCGTCGTCATATCCCAATGGAGGTGATCAGTAAAATAACAGCTATGTCTCCACCAACTAACAAAAGGAAACACAAGCTTTCTTAGGTGTCGTGGATTTCTGGAGAATGCATATTCCAGGTTATAGTCTGATTGTAAGCCCTTGCTATCGAGTGACCTGGAAGAAGAATGACTTTGAATGGGGCCCTGAGCAGCAGCAAGCCTTTGAACAAATTAAACGGGAGATAGTTCGTGCAGTAGCACTTGGGCCAGTCCGGACAGGACAAGATGTGAAAAATGTGCTTTACACCTCAGCCGGGGATAACGGCCCCACCTGGAGCCTCTGTCAGAAAGTGCTTGGAGGGACTCGAGGTCGACCTCTAGGATTTTGGAGCCGGGGATATAGGGGATCTGAAGCGCATTACACTCCAACTGAAAAAGAAGCATTAGCAGCAAGCATATGAAAGAATACGAGCTGCTTCAGAAGTAGTTGGTACTGAAGTGCAGCTCCTTTTGGGCCCTCAATTGCCTCTGCTGGGCTGGACGTTCAAAGGGAGGGTCCCCTCTATGCATCATGCAACTGATGCTACATGGAGTAAGTGGGTCGCGATGATAACGCACAGGCTCGGATGGGAAACCCTGACCGCCCAGGAATCCTGGAAGTGATCAGGGCCAAAACTTCGGAGCATTGCTAGAGGAGGTGACTCATGCTGAAGAGGCCCCTCTGTATAATAAACTATCAGAGACTGAGAAGCAATATGCCCTGTTTACAGATGGATCTTGTCGTATTGTGGGAAAACATCAAAGGTGGAAAGCTGCTGTGTGGAGTCCTACACCACAAATCACAGAAACTGCTGAAGGACAAGGTGAATTGAGTCAGTTTGCAGAGGAGAAAGCCGTTCAGCTGGCTTTAGATATTGCTGAATGAGAAAAATGGCCAATACTTTATACTGACTCATGGATGGTGGCAAATGCCCTGTGGGGGTGGCTACAGCAATGGAAGCAGAGCAACTGGCAGCGCAGAGGTAAACCCATCTGGGCTGCTGAATTATGGCAAGATACTGCTGCTCGGGTAGAGAACCTGGTTGTAAGAGTACGTCATGTAGATGCTCACATACCCAAGAGTCGTGCCACTGAAGAACATCGAAACAATGAGCAGGTGGACCAGGCTGCTAGAATTGAAGTGGCTCAGGTGGATCTGGATTGGGAACATAAGGGTGAGCTATTTATAGCTCGATGGGTCCATGGCATATCAGGACATGTAGGAAGGGATGCAACATACAAATGGGCTCGTGATCAAGGGGTGGACTTGACTATTGATGCCATTGCACAGTTTACCCACGAATGTCAAACATGTGCCATAATCAAACAAGCTAAGCGGCTAAAGCCTTTTTGGTATAGAGGATGATGGCTGAAATATCAATACAGGGAAGCCTGGCAGGTTGGTTATATCACACTACCACGAACCCGCCCCGGTAAGCAGCATGGGCTTACAACGGTGGAAGCAACTACTGGATGGTTGGAAACGTACCCCGTGACCCATGCCACCACCCAGAACACTGTCTTAGGCCTTGAAAAGCAAGATTTATGGCAATACAGCACCCCTGAAAGAATTGAATCAGACAATGGGACTCATTTCTGAAACAATCTCATTGATACCTGGGCCAAGGATCATGGCATTGACTGGGTGTATCACATCCCCTACCATGCACCGGCCTCCGGGAAAATTGAACGATACAACGCACTGTTAAAAACAACACTGAAAGCAATGGGTGCTGGGACATTCAAGCATTGGGATACACATTCAGCAGAAGCCACTTGGCTAGTTAACACTAGAGGCTCTGCCAGTTGACCTGGCCCTGCCCAATCAAAACCCCTGCGCACTGTGGAAGGAGATAAGATTCCCGTAGTACATATAAGGAACTTTTTGGGAAAAACAGTCTGGGTTATTCCTTCCTCAGGAAAGGGTAGACCTATTCGCGGAGCTGTTTTTGCTCAAGGACTGGGGTGCACTTGGTGGGTAATACAGAAGGACTGGGGAGACTGAGCTGGCTTTGGTGCCCAATAACTCCATGCAATACAACACCTCTCCTGTCCTGAGTGGCCACCGTAACAGATGGAGCCCAAACTCATGGACTAAATGAACTCAGTGGACATTCTGTGGACATTTGTGGATATTTATGGACATTTTACAGACGTTTCACAGGGGTGATCCATAGACTAAGGGAATGATATCTGCGTATTATATCAAAGGATGGGAAGGGTGATGGTAGGTAATGAGAATGTATTGGATAGTGTGCTACCGGAGCATGACATAAATGGTATGGAATAAGGGGTAGAAAATGTGCTGGTTTTGGCTGGGATGTAGTTAATTTTCTTCATAGTAGCTAGTATGGGGCTGTGTTTTGGATTTGTGCTGGAAACAGTGTTGATAATACAGGGATGTTTTAGTTACTGCTGAGCAGTGCTTACACAGAGTCAAGGCCTTTTCTGCTTCTCATACCACCCCACCAGTGATTAGGCTGGGGGTGCACAAGAAGTTGGGACGGGACACAGCCGGGACAGCTGACCCCAACTGACCAAAGGGATATTGCATACCGTATGACGTCATGCTTGGCGTATAAGCTAGGGGGAAAGCTGTCCGGGAGACCGCTGCTTGTGGACAGGCTGGGCATTGGTCAGAGGGTGGTGAGCAATTGCTTTCATTTGCATCACTTGTCTGTCTTGGGTTTCTTTTATTATTTCATTTTATTTCATTTCATTTATTAAACTGTTCTTATCTCAACCCACAGTTTTCTCACTTTTACTCTTCCGATTCTCTTCCCCGCCTCACTGCGGGGAGTGAGCGAGCAGCTGTGTGGTGCTTAGTTGCCGGCTGGTGTTAAACCATGACAACAGGGATCTTGCCTACAAAGCTAAGTGATGAGGCAGATAATACTGGCACACATGAGGACCTAGAGGTAGAAATTGGTAGCACCAGAATACTGAAATCTGAGTGACGTTACTAGGTTTACAGTTCTCCAAACTGTGGTGAAATAATTCTGCAAGTAGATGCATGTCTAATGTGCAACATTAACTGAAATATGTAGCCAATCAGCAAATACAGTCTGTGTTTTAGTCTATAAAAATATAAATATTTCTGTTGACATATCCTATTGGAATGAAGGAAGCCAAAGATCATAAATTGAGACTTTTAGCTACTAGACAGCTATTCCCTGGGGGTTACTGTCAGGTCAGCAATATGCCAATGCTGTACAAAATACTCCATTGCCTAAGTGGAAGGAAACACGAGTGACAAATGTGGTATTCAACTGAGCTTCTTATTATGGAGGTCAGAGTCCTTGGCTGATGGGAGAAACAGACCTTCCCAGAAGTGCCAGCAGTATATCTAGTAAGGGAATGTATTAAATAAGCATCAATGAAAAGTATGCTTATAGAGAAGCGATTGTTTTGCCTTTTTTCTTGCTGTAATAAAGTGAGTAATAATTATTAAAAACTACTGTTTAATCTCTTTGGAGCCATCTTTCCAACTGTTAAGGTCTAAAAGTATTTTGGAATACTTCTGAATTTTCAGAATTTCAAGCATTTTAGTAGAAACAGTCGTTCTTATTTTTAATAAACGGCTTCTCACATGGTACTCTAGAAGCTATTGTGTGGATTCACTGTTCTGTTACCTGCTTGCCATCACTGAAAGGATGTAAAACAGGAGATGTGGTGTGAAAGAGGGAAGCGTCACATTTCTCTAAAGTATGATTTTGACAAATCACATTTTACTGGCTCAGAAGTCCCTGTGGACACCTGAGCAGAGAGCTGTGGAGCAGTGCTAGTCACTGAGACGTGCAACACAGAGCATGTTCATCTCTGTAATTGAAACAGCTGTTATCAGAGGAAGTTTACTAAAAATGCTGATTTTTTTTTTTTTTTTTTTTTTTTTTTTTTTTTTTTGACCCTGTTTCAGGTGGGATTCCGTTTGTCCTCACCGGAGAGTTTTTCCAGCAGTCTCAGAGGCCGGCTGCATTCATGATAGCGGGGACAGTCAACTGGCTCTCCAACTTCGCAGTTGGACTGCTCTTCCCTTTCATTCAGGTATTCAACATCCTTGATACACTGATATAGTAGGTATAGTGTAACATACGATGTTTGGATAAAATTTTCAGGTAATAATAAATGTCTTTTTATTGAAGTGGATTAAGTTCCCACCATGTTTGTGATACGGTTCAATTGTACTACCCACATGTCTCTTTGTTTGAATGTCTCGGAGAAAATTGTCCTGCAATAGAAAAATTATTTTAACTGTGGACAACCCTATATGGCATATTCCTCACAGGAGTGCTTTAGCAATGCAGTCTGATGGCTGTGTCTGGAGTTCACGGTCACTGATGGTGATTGTCACTGTTTTTTTCTTCAGCCTTTTAGGCTACCCATCTTTTGGTTTACCCTATGCTTTGAGGATCCTTATTAATCTCATTGGGAAATAGATGCTCTCCGCTCCTCTCTCCATCTAAGTTTGGCTTCATGGCTCTCTTTTTTTCAATCTCTTCTGTCAGGCTTTTATCTTCTTCAGCTGGTTCCTTCTTACTGCAGCCTCGTTGCTGCATGGATGAATTTGGTCTTGCCCCACCTTCCCCAGGCTTCCATAAGCTTTGCTTTTAGTGGATTGCTTTATTTCCTTGGCTGAACTAGTCGCATGGAGGACAGAAGCCAGTTTCATCAAGAGCTGTCTGACAACTGGTGTTTATATTTTACCAAGTTTATTTTCTAAAAAAATAAAATTGTAATTTAAAAAAATGAAAAAATTAAATTCAAAGTGCAACATAGAGCAGCATTTTTCCTCTCTGATTCCTGATAACACTTCATCACTGTTGATGTGTCATGTCTGGCAAAGACGCTTCAAGCTTCTTCTCATTCAAAAACACACTGAGGTCCTTTTACTGACAATGAACCTCTCCCATGGACCGTCCACAGTCTCTGGAGCTTACACAGGAGCTGGTTCTCTATTTCAGGAGCTGAAGGACAGCTGATCGGTCCCCCGACTGACGATGTCCAAACTCTTTAAAGAGCCATACTGCTCCACTGATAACAGTTTAAGAGTGAAGCTCACAACTACAGGACAAAATAAAGAATTCCTAATTGTTTTTTTAAAATGCACAGAGGAAAATACTAGGGGCAGGAGAAGGGCACAGAGGGAAGCAAGCTCTGTAGGCTACTTGCAGTTCCTCACACCCAGGAGAGAGATTTTGGATTACACTTCAAATCATCGCAGAGTAACAGTTGAATAAAAGTCAAGGAGGTGTTACTGCTGTTTGTGCCTCCTTACAACTGAAAATTATATGATACTGCAATATCATATGCATAATAATATTTGCAGATACTGTAAAATTATATCATACTGTAAGACTTTATATATTCATTTTCATTTGACAAGTAGGACTGCTTTTAGTAAGTAGTACTGTTTAAAATTATCTGTATGAGATAGTTCATGGGAGAACTTGAAAGCCTTATAAAGTCTGACCCTTGATCTAAGTTTGACACTTAATTTAAAATTTCTTCTAACAGGAAAAAGTCTCTAGTCATTTTGATTACTTGAATCACCTTCAAAACTTAACATGAGTATAAAGGCTGTCATCCTTCCAAATTCTGCACTCCTACTAACATTCACTTCAATTAGACTGCTCAGAGCTATAAGTCTTAAGAGCTTATTTTAATGCTTACTGAAATCAGTGGGTGTTTTTCACCAGTATCATGACACAGATTAAGGACTTGCCAGCTTAGACATTTCAGGTGAGATGTGCAAAAGCAGATAGAGACATAATTCTTTTCCCACTGAGGTGGGAACATCTACCAAATGCAGCGGAGAAAGCATTAGGCAATTCCCTTGTGTTTTTGAAAACCTAACCTTAGTCATCAGCATCAGTATGGTCCAGGAGACAGCCATGAGCTCATCCGGCAAGTGGATGCTTCTCTGTGGTTTAATAGCTGTTTTTTCAAGAAGATGGGGACTGACTAGTGAAGCAGCATTGGAGAATGCCTCCCACCCTGGCTGGCCAGGCACTAGCGGTCCCACCGCCTGCCTTTGTGGCAGTCAGGCAGGTGGCAGGGAACAAGGTCTCAAATCTAGGGATGTATAATCAGAATAATTTTATTTGTTATTTTTTTAAATTATCCAGACACATTTAAGGAATAGTCACGTTTCTCCAAAATTGCAGTTTCTGCCTCCCGCACAAAACCAAGGCTCTTCCATTAGCATAATCTTCCTTCTTGTCCTGTTAATCCCACCTGACAGGTCACCTGGTGGGAACTGTTTAAAAAGGCCCTCAGTAAATTCAAATAAAAAGGCAAACTACATTCTCTAACTTTTCATATGCATATTAAAGCTTTTTGAGTGATTTAGTATGCATCCATATGAAGTTTGATGGAGCCTTGGGGAATTTATCATTTTGTGTCATAAAAACTTCCCATTGTGTGATTACAAAATTACCAGTTTAGTTTTAATGAAGGTAAGTTATATTTCTACCTTGCAGGGGTTTTGGTTTTTTCTTCTTTAAAAAGTAATAAAGAAAAAGTTTAGAGTTTGCACCTAAAGATGAAAGCAGTGTTACTCAGACTTTGATTTTTAAAGCTTTTTCACAAGATCAAACTATAACATCTCCTCATTCCCTAACTTTCACTTCTTTCCTATTTCAGTCAACCTCATTCTCAGAATTCAGCTTGTGAGTCACCTGTTTCTTTACAGAAAAGCAATACCCTCTTCTTAGCTCATTTTTGCAAGTCTAAAACAGGGAAAAAATATTTAAAATGCCTTCACAGAACAAATGTGTACTCCCTTCTGTGTATTTAAATACCAACCTGATTGCTTGAGAAACAACAGCCACTTTTTTGATCATTGGTGTGCTCCTACAAAATTATCCCAAACATTTGGGAAACAAATATGTTAACTTTAGAGTTACTCAAAAAATCCACCAGTAGTTAGTTCTCCAAATGTCACCAATTAACTAGTTTGAATGCCTAGATTTTCTCCCCTCAGCCATCTGTAGATATATATAATAGAATAAAACACTGGCTTGAGTTGTACATTAAAATGTATGGATGAGATTGAAAAGCTAGTATACAAATCAATTTTTGACAAATCAAAAAAAAATTTAAATGTGGCTACTGTTCCAGCCCTCATCACTGCCTATTTGAGAAATTTGTTTGCACGGAGGATCAGAACTGAGGTTAAAATGACAACCCGTACTATATTGAATTAACAAGTACATTTGATATTGTGTGATTACTAGGAGGTGTCTGATCGTAGATGTCAAAAAATAAGTATTTTTAAAAATCTTTTTTTAGTACAAAATAGAATGATTGAAGAAGCGTTATTGCATGGGATCTTGGAACGTACAGAGAAATTATAAAAGATCTGGTTTTAGATCTGAAGGCGTTTTAGACTTGTGTTTAACACAGAGCTTGACCTTGTGAAATGTCAAATGTGTCACCTTGAGTGACCCTCAACAGTATGTCTTTCCCATTGCCGTCACTTGAGTATGAAGGCATGAGGCTTTTCTGAACAAGGAGATGTTAAGAGACAAAGACAGCTTTGTTAAGCCAGTAGACCAGAGGTGCATGAAAAGGTTCACAAAGACATGGTGACTCCTCCTTTCAAAGCATTTCAGTGCTCCTACAGGTGCTAGAACTGGGTCATAGTGCTCTGTTATTTGGATGCCAAGTCTCCAGATTTTCATTCCCGCAAAATACCCATTTGTGAGTATCTGGAGTTCAGTAAGCACTTCAGCCCTCTGGCCTCTTGTGAGTATTTGGAGTTCAGTAAGCACTTCAGCCCTCTGGCCTCTTCTCTGACTTGCATATTTCATGTTTTTGCATGGCACTTGGATGTCAGAAGATTATAGCAGTCCATAAGCAACCTCTTGCTTCACACCCTCTGAGCAGTGGCTTAGGGAGCTTCTCTTCAGAACGGAGCCACAGGGAGTTACAACGTTTGTTGAGTCAACCATGTAATAGTAGAGAAATAATTTGCCTGTTTGGGGAAGAATGCCTAAAGTTATAATAATGCTTGTGTAGTGTTGAAGTATTTAAAATGCTTTATCTGAAATAATTACAACTTTAATGCTTTTCATTTTGCCTTTCCAATATATATTATACTTTATACTATATACTTTATACTATTAATGCATTGTAATTGGATTTGAATCTCAAATTTTTTAAGCAAACCAAAATGAGTTTGCCATTTCAAGAGGTTCAAAATTCATGTGAACTGGTGAAAAGCTTATTGACTATATTGTCATATCTAAATAGGTATGTTGTATCCTTGTTCTTAGAGAGACTTACGCAAATCCTTAATTCTGGCATTTGATTTAAAGGCAGCTTGCATTCATATGCTATGTGCATTCATCTGCCTTTGAAAGATCTGAACCTAAAATATCCAGTATTGGTTGTTCATTTCATGTCTGGTTTCTGTTGTTTGTTACATTTTTCATTGTTTCAATATATAGAGGAGAAAATAATAGCGTTTTTCCTTGGGCATGTCTAATTTTTTCACTTTCCTAAAAGATTTATAATTTTTTTTTTTTACAAAAAAGTTTACATAAATTACTCAAATGTAAAAAAAAAAAAAAGAAAAAAGATGTGCAGTTGTGCCATGTGTTCTTCCACATAAATGAAATAGCTACACTAGACACCACACTATCTGGCCAAAATTTTTGAAGATAGATTCCTGTAAGTTCTTAATCCAAATTACAAAATTTATCTGATTTTCAGCTGTGTTGCTGAAATTTCAGCAGAAATGCTCCAGTGTCAGCATCTCACAGAAAGCATTTAATAGCTGGCTGGGTGAAGACCCAACTTGTCTACCTTTAGTAAAGGTACTTCTTTAGTAAGTAAGACTTTAAGTAAGACTTTAGTAAAGCCTTCAACACTGTATCCCACAGTATTCTCCTGGAGAAACTGGCAGCTCATGGCTTAGACAGGGGCACTTTTCACTGGGTAAAAAACTGGCTGGACAGCCGAGCCCAGAGAGTCGTGGTGAATGGAGTGAAATCCAGTTGGCAGCCGGTCACAAGCGGAGTCCCCCAGGGCTCAGTTTTGGGGCCGGTCTTGTTTAATATCTTTATCGATGATCTGGATGAGGGGATTGAGTGCTCCCTCAGCAAGTTTGCAGATGACACCAAGTTGGGTGGGAGTGTTGATCTGCTCGAGGGTCGGAAGGCTCTGCAGAGGGATCTGGACAGGCTGGATCGATGGGCTGAGGCCAATTGGATGAGGTTCAACAAGGCCAAGTGCCGGGTCCTGCACTTCGGTCACAACAACCCCATGCAACGCTACAGGCTTGGGGACGAGTGGCTGGAAAGCTGCCCCACAGAAAAGGAACTGGGGGTGCTGGTTGACAGCCGGCTGAATATGAGCCAGCAGTGTGCCCAGGTGGCCAAGAAGGCCAACGGCATCCTGGCCTGTATCAGAAACAGTGTGGCCAGCAGGAGTAGGGAGGTGATCGTGCCCCTGTACTCGGCTCTGGTGAGGCCGCACCTCGAATCCTGTGTTCAGTTTTGGGCCCCTCACTACAAGAAGGACATTGAGGTGCTGGAGCGTGTCCAGAGAAGGGCGACGAAGCTGGTGAGGGGTCTGGAGCACAAGTCTTATGAGGAGCAGCTGAGGGAACTGGGGTTGTTCAGTCTGGAGAAGAGGAGGCTGAGGGGAGACCTTATCGCTCTCTACAACTACCTGAAAGGGGGTTGCAGAGAGGTGGGTGTTGGTCTCTTCTCCCAAGTGACGAGTGATAGGACAAGAGGAAATGGCCTCAAGTTGCGCCAGGGGAGGTTTAGACTGGATATTAGGAAAAATTTCTTTACTGAGAGAGTGGTCAAACACTGGAACAGGCTGCCCAGGGAGGTGGTGGAGTCACCATCCCTGGAGGTGTTCAAGGAACGTGTGGACGTGGCATTGTGGGACATGGTTTAGTGGGCATGGTGGTGTTGGTTGATGGTTAGGCTTTATGATCTTACAGGTCTTTTCCAACCTTAGTGATTCTGTGATTCTCCTACAAACACCAAATCTTTCTCCCTTGTTTGCTCTTTGTCATGATTCAGTTGTTATCTATAACACAGGGCAGCAGCAGGACTTGTTTGACAATCATGATAAATAATATTGATTTTTGCGTCAGCCCTATATCGCAGTTTTGATGCGCAGTGTTACAAATCATCCATAATTCCTTTTGTGACTACAATCCTCTGGAAAATGTTTTAAAGCGCTTTCTCACTCAGAAGGCATGTAAAAGCACAACTGTTCTTTTGATGTGTTCATAACAAATCAGTCTTTGAAAATATGACTCTTTAATATATGAAATGATTTTAGAGAATGAAAAGGAGATGAAATCAAGTCTTCCAAAGGCTAGCAATTCTCTGGAGACCTCTAAATAATGCAGTTTCTTGAGAGCTAAAATAAGCATTTCCATCATAGACATCTTGCATACAGATCGCCCAGGCAAGTTGTGTCACAGATGAGCTTGCAGTGGGAGCATGAATGTCATTTGAAATTCCCTCATATACAGTTTGTTGTCTTTCTTCTTGAGAAGAAGTGCTAGGTGTTGTCCCTACTCATAAAATTAATGTACTCATTTTAAAATAGTATGTGTTGATGGAAATGGGCTTCTGGTTGCTTTGTGATATTGACTGGTGGCTTTGTGATACCGACTGAGTATCTCAACATATGAATGTGGCATGGCAAGTTCAGAGGATTAGTCATCTTCTCCATGTGTTCCTAGTGTAACTTCTGTTTTCTAATGGTTTAGCTTCTGGGAGTTTAAGACACAGATTCTCTTTGTGGTTTCTCTCTGAGTAAATTCTAAGCTAGCTGTAACACCTGGAGCAAATTGAGTGTCATAAACCAAACTCCAAGTATTGGCTCATACTTGAAAAGTATTTATGCTTGGTATGCAAACCTGTGAGTAATTAGCTTTATTTTTTGTGCGTGCAGAAAGCAGATTGAGAATGAGTTTCTGTAGTCATCCACAACAAATCATTCCATCATTTATTCATATTATCCCTTGGGAATGGGGATAATATTTTATGTCTCAAATGAGCAGACATAACAAACCAACAAAATTTTTGGAGTGAAAGTGTGGATGTAATTGTAGAATCATTCCAGCTGGAAGGGACTCCAGGGGGTCTCTGGTCCAGCCTCTTCCTCAGGGAGGGTCAGCTGTGAGATCAGACCAAGTTTCTTAGGACCTTGTCCAGGTGTCTTAAAAACCACTAAGATTTGATGCTTCTGTGTTAGCTTTTAAATTCAGAGGACTCAGGAATCAAAACTGATGGTAGCTAAAATGCAGCCAGAGTTTGGCCTTTTATGAGAACAGTTTTAATCTCAGTTTTAAAAATTGAATATCATTCACTATCAATCCTGAGTTGAAATAAAACTCACTAAAAATTCTGGGAAAGACATTGAGACTTCTTGCTCCTCATCAATGTATTTTAAAGGGTAAATTATGACAAATGTTTCCTCCTGTCTTAATAAAAGGATGCTTTCTGGTTGTTAACAGGTGCATTGATTCTACTCTTCCTCTGTGAAGCTATATTTAAAAAATCAGGAAGTGTCTATGGGACAGAGGGTATCTGTTCATCTTGAGAGAAAAGGGAGATTATACAGTTAGATATAGATTTCATAATTAGAAGAAAGACAAAATCAAAATAGGACCATTTAAAGTTCCTGTGAATTCATGTGAATTTTGTGAACTTTGTGCACATGTGAGATAAAGTGCAAAATATTTGTAATAGTGAAGTTGAGAAGCTTGCCTTCAAGCTCTCCCATGTTTCAGTATAACCAGGCAGCAACCAAACAGTTCTTCCTGATACACAGATCTGCAGGTGTATGTGGGATGTTTCTCACCTTATGCTTTACAGATCAGTGATGTTAGTGGTCTGCAGAAATCAATGTGAGGCAACCAGTTTCTTTAGTTTCTTCTTGAGAAAAACACTAATGCCATTTTGATGAGAACACAAGTGTCGAGGATGCTACTGTTATTTCCTGTAGGAGTAAGCCATTGTGAAGACCTTTTCATGCTGGGCGTAAAACTAGCACTGCCCCCAACTAGGAGAGCAGGAAGCTCACCTTCACCAAGACAGACTTTACGTGGAGATCTTCCTCATCACTGGGGGTTTCCTCTTTAAATGCCTCTGTTATGTGTTTGTTCTGATGTCATTAACGGTGATACATAACTAAATCACAGCTCAGGATAACAAACCTGAGCATGTCAGATTTTCAAGTTAAATCCACTGACTAGAATGGATAGCACTGGCAGAATAATTAGTACTTAGTTCAATAATTTATTTTAGCCAATGGAACTTCTAGGGGGAAGCAGAACATATATATTTTTAAATTTTTGTTGTTGTTTTGGTAGGAGTGTAAGTTTAGTGAGTAAGTCCAGGTATTTTAATTGGTGTAACATGTTCATCTGCGTGGTTAGACTGAAGCATTCTTTTCAATAATTAAGCTTAATACATGACATCAATTAGTCTTTGACTAGAACTCACAAAGGGATTTAAAAAAAGAAGCGATCTTTTTACACGGGGAGCAAAAGGGTACCTGTTTGTAGGCAGCATAAAGGAGAATTTTGAAGGTCTCTTCTTTGTGTTCTGTTTGCTTTCTTCCTAGCAATGTGCGTTTTTAATCTAGACTTGCACTTGCAGACCTTTCAAAATTAGACTAATTACAGCAGTGGTTATGTGGCTTCTGGTTTTCCCAAGATAATAAATTATGTGGTTTAAGTTTGCTGACTGTTGTTCCAACATATAGAGCCTGTCAGATACCGAATCTTAACTTTCTTTCCTGGAAAGTGACTCCACACTATGAAAGCATAAATGTTTGTATAATAGACGAGAATAAATATTCTTTAAGGTCAAAGTTGGTTAAGAGCATCTTCATCACTGTCAGTGGGAAGGGTGTTAGTCTGGAAAATACACAAAGCTATTTTCCTGCACAGAGCTGCTTGATTACTAAATATGGCTACATTAGGAACAATATTAGTGCCTGTAGTTCTCTTTTCATATTAGCACTGTACAATCTCCAGCAACAATGCTTTATCTCTTCCTCCTCATCCACACCCCAAACCGGACTGGGGTTGCATTTGCACTTAAACCTCTTCTCAGAAGAGGGACTTGAAATGTGAGAAACTTAGATTTGCATCCCTGCTTATCTGGAAACAGTGTGTTTCACTTTCAACAGGGCACTTGGACCCAGCTTCACAGGTAGTAGTGTTTACTGGTCCAGTAGTATGTCCCTAGGAATCTTATTAATGTAATCAAGGGCAGAGCTGCCAGATGCTGATATCATGCCTTAATCTGCAAGACTGAGCACAAAGTACTCAACGGTAGATGAGACCACACATTCAAAAAGTCAGGTGATGGCAGTGGTGGTGGGATACTCCTTTTAGTTGTGGTAATAAAGCACTTAAGAGATTGTAGCATGTATTTTTAAAAAGGGGATGCTGTTTAATTGCTGTCTGCACCATGTCCAGCAGCCTGCCCGTTTGGTCAGAGCTGAATAGTGATAGCAATTGGAGGCTCCAGCTCCTCAGCCGCATGTGTCCCCGTCGCAGGTGGCTTTTGCTGCCTGTCAGATATGCACGGAGCCTTGCTTTTCAGGCTTCTGCAACCCTCATGAAGCATAATAAAACCATTTTATCAAATTCTGTTGGAATGAATTGATTCCTTTATTGATTGCTACAATGAATGTGAAATTCACATTTAATGAGGGCCAGTACAAGGTCCTCTGCAGTAACTGAGCATCGCAAAGGAGTTAGCTCAGCTAACAGCGCTAGCAGGGAGGTGCTTTGATACCCAACTTAGTCTAGAAAGTTTCCAGGCACACCAGACCCACTTGAAGTTGCTTCCCTGTTCTCTATTTATCTTGGGTCCAGGCCTGTTCTGTTCAGTGATTTCAACAGCAAGACGGGTGATGAAGCAGAGAGAATGCATGTTACGTGTTCAGCTAACTGCATCAAGAAGGATATTAGGGAGCCTTTTAATCATGAGAATAGTGTAACTGTGTAATGATGTGTGGAGAAATTGCAGCTTGTCCATTACTGGAGATCTATGAAAGAAAGGCAGACAGATGTTTTTCAAGAACTGAGGCTGCCTTAGTAATGGGAATGGACTGGCTGGCATCTGTGTTCCTGATTTTGTATGAGTTTATTTACATTTTGAAACCTTCAGAGCAGGAAGTGTCTCTCATTAAGTGTACACACAGCACGTGGCTCCTTGAAGCTGATGTAATACATCAGTGTCACTGCAAGAAGGGCTGCTGCAGGTTGTGGTGGCAGGAGGATCCAAACTCCAAAAAAAGTAGAAGACAACTGCAATTACTGCTCTCCTTGGAGATGGTGATGGCATAGTAGGAATATGGTAATGATGCTTTGGGCTAAATAATCTTGAAAAATGCAGAAAAATTAAGAGGAAGAAACAGCAAAAATTGCGGTGAACTTGGAGTGAAAGAAAGCAAGCCCAAAAATACTCTGTCTGGAGAAAAGATTTGAGAAAGGAAAGGCTAACTGTGAACAACTGAGGAGGGAGAAAAGATCACTTATTTTCTTGAGTTCAAAAGGATCAGAGAGTGTTAAACTTCTCTGACATACCAGAGAAAACCTTGTGAATTTCAGAACAACTTTGCAAAGAATCAAGCATCTATGGAAATTTGAGGAATCTCTAACCTGAAGGCCTTCAAGGTTATATTAGTCATCCTTCTGTAAGCTTATTACTATTTCATATATTCCTTCTTTTATGGATAATGAGAGGAAACAGATCATTTTCCCTTTGGCAGTAATGACTCATTACCAAAAGAAACCCAAAACCAAATATGAACAGAGTAACCTATATATTCTTGTCTGGTTTAAGGTACAAGCCGTCAAGTATCACTTGCTTCTGCATTAGTATTTCCTAATTGCACTAGAGAGTGTCTCAGATGTACAGTACTCAGTTACCACTGAAGGCTTCCAGTGGATTTCATACTTCTCAATAAGGTATTGATGAATTCAAAATTGCATCTATTTCTGGTTTAAATTTAAATAACTTCATCCTTCAGCCATCAGATACTTTATTTCATGCAAATTTTTGTTTAATCTTGTGTTGAACAGAACAAACTGGGGCTTTTGATACATTTTTAATTGTTGACTGAAGAGTTCATGTGACTGTATTTCAAGTAGTGGAGTTTCTCTCAGTCACTCGCAAACCATAAGGAGTTCATCATCCTACGGGATATTTATTCCAGTCCTTGATTTAATGAAGAACTTCTTAAACAGAAGAAGAATGGATGGCTAAGTAACATAAATCAAATATACTTTCTTGTCCATAAGCCTCCTGCTTTCTCTTTCTCACAGTCACATGTATAAATGGAAACTATTTCCAAAGCACTCAGATGAACAAAACCCAAATCTTGTAACTGTGTACATACACAAGTGGATACAGGCACACCCTTATTAATTTAGTCAGACTCAAAATAGTTACTTCTGGATATTCTTTGGCATCACCTCCCTAGATTTTCTGTTTTATGTTGCTGGAAACAAAATCTGAAGCCTTGCCTGACATTGCTGGAGCTTGCGGTTCAAAAATCAATTTTAAACAGTGAGTGATAGCTGGTAGAAATAGGTATGCTGAGGAGGTGCTGGAGTGTGGAGAACAGGGATGCTTGGAAAATCAGAAATTAGAGTGTATGTATATGTGGAAATAGGTGCAGTGAGCTGAAGCAGGCAGAGGGCACAACAAACTACAGCAGCAGAAAAGCATCATCTAAAAGGCTTGAAAACCTCTGGTGCATTAGAATAGGCATGTGTTAAGCTGTTACTCTTCAGTAACAGTAAATTTGCAGGGACAGACTTCTGTAATCCGATGGTGTAGCAGGACCTTAAATTACATGTTATCTAGAAAAAGGTGCTGCTTATTTTTTGTAATGCATTGTGTAAATACAAAGAGATACTAAGCATTAATAATTATCAATTAATTTCATGACATGTTATTTTCATTACATGCTGATGCTTTCCTATTTCATATTTCAGTTTTTTCCATTAGATTGTTATGACACAATTAAAGATTACATGGTAAATTAGTATTATACTGCAGGACAACATAGCAGATTTCTCCAGAAGGTTTCTGTCATAATAATTTATTTTTTCTAGAAGACTGCGCGGAGTCTTTTTTTTGGTGTCAAAGTCACGCTGTGTATTCAGTGCGTATTCAAGAAATACTTAAATTGCTATGTCTTTTATTGAAATTGGAATCTTAGCATGGATATACTAAACTACATTGTAGAATAAAGTGCTTTCCTTTCCCAGTAACACACTGGAAGCAGATGTAAGCCAGAGAGAAAATAAGGAAATTAGTCATTTTTATCCACCGTGAATGTTCTTGGGGTTTCGTACTTGGTTCTGTAAACATCTCTCGTGTTACCTTTGCCTGCTGCTCACCCCATTGACCCACACGCATCCCCCCTCTCCCTCGGTTGTGGTGATAGCAGCTGTCTGAGCTTATGTTTGCCTCTGTTTGGTGCCCTTCTTTGCTAGCCCCGTGCCATCCTCGTTCAAGTGGCCTTCAGCCTGTTGAGCATGCTTTAGCTGGTGGAATACCTCTGCCTGGTTGCTGCATCTCAGGAGCCAAAATGGACCACCCAGAGCCCTCCTTTTCCACCTTTCTGCCCTGCAGAGACCAGCTGCATCTTTACTGCTCCTCTGGTTCCCTCTCTATCCCATCAGTAATTTTCCAGAACAACTCATCTTCGGGCTTTTCTCCTAATACAAATGTTTCCAATAACCAGGGATCGCAGAGGAATACCCGGTTATGATTATCAGTCCACTAAGTGAAAAGCTGATTTTACTCCTGGCTGGTGTTTGGCTTTTACCTTTGGCACCATGGGACTACACATCTAAGCGAGGAAAGAGAGAGTTTTGAAATCATTAGAAGTGTTGGGGAAGATCGATGGAGGTCTTCAAATCTCTCTGCATGGGTGTACTAGAAAATGATGTAGCTCCCTATCGAAATGACAAAGAACTGAATTGCTGCTATGGTTTCCTAAGAAAAAGAAAGGACTTAAATGAGGTTCATTCTGAAATGGGAGGAACCTCTTTTTCATCTTGCGAGGCCTACATACAGTTCCTGAGGACTGCCGGGATTTTCCCCCTCTTTTACTTCTGCCACGGGAGAAGCTTGTGTTATCCCAAAACGGGATACAAAAGCATCATTCTCTTGCAGCATTTTTGCAGCAAGACTGAGGCAGTAACAGTAATAAACTGCAAGATGTTTTGCAGCTCTCTGGCAGAGCAATAACATAGAATATGTCATTTTTACAGGGACTAATAAATGTCACTGTGCAGTTTGAATGTTTTGTCCACTTATAAAAAAACAGCTAGATTTTACAAAGACATAGTAGCTATATCTATCTTCCATCATCTATTTTTTTGCATTGTTTCCCTGTAATTGGAATTGGGGCATGTTGATAAAGCAGATATATATTGTGCTATAGGTTCCAGAGATGAACACTCAGACCTTAGTGAAGACTTCGTTATAGATAGGTGCCTGGCTCTTCAGGCTAGGGAACCAAGCGACTGATAGAAATGACCTCTGTAATTCCTTTCTGGTTCACTGGCAATGGAAAATTATGTGTGTTTTGTGATGGACGAACAAGTCACTAGATTTGGGGCAGGCTTCAATAATATCTGAGAGATTGATGGGAAGTTTTGGGGCTATCCTGTTGCACCCCATCAATGTCCCACCCATAACAGTATGTGTTTCACAGGAAGGTTCAGCCAACAAGGTGATAGTGTATTCTGAGCCATAGCAAACATTAGGAAAACCTTTAAAATAACTAAAAAACCCTTTTAATATCTTAGTTCTCAGAAAATTAAAACAATGAACAGTGTAAGAGCGTGAACAAAGAAGGATATGAAGGAGATGATATAGTAAATAGAGAATGTGTGACGAAAGATCACTTTTAAACATTTATTATGACAAGCTGCCTACATCCTCTGTAGTTGTGGGTGGGAAACACCTTCTCAGTGAAGAAATCCTTGGCATTGAGTGGTGGTGTTTGCCTAACCTCTCTGCATAAGGGCAATAAAATGAGGATATAGCTGTAGATGTGCAGCTTGTTGCAGCCCATCACAGTCAGCTTGTGCCTAGTTTCTGAGCTGGTGGGTGGAGGTCTAATTCTTGAGCCCTGGCGTAGGAGGTCAGGGCAGGTGCTTTGGTTGGCAGATGCTGATGCTGAGAGGCAGAGGCTGAGATGACAGGAAGGGAGACCAAACAGCTGGGTGGAACATCATGACCCCCAGATAGTGAGTGCTTTTACTAGCTGGGTTTTTAAGTGAGAAACTCTGAGAAAGTACTGTTTGAATTTTCATGTGTCTTTTTCATATAAGCTTATAAGTTACATAAGCGCTGAAGGCATCTGAAAGAAGCAGAGTACAAATTGTCACTAGCTAGAAATTGGGTAAACTTTGATTTTCTTTTCTTTTTAGACTAGTTAAAGCGTCTTGAAAAATAAGCTGTTTGCATCTGTGATCCATATGGAGCTCAGTATAACATGGGATACAGGTGCTACAAGGCTTGTAGCTTTAGTTCAGATTGCTTACTTGTATGACGCAAAGACCCTATATGGGTGTTTATTTTCCCCCTTTCAGAAACTAATTTATTTCTGCCTGTGAAGTAATACTTCAGAGTCATTATACATGTTGCTGGAGGCTATCCTGCACTACTTCTGCTCTGTTTCTTCCTTATTTTTACAGTCGAGATTTTCCTTCTTGTGCATCAAGATTCATTTCCCAGCAAGATTGTCTTTTGGTTTTCCTTGTTATTTCTTTACTGTGTAATAATACCTGTTGACTTTTTCTATTATGCAGTGTAAGAATTTCAGTAACAAAGGTATGCACAGAAGCCTATACGTGGATTCCCTCAGTCAAGCTATTTTAAACTTTTGCAAATACATCTAATGTTTAAAGTAACTACAGTGCACCTGTATTAAGCGAAATGGCTAAAGTTCCCCTCAAAGATGAGAAAATGAAATGTAGGCTATCAGAAGGTTAGATATCTGTAATTTTTTTATGAGGAGGTAGTGAATGTGTGAGGGTTGGGGTTGAAATTACAGTTCATGTCTGAAAATGTCCTTATTTTTTACTTAGGAAATGTATTTCATACATTATATTTTAGTGCTCTGTCCTTCTTCGTTGTCCTGTACCTTCAGCAGAACCTTAAATTGTGTCTGAAACTGAAGAAGGACAAGGGGTAAAGGACCCAACCTCTCACATCCATTTGTTTCAGTGGGTTAAATTAATTTGAAGCAAAGTAAAGTCAAATGTCTACATGAGTAACTGTTTTGCTGCTGATCATTTTAGTAAGACATCTAACCATTATCATTTGACCTCATCACTTCAAAATCCAGTTTGACCCCCATCTCATTACTCTAATCTTCATGGCAACTTCCAAATGCAAGCACCCATTTCCAGTGCCAAAGGGGCTGTGACATTGCAAGTTGAGAATATAGAATCCCATTTTGGCATTCGCTGGGAAGAGCCATAAGTTCTGTTTTAAAAATACTAATTTATTAAGCTTGCTAAATCTGATTCAGATTTTGTTCATTTGCTCATTTATTTTGATGTATCTGCCCTAGAATATCTATTTTCCTGGTTTCAGTATCACAGTCCTGCTTAGAATTTAAACTTTTCTACAGAATGAGTTAAGTCAGTAAGCAGCCATCGTTAAATAGCATGTGATGATGTTCTACTCAACTACTTCTATATTTTTCCAGATTATGGTGTTCACAGCATGTAAGCTATTAGCAGGACCACTGTTCTCAGCTAGCAGACTTTAGCAGTGGCAAATTGTTAACTTTTTTTTAATCAAAACCAGAAATCTGATCATTTCATTGCCAGATTTTTATTTATTTCAGTTTACTTTTTAGCCTGAAAAAATGAGCTCTTTTGCTCACTCATTCTGGGCACTTTAAGTCTGTTCACAATGGTAAAAATTAAGTATTCTTTACCATTTTACCCAAAGGGATGTGAAGGAAATGCCTGTTCATTCTGCCTAATGTGTATAGCAGCCCCACACAAGCCGGGAATATGTTTGTTAACCTCTTTGCTTAAGAAAATGTGGCTGGGCTGCACCTACTTATTCATACATCTCACTTATGCAGCTACATCTCATCATCAAAGTCAGGTTTGATTGCTTGCCACTCTTGGGATCTAATCTGGGGGAATTGTCTGTGTCCTTCGACTTTGATTCTTTTTTATGGTTATCATGTGCATGTCTTAGGTGAATCGTTTCCCGGTTTTCCTTTTTTTGACAAATACAGAGCCTTGGTCAGCTCCAGAAGAACGAAGAGAACATAAAAATGAGCAAGATTTGGCTGGCAGGACATTTGCAGAAACACTGTGTTTTAAATAGCCTCCTTAGAAAGCTGTTATGAAAATAGAAGGTGATTAGTTTAAAAGTTTATGCTTAACTTTTAAATATCCCATATAGCAATAGCCCTCACCAGCCTTGAAAAACCCAGTGTAAATCCTGCTTTGGAGAGGCTTTATTAGCCTGCTGACTAACTAGGAACAGGCTGTAGGTATCCAAGGTGCTTTCCTCCGGAGATTGCATCAGTGAGTGTGACTGCTGTTCCCTTGCCCTCCCCTGTGCAGTGGGAGGGCAGGTGACCTTCAGTAACCCGTGGAAAGCCTGGCCTTTCAAGGACCTTCTTGTGTGTATCTGACCTGGACTCTGAACGGGTATCTACAAGCCTATCAAGAGATAGAGCCATTGTTATTCAGGAAACCACCTGAAACTTTGGGCAACTTTGAACCTTGGATGTCCATGCAGGAGGGCGCACTGAAGAAGCATTAGGGGAAAACAGCTACAAAGCATGGACTGTTGTAGTGCTTTGTTCTGTCTTCCTTCTAACCTTTTGGTTTCTAACCTTGTATATAAAAGCCTGGCTTCAAGTATCGCTAAAGAAGTGTGTTCCTAGCTCTGGCAAGCCTGTCTGGTGTTGGAGCAGGAGAAGCACCTCGGTGAAGGTGGCAGCTTGTTCTGAACCCAAGCAGTAAGCGCAGGCAGTCTGAAGAGACTTGCCTGAGTGGATGTGGCAGGGGGGTATGGATGGGACAGGCAGGGCAGCTGCTGCCTCACTGCTCGGGCTCACTGGGGCTTGCGTCCTCGGCACGTTTCCAGGGGCTGGCTCGCTGCCTCCTGCGTGGCCCGAGTTGATGCTGCTGCTGCTAGGAGCTGAGAGTAAGGAAGTAGCCCATCCTTACGTGGGAAAGCTGAGAAGTAACAGAAACCACATATTTTCCTTGAATTTTTTCTGTATTTAGTTAGAATTTCCATTCAGAATTGGCTTGCTTTTGCTTCTTCCCCCACCCTTCCTTTCCTTTTTCTACCCTCCCCTCCAGCTGTTTGGATATGGTATTTTTTACTAAGAGTCAAACTACTCTTCAGGTGGATAGGAGTATTCAGTTTTTTAACATTGAGGCTTCTATCCCATGTAGTTAGTGAAATAACATCACAAAGTACAGAAAAAGATTTAACTTTTCAAATTTTATCATATATGTTGTCATTATTATCGTGTCACTCAGAATGCACGTCAGTAAACAATCCTGAGACCATGTCCATTGGGCCAAATACACAGAGTTGCAGAGTATCCGGTTTTGCCATCAAAGACTTTAATTGAAGTTCTTCCTCAGTTTTTTACTCTCACCCCAGCCCAAGATAAGCAAAATTCTGGGGTTTTAGTTCTAGAGTGGCAGCTGCACAGTCTCCAGAAATGTCTTGTCTCTAGCAAGTTGGAAGGAGTAAAACAACAAAGAGACTATGGATTTGGAGATTACAGATGTCAAAGAGTAAATGAGAGATACAGGCTTCATCGGGATAATATAAATAGTATAGAATATAAATAAGAGAAAGTATAGTAAGCATCCTGGCCTGTATCAGAAACAGTGTGGCCAGCAGGAGCAGGGAGGTGATTGTGCCCCTGTACTTGGGGCTGGTGAGGCTGCACCTCGAATCCTGTGTTCAGTTTTGGGCCCCTCACTACAAGAAGGACATTGAGGTGCTGGAGCGTGTCCAGAGAAGGGCAACGAAGCTGGTGAGGGGTCTGGAGCCCAAGTCTTATGAGGAGCGGCTGAGGGAACTGGGGTTGTTCAGTCTGGAGAAGAGGAGGCTGAGGGGAGACCTTATTGCTCTCTACAATTACCTGAAAGGGGGTTGTAGAGAGGTGGGTGTTGGTCTCTTCTCCCAAGTGACGAGTGACAGGATAAGATGAAATGGTCTCAAGTTGCGCCAGGGGAGGTTTAGGTTGGATATTAGGAAACATTTCTTTACTGAGAGAGTGGTGAAGCACTGGAATAAGCTGCCCAGGGAGGTGGTGGAGTCACCATCCCTGGAGGTGTTCAAAGACTGTGTGGACGAGGCACTGTGGGACATGGTTTAGCATGGTGGTGTTGAGTTGATGGTTGGACTTGATGATCTTACAGGTCTTTTCCAACCTTAATGATTCTGTGATTCTGTGAAAGACACAGATCCATTTTCCTGTCAGATCTGTCTATCAGTACCTTTTCTGTAGTAGCCATGATTCAGTAACTCAGCACTCACCCTTTTCCCAGCGCATTATCCTACTTTCAGGATCTGATAGGCACATCAGATATGCTGTGGCCAATCTATTAATTGTTCCACCCCTTAGATCTTCCCTCTGGCACCAGGCAATTCAGAATACATCAGAAATGGATAAAAATGAATTAAAAATCTAGGCTGAGCTCTATCCCACCCGTGTCCCACTAAGGGTTTCTATCGAGTTAAGATTCGGGATTTAACGTTTTCCTTCCGCTTTTTGCTATACTTCTGTCCTACATCGTTTATCAGTGTGCAGTGCAGGTAGAAGGTTTCATGCTTATAATGAGTAATTTAATTCACATGTGACGTTCTTCTGTGCCAAATGCAGGTTTGGGTGATATGAGTTGAACTCCGAATGAGTTATGAAAGGCTTATGAATATGAGTGTTTGTCTTTCCTGTGTGTGTAAAACGATAACCAGCTTTAAGGAGGTATTATGACTGAGGACTAGCTGGTAAGAAAAGGGCATTTTGTGATCGCCCTGCAGTGTTCCTGTCCAGGAATCAGGGCTCCATTGTGCTAATCCTGCTGAACACAAGGAGTTTAAAGTCTTGGTCTCTTCCCACATAGCTCATCTGTAGGATTTATCACAAAATTTAATTTTTAGCTTATTCTCTGTGGAACTTGGGGACTACTTCTAAGGGGATCTGCAGAAATTGAGGAGAGTAAGTTTATTACCAATAGATGTAAATACATTATGTAAAACAATTGCGAAGAAAATATGCACTCGTAAGAGTGTTCAGTTCAATTAGAAAAGGTTTAAGGAGACGTGAATCAAAGAAGATAATAAACCCTACTTTAGATAATGGACAGCAAAGAACTAAACAGGAGTAAGAAAGGTGGGACAAAGTTGTGGCTGCACCACCAAGAGATGCAGGTAACTTGGGGCATTGCCAGGCTTATTCATACTAGGCATTAATGGTTCATTTTCATCATGGAGAAAATTTAGTTCAATGAAGATTTTAAAAAGGGAAAAACATGATTCCAGATTGGAGCTCTACCATTCAGCTGAACAACAATTTCGAATGCAGAAGATCCAGATGCAAAATTTGGATTCTTAATGTGGCAGGATGATGTATGAGGCACTGTGAAGTTATTTTTTCCCATCTACTAAATCTGTTTGCTTTGGCCCTGTATAAGCTTGAAAGTCATATCTGTTCCCATGCTGGAATATTCCCTCCCCCTAATCACCCATGCTCTTTGGGTTGTGACTGTCAGGTTGCTCAGGAGTTCGTGCTTCTAGGATTTAACAAAAAAAGCATTGATGATCTCAAGGGTCCTTAGTTAATATTTCAGAGGATGCTCTTCCCAGTTTTTCCTATTACAGACAGGAGTTGAAGGGCTGAACTAGATAATGAATTATCCAAGGAAAACATTGTGACTAGGTAGGCTGGCAATCAGCCATGGTATTAAAAAGCAGCTGCAGAAAAGGGGTTTTTTCTTTTTTTTCTTTCGTTCCACACACAAATTCATGTTCTTCTTCCACACCAGATATGATGTATAGTAAGCAAGTGAAACATAAAAATAGTCCTAGGAATTGTATAGACTGTGAGCCCCCAGAGCAGGGAGCTTAATCAGCCTGTGAGGTAGGACTGGTATAACTAACGACGATGGGTGTGTATTAGAAAAATGTGGAAAGTCAGGCTTACATCGTTGTCTAGCACTGTCTTAATTGTTTCAGACACATACATTTAGTGAAAATTGTAAATATGTATATATAGGATGTATATTCCTCTGTCCTGAGTGATTTTCCCTGGGGTGACCTCTGCCTTGTAACACCTGGGGTGATGTGTGAGGGTCCAGCTGTCCTCGTGATCGCTGCTCACGACCTCACGCAAGGCATCACGGAAAGGTTGCCTTATTTTTGGAGCTGGCGATACCACTTTTGGTTTGATTTAGCTTTGTGAAGTCAAAAATATGTGTTCATTGGACATTTGTTTTCAGGACACAGAGTGAGGTAAATCAGTAGAGGAGGAAGGGAGGTTTCCTCAAAGGCTGGCAGGTTTCACTGGAGCCACGATACTAAACCTCTTCCTAGTTCAACAAAGTGCAGCTGGCAATATTGCAATTATCAAATGTTTTTCAAAACTGTACTGTTGAAAGGTAACTGAAAGCTACTAAATGATCTAATAATCACCAGGCAAGAAATACTTATGTTTTAGTGAAGTGCAACTCCTACTAGTTGGTTTGAGCCTTTATAATCAGTTTATAAATTAACTTCTTTGTGTCTGTACTCTTTCTTTTGCAGTGAAAACTGCATTCAAAAACATTCAAATATGTCTTGTACTTTATTTTCAGTTAATTCTTACACTAGTCTCTAGCACGAAAGAAGAGCATTTTAGGGATTTTTTTCCTGTTGCAAGCTCCCATAACCTTAGAAATTATATAAATGTCTGCCATTTGGGGGTTTTCCTTGTTTATTTTGCAAATCTCAAAGCTTGTAACTACTGTGATGCAGATGCTCCTCGCTATGGCAGGTTTCCCATGTGTTGTGTACAGGTGCCTGGTATTGCAAAAGCATGCCTCGTATTTTGTACGTAGGTATTGCAAGGCAGTATACAGAACAACGCGGGGAAACATCTGCCTCATTTCCAGAAATACTGCAACAGCGCAAGGCTCAGTTAAGCCGTGCATGTCGCAGGAGCCCTGATGCCACCTGCTCTCCTCACACCCGCGGTGCCTGAACTCAGTCTGGTGTCTCCCAGCGTTGCCCAGATTGCAGATCTGCACGCCTCCGCCAGGAACCTGCTTTTCCATCGAAGGGCCAGAGGCAGTGTTGGAAGAACTAACGATTCATGCATTTTTATGAACTGCCAAGCACTCTGATTTGCAATGAATGCCAGCGCTTACTGTACTTGATTAAAAATTGCTCCATACCACTCATTTTTTCTTTCAAACCATTCCTGATGTTGCTTTTCTTCCAACTTTTGTCCCTTTTATAATTACCTTCTCCTTTGTTTTCTATTCGCAGGGTGGTTTACAGACCTACTGCTTCCTAGTGTTCGCTGCCATCTGCTTTGCGGGAGCTACCTACCTGTTTTTTGTCCTGCCTGAAACAAAAAATAAGACATTTAATGAGATCAGCCAGGCATTTGCCAAAAGGAATAAAGTATCTTTAGAAATGCAAGAAATGAACCACTACCCAGGGGAGAGGAAATCGAGTGCAGAACAGGAATCAAACTTCACGTCTTCAGTGGACAGCGGGGAAACCAAAAAAGGGATTGTGTAAACCCAGGATGCTCTTTTGGGGGATAGGGGAAAACATGCTCTTTTCATTCAGTACGTTTATAGCAATGCACAACTTGTATTTTTTATGTGACAGCATGAACTGCTTCCCTCTTAAATATGTTTTAAGTGAGTACAAGTGAATTCCTTAGCAGCTAGGGTGATGGTTGAGGAAATGAGCGGCGGGAGTAGCGGCAACTGATTAAATAATTAAGAGCCAGAGTTTTCTTGGGCACCTGTGAAGTAGGTGCTGTGGTGAGTGGGGTGGGAATATAGACTCGGAGAAGTAAAGTGGTGGTGGGGAGCAGGGGTTGTGAGCAGCAGCTGGCTGAGCACTCCTGTGTGCTCACGGGGAGGTGTGTGTGCAGTTGCCGGGGAAGAGGAGGAAGAGGAGAAGGCAGGGAAAATGGAAGAGATCCCAGCGGGGGTCTGCTAAGAGTCGATGCAAGTGAACCTGAAATGGTACCAGCTCGCTTTTCTCCACGTTTCCCAATAAGTCATTAAAGTTGCAGGTGAGAATTGAGGACTTGAAAGAAGAGTCATGACACTCCCCCGACCTCCCATTCCTTTTCCAGCTACTTTCAGTTGCTTCGTCTCAACATCTCCCAGCTTCTCATAAATGGGGAGCTCCGGGTCCTGATGGGTTTCCTTGTCTCTCTTGCAAATCCTGATCAACTAGTAATAGACTTGTCTCTAGTTTCTGTGTTTGCTGGCACTGCATTTCTGTGGAGAGAGATATATATATTTTTTTAATTTTATTTTTTAAGAATAGCTATAGAAGCTTTAATATGAAAAGAAAACTAAACCTCATGGTGAAGTGAGACAACTCTGATAGTACATGTAGGGCGTAGCATTAAAAAAAATAATCAAACACCAAGTTTTCCAAGGGTTGGAGGGGTTTTTTTGTCTTAGGAGCCAAAATTCCCCTGAGACTCAATAAATGTCATTTCTTAATACTCAGATCTCCAAAGGAATTTGGGTGCCTATTTTTTATTTAAACACTAGTTTTCATTTGGGCATTAGACTCTGAAGCTCCAGACATAGTTCACATTAGTAAGTTTCTAAGCTATTTAATGCTTTGTAAAACTGTCCTCAGAGCCTGCTTAATTTCATGATAGAAAGACTCAGCAGGCTGTCGGGGATTAGGTGATCTATTCCCTTCCACGTGGGATTTTTTTTTTCATGAACCATCTTTTCAGTTTGTCATTTTATTAATAGTTTTTCTTGATCCTTCTAGGCACCTGGATGCTGAGGGAGTAATAAGCACTTTTAAATAAAATAGTTAGCTGTTTTATATGAAAAGTCAGTGAGTCTTAGAGCTGCTCTCAGTTAGGAGTAAGGCACAAGGAGCAAGTGAAGCATTTAGGTAGAGCCAGCTGCTTCCACAAGTTATATTTACTCATCTAGAAGTTCATAAATTTGGGGGGTATTTTGAAAAAATATTCATATATATTCACATATATATGAATATATTTCAAATCTAGAAATCTATAAATATGCATATGCATATATATACACAGTGGAGAATTGCTTTCCAATACTTGTTTTGTTCAGATTTCCCCAAGTGATAAGTTGTTTATTGTTTTGTTTTACACTGTAAATCAAAATCAGAGATCCTAATGTTCAGCTATTACTACTAAATGATGAATATGGTTTTATACTGTGATTTATTTATATGTGGAATATTTACTGCACACATTGTAAGCTGACCTAATAGGGCAATTTCACTACTGTGTAATAAAAGAAAAATTGATCTGAGCCTTTGTGCCAGGGTTTATACTATTTTACTGGGATAGAGGTACAGCAACAAGTAAGAAAATGAAAATGTATATGAGCAAGAGAATGAAGAATGAAAAATAAGATTTATGATATTGGTGCTATTGTTAAGAAACAGAGTGAATCAGGGCTATACCAACTGATAACCATATATAGAAGCTAATCAAATACTATGGAGAAAAACTGAAGAAAGATGTCTTCTAATAACCACTTGTAAAATTACATATATAGCAAATGAACGTGTCATCTTTCAGTGGCTTTAGTTGCCTATTCCATGTGTTACATGAGGCTTGCTAAGTGAATGGCTATGTAAAAATGAGCTTGAATGCCACCCCTCCAGACAATTTCAGGAAGAAATTCTTCCTCTTCTGCCAGCAGGGTGAGACTGGCAAGTTCAGACCATCTCGTTCAGATTGAGAATTACCTTGCAGTTAGGGCTATTAACATGGTATGATGTGATCTGATCTAAGTCAAGGTGGCAGGATTGGAAACCATTATTACTATTAGGAGAATTTAGCACTTAGTGCTTTTCATTAACGTACATTACAGGCATTACACGCTGATTATGTTGGCATTGGATATCCTCAATAAAATATCCTGTTGGCATAATACGGCAGTTGTATTGGACTTCTGCAACAAGATAAAATTGTCTTGCAGTTGCTTACAGTTGCACTTGGAGCCTAGTTCTGAATGTGTTGGTAAAGAGATGGTTCGATAGAATTTCCTGTCACAGCTCAGGGGCTTCTACAGAGGTAACAACCGGGGGTTGTGTTTTCCTCTTCTGCAACCCTGTTTGCCCATTTCTTGCCTTACCTGAGATAGGCACACTCCAGATACGCACTTTCTGTGCAACTGCAAAGAGAGCTGCTACATGCTGAGTACACCATGGGACAGCAGTAGCATGTTTCACCAGTGGTTTGCTCCAGCCCACGGTGCAGGTTAAAAGCAATTCCAGTCTCCAGACGTGTACGTGTGCAGGTGCTTTGCTCACTGGCCAGGGAAGGTGGCTGCAGTCTCTTCTGCTTTGTGTTGTGGAAGTTTCTGAGGAAACTTCAGATGTGCCGGTACTGCATTAACTTTCTCATCTCTGACCCTAATGAGAGTTTCGTGTTGCTCTTCAAGTTGTTCTGTAATGTTTTTTTCTGTTGTTATGCTGCTGTAGCTTCTCCAGCAATGAGAGAACAAAGTGGAAAACATCAGCAATTTATCATTTGGTTTTCTTGTTGAATGTATCAAATTGTCAACGGCCCATGTGTTTGTCAGTGAGTGTTACGTGGTGCTACGTTCTTTTTTCCTGTCTGTGACATCGGGATGAGTTACTGCGAGATGGTGTTTGTGTGAGTACCGCGAGTGGGTTACGTGTGTGTGATCAACTATGTCCACGCACAATTGCAAAATAAACCTTTGGAATTAAACTAAAGTGATATGGGTTTTGTTCTGGGTAAATCTGAGTATCTAAAGCTGTACAAGTTTCATTACATGATTCCCTAGGGTTTTGTATGTCCCAGTACAAGACTGTACAGTCCTACGTAATTTTGGACTCTAGTTGGTTGGGAGTTATGGAGAAGAAAATCACCTCTGAAACTGTATTTTTTTGAGCATTATTTACATTTTGCTTCTCAAATCAGATTCCACACTTCATTCTTTCATATGTTTATATTGGGCTTTAGAAATAAAAATACAGACATCAGTGAGAGGTAAATGATTAAAACTGGCTAGTAGTAGTAATAACTGTGTATAAGAATTGTTGAATCTGATGAGGCTTTTTTGCATAAAGTTGTCATTTGCAATGGATGACTCTGAGTTGCTAAAGCTCTACTTTCTGATGAGAAATACAGTCAAATGACTATTTCTGCTACAAAGATATGCAAAACCTGAGATATGAAATATGTATAAAAAATTGAATTTCATACTTCAGGTTCTGAAGCCAATTTTCACTCCACGAGGATCTGCTTTCTAGTGGGGGAAGATGTGAGTGGTTCAGCCATATGGGATAATTTTCATCTTCAGAGTAAAATGAAAAAAGAAACACCAAAACCAACTCTTTGAAATTTACTTTCTTCCCTTTGACTATTTTTATGTGCTTTTTCATACAGAAGTTACCATATAAACTATTAGAGCTCCCATCACCTCACACAGCAGGAAGAACAAATCTGAGTAAAGCATTCTTAGGAGATGCCTGCAGTCTTTTTCCTTCAGCTTGATTTCAGAATATAAAGTTCAGATACAATCTAAAAACCTGAACTATATGAACCTGAACTGTGAAGCAGGTTTGTTAATGCAAATATTCAAGCTGTTAAAAAAATCAGGTTTGGGTCCATACTGAATTCTCTCTGCAAGTGATATTATTTGGGAGTGAGCCCTGTGAAAAGGTGAATTTCATGGCAAAAGCTTGGTATGTGGACTCCTAATCAAGTTATCACAGCTCAGTAAGCAATCATGCATAACCTGAGTCACTACAACGCTCTTCCTTGCAAGCTAAGGTGCATTAACCTCACTTTTGCCATGATCTAAGAGAAACACAGGCAATAGATGGTCAAGCTCCTTTTTGAGATGTTCCTGCTAAGGCTGCATTCCAGTCAAATTCTTTTAAACCTTGGATTTCAATTTTTAAAAAGCATAGAAGAAAAGCTTTTAGGAGACTTTTATCCAGTGATTAGTGAAGTCAACAGAAGTCTCCTCCAGTGTCTTCAACCATACAAATGTACCCAGGAAAGGCATGGTATACATAAAGGAGTTCTAAGCTTAGGAAACCCTGCACGTTTTTATCTTCTTTAGATGGCAAACTGATGGCTTGCTTTCTCCATCTGGGAAAACAATATAAATATTCAGATGCTACAAAAGCACTGACCTGATGCTTTTCTTCTGAGTTTGGGCTTGGGGAGTTGCTTGGCTAGTGGTTTATTGGGGATTTTTATTTAAGTGGAAGCACTAGTAGCCTGGTTCATACGCCAAAGAAGAGTACCAAGCATGAGACTGTTGGAGTTGCTGGTTGTCTTAATATAATTCCCAAAAGGTAAAAAGCAAAGTACAACTCTGTCAGACCCCTGAAACATGATACATTAAGAGCATGATCTTGCAAGGGTAGGAGATAAATTTGTCTGCTGCTATGTACACGTAGAGACATTGATTATTGTTTCATTTTCTCCTGTTTCTCTCGGTTAAAAAAATCAGTCAATGCTCACGTCTTTACATTTGTTCCACCTTTTGTTTCTGACTTGTTCCACCCAATTATGTAAATATTTTTACAGTTCAGATTTGAAAACAGGAAAGCAGTGGTTACTTAGGAAAAGCAAACATGCCAAAGATTATAAAAATGATAACTACAATTTTCTCCAGACGCTGACATTTTCAAAGATGAGTTCAAGAGTTAATAACTTAAATCCAAATTTCATATGGTTTCATCCCTTTGAATTAAACTCTACAGACTATATACATGCATATGTATATATGCATGCATATGTATATAGAGACAGACTTTTATGTTATCCCATGGAAGAAGTTCAGCTGCTTTAATTCTCATACATAAAAGAAATTGGGCCATTTAGATATTATGTCAATTTGCGAACTGGACTGATGATGCTCAGATACTCGCATTAACAAACTTAGCTAAAGTTTTCATGATCTTAGATTTGGAAAAGTTGTCTAGCAAGGCTGCCTCCTTTTGGCCAGCCTGAGATTCTTCTTTTTGCACTTTTCTAAACTAGTAGGTGGAGACTCTATGCTAATATAGATATATAATTTAATTAAATAATATGTATATAAAATCTATTTATATTTATATGTGTGTATGTATTATAATCTATATTAAAATATGTAACATTTTTATATAGAGATAGTGTTAATATATAATTTACTTTCTTAAAAGGAAAAAGAATGGAGTTTTTCTAAATTCTGTGGAACTATGTTTTGTTAAACAAATGTGAGGTAAACAGCTAATATAAGAAATTATATATTGCTGCAGTAAACCAAGGTTAGACAATTCTATTCTGTCACTGACTGGCTGAAGCTTTATCTTCCTAATCGATACACTCACTGAGTTGTGATAGACTGATCATCTGGATAACTAATAGTCAACAAGAGCTTTTCACGTGCTTATTGCACAGCACAGGAATCACCTTGACGCAAAGCTGGGGGAAATCCTTCTCAGGATAGCTCCAGTTCTGGACAGTGATGCTAAAATAATTGCCAACATGTAGTAAAAGACCAATTTCCTTTTGTCAAATAGGCTTCAATATTTATGAATAGAAGAGTTATCCTTAATGGTAACTTTTGGGTTTTCTTTTGAGGCGTTGAAGGAAAATGTTAAAACTCTCTTCATCCAACTAGAGGACAGATTTGTCCCTCAAGGAGCAGGATGTATTAGCATCCAGTCTGGACTAAGCCACATAGACTCTTCCAGTATCTAGTGAAACTCAGATGCATTTTGTACATTGGAAGCTCTCAACCTTTTGGTAGGGAGGCCTCATTGCCACCCCCTCCCTTCCTTTCCCTCCTCCGTCCCCACCTTCCCCTGCCGTGGGCTGTGCTTTGCCTCTCGTGCCAGCACGCTCCAGGATGAGGTGCACCAGTATGTCATTAGAAGTGACATTTTCATCAACTGAGAAGTGGAAGGGTATTAAGGGGCAGAAAGCGGGGTCCGCTTTCAGCGGGACAAAAGGATGACACTGTGGCCCTGCTGCAGACACGTATGGCTTCACTATGAAACTTTTTTTTATAGACTTTAGAGAGGGCGTGAACACTGCAACCACAAGGAAGGTGGAACAGAGTTTGTGACTGAGCAGCTGTCGACGGATGAAATCTGTGTCTGAGAAATCATCCAAGTGGCTTAGACATTGCCGCAGTTGATTTAATTAGTATAAAACATATAGGAAGGCATCTCGGGTATCACTCTGAGCTAATGATGAAAGCACTGCTCGCTTTGCAACAGTAATCAAAGAAAACAGAGGGCCAAAGGGATAGCAAAGGGCATCACAAGAAAAATGTAATATTACAAGTCTGGTCCTCCTCTCTTAAAAGGGGCATAGGAGGAGGCAGGTGATAATTATTTGAAGTATTCTAATGGAAAATAAGAGTTAAAAAAGTTAAGAAGAAACATGGCTGAGGAAAACAGGATGCAAGACAGATGGATGGCTTGTTTTTACAGTACATGACTCAGGACCTATTCAATGAGCAATTAAAAACAAATTTAAAACTAATAGAAAAATTCAAAAATGCATAACTAAAGCTGTAGAATTCATTGGCACAAATTAGAATTAATGAATTTTTATAGCAGTAGATATTTAAATTTATGATATCATTCAAATTTAAATTAGGCAAGAGAAATAAAAAAGGCAAAAGCTACAGCTAGTAGGAGAAATTTCTCTGAGGAGCTGAGTAGCCTGTAATTGGCCATTAGAGCACTCTTTCACCTTCTTTTGAGATGTATGGATATTTTATGGAGACAAGATGGCACTCTATGTGGATCATTGCTCAGACACGCTGTCATGATTTTTACAGGTTGCAGTGAGCACTATGAGCTGACCCAGAATACATCAGAAGTGGGGAAATCCCAGCACTGCCCGATCAATAAATAAATCAGACTCTAAGTCTCACAATTGTTTCAAAAAAAAAAAAATCCTAAGTTTTCTCCATACAAGGGAGCTTTTCAGATGAAAATTAGAACATTATGCCTAGTGATAATTATTGGGTAAGTGTGTGCTGAGCTTTCTTTGCTCTTTTAAGTGCCTTGCTGCATTTTATTAACTCAGTTTTGCAAAGCTGTTATATGGTACAAGTTTCAGCCTCTTCTGATTGCTCACAGCCTTGGCTAATAAGCATTATAAATGAGTGTTAGTAAGACAGGAAAAAATGGTAACAATTCAGCAATAGGAGGAGGAGAATCGGCATGTCTGGCAAGCTTGTGTATTTTCTATGAGCTAGGACAGCTGGCTTCGATTATGTAGAATTTTAAAAGCCTAATAAGAAGGGGTTTTAGATATTCTCAAACTACATTGCTAAATGAGGTCAGTCTTACAGTCCAAACTAACAGGTTGAAGAAATGGAGTCCAAATGAAGTGGGTGATGTTGGCACGCGTGATGTAGGTGGTGGTGAAGAGATGATCGCTCTGGAATGCAAAATCGTTCACAGTTCTAAGACAATTTTTTTTTTTTTAAATTTAGAAGTGACAGAAAATTGTAACACATCATACATGCTTTCGCTGTCATTAAGCTACTCAAGACTACGTCAAAAATATGATTTTGAAGGCGAAGATGTTTCTTTTTTCTTTCAAATGAAAGATGTTGACAATACTTTCTTCTCTACACAATATTAGATCATGGACGCCTACCTGATGGCCACTTTTGGTCAATTATACCATGAACAGCTCCACCAGACCAACAGTAGAAAATTCTCTCCAGCCCCACATGCTAATGTCTTTTAGGTTCCTCCTACTTCATGATAAAAACAAAAATGACATAATAGCCAAATATAAAAATGATACAGCTCTGGAGTTCCAGGCCATAGTTCCTGGAGAGCTTTTACCATTAAATATTGTAGCTGGGATCTGAAGTAGGCAAAGGCAGGCATTATCCTGAAGGCAGCTAATTGGCATTTTACCCTTCCCTTCCATTGCAGGTCAGGATTTCACTCAAAACTTGTACACAGCATTGAATAGTCACATAAATGCTTGCGGCAGTGTGAAAGTGATTGATTACCAACATAAATGAGGGCTAGTCAGAAGGTGAAAAATTTGCAGGACTGTTCCTCAAACAGCAGATATAGCAGATATTACCGATCTCCCACCTCTGTGGTCCTATTGATTTCTTATGGAGCTAACCAGAATACTACTACTACCACCCAAAAAGAGTGAAATTAAAACCACCTCTACAATTTGCTTTGTACTTTGAGAAACTGCTCTGTAGGAATTAGTACAATGAACAGATTTGCCCTGGGCGTTTATCTGTAATATTTCATCTGACCTACATACACAACTCGACCAGCACGCAATCTGCTCTCCTGACAACTGATTGGGTTGGACTGAGTTCCTACACGTTGCCACTGCTGGCAGCAGATCTGAGATCCAGTCCCTCTCCCTCTGCCTGGCAGAAGTGCTTGGTTTAGTCCTTTAACAGTTACTTAAAGGACAAAACCTTGCAACTTACTGAGAAGATACATGATAAATGCTTAATCTGCTCTATGACCTTTTGTGCTTCATATTTATGAAATTCAAGAGTTGCTTCATTCTGTATTTTTTGGTGGTCTCTTCATTTGTATATTTATTTTTCATAGGAAAAGAACTCCATCCCTTGCCTCTCTCTAAGCTGCAGACACCTGGGAGATCAGATTCTCTTGCATTATAAAACCAAAATATAACCTTGAATTTTATTTATTTAATACCTCATCAAATAACATCATCACAACCCCTTTCAAAGTCTGTATTTTTGTCAGCTGGCTTTACCTGAGAGCTATAAAAGAACAAGGATGAAGCAGCACAAGAACAAATGTTATAAAGGGCCACAAAGGTGCTGAGGCTCGAAGAGTCCCTCTTCCTCCAGCTGCCTCTGTCCTGGAGGGAGCCAGCTCACCTCTCACCTGCACGACAGCTTTGGGGGCTGCGAATCTCCTACCACACATCAGGAGAAGGAGCAGCACTGCTCTACCTCACTGCATTTTGCTTTTGTTTCCAACAGCTTCTCGGACAAAAAACAAACTGTGAAGGGGATGTGAGAAGAAGAAATAGCAGCTAAATGCCCGGCTCTGACCAGTCAGGCTCTGCCAGCTGACCCTCTGACCTAAGGTGCATCCTCAGCACATTAGACTTAACACATAGCACAAATGCTTACAAACATTTCTAGCTCAAGGGAAAATCACTGCTTGAAAAAAATAAATATGTGTAATGGTCAAAGGTTTGCTTATCTTCAGGTGTGGTAGTCCGCTGACAATGACACTGTGATCATACACCAGTTTGGTTAGACTTCACTTTTATTTGGTGGATCAAATGCAGTTCTGTCACAGTAGTGACTAATGGCTGTGCATCAGATGTATCCCAATGTAAAACAGAAGGCAAAACATACATTAGACAGTTAGATATTAGTCAGTTATTCCTTATATATATTCAGTATACTATCAAGAACGCTCATGAATTTTAAATGCCTTCTGTTGTTATGATGGTAGTGAAAGGGTTTTAGGGATTTTTCAATAGACATTTTGAGATAATTTTCAGATAATTGCTGTTTTCAGATGTTTCTTCTACGATGTATTCAAATAACAGTTATGCACAGAGAAATGTGCATCTCAGACTCAAGAAAAGTCTTGCTGTTGGGCTAATAGTGCAGCTACATGATTAATTTCCAAAATTACAAGTGCAGAGATCTTTTTATTCAAAACAGAGAATATGTACAAAAATGGCCTGTCATTGGAATAATTGCATTCAGTTACCAGATCCATTCCCAGAATAATGGAAATCATATGCACACTAGTCGAATAATTATATACGTATTTTCATGTGCAGATTTGTTTATACACATAAGTTTATTTGAGGGATATAAAATACTTAAAAATATTACTTTATACGCCCTACAAGATTTAAAATAAAATAATTTCCATATTCTAATACCAATAATCTATAAATACAGTAAACGGTATCTCCTTGCACATGTTAGATTAAATATGTCTTTATTAATTGCATGAACTGAAGCACTTCTCCAGACCAGTTCACAGATTTTTAAATTAAATTATTTATGTATCTGTGAAGAGTTTAGTGATTTGCTTTCTGTAGTTAGAAAGAAGTTCTATAAATCGTCACTGGAATAGTTCTAGTCTTTGAAATATAAACGCAGCTATGCACAACTAGCGAAGAGGGATTGCAGCTCCCTGCTGGTTTGGATTTTTCTACATTCATTCCCAGTTATTGATGCAAAGTTTTTAATAACTATCAGTATACTTCCATGTGAGCTGTCTGTGCAAATCTAGGGCCAAATACTAATAGGCTGCAAATCATAACTCTTGCCGAACTTAGAGCAGCTTAAAAAGCCACTGAAAATAAGTTTTCATAAGTTATTTTCAGTCTAGTCCTATATAAAGCATATTCAGAAATTCTCACACAGCTTAACTAGCAGCTTTGAATGCCTCATGAATTTTTATGATCTTGTTGGTACTGAAATAGTCAAGTTCTTTCTGTATTGCTTACTTTATATTGGCAGTAGAATGGGGCGTTATATTAATCTATTGATGCCTGCATCTTTTTATATACTCTGGCACAATGTTTATAGAAAAAAATATGTGTGGTAGCATAGGTTCAGAGTCTTTGGGGTTTGACAGCTAAACCCTAGGTTTACACATGACTAGACAGCTCAGGTACAGTAAAATAATTTGTAATTTAGTCCTCCAAAGCAAAGTCCCCTTTTTTTTACACAAATTGGAACTGGTCTCCATGTTTGACCTGGCTCAGCGGATGCTCACAAACCTGCCTGATCATGTCAAAATCCCTGCTCCCGACAGATATTTTTAAGGGAATCACTAAGGATATGGAGGGGAAAATCACATTACTCAGCCTATCTATTGAATCCATTTCAAAATGACACCAACCCATTGAGAACATCCTTTTCCTTAGTTTCAGTATCTTCTTTTAAGCACGATTTCCACAGCACCTTCACTCCTCACACAGTTCCAGCCCTCTCCTCATACTGTCTATGTATTACATTGCTTTCTGCTCTCTGTCACCCTATGCATCATTGGCCAGACAGTTTTTCAGGACTGTGGTCCTACAGGCTTTTGAAGATAATTGTGATTTACATATTTTTCACTCACACTTCAAGCCGACCACATTTGTTTGAGCCACTACTCAGGGTTCACAACAAGATAAGTTCAGTCACTACAGCAAATCACAAAACAATGTGCTGACATGACACAAACCCAATACAAAGGTTTTGAGAAACGAGGTTTTGTGGTACTGACAGACATCAGGCTCCGAAGAAAGAATGAAAGAACCAGGGCTTAGCATAAAAACCCCACCACACTGAGAAAACCCATATAAGTGAGAAGTTGCTGCAGAAAGGGAGAGCATTACCTGTGCTCTTGCTGGATGCAACAAGAACTAGTGGGGTTCAATTGCAATTTGAATTTTTTTCTAGCAATAAAAATAGCATGACACTAGAGTAGATGGCTGTGGAATCTGGGGGAGGTTCCTCTCTGGGTTAGTCTAAGGAATCAATTGTACAAAGGTGGTTTAGATGCAATTAATCGCTCTCTGACAAGGCACTAAGTGGCTGCCATGGATCTCCCATGGCCTTGTACAACACTCTTCTGGGGCTCTCAGGTTCAAACTTCTGGACTAAATCATTTGCAACATGGTACAAGGCAAGATAAAGCCAACAGTATCACAACACGACTATGAACAGCCAGAAACCGCAAAGTGAGCAGGAACGTAACAATAATTTCTCTTACTCCTTTGAAGTGCCCTCGAATCCCCATGGCCCAAGCCAGAAGAGACCTGCAAGCAGGCAACGCTCAAGCCACAGATCAGACACAGATGTTTCTAACTCCGTGTGGAATAACCTGTGTTTCAGCTCCTTTAATCTTTCATCCTTTTCTCTTTTTCCACACTATAATCAAAGCCTTTCAGTGCAATTTTCTTAACTGACAGGATACAAGAGATAATTGTTGAATTTCTGAGTGACTTCACCCAGAAAAGCCTCTCTCCTGTTAATCCATATATTTCTGTCTCCAGCAGGAGCAAGCTGTAGTGATGATCTTTTTTTTGCTTTACTCAGAACTTATTTTACCCTGAAATTGTTTTACAGTGCATCAGAGAAAAAGTTACCCATAGCCGCACTGATTGTATCACTTCTAGCTAATACTGCTTCAAACATGGCTAGCTGCTCTTCTCCATATGTTTTCCACAGAGACAGGGTATAGCAGTGTTCCTCTTGACTGTGATGGAAAAAGTCAAAAAAGGAAATCAATGGGAATAGGAAAAACGTTTTAATTAGTATCTAAAATTTAAAATGCTGAACATATCGATCTGGAAAGTCTCTAGTAATTACAGCTGAACCTTACAACAGAGAAATGCCACAACACTCAACTACATTGTGTTTTAAAGCCATGTGGCAAAAAAAAAATACAATTTCTGTTGAATAATTTTATTCTCTTGGCTCAACTTTAGTGGCAAGCGCAATTTGTGTTGATATTCTGGAGTGGGAGGCTCCAATCTGTGTCATCTGGACGGGACCAGTGAGTGCCGTAAATGCACTCCTCATTAAGGCAGTGTGGTTAAATGAAGGAGGGAACTTTACCATCAACCATCGAGAACTTTCAAGGCACCTTGCTGTGCGCTAGGAACTTGGTAGGCACAAGTTTAATCTTCCCAAATGAGTCACAATAATATACAATCAAGCAATAAATACCATGCTGAAAATAAACAAAAAATGGCGTCTCTTCAATATACCTTCCAAATCCCAACATCTGCTCCACAATAAACATACGCTGCACAGTTGCAGAATATCCTTTCATTAGCAGAGGTAATCAGCTTCGAACAGCTAACTACCTACTTCCAGTTGTTACATAGTGCTTTGCCATAAATAGCTATCTATCTTTTGAAGACAGATACCCCATAAAGTATGTTTTAAAGATCACCTTTCAACAGCATGCTTGCATCAACTTAGTTATAATGTACATACCAGGGGTGAGCTATGGCCCATGGCCTCTCTCAGCATCTCAGGCATCACTGTGGCGCTGGCTAACACCACACGACAAGCGGTGGAGTTGCACTGGTATGAGGACTGCCACGATGGGAAATGGTGAAACGTGCCTGTGGGGAGGCTGGGAAAACTCAGAGACCCATCTGCAGACCCTGCTCGTCCTCCTCTGAGAGCAGAGCAGCGGGACTCCCAAGGAGCTACTCACATCTCTGCTCGTCATCTTCTCAAGGTCTTTTTCTCCTGTCAGAGAGGGCATTTGGAGGCACGGGGGGATCTGATGACTCTTTCCCTTACACGGATTGTCAGATGAGGCTGAGAGGAGGCAGGGAAGCTGGCCATCCCTATCACAGCCAAAGCAAATCAGAGTGCTTCTGAGCAGCAGGATAAAACCAAATGCAACACAGTCTTTTCTGTGGCAGTAGTGGCTAGAGGCAGAAAGGACTATGCATGATTCTGCCCCCACTCTTAACTGTGAGCCTAGCACCTCACCAGGACACACAAACAGGGAGAGAGGAGACCTCTAACACCCCTAACCTACTTTTTGCCAGGTAAATCCCACCATAATCTGCTCTCAGGCCCTGGAAACTGTTAATGGAGTTGTATTATTATTACATGCGCAATTGTTAATGCCGTTCAGAGCCAGAACCCACTTCAGTACCAGTGTCCCTGGGGATGGAAGGGGCCTTCTCTCTCTCCATACTGTCATCCCTTTCCATTATTACTGTTACAAAAGGCATTTTGCAGTGCAGACATGGCCAATCCACACTTCATGGCCCACGTCTCACTCCTGGGCAGTCAAAATTTAGCTCCCATCCTTGGGCTATGTCACCTTACTGGCAGCAAGGCTGTGCTGGCTCAGGAGCTCACACGTATGTGACCAAGCCAGCCAGGCAGCATCTCCTATGGGATCATCCTACCTGGCTCATCCTACAGCCCACCACATCACACACCAAACTCATTCTCCACAGCAGCTGCAGGAGCCCTGGGTAGCTGCCATCATCTCTTGCTTCTCAAACATGGTACTCCTCCTGGAGTGCCTTATTTATGCCCATAGCCTTGACCATTTAGAAGCATTTGCAATGTTGCTGAGGTCAGTGGAGCTACTGACCCCTACCACAGAGAATTTAGCTGGGGTTTAGGCATTCAGAAGTACTTCTGTAGCAGGCTCTGAGTGAACGCTTGCGCTTAGAGGGAGAGAAGTGCCAAACACCCCAGCACCTGGCCACGCTGGCAGCATCCACAGCCCAGAGGAGGAACAAGAGCATCCTGCATATGATAAGCAAAGAGTCCTGGAAATACCAGTGAACACTGGACATATCGGGGAGGGGGGAGAGAGAGGGGATGTTAACTATCCATAGGTATAGCAACATCCTATTACAGCATCTCTGTTATGTACCAATCTACTGGACAGTAAAATCATCTCATCCATAGGATTCTTCTTCACCTATGAGAGGGCAGTCTAAAAAGCCCTCATGCTGATGAATGTGGTGAATAACTGGTGAATATTAAGAGTTAGCTTCACTCAGCAGTGTCACTTTGCCAGCTGCTAAAATATCTCAATGACCACAAATCTTCAGAAAAAAAAACCACACCAAAAACAGTGTAATGAAAACAGAGGAATGAAATGTACCCCTAAAATTAGGGCAGCACCCTGATTTCTACTGCTCATAAAACATAAAGCTTTCTTCTACCAGTATAAGAAAAATAAGGTCTAGTTTTAAATTGCTGTCCCCCGACCCCCCATCCCACTGTTGGACACACACTTCTTGTGCCCACTGCATCCACTGCTCACAGACTGACACTAGTGACTGGCAATGTTTAGTTTGCTGGATTTTTCTTTTTTAAAGTACTAGTGATAAAGGACAGGCTTTTCAAGAGAACTTGACATGTATTTGAGCAATAACAGAAGCAGTACAATTTTGACATGAAATGAGTATGGTAAGTTGGACCATGAGCATCTTGGAAAAAGGGCTCCTCTGTCAGTACCTGAGCACTGGGAAAAGGTCCAGCCCCAGAGAGATTTTGAAATATGGCTCTTTCAAATTATTCAAAATAATGTAAAAATATTATGGTTTGAGCTGGTCTTTAAGGAAGTGAACTCAAGTGCCAGCTTTTTGCAACAGAGTTCATGCAGAGATGAAATCTGCCTCACTCAAATTCCTGTCCAACTGCTCAGTAATCTAATGATCACCTTCCTATTTTACAGGTTCCACAAATTAATTTTAAATAGAAAGATATGACATTGGGGGAGAAATGAACCTATGAATTATCTAAATTATTTTTTCCCTGTGTATCTTGACATTGCCTGTTTTGTCAGAGATACCAGGGTTGCTGGAGTCACACTTTTAATCACTTTGTGCCAGGAATATCATGCTGCATAGCTGAGAAATGTGTGCATTTTGCAGGAAGACTGAGAAAAATAAGTAATATCTGGATACCATGGTGATAAGTGAATGATAGCAGTACATTGCTTCCCACCAAAGCTATTGCCCCAGCTCTAACCAGGGCTGGATGCAGTGCTTTCTTTCCATGGTCGCATAATTAATTTTAGATCAACAAGCTGAAAAAATAGTATTTTCATAAAGTAAAAATAATCCTCTAAATTCTGGTGAGACTCTGGCTGCTATTATGCCTGTATAACTTTGCATACATTGGCCCTGGGTTTATGTCACTATAATGGTGATAAAATCCTGGTCCTTTACACTCCCAAGAAGAACTGTAAGTTTTATGCTAAAAGACGAGATGTGAAATATTGAAACTCTCCTGATGATAAAGGAGGATTCCTCCTCATAGGAGGAAAAGACTTACAGGCTTGCCAAGGCACTGAGATATCCACAAAGGCTGCTTCTAGTCCTAAGGCTGCCTGCCTACTGCCTGCCACCCAAATGGTGTCCTGGGGAGTTCTTCCCTCCCTTGACCATGTGGCAGCCAGGAAGACGAGCCCCACTAGGCAAAAGTGAGCCTTTTTTTTTCTAATACTGCCTTGCAACTGGGGACTGATTGTGTAGTAAGTGTAGGTAAGCATACAGCTGAAGAAGCACAGCCCCTTTTCAGGGATTTCTATTGAAATGCATATTGGTGTCAAAAGATCAAACCTATGCAGACCAACTGGTTGCTGCTCACTAGATCTTGCATGAGCTACAGCCATTGCCATGCTTGAACAGACCCTATCGGTGGACTTAGCAAGTCCTTTGGTGGACTTAGCAGGGTTAGGTTTACGGTTGGACTTGATCTTCAAGGTCTTTTCCAACCTAAACAATTCTGTGATTCTATAGGAGCTCCCATACCATCCCAGTCCAAGCGGGACCTTTCCCCATGACCTGACAGCTCCAGCCTGGCCATGGCAAGATGAGCTGGGAGAGGGGGTGCCCAACTCCAGCCTCTCCTCTCCGCTCCGGCAGCCCCCAGGCAGGGCCAGGCAACCCCCAGGCAGGTATAAGCAGAGGATGGAGGCACAAGAGCTGCACAGAGCACAGCCAAAGATTTTAGCTGTCACAAATTGTCAGCAGTGCAGACTATCAGAAGTGCCTTTTGTAAATATTTCTGCATTATTTTATATTACATACATGAAGAATCAAGATACTGTACCTTCAGTGCATTACCTAATGCTACTCTAGGGGCAGCTAACCAAAGTTTTGTTTTCAAGCATAGCTAATAGTGTGAAAGGCTATGATAAAGAAAACAAGGCTATTACTCCATTTTTCCCCTTTGCAATTTACTTTAACAAGTACTTGTTTCATGACTGTATGCTATTCATAGCATACAATCAATCTACATATATGGTTCCTTCTGATGGTAATGTACAAATAGCATGTCTCATGTTTTGAAAATCACTTGACTTAATTTGTACAATGTTTGCAGATTCTTCCAGTCAGAAAAGACGGTATAAATATAAATTATTGTTTCCATGCACTGTTTTCTTCAGATAAGTATAGACTTTATCTAGACTCCAATTTTTTTCTTCGTGGATCTTTCTGTTGATTCTTAATCAATAGCTGTTTATTCTGTCAAAGACAGACACTAAAGTGTAATGGTAATTATTGCCATTACAAGCACAGATGATCAGACTGTTCAATGCACAGGTTTTGTGCTTTTTAGAAAAAAAATCACTCCTTCTACTTACGACATCTATCTAAATGGCCATTTAAAATAATTTGGCAATGGAATAAACAAAAGATAGCCTTTTGTTGCAGAATATTAACTTAGTCATTGCAAAACTTTCTTATTTGCAAGTGCTTTCAGCTATTGATTGTGTCTCGGGCTCCAGCTGCAGAGAACTGGGTGCACTGTTTGTAAATAGTTTATCTGAGAGGACAGGAGCGGCAGAAGCTGTTTGTTTTACTGGTATTCCTCAGAGTAAGTCAACCTAAGTCCTGACCCCTGTTTACATCCACACAGCACCACACCAAACTGTGGGACCCTCGTCCTGAACGCTGGTCCCATGTTCCTGGAGAGTCAGCCTTCAAGTATTTCAGAGCTAGTGCTGTTTTAGAAATTAAGATGTGCATTGGATTAATGTACACACAGGCTCTGAACCACCTGGAATAAACTGACATCCCTCCATTTCCAAGCTACTTCAGATGTAACAGTCAGGTATCTGGAACTGATTTAACTGTAATATTACACCTGGCAGAGGAAAACATACTTTTCTATCAGTTCATAAGATGTTTTATAGTATGTAATCAATGTGCATTAAGTTCCACAATTTCTTACCTGCAAAGGCTTGAATTCAGCTCCCAGAGCACACCTTATTACTACATAATGTGGCACAAGTAATTTCTGGAATCACTCTCCAGTCCTTTAGGATTAAATTCAATGATGTTAGACATTCCCCACATGCTTCAAAGCAAAAACCGTGTGAAAGATGGTGAATGCTGCAGTTTGGCCCAAGACCACTATTAAAATAATACACCAAAGCAAAATTTATTGTGTATTGGAAACTACCTTTCAGATCACTCCAGAAAGGATACGAGTCTGTTGTACCAGCAAAGGAGATAAATGTCTCCCTTACTGTGTATCTCTCTTCTCGCTCCAGAAGAGTAGCAGGTTATATTTAAACTCTAGAGGACACCATCACCTTGCCCCTCTTGTTGGTAAAGATTTCAGCCACTAAATCTATTCTTAAACAAGTCAGTGCTTATTAGGCTCTCGTCCACAGCCGGACATTCACGAAGATCTGCATGTAAGTCCTGTATAACTCTCTGTCTAATTTGCACCCTTACTGCAGAGCCAGAATTTGTGTTTCAATTGAAATTCTAATAGGTGATGTTCATACCAGCTGCCTGGTCTCTAGTGGAAACTTCCTGCCATGCATCACAGCAAACTGGCTGCTCCTCCATACGATTCCTCAGCGTAGCTGCTGGCGGGACCCAGCGACCAGAGCTGCTCTCTCTGCCAAGCTGCCTGCGCTCCTGGTCCGTGGCAGGGAAGGCTCCCGGCTGCACAGCCCCCATGCACACATCCTGCGGCAAGCAGCCATGTGCCGCTGTCGGAGATGCTCCTCCTGCAAATCCCACATGGGGTGGGGAGGACAGAGGTGGCGACAGAGACGCACAGAGGAACAGCACTTGTCTCGGTGAGACCAGATGGTCCAAAAATTAATAATATTCCTCATGATCTCTGATGGTTAATTCTCAGACTGTAAATCAAAAGGAAACATGCCTGGGCACTCGAACCTTACAGTTGTCTATAGTTTTAAATCACCATAGAGGGCTCTGACTCAGCTTTGGCCCATGCAAACTGGCAGTCTCCCAAAAACTTCCCAGGCAGAGTCTAGGAGTTGGGACAAGCCAAGGACCATTCCTGATGAGCAGTTTCTCCTCCTCATGGGGAGGAATAACCCCATGCACCAGTGCATGTTAGGGGCTGACCTGCTGGAAAGCAGCTCTGTGGAAAGGGACCGGGAGTCCTGGTGGACAACAGGATGACCATGAGCCAGCAATGTGCCCCTGGGGCCAAGAAGGCCAGTGGCATCCTGGGGGGCATCAAGAAGACTGTGGCAAGCGGGTCGAGGGAGGTTATCCTCCCCCTCTACTCTGCCCTGGTGAGGCCCCATCTGGAGTACTGTGTCCAGTTCTGGGTTCCCCGGTCCAAGAAGGACAGGGAGCTGCTGGAGAAGGTACAGCAAAGGGCTACGAAGAGGATTAGGGGACTGGGACATCTTTCTGATGAGGAAGGATGGAGGGACTTGGGTCTTTTTAGTCTGGAGAAGAGAAGACTGAGGGGGGATCTTATGAATGCTTATAAATACTTCAGGGGTGGGTGCCAGGAGGATGGGGCCAGTCTTTTTTCCGTGGTGCCCAGTGACAGGACAAGAGGTAATGGGCACAAATTTGGTCATAGGACATTCCACCTAAACATGAGGAGGAACTTCTTTACTTTGAGGGTGGCAGAGCACTGGAAGAAGCTGCCCAGAGAGGTTGTGGAGTCTCCTTCTCTGCAGATATTCAAAACTCGCCTGGACGCATTCCTGTGCACCCTGCTCTGGGTGAACCTGCTCTGGCAGGGGGGTTGGACTAGATGATCTCCAGAGGTTCCTTCCAACCCCTATCATTCTGTGATTCTGTGATTTCTCTGTTATTTCTTACTGCAGAGCACTGTCATGAATTCATGCATCTTGGTAATAGGTCCAATTTCCCCACTTTTTGAAGACAGTGCTTGTGTGTAGCATCACTATCTCTCAGTAAAATGTTATGCAAAATTTTCTGGGTATGTTTTTTTCAGATATGGAGTAGGAAAACAGAAAAAAGGTTTCCACGTTCTCACTTGTCAATGTTTTCATGTTTGCTGGCCCCTAAAAAGTTTCCACTGGCTACACAGACTCCTGTATGAGACAAAGCCCACTGACAATGACATTACTTTTCTTAGATACATCCATGTACCTTCTGAAACGACAGCCAATGCCCCAGTGACCAGCCACGGGGCTAAGCCATTTGTCCAAGCACAGTGCTACACTTTTAGGCCAAGGAGAGCCACCCTTCGGATCATCACGTTCTCCATATTGTACTAGAGGTCCCTAAAAGAAAATGGCTGCCTTAATTCTTTGTGATCATCAAGTGGCAGGAGGTGACTCATTCTGAACTAGCAAAAATCCAAGAGAGAAAGAAAATGCCAAAGTTCCCAAGTTCAGCACTCCAAAAATGACTTTCAGTTTGACAAGCATGAGAGGAAAAAGCTTTTCGCCAGACTCTGAACTGCAGCTCTGCTTAGCTCAGGAGCTGCAAAGCACAGGTCAGGCCAGTGAGGTATGCAACAGAGAACAAAACAGACAATACTGACAAGGCATTTGCCTTCACAGAAGAAAAGGAGAGGAATCATTCTGACATAAAACTAAAAAGCCTGATGAGCATTTTGTTCTTAACTGGAATAAAAAAGGAGTAAATGTAATTATAAAAAAGGGTGCAGAGCCCCAGGAGGAATCTGGAAGACTCTTAGAAGACCTGTACATGAAAACACGAAACACTAAAGCAACTAAAATATTATTAAAGAAGTTCCCTGGGGATTTCACAAGTACACAATTCAGGCTGCTCCCTGGGAATAAAGCTGTTGCCATTCTCCGGAGAATCTCCAATGGGCCATAAATCAAAAGCCTAAAATCAAAAGGAGATGATTCATCTCTCAGATGGGCACCCGTCTTGCCTAGCACAATGCAGAGTAACCAGTTAAACCCCTGAAGAAGGTGATTAGAGGAAACAGGGATTTCTAAGTAACCTATCACCAGCTGAAGATACTGTTTTGTGACAGTAAAGTTTTCTACTGCTTGTAAGATTCAGTATATGCTCAAGCCCTTAATCAAATTATTACATTCATATATTTCTGAAAGCCTTGACATGGACTCAACACAGTTCTCAGAACATTTGCCGGATTGACTTCAAGACCTTGGTAAAGAAAAAACATCTTTTCTAGAAAGGTCAGCCAGTTGGCAATGCTGGGGGGGTTGCATTACTGCTGGGGTGTAGTAAAAAAAAGCAGCCACATTTTGGGCAGAAGCAACTGCAGCTTTAGAACAGAAATGCAACACAGTGGCATTCAGCAGCTTAGCTGCACACAGCAGGTATGCACTTTCTGTACCACAAGAAGCCCAAAAGAACAAGATGTGGAAGAATTTAGGGAGTTATCTGTAATATCTTAAAAGAAGCTAACAGCATGCAGGTAAAAAGCTGTAACTAGAATTATATAATAAATATAGTTTACCTGCTGTCTGGCCATTTTCATCTTCACTTACTAATCTATCTTCCAATGGGACCATTACTAATGTTTCGAATATGTCAGCAGCTTTCAAAGAACCATTGTATCTTCTAAAGTGAGTAGCTTCAAAAAAAACATTTCTTCCCCAAAATGCACTGTTATTGCAGTAGTTCATGCTTCATGCTGATGAGGTGGAAACATTTTGAACTAGCGTATTTTTATTTTATTTTAAATTAAAGGAACCATCTTAGGAAGGCTCACTGCAGACTAAGGATAGCTGTTCAGGCTAGCAAAGTCAACCTGAGGGACTTTCCTTCCTGCTGCAGCCATAGCGGCGAATAAGAGACCATGGCCAGAGAATTTGCAGAGAGCTTCATTAACGCTAATAAAACTTTGCATGAATGAGAACAGCTCCAGAGCAAATGAATGAATGGTATGATTTCCCAAATACCATCAAACCCCTGTGATACAGGGAAAATCATCAAAACATACACAAACAGGAATCTAGAGAGTTCTCATTTTAGCTTCTACCACAGTCCTGAGCTGGGAATTCATGCAGTTGTACACAGCCAAGTGGTCTTTTGCAAAACAGGGAGGAGAATGGAGGCCTATTAGCCTCCCAGAGTATATGGGGTACATGTTTCCAGCTGATTGCCTGTTATGGAGCTGGTAAGGTAATTCATGGACCTGTGTTTGCCCCAGTCTTGGTAGAGCAGTCTGCAACTGCAGGGACACTAGCAAGTGCCTGGCCTGGCCTGCAAGAGAACATGGGAGATTTGACTGAGGGCCCTCGGGAGCATAAAGGCGGGAGGCTCCTTTCACCCTCTGTGCTCTTTCCAAGAAATGCCAGACTGCACCTCAGCAGCATATCCCACACCTCTCAGCCATGGTTTGTTTCATTCTGAGGATCACAAATCCCAAACACAGCTCAAAAACTTTACATCGTATAGCCAATATTCTCTCTAAATGTGTCTTCAATGAAAAGTTTGTCCTAATGGCCAGCACCTGAGTATAAAATACATAGGCTAGCCAGAAGTGAGCACCCAGGCAGGAGAGCCACATCTTAGCTGCTGTGGTCTAAGGCCACCCAAGGACCTCAGTGCTCACAGGTAAGGGAGCACAGCCTGACCTCCAGGTAGGAGTACAAAGGCACAGGCAGGTGTCCAGCGTCCATATTGTGCGAGGACTTCTCAAAAAGGTTACCCAAAAGCCCCCAGAACACTGTAGAGAGCTATCTAGAGCTGGTGTCAAACACCAGGTCTTGGAGTGGAGGTTGGACCTCAACTCGGCTGTGAGATGGGTGGATGAGCTTTCAAGCCTTGGGGACCAGAGACTGAGATCTCCTGGGAAGGTTTCAAAGAGCTCCTCTGAGCTCGTTCCTTTCTTTATTGCTCACCTGACACACAGTAGCCTGGTGGTTAAAGCACAGCAAGCAACAGACCTGGATTTATTGCTTTGTTTTTGTCTGGGATGGGATATTTAAACTCTAGCTTCCCAGACAAATTTAGACAAAGCAGCTAAGCTTTTCTACAACATTGCTTAGGCTTCTGGGGACATGTCCCAGGTCTTTTTCTGATCTTTACCTCTTCAAATTAAAGGAAAAACTTTCTCTCTTTCTAGCCGTAACGAGGAATTGCTGGGTTGCCGGCTCTGCAGTTCAGATCATGACTCAAACCTGACAATCATGAGACAGAGAAATCACCTTCTAGTCTAGGGGGAGCGGGGAGGGGAAAAAGAAGAAATCAAATTTCATCACTAGTTTTTGTAGCCTTCTACTTCACCTCCCTTTCCCACATAGCTGTGATAACTGTTAACATATCTCCTTGCCAGTTGCACAGAGGGGGAGTTTACTTCTATTCTCTTCAAAGGAAAATAATACTAATTTTCGATTACTCACTTGATTAGTTTCTTTCTTAGTTTCTTACCTCCAGTGCATAAACATCCTGTCCGGCTATCCCGCTTTCTTCCTCCACACTCTTCCTTGCATGCAAGTGAGCCTCCTCTCACCAATCCAACGGTGAGTCCTTCAGCTGAGGGCCACGCTCTGCCCCTCTCCCACTCCTCCCTCCTGCCCCCGACCCTGCTTCGCCAACCCTCGCTGTCTGTGGGTACATCACTAATTTACATTGAAGATACATTGGGAAAGAAGAGTCATACTGATCCCACAAGCCACAGACAGTCCTTTGCTGTCTGCAAGAGCAGCTGTGCCTGGAGCCACAGGACTAAGATCAGTGTGATGGCATCCATGTAAAATGACCAAAGTTCAGGAGTGTTTGCAAACCTCAACTTTAGGGTGACATCCTGCAATCACTTCCGTTTTTTAGAAGTTTCTGCCATGGAACATGACAGGTTTTTTTTCTGTAAAATCCTGAAAAAGTTGACCTGAATGAAAAATTAATGAGTTTTTCTATCCTGGCTGCTGCTTCTCAGTGCTTTAGAGAGAACTGGAGCGGGATTTACCAGATGTACATAAGGTGCATGTAGTCCACCCCCTGTTTGCACTCCACTGTGAAGCTGCATGATTGCACGGGATGGCCGACCCAGCTCGCACCAGATCACCTCTGCCCCTGGTACTACACCAAAACACATGTGCTTTATCTCATCTACTGTTCTGTAAGCTCACGCACAGTGATGGCTACAGAGTGACCAACAGGCAGGAGAACAACAAGGATATCATAAGGGGATTAGTAAAAATAGAAAGACAAACATTACCTGGAAATTTATCTGCTTTTGTCAGCTTGTGTCATTTTTGGTTGAATTGGAAAGAAAATTGTGAAAAGACTTTTTGGCTTGGACTGAAAATGGATATCTGAAAAATAGCTTCTAAGTAAGAACAAATGTAGCTTAATAGAGTAGTGAGTCAAGTTGTTGGAAGAAAAAGAGAAAAGATTTCTTTTTATAACAGTAATGATAATTCCACTGGCATAAGTATCTCTCAATGCATGATTGAAGGTAATACTCAAACAGACAAATGTCTGCATCATCAGAGACATAATAATCACCCATAAATTTGGGGTGTATTCAAAAAAGTGAATTTCATCAGCTCATCCATGCAAACAGCAAATTCTTCAAATCAATCTACTTTCATCTTCCACCTACAGAAGGCACCAGGCAGCCATCAGCGCTTCACCTTCTCATTTTTCCTCTCTCTTTTTAAGGCAAGTTTCCAGGTATGGCAGGCCATTGGTCTAATGTTGGATACGCTGTGTTATAAGAAGGAAGGGGGGGGGGGGGCGGGGCAGGCATTATTGCCCACAAAGAACAGGCAGGGAACAAATCCCAACAGCTCATGGCAAGAGCCCCTGTGCCCTGCCTGCTCCTGCTCCAGCTGCCTGTGCCTGTGGATTGGGGGTCCTGCAAGCCCCACCGATATCACAGAGCTCCCTGGGCTTGGACCTTCTCACCCATCTGCAGTTGCAGTTCCAAACCAGCCCTAATGGATATTCTTTCAGCTTTCTTCTTTGATTTATAACAGATTGTGCCTGTCAGCAAAAGTATGCTGTAATTGCGTTCTACTAGTATTGCTTTCGTTTTAACTTTTTCTCAGTTTTGCAAGCAAGACCTTCATCTTTTCCTCTGCTAGGGTAATTCCTCCCTTGTATTTAAAAAGCAGTCACAGTACAAAGGTTACGTTGGCCAGCGCAGTAAAATAACAGGGTCCAAGAACACGGTGTTGCCCTTACACGGAAGTGAATGAGGCACTGGGATGATCTTACACTAACACGTCACACAATGATCTAGCAGCAGAAAGAAAACTGTCCCCCAGTGGGATGGGGAAAGAGAAAAGGCAGAGTAACTGTGAGAAAACTCGTGGGTCAAGATAAAAGTAGTTTAATAAGCGAAGGATGGAAGGATGGAAGGAAGAAAAACCAAAACAGGTGATGCAAAGTGATGCAACTCACCACCTCCCTCGTGTAGACTGATGTCCAGCCAGCTCCTGGCCAAAAGATTACTAACCTACCTAACCTCGCTCCTCTATGTTTTATTTCTGAGCATAACGTTATGTGGCATGGAATTTCTCTTTGGTTAGTTCAGGTCACCCGCATGGTTGCGCCCCCTCTCAACCTCTTCTGCATCCCCAACCTATTCACTGGAGGGAGGGCAGAGTGAGAAGCAGAGAAGACCTTTATGCTATGCAAACACTCTTCAGCAAAAGCTAAAACATAAGTGTGCTATCAGCATTGTTCTGGTCACAAACCTACAACATGGCACCATACAGGCTGCAATGAAGAAAATTAACTCCATCCCAGCCAGAGCCAGTACAGAAGAGCTGATTTTCAGCTGAGATGTGCAGCTCTGGCTGTATATAGCTACATTAACAATACAGAATTCATAGCCAGAAGCTGATCATGTTTTTGTTATATTTATCAAAATTCCCTCTGCATCTTCAAAGGCAGATTTAATGTAGTTGGGCGAGCTGACCACTGAAAATCTTATGAACACAATACTAAATTTGTCAGAATTGTTTATGTAGCTCAAGTTGCAGAGTTTTAATATGAATGTGACTTTGTTTGCTTTCTACAGAGAATGTAATGATACTTCGCTTAAATTGCACCCAGCATTCTTGTCTTTAACTTACGTCTTTTGTGGGGGAGGAAAAGAGCTAGGGGAAATAAAATATTGCTGATAGAACTTCCTAACAATCTGGCAATCAAATGGGGACATACAAATTACTTTAAATGCATCTGAGTGAAATATTTTGACTTGAATCCACACGTTTCAATTTCTTGTTTGGAGTCTGAGTTATTATGTTTGAGGTTGGGACGGGGCAGAATCAAGCTTAGTGAACTTCTAGACTCATCAGATCTTGGACTGTCAGCTGTGCCTCAAAAGCTGTGGATGTATGACAAGTCCACTGTCGTTATACGTCATCAGCTGTAGAATTGGATTTGTCCTGAGAAGGACATAAAAATGACAAAACCACTCAGTTACAAAACTACTCAGTTACTCCTACTAGTGCAGGATGCTGCAGTTATTCTTTTGTTGTTGTCGTTACCTGCAAATTTTAACACTGAAATAAATAGCCTTCCACATTTTAATTGCGGGAAGGAAAACAGCTGGCCTTTGCATGGAGCCCCCACTCCTTCGCTCCTGCCATACAAATATGGCTCCTGCGTTACTGCCACTCACACACCCACAAATGCAGGACTGGGGCTCCCATACGACACTGTCTACAGCACGTTCTGTCACTTAAAAGCATTTTATTTGCTTCCTCAGCCTAATTGGTTTTTTTCCTACTAAACCCTGCATACGAAAATAGCTATAATCCTCCAGGCAAGGAAAGAAGACTGGCTGAAGAAGATTTTTTAATGCCCCGTTATCTGCACAGCACTGATTCAAATGGTTAATGATGTATGGGAATGTTAAGTAAAACTTGAGTCATTTTCTTTTATCAGGCCTGCCACTCCTTAGTTGTATAGTTTAAAAAATATCCTCAATGTTTTCCCAGATCTGCATAGGGCAAGATAGCTACTCTCAAAACTTTTCCGTAAGATTGAAAATACATGGAAGAAACAGACGATTATCTGTCAAATGTCTCTTTGAGTTACATCAGTGAGTCAAACTCTTCGTCTGAGCCACGCTCCCTGCTTTGCTTTTTTTGGGTTTGCTCTTCTTCCTGCTGCTCTGTTATCAGATAACGATTCCTACCAATCTATTGCAAACTTACACCCATGCTCTTACCGAGACAGCACATTAAGAGGCTGTAAAAGTGCCATGATTCAGTTCTGATTCAGGCCTCCAGGGGTCACAGGATAGTTTACATAAACTAGGGAGGCAGAACTGTGGTAGGGCAGAGATTTTGCACAAGAACTAGAAGGGTCATAAACAAATCCCCTGTAAAGTGTAACTGAAAAGTTTGGAACCATTTACCTTGAAAGCATATGAGCTCACAAATAAACTAGACTGGGAGTTTGTGTTGTCTTTGCCATGTGACACAAGAAATAAGGAGGCATTAGACGAAACAGAGCGACAGCAAATCAAAAGCTGATCACAAGAACCAATTTTTCAAATGCTGTTTGACAACCTCAGATTTGAAAGTGAAACTGTAGTGAACTTCTAAGACCAAGTCAGATATTTACACAATCTTCAGTAATATCTAAAGTTAGTTAAAATTGTAGAGGAATCACTGGTCATCAAGGTTACAAGGACAGCACTCTGTAGCAAGTTGTAGTATCTTTTATTACCCTCTATGACAAAGAGACTTTCAAGCACCCACACTTTGTTTCATCAGATATAGAGGCAAAATACTTCAGACCTGAAGAAGGGCTTTTGTCCCCAGAAGTTTGACTGTTTATTGTACCAGTTAAATATAAGATATTATAGCTTTCTCAGGATTTATAATAAACAATGATGACAAGAATCAGGGACAGAGTATAAAACATCGTGCCTCAGACACCAGTATTTTAAACATAATTTAACAAGGAACAGCTACAGAAAAGGAAATGCCTTCATTTTTGAGCTGCAATATTTGAAAGGGTTAGACAAACCGTGCACACATCTCACTGGGTGTGACAGTTCCTTTCTTCTGGGATTTCAGTGCAAGATCTTCCTGAAGACCTCAGCAACCTCCCTTCCCACTCCAGGAAAGAGTTACTGGCTCATTTTGAAATACTTTCAATGCCAAACCGGTAAGTAGGACATAAACCTTCTCAGCTGTGGAAGAAGTTAAACCTAACACTTTGCCATACTCACATTAGGGCTTATTAAAAGTTTGACAAGAGACATTTAAGACACTTTTCAGTGCTCTTCCTCCACTTCTTCCTACGGGAAGAACTTCGTGCTGCGGGAGTATGACAGTTTATCTTGCATAGGTCACTCAATGGACTTCATTGATCCTATAATTACTAACCAGGTCTGGATTCCAACCTGAGGCCAAATACAGAGACACTTTGTATAATTCACCTTCTAGGTATCTTATGCTGCTGTATCAAATATTTGCTAAGAGGTGGAAGTGGAAAGAAGCAACTGAGGCTGAAATGAAGAAAGCAATCCAGTTACTGCTTGCTAACCCTTTTTAAGTGTAGGTTTCTCAGGCTGGACATCTCATCTTTCCTTCTAATCAAATTCGGAGGTTTACCAGCGGAGAGCAAATTAAGCCAGTGGTGTAGCACAACATGGGCTACACAGCACAAAAGCCAAGAGGGTAGAAAACCATTTCCAACTTCCTTTTAGCTCTCAGTTTTGGAAAATCCAAAATGAGTGGAAGCTATGGGATGGGAATACCAGCCAATGAGTTCTATCAAGGACTTTTGGTCTGGACTGGGCCTTTGAACAGGTGGAAACCATATCCGGGCTAAGCTTTCAAAGCACATTCTTTACATCAGGATCAGACCTTCTGAGCTCTGCCCACTGGGAGAGGAGAATTGGACTGAGAAATGCTGCCAGTGTGAGCCTGGGCATGAGCTGCCTACAAATCTGTCCTTGCTGGAGAAAGGAGATATACAGGTACAGCCAGTTCATGAAGAGCCAGCCTTGCATGCGATGCTGGGACCGTAAACAGCAAGTCTTTATGTAGCTATTCACTTTTTCTTGTATTTCATCCTTCTCCTTCTTTCCTGTATTTTCTTCCTGAGTATAGATATTCTAACTCATAAAGATGGGGACTGGTCATAGTACGTAGTTCATCCTGTAGAGAAGGCAAGAAGAAGGAGCATGGGAGGACTACATTGCCACTGTTCAAAGCCTCAATAGCTATAATGTCAATCCAAACTGCTGGCACCCAAGGCTGATGCAGATCCCACTAAGTCCAACAGAGTCAGAGGCTTAACTGAATAGTTAAGAGTAGCGGGAACTTCATAACCTGACACAAGCAACAAATGAAACCTCCAAGAACAAATCCAAGGACTTACTTAGGAAAATGGACATCTCTCTTCTCCAAGAACAGATTATTAAAGGGAGATAGTCTGGCTCCAATACTGGAACAAAACTACAATCAATCCACCACCCTGATGGACCTTGAATGGTCCATCCTCACTTCAGCCACAGGTCAGTCGCAGGTAAGCCAGAGGCCCAGGTGCAGTCTGGCCTCAGACTGTCACAGCTTGCCAAATAGGAAGAATGCACAGAGCCACGGAGGTATTTTCATATGACCTGAAAGCCACTGACTCGAACACAGAACAAGACATGAAGAAATGAGTCTCCTCTGAATTCGGAGCTCCTTCATGGGGAAAAAGAAAATAGAGTTTGTGGAGGACAATTTCTGGCATATAATCCTTCCTAGCTGTTGTAGGTGAAAGAAAGAACTTAAATTGTGAACACTAACGGGCTGCAGATGACTGGTATGGAAGAGCAGGGGTTAGCATCTGAAATCAAACTTTTGAACTCTCAAGCAGAAGCCTGCTACTGCAACCAATACAGACAGGTAAATGTTGATAAAACCTGAACTGAACTAAAGTGGCACATTCTGAATCCTCCAGTAATAAAGAGGTGTGAGACAGTCACCGATTAGGAGGCTGCTCACGCAATGGGCTTCTGCATATAGACTATGTGGTGCTTAGGGTCCTGGAAAGCAGAGGTGGTGCAGAAAAGCAGGGTTCCCAAAAAGAAGTAGTCATCTTGGGAAGAAGAAGGGAGCCCAGAAAGAAGAAAGTTGAGATCTTGGCTAGAGGAAAGATCTGGAAAGTAGGTTTCCTCCAGCTATTGATTAGCGGCTCCCTAAGGAGACTATCAGACACCTTTAGGACAATTTATTATATCTAACCAAATAGAAAATAACTTTTCTTCCTGTACCAAACAATTCTCTCTAGTGCTCCAGCTAATATGCTAGGATATTAAGAAGGAGAGAAGAGGAGAGACAACAAAAAAGACAATTTTAGAATGGCAAAGTCATCTCTTTTAAATCATCTTCACCACTGAATGATCTGTCCTAGCAGATTAAAGTTACAAAGTTTGTATTGCTGCCATCACTGAATTCATTGCATTTGCTTTTATACACAAGGCACTGAAGCATACCATCCTTTAAAAAAGCAACTGAAAGTCGGCTGTGCCTCTTTGAGCCACAAAATAAAGCTCTCAGCCCAGAAACGTGAAGTTAAGGACATCTTTTAGCCTCCCTGAGGCTGCCTGGACATGCAAAGACGCACAGATATAGCACAAGCCATTCTCCGGCCAGCCCGAGGTGGGGGGCACATCGCATAGGATGCTCCTTATTTTACATCCATTGGTCTCAGTGCTGCAAAACCCTGCTCCAGGGTGTTTTAATAGTCCCTGTACCTGAATGGATGCAGTAGTATGTGGGGGCCAGTGCTTTACTTCAGCTCACAGTGAGAGACTATAAAGCAGATGCTGAACCAGGTGATGCTCACAAGTGAAAAGGGGCAATCCTGCTTAATCTGGGCTTGCAAAGTCATTCGATTTACACATTTTCCTGTTGCATTTCAAAGCCTGTGCAGCTGGGATCCAGATTCATTTGCAACATGTACAGGCATACTTGAGTAAATACATCTGTAACCTAAAAGGTATTAAAATGCTTACATTTCCATTTACGTGGAATTTAGGTGCCTAAATTTAGGACAACAGACTTGAAAAAAAATCCCACTTCCACAGCCAGCTGATTTTTAAGGCAATATTGTCTCCAAGTGCCTAAAGTTGTGCCATCACATACACCCCATTGGCCTCCATTTTTGCTGAGATACCTTCCCACCAACTGGGTGAACTGGAGACTAGGTATCCCTGCATTGCTGCCACTTGCTTGATTTACTGAGCACACTTAGAGCCTGCCATTCAGCTTGACTCAGAAACATAGCCAGTAAAGACAGTACTTGCAACGTGTATCACAGTCTGGTGGTTAGAGGCCCTGCTGAAAACAGATAGATTAAGCTTCTGCAGCCTCCAAGGAGAGATGCTGAGCTGCAGCGTGAGCAGGGGCACTGCCTCCCCTTCTCAAATCTGGGGCAAGACTGTGGTATGCATGGACCCAGAGGGAGGGCAGGTAAGAGATGTTCAGTTTTACCTGATGCAGGTCTTTGTGCTAACGTGGTGAATACATTCAAGCAGAGGATTTGTCACTTCTCATCCAAACAGTACATAAGCAAAAGATTTAAATTTTGGAGTTTACTCTGCAGATCTCTGCAGGCTGTTGCCATCACCCGGGTATCCTGACAGAAGCCACTAAAAGGTTAAAAAAAAAAAAAAAAGAAATAAAAAAAAAGAGAAGCATTCTGCAAAGATGTAAACCAGCATGAGTCTTGTATAGTATAGAACTGAATATTTTCCTATTAGATATTACCTGATACATAACTATTTATTTATGAAGTTAAGCTTTCTGTCTCTTAAGCTCATTTCCAACTGTCCCATCACTGTACAAAAGTATCTGTACTCCTTAGGCAAACCAATAGTAGAAGTTGGTACCTTTGTATTTGAAAAAATATTGCTAATACTTGTATTTAACAGAAAGCAGAATCCCCACATCTTTTGTACTTGCACATTGGCAGATTTGGGCTTGAGTCACTAAGAGTCAACTCCATAATGTCATGTTACAAGTCACCACAGGAGATCAGCTTTTCACAATGAATATATGCATTCAATATATAGCAGCAGATTTTGACTATGTTTGTGCAAATAAGCACAGATTAAAGAAATCATAGTTCTGACATACTGAGGGCCATTCTACCAGAGATTTCAGATGGGACTAGGAACCTTCAGAAAGTTTCTGGAAGACAGACTTGCTTCTACCAATCCAGCAGAACTAGGACAAACCTCTAAAATGCCCTACCATCCTACAGCGAAAACAGCACTATCCAGCACAGTGGGAAGATGATCTCAAAGCCCTCTTTGCGCACCGCTCCTTGACTAAGTATTCCTTGCAGGATGATATAGGGTGTTGCTGTGGAAGTTATTTTCCAAGCTTTAACACAGTGGAATAAATATGATATTGGGTCATCTGCTACTCAGTAGACTGACACTTGCCTTGTATCTGTTCAATGATAAAATGCAGTGGCAATATTGAAGTTAATCAGAAGTGGTAGGTGGGTACTGCACAGAGCAGGAGAGTCTGTGGATCCTGGGAGGGGAAGGGGTGGGTGAGTTGTCCACTCTCAGCCCTCTTCTGTCAGCTTCCTCACAGAAATCTCACCCATCTCTCTATGGCCTCCCAGAGCCCCATGAGCCCTCACTGCCCAGACTCCATCCGGACCCCTTCCAGCCACCTTTCACCCACTCACTCCAAAAACTACCGACCTCTGTTACCACCCCTGCCTCAGCTACCTGGGACAGTATCGATTCCTCCTGGTCCCTTGCCTTCTTCTTCTATTGCCACCAAATTTCTGGCTTGCTGGCCCCTCAGCTGGTTTCTCTCATTGCCCCCCTAAAATTCTCTCCCTGCCTCCTACCCAACTGTTTCCTTCCCTGTCCTCAGATGTGGCTCTGCTATTGCCAGGACGTTCAGTCTTGCCTACTTTGTTCAGTGCTGCTGAGCCAGTCCTCGAATTTGCACTTTTCTATCCCATTTAACCTACGAAACTCTCACCCTTTGCAAACATTATTTTTCAGAGAAGGGCATTATTTGAATTATCAAAGCAGTTGTTTAATACAGAAAATACTTCTACCTAAGATGCCATTTAAAATTCAGATACTGTGTTACCTAAACTGGATGTTTTGAAAGGTTATGCAACATATTTTATCTCCTGATGAAGCAGAAACTCTTTGCACGTTGTCAAGAAGTTTGCACCTTTGTTTCTCTGAATGGGAAAGACAAAAGCATTGTTTAATATCTGCCGCTGAGAGACATCCAAGAGGTACTTCTAAATCATCTCCTCTTCTTGCTATCTGTCTCAAAATGGTTATAGAAAAAGATCAATCAGCAAATCATTATAAAAACGCTTTGAATATAAAATAGTTGAGAGAAAGAATTTTGTACACTCCCTCTCACTGCATAATTCAAGTTTGGATTTTCAAAGATTCTCAACTCTCAACAGCCAAAACACCTTTTGAACATCTGGGAAGACTGTGTACTTGTATTTGATTGTTGTGATGAAAGAATAATAGTAAAATTTTAACATCTGACTTGCTTCCTTCTGGATGAATTTGCACATTTTGTATTTATATAGAGAGAAATACATTTAATTACCCTGTAAATATGATGAAATATATTTGTGCCTGTGTGTATAGATATATATAAATGAACATAGGTATGCATGTAAGTGTATAAAAACAAATGCATTTTTACGATGAAAACATCCAGCCTTTATTTCTATAAAAAGCCAAAAATTATACCTCCTGTAGAAAAAAATTTATCTCCATGCCTAATACCGACCCATTCTCATTTTGTAAAAGCAAGCAAAATCCCTAACAGCTTTTAAAAAAGTCTATTTACACGTGTCCTCTAAATTATGTTTCTGGTGAATAATCTTGTGTTGAGGAAGGAAATGTTGTCGCTTGGGGAAAAAAAAAAAAACAAACACCTAAAAGATTCCCTTTGGACTGGAGACATAAAGTAATTTAAGTGTAGCTTGAGGTAGTTCCAGATTTGGTGACAACGAGGTACCCGAGCAGCTAACTCCATGCCAGGGGCTTCTGTTCATCAAAGGAGACTAATTATATGAAGTTAGCAGAGAAAGCAAAAGGTCAAGGCCAAAGGCTAGAAATGTAGATTTTTAATCTTACTAAAAACCTTTCAGTTTGGAAAAATGAGGTCAAAAGTTAAAAGAGGGCACGCTGAACTTCCTTGTTAATATTTTACTCAAGGGACATTTTCAAAACTGCAGCAGGTGAGCTGTAGACTAGACTTCTCCGATGTCCTCGGAAGCCACCAAGCTCAGGCTGCCGTGGAGGCTCATCTCTGCTCTGCAACCACCAGATTGTGCTTTGCAGAGCTCCTCAGGGGCTCTGGAAAAACTATATGAATTTAGGATTTCTTCCTAAACTATGACACACGTGCAGTTCAGATATCTAAACCCCGAGCAGCTATCGTAGCCACTTCCATTCAGGTGCTAGCCAGGCAGCAGCTAAACCGGAGAGGCTACACCAATCAGACGTCATTTGCAACCACTTATTTCAGAGCATGACCTCGAAAAAGAAAAGTGTGGTTTCTCTTTTACGTAGTAAACAAAAGTCAGAGCAGTTGTTAAAAAGTTTGGATTTCCTAACCATTACATGCGGATTTTGAGCATCCACCTTGGGAGCAAGGGGTCTACCATGCAGCCGAGGTCTAGGGAGTTGGTGTTCGCGGTCAAGGCTGAGGGAATGGCTCACTGCCATGCAGTCCCCTGCAAGGGCTGGCTGACACTAGACTGATTTCATACAAACTGAACTTATCTGTACATGTTGCTGCTGTTTCTTTTCTTATTTTTCAGACCTTCCTCCTAACGTGAATCAGCAGACTATTAGTAGCAGGTTCAGGGCATTCCAGCTTCTTCTGGTAGCAATGAGAGTGCAGTACAAGATACAAACAAATATTTGTTGTTAAGAGTGGGCAATAATTCCTAGGAAGAAATTCTTTTCATGGACTGGAATTTTTAATTATTTTTTTATGATTACTGCATTGTATTTTGCAAACCTTACAAATGTGACTGTGATGGCTGTGATATAAAAATGTTTAGTCTCCTTAAACAGCTATCTGTCCACTATAAATCTATTGAGCGTTATCTCCAGTCACAACTGAGAATGGATTTAGACATATAACAAGATAAATTCATCTTGTAAATTTTATGTTAAACTAAACTATCCTGGGAGAGCCAGCAGGCTTCCTGAAAGAAGCAATCAGTTATCTGCTTCAGATGATAATATTATTTGTATTTCCACTCTTTACACCCCTAATCCCATTATTGCTCACTGCAATCTTACAACTGCTACAATAAACAAGAGGCTGCAGAAAGAGGCACATCTTTGATGCCCCATTAATAATGGAAATGTCCTCATTTATAGGTATTTTTGTACATATCTGTGCTTTTAGACCAAAAGTATACCTTCACCTTTGAAAACATCACCTTAAACTTACAGAGGCATAATTCTGTTCATAAAAGCATAGTGCACTATAAAGTTAGCAGGGCACTAAAAACGCAACCAGTTGTTGCTGATCTGACATACGATCAAAGTGGAGATGCTTTGCGTGGACTTTGTGAAGCTCCTGGAAAGTTTGAAAAGTCTTCCAAAGTTTGAAAACAAATAAGTAAATCTGAATAAAAGAATTATTTCTGCATATCATCCGGTGAAATATTTTGTTCAGCATGACAACTTTAACATGTCATCATCCACTAGCAGAGAAAATCAGTAGTAATATTCATAAGAAGCCAGGAGAAATAATTTCATTGCTCTGTGACCCAAGCCCACATCCATCACTGAGGTCTTCTACTGATTTAAACAGGCACTGAATAATTTTAAAGATCTGATGAATCCAATTAAACAGTAGCAAAGATGGCCTCAGAGGAAAGAAAAATCTCTGCATAAACACCGACATAGGTGTGTACCCTGCCTTCTGTGTGACAGTGACGAAAATGCCATCCTTGTTAAGAGTGGCAATTTTGGCATATACAAGCAGGTGAAGGACTTGTGACCTCTCAAACCTCCAGCCTGATGCATGTTCTGAACACTGCCTCCAGTCTTGTCAGTCTCTTGAATGCTGAGTTTATACATGATTGCCTCCTAAATGGTGTAAGATTGTCCTTAGTGTTATTTCTATAAGAAACCTTCCTAATTCTGAAGCCTTTTTCATTGTATGTTATAAAAACACCGAAGTTCTCAGTAGGGAGCCTCCCTGCAGAGACAAATCAGATGTGGCTGGCAAAAGTAAAAAACACAATGAAAGCAATGGGATAAAGTCAAACTTACCAAAAAATATTGGAGTAATTTTTCTCCCTTTGAAAAGTGTTTTGTTTGTGTTCATCTCTGAGAAAGTCATCTACATTTCTTTAGTTTGGGGGGGGGGGGAAAAACCACTATACAACACATAACCCCTTGTTAAAGCCACTGCTGTTAAAAGCTCTTTTGGGGGTTTCAACAGTGAGTGAGTCTTCATGGTGTCTGCAGCATTTTACATAAACGCTGTACTTTCATGTCCTTCATGTCCCAGCTTCTTAAAAATGAACTAAGATACCTTCAGACGTTCTGTTCTTTCACTAAAACGAACTCCTCTGTGATTAGTTAACTCAGACAGGAAACCTACAGACTACCGATACACTGACCCTCCTTTGGTGTGCGGTTATCCAGGACTAACAGAATAAGCCGTAACACAAGACTTGGCTGGCTCAGAGGTAATGTAACAGTGACACATATTGCAAGGTAAGATATAGAAACAATAACATAAAATAGAAACTGAAAATACTCAGGGATCTTGAAAGTCAGCCATCACTCAGGACTAGAATAAGTAACAATGACTCAAAGCCAAACTGCACTGTACGTTCAAATCATTACGGTACAAAGGACAAAAAAAGAAAAACCCCAAAAAACTGAACTAGCAATAAGTGATCATGCTTAATTAGGGAGCAAAACGCATGACAGGAGCAAGGTGACTTTCACAGAAGAAAACATGCTGATGGGAGGCACAAAACCATTGGCACAGATGAGTTCCAGAGTGACACCACAAGGATATGAGGATTATAAAAACCTACTTGCACTTCCAGTGAACTCGGCTCTACGGCTAGGCAGATGCATTAGTCCTTAAGAGGAAAACCATTAAAAAAGTAGGGCAGCAGTTTCATCTGAAAGAAACCAGTTAAAACAATCTTTTTGGGGGATGTTCTCAGTAAAAGAGTCTGCCCCTTTTTATAGTTCAAGGCAAGACACACATTTCTTTAAAAAATGCATCTTACTAATTCTGAATACTCTAGCTTTGTCGGTGATAAGTAATTAAGGCACATTAAAAAGCAACAAATCGTCCCTATGCTACAACTCAAGAAAAAGGTTTTCTTTCAGATCCGCAAGGTCAACCTGTGCTTCCAGCAAAAAAAGTACCATCTCTCTGTCTTTCGAAACAGAAATGTTCCCTTTCTGATGCTCCCGGGCTCCAAAGGATGAAGCCCTCGACAGGTACATATTCCAAGGACAGAGATTACATCGTAGAGCCACCATCAGAAATCATTTACCAGCTGAAGTCATAAACTAAAAAATTGTAATGGAAAGTGGCACTTTGACCAGTTTTCTGTATTGTCCTAATCATGCTCCCAAATTCTGGGGGCAGGTTAAAAATTGCCTTCCTTCAGATGTGAGGTAAGACTGTTTCTAATATTCTGCGCTAAGCTGTTATATTAACTCACTGATGGAGATGTCATCTTCTTGCATCCCAGCATTAGCTCACCCACTTATCCCAGAAACCCAGGCAGGTAAAGCCTCAACAAGGAGAAAAACACCTGTCGGGGGAAGCACTAGCATCTTCTGGTATGCATCCACACCTCCACCACACCTGCAGGGAACTGGATCCAAGGGAACTGTCACACTACCAGCACAGGGATTATTTTGAAGAGGAAAGGCTACTTGAGGAGGTGGGGGGACACCCTCTTCACTGTTACTACTGAAGCTGTTCTGCTGGAGCAGAGTGTAACACACAGCATCAGGCTGCACAGCCTGTCGGCTCCGGAAGAGATGATCTCTTTTCCCTTCCCCATTTCCCTGGACTGTTCCTGATGTAATTGGACAAAACTGGATAAAATACAGGTGCTGCCCTGGGAGCTGGAATCAGCACCAGGTGCCTGCACCTCTTGCATCTGGATATCACAGGCTTTTTGAACAGATCCGGAAAGTTTAACATGCTGTGCTAGCCATAAAACTTGAGTAGTAACTAGAAAATGCAAGAGTCTAAATTCTGGTTGGGATAATCCATCACTGCACCACCAGAAGCATTCTCCTTCATTTTTATTTGGGAAAATTATTTTATTCTAAGCAAGTTTATCTAACCAGCAGGGTTAGAACTATCGTTAACTCCTGACACCATATGATTGCTTTAGTAGAGAAACAGTAACATACTCACCCTCAATATCAAGCCATTAGTAGGTCGAACCTGGTTTTGGGCATGGGATTTCTGTTTTTCAAGCTTCCCTAAGCCACAGTCACAATACCCTTTTCTGAGGACAGCTGTAAAGGGATATTACACTGAGATTTCCTATCAACAGCAAAGAAAATGCTCAGGTAGATGTCAATCTTCAGTGACAAGCAGTTGAAAAGATAATCCGAAATTACAATATAACCAATTAATATCAAAGACTACACACAGAAAACGTTGCTTGCAGACAAAACCAGATTGCAGCAGAGGCAACCACAAAGGGATTTCAATCACGCCTCTTGCGCTTCTTCCACCCCATATGCCAAGGGGAGGTAAGACAACCCCCAAACCACTATTAGGGGCTTGACTTCCAAAGAGGCTCAATCCCAAGTGTGTAACATTCACAAATCCCAGCGTCTGCTTAAATTACTTCCCCTGAAGCATGCTGACTAGTGCAGATCCTACTTTTCCCCCAGACATCATATAGCAGCCTTCAGTTCCCAGTTAGGCAGGACGGGGAGAGGCCCCAGGTGAGGCTGGTCAGGGCCATTCGGAGGGACTGCTACTGAATCAACACCTACAATCTGATTTAAATCTGCTCAGCTCATGGCATGGGTATTTTTAAAGGGCAAATGAATTCAAGTGTTCATTTTGTGAGCCAAAACTTGAAATAAATATTGGTATTGCTTTTACTACCTTTGACCATTTGTCTTGGAAATAAGATCACTTTTGATTTCTGAGCTGAAAGCTTACAAATGTTTCTAAATAAAATATTCCATTTGATGTAAATGTTTCAATAGAAACAGAGCTCAAAATACTCTCTTTCAATTTTTAAAGACTGCTTTAAAATGTTTTGTAGAGTCAAAACAGTTAAAGTACATTTAAGTTGTAGTTTAATAAGTAAATAACTAAAACAATACATCAACAGCATTTTTTTCTTCTCTTGGTTTGAATGAGTTCTCTAATGTCTACACTGGAAAATGCTGATTATTAACATAATTTTCAAACGTAATAATTGTTTTTAGACACATCCAGCTCCTAGTTCTATCACCACACTCTTCTCATTAATAGTATCTTTAAAAAGTAAGTATAGAATTAAGCAGAACGTTTTAACAGCTTGTAGGTATGTACACTCGATATTCTTAGCTGCGGAGAGGGACAGCATCAGTTATAATACTAAAGAAAAACAGGCATAAATCTAGCTGTAAGTAGAGCCATATAAAAGAGTTCATCTAAGTCAATCATTCCTATGAGCCCTGCTTTTATTCAAAAATTGTATTTTCTATACAGACTCTTTTGCTTTTAAAATAATAGTGTTTAGCTGTTAATCATTCTAACCATTCAAACAGAAATGCTCAAGTTTGAATACTTGTTGTAAACCTTTCAGGGTGATAAATGAAAGATAATAACCCCTTGATCAATGTAACTTTTATTTATTCATCTGGGAACATGGCAAGGATATCATAGGCAACAACGCCGCCTAGGAGAACAAGGATTTCACATAAACTGTTTTGGCAGAAACACGCATTTAAATAATCATCCAAATCACCACCTCACTATTTCTATCCTTAAAAAAAACCAACAAACAAAAAACAACAGACAAAAAGAAATGTAAGATCTGAATAAACAAACAGCCTAGAATTTTTTTCTATTGGATGTCCATGCCAGCCACATCTGTCCCTGATTTTAGAAGTTGTAATACTTAGCACTGACAATGGCACCTTTCATTTGCAAACACGTTATAAACATGAAGTGACTGTAATTATACCACAATACCTCACCACAGCTAATCAACGTGACTGCCTGGTCCTCTCTCAGCCTGGGGAAGCGCTGAATTAAGTTTGTGCTGCCAGCTCCCTGTATGACAGTGTCTACATCCTGCAAAGTGCTACACGTAGAAGTGAGTTTAGCATGAAGTGACTGACCAAACTATAGCATAAAATCAAGCAGGTTTTTCCAGTCAGTGCTAATATTTTGTTGTATAATCCAAGAAGAACTGACCAGGACAGGATGCAATTTAATGTAAACCATTTGGAGTGAAAGGTGTTATTTTGCCTAGTGAAATCTCCCCCTCACAGTCCAGCTCACAGACAGAGTCAGTGGCAATCTCATGGTCAGGGGAGAGCGGGGACATCCTATCAAAAGGGTCCTCACGATTTTCCTCACAGTCAACCACATTTGGGATCATGTTAACATAAGCAGTCACTATCTCCTTATGGAAAAGGGTGTCCTGGTTGTAAGAGATAAGCTCGTTGCTTATATTAACAGTCTCCACTGGAGTACTAGAGCAAAACTGACCGCATCCCAGGAGGTTGGAGAAGACCTTTCTAAAGTCAGCATTGAAGGCATAGATGATGGGGTTGAGAGAGGAGTTGGCCCAACCAAACCAGACGAAGATATTAAAGGTGGTCTCACTGACACAGGGAAGGCCAGCATGGGGGTCACTGGGTGGGCTCTCGCAGAAGGGAACCATGCAGTTCAAGATGAAGAACGGCAACCAGCAGCAGACAAAGACACCCATGATGACGGAGAGAGTCTTCAACACCTTGGTCTCTTTCCTGATGGAGGACTTGAGGCTTGTGTGGTGGTGGCAGTTAACGTGGCTGCTCCGGCAGCTCTGTGCATGCTCAGCTGCCCTTTCCAGGGAAGAGATACGACGAATCTGCACCTGGGCAATGCGGTAGATTCGAGTGTAGGTAACTATCATGATAGCCACCGGGATATAAAAACTGATCAAGGAGGAGGAAATAGCATAAGTCCTGTTGAGGCTGGAGTCACAGCTCTCTGATGGTCCAGTGAGGGTATCATTGCTGCCAGATGTCCCATCAGAGGGTTTCATTGCTGCTAATGCCACCCATGTGGTGCTCATATCTTCCGCCCAGGTGGTGACAGCATCTGCAGCTGCCCAGCCAGTGCCAAATCCATCTCCATTATCACCAGCAGCAACAACATCCCCGCCTTTGTGCCAGTTGAGCTGGACAGGGATGAAGGAGATGAGCACAGACAAAGCCCACGCCACGCTGATCATCACCAGAGCCAACCGTTGGGTCATCTTCCTTTCATAGCGGAAAGGACTGGAAATAGCCCAGTACCTGTCCACGCTAATCACGCACAGGTTCAGGATGGAGGCCGTGGAGCACATGATATCGAAGGCCACCCAGACGTTGCAGAAAGCCCCAAAGGGCCAGTACCCAGCCACCTCAGCCACCGCCTTCCAGGGCATGACAAGCAGAGCCACCAGCAGGTCCGAGACAGCCAGGGAGACGATGAAGATGTTGGTGACCTTGCTCCTCAGGTGCCGGTAGCGGACGATGGCCGCGCACACCAGCACGTTCCCGAAGAGCGTCCAGAGGATGAGCAGAGCCAGCAGGCTGCCCGCCGCCACCTGCGCCGCCCCGGGGGCGCCCGCCGGCCCCCGCGCCCCGCCGGGGGGCCCGGCCGCCGGCGGCAGCGGGCTCCGGCCGCCCCGCAGCATGGCTGGCGGCTCCCGCCGGCGGCGGGGCGGCGGCGGCCGGGACGCGCCGAGCAGCCAGCGCCGCCCCGCCGCCCGGCCCCATGGGGCCGCTGCCCCCCCGCCACCCCTGGCGGATGCCCCCTGCTCCGCCGGCCCCGCTCCGCGGCTCGGCGCGTATCGCGCTCCGGGCTCCGCGCGCCCTGCTCGGGGTCCCTGGCCCGCGCTCCTCGGCCCGCGCGTGGGGTCCCCGCCCCGCGGCTCAGCGCCTCCCCCTGCTCGCGGTCTCTGCCCCGCGCCCCGCGGCTCCCGCCCGGGGTCCCCGCTCCGCCGGTCGGCGCGCTCCCCTGCGCGGGGTCTCTGCCCCGCGGCACCCGGTTGAGGTAGCCGCTCCGCGTCCCTCCGCCTGCGCTCCCCGCTCCGCGGCTCAGCGCGCCCCCTGTGCAGGGTACCCGCCCCGCGCCCGCTCCTCCCGGTGGCCGCTCCGCGCTGCGCGGCTCCAGGTGGCTCCCGCCCGGGCTGGCAGCTCCGCCCGCGCCCGCCGGGGCTCCCAGCGCGGCGGAGCTGCGCCCCCCGCTGCCGGCTGCCGGCTCCCCGCTGCCCGCTCCCCGGGCCGGCCCTCCCGCCCCCGCCGCCCTCTGAGCATGCTCCGCCGCCGGGGACGCCCCGTCCGGGCCGGCGGGCAGCGGGGCTGGCGGGGGACGGGGCGGCGCGGCGGAGGCGGCTGCCTCGCGGCGTTCCTTTCCTCCCGCCCGAAACCGAGTCATCCTCGCAGTTTTGTGCAGCCGTCACCGGCTTTGCGCGGTGGTTTTGCGCAGCTGGAGGGAAAAGCGCGGTCCTACCGCGGGGAACGGGGAAATGCCCCCCCCACCCCCCGGGGGAAGCGGGGCTGTCGGGGACGGGCGCGGCCACAGCTCTCTCGGCCTCTGGCTGGGAGCGAGCGGGGCTGAAAGTTGCCGGGGCGGCTGGGTTTCTTCCGCAGGGCTGGGAAACGTAGCCGAAATCGGTAATTGTTCCAAAAGGTTCTGCCGGACGACTGAGCGGCGTTGGAAGAAAGGCGGCAAATGAAACCCCATTCTCTCTCTCTTCAGCTCTTTCATGGGATGAAGCGTTCCTCTCGGCAGGGCTCCAGCACAGCTGGAAACCGCAGTTACGACCCTAAGCAGTACAGGTGTGAATGCTGTGGTGGTGGACTCGCCATGCGCTGATGTCATGCCTGTGTTTCAGAGAACATGCTTTAGTGGGTTTTATTCAAAGTATTACGGATTCAGTTTCTCCAAAACTTAATTCATTTTTAAAACCATTGACCGAGATCAAACCCATTCTTGACTCAACAGCCTGTTTTGGCACTGAAGGGCTGAGAAAGCCACTCTTCAGGGGCCTTCCAGCTGCTTCTCCAGGCTGATGGGGAAGGACAAGACTCGCTATACCTTGCTGGATCTGCAGTGACATGAAGGAAGATTAAGTGTTAGAGTTACTAAATAAAGAGTAAAACAAAAAAAAAAAAAAAAGCCCTGCAACCTTTTAGGCAATTTTCTAAAATTGTCACAAGAAAAACTGGAGCTTCACTTTAGCTCTCGCTTAAGAAATTGGCACTACTTTTCCACATTTAAGCAGAGTTATATTTAATATTGGAGGGAGAATTTAGCTTTTGTCACCACTGAATTCTAAACAGCATGAGTAAAGCTGTGATGCTGAGGCAATGTGTTCCTTGCACAAACTCTGCTTTCCTAAGCAGTGCCTCCTACAGTTTGTATAAATGAAGGACCAAACTGCACAAGTACTTGTGCATGTGCCTGTTGAAGCTGTTGGTGCAGAAATGTGGGTATTTTATGTAAAAAAGCAATGATCTGATTTGCTTGTTTAGCTTATTTTCATTGATTCACCTGTGGGGGGGGGTGCATATACATGCAAATCCATCAGCACAAATTATATATAAAATATGCTATCCATATGCACATACGTATTTACACGCATGCAGTCAGTATGCATTAGCTGTTTAAATAAACGTGTGTAAGTATCTGTCTGCTTAGTAACAATAGTAGCCCCATAATAACATAGCCTGCCCACAACTCAGCAGCACCACACACACGCTGGTGGATTGGTACAAATCAGCACCGGCACTGGGAGCGAAGAGGTTGGGCTGTGGCTGGGAGCAGCGAAGGTGCAGGCGTATGTTATCTCCTGCCAGCTCTGCTATGTGTGGTGGAGTCAGGCAGAGAGGAGGTGCAAGCAGCCTTAACCCATTGAAACAAAAATTGTCAGAGTTCACTCGTCAGACATCTAAAGAATGAAATTTTACTGTCCTTTCTGCACTACTGTCTGCAATAGGGGGACCCAAAGTAGAGACGAGTTTCCAAAGTATCTCGATTATCGGCCAAGTGTTGCATTTGGCTGTCTGGCTCCTGCGTAAATCAGAATTGAGAGGATATAACATCCTCTCCCATCTATTTCATCTTTAGCAAATGTTCTTGAACTTCAGCCGGTGTGAACGAAAGTTGCTCACCAGAGATACCTATGGAAAAAGACCTATCAGTGAGCTGGGGGAAGTTTCATCAGGTACCTACAGGTGCACTGATGATACAGCCTTCAATGTTATAGAGTCATAGAATGTTTTGGGTTGGAAGGGACCTTTAAAGGTCATCTAGTCCAACCCCGCCCCTGCCATGAGCAGGGACATCTTCAACTAGGTCAGGTTGCTCAGAGCCTCGTCCAAGCTGACCTTGACTGTTTCCAGGGATGGGGCATCTACCACCTCTCTGGACAGCCTGTGCCAGTGATCCAACAATTCATGCATGCTCAAAACTTTCTTTCAAGTCACAGGAATGCACTAGGAGATCAGGAATATTTTCAATGGTAGGAGAAAAAAATATTGGTTTGTGGTGGGGTGGCATATGAGACTAAAACCCCCCACGCTAATAGACTCCAGTGAGCTGGGAAGAGGTGGAGCAGCAGCGGGCAACAGGCCAACTGCCTCGCTGCAGCACTTGTACCAGATCATTGATAGCGGCACCAGGCCAGAGCAGCAATCATGTAACGGGGACGTTTATGGTACAGTATAATATTCCATCCATTGCCGTCAACATTTTTTGAGCCTGAGATAAAAACCTTTAACATTTACAGGTTATTAGCATCCTTTTTTTACTTTCTGTAGGCAGTTTGCATATAAATCTCATTTTAAGAGTAGTACATTAAAACAACAGCTGTCACTTGCTGAGAGATTTGGGGTGGGTTTTTTTCATCCTGAAATCATCTTTGTAATGGCTTTTGTGCTTTTGCTTCAGAGCTTGGTCTCGTTTTTCTTTTTTTTACTCACCTGTTAAAATTGCACTTCTCTTTCATGGCTGGCAGATTGGAAGTAATGGAATTTAACTGCTGTTGCAGTTCCTGATTTTAGAAATGTATATTTTACTAGCTCTTTCCCTTCATTGCCACCTATTCTATTTCCATTTCAAAATACACAGACCCACTGTTCTGCCGAATATTTATTTAAAAACAGACGACACTCAGAAATTCCCACATTCTCTCATCTAAGAGACACTCAATGTAAAGAGATAAAAAATAATTAATGCCAGAAGAAAGTCAAAATTATATAGATGCAGATGTACCGCTGAGGTTTAGGCTATAAAAGCATCCCAGCAAAAACCTCCCATTACAGTTAGGCTCTAAAACAGGCAAGAAGAGGTAGTGGTAGAGGTGGAGGAGGCTGGAAGTCACTGTATATTAGGCCAATTTAGCGAAGTAGCAGGACATGTTCTCAACTGTAGAAGTACGCTCAAATGGAGCTATATTTAGGAGCATCTGGGAACATATGCTTAAGGTCCATCAGTTTTACTCACTGAAGCTGAAATGCTTCACTGCACAGGGATAGACAAAGATGTGGGTGTATAGATAGCCATGCAAAAATATTGAGGAAGGAAGGGAGAGAACTGGTATCATCAATTTATTCAGCAGGGAAAAATCCTTCCAGACTAGGTCTGGTTCTGCTACTCGTGTTTCAAATGAAAATAAGTATGAGCAATTGGAAAATTGTCAGAAAAGCATCGCAGGAATTATGTCGGGGAAACTTTCTTAGCTGAGCAGAGGGCACCAGAAGGGTTAGAAACAGCTGGCAATGTCTTACAGAGGCAAAAGTTTTCTGATAATAGATGACTTCTAATCTTTCAGGTAAGGTTAGAAAATTGCAGTGGCTAGAAACTGAATCTATGAGAAATCAGGGTACAGATAAGGTGCACATTTGTAATAGCGAGGATGATTAATGGCTGATGCAATTGATTTTGGGTTGTAATGGATTTGCCATCACGTGCAGTCTGAAAGCCAAGGCTGAATGCATTTCTTAGGGACTGTGCTTCAGCTCACCCCCCAGCTCTGTCTTGATTCAGATGATACCAAACAGCATTCTGTAGTCTGCGTTGTGGGAAAAATCATTTTAGGCAGTTACAGTTATCCCTGCAGGCCCTAAAACCTATTGAAGTTTTTGTTGACTTGGGACTGTGATGGATAGTATCGATTAACCATATATAAGAAAATGAACAGTCCTCCCAGTATCTCCATTGCTTTCTTTTTTTCTGTAATGAGTGTGATATAAGCTGTTGATCACTCTCTGGGTGAAATCATGAAGTAATTGATGTTACCAGTAGAGATTTCCAAAATTTTCCTTTTTTGTTATTCTTACTGAGCCTGACTTCATTTAAACCAATGGTAAAAGATGAAAGATGTATGCTAGCCAAAACCAAAAGCAAAGGGAATAGGATTGTAAGTATGATTTCGTGGTGGACCATCATAGTTAATTTTGTCTTAAAAAATATTATCTCACTATCTTGTATTTTTGGATATTCATAATTATATACTAAAAATTTGTATCATTATTTTTCAGGGGCTACAGAAGATGCAGCTAATACAGCAAAAGCTCACATGATGAGCAGCTACTAAAGACCAGTGACATCTGAAACAAGATGAAGAAAAAAGAAAATAAACTGATTTATACAATAATACAATTTGGGTACGTTATTCATATTCTCGGCATGCATGGCTACATCCCAGGTGAACATCTGTCCTGAGAAAACTATCAAGATGAAAAAAGCGACTGTAATTGTCTAATACTGAACATTTCAAGATTTTTATTTTGTCTTTTGTCAACTATATTACCAAACTGCAAATAAAAATCAGGTGGGCTTAGTTCCCAAAGAAGTCACTGTAATTTTGTCTCTGGCTTAAATACTATAACAATTTGCCCTATGGAGTAATTTGAAAACAAATTTCTTCTCAGTGTTCTGATTTCTCTGTTTCTCTAACCCACTGTATATTAACAGGACCTGTGAATTTTATATTGACGTGTAAATTACAGACTTTTTTAGTTAATATTGGAACACTTGCAACCAACATCATTTATCTTAGGATCTTACCCTGTCCGTTAGCTTAGTGGGAGATTGTCTTCCACAAAATGAGTAGGAAACCCAAATCCTCTATGGAATCAAACAAACAGTAATTTCTGTAATAAAAGCAGACACTATTTTGAAGACTTTTAAGTCTGATAGAAAAAGGGGACTCAGAAGACAGAAGTCAATGGCTGGGTCTTGGCCTTTCGAGGAAAGCAGGTGATGTCTTATAGGGTCAGACAGTAACTCATCGCTGGGCTTCCCTCCTCCCAAAAGGCTGGATGGAAGGGAATGGGGTTGGGAAGCGGGACCCCCAAACCCCATCTGCTTCGCTGGCACTGTGGGACAGCTTTATCCTCACAGGATAGCCTGTTGCAAATGCTAAACAGAAAACTACAATGCAAGGTAATTTTACAAGTGTGTCAACAGTTAGAGCTGATATGTTTTGTGATCTGTATTTTTAAGAGTCGTGTAGGACCAGGGCTAGATTTTGTAGTTCAGTATTTATTTGGGGGAAGAATTCCAGTTTCAGATTTTTAAAAACTAGTGGTAAGAATGAGCAACTTTGTCACTCTGAGATAAACAGCAGTAAATTACTGCTTTTACTTAGTTCTGCCTTTTATTTTTGGCCTTAGGTAAGACTTAAAATAAAATGCTCCTTTAGAATCAACAGGTCTCTTTCATCTCCATAGCAGAGTATCAGCAATAGGGATTAGAAAGTTCTTTGTTAAATATCTATTGCAATAATACTTTGCACTATTAGTGCTATTAGAGAACACAGAGGAACTGCTGATGAAGACATCAGTCTGCCAACACAAGACAGAGTTGTACAGGGGTTGACAAAGAAAAACTGAAGTGTATCCTTCTGTCCATCCATGAGACAGCAATAGCTATTTATTCTGAATTAGGAATAGCCTTCTGCATGCTGAGCAGACGCATTTCATCCTACAGTGAGTCTAGGTTTGCCATTCTCTTGTTTTTTCCTGAAACTGAACCCAGCGAGATTTTCTGTATATTATTTTGGCAGGGTTGGTCAATCAGAAGACTCTTATATATACTAACTTTCAAGATATGTTAAAAGATGATTTTTGCCTTGGGGATTCAGCAGAGGTAACTGTACACAGGCCAGTCTTCATGAAACACGCAATGTGTATTGATCCGAGACAAAAAAAGTTGCCGTAGGGAGCAGCAGGTTCCCAAATGTCAGAGCAGAAAACAAAGCCAAGAACAGAAACTATCAACTGAAATATTGTCTACCTGCTTTCATCAAAGAAAATATTGCAGATCAAATTATCTGATATTTGTGAATTGTTTGTCGCACGTAGGCTGTACTGATTGCACTAATTACCTGCAATAATGATACCCAGCTCTGGATCTGAATTTTAGTTTTAGAATAATTTGCAACTACTTATTGTTGCTGCCATGGCCTTTCTAGTTAAAAATAACTAGCTAATGCAATTCCTTTTAGTACTATCGGCCAAGATTTGTGGCCTGAAGAGGGGCGGGCTATTTTATTTTAGCTGCAGCTCTATCCAAATATAAAAGATAATCATGATAATTATAGCTGCACAAAAGTTTAATGTTCGTTTCTGCTTTGACAGAATATAAGGTAGTTTCCTTCCTCGGGTCGTTTAATCTATTAATTATGCCCCACTAATTGACGTTGTCACAGCGTCAGGTCCCCAGCTAGAGGTGTGCGGGCTGGCTCGCCCCTGCCAGGTCTTACCTGTGCTTGATGGCCACACCTCACAGGTTCAGTGTCGGTGCCGCACCTACACGCAGAGCTGATGTCAAATGCGGGCACAATCATCTCTTCTTGATATAGTGAAGTTTGGGTTCTTGACTCTTATTGCACCGGCAAGGTCTTCCAAAATAGTGAGCAAAGAAAATAAGATTAAAGGTTTGGGGAGAAGATGGATGCTTTGATGCTTGCAAAAGGACTCAAGAATGTTTTCAAAAGTATGTTTAACTGGTGTTACGTCTTATTAAAGAATTTCTTGTTAATGAAGCTATTTGATTCAAGCAGGCAGCGGTGGAAAATCCCACCTGGGGAGCACCGCAGGAGTGCTTCTCACACCTGGGAGGGACAAGGAAGGGGGCTCATGTAACCAGCTACCATTAAGATGTGGTTATGCAGCTGTTCCTTACTACCTCATGGCTGTTAATTGCTGCCTTCCTGCAAAGGTCATTGCCTGTTAGAGGCAAAATCACTAAATTCAGAACATGATGGACTCAAGTCTGAAGCAACCACCAAGTGTAGATTTAGCCCTAGATATGTTACGAATTGTTTCTGTGCATTTTTAAAAAGCATTCTGATCATCAGTTAAGCCTGGTAAATATTTGATTGCAGAATAAATTAGAATAAAGAAGTTACGGTATCCTTGATAATCCTGGCTGTATGGGCAGGAGCTGTCCTTCACTCTGCTTTGATTAAAATGCTGATGTGGTTCCCTGGAATTAATGGATCCATGTGTGCTTTTCACAAGCTGGCTTTTAATTGCAGGTACATTGCAGTGACATTCAAGCAAAGATTTATCAGAAAATAAACATGAAGCACCCACTGCTTGTGCAAATTTTGATAGAAAATGTTGTGTAAAGGTAATAAATTGTGTTTGTTGCAAGTGAAGAAGAGAGATGGCAGCTAGTTTTCCTGCCATCCCTGTTCCTTCACAAATTTCCACCTACTGCATCTATCTTTCTTTAATAACATATTCTTAGGCCGGAATTGTGATCCATTTGCTTCTGGCAAGAATTCAAAAATGTGTTAGTAAAGATCTTACCAAAGGACATATTTATAGAAATGAAACTCAGTTCTTTCTTAGGTGAAGTATAGTAGCAGAGAAAGACAGGAGACAAGCCATAGAAAACTGCAAGTTTTGCTTTAAATCTCAGACAAATGAACATTATGGGAAATTACACACCTCCTAATAAAAATAAAAAAAAGGACTCTAACCATGACTGTTGACATTAAAGTGAGATTTCCCACTATCATCAACTTCAAGATCAAATTCATCCTTTTAAAGCTAATAGAGCCAACCCTGTTTTTTAAGGTTGCTATTAACAATTGCAGCTGCTTCAATTCTTCTTAAATCCAGATTTCATTTTATTCATGCATGCACAGAATGAGGCCAAATCCTTGGGGACAAGAGTCCCAGGGAATAAGGGATCCAATGAACCAGCTGTACGTACATCATCTCTAATCTGACAGTGCAAGGCAGGAAAATTAAAAAATTAATGTTTATATTAAAATAGTGAAGTTTAGGGATCTTTTTTATTTCATGGATTTTAGGTGCAATTTATTGAGTGCATGTTTGGTTTTGATAATATTTCATGTAAGATATGGTCAATGGTATCCACAGAGTCTTTTTTCAGGATCCAGAAATTACCCATTTAAGGGTATTTGTACATCACTACGCGCAGATACTCGTGTCTCCATTCAACCTGCGTTTTACGTACTGTCAGGTCACATAGAGAATAAATAACATTCAAGTAGCATTCATTGGTTTTGCCAGGCTGCTTTCCAACCTGCCGTGCTAAAACTTCAACAGAGCCATCACAGGCCTAGTCAGATACAAGTAAAGAGGTGGTTTTAACTGTTAAAATGAAAGCATCGTCTGTAAATCCACCATCTAGTAGTGTCCAGAAACCTCACCTTAGAAAAAGCTCTGAAGAACTACCCTTTTAAAAAGCCTTTTTCTCTTTATTCTTGCAAATGTGATTTCTAAGCATTTCTTAATCTTATTAAGTAATAAATCAAATAAAATTCATATTGGCTACACAAAACATTGTCATCAAATTTACAAGTAAATTACCCTGGTCACGTTATGGTGATGATTGAAATTTACCCTTCATTTTCAGCTAGAAACAACTCCAGCAAACAACAAAGCCTACAACTTAACCAAACAACTATATCTTTCATTTTCTTTTTAACCAAATCCTGCTTTGTTCAGAGCTTTTGCGGGAAAAGGCAGAATAACACAAGCAGGATATACTATGTGCCCCTACTTAGGAAAGAGCAGATTAGATCTTGAAGGGTTTATTACATGCTGCTCAATGGAAGAGACAGCTTTTTTTTTTAAATGAACTAATCATCCTCGTAAGGACCTTAAATTCCCTAGTCAGTGGAAAGAAGCATGTACTTAAATTATTTGGATAATTTCCCTCTCTGCCATTCTCTGGAACCATCTACTTCTCAGCACTGAGATAGTCCACTCAAAATCTATGGACCACAAGTGGGCCATACAACACGGGAATATTTCCAAAACTATCAAAATGGTCATTGGAAATTTTTTTTAAGTGATTAAAAGAGGAAATTCAAAGTATTGAGAAGTACTAGTAAAAGGAATTCAGTTCTTTTAGAAAGACTCAACCATGACTCCTCTACCTTCTTCCATCTTAGAGTTAGTGTCATTGACACTAAAAAACATTTGAAATCTATGGTCGTGCAAGTTTGACTATTCAGGCAAATGCTTGAGGACTGTGGGAATCTTTTTGCACCTTAGCAGCCTTTATTCTTGTACATATATGAGTTTAAATCCTACCGAAGCATACATTATTGAATAAATAAAATTCTACAGGGAGGAAGAGAGTGAGTGGAAGTCTAAGAGAAGGATATGATGAACATCAGAGAATACCTTTCTGATTAAGAATATACAGCAAAAATTTAGAATTCTTTACAGATCAAGTGCATTTTGGAGTTGACTAAAGAAATTCCTTTTTAAAAAAAAATCTCTTTTAAACTAATATTAAATTGGTCTCAAAGACGTTCCCGAAAGATCTCAAAGTAGACGAAGTGTCCCCTAGAGGCACTTTAGGTATAACAATAAGCAGCTGCTGGACTTCTCTCCTGGGTAAGCCAGTTCTGCTGCCTCCTGTCACATGCTTGAGCAGATAGGTAGGCAGAAATAGGGTAACTTCATGCTATTTCTTATATTTTAAAAACTGTGATAAATTAGTATGGTCGATATATGCTAGAGAAAAACAAAAAGGAAAAGTTTGAAAGCATATGTTTGAGAAAGCCCAGGTTTAGCATTGATCAGAGAGCTAGAGGTCACGCTATGTTAAACAATCTGAATATTGCTCCTGGTCCAAAAATCTATGTTTCTTAAAAATCTGTGTTTGTAAAATGTTCAGAACTTCATGACTCACCATTGCTTCAAGACTTGTTAAACTAAGACCTGCTTCTATAAAATATTCTGCATTTGGTTGAAACAGTATTTTTTGAGAGATGTCCTGCTGTGAAAACCTCTTAAGCTTCTGAGACCAAAATCTAGCCTCCGGTTCCCTGAAACAGAAACATTTAAGTCAGCTGGGTTTCATCAGTGCAGCTCAGAATAGAATTTGCCCATTAGCATGTTTAAAGCATTTGCTCACTGCCAGAGTGTTGCCTTAATTCACTTTTCTGAATAAACTTCAATTTCAGCACTCAAAATCAATTTAATAATGTGGACAAATGAAATTATTTCAATAGTAATGTTAAGAAACAGAAAGGGCTAAGTAATTGCAGATGAAATATAACTAAATAAGGATGTTATTTATTTTTGAAACTTCCAAATGTGTGCTAAGTGTTTGTAATAGAGCATATGGCCACTTCTTGGCCCTAGGGATTAGCTAGCTCTGCTTTCGTTGAACACAAATGCTGGGAATCAGCTAAAAAGTACCAGTTCTAGCTAAAGAATGACATGGGACCCATCCCACAGATGAGGAGAAAGAAGAAACAGGCTTCCTCTAGCCATCTTTATGAGCGCTTAAAAGATGAAGTGGAATTTGTGGGCTTACTGAGTGAAATTATTTTTTTCCGATACCAGAATTAGCTGGAAAGTTGGTCCAACAGTTGATTTGGAAGGAAGATAAAAGCTTTATTTGATTATCTGCATGGCCCTATTCACTCTACTTAAAATGAAAACAGTCTGAGAGACAACCAAGTGATGCGGTTAGAGCTGATGTTTGCTTGGAGGTAGGTGAGATGGAGCTGCTATGTTCAAGCGGAAAGATTGAAAAGGCTCCTCTCCAGAATGAATGTAAGAACTAACAGAGATGTGATAAAAGAGCATGACAAGCAGCCCTAGAGAAAGGCAGAGATTACAGCAATGTGATCAGGTGGTGACTTTTTCAAGAAACCACTCAAAATCAAATAGCTTTGCTCAGCCTCGCTGATGGTTCATCTAATCCAGACTTCACCTGGGACTTCAGATGAAGGTTACTCTACCTGATCTGGGTTTTGCAACAGGTAAAGCAAGTAGTGGCTGTGTGTACCGCAAAACAGAACTGAGGCTTAATTATGATGTGAAGCAACTCCTAGAAGGACTCGGGTAATTTATCGAATGGTCTGTGTTTGCCATCTAGTGGTACAAACCCAAAATTTTTGTCCTGATGTGTGACAGCAGACAAGACTGCTTCTTCTGTCGCAGAAGCAGACCCCTCCCATGCAGAAATATGACTGCTTCCAGGCAGGTGGCAGTGGCAACTGTGCTTAAAAGTACAACTGGCCTTTGAGGAACTAGGGGCAGAAATTTTGCTGCCCCTGACCCACCAGATTTAGGACTAAATCATTAGTGAGTTAGCGAGGGTTATCCAATAACTGATCTGTTGCTCCTTTTAATACTTTGGTCATTGCTCCAGTCTTTCAATCTTAGAGGTCCAGATTCTAAGAATATTCAGGCACCCAACTTTTTACTGCTTTCTGTGAGAATTCAGGCAACTAAATACTCTAGGGATTTGAGATTATGTTCTAACAGCTTATAAATCATGCTTGTAAAATCCTCAGCCAAGGGCCCTCCAGATTTCTAGAGGCATCAGCTATGCTTTACAGCATCCCTGTATAAAGACATATGATTATCTTCCAACCAGGAGACTGAACTACAAAGAAACTAGCAGCTCGTAAAAAAATTGTACAGGGAATATATAGCATTCTGGCAATGGAACATATATACCCAAACATAAGTTACAAGACTGGTTTTCTCTCTTAAAACATTTAAAGGATATGTGAATAAAGAAGTAAGTAAAAGGATTAACTTTATTTCTTGGTTATGTCATATAGTAAATACAAGACAAGGGGGTTGCATTAATAGAAATATATTTTATCAGAAGAAATTATATACAGCATGATATCTAACCATACATGTTATTTACCTGGATTTCTTGCTATACAGTTAAGAAAATAATATCTTGATTTTTTTATCAGTATTCAGGAAGTTTAAAATAATTCCCACATCCCAACTAAACAGGAAATGTTTTCAGGTTTTACTATAAAAATAAAGCTAGGAAGAGCTAAGAGTTGGAGTTTTCATAGTATCTCTGTGATTCAGGAGTATCACTCGGTTTAGCTGTTCCCGGGATTTTCCCTCCTGAATCATACAGATTTTTTTTTAAACCCCTTTCACAAGCCACAATGAATGAAAACAAAGCAATACAAATTATGTAGAGGGCAAAACCCAGATGACTAAAACAAAGATTAATGAGATCGAATTAACTTTACTATGTAGTGTTAATCATATTAACACTAATATGTTTCTGAAAAGTGTACCTATACAATAACACCACATATATAACAAAATATGTGGAAGAAAAATTAAAAAAAATTACATGCTATTAGCTATGGTCCCTTCTTGGAAAAAAAAAATTATTGAATCTTCTGTTTATTGAGCAGCTGTTGCTATGTTCACTCATTCATCCATCCACTCATTCAACTGTTATTTATTTAATTAATTATCAATCAATTGTTCACTGAGGGACTGTATATGATCTATGTTTTACAATTGACCTCAAAGAGTGAGGCAGCTGAATGCATCCGATAGAAAATAGAAAAAGGCATTGCAAGGTTCACAACAATTATCCAGGGTTCAAAGCCAAAGACTATTTCTTCTAGTCCATTGTCATATTCTGGGCGGCACCCGAATGCCGGTGGTATCCAAAGCTGCAAGGAAAGAATGCAAGGCCAGTATTAATCACCAGTGATACGAGTGACTAGCCCATAATAACTGTGACCCCATCGAACTGCAATTTGGTTTCAGAAATCCCTAGGAACGACCCCCTCTTGCTACTGGGGCACACTGGTGGAAGAGGATTTCAGATTCCGCTGCTGCTACAGTTTTGTACTGTGACGAAAACGAGCCTAGGGTCCCAGATTCCATGTTGAAATAAACTTTGTTCCCCAAAGGCACATTCACTTATTCTTCCAGAAGAAGTAAAATTTACTTGCTACAAACTATAGAACCATGTAATTTTAATATACTTATCAGGCTTGAAAGATTGGGAAGCTTTTGGGTATTAACTTGTGAATTATGTTCAAAATGTCTTACCGAAAGATTGCACAGGAATAAGAATGCAGCGATGTTCTTCAGAACTCTCCTCTTGTTGTTAGTAACTGAGTTTCTACTGTAAAATGAGAAATCTGAGGCTGAATGCATGACCGAACTATTTTCCTGACTCATTTCTTCTTTGGCATCACCACCACCACCACCATTTTCTCTCGCACAGATACTGCCCTTGAACAGGCAGGGTACCTCTCCACTGTCACGAGCAGCTCTGCCATTGTAAATCTCTTTGTACGAGGGGGTAAGTGATAAAGTGCTCCCCCGAGATATAGTCACTATTCGAAGAGTTTTAATATCATCGTTCACCTTTTCCTGCTCACGATGTATGGATTCAATAATAAAGAGGTTCTGAATATATTTCTCAATAATAACCAGGACGGAGTAGGGCAGGTTATACCATGTGTATTTTGGATGAGCCCGGGCACAGATAATGGCGAGGATCGAGCCCCAGGAGAGGAGCCAGGACCCTGCAGCTGTGCCCACCAGCAGTTCCGCATCAAGCTTTCGAGCGGGATTTTTTGAATTATCCAGCGATCTCTCTTCCAGTCTGTAGATGAGAAGGGCGACAATTCCAGCTGTACACATGAAAGCCAACACAAAGATAGCATGCAAGTAAAACATAGTAAGTGCTAACTCGCTTTTGATTTTCGAACGTCCAATCTGAATTAAATAGACAACAACTATGGCTATTGTGCTAGTTAACACAATTAGTCCGCAAATCATGCCAACAGTTATGCCGTGGAATTTGAATGGAGTTTTGTGTTGCTGGTGGTGCTCGACTTTGCGGCCAATGTTCTTCCACAGGACATAGAGCATCGTGGATGCTAGGATGTGGTACTCTATATTAAAGGGGTATAGATAATATATTCCTTGAGAAAATATCGAACAGAGAGTTGTTGTGCAATTGCATTGAGGTGCATGATCATCTAAAACTAAAGGAGAGGGAGAGATTAGTTATGTGCATTATAAGGATTTCTCGTTTACAGTGAATAAGTAAAACATAAATAAAATAATAAAACATAAAAGGTAAGATTTCAGTCAAACAACACATCATGCCGCTCAGTTAGCCACCTAAGAAAAGGTCTTGTCATTGAAGTCATTAACCTAACAAAGCTTTTGCACTTGCACTGGCGTATGATCTCTGACTTCACTGCTGAGCCGCTGAACAATAATCACATCATGAACAAATGCTGCACCGAAGTGCACCAAACTTCAGCAGGGTCTTGGTAAAAGTACTTTTTTATAACACAAAAATCCAGATCCTGAGGGCTTTGAGTCCTCATCCCTTCAGCTTAGAAAAATTTACAGAAGCCTGAGGATCTGTGGATCAGATCAAGAACAAGCTAACAAGGAAAGGGCTCAGTTCTACTCTCATTTTTATCAGTTCTTTACACTAGTGTGGTTTCTGATACCAAAACCACTTTATTAAAAAGTTGTTTATGTCTAGGAAAGAGGTGAAGTAAACCGCAAATACTTTCACTCAATGTCCCAGTAGAGTTTTAAGGTTAAAAAAAAAATTACATATCAATCTTCTCCTTTTGACAGGAACCTATGAAACCATTTTCTCTCTGCAGTGCAGTTACCTGCATTGTAAACCCCTAAGGCATCTCAATGAACAATTGCTCGTATTTGTAAAATAAATATATTTAATGTGCATTTATAACCTAAGCAAAAAACTTCAGAAATCAGAAATTTCCACAGTGGCAGAAAAAAAAGGTACTTATTTTCACAATGTGTTTATTTATAAATATATAAACATACATAATAAAGAGCATATTTTTAGGCACTGATCTTAGGTTTGTGCTTGGAAGTTTTTCTTTTGTTTTCTGTGATTTTAGAAGAGAAGAGGAGAAAGTTGGTATTGTTTTGTCTCAAGCACACACTGTTGAGAGATGAAAACAAATTGCTTTTGCAGTGGATTGTATGTTAATGCCAAACTTGTCTTGCAGATCACTACTTAACTCCCCCTTGTTTCTGATGCTATTTTTGACTATTCATAATTGTGTAACAATTCTGGCAGCAGAATAATAGGAAATAATATAAGGAAACTGCTTCTATTTAACAAGTGGAAATATCAAGAAGAGCCACTAAGTTGTGATTTTCCTGCTCTCTACTAATGCTTCATGATTACAAAATCTCTGAACTATCATTTCAGCTACCTGATTATCAATGGAAAGTAGATCGTTTCCATAGATACATCTAAAGGGTAACACTTGCAAACAGATGTAAAATTGTGGGCATAATTTTAGTCACAGTTGTACTGAAAATATTATTTTACAGATTTTTAAATTAAGTTTTCTCTTATATGTGAACTTTGGCAGGTATTATTAAAAATGCCTAAAATTTTTCTATTTATACAGACTACAAATAGGCAAAAAAGAAATTAGTTCAGGCTTTGGCTTTGTAGACACAAAATCAGGAGCTTGTAGGATACGGGCACTATTGAATTCACTGGGTGGGAAAACTTACATTTTCCTCTTCAAAAGCTGTCTGTCTTTTCCCTTGTGAACACAATCAAAATTTATCAGCTGCACTGAAAAATTTTCATGGCAAGAAAATTACTTACAGCTGCAGAGAACTTTTTTTTTTTTTTTAAAGTTAAGCACTCCTGATTTCCCTATGCTTCAGTGGCATTGGAAAGTGGAAGGCATCCCCAGCAGTTATACTCAATGTTTGTTGACTATAACTTGCATCATCTTACCAATGGAGAAAATGGTTCGTTATAAAAAAGGAATCACCCAGAGCAAAATCCTTGTCGTGTAAAGCAGCACTAATGGATAACCCCTACCCCTCTGAGCCATTCCACTGAATCCCATAGGATCACACGCCATGTGTAACCACTCTCCTAGGAAGGATCTGCAGGATTATCCACACTTGTTTTGCTATGAATAACTTACAAAATAGTAAAGTCTGGTTTTAACACTGCTATATTCAATTTACTTCTATGATTTACTAATAAAGGGGTTCCTCAGTGATGTTACTCCTCGAATAAAATGTTAATAAAAATTTGTTTGTTCGTTTGGCACTTCCAGCATTTATTTTTCTTCTGGACCTCATCCAAAGGGGAGATGAATAAACAGAAAACTATGGCCTGAATCACATATGTGATAAAGATAATGATCATATAACATTTTAGTTGTGATCTGAACTGATCACATATCAGCTCACTACCATTTGCCCAGGAATGACTATGCTGACATAGTCATGAATGACCCAGCTCCATCCTACAGTGACGCCGTATTTTGTATGAGAGCATGTTAGAGCAGGAATTCCAAAACGTATCAACCCTTTCACTTACCTATTGTTATGTTCCCAAACCCAAGTGTGATTAGTCTTTCCTTATGTTCATTCAGTTGATGTTTTGACTCGGTTAGCACTCCATTTGTCCACAGGAGTAAATTTGTGAACACGGAATGGATAACCCCAAACCTACAAAATAAAGTAATTATTGAAGGAATCTGCACAGAGTATTCCTCCGTATATGTTAAATAAAATGGATTTACTTTCTGTAGACATGCTATGTGGCACTATTTAGTTGTCAGCACAGGGAAAATAGAATCATAACTGATGTCTCTAAAGATGTTCCTCAGTGGAGCACAATGAATGTTAGACTTCCAAAATTTTATAGAAACACAGTGGGTTAATGTATTCCACCATTAATAGCATACTGTTATTATTTGTTATGCTGTCTTATGTGATGGTTGTTATTCTTTGGGCTGGGCAAGTTTCATGTTAATGACAGTGATCGAACAGTCTGAGCAGGGTTAATTGTTTTGCAAGCCGTATTTCACAGCCTTCTGTGGTGCTCCTTAGTACTCACTGTGGCTGGTCTTTCTTCATGGATACCACCACCTTCCCTAACTTCTAGTCCATGCATTTTTGTCTCCTGGAGAGAGTTGAAGCCAACAGAAGGCTTTATCCCATTCAGACTACTGGTACAGTGAGAGTAGGTCTCCAAGTGTTTTTGAGACTCCTGTTTTCTGACAAGCAAGGTGTTTTTCTCCTGCACCTGAGGCTGGTAATGTTCCTTCACCAAGGAACAGTTCTTTATTACTGCACTGATAGACTTGCAGTTAGGGATTTTTAAAATTCTACTTGTAAAAAGAGCTGATTTCACCAGCTGACATTGCAAGCCTTCTGCGATCTCTCTCCTCATTGGCATGGGGCTTGAACACTTACCCAAGAGAGCAAAACAAAAGGAGAACCTTCTCCATAAATGATGTTTCTGGGTAAATTTCTTTTACTTCCTAGAGAAACTGGTCAGCTCATTGATAATTTGAGATGAGTATTTTAAAAGTTACCATGTTTAGTTATGTTCTAGGTATAGATAATCTACACTAATCCACCTTCTCACAAAACCAAAAACCACAAAAACCACATTGGAACTGGCTCTGCTGCCTCAAAGACTAGTCCTCCGTTCTATAAGAAATGTATGTATTCAGCTGTTGAGAGGACACATCAGTTACACTGCAAGAACCAGGTTCTGCCGTCAGAAATGTGCACAGCCCTTACTGATTTGGGTACATGGGATACCACCAGGGAGGCTGTGTTTCCCAGTGAATTCGCACATCTGTATCTAGTTCCAAAAGGTGCTTTCCATAAAAATCAATATAAAATACCTCAGCTATATTGCACTGACTGCAGGTTGCTGATGCAGATTCCCTTTCAGTAGCTAAATAAAGAAAACATAATATAGTGCATAGTCCTAAGACACATACATGGTGCTTCCTTCCTTCAAAAAAAGCAAGTGATGCCACAGTATCATACATTCACCATTTCCCTCTCTCATGATAAAAGTATACTTATTCTGTGACTGCTGTATATTATAAAACATAAGCACAGTTTAAATAAGAAAAAAATAATTTGTACTAACACTTATCTTCTTACTTGGGTAAAGGGAGTTACTTTTTATTTATATTAACACAATTAAGAGGAGAATCAAACTCTGTAAGTTTTCAGTGTCTCTCATATGGTAAAATTGTAGGTGTTAAAGCACTGCGCAGAACTACACCTATTAGCATTCCAGATGAGGATCAGATCCTCTTTACCTTTCAAGTGTTTTGAAAGACTGGATAATATCCTTTGCATGACTCCAAAGAAAGTACACCTAAATGAAAAGAATACAGAGAAATATCATTACGCTAATGAGCATGTATGACACTCAAAAAGGAAAGTGCATCTGTAGACGGAAACTCTGGTGATTTAAACTGAGGTAGCTCCATCTCCATGCATGTGAAATAACTTCTGATTTCCTCTGATGTTCACCCAGAACCTCTCTGGCATGATGAACTTAAGATTTCTTATATGCAAAGTCAGTGGCTCAGCAGCAGAAAGTCTCAGTATGACTCACCAAAACGTATCATGTGGCTGTATCTGGAGAGGCTTTTCTTTCAAAGGAAATACAGTTACCAGCCGTGGGCAGCAGCATGATTGCTGCCGGGTGTGGTGATGCTAAGTTTGAATAATTTATTCAATACATTAAATTCTAGGGAGGGAGAGAGATAAGTGAAATGATGACAGACTTGATTGATTAATAAAACAAACAACGGACGCCCAGGAAGCAAGAGAAAAGGTTGTACTATCAGTCCGAGAGACAACCGCATTAGGAACACATGCAGTTGAACTCAAGTATGGTGCAGAAAGTTCAAGCTGGGGAATAAAAGAGAGAGAGATAACAGTATTGAGTTAGAAAGTAAAGGGGAAAGAAATACTAAAAGCAGGAATCTCTGTTTGTGGGAGGATAATGGAAACCTCGGGATACAGTTTGTTGCTGATACAAAACCGGTTCCAAGTGCTAATAAGTGCAAGGAGAACGATACCAATATTCCTCAGGGATGTTAGGGTGAAACTGGGAATCCTGTTTACTCAGAATAGCTCATAGGATACTGAACTTGACAGTAGGTGAACTATCAGGAGAGAAACAGTCCAAAAGGTTTCTCTTAGAAACCTGCCTGGTTTGGTGTTCCAGAAACGGTCTGAAAAGTACAAAGAACTTTGGGTTCTTCTTCAGCAATTAGAGTAACTGGAGGTCCATTTCACCACTGTGCCCATTAATGTAGGAACACTACACCACAGACGGTGTTGTCCGAGACATTCAGTATCTGATTTTTGAAAAACCTAGGAAAATGCAGTTCTCTGTGGGTCGCCTACATCACATGTTCATTCATTCCTCTAAGGAAGCGTTTATCAAAAGGAGGTGTGACCACTGTAAAAGCCCAGGTGTAGAGACTGCAAGATACCATGGAGGTTTCAACTGAAATCAAACAAATTGAAATTAGCACCTTAGTCTCACCTAAAGCCATGTTCAATTTCCCATTCTGGGATAGATGCAGTAAAATCTAACAGCAGATGTGAAAGCATTCTTCAAAACTTAAAAAACAAGTTTTGAAGATCTGTTCAGACTTTAGAGTCAAGAAAGTGGAGGGAAATAGGAACAGAAAAGTCAGTAAGGTAAAGAAATAGCATAAAATTCAGTTTTTGCTCACAGAGTACTCATTGCCTCAAAGGGACTTCTGCCTGCAAAAGAGCGTAATGCACGGCCTGTCTTGGAAGGGCAGGTACGTGTTAGTTCATTGCTTGCACAGATGCAGTATGTATATATTTATTAATTTAATGGCACATACTAGGATGCCTCATTAGAGTAAAATACAACAGTATCTGACATATATTCTGTAGAAAACAAATCCTTCAGTTTTTAGATGATACATAATTAGGGATGTTCTCTGCTGTAATTTCACCCTGTGTTTCAAAGACATGAGAAGATTTGTCTTAGGTAAGAGGTATCTGGTAAATAACTTTTTTACTTTTTCTTTGATTGCTCAGGCTAACATTCAGGGTTTGATTATTTTAAGCTAAGTAGATGATAAATTCAGCAACATTGGGTGATGTAAAATTTAAACTAGAATTCTTGTTCCCTTTGTTCAGCATTGTTATACACCGTTTCTTCCACACTCCAGGTCACTGTAGCTGGAAACCTTGTCAGCTCAGGGTCACTGGATGCAATGAAGAATGCTGCACACAGATCAGCAAGGAAGAAAGGCTTAATTTCTTTGGTTTGTTTTTCAGAGATAAAGCAACGAAGTTGGGAGACATGGAGAATGGATATTACAGGAATATCTAATTAAGATTACTTCAACCAAATCAGAATTTCACCCTCAGATAAAAAGATAGAAGAGGTCAGAGTTACTGCTTAAGTGTCAATGTTTTTTTCTGTTACAGAAAGCACAAAAATGTAGGTTGATCAAATGCTCATTTACATGCAACCACAACTGCATGGAAATTTTTTTCTTTCTGAATGACTTAATCATCTTGGAAAGTGCATTAAATGACCCCGCTATAACTGAGTATCTTAGTTGAGTGGCTTTTTCTTTCCTTCTTTCCTACAAATCTGCTGACAGGGTCTCAGAGGAATTCATGTGATAAACAATCAGCTATGGAATATCACTATATAATACAGACCCAAAGCCTTACAATAAACAAGCAGCTGGAGTACTTTACCAAAGTCACTATGTTTGCAATTGTGCAGTCACTGATAAGCATAACTAAATGCTTCTAGAAAGAAAATTTGTGTTCATTTGTTATAGGAAAGGTGTGCAAGTATTTTATAAGCAGCTACGAAGGGGGTTTTCCCCTTTGAAGTATCAGGCCTCCACCCCTAACCACAACGGGGCATCAGGGTAGTCAGATTGAATTGAACTTGTGTGGCAAGTCCAACATACAGAAATAAGTGAATTGTCTTTAGCCAAGCTGCTCCTTTCAGCCTGAAAATTCTGAAAGTCATATATGTCATTTGAACTACAAAAAACATGTAACTTCAACTATAGGACAGCATTTTTTGATTATTTCTTTTTTGAACCCACGTTGAGTTTTACGGCTGAGCAATTTCAGGTTGCAAAGGTTGAATTTACACATAAAAAAGATATACATGCACAAGATTTTAGCCTCAAAAGTATCCTGTGATATGCTTAGAAATTAAATTAGTGTAAAATTCACTGATGATGAGAAGTTAAAATATATTTTTTGATAAGAAATACAGGTATAATATAGAACTGCAACCAGTGACTTTTACCTGTAAGATGGTGTGCACGGCATGTGTAACAGGAAAAATGCCTTCAGTTGGTGATAAACAGTTTGAAAAATCAATATAATAGCCAATTTTAAAAGAGTCCAGAATTAAAGTAATCACTGCAAATAATGTAATCCCACCTACAAATGAAAAAGAGATTAGAAAATGTCAATGTACAGTTATAGTGTCTAGAGACAATTTGTACCAATATGCTAAAATCTGTTTAGGGAAATAAAAGTCGATCAATATCCATGTTCTTGTTTAGGGAAATAAAAGTAGTTCGACGTTCATAAGATAATTGACTCAATGTGATAGGTCCCTCTAATCTGTGAAAGCCTCTGCCCAATGTATTACTGAAGCACGTCCCCGTACACGCCTTGCACGGTCAGTGCAGAGGAGCCAGGACCTGGAGACACTCAGCACCTTGCAGATGGCTCCCAGCTCCTTGCAAGGTCCGCCTCTCAAGTAACGGTAGCATTGAAGCAGCCATACAGTGCAGGAATCAATGCTCTACACAGCCACACAGCAAACTATACAATTCCAGGCCGCTGAACAATCATGCTACAGTCTCCTGGCCCAAGGGCTCGACAGTGGGAAGTAACACAATCACTTGGTATGCCTTCCCCGTGGTTCAGGAGGTTACGCTTTAACTCAGAGACCAAAACTGCAATGAGCTGTATGGTTTGTTCTCCTAGAAAGGAACCAAAGATTTCACTTCTGTATCTATTATTTTCACACACACACACACACACAACCCTAATATGTTTCTCTAAACATGTATTTCGTATCCTAAAAAACTTTTAAAATACATGTTCCCCTTGTTTTTTTTTTTTTTTTCTTTCAGGAATGTAAATAACTGTTTGTTACAAACTTACTCTGGAAAGCTATATGGTAACACAATGTATATTATTAATTATTAGTTTTATACCAGTATGACTAAGCACAACTGTCAATCGAATTACTGAACCAAACTCTAAAGTCTTCATTTGCTTGGGTTTTTTTCTCTCTAGGCTTTTATTCAAACAAGTTTCCACTGGATTTAGTTTGGGTTTATTGGAATTAAGACTAGATAAAAATCTATCCATAGACCTTAACTGGACCTTAAGATACAGATCAGCATCAGTATCTTAATCTTCCTTTGTAATTCTTCACAGAGTAAATAGCATCACTAGTGTGGACTTTGACGAATGTTTATCTTTTATAAGGGCCCACAACCTAACTTCCTTATAAGCACCACATGTTCCACTTGACTTGTGTCAATAAAATATAACACTAATTTAATAGCTTATTTAATTAATAATACATTTATTATTAAAGTTGCATTGATAAACATTTAAATATAAATTATAAAAATACAATGTATTTTTATTTATTATTGTATTGATCCTTTTAAATGAAACAAAAATAGATTTCAGAAAATTTTTTAAGCACAAGGGTATGAATTCCAGTAGGATTTTATGTTTCTATTTTACAATCTCTCTGTAATAAAATCAATGTCAAATTACTGATGGAGTGTAATTTCTACCACTAGACAGTTTGCTTCCCCCCAACTTTTGCCCTCATCTTTCAAAATTTAAAACCTCTGCTGTCTACTTCATGCATGTGTATAATCCTGTACATTTTTTTATTTATGTTTATTATGCCAGCTCATTTGTATTATTCCTAATACATGTGAGGGGACTGGAGCCCACATTTAAATAGATATGCCATTTTCATTACGTATAAAAGTAAATGGTACACTTCATTCCTTATTTAAAGATTTAAAATTATTCTAAAATAAATTAGAATTGTTAATTCTTCTGAAATAATTTTACCTGAGGTAACTGGACCTGCTGTGAGCAAGGTGTTGGACTAGATGACCTCCAGAGGTCCATTCCTACCTAAATTATTCTATGATTGATTCTGTGATTCATGGTTTATTTAGAAAGTATGCAGGAAACTCAGCCTGTTTCACTTGTTGTCTGAAAGATGTCAGAGATGACTTACTGTGTATTGTGTGTGTTTCAGTAAGAAGGAAAATGCTATCTTCTGAAGCAAAAAGATTACAAAAATCTTCCACAGTGAATTGTTATGCCTATGTTGACTTTACAGAGTATTTTAGAAAGGTATTTAATTCCTCATTCGTGACACTAGTAAGGTAATTTTCCAATTAATTCATGGTACAGGATCAAGCCCTGAGGAACTCCTTTAGTGAAGTAGTAATGTCAGAGCAAAATGGGTGGAAATGTATTTTATAATGTAAAAGTTCTGCATCCTTCCTTCCATTACTCATGAGAGTGGCTCAGCAGAATAGGATCACAAGGGATTTGTTAACTAGAAGAAATGGGAAGAGGGAAGGGAAGGGGAGGGGAGGGGAGGGGAGGGGAGGGGAGGGGAGGGGAGGGGAGGGGAGGGGAGGGGAGGGGAAGGCAAGGCAAAGGGCTCAGGTTTAAATTCACTAAAATAAAAAGCAAACGCATCTTAGATTATTGATCTGACTCCTGCACCATATGCTCGTCTTGTCTTCCTTGCATTTCACAAGGTCACTATTTCAGTTGTATAGTTTTACAGTTTTACACCAATGTCCAGCAGACCATTGGGGGTGGGACAAAAAAAACCCCAACCAACAAAAAAAAACCACCCACAAACTTTCTTTCACATTGAGCATTTTGGTTTATGACTTAGTATCTCTCTTCATGTTTCCTTTACCTCCATTTGGCAGGCTTCAATCTTCCCACTGAAATCCATAGTTTTGCCATTGTCCTCCAGGGATTAGATTTTATATGGCTCATTTCTTTTAATGTTCAATTATTTCACTTATTCAAAGGATAATCTAGATGTTTCTGGCAATCACTCAGGTGACCACACTGTAAGCGTATGCAAAGTGTCCAACATGCGTATTTAAGGTGCTTCAAAAGAGAATGATCATACTAGTTTGCTTAGGCAAAAATCAAAGCGCAACTATAATGACCGTACATATGGTATGCTAACCGTTTCCATGTTAACTTTTCCTGATGGAAACTTCAGTATTATATACTAATACTAAATACTAGATATATATCAGTAATTATAAATTATGAAGATAATTGTACTATTTTGATATTTCTAGCTGAAAGTTAAAGAAACATGAAATGATTGCTATTGAGCATTGACTTATTAAAAAAAAAACGGGATTTTTCTCAAATGGTCATTGAAATGTGCGTATCTTAGGAAACAAAGAACAGGGTTTTCAGTATTGCTAAGTGCTGGCTTAATTCTTTCTATTAACCATCAAGAAGAAGAAAGCCAGTTGTGAAAATGCCACTCTAAACTTAAAATATTTGGTTATAAATAACAGACAATTTAATGCAAGAAGGAAGAACATACAAGTTGAAGTCTGCCAAGAGCTTTGTAAGTTGACTAGCTGTCTACCCTTAAACAGAAGCTGTGCTGCTGGAGAACATAATAATAAAGCCATTTGTGAAGCCAATTGATTTTCTTTTGAGTTCTCTGCCTCACTTTGCTGAACCTCCAAATAATGGTCAGAGACCTTTTCCTAACAGGAGAGGGCACTCAAAGGAGTAATATTTGGAATAAGTCAAGGAAAGGACTTCCTAAGCTTCCCTGTGATTATTTGGGTCAGGATAACTGTACCTTATTAAAGACAAAGGTCTCCCTGAAACTTTTCCCACATTCAGACTATAAGAGCGATTCTTGGTCCACCACACAATTGGGAAGACAACTGTGCTCTAGGGATCACACAGTTGCAAAAATGCTCAAGGAAACCTTTCTGTGAGCAATTCTTGTGAACTATCTGTCCTAGCGTTGTTAACCATGTGCAAGGACTCAGTTATAGGAGGTTTTTGTTAAGTCATTCTTTCTCAACTTTTGTCATAGCAAAATGCTCTAAGTAGCCAGATACCACCACTTTTGCTAAAATTATATTCACAGTTTGAAGGGAATCATGAAAATACACTCATTTTATACTGGTTAGTACATGGACATTTTCTCTAACAATGAGAGCAAGGAGATATTCTTCAAAACCGGCTGACAGAGCTCGTCAAAAATTGCAGAGAGCTTTCTGTGGAAAGACTTGATGAAAAATTGTCCTCCTCCCCTCCTCCTTTTTGGACTTTTAGCCTTTCAGATAAAAGATTTCTATGACAAAACCATTGATGCAAAGGAGGGCAAGGGGGATCTTGGCAGAGGAATTGCCACCTGAGTTTTTCCTTAGCTCAAATAAGTTTTCTTTTACCAACAGAGGATAAAGGACTTGTACAGGGTTGTTGTAACTACAAGAAACTCCTAAGAATAGGAAAGTGTAGGACTTTCCCTAAGGGTGAATTTGTTGAATTGCAGCCTAAACATCCAAGAGAAGCCGTGGAAGCTGCACCACTTGAGAAGCTAGTACAAAGAGCCATCCTGTGCTGGTAAAAGAAATGGATAAGGTAACCTAGTAGTTCATTCCGGTATCTTATTTCTAAGTTTCTGTGACTCCTTATATCCTGTTGGACAAATGAAATGCTGTGAACGCTGTGCCAAAAGAAAAAGGGCAGGGGGTCCTGCTGTACTTACCCATGTTAAGCAGTATTTATTCCATACTTAGGAGGGGAAAGCTACCCTCTGAGTAACAAAAGCGTAGCTTGGTCCACAACAGGATCAAATTAAGCCCTGCATTAATGAATTGCAGGAGGTTGTAAGCCACATAAGCTAATAAATGAAAAATGCCTGAGAGTTTAATATTGTTTTGGAAAACAGTGAATAACCAAGAACAATTCAACAGCTGGTACATGAACCCCACACATTTCAGGAAACAGTCTACAGGCAATGGCTGTAAAACATTAGACATTTAAAAAAAAGATTTTCCCTGAGCAATTCATACAGCATAGCTGTTAACAGTTGCAAAGAAAAATAAAAGACAGTCAAGCATTGACTGAGAACAAACTAAACTTCCACAACACAACCTTACTTTTCAAAATAATCAGGTTTGAGATGTTCTTGGGATTTTCATTTAGATATTTCGTTACCTGCTGCTGTTATAATTAACTGTTTTCTCATTGCTAACAGGACAGAAATATTGTATGGAAAAGCTGTCTTGCAGCACTCCACTTTACATACTTACTTTCCAACTTATCATTTACAGTGCCGAGACTGGAAAAGAGGTCGGTAAAACTGGGCTTGCCTATTACTCTACACAGTGCTGATGTGGGTTGTTTCTTTTTCTTGGGACTCAGAAACACAGCATTCCTGTCACTATGACTCTGTGATGTGCTCCCCAACCACCTTCTCTCAATATACCTTTACATCCTTACTCCAGTACACACCTGACTGCAGATAAGGGCCATCACATAACACCGCTACCCTTGCAAACTTGTGTACTTCTACAAGCTAATGCTGGCTTTAGCTTCCTTGCTTAGATGTTTTATGTACTAATCTACAAACTGATCTGGCCAGGGATTTTGTCCTCTTCTAACTCCAGATGTTTCTAAGGCACCACTGTACATATATAAATGGGAATCTCTGATATACATCGGTATAGAGAGCACTTGAGGACCTTCCTGACTGGTACTAGCCTAAAGTAAGTTGCATTATATTGCCTGGAAAAGGTGATCATTCCTCCAAGAGAGTTGCACGACACCAACATAATTGCCTCTTCCATTAGCTGTATTTTATTTTTCAAGTGCCGCCAAACCAGCCTGGTAAGGGAAGAAAGGCGTCAGAGCGTTCAGCACTATAAATGATAGGTTGGAAAGTGAGGATGTTTAGCAAACAGCTTTCCTATACAATCTCCGAGTATGTTCAGCTTATGCATATATTTACTTTAGAGTGCACTGCATGTGTGTGAAGATCATGAATACGAGGATGGCTCCTGGTAGGGATGGAGAGGGTAACAATGTGGTTACCAGAGGCGGGTGGTGCATGGATGTGCCATGCACGGTTCCACCCTGTGTGCCACCGGCCAGTACTTACACTTCAGCCAGCGGGCTCCGGCATGCGTGTCCTTGTCCCGGATAAGCCTCCTCTGCGTGCAGCTCCTGCAGAGGTACCACAGCATCCACAGCAGCTGGATGAGCATCAGGGTGATGAGGTAGGAGAGCAGGTGGCTCTTGCTGATGCCCACGGCATGCACAGCCCAGGCGAAGGTGAGCAGCAGCCCGGCCAGGAAGAGGTTGATGCCGTACTGGCTGCTGAGGATCTCGGCGTTTTTCTGCGGGTAGCTGCCGCCCACGGAGGGGGAACCGGCGGCTTTCTCCATCTCCCACGCCGCCCGCCAGGTGCTGCAAGCAGGCGACCCCGCTTCCCCCGGGAAGCCCCGAGGCCGTCGGCTGGCCCGTCCCCCCCTCGGCGGCCGGGGGCGGAGCGGAGCCGCCGGCCCTCGTCGTGCCGCCCCGCAGCCGCAGCCCGCCGGGCGGGAGCCTCCGGGGGGAGCCCCGGGCTGCCCCGGGGGAAGGCAGGCTGCCGGCGGGGGTAAAGGCTGGTGAGGTTTGCCTTGGAGTCTGCCAACAGCGAGGGTCGGGATTAGGGGTAGGGGAGAAATCATTCAGCGGAAGATTCGTCCGGAGGTGGTCACGTCCCTTGCAGGGGCAGGCGAGCCCCGCGCGGCGGGTTGCGGTGAGGGACATGGAGCTTACGTCCGTGTTGACGGAGACGCGCGCGGCGTAACGAGTTCTCTAGCCAGGGAGATGGGAAAGATAGCACGCGGTGAACAAACACCCCTGACGGTTAAGGGCTGGCTGGAAAGCCGAGGAACGGCCAACATGCGGGAGCTGTTCAGAGACGGGGAGGACGGGGCCGATGGAGCCTGCCCCGCGGCCCGGGGCCTGAGCAGGCGGTGATCCAGCTCCTTCGCACGGGGGTGGAAATGGCATCACCCGCCACCGTTTCATGCTCTGGGCCCCACAACCCACCTTCTTTTTGGCAACTGGCATTCCCACTGGTAATAAACGCCCTCCGCTTTCAGGAATTTTCTAGACCTTTCAAAGGTAGCAATTGCTCTCTTTTCAGTAGGTCCCATTCTGACACCAGAGCATTACAGCGATTGCTAGCTGGAGTAGCAACAACTGAGCTCAAAGTAGCAGAGACTTCTGCAGGATTTAGTCCATTTCTTATTTATTCATTTTCCCAATTTTTATACAGATTGTAAATATTTACCTTTTCCTATTTAAACTGCTTAGTTGTAACTGTGACCTATGGTCATAAGACATTGATGTATTCAAACTTCAAGATTTGGAGCACCAGCTATAGGGGTTGACAGGAATATAGGGGTTGACAGGAATTTAGCCCCATGTAAAACACTACTTATTTTAAATGGTATTTTGTTTGTGTACAATACAAATTCTCTTAATTCTAGGTATTCAGGTACCTAACCATAGCTTGGGGGCCAAATACGAAGATGGACTGGCCAGGCAGGTCTTACATTTTTACCCTGTATCTGTTGGTAACATACCAAATATCCAAAGCATTGTTTTTTACAGCAAATGACCTATGTCTCACATGAAATTAAGCCACCAATTCAGCTACATAAAAAAAAACCAACACCAAAACGGGAGAAATTAAAAGACAGCATCTATTTTACTCCACTTGCACCAGCAAATCTGACACAGGTTTTAAGCTTTTTCTCTTCTGAAGCCAGAAATGAGTAAGAGGATTTTTTTTCTTAAGTAACAAAGGACATTTCTGAACTTGTATGTAAATTTCTGAGGTTCACGTTCCTCTTGAACAGAGAAGGAGAACAAAATGGCAGAAGGGTTGAATGAGTGAATTCTGTACAGTCCCCTATTTAGGTAAGCATAGGGAAGTAGTAACTCATGTCCTTTATTCATTTTGGCCTGTTCTCAAGAAACAGGTATTTTAAGCCACCTACAAATTTTCCTTTTGAAAAAGGCACTTAACCAAAAGCTAGCCCTATGTTTCTGTCCGGCCCGTAACAGCAACATAAATAAAAAGCATAACTAGACAAACATTTAAGGCTTCAACCACCTCTAGCTCAGGGCTACATCCATCACTATCTGAAGCTTCTGGAAATGCCAAGTCCTACTTTTATCTTATGTAACGTAACCTTTAAAGAACAACTAAGGAAGATGCTTTCATTTTACAGAGCTTCTATGGGTAACTGAAAAATAATCTTCACTATCTAGAGTATTTTACTTCTATGTGAAGATGATTCTAGAGCATCCCTTTTCACCTGTGAAGAAAAGCTCTTTGGTGCTGGTACAGCTGGTTCTCATCCTCAGATGAAATTAATGTAAATGACAGAACAAGAGGAAATGGCCTCAAATTGAGCCAGGGCAGGTTTAAACTGAGTATTAGGAAAAAATTCTTTACTGAGAGAGTGGTCAAACATTGGAACAGGCTGCTCAGGGAGGTGGTGGAGTCACCATCACTGGAGGTGTTCAAGAAATGTGTAGGCGTGGCACTGCGGGGCATGGTTTAGTGGGCAGGGTGGTGGTGGGTTGATAGTTGGATTTGGTGATCTTACAGGTCTTTTCCAACCTTAATGATTCTGTGAAATGGATACAGAAAAGATCTATGGTGGTCTGTAGCCAGCTTTGGCAGAGGTAGGGATTTTGACCACCTGATAATTGTTTTCAGGAAACTATTAAGATACCTCTGTCTAATCTCTTGCCCTAAATTCTTTATTTGGTGGCAAGCAAATAACAAAAGCAAGGAGTTCACAGAACTGGAAGTGGCAGGAATATTTTGTCAGGTTGCTAATTACAGCAAACATTGTTTTAAATTCTCCCCAGATTCGCCACTACTTCCTTTTGAGCAAGTAAGTGAATAATATTGTATTGGATAATCATAACCGTTACTGAAAGACTTTGCAGGACTTTTGTACAATGAGCATATCTACCTGGGATTTTAGCTCTCCAAAGGTGTACAGAATGGTATTACACCTTCAATAAACCCAGCTGAGAGGTCATGAAAGACAACCATACTCCAAGTCAAGTACAGTATTTAAAATCTACAAGAACATCTATTTTATAGGCAAAATGAGGGCTGACAGTACCCAAGAACAGTGGAACTGGATGGTTAAATAATTAAGTACTGAACAATAATTGATCACTTTTGTACAAAGTTTATTAAGATGTCCAGAAGAGTAAATCTGAAAAAACTTGTAGCAAATAGTGATTTTAATGCAAGAGTACAAGGCAACTTAAAACACCTAGAGCATTTATATAGTTGACAAATAAAAATACAGTGATAATTACGATCCCTGAGCAACAGTGCATTTAAATATCATAATAAACAAAGTTACTCAAATGTACCTGTATATGCATTGTTAAAATTTGTTAAAAGATGAAGACCTGAAGATAAGCAACTTCCCCTTTAAAGATGTGAAGTATAACTGATTTTGGAAAACTTAAATACTACATTTAAGCAAATTGAGCTGTAACTCTACAAGATACTTAATGGTAGTGCTAAATGTATTTTATTTTGGTTTGACTGATCCTTTGTACTGCATACTGACAGCAACTTTTTTCCTTAATGAAACTGTAGCAGCTTAAGACAAAGTCTATCTTTTTCATTACTAAACATTTCATGTATTGTCTGTTCAGCAATGGTGTGAATTTGAAAGTCAGAATGAAGAACACAGTCTCCTCTAACAGTCCAGACTCGAAGCAACAGTCACAAGGAGTAAATTTTAACAAGTTTCAATACCCAGCTTCTACATTCTCTTATCTTCCAAAAGGTCTGGGAATGAAAGTATTTACCACAAGGATCTATATAAAATGGTCTAGCAACTAAATGGTGCACAGGTTTCCAAATACTTAGGTATCTCAGCCAAAGTGAACAAAGTTATTTTATTCTCCCAACTGTGTATGACTAATGGCATTTAAGTTAGTTAGTTTTTATTGCTGCAGAAGAAAAATGGTGACTTCATTAACAGGCACTGCTGAGAATGAAAGGTTAATTTACAGAAGAGTAACATCCTGAATACTGAAAAATAGTGCATACATCAAAAGAATTGACTTTGTGCTCTTAATTTTTTTGTGTAGTGTTAACATTGTTCATATTATTGTTATTCAATAATTTTGTTCGTATTATTGTTATTCACAGCTTGATCATCTATCTTTGGCTGCGGACAAACTGTATCGGCACAAGTAGAATTTATTTATTTCACTAATGGCAATGCCAAATTAACAATGATGTAAACATCAACCAGCTTTCTAGGCCCTTACCCCAATCCCTATCTTTTTTCAAACACTAGCAAGTCTGAAGTCAAGATATTAGGTAGTAAAATACTTCCTGCATGGTAACACACATAACATTAGCAATTTAATAGATCAAGAAATGTCTCCTGTGTCATCTATGAGTAAGTTTACAAGTATTCCAGATTCCAGATTTACAGATTCCAGATAACAATATTTTAGCTGTCAATTCAAATGGAAAGTATAGTATTTAATATAGTATTAAAAACCCACAACACTTATAATAAGTATCAATTACTTTCAAACCAACCACCCTGCTTTGAGCAGGAAGTTGGACTAGGTGACCTCTGGAGTCCCCAAATAGAATTTAGGACTGTATAACTGACTTACTACTCGTCTGCTTAATATTGAAATATAAATAAAAGCTTTACAAAGCAGTGATGGAATGCTTTATGTTATTAAGAGAGGCAAAACCTATCGATCTTTCAATTCTTCACTAATCAGTTGCTTTTTCCCAGCCACTGGCTGACCTATGGTTATGTCCATTTGATTTATAAATCAGGTAGCCTAAGAATTACGGTATAAGTTAGAGCAAACAAGCAGTATTAGAAATAATAAAAGTACTGGAATGTAACAAAAGTGACATCCACTTTGAAGGATAAGAGTTACTTGAGTCCTTCACATGAAGCTGAAAGAAAAGAAAAAACAAATCCAACTTTAATAAAAATGCTGTAAGTTTGTATATACGGCACAAGCTGTATCTTGTACTAATTTGATATTGATTAGTTAATGATTTTGCATCAGCAAGTAATAATTTGGTCCTAATTATTAGGCCAAATAATTATTGGCCTAATAAAAAAATCAATTAAGTTCTGTATAACAGAATTCACTTGGCTGTTCATATAGAAAACCAGAATGTTTTCATAAGGTTCAGCTGTTCAGGGTATCTGTAATTCACTTGTACTTCTTACTTTCTAAGTACAAATTAATGCAGAATGGTTGTTTTAGTCTGTTCATACGATCAGCTCTAGCACACTGAAATGTGTCCTTTCCCCACATCCTTCCAGTGTTCAGACAGAACATAGCTAATGACAGAACGAACAAACATGATTTGAAGAAGTCTGTATTAACCAGTGTGACTGAAGGTCCCATAATACAGTAAAGAGGTTCTGAGGTATTGTATTTTTCAGAAGTCTATAGGTGTTGACAGAGTATGACCTAAGTTAATTACCGCCTTAAAAAAACAGGTTTCTTGATATCTAGGAAATAGGGAAGAAAAATATGCAACACTAGCTTCCGTTTATTTATGCAAACAAAAGCTGTGTTTCACTGTCCCAGCTGTTACATATTTTTTGCCTACAACTCTGGCACTACAAGAGGCTACAATCAAAATCCAGCACTGTCTCATTCTTCTTGCTGCACTCATAAAAACGTTGGGGGACTTCCTCACCGGAAAGGATTTGTGACGACAAGCAAAATCAAAAAGGCTTCCCCACGTTTCCTTGAGAAGTACAGCAAACAAGACCTGCTGAAGGAGTCACTTCACTGGATGATGTAGACGCCTGTGATACAGGGGACGTCCCTTACCCTATTTACTGAGTGGTCTTTGATACCTGCCTTAAACTTTTTCAGTTTCACAGGATTCATTTTAATAGAATATCCTAACAAAGAACCCCTTTTCAATGTGGCAGTTATTGATAATGAATTTTTCAAGTCAACAAAATATCCGATTTTGCCTTTGAAAAGTTGTTTCTTTAGGAAGAACAAAGAACTTTTGATATATGGCAGTTTTCCAGATAGCAGGTTGATCTGGACTGTTCACCACAGAAAATGAGAACAGCATACTTAAAGACAAAGACAAGACAAAGAATTTTAATAAAAAAATATAAAAATAGAGAAGACAGTTGTGTATGGATGTTAATAGCTTCTCCCCTTTACTATCAGGTCAAGCAACTTCACTAAGAAGTTTTCCCAGTCTGGGTAAAAACTACAGGTATTTGGTCTGTACTGCCCTAAAACCATCCATTCTCACCAATCACTTCTTTTTGCTGTCTAGAACGGAATCTTAGAGAAGAGAAAAAGGATATTCTACACCTTAGGATACTTGTATGTTCTCCGGTTACTCTATATGCCGCAAAATGTCAATATTCTAAAAGTGTACACAAAACACAGAGAAGGAATCCTTAAAATTGTCTTACAATCCTTAAATGTGTAACAAAGCAGTTCATGCAACAAGATAAATCATTTTATGTGCTTAAACAATTCAATTATTTACCTGAAGGACTTATCCCAGGAGTGACACAAGCATCACAACACCCATAAACTGAATAAAGAGCAACAAAGGTGTCATAAACGACCAGACAGGCCACAAGGCGATGTTGAAACTGGGAATAAAAGCAGGAAGTTTTTGCTAAGTTCAATTGTCATACTATGGAAATACCAGCCACACAAAGAAAACGTGGCACAAAAGGAAATGAGATTTAAATTACTCAACCTGGAAAAATACTTGTTTCTTTACAACTTGAGAGAAAACAAAACAAAAAGACCCCAGCACCCACTTCTTCAATTGGTAGTTTAGTTTACTGTTTATTTACTGACAACTCACCCTAGAACTTCAGTAGCTGCTGCAGATTTTACACTGAGCAAGTCCACCCAGTCCCATCAAGGGTAAAGATACCTTTTACCTTCAGAATCTCTGTATATGAAGCACTTGAAAATTAACTACTCTTGATTTTTCCATGGGCATACATGGCAACAGAGAAAAGCTTTAATTTGTATTTCCAGCCAAGCAGATTTAAGTTAACTGAAGAGAAAGAGGTAAAACCAACTTATTTTACAACTGAATTACAAGGATTATAGATTTGACTAATTCTAAACTATAGGGAACCTTTATCTTCTTCAGTCTTCCTTTTTTTCCCAGCATTGCAACAAATAATGACTGACATTATTCAGATACAACATCTAAGCTTAAAGAGAGAACCAGCTTTCATGCAGAAAGCAAATAAATATACTGTCACACACATATGTAATTTTTTCATTCACATGCACATTTGCCCAATTCTGACTCCTAAAGTAGCTCCTACTAAAAGTACCATTCTCTGACAAGATATAAACCCTTAAAGCTCATATAACAATAGTCAGAAGTATAAATTTCAGTATACATTTGCTATTTATAGATTGTTTGATAATTAAGAACTCTGTATTAAAATTGATCAAGCATAATTTCTTCTCAGCTAGGGAAAAGACCTTTGTCTTAATTTGTAAACCTCACAAATAGTTGTCAGAGGTGAGCAATTTACACTAACAAAGCTAAGGGCTTCAGTTTTCCCACAGATTTTCAAGACAGAAAATATCTGGTACATCTACCAGTACACTTAATATACAGTTTTGACAGCTGCAACTCTTGCTTTGTGAATGAATGTTGAAAGTGGAAGAAATTATGCTACGTAGAACTGGTATTGTCACCAATACACTTAATAGAATTAGAGGAATTATACTTTTTATGAAATGAGCCCATTAACACAGTTAGACTTGCACAGGTTTAGCAGAAGTTTGTACACAGTGTTCGAACTTACCAAATTGCTGCTGCAATAAAGGTAGCTGTTGTGATAGGTATTAGTGCTGGATACTGTGCATCGTAGTCCTCAATTCCACAATACCACTCAAGATACAGTATGCAGTAAAAGGCAACAGATAAACATGCAGCCAATAAACAACTGCCAGAGGCAAACCACCAACTGTGGGGAGAAAGCATGTTAAGCACAGTCATATTGCAGTTCGCACATTAATCTTCATTCTAGTCTAGAGACAGAACAGCCAATATCTGTTAATTATACAGATCAGCCTAGAGATCCTGTAATTTTTTCCTTAAATTACTTTTACAAAACACTTTTGCCCTTCTAAAGCTGTCTAATATACATAACTACTTGAGTTCAATTTTGCAATGTATCATTCCTGTCATTTATTTTTCCCTCAAGTATTTTGAAAATGCAATGCAACAGACCTTGTCAGTGATCTACTATACTACCACACCAAAAATACTTTGTCAGTAATGAAATAAAATAGGCTCCACTGCAACTGTGCTTCTCACTATAAATTAGACTACTGATTTTTGGGCAACAGAAATGTTGCAGAAAGCTTTAGCAAGGTTTGAAGTTTATGAACTCTCAAATTTAACAGACAAGAAGCATGAAGATTTTTCTTTATAGCAGATGAAGAAAACCACAGAGACATCCAGGACTTCAAACTCAGAATCAAGACAACACAGGGTATGAGATTACTTAGGAAGATGCACTTTTGAGCCTCTTTGAGGACATACTTCAAGAGTAAGATGGGAAAGAATTTGGGAAGAAGATGCACTTCAATAAAATCTCACACTTACCTGAATGTGTATTTAGCAAATAAAAATACTAAAAAGTGAATTCTTATTATCATACTTTGATTACTAAATTACGATCCAGGATCTTCCTACTCACGTAATATTTGCTCTGGTATGGTACAGCAAATATCATATGCTATTTTAGTACCCCAGTACTACCAATTAAGAAATCTGCATTAAGAGAGCAGTTGCCATAGTCTAGTTAAACAAGCAATGCAGGAAGACAGGGTCCTGCAGGGAACAGATGGGGCCACCCAAAACTTTGATCGCATCCTGGAGTCACTAGTTTGTATCCACAGCCAACTGGGTGTAGGGTGTACCTAGACCAGCCTGGAAAAGCAGCTCCAGAGAACCTCACAGCACAGAGTGAGGCCCTGTTCAGCTTCCACCGACTGATACAATAAAGACAATGAGACAGTTTTAAAAGCACTTCCAGGTGAAGCTATCTAAAAATATTTAACACCCATCAATCCCATTGAAAATAGAAAATAATAGAAAAGAAATAGAATAGAAATAGAAACTACTTCATAGAAATTATTTCAATCTTTCGCTGATCTACTCAAAAGAAGCCTAGAGAACTTCTAGAGAAATGAACTTCATTTTGACATTTAAAGATTAATTTCAGCTTTTTGATTAATATAAAATCAAAACTCCAACACTTTCAACAAAACAAGCAGCGATTTCTTGTACTTAAGTGTAAACTTGAAGGTACAGTATTAAAACATCCTGCATGTACACAGATGGCTCAGTAGAGCCTAAAGAAAAAAAAAATAATTATAGCAAAATTTTAAGCATTGTATTTACTTAAAAATTAGTTTAATAACAACAACTTAGGTGGTCATCTGATCCAACCTTCCTGCTCAAGCAGGGTCATCTAGAGATGGTTGCCCAGGACCATGTCCAGATGGCTGTCGAGTATCTCCAGGAATGGAGACTCCACGACCTTCCTGGGCAACCTGTGCCAGGGCTTGGTCACCCTCAGAGTGAAAAAGTGTTTACTGATGTTCAGAGGGAACCTCCTGTGTTTCAATTTGTGCCCACTGCCTCTGGTCCTGTCACTGGGCACCACTGAAAAGAGCGTCTTCGAGGCACCCTCCCTTCAGGTATTTATATGCATTGATAAGATCCCCCTGAGCCTTCTCTTCTCCAGGCTGAACAGTCCCACCTCTCTCTCTATTCCTCTTGTAGATCTTGTCTATCCAAGATTTAAAACACAGTGTTCAGATGTAATGAACTGAATATGACTGTAAGATGAAAACACAACTTTCTTTGTAAGAAAAGGTGCCTTACCTATCTGCTTGAATAGTTTCTTTAACAGTTTTAAAAAAATCAAAGTAGTATGTCACAGCAATTGATGCCAAAATCCAGAATGCAGAATGAAGATTCAGTCTGGTAAGAGGCTTCTTCTTCTTCTCTACAGCTGTAGACTCTTCTGTAAACAAGAACATAATTATAGCACTAAAGCCAGTCATTAAATGGAGTATGATTATAGTTACGTAAAAGATGATGCTTTATCCTTTTAATTCATTTATCTTTGGAGATTATTATACTCAGTATAATACACTTTGTATTACAGAGGAAGTATTCTAAAAAGCTTTGCACATTTCCTGAAATAAAACAGAGTAAGCAAGGTACCCTTTGATAAAACGATAAAGCAGTAACTATCTGCACATGCTGTATTTGTATACCCTTTTAGGAAATTAACAGTTGACTAGATTATGAAAGGGTTATTTAACTAAAAACCTCCTCATGGTATCAAAGCTTTTTTATTAATCTAGTATATAGAAAGTCAGGTCGGTACTTCGAATTACTAATTTATTTGCATCCTTTTTTATTAATTTTAGTATTTGCAAACCGATTTCAGGCAGTTAGTTTTCTTGCACTCAACTTCAGTTACTTCAGAAGAGATTTTCAACTTCAGTGTCAGGAGCTAGCTCGATTCATGCTGCATATCTTCAGCAGGTAAACTAAAACTATCATTATGCAGAAAAGTATCTTTTTTTTTTTTTCTCTCATCACCATGTATTGTTTTAGAAAAAGCAAGACAACAGAGCGAGCAGATTAGAAAGCATTTTTTTGTGCATGACAGTAACCAATTAACACACTCAATACTTATACACACTGTCAAAAAAGGTGTCCGAGGTGCTTTTGACGTTTCATACTTTGAACTTCATCACCAGAAGTCATTGGTGGCCTGTGTGCCTCCACATGCATTATCACCAGCTGAGTGTACTTACAGCTCTGCTTAAGTTTACAAGCATTTCTAATTTTTTATTTCCTAGATTCTTCCCCGTCTACTAAAGCTTGGGTCTGGAGCGTTTAAGCGCTTCATCCCCATCAAGAAATCCGCGGTTTCAAGTCTTTACACAACTCACGTCTCCCTTTTCACATCCAACTCGCTGTTACGACCAGACACCTGAGGGAAGAGGAGCTGGCTGCAAGCCAGCAGCATCCCACCGGCAGCGCAACGCGCCCGTCTACCCGGGGAGCCCCCTCACTCCTGGCGTGAACAGGGTCCGTCCCTTTCCCCCGCTCCGGCCGCGGGGGAAGCGCTGCGGCAGGCGCTGCTTGACACCGCCGCCCGCCTAGCAGAGCCTGGCTCGGCTCGGCTCCGCTCCCCTCCCCTCCCAGTGGGGTCTCCGCGCCTCCGGCCCGCGCCCCCGGCACCACCCACCGGCCGACCCACCGCCCCCGAGAGGCGGCTGCGGCAGCAGCGGGTCGCGGGGCTCTGCCCCTCGCCTCAAAGGGCGCCTGAGCCTCGGGAGCGGGTCCCCGCCGCTAACTCCGGCCTCCATCTTGGGCCGCTCCGGCAGTGACGCGAGGGCGGGGGCGGGAGGCGCAGCGGCCGTTACGGCCGTTGGCGTGAGGGGCGGTGGCCCCGTGTGTGGGGGCAGAGGGAGCTGCAGGCGGAAGGGCAGCGGAGGCGGCCTCCTCCAGGATTCAGCGCCGCTCCAGCGGGTCATACCCTTGCCAAGCCCGTGGTCGGTCGGAAAGCAAGTCTGACCGGCTGGGCCCCGCGGCGGTGCCCGGGTGCTGGGGCGGGAGCGGGGGGCAGAACGCTGGGTGCTGCTGGAGCACGCCTGTAGCTAGTGACGACCCGGGTAATGGCCCAGTAATAGACTATAAACAGTATCGTAAATGGCACTAATCCCCATTGAAAATAGTGAACACTGTGATGTAAATCCAAGTGCTGCAGTGAGGACTGTTTTGTCAAAATAATCAAGAAAAATGGGGAAAAACTGGGTACAGATAAATACTTCGCTCATCGCATTTTGCAAACCAGATGCTCTTGAGGTCAGATGTTAGGAAAATCCCAATTTCCGTGACAGAGCAGTGGTTGAGATGGAACGGAAGTCAAATACAAAGCTCGGAGAGGTTTCAGGAACCACAGGAATCCCGTACTACTGGATACTGCAACTCGTAACTGAAAATAATAGCCATATTTACAAGACTAACTAGGTAAAAGTTAAATAAACTAATAAAATGGTAAAACCTTGTTTCAGTTCTGTAGCTGAGTTCTGCATAACCCGATACGAAGTCACATCAGCATGTTTCTGCACACAGAACCTTGAAACTGTAATTATTAGATTACTATTGCTTTCTTGTTCATGCACATGGACAAACTCAAAGCTACTGAATTATATTGACAGATTAATCTTAGGTCTGGTCATTACAAGAATACTGTGAATATATGGACTGTATCTTTTGGGGTGAGTTCACTGAATAAGTAACACGGCTTTTAAAATTGAAATTTGTCTCTAATAGTAATGATTTATTAGGCTAATGAGATGATATGTGTGGTACTTACAAATCCTGTGCTTTCTTAGACAAAATCATGTGTGGCATAACATTCCTACTAAGGCAAAAGTCCCACTGACTACAGAATGAAAGTACCTGTCCGATCTGGCACCTGTTATGGATAGCTTTTCTTTATGGTGAAATTAAATGTAGAAATATTCAATAAAAGCTCAGATTATTATAAGGTAGAGTGAAGAAAAAAAATAATTTCAGTATGTGGGGTTTACATACCAAAATCAAATTTATAGTCCTCCTAGCTGTATATAGATTAAAGTTCAAAACCCAAATGTTTAATAACCTGATTACACTTTTCCTTTTAGAAGGCAAACTATTTTTCATGAAAAAAGTGAGTATGAGAAATACGTAAAAATTTCATTTACCGTGTGCATTCTTTGCATACTGTGCGGCATTTATCAATATAAAAGCCTTGCAGATATTTCCTCTGTAGTTTCATGTTGAGAAAACAGGAAGACCAAAAAGAATAGAACGTAGGCTGTGGATAAATAATAACAAATTTATCAGTAAACCTTAAACAATGTCAGGCCATCCTAAGGGTATAAACTAACTGGTAGAAATTAATTAGGGTACAAGCTAGACTTGCTCTGACCTGCACTGTTGTTAAGCAGTTCTAAACCTGTTGGGTAACTAATGACCTTATCAAATGCCGTTTGAAATGGGTGGGAAAAAAATGGGATCAGTATTAATAAAATAATAGATCTTCTGCATATATAACCTAATTCATACAGTGTTATAGCAGGTTTAACTCAGTAGACTTACATCAGTTTAACTAGTGTAATGATGAACCCTAAAGTACGTAAGGCTAAGTTTTTTCAACGTATTTGATTATCACAACTTTTTATTATATTCGGTTTGAATTGTAGGTGCTGAGGTAATGGAGAATTTGACTTAATCTGTGCATTCTACAGTTAGAAGAAAAATAGCACTGGCTCTTCGTTTGTCATGTAACCTGATATGTAGATACCCTGTGTTGTATAATCTACCTGGAGATGTTATCTTTTCAGCAAAGGGGCTGCTGACAGTAATTTATCAGGGAAAAAATGACTGTGTTTTCCTAAATATCCTATCGTCTATTTTATAGATGAGTGAGGTTCTAGGGACAAGGGAAACAACAGTTCTGGTTATTGTTTATTACTGTGCACCCAATTTTGAGTAAATTCAGCCTAAAAGATACAAGAACGGAACAATTTTCTTTTTTTTCTCTGCAGAAAGCCAGGCCTTTATTTACATCTAAATTTCACGTGAGCCATGTCATAGTGAGTAGAAACTGTTTTTCCAGCCTTGGAACATGTCTCACATAAGGGCCGACCACATCATAGTCCTTAGTGACTACAGTGATTATTTTTTATTTAGTTCAGTTGAATATTTTGAAGTTAACAGCTCGTGGGAGCCTCTGAGCTCTGCCTTCTTAGCAACAAAATAGAGGTTTCTTTGTTTTATTTCCTTTGAGTGAAATGATTACCTCAGCCTTCACTTTCATGCTAGTCATTCAAGTAAGAAACAAAGGAAATCATGTACTTTCTTTGCAAAAGCTATTCATAGGAAATATCTTTGATTTAAACGTAGCAATTAAATAAATATATATGCTTGAAAAGGTTAAGATCTGTTAGTGTTGTTAAACTGAAGACCCCTGTTTACCTACAGAGTAGGTATTGTGCAAAGAGCTGAAATAAGAGCTTCCCTTCCCTGACTCACTATTGACCTTAACCGAGACCGCTAACGTTCAGTGTTTGCAGAGCTGAGATGTTTTCTGTGATCTTTTCACAGAGCTTCTCTGATTCAGAAATTATTAATCTGTTAAAGAGTAGATAGCGATCAGGAGCTGAGCTGAGACTGTTACAAAATTAACAACATAATTAACAAAGCATCTAAACAACAGGCCTGTTACGGATAATTAATTCTTGCAAGTTAAAGTTTAAGAATCCCTGCAGAAATGTTAGGAAGTATTTTAAAATGTGGTGCTTGATCTGATAAATTTAGATAACAGTCTGTGAAAGGAATCTGTGAATTTGAAGATTCTATGAGGGAAATGTACAAAGGATAGAGTTTGCAGCAATTTTTTTGCTAACTGTATTCCTGGTCTCTTGCATAATGTGAATTCTTCCCACATTTTCAGAAACTGACTTCAACACCTTCGCATTCTTTCTTTTAAATAGAAAATAATGCTTTGCAAGTTATTTGAATATTCCGGTTTTGCAGTTGTAAGTGAAAGCTGAATTTTGCAATCTAGTTGGATATTTTGAAATTAATTACGTTGTTGCTTGCTGAGTAGTTGCTATTTACTGATTAGTTGTTTTTACGTTGATTTACAGGTAACTCTTAATGACACACACAGGTGGCAGCTTTTTGTTTCTTGACTGGGTACATACACATTTTAGAATTAGACTTCCCAGTTAAATTCTCACTTTTAGAAAGTCAAATTAGTTTTCTAGTATTCTAGCAAATATTTGTAACTTTTTCCCCATTACAGAAGTCAGTAGCTATATATCAGCCCAAATGTTATCTGTTCACAAAAGACCTGACTGGAATTTTCTTAATTTCTTATCTGAGTAGGTCTGGCTCCTCTCTCCATATGTTCATTTTTAGCTGAAGTAAGTTGGATACAGTGTAGGCATAGTCTTAATTTTGAGGAATGATTGTGCAATATACTCTGTGCTTTCTGTTCATGAACTAAGTAATAATAAAGTGAGTAGTAATCTGCTGCTTATCTACCTAAAAGGATTGGATGGGTAGAGATTCTCAATCCTTTCTGAACGTTGTTCTTGGAGTAAAGCACTCTTACACTGAGTGAAAAAGTAAATACATTGTCTAACTCATCCAGGTAAGAAAAAAGCCTTCAAATAGTTATCTTGCTTTCATCTAGCATTCTTTTAATTATTTTAAATTCAGTACAATGGAAAAAATCAGCAAAGAACTTAAAAGCACTTGGTATGAATAGCTTAATGCAGATCTGAAAAACAACTAAAGGTTAAAACTTCAATCGACTCTGAATGTGGTACATACACAACCTATTGAACTCAAGTTGAATTCTCATGTGAGTATTAAATTACAGTGCAGCCCTGAGTTGACCCTTTAGGAAGGAAACAATGCATATAATAGTGTATTTGATACCAAGAACACACTATATATAAGCATGCAAGCATTTGAACTTCATGAAGGAACAGAAAGCAGAAAAGATAAAGGCAGTTAAAAAGGTGAAGAGGGCTTCTAAGAGAACAGAAAAAGAACACACCGCATAATGTCATCTGATTTATCTAGGTATGTTATTCTTCACCTTGAAAGTTGTCTGCAAATTACAAAAAAGTAGCTGGTCCAGAACATTACTTTAATCTGAAATATCTATCTGGTGGAAGACCATTTCAACACTCTCAATTATCCTGATTAAAAATGTTAGGTAGCTTCAATGTTTGACTCTTGCCTTTTGCTGTAATCGCCATTAAGAATATAAAACGAGAAGACTGTTCATTCCAGCTTGGATCGCGAAACATGTGAACAAAACCCATGAAATATATCTGGATAAACCATTCTCCTAGAAGTTGCTAAGTAAATCTTCCTACTCTCTCTCCTAAATAATTTCTTGAGTTTAGTTTCACTTAACTATGCGTACTTTCTTAGGAAGTACAATGGCTCTCAAAATGTTTTCCTAAGACTACAGTTTAATGATACAAAGCATTTGGCAGCAATACTCCAGGTATAATTGTTCTTGACTACTCAGTCCCCAGTAGTGGTATATAATACCTCTCAGTTTGAGGATTTGATCTGGTTTTAAAAGCCTGCAAAAATGCAGGGGGTGGCGGAGAGGCAAAAACAAATCGCCAGATGTGGGTGGGTGGGAAAGGGAACACTTGGGAAGTACTGAAACGGATTTCCTCATTGAGGAAAAAGTCTGTGCAACCATGCATCTGTAACAATGTGACAAGAATTTCATACTTGGGACATTTAGGAACATCCTAAAATTAGGGGGTTTTTTTAATGATGAAGATCACAAATCTAATTCACACAGGAAAGACTGTGTATCAATTGTGGGAATGGGCATTCAAGTTTATTATTCATTGAACATTTGCTCTACAGGAGTACTGCTCTTTTTAGGCATGACACTTAATCTCTGTATTGATAGAAGTTAGCATTTTTTTAGGCTGTGGTAACATATTAACTATTGTTTTTGAAATGGTCTAGTGTCCCCACTGGCTGTGATTTGACTGCTGTAATGAAGCAGGGACAAAGCGTAATGAAGCAGGGACAAAGCTTCTTGGGTATGTGGACCTTACTGTTACAAGATTGGAAAGTACAGATAATTTTCATAATGTATTCAGCATAGGAACGTCTCACTGATGTATATAGTGTGGAATTCAGCTCATGCTGTTTGCCTGGAGAAATTTTTCTGTGGAGTCCTGAAAAAAATAAGCACAAAACAAAGCTTGCTCTTAGACACTTCATTGAGGTTTATAAGCAAGTTTTCTTTACCACATTGTTCTTCACAGTCCATTACCACTTCTGTATCCTCTAGGGTCAATTTTTCATATATTTTGATCTGGTATTGTAATTGGACAACAGAGTTAGAGGGAACAGTGACAGAGTGCTATACTGTCAGAGAGAGAAAGGAAGAGAGAAAGATGTTTGTTGGTATGAAAACTAAATTCAGCGATACCTCAATTTGAAATTTTAGCTGGAGGATGATTGTGCAATTCCTGTTACTGTTTTGGTAATCTGCTTAACGTGAATAGGTTTTTAAGAACATAGAACTAAGACTGAGTTCATATTTTTTCTTCTCATAGAAAACTTACCCAGTGCTAACCTCTGAAACCACTTGAGTGCTGAAAGTTCACCAAAAAAGCTGAACTTTCAAAGGTAGAATAGGTGAGACAGAATTGTAGCAGCAAGAAGGGAAGAGGAAACATATTTCATGGTGTAAAACAAGGAAATTGTAAAATGTCTTATAGTATATGGTAGAATGAATAGATGGGAAAAAAACCCCATCAATAAAGCGCTCTAAGCGTAAGAGATGTGTGTAAAATTCAGTAAAACCTTTTATACTGGCAATTAATTTAGAAGTACAAGGCAGAAATGTAGGCACAAAGTATTGGCTTCAGTAAGTGAAGCACTTGCCTTAATAGTATGAAAGAAAAGTCTAGGAGAAAAATCTGTTCCTGTATCACCCACAACAAACACTAGCTTTTGTCATGCATGGATACTATACAGCATCAATAGCTGTGTATTCCTCCTTGAATTCCTTCTCATCATCAAGAATCAAAGGCCAGCAGAAGGGCAGAAAATCAAATGTATGAAAGTGCACTTCATGCTTTGTATTTATACATTAATGGCTGGATCATGAGAGTTCGTTACATGGCTACTGCAGAGAACAGAGCGAAGGAGTAAAAATCATGTATTTTGAGCCATCTGCAATGCAGGTGGGGTGCTGGTGTTATTTTTCATTCAGTTTGTCACTTAAATGAGATGTAGTGACCTGAATACTTTCAGATGGATTTCATGCTGCCTAAGAGGAAGATCTCAGTATGTTTAAAAGAACCTTTTTTCTAATAAAACAAATACATGTGAGAGTTGAGCTTGACTCTGTAATTGGGCCTCAATTAGGATTTTGATACTAATTTGGTAGTAATGCATTCCACCTAAAAGTTTGAGAATAGTAGTTTAATGGGTAAGCATACAGAGACACGATTTCTGTTTTTCTGTTACTGTCAAGTAATTTCAGGAACTATAAAACTACTTCTGTAGGAAGTTAGTTATTTTACTTCTGCTATAACTCAGATATGGAGTTGAGTAGCAAGGGCAGTTTCTATACAAAAGATACACTTTGAGAAGGGCAAAAACATAGTCTTTATTTGAAGACTGGAGAATTCTGTCTTCTAGGATAAATTAAAAAAGGAGGGATAAATATAAAATGCGGATATGTTTGAGAAAGGACTAAGCTCTGTGATCTGCAGTCTTGCAAAAAAAAAAGTCCAATCTAAGAAAAACCTTGAAGGTTTTTCAGCCCTTACCCTGTGAGAGCGTAAAAGCACGAGGATTCAGATGCAAAAGTAATTATATCTCAACAAGTGCAAAGAAAAGCAGTAGGTTACAGGTGCAAAAGGAATTGTATCTTAACAAATGCAAGGAAAAGTTACTACTAAAACTTCCTCTAGTCCAAGTGAAATTTAGAATTCAATATAAAATAACACTTCCTGTAAAAGTACTAATGGGAAACATGATACACTGCTTTTCTTGGCTGACAGAGCAGAAAAGAAACTTAGAGGACTTATTCTTGTTTTTTCTCAAAAGCTAAATTGGGAGAAGAAAGGGATAAATGTGGAATATATCGACTGAGATACCCTGTAACCTGTGAATACAGTTCAATGTATAGAACAGTATGCCTTTTTTGCCTATCTCGCACAAAAAGTTTAATACTTGCTCTCTTATTTCCTTAATAAGGGTGAGTGTTACAGCTTTATAAGTTTCCGAATTAAATCATGTATTGAGTCTCTGTATCATGTGGTCATCAGCTGTAAGCCACTACTCACGTTGGGGTCTGACTACATTGTACTGATGCAATCAGATTATAGCACCAGGTGGGAGGATTGGTTTTCACTGGGAGAAGGAAGAATGAACTACTCTAATGCACCAGTACAGTGGAGGGCTGAGCACAACAAATAAGTAGCTGTCCTTTGAAGCTTTTTTCTTTCAGTGATTAAACTCCCTGCTTAAATGCTTATGCTATACGTACAAAGAAAGCCACTAGCTGTAAACAATTTTCTAATTTGCAATACTTCTTCCTTCCCCCCACCCCACCACCAAGACACTCAATTTCCAGGACACTATTTTAGAAAGGGAAATTTTAGCAATAAGGCATATGTTATTATGGAGATATATTATGCTGTTTAGAAAATCAACAAAACAAACATATTCTGGAACATTTTGTAATGCTATGTTACTGTTATCTGATGGTTTCTCATCAATTTATTGTGACTATTGACATTAACAATGACTGCTAAACAGATCATTTGTGGAAAAGAAAGTAAAAAAAAAAAATTCCACATTATTTTTGTCAATTTGTATTAAATGCTAAGTGAAGCTTTATACGAGCGTTCTCTTGCACTGATTTTTCAGTACCCTGACCCATATTACAACAAAGAAATATCCTGTGGTTACAGTACTGAGTGAATACTGGAAAACTGTAAATTGTTAACATTAATTTTATCTGTTTTCACATCTCACTTTGAAACAGAATAAGTGTAAAATACATAGCTACAAAGTAAATAATATTATTACTTTTTTTCATACTATAATACTTAAATACCCAGCTCTTGCTAGTTAAATCAGAACTCTATCTACATTCTCATTTATTGACATCCATCTGTACAAACTATATTAAAATACTAGCTTTAATGGTATAAATTCATGCAAATAAACTAGGAAATTTACAAAATAGAATTGACATTTGTGCTACATTATCTCATTTTTTTAAAGTTATGTGATTTTACAGTAGCTTTTCTGCCTCTGCAAAAGTTTGGGAGGGCTCCCTCTCTTTTCCTCAGAGTCTAGAGTGGCAGCTGCAAGATAAAAAAGTCCCTTTCTGAATATTACTGTTGGTTGATTGCAAGTGAGAAAAACATACCAAAAGGTGCATGTCCATCAGCCACATGATTCTGCCACACTGCAGAATCAACATTCTTGTCCTGAAAGCACAGGAAAAAAAAATAGTGAGAAAGGTGACAGTGCTCTAAAAATACCTTGTCTAAAGAACTTGAAGAGGTGCTGTCGGCCTTCAAGGATTTTTTTGTTTGTTTGATGTTCAAACACTTAATGCTTAAGTCTTATTTTAATGACCTGCATAATACTAATTTTATCAGAACTGCACAGCAAGTTCAAAAGGTAGGATGTTAGAATTGGAAAGAAATCGGAGTAAAAAGTGGAAATGTAAGCCAGCAGTTTCAATTTTGAGGGTCTGCAACAGCTCAGTGGTCTCTGGTTTGCTGTTGAGTTTGTATTTTTTTTTAATGATATGACTGCAATGTGTGCTAGATTTTGGTGAATCTCCCCATGTACACAACTGAACTCATTACTCAGATGTGCTTTTGATGGCTTCATGACCAAATGCTACAAGAAATGAACTCAATGGTTCCGTATATAGAGTCCTCTATGGCAACACAAACCCAATGCACTGGCATTGCTAAAAGACAGTCCAATACCACAGCTGTTTTGTCAGAAAAAACTTTAAAATAAAGGGCTACTTAGCACTGTCATGACATTCTTTTAAATATTCTGTACTATGTATATTTTTGAACAGGAGGTCAATAGCATGCTTGATGAAGGCACCCGCAACTTTCCTGTCCATGCATAACCCTAATCAATTGACTTTACTGCTGAGAACCTAGATCAAAGATGATGAACTTTCTGGTTCATCACGTGCCTGTTGTCAGATGTATTTAAAACGTCAGTTGTGGATCATGTCAGCTAAATTTCTGTGGGCATCAAACTTTGCATTAATGGCAATGGCTTGCAGTAGTTGATTCAGATGATCAAAGACAGCACAAAAGGGAGAGATGGCAGTCATGCGATCAGCATACGCAGAACACCTAGAACCGCTGCAATTACTGTGAGCTAGATCTTCCTTCTTCAAATACACGCACACATGGATGCATCTTAGTCCTGTCATTTGTTCTTCAAGGTGACGGACCCCAAAGTCATTCAAATGAGGACTTAAGAGGTGTTCAATCAAATTAATCATCTGACCTAGAAGCTGGGATCAGATAATAATGCTTAATGAACATATTATTTAAACTGCAAGCAGGTGCTCGGCAAGTTTCCACATTACCGCTGTTGGTTGTGCCTTGCTGTTCTCTCATACTGTCTGGAATAATAATTTTTAAACATTACGTGTTGTCTGAATGCAATCAGGTAAGTTGATTCTGTTGCCCTCTTGCATTTGGTAAATCTTAAGGTTGTACACCCTCCCCCCCCTCCTTAAAACCAAAAGAGCATCCAAGGTACGTAACTTCACTGCAACAGATCCATGGGATTTAAAAAAATACTGGTAAATATGCTGATCGATCATTGAATAGAAATTCGATAGGTCTTACTGTTTTTCTGTCTTCATGAAATATTCTGAACGGTCTGCAAGGGATTATGCCTCCCTCTGAAATGATTACCACTGAATTGGTAGCTTCAAAGAACAGCGTAACTCCAATCTGATTGAGACATCATTAGTTGCCAGCAGTAAATTAAAGCTCAAATCTGTTTTAAGTGGAAAAGCCAATTTCAGTTCTCTGAGGAATCTATTAATTCTCTAATGAAAAAACAGAGGTGTATTTTTTTTTTACTGGAGAGCTGTACATCAATAACGCTACTACGCATGGACTTCAACAGCACTTGAAGTCATCAGTAATTAGAGGCCTAGACTGATCTACTATACTACAGTACTTCTAGCAAAATTCAGAAAGAAAAATATACCTACAAAGCATATTGCTCCCCCCGCTCCTTTTCTGCCAACAGACTAGGAAAAGGTAATAGTACTATAATGATGCATAATGAGGTAATACTACTGTAATCATAACAGGACTTACTTGCAATACTACTGCTAGTGACCATCAATAAAGAGGTATTAATTTGCTTTGTGTCTGCCAAATCATTAGGAAAAAACTGAATGGCAGCTGGCACTGCTTTGCCCTTTACAGAGAGAAGGGAATAAGATGGAAAAGTCATGTTTGCTACCCCACGCAGTCACTACTAGCACAACCACGGCAATGCACAGGGAAAGTCAGGCATTTGAACCATTAAGAATCACAACTGTTACTGCTGGAGAAAATGCTACGGTCAAATTCTGCTCAGCTCATCTACGTACTGTTGATTTGATATTCCTTATTTTCAGCTTTACACTGATGCGTGGTGTTTCTCAACATTTAGTCTGTTGCTTTGCTTCAGAGATGCCTGTAGTGATTGCTGAAGTAAACCCTGAGCATCAGACACCAGAACTCTGCAATGACATGAACCCAGTAAGTATCTAGTTATCTATTAGACTGAATATAAAGAACTGTTGTGTAACTTCAAAGGTTCTTTTACACTCTTAAATTGTTTCCATCTGATATAGATCAGTTTCTTTGTCCGCAGATGAGAAAATGCTGATTGTTTTCATGAGCAGAAACTGTCATTCTCCCAAGCCGTGAAAGGTAACTTGCAACACTCCAAAGTAAGAATTTGCTGTGTGTGTTTTAAATGCATAGCATAAACAATCCAAACTGCCCTTCCCAGTTTGAAAAAGGAAAAAACATGCAACTGATGAATTCATGAACATGTCAAGAAAATAGTAGGCCTTTACTGAAAAAAGATGCGGGTAATGGAAGGTGCCAACAGTGGCATGGCCAGTAGTGCCTTGCCACAACCCACTGGGCAGAGAGTGCTTCTGCCGCCCTGTCCAGAAACTGACCTGAGCTGCGAGGTACGCTGCCACAGCAAGGCAGCTGGAGCCCACCGGCTGAGGAGAGCAGAGGCAGAGAGCAGGAAGATGATCCTGGATTGTGCATGTGGGACTGGCGTTTTGAAGTGTAGGACAGGCAGAGAGGTTAGATACTAGTTTGAGGGTAGGGAGAACAGGACGGAGGCATGGCACGGAGGTGGCCGCCACAACTGTTGCAGCTGCTGACTGCACCCGTAACTGCTGCTGTCATCACAAGAACTTAGGGTATCATCAGCAAAAGTTCAGCAAATGTCGTTTCTATACACGCGCCAAACACACGTTGTGGTCGACAACAATGGAAGATAAAAGTATAAGAGAATGGCATAATTTGGAATGAATTCTAAACAAAAAAAATTAAAACCTGTAACAATTACTGTAACAAATCTATTTAGGATCTTAATGTAACAACATTTGTTGTAAAATAAGTACAGTGAAAAGACTAAAAGCACTGTATTAATTTCAGTTTCACTGACAAGGACTTACTCTTTTATATGTCCTTTCCTAAATTAAAAACAAACAAAAAAAGGAATCTAGGCTTTTGAAATGTGTTCAAACAACTTTTCAATGTTTCTCCATGTCTGTAAATATATTTTACTTACCTTCAAATCAATTTTCATGAACTAACAACAAACACTTACTGAAGAGATCTTAAATTTATTAGGTATTTTTATTACAACTTTTATATTAAACAAGACAAATATGTACTCAGAAAAACTGGACCCAGTGTATCACAGTTAATTTTTTCATATTTATACTTTTAATATAGTCAGTATTTCTATAAATTCAGATATTTTAATTACGGAGTTTTATAAAATTGTATTTCCTTTAAATCACTACGTAATTTTCCAAAACACCATACTATCTATGGCAAGAAATTTTCACTGGCCTTCTACCACTGTTTTTAACAGATTACTTCATGGTAGGAAACTCCCTATCTGGAAGTATTTTGCATTTGATTAAAACCCTATAAACTTCAAGCAGTTTTCGCCAGGCAACTCTGCCTCTTACATATGTGTAAGTTTTCTGGCTTGCCTAAATTGTTTCGGTGACGGCAATATAACAGCCTCTTCAAATTTTGCATAATTTTTGGATTTATTATACAATCAAAGTGGCAAGATTTATTATATTTAAGGAGGTGTTTAAAATTAATTTATTTCATCAGTCAATTTTTAGTCCATGTGACCATTTATATTGAAGTGAGTTGCATTACTAATTAAAACATTGAGTAGCTATGCGTATACAGGTAACTCACCCTTTAGATTTTCACTGAATGTGCAATATTACGTACACAAACTTGACAGACACTTTAATTATGCATTTTACAACACAAAATTAGCAGGTTATTAAAGCCTGCTATAGTGCATAAAGGGAACATCAGTCATGTAATTTTGAATTTTAGCATAACAAAACATTTATTCCATGGTGGGTTTTTGAATATGAAAATCCTATTTGCTCTTACAATAGTTTCTGCAAAAGGCCACCCCAAAAGGCCACCCCAGGTCCTGATAAACATTCATGACTATAAATATACATTGCTGGAATAATTTTAATACAGTAGACTTGTACCAAAAAATATACATTTTCCATAAAATCAAAAAATAAAATATCTGAAAATGTTCTGTAATAAATCTTGAAAAAGAGGAGGAATTCAGTCTTAAAAGTTAAATTCTGCTCTCACAATTTAAATTGAGACCAATGCATTATATTTTTACAGCCGACAGAAGAATTTGACTCAGTCTGCAAGATTAAAATGCAAAGGTTATGAAATGTATGCAAACTCTTATTTCAGGAGTTTAACTTTGTCCTTTAAAACTTTAAATTTGGGATTGTTATTCACTTTCTTGTTGAATATGACTAGAATATCCTCTTCTGATTTGTGATGTTCCCCAGCTACTGCGTAATACTGAGCTATAACCTGCACAAAGACAAAGGAACGGTTTTGAGTTAGTAAAGATTATTCCACTTTAAGCAATAATAAATTCACATTATTGTATTAAAAGTAGCATGGAATCTATTATGCTATTATTCCTTTGCAGCATTAGCACTGAATTTCTTCTGTAGTCCAGTAAGCAATAAAGAACATGTCCTTCAGTTGACATTCTGTCAACTGATATTCTGTTAAATAATGTCAAACCCTTTTGCCTATGTGGGGCAGGATTTTATGAACTTAAGCATTACAGAAAGAAATTCACAAGACCAAAGGAGATTAAAAAAACCATGTTGTACAGTACCTTTTTTCTTAGTTTTTTAATTGAAATTTCGTTGTCTGGAGCCTGTTTCAGAACAGCTTTGATGGTTCCCTTCCAGTTGAATTTACCTAGAAAATAATTAGGTGTACAACATCACTAGTAAAATTAGGTATTTCCAGCTCTTCTTCTCTAGTAGGAACCAGCCTTCAATCTCCTAATTTTGGAACCAGTTCAGCTACCACAACAGTTCATTGTTATCTTACTGACCCTACAACAGCAGGGTGTCTTAAGCATAAAGTCAGGTAGGCTGTTTCTGAAGATTATAATAGGATAGACATGAAGAACCAACATACGACTTAAACAACTAGTGTCAGGATTGCTTTTATGTAACTTCTGTGCTTCGGCTATTCAGCAGCAACTCTTACACAATACAGGAATAGTTGGGAAGATCCTGCCTCCTCACCCTTAGAGCACAGGTAGTCAATTTCACACAGTACCCACTTCAGGGCCATTAATTGGTAGCTTCCAAATAAACAATCTGTATGTCCAAGAACAGAAATTCCCCAACAGTAATAGTGCGTTGGATGATAGGCTTAAGTAGGTTTATCTAAGCATAAACTAAGGTCCAACACAGCTGAAGTCCAATTTATGATTCACTGAGCAAAAATGGGGATATAAGATAGACAAAGAGCTACAAGAGAGCTGTTACCCTTTTTCCCCTGTGTTGGCTAATGTACCTGGCAGTGGTGAGGAGACCTGCTGTGGTGAAATAAACGTGCCAAATTCCTCACTGCCCAGTGAAAGCACGTGTAGCTAAAGGTTGCCAGCACAGCAGAAGCAACAAATGAGAGAAGTAATTCAGCATCAGGTGTTAAGTGTAGCACAGTCTACTTACTCTGGAACAGGTATGTATACTGAATATACATATGTATATGTATACTGAGGCACAATTTATTTCATGGCTTGCTGCAAAAGCACCGTATTTATATTCTGCACTAGGTCTTTTGCAGAATAGTTTTTTAACTATCTAAACTCTCCCTTTAAGAATACCTTTGTCTGTTCCCACATTTTCTTCGTTGCCATTGGTGTTCCCTGTTTCCATGTCTTCTGAAATGCTTTCAGTTTTCGTTCTCTTTGTTGTGATATGCGGTTCCTCTAGAGATGGAATTGGATAAACATATGCAAAAAATTATAAAACTAGAAGAAAAGTTCTGATGTGACTTAAAGTTTCTGTTGTTGTACATGACTTTGTATTTGCTAAAAGGTTCAGACTTTATAGAAGGACTGTGCAACCACAGTGTTAAAAAATAATCTAATTTGTATATGTACCTTACTACTAAAAAAACCTCTGCTTGGGTAGATTATTGAGCTTCAAGGCATTGAGAAAAAGCACCTTGAAAACAAACAATATAAGGTGTAGGATAAATACCTTCTACATGTTTATGTTTGCGTTTCTTTACATTTGTTTCCTCTTCTATTTCTTTCTGATGGCCATTTCCATTTATTTCAGATTCATTCTCCAAGCTCTCCTTTCCTTTTTTGGACTTTTTACTCTTTTTTACTTCTGACTGGTTTTCTAATTTCAAGTCTTTTTTCTCCTTCTTTGTGTTCTTTTGTCTCTCTTCTTTTCGTTCTCTCTTACTCTTCTTCCTCTCAATTTTATCATCTGTCATTCCATTTTCTTCTGCCATTGTTTTTTCCCCAGTTTCTGCAGACTGCCCCTCTTCCTTCTGTTGTGGTTTGTCTTGTTCTTTTTCCCTTGAAATCTTTTGTTGAAAGACAGATTATTACAATTTTTACATGCCTTTTTTGACATTGCAACTTTTCTCTACTACATCATTCAGGAAGAACAATAATATCCTGAATTCAACTAAATTGCTTACACGTGGTGACACCAGTTACCTGAGAAATAGCACTAAATAGTGTGGCTGATGCTTCTTTTAACTTAACAGCCTAAATGCTAATTACCTTCACACCACAGAAGAAATGTTATCTTACAACATATATAATTTCTATTTGAAATTATTGTCTATGTATTTTTTTAACATATTTGCTAAATGTAATTATGTTAAGGGAGAGACAACTCTTTGATTTACACAGACAAAAATACAGCATTATTACAGCAAGATACAGGACCTAGTCCCAAATATGTGGCCCTTGAGTAATAATCTTAGCTTTGCCATCCAGTTCCCTGTCTTGGGATATGTCTGGGACAACAAACTATTATTGCATTATCTCAACAAAGGCAGTGCTGGTTGTTTTAATTGTACTTTTCTCACCTCAACATATTTGGTTTTCTTTTCATTTTCCTGGGCTTATAATAATTTTCTTGTAGAATATATTAATGAGCATTTTAATATTTAAACTTTAATTTTAATAATTACAAATTAAATACAATTACTCAAATGTTAATGTGGCTATTTAGAAAGAGAATACATGTTTATACAAACAACTTAATATCAACATGTTTTTGTAAAGAGTAATTTCAATTCAGTTTGAATTCCACTTAAGAACTTCCTTAAGTACACACATTTCAAAGCATGTATTACAAAGAATATCTTATGTTTTTAAGAACTCTTAAAGGTGCATTGAAATGATCTGAGCAAGAAACTTGTGTTCTATATTTTACGTTAATGCTACATTCGATGGAAAATGTAAGTTGTTTACTTGTGTTTAAATAAAATAATTGTTCAGATTCAAGATTATTGTTTTTTTAAATTAGTTTAAATCAAGCGGGAACTGCTTATGGCTTTAGTGAAGATGTATCAACTCAGAATTAATGTTCCAGCACGACAACGTACTTGAATTTCAGTGCCCAGAGTTTATGTTATGTTCATGTCCTTAAAAAAAAAAAATTTATTTCTTTCCTTCCTGGCTTATATATTTGGATTCTTCAGAAAAACTACAGATAGATTTAACTGGAATCATCAAATCAGGAACACGAAGCATGATCAACAAGGGATTAGTGTCAAAGTTGTGCCTGCGCTCTTCCTCAAAAGAAGCTGGGGGGAAGGGGAGAGCAACCTTTACATCAACAGAGAAGTAAAAGCTTCTGTAACAGCTTTCTAGTATCAGTAATAGATGTAAATAAACAATCAAAACAACACCCTACCAAAACATGCTAAGCTAGCACTGAAATAGCAAAGAATTAGGCACTGAGAAAAAAGGTCAGTGTAAGTCCACGATTTGGACACAGAAGTGGGAGAAATTTGCACCACAAACTGGAGGATCTCATCTCTCTCCACTAGTAAAATAGGTAAAATAGGTGCTGTTAATTTCCCACTCCAATACACATGAATTTGACGCCTATAAAGTTCTGAAAAGACGTTTTATTCCTTCTTAGTGTGTGGTAAAAGAACGGAACCAAAGATAAAGGCAGTGTTTTTCCCTTTCCTTATGTACTAATAGCAGGGAATAAAGTTAAATTAGCCTTCTGATTATCACGTCACAATCGTGTCACTGCGTCCAAGTTTTTCACCACAACGTGCGTAGTATGCACAACTACTTCAGCAACAGTATGTTCCACAAATTAGCAATTTAGTCTAGGAATATTACATTATAACATAATCCGTTGTAACAGTGGGAGACAATGTTTCTGCTAACATCTACAAAAGAAGTCTGAGAAGTTTTCCTTTCAGCATTTTTTAACTGCATTTCTGTTGTGCAATGTTGTACCTCTAACTTAACTTACATTTCTGGTTGCTTCAGAGAAAATATCCCACACCTGGTCTTGCAAAGTGCTGTCAGTAATTCTTAAACTGTTCTTCATCCAATTCTGTGCAGGAAAAAACCAACAATAACTGAAAAGGTGCATTTCTGATTTTTTTCCTTGATTACCACATATTTGGTTCTTGTTTTTATTTTCTTTTAAGAATCTAATCCCTTCTTCTGATTAAGATCTGGCAGACGTTTACTCTCTATGAATCTCTTAAACCTCCACGCTAAATTGTTTTGTATAATGCCTGCATACCGTTAGGAGGCTAGACCATGCCTCCCAACTGCCTCACCAACAGTAATCCAGAAGAGGTAAATATATAGAAAAGATAACCCTCAAGCTTTTGAATACAGCTGGTTATGTTAAAATCCTACTAAACCTTCTGACTGTTCCCATGAGTTAAAACATTAAGGATCTGATCTTATTTATTTATTTGTGTACTGGACAGACGGTCATGCTCCTAAATGGATACCTTAGTTTATTACAGAAAAGTAAAATTTAAGCAAATATCTCAATGCAAACATTTGAAAGTTGTTTGGTCTATTGCAGGAGTTCTTGCTGAGAATGAAAATCAAGCAGTAAATTTTAACTTATAATATGCTCACACTGTCAGCAACAGATCAACTTTCAGGAATGTGGAATTCTAAGTAAAACCTAATATAAAGATTTTTGTATTGCAATGGAAATCCCAGGAAAGCTGCATTAGTAAATTGGAACAATGAACTGACAAAACTTTTCATCTTCCACTGCAACACATCTTACCAAAAAGAAAGAGGCTTCTTGACAATATCACTTTCCCTGCTTAGAACATTGGTTTTGTAGAAAAGTATTCTAACCTTCATCTCGCCAGCACCAATTTCACCGCAGTTCTATTAGGTTCTATTTGACTGCTTTGGAAGCAATCATGATCTTCTCTCAGCCTCACAATCTGAGGCACAGAAGGGGGGCGGGGGGGAGAAAAAAAGGCCAGCTTGTCAGTAATTCTTTACTGATACCATATGAAACATTTGGAATTTGCTTTGGCTGTGATGCAAAGTTTAGTGAAGCACGCAGTGTGCGAGATTCTGTCAGAATACTGAGCAACAGGAAAACTCTCAAAACAGTATCTTGCCTTTACCAGGAAAAAACAAAGCCACAGAAATATGAATCCTTTAAAAGTATGTCTAAGAATTTGGACATTCAACAGAAATTACAAGTAGAAAAAAAGAAAGGTATTAAAAAAAAGAACAAGCCTACACATGGAGATTAAGCTTGAATGGTGAGTCTCTGGCTCAATACCTAATCAAAATGTCACACAAAGAGTCCTTTTAAGCAAGGAGGTATATTTTACAAACATTGCCTATTTGAAACTCAGCTATTATACCATCTATTTTCCAATGCCCAAATAACCAATTTGTCCGCCTTTGTTAAAAGAGTGGCACTCGCTAAGAAAGTCTATTTTTAAGCTCACTGTATGGATTACTACAAATCTCTATTAAAACATACCTGAAACTTTACTTTTTTTCTTGGAATATTATCAAAGACACGCATTTGCTCCAGAATGTTCCTCACTTTAGGGCTTATGTTTGGCTTCTTCATTACTTCATGAATTTTCTGAATGAAGAAAAACAGAATTAAACCAGCAAAGAAGGATAATGATCAAATGATACATCCAAGGTATGCAAGTCGGAAACACATTGGACAGAAACCACCCAGTACCCACAGACTGTATAGCCTGCTCGAAAGAACTGTTCAATACGCATGGGAAAAACACTAACCTTCGGTTTTATCATAGATCTTAAGACGCATCAAAGTTATCTATATAAATATTTATACCTATATAGTAAGCAGAGGCAAGCAGGACTGCTCACCAATGCTTTCTGATGTACAAGTTACAAACTGTAATGCAAATATTTAAAAGTAAAGTAACTGTATCACATAGGGGATTCTTGCAGCGTGAAGAAGACCTGCATTAGGAAAAGCAATTGTCAACCGATTGGTTTTTGCAAACTTCTGGAGTTAATTGTGAAAAATCAGGCTAACTTTGAGGCCCCAGTTTGACATGCATTTCTTTTGGCAGCAGTGCCAGCTTCAACAACCATTAATCCCCGGAAGACAGCTCAGGCATATGCCTACGCTACAGGTGCCAGCACAAGAGAAGAGAGGTTAGGCCAGGGCCTTATGGCAGTTACTTGACCAGCACTGCTGCTTGTGGGGGAAAAAAAGGTTCTGAGCTTCCCATTATTTAAAGATGTAGCCACTGGACACTGGAGAGCCTTCCTGTACTTCTGAAAATCTGTTTACTGAAAGGTTTTGTGGATCTGTTAAGACTACCAGAAAAGGACACTCTGTAATAATCCCTCACCTTTCTGTGTAGAAAGTACTTACTGTCGAGGAAGGCTAACTATTTGCCTAAGCCATAGCATCCACATCATACTGCCTTTGAACAATGTACTCAAACAATGTTCAATCTCAACAACAGCACTAATCTGTTGACTTTAGCGGTATTATTCATATGCCTTGAGTATGCACGTAGCTTAGTACTTTGTTAGATTGTGTTCTACACAAGATAGAAAGCAACACATCCGTGGATAAAGGCGATCTAACTATTTATATCTAATGGGGTTTTAAAAATGTGTTTGAGAGTTCCTTCCTAAAACCTTTAAAGGAAACTAACAGCCGTAAGAGGGTGGGTTCTTGCATGGGATAAATAACTACCTGAAGGGTAGGACAGAAAGGGTTGGAGACATTTCCATCCATGCTGGAGCCTCTGCTGTTCAACGTATTTACAAAATATCTGAAAAGAGGGCAGGAAAATTTTCCTGATGATATGAAGCTATTCAAGATGAGGACTGTGAAGAATTCCAGAAAGATCTGGAATGAATTTCCAGAATGAATGACTAGGTAAAAAAAGCTGAATTAAATTCAACACAAATTAATGTAAAGCAGCATGCATAGGAAAAGCAATCCTAACTTCACATCTAAAACGGCAGGCTTTAAGTTGATCACTGGAGCATTGGCACACGATCTTGGGGTTAAAATAGCCAATTCCATGAAAATGCCAGCACTGTAATCAGCAGCAGTCAAAAAAAAAAGTAGATCAACTGACAAAAATCAGTAAGAAAGGAATAAAGATGGACACAGAAAACATGACACAGAGTAAATCTGTGCTTCATCCATATCTTGAACCGTGTATGTAGTTCTTGTAATCTCATTTCACAAGGATACAATAAAACTGGGAAGACTTCAGAGGACCAAACATATGTATGAAGAACAACTGAGCAGAGCAGGACTTTTCAGCTTGGAACAGAGATGATGAGATGGGGAGGGATGCCTGACAGAGATCTACAAAAGCGTATGTAGCATGAAGAAGGTGGACAATGATCAATGACTCTTTGTATGCAAGAACTAGGGAACAAAGTAGTAAGAGATAGATTCAGAACAAAGAAAAGGTGTGCTTCTTACCAGGATAAGCAATAGACCTACCAAGGAATTGCCAAAAGAAAGCTGTGGATATTGGGAAAAACAGATCTCTGGTTTGATCCAGTATAGCCCCTCTTGTGTCTTTAACAATTATAAACAATAGTTATTTATCATATCTATACACAGTACAAACCTTACCTGAATCCACTCCTGTTGTTTAACATCTCCTTTGTTAGTTTTGGCTTCAAAATCTTTTCCACCGTATTTCTGGTCTTCACTTACGCACTTCACATGTTCCTTATAATCGTCACCCCTGAACACAGGAGATTTTTAACTGTAGTTCTCTGAAGTGTTTCAGTCCTTCAAACTATGCAAGACTTATGTAATCAACAAACTGAAGTAATAGATGATAGCATCTATCATTTAAACCTTACTACTGTCAACGCTTATAGGAGTAAAGTTTGACATACTTAAAGTACGTGCTTATAAGACTGCTGACATTTCTGTCATGCTACAGCCTTCAATGAAAATTTCTGACTTCCAAAATCAGATCTGTCTTCAGTATACTGCTGCTTTTCTTAATGACTTCATAACTTATGCACATTTGTACATGTAACGTACGTACAGCTGTTAATGCGTATCTGTGTTTTACTATCATGTTGACACGTTTTAAAATTAGAAAAGCAGGTGAAAAACGCTTGCAAAAACCTAATTCCTAAATACAGATACACTAATGTGGTACTGCAGTTCTGACCAATGTGTAAGTGACCTCAAAAAGGAACGTGTAACATAGATCTTAATCTTTTGTCAGTCAAGTACTGAGAAATGTAATCATTATTTGAGGACAATCTTACTTTCTTGTGCGAATTCATATATTTATATTTTGAAAGCAGACAGTAGCCCTGCTTTCTTCTGAGTTCTGAGAAGTGACAACCAAATTCATAATTTTTTATGTTATTGCCAATCTCACTCTCTGCAGTAGCAGAATAAGTAACAGTTGTTGATGATCAGAAGCTGAAAGCACCGTCACTTAGGATTGTGAAAGAAGAAATTGCAACTCTGTTTACTGTGTGGTTTAGTTGTCCTTGTGGTTCAAACTTGGATGATTAAGCTTGAAATTATATAAAAATATGTAAAATTTTGAAATACAAATATGAATTATTCAGAAATTGCCAAATTTAATTCTAATACACCACAGGAAAATCTTGTATTTGTGACAACCACTGCAGAGTAAGCAAAGCTATTTCCCATCCTTTACCTACCAGAAATCCTTGCCACAATCCATGCAAGAAAGGCACTGACAGTTTCTGCATACGTTCACATGTTTTTCAACTTGTGCTTTCTTCACAGATTCTCCACACGCACTGCATGTGAAAACTACCATGTTGGCGAGCGGTCAGCAGCTTCTACGAAATGGGTACAACCTTCTCCTCCCCACACAAGCACAGCCCTAGAAATACAAGGGGGAGATCTTGCATTTACAGCTTGGAAGAAGCACTTGGATGGCCGACAAGAAATGCAACTGTGCATCCACTAACAGAAAACCGAAGCAGTTCGACTTTGCACGTGCAAAAGTTCAGAAAGAAAAAAACATTTCGCCCGATACCCCGAGCACAAGGGAAACCAGCAACCCCCCCCCCACCCCATACCGATACGCGTCGCAGGCGGCGGTTCACGGTTCCCCTCCGCTTCCCGGCGCGACTCCGCCGCCCTCCCGCCCCGCTCCCCGCAGCAGACCCGTCTCCGCCGGGTCCAGACGAGCCGCGCCGCTGTGCGGGAGCCGCCTGAGGCGGGGCCCAGCCACACGGGGCGGGAAGGGCGGCCTGCCCGCCGCCCGCAGGCACCCCCGCTCCTCAGCGGCTGCGGGCTGCTGCTGTGCCGCCTCACCCCGCTCCCCCCGACCGCCGCCTGTCCCCCCGCACCTCAACGGCCGCCTCCAACCACCGCCCCGCGCGGCACGTGCGGGCCCCGCCGCCCCTGCTCTGCGCCTGCGCGGCCTCCGCCCCGCCCCGCCGCTCCCGTCCCGCAGCGGAAGCGGAAGGAGCGGCAGCGGAAGCGGCGGGCTGAGGCCGATGGTGGGGTTGGGGCTGCCGCCGGGCGGCCGCGCGGGGATGGAGCTGGGAGGTGGCCGGAGCCGGTAAGCGCTGGGCTGAGCAGGGCCGGCTCCTTCCCCTCGGCCGCTCTCCCCGCCTCTGCCAGGCTGCGCCGCGTTCCCCTCGCCCGAGGGCTGCGTGGCGGCCCTGGCCGTGTCCTCCCGCCGCGGCGGTGGCCGCTCGGCCCGCCCTCAGCCCCGTCCCCCTGCGGCAGCGGCTGCTCGGACCCCGCTACCAGCCCCCCGCCCTGCTCCGCCTGCGGCGTCTCCGCGCCTTCGCGCGGTGCCGCCTTGTCGCCTGCTCTCGGGGCAGAGCCCGCCCTCTTCTCGGTGCCCGGTCTTGCCTTCTGAGGCAAACCCTTGCTCTATCCCTCCATGCAGCACCTCGAGCCTGAGCTTTAGCTAGACATGACTGAGGGGAGCTTGAAATGGCAGTTTAAGCATAAATAGCGACTGTGTTGCTGGGGTTCCTCTGGTTCGGCAGCAGCTCAACGTGTCTGCCTTTTCCGTTGGGAGACAGGCACCTGACTGCTGAGAGAGTCTGAATTCACAGGTTGTTAAAGTACTTGCAAGATGCTGTAGTGGGAGACGTACTCAAAGAAAGCAGTTATCTGGCAGGCAGATGTGGTTTCTTTATTTTAAAGCTTGATAAAAGACGTGATAAGAATAAATAGAAAAAAGGACAATATAATAGGCCACCTTAGTACAACAGGAGGCAGTGAATCGCAGAGTAACAGAATAAATTAAAATGTGGAGCCTTTAGCGCTTACAAGAAGTGAGAATGGGGGCAACCGCCTTCTTCTCATGTTTAAGCCAAGGTGGATTTTCTGTTTCATTCATTAGTTAGAAGAATAGAAGTTCTAATTGTCCTAACAGTTGGAATTTTCCTTTCATATTTACAAGTGCACAGGGGAGGAGTTTCATCTTTCTTCCAAAAAAGGAGGTATATAGTTGAATGTAAACGTGTTGTGTGGGAATGTTACTTGTCTTCCCTTCAACCTGTTCAAGGAAGTGATTTTTAAAAGAGACTTTACATTGTATTAAATAAAAAAAATTATCATACTAACTTGTCTAATGAGTCAGATCCACATGGGAAATGTGTTTAGCTACAAAACCAACAAATATGGCAGAAATAATGCTACTACAATGTTCTCCCTTTTCAGTTTAGAATGTGAAGAAACTGAGGTTTTCCTCAATAAATGCTATTGATTTTGCAGGTGTAATATGTTTTTGCCTTAGAATCTAATTCTTGTCGAAGTTGTCTAAATTGCCTTTTTTTTTTTTGCTGTTATGGATTTCAGTTTATTGGCAGTGCCATTAGCACATTTTTGTGGAAGCTCTTTGTTGCAAGCAAAACTTCATTAAAATCAATATTTCCTATGTATATTGCTGTATTTCTACTGGTGAGCAATACTGTGGCTCATTTTTAATCATAAAAATGTCATTAGAGCTCACGTTGCAGGTGTAGACTGAAGTCTGTTTCCTTTAGGAGGTAAAACAATTTGTAAAAATGTTCTTCGTATTCTAAATTAATTTTGCAATTCAGTATTTAAAATTCATATTAGCATTTTATTTCATTGTAGGTAATTTAAGTGATTTTCTAGCATGGACACTGTTGCTAGCCATAGTTGTCATCTTCTTCAGCAGCTACATGAACAGCGCATTCAGGGTCTTCTCTGTGACTGCATGCTGGTGGTAAAAGGTGTCTGCTTCAAAGCACACAAAAATGTATTAGCTGCTTTCAGTCAATATTTCAGGTATGTGACAGAAAATTCTTCTATTAAAAAAGTGAACTAAATGCTGTTGGTTGAGGTTTTCTCTGAGAAGGGTATTTTTTTCTGGTAGTTGCAGACTAAGTAACTGTTGGAGTATAAGGGGAAAAGTTAAATTTTTTGTCCAGAGCTAAATCTGTATCAAGTATTTAATGTAAATTAAAATGTGGCCATCCTCATTTATTTTCTATATATACATAGTTAACTACTGCACTATTTGAGTTTGGCATTTTCTTGATCCTTACTTGCTTATGGTGCCTCATACAATGAATTCTGGCATGGACTTGCATTCAGTATTTCAGTATGAAAAGACAACTTTATAAGGAGCATAGTATAGTACATGAACAGAGCCAGATAAGGGATATAATTGATGAAACAATTAACATTATCCGTCTCCAGATAATGTGAATTGTTTCATCACTTATATAGTCAAATTTTATTTTGAATATGTAAGTTATTATAGAACAGATTCTCAGAACAACATCTGTGTTTCAAAGTATACAGGTGGCCCATGAAGCCACATCACTTGTTTCTTTCCCCTCTGTATACCCCTCATTGATGCTTCAAATTTTGGGGGGATGCTGAGTCACACAACTTAGTGTTTTACATTAGTTACGAGTAGGCTGTTAGATCTGGCGGTTTTTAGACCTTGCTTCTTGAAACATCTGTAAAGCTTGACTACCAATGCTTATGTAAGAAAATTATTTTTATGTTAAGACCAGGGAAAAAAGGTGACAGGTTGTTTTTCCTTTTTCTCTCCTAGTGTTGTAATCCTGATGCTGAAGTGAAATTATGCTCAAAGACTGAATTTTTAAAGTAGTTAAAAAGAACTAGGCGCTCAACTCTTACTAAATTCAATAGGATATAAGTGACTAATTAATTTAGACTCTCAACCCAGATCTGTTCATTACAGTTCTGGTTTTAATTTAGATAGTATGGGCTGGATTTATGAAAGAATTTGGATGTGGGCACTGGCTTCAGAGTAGCATGTAAATATGAGGATAGGACCACTTAAGTATGGGGATGCATCTGAAACTCTGCATTTCTGAAGTTTAAGCCTAGACTCTCATTTGCTTAAGATATTTATAGCCTAGACTCTCATTTGCTTGATAATTATACTCACCTTTAAACAAAACCTAATTTGAGAGTTAACCCACAGAGAGGAATCATCAAGTTCAGGGCATTTCCTAGTGTAGGAAAATAGCTACATAGGAGTGACCTGACCCCATTTATATATCACCACTTAGTGTGAGAGTATCAGGTTAGAGACTGGCGGCTTTAATGGAAGGGTGTGAAATTCCTGACTGAGGCAGAGTAGGAACCCACTTAATCTAGGACTGGTTATGCATGTGAAGAACTACAGGTCTGATGCTAAGAATACTGTACATCAAAGAGTAAGAAGTTTTGTGAACTCGGACACATCAAGGATTCAATGACAATTCAGTGGATATTGGTTGGACTGCTGGTTTAAGTTCATGTATTTGTACTCTTCGTTGTTCTTTTACTTGGTTCTCATCCAGTACCAGTAAGAAAAATACTATTTTTGGATATGAGAGAATAATTGAAAATAATGCCATCTTCTTGTTTACTATTACCATCCTCTCATCTACTTGTGGAGAAAGAGCTAACAAGAACTTTAATAAGGTTTACTGATAAAGTTTGACAGACGAGCTCAGTTGCCAGAAGAGAATAGTTTAGCTGACTTTGAGATGTCGTCTTTTTACTGTAAAGTTTCTCATGTCCTGTTTCATTTGCCATGATGGAAGGAGAAACACTATTCTGAGTCAACCAACTTTTGCAAACAGTCCATAAATACACCACTGCACCTAACATGTAAAGAACACTGGATAGGAAACCACAAGTGTAGGGTGTGATTTCAAAACATTAAAAAAAATAGAAAATTAACGTTATATAAAGGATCATTTGCTTTGATTTATACTAATATGTAAGACAAGTAATTGAGCAGTTTTGAGACGTTCATCTGCAAAACCACAGCAATCTAGATAAGTTCTTATAGGGTAAATAGTTGTTTCGTACCAGGCAGTCTGTTTGAGGTGTATGTGTATTTTTTTATAAAAGTGTTTGTGAATTGTTTGTGTTTGGATATTTGCCTTATCAGGACCCTCTTCCAGAATTCTTCAGGCCAGAAGAATGATGTCTTTCACTTGGACATTAAAAATGTAGGTGGGATAGGCCAAATCTTGGACTTCATGTACACCTCTCACCTGGATCTTAGCCAGGACAATGTACAAGCTATGTTGGATATTGCGCAGTGTCTCCAAGTGCAAAATGTGCTGAACATTTGCCACACTTTTTTAAAATCTTCTGCAGCTGTAGAGCAAACAGCCAGCATGCCTTGTAATAGTGTATTTTCGCTGCAGAATACTTTGACTGCAGATACTAGCTGTGCCAATGACAGTTATGGAACAAACCTATTGCATGAATGCTCATCTGACACACAAGCTAATAAAGTCTTGGCTGACCACCATTCTCATGCGTCGCAGTCTGTTAATCTTCACACACCCTCAGGTGATGTACAGAAACCACCACAAGACTCCTTAGATGGCAACTGCACAGAGCTTCCATTTAAACAACCAAATTACTATTACAAACTACGCAACTTTTACAGTAAACAGTTCTATAAGCAAAATGCTTGCTCTAATCATGAAAGAGTAGCAGAACAATCCTTTTCTTACAACACGTCTACAGAAATAAACATAGTAGAGAATAATTCTTGTACTGTCAATCACTCTGAGTGTATTCTGGAAACCTCTGATCATTTACCATCAAACTTTCTGGTTCAGTCCGTGAATGAAGCTGCCTCAGATCAAGATACAGAAAGCACGCTTATGCAGCCGACCAAACAGATGCGGCTGAAAAAGGCAATACACCTCAAAAAGTTAAATTTTCTAAGATCTCAGAAATCTGCAGAGCAGCCGCCTGAGCCTAAAAGAGATGACAGTAGAGTAACAGGAGTAACTGAATCTGTAAATGAAAGTACCATGGATGTGACAAATGTTAGAGTTACTGAAGAAAAAGAAGCTGAAGATTTAGTGAATTCTGAGAATTTTGAACAAACTGTTGAAATTGAAAGATCTCAAGGTCCTTTGGAACAAGAAGGGCAATCACAGAATCTTCAGTCGCAAAGGCAATATACTTGTGAATTATGTGGGAAGGCTTTCAAACATCCAAGCAATTTGGAGCTCCATAAAAGGTCTCATACAGGTACAGTTATCAATAACTTGGTCTGCAGACCAAATATTTCAATTAAAGAGCATGTCTTGCAGTATGTTTTGATTCAGAGATGCTGGTTAAGGGTCTAATTGTAAAAGGTTGTGGTTTTGGGTTATTTTAAAATGAATAATCATACAGGAATAAAGACTGTAAGACTGAGTTTAGCTGAGAGTTGTATTAAAGATTGCTCCTTCATATTTGTTTTCTCAGGGTTCTTTTTGAAAAAGCACGTTGTGTGATATTTCAATGAAAATTTTATTTTTGTCTTACATTTAGAAGAGGGGTTTCTAGTCAGTTTGTCAGATGGCCCAGAAGTCTGAGTCAGATAACAATGAAAAGTGTAAATGTATAGAAGACGATACTACAACTGTTATAGATGACCTCAGTTCTCTCTGATCATATATTCATTGTAAGATACAAGTGATTAGGGCATGGTGGTAATTTCTTTTTAACCTGTAGAAATATGCTTTATAATTAATTTATACTTTTTTCCTAGTGTAAACAACTTTCATTGCATTTACCTAGAGAGTAATGCTCTTGCAGATAAGTAGGCTGCAGAGTGAATGGGAATTCTGAATTTACTTTGTATTAAAAACTCACAGGGTAATATTATTTTTAAACCCAGCATAGATTTATTTCTAAGTATCTTTTTATTCTTGTGAAAAACAAGATCCAGTCTAACTTTAAATTAACTAGTTTTTCTGCTCAATTTAACCAACAAGTTCTATTGTATTTCTACAACTTCAGATATGTTTTTTTAAAAAGGGTTTTTAAGTATTACCTTAGCTAGTCAGGTAACACCACTGATTCCAAGTCTTTGAGATGGCATTATTCCATGATTAAGCTGTTGAATATTTTTTTACTTTCTTTTTCCCTGTATTAAATATACTAATGCATCTCTCTCAATCTTGTCAAATAAATATCACTTAGCAAATGAGCATACATATATCAGTACTTTGACAGTAAATATGAATCCCTTTTAGCAGTGATCCTAGACTCAGTTTTGTTGTTGCTTTTGTTCTCTACTTGTCTGAGTATACATTGGATTCAGGAATTCCATGCAGCTTTTCATATACCATGTTGTTCCAATAGTTTTCAAAAAACTCCAGACTTGAATGCTACTTAATGTGGCATTAACGTTCTATAGATGTGCTAAACTGACAAAGACCCTAAGTTTAACAAATAATAAGCACATCAAAGAAGGATGGAAAAACTGAGGCAAGAATATGACTAGATATGCCTGTTTGCTTGCCTGTTATTTTTGGGTCTTTTTAATTTGTTTTTAAATATCCAACTAGTGCAAAAAGAGTACTTGGAAAATTGCAGTGGATAGCGATGAGGATGTTAATATAGGAAGGATCTGTAGCTGAAGGTACAGGGCACATCTGAATCATTAACATTAGGTATACTGGTAAGTAATGTAAGTGTATGCTAAAAGCCATTTCCATTCATCTTGCCACTTCAGAAAGCATAGCAAATTGCTAGCTAATCCATTTTATTTAAAAACATTCATTTTCTAGAACTGAGCAGGAAAGTTAGCAAGCATTTAAGTATTACAGTGCTTACTGAAAGTCCTCCAAATCTGCTTTTGCTGAAGAGATGAAGGAAGCAAGTTACTAAAATGGACCTTTCACAATGGCAAGCCAGTTTTTAACCCACAAATGACAACTCTTTCAGCGTAAGTGCTGTGGTGGCGTGGTTGTTGAGAAAAAGCACATGTCAAATTCTCTGTCCCTGAACACTAGGAGCTCCTAAAGAATTGACAGGTTAACATGGTTGCATTGATGAGTTGTCTATGTGAAGGACAGTTCTTGGGTTGGGTTGTGTAGCTGTTTTAATTGTATTGCTAGCGGATATTTAAAGGAATCTCTAAATAGAGCTTATTGCATTAACTTTAAGATTGATTTTGACTTGGCTGAATGTTTTTTATTAGATTGATGTGTCTGAAGAAAATGAAGCAAATATATCTCTCTCATACAGTACTTACCTATCCAGGAACATCCAGTGTTTTGGTTGTTTTTAAAAATATTTTCAGGAAACATCTCAACCCCGCCCCCAGTCCCATGGAAAGAACTCTTGGCAGGATGGAAAACAACAGGAGCATAGTTACACTGTCATGTAATACACTGTTGATCCTCAGCCTTTTTATTCTGAGCTTTGCTTGAGCAAGTTGCCAGCATTCCATGTCTTAGTGGGTCTTGCTCCTCGCCTTTGTGATCTCTTCAGGAACACTGTTTCTGCCTTCATGCCTTTCTCCTCTGGAGGTGACACACCACTGCCTTGATCCCACTACTGTGTACTTCATCTCTTCTTGCACAGTGTTGAATAAGGAGGATGCAACAGAAGATAGAAAACACAAGACAGTCCAAGGGCTCAAAAGTAAAGTCCCCTGGATGTTTGTTTAACCATTGTCTTAATTGTAGTTCAGTTACTACTTTTCCCCAAATTTTCTCTATTGCTTTTGATCCAGCTGTGGTCTTTGAGAAGATTAGTGTTCTCAGATACGGTTTTTGGTTTGGAATTTAATGACAATCATAGAATCATAGAATAATTTAGATTAGAATAGACCTCTGGAGGTCATCTAATCCAATCTTCTGCTCAAGGCAGGTCAGATTAGATTGGGTTGGTTTGCTCATGACCTTGTGTGGTCAAATTTTGGATATCTCCAAGGTCAGAGATTCCACAAGCTCTCCAGGCAACCAGTTCCAGTGTTTGACCACCCTCATGGGGTAAAAGATTCTTTTCCTGTATGTAATCAGAATTTCTCATGATCTAACTTGTGTCTGTCACCTCTTGTCCTATCACTATGTACCTTCAAGAACAACCTGGTTGCATGTCTTCCCATGATATATAGACAGCAGTATGATTTCCTGTTTGCCTTCTCTTAAGGCTCCAGATATGGTCTCACCAATGATAGGTAGAGAAGAATCACCTTCAGCTTGCTAGCTGCACTCTTACTAATACGCCTTAGGAAGCAATTAGCCTCACTTTACCTGAAGGATGCTACAACACTATGAGTAATCTAGTATTTCTGCTAGAATTCATTCTTGGAATAGGCTACTTGATATGCCTGGTGGTTTGGAATTCTATGCAGATGCAGAATTGTTCTCCAAAAACTAATTTGATGTTTCTTTTCAAACAAAACTTTTTTTGTTTTATCTTTATCATGGGGAAAAAGACTCCAACTCTTTTTGTACATCAGCACAGTTAAAATGAGGCTGCATCCAGCCTACTACAACAATAGTTTTGAGAAATTTGAGCCTCTAATTCCCTCCCTCCCCCTCTGGTTATTTCAGGGTGGATTTCTGTTCAGGTAATAGTCTTTGTGTCAACAGTAACTTTTTTTTTTTTTGCTGTTGGTAATTTCTGCAGAAATTGCTACTAGTGGTTTTTATCCTCTATTTGAAATTACCTTGATGCTTTTACAGTTGTGAGAAGCCTTCTGAGTTGCCACAGGCTCCCTGTTGGTTTCATTTATATTTGCGTTGACAGTACCAGAATTTTTAGTGTTTTGCAAATTTAGAGCCATAATGAAATCAAGCCTCAGTGCTCTTTATGGTTGAGTTATTGGTTTCTTAATTTTTATCTTTAATTGAATAAAAGCTTTCTTGAAACTGCCATAAGATTTCTATTCTTCCTTAAGTACAAAAAGTAGATTTAGCCTCAAGTTGTCACAATAACTGCCGAGACTGGCATCTGTGAAGCCACATAAGTGTGTGTGTTTACTCTGTGCTTTAAAATCTGAGAGAATTGCATTTAGTCCTTGATCCTAAAATCTGTTGAAAGAACATCACCTGTATTTGGCAGCAGGGAAGGAAAATGGAACCTCAACACCTGGATATTGTAGATGTTGCTCGTAACAACAATGGAGGAAGAATACTGATGTAGAGAATACTTGCTGGAAGAGAAGGCTACAAATAGCCGAGAGCTGTTCTGTAAAATCAGGAAAATTATGATTAAAGAAGTAAATAAAAATCTTCAGACAGGTTTTGAATCGGCACCAAGATGAAACACAGTGTAAGATCTCTTTTTCCTTCTGGAAATATCTGCATTAAAAATCACAAGGATTTACATTAATTCTTTCACTTCCCTGTACCTATGGGCCAGATTATATATGTCCTTTTAAAGTACAGTTAGACTCATGAAAATATCATTAGAAGTCTGACTGACATTGAAGTCAGTGGTATTTCAGCATTATTACGGTTTTAAAAATTCTAGAAGAGGCACAGAGATTTTTATCACAGTGTAAAAACTAGGAAACTAAGAACTACACAGGGAAAAAAATTATGAAGTACTGTAGAGGAGAAAAAGTGATTAGAAAATGATACTTGTCTCAAATTGACAGCTAGAGGATTGAAGTATTGTGCAGTCGCATTCTAGATTGACAGTCAAGTTATTTTGAAAAGCTAAGTGGACTGCACTAGTTTTTTACTAAAGCTGCTCATATGTTTTTGGAGATTCAAGAATACCAGTTTTATATGTGTAAATTCAGATTTTTGGAGCAAAATACTTGGGTTAATTATCAGATACTCTTACATAGGATGAGAATTTGAAGGCAAATATGTATTTGCTGGAAGTGAATGGCTACGTGCTGATCAGAAGTGTATGGTACACATTGAACAGAGAAAACAGAATCCTTCCAAATTAGCTTCTCTGCATTCCTTATTCTTTTGAAGAGTGGGCCTTTGTGTGTACAAGTGGAAAAACTGGTGCACTTCCCATAGCTTTTGGTGTTGTAGGACCTTGTCATCTGTTCTGTCCTTCCTGGAGGTATGGTACCCCTTTCATTTGGAAAAAAAGTATTTTTAAAAAACTTACAAAACACTCGTATTCATATCAAAACTCTTCTACATACTTGTTTTGAGAGGTAAATTCTGTTTCTGAGCAAGCCTGCCTTGTAAGCTTAATGGTAAATGCTGTAGTTCCCTCTTGAATTTCCCCTTAAATATATGGGTAAGTGTTCTTTTGGGGATATTTTTACTCTTACATTACATGTTTTAAAAGGAAGTGTACCGATTTAAACATTTGTATTTTATTGCAACTATTAGAAGTTCTATGTTCTGTTTCTTCTCCTTTTAGGTGAGAAACCTTTTGAATGTAACATTTGTGGGAAACACTTCTCACAGGTGGGAATATTTTATATTATGGTACTTAACCTTGAAAATGAAATGCATCTATGTGTTGATTCTAAAAATAAACTTTGTTTTAAGTCTGTAGATATTTTTTGTTCAAAGACGGACTTGACTTTAGGGATAAAATATTAAAATGTCTTATCTGAAAATAACATGTTAAATATTTTAGATTTCTTTGATATTTTTTGTACCTTTGATTCTGTCTGCTCTCAGTAGATGTGTTATGTGTTTTACTTTCAAATGAATGTTTAACTGTACAGAGCCACAACTATATTTGAAATACAGAAAACGTTCATTCTCAGACTATGCTTTTGCCTCATGCTTAGGGATATGTTGTGAATAGTATTTTTAAAGTGTCTGCAAAAAATACAGGTTAGTATTTTATATAGTGTTTTATTCACAGTACAGTTTCATCTTCCTAAATGGCATAAATTATTAAGCAGATTATTTTGAGTCAGTTTCCTTCTATGGAGAAGAATAGCACAGTCTTTCTGAAGTGACAAAACTCAGCTATGATTTAAAAAAAACCTCTCGTGAAATTCCCTAACTTACATACAGGGCCTAAGCTTTAGCTGTCTTAATTTGCCCTCCAATGCTTGCTTACTGTTCTGGGTACAACAATTCATTTGTATTTCTACAAATTTGATGCCTAGTTGTCTCACGTTTCCAAAATGTCTATTTCTTTTCTATTTTCTTGGTTGGAATATGTGCATCTAAGTACAGGAGACAATACAGGTGCATAATTTTATACTAAGATTAAATAATAATTATGATTGAGTAACTTTGGTCTTTCTTATGGTTTAAGGATTAGAATTATGTGGTCTTTGTCTACCCACCTACCAGTGCTTGTGCTTCTCTTGCTCCAGTTTTGCAGTCCACCAGTGGGACTTCTTTGACCCATGAATCTGATGCAGTTGCATCCTCCACTCTGTTACTAAATACGAATATAACACTGCATCCAGTGAGCAATACTGTTTCATCATGCTTTTCAAGCCATTTGAGCAAAACTGGGTCTGCTTATCAGGCAAAGAAAGTGCATTTTCCTTCCTTTTGATGGCTGAACTTCTAGTTATTAAAGGAAAAAAGTGGGTATTTCCAAATTCCATTAAAAGTACTTTTGGCAAATGGAGTGGTATTCTCTACCGTTACTGTAGGGGAAGAGGGAATAAAAAAGCTTCACACGCTCAGAGCATATGACAGGCATGACAAACTCTTCATGCAACATGCATTGCTCCTCTTTAACTAAAAACAATCAAAAACCCCAACAAAACCGGAAATTTCTGCTTTTTAATTTAAAGAGCTTCCCTCCCCTTTACCTCACTTGCCTGAACGTATAGGTAGATACATATTGATGGATAATACCTATGTGTCCAGAATATGAGCCATAGCATTCAGCTTGTGTGCTGCAGTTCTTTCTCTGGTTGTAAAAGGGAACTTGCGTACTTCTGAGGTACTTGCTTTTGAATCGTGCAAATAAGTAAGACTCCACCTACCAGAAAGTAAGATGCAAGGGTAATTACTATCTCCTTTTTGCTTAAAAGACCATCTCCAATCTTGTTCTTGGTCTTCTCAGTCTGCAGGAACAGATATAGTAACACTTTCCTTATTTAAGTCTTCATGTCCTGTGCTTTTGAGACAATGCAGTTGTTGTGCCTGGTAGTATTTCTGCTTCTGCTGAATGTAACTGATAATCTGTGTGTTGGAATGTGAAACAGAAAATGAGGAAAGTAGGGAAAATTGACATAGGAACTCATAGTCTGGAACAAATAACCCTAAAATGTCTTTGATTTTTGGAGAAAAAGGTGCCTTTTGTACTTCCAAGCCTGCATCTTCCCTTCCTACTAGTATACAGCTTGTTGCTCTGTGGTCCTTCTCTGGCTGGTGATGCAGGATACCATGTCCTGACTGCCTCCTTCTGCAGAGCTTCTTTTGGGGGACCATATGCATTAGTTCCTTCACTTTAAAAGCATGCCAGTTACAAATGGATGAAGTATAGCATATCTCTCTAGTCTCCAAATTCGTGAGGAGTGGTATGCAACCAGTGTCAGTAAGAGGATTCTTTTGACCTTTTTTTTTTTCTTTTACTGAAATGCTAGCGAAAGTCCTCTTCTGCTTTTTCATTGGGATGGCGTATTATGCTTTAACCAAGGTTGCGTACCACCTTAAAAGTGTAGGAAGAATACAAGTTACTGATGTTGTCACCTTTTTTTTGTCTCAGGACAGTTAATAACAAGCTTTTGCCCTCATTAGGAGGAAGTGACATAGGCTTGTAATAAAGAAATGGATCTACTTGCTACTCTGTGTAAAATGTTTTTATTCTGGATATGGGAACTATTTCAGAATAATTGTTGCCCTTCAAATTCACCCTCTGTCTTTATCCAGAATAACTTTCAAATGCCTATGATAAGGTTTGGTTTGTGGCATGGATAGAGATAAAGGTTCTGTCTTTTGTATGTTTCTCGCAAATGCATCTCTGCATAAAATCCCTTGTCTTTGCAAAGCACAAATTGCTCCATGGAGAAGTCAGTTTAGTCTTCTCCTTCCTCAGAAATAGGTGCCTAATGCCTCTCTTTGATGCGTCTCTTTGAGTGGATTTCAGTATTACAAAGTTTGGCCTGAGAGAACAGTGGTTCAGTCATACTGTTGTCAGAAAGACTTTACAAGGGTTAAAGAAAGCTGTCTCAGGGTTCAGACAGTGATCCATTTAATATTGTCCTCTGTGTCTGTTTGCGTGTGTCTGCAGTACTTTAGTTCTGGTATATTATAAGCTGTGATTACAGTGATTGATCATCACAGGTAATTTATTATCTAAACGAGTGGGAAGAAATTACTGACAGGTAACATTTTTGTTGTCTTACTGTGACTAAAGAGGGCATGATAATCTTTGTATCCCCAATTTTCTTTCCTGATCGAAAGGACTTAATGTTCCTTTAGTGTACTTAGATAAAACCAGGCAGTTATCCACCAAAGAGAATGAAAGGGTTAAAAACTGCCTGTGGAAATATGCACACTTTATGGATCATCTGCAGTTCTTCTATCCAGACTAGCTGTATCTTGTGCTTTGAGAACTGGACTCTCAGTGGATTAGCCATTCAGAAGCACCAGTGGCTCTGAAAAAAAAAGAAGAGCTGGAATAAGAAACATGGTTTTGTCTAGCCATTATCTGGTTTGGCTGCTAGACTGGCATGATTTTTACAGGATTGGGAGAGGAAAGATACGTAATGAAAATTAGTTACCAATAATCCCATTTGTTCATTTGTGTACTCCTGTTCCATTTGCTTTTGATATGAGTAAATATTTATAGGTTTGGAGCATTTGGCACTCAGTATTTTACAGATTGAAAAAATGTTTACCCTGTTCTTTTCTTTTTAACCTCCTGGTAGGTGAATTCAGACATCCTAATGTAATAATATTTTATTTGTAGGACAGGAAAAATGAAACTAACATGAACCATATTACTAGTAAATTTTCTTCTTCACTGCAATCTGGATACTGTAATTTTCACTCATAACTGGATCTGTTTTCAACTATAGGTCTTTCTTTTTCCTTAGCATTTGATTCCAGGCTTTTTTTTCCCCCTATTCTTGTCAATGTATAATTGCATACATAAGCAATTTGGTCTTGAAGTACATGGTAATCTGTCTTTACTAGATAAGAATACTTGAGTTCCTACATGCTTTGTAGTCTTCACTGCCTTAGAATTAGGAATAAAAAGCCAGTCTCATGGTTTCCATCATTGTCTTTTTAACTGCATACAACAGGCTAGCTGAATTTAAATGTTTAAATTACTGTCCCTTCAGGCAGGTAATCTCCAGACACATTTACGACGACATTCTGGTGAAAAGCCATACATTTGTGAAATCTGTGGGAAAAGGTGAGTAGAATTGTTCATCCCAGTAAAGTTAACATGATAAAACTTGTTCATGTTTTCTTTAATCTTCATGATAAACTAAGGGCCAAGAGCTAAGGCAGCATGCTGCTCTGTTTTGTTTAAAAGACATTGGGTTTAAATGTGTACTGATGGGATTAAAATACATAAATGTCTGCAAGTGTGTTGTTGCAAGTCTCAGTAATAAGAGACATATTCAGTAAGACCACAGACTATTTTTTTTTTTTTATATTTTGGTACCTTTAGTTAAGGATATACTGTTGTGTGTAATTTGAAAAGTGTGAGTCACAATAGATCATGTGGGTTTGTACGTTTCCTTCACCTTTTTTTTTCATTATTTGGTCATATAATTTTTGTTACATTTTATGGGAATTATGAAGTATGGGAAACTTCACAAATTTAAGCAAAGCACTAAATATTTCTGCCTTCTGCTAACAGGTGACAGAAAATACACTAATTTAGGAGTAGCATTTGTACTTAAGTTAAATGCAGAATAAATTAGAAACATTAATGGTGAAAAGGGTTTTTTTGGTTTTTTTTTTATTTTTCTAGCATAAATTTAATTGGACATTGCCAGTTTCAAAATTATTTTCTTAAATGCATCCATTTAGGTATCTGTGTTTTAGATTTTAATCTTTGTTCAGAACACCAGGCATTCATTATAGTTGATTTCCACATGATACTCAGTTTAGGAGTATATGGGGCTTATAAAGACAGTGATTTGGTTTCTGCATTCTGTTACAGATTTGCTGCTTCTGGTGACGTTCAGCGTCATATTATTATTCATTCTGGAGAAAAGCCTCATCTGTGTGATATCTGTGGCAGAGGTATGTAAGAACCAAAGTTTCTGCCTCTGAGGTTTTTTGATTGAAATGTGAGGAGTAATTTTAATCTCAGTGTCTGTTATATTTTCCTAGGATTCAGTAACTTTAGTAATTTAAAGGAGCACAAAAAGACCCATACAGCAGATAAAGTATTTACCTGTGATGAATGTGGGAAGTCATTCAACATGCAACGAAAATTAGTAAAGCACAGAATTAGGCATACCGGAGAGAGACCATACAGCTGTTCAGCATGTGGTAAGATGTACCGTTCATAGCTTGGTTGTGTCTTTGTTTTTTAAATGATAAGTAAATTTTCCTATGTTAGCAGAATAACAATTAACAAAAATGATTTTAAATTAAAATACCATGTTGTGAAAGTTTTTCACAAAATCTTCTGTCTTGCATACTTCATAGTCTTCCCTTTGGTGTATTAAACTCCTTTAACTGTTGTAAATAAGTTCAAAAGTTAATTTCAGTTGAAGAATAGAGAAAGGAAATAAGAGGAATCAACATTGATTGTGTACATGTTTGCTAGAGAAGTACTGATACTAGCTGCTTCAAAAATTGATTTATTTTCAGTATAGTCCTTTCTGATGGAAAGCTAGGTTTGGTATCACTTGGCTGTCGATGGAATTTTTTCTTTTTTTTTTTCCCCAATTGAATACTGTTTGGATTTAACTGCATTCAACCACAGAGTTGATAATAACAACCTTTTGCTACTTTGCTTCTGGAATAAAATCAAAACTTGATTAATGCTTCATACCAGAGAACACCCGTTTTCAAAATCTGCTAGATAGGTCATGCTTCCAGGTGGTCTGAAAATTACTCTTCGATCGATGATTCATCCTTGTATAACATAGTTCTCAGAAATTGTGTTGTCTATCCTTATCTCATATGTTACATCACATCCTGCATACTACTTACTTTTCTGCCCTTAAGTGCTATTTCGGTATAATTTCATTCATGTTCTGAGGAATCAGCTTTGGAGGAGGGTAGCTCCATATGATAATGTCCACCTGCAGTATGTTTTATTTGTAATGTCCTGAGGCACAAGAAAAGCCAAAATTGTCAGGACGTCTTGCATCAGAGGGAAGAAATACAGACAGGCAGGATATGAAAGTATAAAGAAACAGTTGTGTTGTTGTCATTAAAATAGACTTATTTTCATCTTGTCTTGTAGTGGTCTTTTGATTATTTTTCATTTTAGCCAGGTCATGTTGCACTGAGAAGGTGAAAATTGTGCACAGAGGATCTGATCAATCATTAAGAAATCATTCGCATTATGCAAAAAATCCACGTATTATTCTAGTAATTTGTAATTTGTTACTGTTTAATGGCTTTTCTGAAGAGAAATCTGGGCAGTAGAATGAAAAGTATGATGCCAAAACCAGCGACTGCAGTTATACTAGGCTTTCAGATAAGAAAGTTCATTTTAGTTGGGATCTGTCCACACAAAATAAAATAAACTTTAACCTAGGTAAAATAAGATAAAATCACAAATAGGTACCAGCATATTTATACTGTTCTAAAAAATGTGAGGTGTCTGAATCACATAGCAATTCTGGAAATCGGTGGTCTCATGTTCTGCTTGTTCTTCTACACTTTGCCTTGGTTCAGCCTCAGACACTTTTTTCTTTGCAGTGTGGTAATTGAGCTTATTTGAGCCTATGGTTCTGAAAATAGGTAAACAGTTGAATATTTTATTGTATTCCAATATTTACGGCAATAAAAATTACAGTTTTGGCACATTGTCTGGCTAGAATATAAAAAATGGACTGCTGCATTACGTTAGTTCAAAGTTAACAAAAAAGCTAACTTTGTCAGTACTTTAAGAATAGTTCCTTGGTAATGAACAAACCATTACTTTCCATGATGCAATTCTCACTGGAGGAATATATTTAGAAGCTTATCAGCATACTGTTTTTCCAGACAGACGAATTAAATTGATTATTTTAAATTTTTTTTCCTGCATGAAGACTGATACAAACTGAGAGCACTCACAGCTTTCAAATACTAATGGCTATTCCTGTCTCTGGAGACAAAAACTAAAGCACTGGGCAACACAAGCTAGAAAATCTCATCAAGAAGAAGAAACAAGTCATTGAATTGTAAAAATAGATGGCACTTGTTTGAACCTGTTCTAGATAAACAAAGTACCACAATTGGGACATACCATACCTTATTATTTGATATTTTCTCTAATTAAAATATGTTTATGCACTTGTGTTAAGAACAGAATCTTAATACATCACTTCTGTCTTGCAGGGAAATGTTTTGCAGGCTCTGGTGACCTGCGTAGACATGTGAGGACTCATACAGGAGAAAAACCCTATACCTGTGAAACGTGTAACAAATGCTTCACTCGCTCTGCTGTTTTACGGCGGCACAAGAAAATGCATTGTAAAGCCACTGATGAAGGTCCAAACACCCTAGATGAATTTACTCAAGGGATTGAAACTTCTGATCTTGACAGATCTCAGAGTTCTGACTCTTTTGGCCAAGAAATGTCTGTTACATTGTTACCAGTGTCCGTTAAATTTCCCATTCGTCCAACTGCAAATTCAACTGAATTTGATAGTTCTGCGGATTCTTACTGTAAGTTGCGATCGATGATTCAACACCATGACTCAGCAAAACAACAGAAAGTGAATGTGGATTCAACTAAACTCCCAAAAGCTCAGACACAGCAAACTCCACCACCACCACCATATGCTTATGCAGATGTAGATGTATCTTCTGCAGAAGAACCCTTACAGTCTGATAATATTCCCATGATTCGTTCCTCTATGGTTAGCTTGGACAGTCATTGTAATGATCCACTAGGTAGTCGAACATCATCTGCTGCATACAAGAATAATGAAGGACCGTTCTTCTCCAGCATGACCCTCTGGGGTTTAGCTATGAAGACCTTGCAGAATGAAAGCGAATTGGAACAATGAGGGCTCAGGTGACTGTATCAAAACTTCTTAGAGGCATTTCATGCTAAAGTGATTGCGATTGCACTGCAGCATAGAGACATCAGAGCTAGTTTTTAGGCCAACTAGCTTGGATACTGGTAGAAATCAAGATATGCATGCCCAGAACCCAGTGTAGGCTGCCTTTACACTGCTTCTCAGCAAAGTTCAAATCTAGTTTCGAGGACCTTTGTTGTTCTGTGACTGCACTGTGTAGCTCATGTGTTGCCAGGATTTACTAAAATTTACCGTTTATTAAATTTACCATTTAACTTGGTATTTTTTACCTGATAATGGATGAAAGGATGGCCCAATGTCTAATTTCATTATATGGGTGCAGTTCAAGTATGGGTCATCAGAGTTGTGTAAGGGTGTAGATACAAAAAGAGGAAAATATTTAACAAATCCCTAGTGAACCTGAGTTTCAGTAGTAGCTTTCTTACCGGTAGGTTCATTGGTTTACATGACTTGAGTATTGTGATATGAAATTTAAATGTTAAATACTGGACAATATTTGTGATAGTGCAAAGTAACTGTATATCTAGAAACTTTATTTTTTTACAATAAAAGCTTTTTTTAGTATTTTCTAAACTATTTTGCACAGCGGATTATTTGTACAATGAAGACCAAGATCAGGAAATGCGAATAAAGGGAGGTTGTTTTACATTGTATCTTAATTGCTCAATGTGTTTCATCTTTTTATGAAAGATTTTCAATAACATAATTCCATCTATTCCAGGTATCTTTACAATGCTAATGGGAATACCACCACAAGAAGAGCTTCACTGTAAAATAAGTGCAGTCAATACACCAGGAGATTGTCTTGCATTTCAGTGAATTAGTGTTAAACATTGGCTAATTAATGGAATGAATAGACTCTTACAGGATAGAAACTTTGCTTAGAGGCCTTTTTCTGCTTTGGTGGTTTGTGTGGTTGTATTAATTTTCAGTATAGATCTGTTGCTGCATTTCAAACTGCTTGCTACAGTCACATGAGTTTTACTGGCCTAACTTTTTCCAACCCATCACAAAGTTTTAGCAGTGTGTTGTGAAGCTTTATGCCAAAACATTCCTTAGATACTGTAGTTTCTGAAATGAAAATATCATTGTACTAACCTTTTTTCTGAAGTTCATTCACAGGCTGGAAAGTCTGTTTGAAGTATATACTTATTTCCTCTAAGGAGTCTCAGTGTTCACCACTAGCAAGACAGCTGTGAGTACTGGTATCTCTAGTATTATATAAGACTGCAAGACTTCAGAGTTGCACTTGCATGAAAAATAGTCCAACATCTATTTGGGACTACAAAATCACATAAAAATGCCAAACATCTGGTTATATAAAAATTTTGGTTGTGAAAAGGAGCAGTTTGTAGGCTGCCAGGTAGATTTCATGTTTTACAACAACTAACAAGATCTGATATCACCACTGTTTTAATAACACTGCAGTTTCTCTGCTGAAAAAATCATGTGTGTGTAAAACTGATAGCTGAGACTGTCTAGTGATTTGTATGTAGTGTCACATTTTCCTGGTATTAGAAAATACATTGTCACTTGTATCCCACTAAAGCACAAAAATTCAAATTACTATAATTGGCTAGTTCTCAGTAGAACATGAATTAGTTTTGCTAGAACAGGAATGTAGACCACAGGTGACTTACAGTCCACTGCTTGTATTCTGTGGAAGTTCAGAGTCTGGCAAGTACAGTATTTTTTTGTATTTTTCATATTTTTAAAGTGCTCACCACTTTTTCCCTCCAGGAATTCAAAACTAGCTGTTCAGTTTCTTACAGTGTTAACACCATGCCTTGCAGTTTGTGGCTTCCCTTCCTTTACTTGGGCCCTGTAGCTCCCTGTTTTTAACTGCTTTCAACCTGAGTTGAAATGAGAAAGATAATATTGCTGGCCAGAGCACAGCACTACTTAAAATGAAAGAGGCAGAACATTACACTGTGTATGTAAGTCTTGAAATATACAAATGTCTTTCAATCGTTATTTAATGTTACGAAAAACTTTTTTTCACTACATTAACAGACCAGTTAAAAAAAATAATCCGGATGCACTGGAGAGCAAATTGGGAATTCTTTTCACCTTTCTTTTCTTGTAGCGCATATGTACTAGGAAACTGTAAAACATCTATATTTTTTCCAGCCAGTGAAATAAAAATGAAGCTTTTGCAGGGCCTAATTTTAAAAATAACAGGTAGGCTAGCAGAACACAGTCCCACGTAGGATTAAGCAGGGAATACTTTGTATATTTGAACCCTTAGCTCTTCTCTCATTCATTTTCTTTTACATTATTTGCTGGTGATCACTGCAGATCTTTGTGGGAATCATCCACATGCTATTCAACAATTCACGTATTAGGGTTCTGTCCCTGACCATGTGTGCTCACGCTCGCTTGTATTCTGCTTTCCTTGCACCAGTGCCTAAGGCAAAATGTGGGTATCTGCCAGTTACTAGCTCTGTAGCTTTCCTCTTGTTAGAAACTATTTTGAGATTTACTTATCCCAAGAGAAAATAGAAATTTGATTCTGTTCCCGTGAGGATTCTGTTGCTTGGAACGGACAAATCTGCAAATTGTGAACCTCGTAACTTTTTAGTTGCCTCTGTTTCTGCACCGGTTTTGCTTTCTGTGTTGTGTTTTGGTGGAGTCAGTAAAGGTCAGGTGGAGTCAGGATAGGTTTACAACAGACCATGTTGCAACATTTGTGCTCTTCCAACACAGTATTGGAGGTCTGTACACTTTGTTTTGGAGGAATGTGTTATTGCTGAAGACTGTTTTAAAGTGAAAATGACATCTTGAGATGCTTGTAAGCATATAGATTAGATTGCCAGGTATTAAGCGCTTTGTGCCAAGAGGACAGCCATGTTGCAGAAAGGGTAATTTCTCTTGCTTGGCAGTATTTCTTTCTGTGAGAGTGTTTCACACCAAAACCATGAAGGTTCTTAAACTTGCTACCAGATTGTGAATACTGTTTGCAGTTTGGGGAGTTTGATAGAACACCATGTTGCAACGTGGCATCTTTAAGAAGGAAGTAGATAAAACACTGGCAGGAGAAAGCAGTCTGTCTGAGTTTGCGCAGCTGGAACCAGAAAAAGCAAGAGTTGCAGCACCAGGCAAGAGCACTAAGAACTGTTATTTCTAGCTGGCTTGAAGGAAGAGCTGAGCAAGAGAGAAGATTAAAAAGATGAGTAGATAGATGGAGTCAGATGGAAGAGAATGATATTTTTTATGTATGGAGTGATAAGCTTTGGATTAAGAAGACCTATCCCTGCAGCCACTTTGCAATGAGAATATCATTGCTTGACTGCAAGAAGATATATTTTGCTTTTGTGTTTCCAAAATCAAATATAGTATGACATATCAATTTAGTATCGTCGAGTGCTTTTCTCAGTGAGACCTCTGTATAAAATCACCTTGAACGAGGATCTTTTTCTGTATCCTAAGAATTTCCTATGCCAACGCAAAGGTCCATAATGAAGAGGATGTTTGAGTGGGAATAGCAAATGTGGTCTGATAGTCCTAATGCTGCTATAAAGCTGGCACGGTTGGAAAACAGCAGCTACCCCGTGACTTTGAAGAACAGGTGGAAACCGTGACATAATTATTGAACCAATAGTATTTCACAAGCAGCAGACACCTGGCCATAGCTATTGCTCATAAATATCCATAGCCAGCATGCTGAGGGGTATGAATAAGCATCAGTCAATTGGCTAGTAGCAGGCACTGCTGAAGTGCCATTCTAATCGATGTAAATAGCATGCTAGTTAAAAAAAAGATGTTAACCAACCTGGCATAGTAAAATTGAAGGACTGCTAATTGTTATTTTTTAGAATAGATATCCTGCAGTTCAGAGCTGCTATTGAGTTTGTCTTGCAAACTTGAATCGCTTTTGTTTCCAGAAGATGCAGGTAAGTGCTCAGGGCTTAGTTTGGGTTTGTTCAGTGCAGGGATATCTCTGTTATTTGACTCCTACACAGTATAAAAAAATTAAATTATAGTAGTGTTTAAAGTTTTGAAAAAACACATTACTGTGTTTTTTGGATGATTTAAGTGCATTAAACCTATACAAAATTTAACATGCTATTTTTATGTGGGTATGTTTTCTTTGTGTACATAGGACAATGATACATCATATAATTAAGTCTAAGTTCAAATAACTCCCCCTCCAAAAAAAAAATCCTCTACTTATCATGAGACCTACAATCTATTTTAGTTAGAACTGCAAATAAAAAGTTGTTTAAGGAAGGAGAACTTCACTAGGAAGCATTTAACCACTTGTTTATTATCTGTTGCCATTGAACACATACAGTGTTTTTGTGGTCTGAGACTTTATCTGCATTCTCTCATACTCTTTTTAAACCTGGTCTACTAGATGTTTTGCAGTTTCTTGAATTCAGAGATCGGGCTTTAGAACAGAGCACTTACACTTTGTTTCCATGGCTTCTTCAGCAAGTCCAAATAGGCTTAAATTCCTGTTGATAATTTTATAGGGAAGTAATTGCTACACATGAAGTCTTCCCAAAACATCTAAGTGGCATATACAAGAGCAAGCCAAATTTAAGACAAAAATCAGTGTGAAGCAAGTGGAACTGGCCCCATAGGCCATTTGCTTCTGGAATCCACTTTTTTCTTTCCTTTCATTGTCTTCCCCACTGTGGGTAGCTCCATTCATACATGGACAGCTGCATTCAATTCTTGCTGCTCACTTCATGCCACTTGCCCACCCCTCATAATCCAGACCAGAGGTTAACATATTCAAGCTCAGTGAGGAAAAATGTAGCAGCATATAGGTAAACAGAGTCCCACATAGTTGTAAAACTCTGTAAAAATCTCCAGTCTCCATGTTTTGAAGTGTGTGCTGGGATTTTGGATATTTAGCTTTCTTGCTAAAGAGCTTGTTTGAGAAGTGATACGTAAAACAAACATGACAAGAAATGTAGATGGTCCTGTTTGTACAGAAGACTTAATAGAAAGCAAGCAAATGTGAACTTTATAGGCAGATTTGAAGGAGGAAAATGGGATAGCTTGGGAAATGTGTTCTAATGACAACTGAAGGGCCTTAAATGCAGCTATTTTGTAATTCAGTGTGCTAATGACTTCAAAGTGACCTGTGCTCCACTGTGCTGCAAATAGATTTCTTTGTATTGGTACACACAGGCTTGTGCTTTCTGGTCCATAGCCTTATTCATTAATCCTTACTGACATCTATTATTGAATTTGCTTTCTCTAAACAGTTGGTTTCCATCTCTGTTATTAAGTCTCCATCCTAGCAAATAGATAAAAATTACCTTTAAAACACAGCCTAGTGAAGACATGGGCTAGTGACTCAGACATTCTTTTTTTCTAAAGACAGTACCCCTACTGTTTAAATATAATTTTTTTTTTTTTTAGTTGATATTCACATGTGTGTTCAGATCTGACAACGGTTTTGTTCTCTTGGTGAGGGAATTTTTCCTGGAAGGTTACAAAAGCCCATTAATACAACCGCACAATGCAGTGCTGAGGAGCGTGCATGCATGAACTACAAGTCTGCCAGCTTTTTGTGCAGCTCTGCAGGGGGCAGTATACGGAAATAAAGCCTTTCAGCCCCTTTTAGTGGAGTGCTGACCTTCCACTCTATATTAAACAGATGACTGGAACCAGAAAGATAGGTCATTGTGATTGCAGTTAATATTTGTAAGGACCAAAGCAGCTCTCAGCCTTTGAGGTAGAAGGGAATCATCTTAAGTGTGAAAATGTATCATCACAAGAATGGAGAGGATCAAAGGAAGGCCAGCTGGTGCTCGGACATCTTTTCATAACCTTTATTACAATGCTAGAATACACTAACCTCAATGGGAAGTCCATTCAGTTCGTGTATTTCAAATAGATAATCTGTATTCTGGTGAAACAAAGAAAGCTAAAAAAGCCCCTTCTAAAAAGGGGGTGGTCGACACAAATTTGCCTATGATTTAATCATATCTGTTTTCTAAAATCAGCTTAGCTTTTTCAATGCAAATGTATGAATGTATGACATGCTTATTTTAGAAGTGGCTGAAAATTTGTCAATTTAGGTACAGAGAGTTCTAGCTGATTTTAGTGTGTCTTACTTCCACTTAAGAATAAAGGCCCTCTGCGTTTTCACTTGCCACGCACAAAAAGTAAGGCACAGTATTTCAGGGGAAAACTATACAGAATAAACCATAAGCATTAAATCATCCAGGAGGCATGTATATGTGGAGTCATGAAAAGGCCAAGATTAAGGCTGATTAGTTTTGACAAACACTGAAATTTAAGCTTGGGCTTCCAGGGTACATCATACCACTGTAAGTATATATGAAATTAGCAATATCAAAGCAGAAAATCAATAAAGATTGCTGCTTAGAGGTAGGCTGTTACAGTAAAGTCCTGTGTCCGCAGGCTGAGGGCTGTGCTACCAGTTCCGTGCTAAATGGACAGGGAAAAGCAGTGGAACTGTAGGTATAGACCAGACGTGAGCACTTCTGCCATGGTATTTTTTAGATGGGGAACACTGGAGATCACTAGAACATCAAAGTTCAAACTCAAGTGTTAAGTGATTTAGTCATTACTTTGAGATTTGGAGTTCAATCAATCACTTTCTGAATTTGTTTCATGGATCCAGAATGGGGAAAGTATCCCTTCTACTTGTTGAGCAGGGACTTACTTTCAACCAACTGTATTAAAAATGTGTCTAAAAATTGACACCTACGTAAGAATTGCGTTGTTTATGAAGTTAGGCCTTGACAGGAAATTCACCAGTCAGTCTCTTAGTACTGCAAAACACCAAATGGGCAAAAGAATATTGCCTTTTCCTACCCAGAAAGCGACGGCAGACAGTCATCGCCATCAGCCGAGTAATAACTGCAGCGTGTGAAACAGGTCTGAGGGGCACTGAAGTTCTGGCAGCTTCAGGAGATGCAACGACTTCGTTTCAATTCAAAAATCATTAAAATCATTCCTAAGTTCTAAAGCTCAGAAGAAAAGGTATTTAATTTCTTTTTCTCCAAGTAATTTGCATGTCAAATCTCTCTCGCTCTCTCACATGCACACTCTCCCTCTCTCTCCTGTCGGTGATGTCTCTCTCAGCAGCTGTCTAGTCATGAATCACTCCTGTCATCTGAAGCATATTTTTAACACTTCTGGACGTGCTCTAAAAGCAAATGCTGTTAAGCAAACAATTTGCACTGTTTTTCCGTACACTCCTTTCACTTCCCAAAACCTTTCATAATCATGGTTTTAAAAGCTGGGTCACAGGGGAATCAGGTACTGGAAAATACAACCTTTTGTATTTGTGAGAGTATCATAATCTTACATCAAGTTCTTATGTAATGCAGATCTTCTGTCTGACTCGCAGAAGATGTGAAGTTGCCTGAAGCTTGAGAATTTCACTTCATTAAGATTCATATGAATGTTGCCTTTGGTTTCACTCATTGTAGTCTGCACCCTCTCAAGCTCAAACTTCAGTTTGACTTTAGCAATTGAGCATACAAAAAGAAATTCACGGTCAAAGCTTAGTTCAGCCGCTGTTACGGTAAAGTAGATTAGATTACGCCATGTTTGCTTCAGAGCAATTGTTTTACAGCCTGAAATGGAGAACATAATCATGGAGCCTGATAAATTATTTGTGTTGTAATCATGAGTTTCAGAGCTACCAGAAAAAGGACATTGACCAAAAAGGTTTTGATCTTAAAAGCTTTTCTGACTTTCTCATCTCTTCTTTGGCAGAAGGACGCCCGCTGGGGCCTTAGGGACCCAAGGATCTTCGCTAGGTGCCTGGAAGGCCTTTGGAATCATCCAGTAACAAGTCAAATAGGAAGAAAAGTGTATGTTATTTTTGTTTCTTCTCCCGCTGGCTAGTAAGTTACTCTTCTGGTAATTCGAATATTTGTCAGGAATACAAGTTGTTGAGCTCCAGATCCAAATTATTACATTGGCACATGGGGAAAACAGGAATCCTGATTGTGCCCAGCTGGAAAGAACTTTCTCTTTCCAAATAAAATGTGGCTTTTAAATACCTAGGACCAATTTAGTTTTGATTTTTTCCAAGGCCTAGAAGCGATAACCCTAAAGGATGCTTTTGACTGTAGTAGTAATGCAAGTGTTACACAAACAGTATTTATGAGCCATGCACTGGTACTTTGTGTTTGCATCTGAAACTTCTGTTTTTCTTTCATGTTGCTTTGATGTCACATCCCTTTGTATTTTTTAAGTGCTTAGAAGAACCCTAGTGTGACAAAATACTAAATAATAATCAAAGTCTAGGACATAAAATGGTATTGTGTAATGTATTTCTGATAAGAAGTGCTCTCATATGTGGACTGCAATATGGATAAGCGTCTTGAGCGCTCTGACTGTCCTGCATATATCATTTCTCTTTGTCAGTAACCTGGCTGTAGTGGAATCCTCAGAAGTTATCACTTCTGAAAGCTTTGTTTTAAACAAATAAGTTTTGTCAACCACCATTAATATCACCACTATTCAGCAGCTTAATTGTAAGATTTGTGCTACTTGTTGTTCTCAAAAGTTCTTCCCTCTGGAGATGTGATTAGGTAAAACCTACCATTAAAAGGGGTTAGCCCTTGGTACTGCAAGAAAAGCCTGACATATTGTAAGCGCCTAGAAATCAGAAGGCAAAAAGCATTTCAAAATATTTGTAGCCATTATTTGTGAGCCACATTCACGATGCTTTAGGATATACCCACATGATTTTTGAGTGTGTGGTTTGTATCAAGTTCCTCCATCTCTCCCTTATTCCTCCACGAATGTAGGTTAAGCAACTTTTTCTCCTGCAAATCCACTGGGCCCAACGTCTCTCTGCCGCATCGTCACTAGAAGGTGGGATGCAGCGCAGGGGCGGCGCAAGGCCCTTTGTCCAGCGGGTGGCAGTGAAAGCCCGAGGTACGAAGGGGAGAGACGCTGCCGGCGGCTGCGCTGCTCCGCGGCGGCTGCCTGGAGTCGGTGGCTCGGCCGGGAGTGCCTCCTCACTGCCCGTCCCAGGTAGCCAGACTGTGGCTTCATCAATAGCGATAAACCGCGCTCCTTTATGTTAGGAAGCGCTAACGGGTTAACTGGTTTGCTACCTACATCTTTAACAAACGGCGAGGAAGCGATGTCTTACCCTAGGCGTACCTTCCAAACGCAGCTGGAGGCAGCGTTGCCGGCAACAGCCAGAATATGTCCGTGCTTCTGTCTCGTGGATGATGTGTGATCTAAATATCTTTAGTTTTATAATGTGCTTTCAGTTTTATCAGGTGTGTTTTGTGAACAGGTGCTCCTGCCTTAGGCCTTAATGCTTTACAACTGTTCCTCCTGCTGCAGGGCGTTACACAAAGTAATCCGGCTCCCTAGCACTCATGCAGCGGTCCCTTGGGAAATGCTCTGACTCCAGGGCAGAGCTCTGTGGGCTCTGGGGACCTCTTCCTGTTTTCTAATACTATTTTCTAAAGAAACCCTTAATTATTTCTTTCACTTAACCTGAAAGGATGCTCAGCATACTAAGTAGTTATAACACTACTCTCTTGAACTTACTGGTAACCCCCTTTCGCCATTCTTCGATTGAATGATGCCCACCTGCCAACTCACCTACTAACTTAGGAAGTCATTCCCCACTAATTCTCCCTGCAGAACAAATGTCTTGGCTTCTAATTCTGGCAAGGATCTGAAAGTATTGCACAGCTACATGTATTCAACCTGAAAGGGCAGTCATCAGAGAAACCAGTCAAAGCATAAACAGTGCGAAGTTGTCTGTGTTCAGAATAATTAAAGTATGAGTGTTTGGAAATTGCAAGATTGAAATTGCTTAGCTGTACCCTCCCCAGAATGGAAAGAGAATAGGTCAAAAATCAAGAAAAAAGAATCTGAAAGTGGTTCCTTTAAGAGTAAAGCAAATAATCTTAAAAAAATGTACAAAACCTAAAATCCAATACTAAAGTGAAAAGTATGGATTTTGATCCTTACATGTCGTTTCCAAGGATGCCTTGATATGGAGCTGCAATGTTTGGCTTTGTGATTTTGGCTGTACAGGTTAGTAAGAGATGCAGATCAAATGCTACCATTGGTTTTAAACCTACTTACAGGTCTGGCAGCAATACAGGTATCTATAAAGTGTTATAAGTCAAATAGAATGACTTTGTTAGTACTTTAGCTTTACAACCCAACTACATTTCATTGCTTTACCATTTGTGGTGAGGGCTGTTAGCGCTATAACTGGTATTGCCGTGTTGTTGCTACCTGTGCCACTGTCAGAAAACCAGCAGACTGCCTAAACTGAAACAGGATGCGCACCTCTCTCTTGCTTCAACAGGGATTTTACTGTTATAGCATTTTCAACTCTGTTCAGTAGTATTTTTCCACGTGAATCTTAACTAAATATAAATGAGTTTATTTACATGTTAGTTACTCTTTGAAAGCATATTGCTTTCTGTGTTTCCTCAGTGCACAGCAGCTGGTAACTGCAAGTACTACGCTTGTTCATCATTAGTATTTTAAGTGCTGGGCTCTACCAGAACTGACTGTCAATTGCTTTACTAATAGGTAGTTTTATAATAGAGATCTGTTAAAATACTGTTCCCCAAAAACATTCTAAAACAACTTGAATCAATTATTTTGTAGAAAACAATTACTTTCCAAATATTTTTAATATTTTGGTACTAGTAGTGCCTTCTTAACTGGGTTTTCTTTAAGTAATCTAAAGGAGTTCTGTACATTGGACAAGGATGTTAAGGATATTCAGGCTCTTTGTTAGATTTGTAAAAGCACATATGTGTCTCAGAAAGACACCCTCCTGTACCTACCTATATACAGGTACCCATAGATATATGTAAAAATGTCTTTAAAAGTTGGCATTCAGTTTCCAGCAGAGCTGGACAATGGTGTTCAACTTCAGAGTTTGTGTATACAGTGTATGTTGGGTTGGTTAGAGTACTGAAGGAACACATGAACCATATTTGCTGCCCATTTGTAGTCAGTATCATTATTTATGCTTAACATAAGTGTATTTTTTCCCAAATGAGAGGAAGAATAAGCTTGGTCAGGATGAGATACCTTTATACAAATGGAACTGTCATTGGACTATGGTGTTCTGTGGGCATGATGATACCGGACCCAAACTGACATAGTTGTAACCTGAGCAAAAATCATGTTTTGAACAGGCTTAAACTTTCTCTGAAATTCTGTAAGTTAATGTGCTGATCCTCTAGAAAATGTCTTGAGTAAGAAAGTAATTAAAAGCCTCTACAAATTAAGATCACAACTTTTCCCCAAAAGCAAATATTAGAGACTTAGACTTACTGAAGCTCAATATGATCTAGTTTAAGAAAAAATGTCTATAGGGATTAAAAGATATTCCCCTGCAGTGGGGAGAAGGCAACCAGTCCCTGCTACTGCTACTTCTAGAATGTTTTATAAATATCCATAGCTGCACAGTAGGACTAGATTGGCAGAACAGAAAGGATAGCTCTTGAATGACTGATGTCCTCCTTTAGTAGAAGTGACAGATACTTCCTTGTCTTTGCTGAATATTTCCTTATGCAGCACTCCTTTTTGACTTGCTAGTAGTCGACATCTATGTATGATAATTGGAGATAGATGAAAACAAGAACAGACTACTGGAAAACGACAAAAATATCCATCTGCTCCTCTCTGTGTCTGGTAAGCTGTTGCTTTATGATCTTACGACTATCTGCAAATTCTCTTTTTGTTAAGAGCCAGTTGGATCGAGTTCAGCTGAGCAGAATGCAGTTAGGCAGTTGGGAAGGTATTAAAATACACCACTTCGGACTTCTTTGTAGGGATTATAACCTGGAGATTGTCACTAAACTACTACTGTGAATTAGCTTGGCCATCCCAACACTCTCAAAAAATTGTCCTTTGCTGTCTCTCAAGCCTCAGGTCTGATTTGCTTTTCTTTTGGAATTCAGCTTTGTCTATAATGGGAAATGGAGCAGGGAATTGTTAGTTCATCTTTGTTCAGAGCTTTGAAGATGTAAAGTATTTTTGGAAGCTGCTTGGTACAGTTGCCCATATTCTCCTCAGGCAAAGGGATCTAACATTTGCTCTCCACAGCTTGCCCTTAGCCGAACATTGAAGGAGCTCTCACACCCCTTCTGTTCCCACAGGGCAACTGGATGTCTTTACTGCCAGTTCTGATTGAAGACACTGATTCAAGAACCCGATTTATGGAGAGCCCTGAATGTGTTTGGCAGATTTCCTCATCTGTACTTTTACGCTCAGTGGGAACCCTATCTTTCTGGAATTGTGCCTTGCTTGTCATTTTTATTTTCTGTTTTTTACTGCGTTTTCATTTTGACCAATTCTTTTTCAAATGTGCACCATGTTTAGAGATTTGATTGATTTAAAATTTATAACTACTGCGTTTAGATTTCTTAGCATCTCGGGCGATTAGTGCCCTCAGTTGCAGTTTCCTAAAGTAACATAAAATAAGTAATTCAAACATAGTGGTGACAATGCTGCATATTTTACAGAATACAAATAGCCTTTTTTAAGTTCTTAGATCTCTTGCTGTGAAGTACCTGTAATCCTGTGCTAGTCAACATCTCTGCTGTCTGGATGTAGCTGGTCCTGGTTTTCATTTTTTCAGCTAGCAGAGAAGGAATTAATCCTGTGGCAACCAGATCCTGCAGGGTTAATGCTATTTCTTTGAAGTTACTACTGCTATTGCTTGCTACATCTTTCTGTCATTGTTTTTCAAAGTATCTTCTCTTGCATGGATTGTCAGTTTAAAGGAATGCAAAATGGGTTACCAGGATAGGAAAAACTCTGCTATTTTAAAGCCATGATAAAGCTCTAATCTTACAAATGAGTGTGATATGCAGTGCACGTAAGCTGTGAATGAGGTTTTGCTTTTACGGTTCTTAATAACAGGCAAGACTTGCGCGTGTAAAACCCTTTCCGTTCAGAATATAAACCTAATAATATTATATGTTAATAGCAATATATTTTTTAGTCAAGAGTACCCTTCTAATGTTAGTTAATTAGTTACACAGTTTTACTTCATTCACTGAGTTACTCTATTTTGTGTGGGAATGGTTCAAAGCTGTGCCAGGGGAGGTTTAGACTGCATTTCTTTACCGAGAGGGTGGTCAAACACTGGAACTGGCTTCCCAGAGAGGTGGTCAGTGCCCCAAGCCTGTCAGTGTTTAAGAGGCGCTTAATAACATTCTTTAACTTTTTCTCAGCCCTGAAGTGGTCAGGCAGTTGGACTAGATGATTGTTTTAGGTCCCTTCCAGCTGAAATGTTCTAGTCTAGTCTATTCCATTCCATTCCATTCATTGCCTTGCTTCACCCACCCTGAAAAATGTTATTAGTAAGCACAGTACCTTGCTGTTTAGTAACATCTCTGTTTGCAGTTCTGTTTTTCAGTGTACCATATTTAAAGCTTTATTAAAGCAAAAAGAATTACATACAGTGGAGAGCTGCTGCAGCCTAGGCACCTAATTCTAATAATTCATTACTTCCTAAAAGGAGTAATTCATCCTTTCAGTAAAGGTATCTGGCTCATTCATGACTTGCTCTGCAGGCTCCCTCTTATTTTCCACTTGTTAGTCATCTGGAGTGAGCAGATGTTTTGTACATCCCTCTCTCTTTGTCTTTTGACATTTAGATATCTTTGTAAATAAGAAACATATTTAGGACCCACAAAACAACACATATGAAAACTGCTGTAGTCAATAAATGAAATCCCTACAGATTTTGGCTCCTCTGCCATTTGGCTGTTTTGGAAAACTTTTCCCATTATGCTGCATCCCTTTCCATTCATTTCAGCCTTTCTTCTCATCATATATTCAAGTATTGAACAACCTTTTAAAGTGCTGACCTAAATTATCAAAAGGGATCACTAATTTCCTATGCCTCAGATTTTAAGTATTCAGATTAAGAGTGGATCTTGACTAGCTGGCTCCCTTCCCTTTGCCTTCTTGAAGTCTCCCTGCTAAAGACTGAGATACCCCAAAAACACTTGCTGCTTTTGGCAATTTCAGTCAGTGGATATTGAAGTGAAAGTGAAATCTTCTTGGAATTCTATCACAATGAATGAAAAAGCACAGACACAAAGATACAGAGGTTTGAATTTACATGTACATTAGAAAATGCCTGATTGCTTTTTTTTTTCCTCTGGACAAGTTCTATTTGCAAACTGATATACAGCAAGATCAATGCCATGTGCAAAAACTTAAATGGCAGCTTTTCAAAAATTGCCCCATTAACCTGATGAGTTTCTAATTACAGTAAGATGTAAAAGCTTTTTTTCCCGACGCTATGTAGGATTTTGTCCTAACAGTTTTTTTTAAAGCCACCCTGCTGTTAAAATAGTTTAACTGCAGTGTTCAAGTATAATTTGTCCTATATTTCTTTTGCTTTCTCTGAGGAGTTACATAACTTTTTCATTTCTAATGAGTTTTCCTAAATATAAATTGTGATGTTACATTATGCACCTCCTTTGGCTCCAAACCAATTAATTTGAAGTGGTTCAAGGCCAAACAGAAGTCTAGGATCGCATCCTAGCATTCCTGGTGAAAGGTTTGTTTATGCACTTTTTGTTTTAAATAAACGGTTCAGTGGTTAAGTCTATCTTCTGCTGAAATTGATCTTATCCTTTAAATTCATGTGATACTCTAAAGTAATAGAGAATTGTTTGGATAGCTGCATGACCTTGTGTTACTTAGATGCTGTTTAAAATCCATTTGTATAATAGCATGGCCTCAAGTTGCGCCAGGGGAGGTTTAGGCTGGATATGAGGAAAAATTTCTTTACTGAGAGAGTGGTGAAACACTGCCCAGGGAGGTGGTGGAGTCACCATTACTGGAGGTGTTCAAGCAACGTGTGGACGTGGCATTGCGGGACACGGTTTAGTGAGCATGGTGGTGTTGGGTTGATGGTTGGACTTGATGATCTTACAGGTCTTTTCCAACCTTAATGATTCTGTGATTCTGTGATTATTGTGCTTTCCTAAATCAGATAACTTTAGCCATTTAAATGACTGTTTAAATTATAAGCAGGATTAACCTGCTGCTCTTATGGGAAGAGATCAGTAAAAGATCAACCTCACTTTTACCCAAAAGCAGTGCTTCTTTGCCTTTACATATATCCCATCACTGCTGTATCCCCAAATCCCCCTGCCAGAGCTCTGCTGCCTCATCCTCAGGACTGTCACCTTTCTGCCCCAGCTTAGCAAAGTGGTGGGTCTGGCAGCTGGGACTAGCAAGAGGCCTGGAGAACAACTCGCCTGTCAACACTGCCTCTCCCTTTCTCCCCCAGTCTCAGAGCACTCATCTCCCCCTGCTGTATTTTGGCACCTTCTCTTCAGTAAGAGATGAATCTGCAGCTCTACAGACGGTGTGAGGAGGTACGGAACATAATCTGCCTTGCAGCACTATTTCTCCCTCCTGCTGCATCTGCAAGCGCAGAGTACTGACCCTCAGAGCAATCCTTCTGGCTTTTACTGCGCTGTATTTTATGTGGGTATATCACTGATGTTTGTTTCACCGTTTGAGGAATGCTGCTCTTGAGAATCTGAGTGCTAAGAACTTCCTCTGTCTCAGTGGTATTCCAATGTGTGGACTATTTTCCTTCTGAAAAATCTTATTTAGATGTCTACATAGGAATTCAGGATGATTAATGCTAGGAAGCCAGGCTTGAAGAGTTGTTTGATGTTTTGTAGAATTTCACAGCTTTCCAGTGACCATTTCTCAATTTTCCTCAGTCAAAGAAGAATTCAGTCTCATCCTTTTCAGTGATTTTGGAAATAACAGATATGCATTCTTCAATATCAATAACTTTATTTCCATTCGGCAATTTTACAAATTTGACAGTAACTGGCAGTAATTGAAAATCACATTTTTTTCATATTGCTGTTTTCTGTCATCAACAAGGTGTCACTTTTGTTCATGCACAGGTTCACTATCCATTTATCCATTATCCATTTCAGCAAGAATTTAACAATTCTACAGTTGTTCACACATAAGCCTATCACATACACAAATCAGGGAATAAAATCCTAAAGAGGAAATTCAGTTTTAGCTTCATTGCTGTCCCAATGTGGATTTACTGGGCAGAGGGAGGGACTAAAGGGGCTATATAAACCTTAGCCCTATCTGGTGAGGTGAACTCCTGGTGGTATCATGCATGCAGCTGGCTCTGCCTATCTGACTTTGCCATGCATTTCTTGTATCTCCTTTGGTACATCACTTAATCTGTGTTTCCCTATTGCTGACTAAGAGTTTAATATAATTTCTGAAGATTATTGGCTTGTTAAAACGGACTAGTGGTTCATGAGCATTTATAAGAGAGTGCTATTCTTCCTTTGGTATTTATAAGTAACTTCAGATACCAAAGGGATGGACCGCTTGATGCTTTAGGGTAAATAAACTGCTGGGACGCCTGACAAACAACAATAGGTGGTGCTTCTTTACTTCAACAGCGTTTGTCCCTTTTCATGAATGCTTATGTTGCACAAGCAATTGCTGCATTGCACTGCATCAGCACTGTTCCTAATCCTGATTTGGAAACATCAACTGTTAACTTGACAAAGCATGACACATGGTATGCTGAAGTGTTTTCAGCTGCCCTAACACCACAAATTGTAATGGCTCCAGAAGAGCCATTTCAGTTGATTGTGTCAATAAACTACAACCCACAAAGAAAAAGACATGTGCCCAACCTGAATAAAGCATCATCAAATCACAAATAATAGGTTAATGGTCACAATTTTTGTCCTCATTTTTAGAAAAAGTATTTTGCAGGAAAGAAACCTGTAATTTCTAGAGCTTTTGCCTGTGATAAATCAGAAGTCCAGGCCTATGGCACTTACCCCTTTACAGTATTTCCTTCACTTCCATATGTAGAGAGTGTGTGACTTTATTATTCATACTTCTGCTACAAAATGAGGACTTGGCACGTGTTCTCCGTTTAGGTCAAAACGCAGGCTGTCCCATGCAATTGGTCTTTCTCCAGCTTTTGTGAGATGTAGGCCTACTGTTATTTAAGGAAGACTTCTGTATAATTTCCTGGACCAAGTGCCAGCAGACACAAGCTTGGCATTACTTCCTAATTTTTTTTCTCCATTAGTTAGTTCATTACGAAGAACTACATCTGCTTGATGGTAGTGCAAATTTTCTGCTTTCATAGTTAGGCTGATGATACACAGAGTGAATTCTAACCTCACTGAGACCATTAAAGTTTCAGAGTAAGTAAATCAAGGTACAATCTGACTTAATGAGACTAGCTGCTAGGTCATCAGTTCTGTGCATTGGCTGCTTTTTGTGTTGCCTATGTACCAGTCAAAACCCACAAGGTGCTATCGTGTTTCCTCTGAGATCACTAACATTAGATAAAGATTGCTGGCCATGACACTTAAGTGCCTCAGGAAGGATGTGCATTATTTGTTAAGCACCTGGAACTTGCTGAGTTACTCTGTAGAAGGTACAGAGGAGGTCGGTCCTTTCCCAAAATTTACAACCCCCTGAATAACCATAGCAAAATGACCTATAGCAGGAGCCCTGCAGGAGAGAAGTGTCCTAGTCTTGAAGACACATTTCTTTTCAAATATTCTTTATGTTAATATATAACTTTTTGCATCCTTAAGGCAGCAACTTCTGACTAGGAAGCATGCCAGTCGTTTTAGTAAGTTACCTCATTCTTTCTTCTAAAACCATCAGTAGCAAACTATAGTTGGTTATTTGATATCAGAAATGAAATCCTCTTAGCTGCTCATTTCACATATCTGGCAAATAAAAACACTTATTAGTCACAGATATTTGTGTGTGTATGTATCTGCACACGCACGCACAAACACATAGCTTTTTTCTGTTACATCATAGTATATGGGGTGAAATGCACTCAAAATGAAAAACGGTAAGCCAAGTATTTGTAGTAGTACCGAGTGGCAACACTGCAGTATCTAGTTGCTTAACAAAATGCTATGTAAGGATTTTTCTACAGAACTAGAGAACTGTCTAAGATTATGCCTAGTTAGCATAAGTTCATAAAAGGCAGATTACCATTAAAGAAATGCACAGTGCCAAAGAGAAGAATAACTTACACCATAGATAAGCTATCCAAAGTTCTCCTTTTCTCTACAAGGGACACTAAAACAGAGTACCCCGTGAATATGCTCAAATAACTAAAAAAAAGCCTCACCAGTCAACTGGGGAATTTACATCCATTCATCTTAATCTGATACTGATAATTCCTCAGGCATACACTTCATACACAATTGCCCGTTGCTTTTGACCATCTTCAGCCAACAGGAGGGTTCAAATACAAAATCACAGAAGCTGGAGACGAAAGGACCTAGTCAGTCAATTCGTTAAACCATTTGTGGTGTTATTTGGCTCCCTATAGTATACTGTCAAATATACTTCTGATCATCTGTTGGACTTCTGATGTCATTTGGATACTGAATGACTTTGGCTTCACACACAAATGAATGGATTACACTCATCCATCCGTGGGTTATTCATCTGTTCTGTTCAAGAACACTTGCTTGTAAGACAAGGGTATTGCCAAAATTAAATAATTAAAAGTGCTGCTTGTTTTTTGAGAACCCCCTTCATTTCCACTTACAGGTGCAATTTTCTATATAAAATGAGTAACATATTTTTCCTACTTAACACATCCAAGTATGATTTATGAAATGTTACTCAAGTAAGACAAGCTTATTTTACACTTTATTTACTCAGAACAGAACACTGATGGGAGAAATAAATGAGATAGATAGACAAGATGATCAAGTCAGAGACATGACTTGCTTTATGCCACAGCCAGGAAGGGAATCTGGGCCTCTCACATTACAGACCACTGACCTCAGAAAAAGAGAGATGGAATGCATTTTGGATTGGACAACTGGAACAAACCACCTAAGAAATCAGGACGTATTGAGAGCTAATGACTGAATGCCAGCCATATCTGCCAGACACAGGGGTCAAGATGATCTGAACATGTAAGGCTGCAAAAATAAGTCATCGAGAGGTATATAAATGCCGCTGCCCTTATAATGCTCAGAGGTAAATTCACTATTTCAGAGTCCTCCTCTTCTCTATTTGGTATGATCTTCAACAACAACTACAAAATCAGAACTGCTTGCTCAGTAATTGAAAGGCACAACAATCAATTTCTACCTTGAAAATGTTTTGTATTGGTTTGGGAGTATTCTATGTTTGAAGTAAGCTATTCCATTGAGAATGCTTTAAAAAGAAGTATTAGCCCACTGATCATTCTCATCTTCCAGTATGTTTATTTGGCTGCTGCAAAGGTAGTTATCCAACCAGCGGTTTAACTAATTAAGTCGTACTTCCCAGAATTGTGCTGATGACCCTAGCATTATCAATGATGTTCATGACAAAAAACCAAAGGCAATGAAGGAAAATCCATTGTTCTATGCCCTCTGAGAAGGAAAGGAGAAAAAAAAAAAAATTGCCAAAGAGAAAAAAGGAAAAGAGACGACAGGAACCAAAGCATCTTTCTTTAAGACACCAACAAAAAAAAATCATTTTATAATTTTAAACTGTGAGATTGAGATTTATTTTTATAGCAATAGGATGTTAAACAGTCTTGAGTAGTTTTTTTTCCCCGTTAACTCTGCACCATATTCGATGAGATTCTCCTATGTGAAGTGAGTGAATTCATGACTCCAGTGAAGTCAACAGGACTTTCTCCAGTCACTGTAATTGAACTCAGGTTTCATTTGCACTCTTAACACCCACTGAAGAGCTTGCACAAGAGCCAAAAAAGGATGTAGATGGCTAACATGATCTTCAGACAAAATAAAATTCTTAGATGACAAACAATACTAACAAAAATAAGAGGTTTTTTGAGATTTGGGAAAAAACCTCCAACCCCTTAGTTTTGCTATGCTATGCATAGAAAAGCCTAAATTCCCATTAAAGACATGAAATTTTGACTTGTAGGTGGAAGGGCTCACTGCTGAAATATCTCTGGTATTGTCTCTCTACATACATTACAATCTTGCCCATTTTAGAATTAGCCCAAATTCGGCCACCAATGACCAGTGTCTGGTGCTTTTAAATGCAAAGCAGGAAAGCCATGCCTGTAACACACCACTTCCCAGGGTAAGAGAAGCTGTGATCAGCATGGTTTGACTTTTATCTGCAGTTTGCATTTGCATCAGCAGTGTCACAGTGTTTCTGTGGACTGACAGCTGAATCCCAAGCACAAGCAAACATTTAGTCCCTGCTCCTTGCGGTACCAAGAAAAATCTTGTCCGAATGGTAGAATAAACTAACGCAGTGATGCTCTAAGAACAAGAAAATTTGAATTAAGAATTGCAGTCGCTTTCATGTTCTACAACCTACTTTTTAATACTTTACAATATTTTGCCTATAATCTGTGCACGCTCAAAGCACAGCAGGCAAAAGAAGGGCTGCTCATGCTATCATCCGTGAGAAGACGTTTGTTTTTGAAGCGTAAAACTGGCTCGAGGCTGAGCACCCGTCTGCCTCCGCTCGCTCAAGAGCTGCCTACTATCCCAGTCACTTGTTGCATCACCTACAGTGGTTTTCCCTCCACACGCTGAAAACCAATGCACCTGCAAGACTACAGAACGAGCATGCCGGTTGTCTCGGGTTATAGGAGACAGCACCGTGAATATGAATCACTTCCCCCCAGAAGACAGACGAGATCGTAAGATGTCCTCTCTCACTCGGGCTGCAAAGCTCTGCAATACGCATTTACCTTGAAGTGACGCGAGCGCCCGTTCCAATATTCCCACTTTTCCCCCCGCTTTGCAGAGCGGAAACTCGCTCTCCCCGTCCTGACAAGCACGCGCCTCCTTTCCCTGCAGGAACGACTACCGGGGAAGAAGGAGACGCGCCAAGGACGAAGCGAACCGACCGGTGATAACCCCCCCCCCCCCCCCCGACTCCCCCCTCCTCAGGCTGCCGGCGCCCAGCCCCGCCGGCGGGGAAGGCGAGGCTGGGGCCCCCTCTCCGCCGCCGTCTTATTTAGCGCAGTTTCCCCGCCTGAGGTACCGACACTGGCCCCGCCGGGGCTCCCCTGGGGCAGGGGCAGCCCAGCCGGGAGGCCCCCACCTCAGGGACAACAGGCCGCCATGAGGGGCAGGGCGGCGGCCCCCCGGCCCGGGAGCCGTTAGCGCAGGGCACGGGCGGCCGCCGCCGCCGCCTCCCGTACCGTTCCGTACCGTACGGCTCCGCCAGGGGAGGGGCGCGGAGGGCGGCGCGGCGCGTCCCGTCCCCCCCGTCGCCGCCTCCTCCTCCACCTGCTGCCGCTGCGCTAGTAGCCGGCTGGGGGGAGCCGCCCGCCTCATCCCCGCGGGGCCCCTTTGTGCTGCTGCTCCAGAGCTGCCCTCAGCCAGGCGGCGGCTGCGTCACGGCCCAGGCGCTGCGGCTGCCCAGAGTCACCCCGCGGAGGGAGAGCCGCCGCCTCGCCCCCCGCTCCGCCATTGCTGCGCGGGTCGCGGCGGAACGACGCCTCGCCGCCCCCCGAGGAAGGGCCGGGAGCCGCGGCGGTGAGTGGTGGGGCCGCGGCCTCACGCCTCGGCGTCCCTTGCGGAAGGGCCGGGACCCGCGGCGGTGAGTGGCGGCGGCGCCGCCCGCCAGCCCGCCGGCCGCGGGGGGCCGTTGCCCCTGCCCCTGTGAGGGGAGGCCGGGGAGCGCCATGGCGGGGCGCGGCGGGAGAGAGGCACGGGGTGCCCTCCGGGCACGGCCCCGCTGCGGGGGGCCGGCAGCGAGCCGAGCCGGGCTGGGCGGGCGGGGAGATGCGGCGGTGCGGCCGGGGCGGGGGCCAGCACCGGAGCCTTCCCGGTGCCGCGGGCTGAGGGGCGATGCCGCAACGGGGCCGTGCGGGAGGTCATCGCTCGGATCAGGCTAACGTGTCGGGTATTTTGGGGGGCTTTTGGTTTTTGGGGGGGCTTTTTGTTTTTTGACTTTGACAATAAAAGCGCTGGCCATTGTTCTTGCCCCCCAAAACGCCAAAATGTAACCGAGTCACAGCGACCAACGCGCAATTTTTTTTTTTTTTTCCTTAAGTTATTTCGGATTCTTCGGGGGCTGGGGAAAGGTCTGGAGCGTCCCGAGTTTCTGACATTTTGCATTTCTGTGCGTGTGTGCCTGTGTGTGCCAGCAGAAAGTCCCTCTATCCTGGAAGAATGGTGAAACTGGGGAATAATTTCAGCGAGAAGAGCACAAAGCAGCCTCTTTTGGAGGATGGATTTGACACCATCCCCCTGATCACACCCCTGGATGTCAATCAGCTCCAGTTCCCACCTCCTGATAAGGTACAGTAGGCTTTAGTTTCCACCCTGGAGAATCACACCCAAATCTCAGGCAAACAACAAAAGAATAGGTTACGTGTAATGAGCAGCTTAGAAATGTCAAGTAATACGGGATGTTTTAAGGAATGCTGGGTCCCTCTAGGGAAAAAAATTAACAATTAAGCTAATGAAAACCCAGTAGTACTGATTTACATTATAAACTAGTGGGGAATATTAACAATAAGCATGCAGAGATTTCAGTGCTGCTGTATGAAATATATAAACATACAAACGCAAGCTTCTCTGTGCTGTATTGTTGTAGCCCTTCCTATTCTGTATCTTTCTTTTTTGTATCTGGAAGATACTATGTATTCTCTGTGAACGACATGAATTTTCTCTGTCCAGAAAATGCCCCCCTAATGGGGGGATAAAGCACTGCTTTATTTCTCTGCAAGATGTGCATGGGCGGACTGGCCATGTTCCTTCTGTGCTTCAGTAGGAAATTAATGCTAGCCCCAGACAAGCTGAAATAATGAGATGATAACAGGCCATTGAGTTTTCTCCTTGGCAACTTATTTGGTTCAAACCGCTCCAAATAGGTGGTTCAGATGCTCCGTAGCTGGAAGGGGACAGTCCAATGTGCTGCGTACAGGTTGGAAGGGAAGTGTGCATCCTGCATTCCTCATTACATGGCTTGATTACTAAGGATTTAATTTCAAGGATTTAGCAAGGTGATGTAATAGTCTGTAAATACGTTTATTCTCCTCACAATAAAGAATTCAGTAAGTGTTACTATGGGTAAGGCATACAGTAGTAAGATACTTTTTCAGGTATTTCAGTATCCTGTATTAGTAGGATACTTACTTGCACATTTCTCACATGTGCATCTGGCAAAAAAGCTTTGCGGTCTTTGAAAAATACAAAATTTAACTGGGAAATTGTCACTAATATCTTAATGCTGATTTCTATTTTCGGCACTGTGTCTTCCACGAGCTCAATGCTACCTCTATATAAACTGATAGCTGTATGTTCCTCGTAGCTCAAAAAAATTCACATAATCTCATCTTGGGGTAAAGAATTTTAGCTTGTGAAATTTGCCTCGGTAGAGTGTTCCTTGTAGGCAATACAAATAAATTTGTGAGCAGCATTTTAATTGCTATCAACATCATTCTGTGTTGTGTGTGTGGTGACCAGTTGCCAGGCATAAATGCAGTAAGCCATAACAGCTGTTAAGAGAGCCTGAGGGTCCATTTTCTGCCCTGGGTTACATGGGTGTAAATCTTGTAACTGAGGACAAAATTGCACCCTAAGGCTTTAAAACAAGTTAAGTCTTACTGTGTCTGATATGCCTGCCAACTGGTGACTGGATATAACCGATAACCAAGGACCAATGTCTAAAGGAATTTGTTATGTTACTGCACTGCTAAGCAGAAGTCTCAACTAGGGACCTGTATGGTAATAGGTTTAACCTGAGGGGAGCCTCTGTAGTGAACCCAGGAGGTTCTGTGCCAGGCTGATTGCTCCTACTAGAATGGGGCAGAACTCCTCCCACCTTCACAATGTTTGCTTTGAACAAAAGCAAATGTACAACTAGGCTAGAAGCTTAAATAAAGGATGATTTGGCTCTTTTACTCTTTCCAGTGTCTATTTGTATATTAGCTTTTCTTTCCTTTTGCGAACATACAGGGGAAAAAACAAAAACCATGTATTTATTGGTCCTACTGGCTTCCTTCTGTGACTGTCTGGTTCATCATGTCAGTGTGTCTTTACTGGTTGCTACCGACTCAAAGGCAGTAGTAGAGCAACTGATGTGAAAAAAGACAGTATTAAGTAAAGATTGACAAACAGATCAAATTCTGAGGTCCGAAGACACTCGTGTAATGAATAGGAGTATGTATTTCATATATCTATGCTTATTATTCACTTACAAGGCTCCAGTATGGCAGTGAAGCATAACTTCTTGAACAGTAGTGACTAGAGCGCTAAGAATTTGATGATTTTGACAACTTCTAAATTAAAGGGATGAACTTACTTAAATTCATATTTAGGTATGTTAAATAAAAGAAGACATTACATAACCAAGCAGATAGAACTGTATGTTCAGCATCTGCTGAATGTGATTTGAGTTGCCTGAGATTATGCAACATAAAGGGGGAGGAAGGGAAGTAAAATGTTAAAAAGCATTCAAAAAAACTTCAGTCAGTTTACTTGCGTGATGCTGTTGGGCAGTTGTTAAATAGTTAATAATTATTATCTTATGAATTGTAGCTGAAAAAAGGTAAAGTAGTTTCTAAACCTATGTCCTGCACATATATGTGTAATGCTGTAGACGTGTCTAATAAGCTTTGTGGTACTGAGTCTAGGTACAGTTACACATTCTAGATAACATTTCAGGGAAGTGAGGAGAGGGGAACCCAAAGCTTTAATTTCAGTGCCTGGCTACCTGTAAGTGTCACAATCTTAATTTCAGAGTAATGTAGTTGCTATTGATACCATGTGCTGCTCTAAAGATAGAATCTGGTTCCAAAAGTCTAAAAGAGTCTAGATAGGGTAGATTGACGTTAGATATAAGGAATAAATTCTTCACCATGAGGGTGGTGAGACACTGGAACAGGTTGCCCAGAGAAGTTGTGGATGCCTCATCCCTGGAAGAGTTCAGGGCCAGGTTGGATGAGGCTTTTGAGCAACCTGGTCCAGTGGAAGGTGTCCCTGCCCATGGCAGGGGGGTTGGAACTAGATGATCTTAAAGGTCCCTTCCAACCCAACCATTCTGTGATTCTGTGATTTATTCTTTGGAACAACAGAGAAAATGGAGTAAATCTTAATAGTACTGTCAGTACGCTAAACTGCACCCTATCTTGAGAGTGATGCTTAGAAAAAAGATCCTGAAAAATTGTAGAAGACAAAAATGAGGCAAATAGGTTAGGTATGTGAAAAATTTGTACAATTAGAATGCCTAGGAGAGCACTAGAGAGACGACTGACGTAAGTAATATTTTAGGAATACAGGTAAGGTGCTAAATTGTGTAGCTTGGGGCAACAGCTCATAGCAAGGAATAAACTGAAGTTAAAGAGCCTTGGGTGTTTCAAGAAAGCTCATTAGCGCAAGGGTTTGTGTGCATCTTGCTGATTGCAGCTGATAATTCAAAAGTTAGATGTTAAGAGTGCGAAGAGCTATAGTCTATCTAGCACATAGTGAATAGCAACTAGATGGGTCACTTCAGTTCTTTTAAACTCAAAATCCTGCCTTCAAAGAATATGGCTACTGGCGGCATCATCATCTGCTAGATTTCTGTGGGCACTCTTCAATAATGGTCTCATCCTATTTGTCTCCAGTTTGAAATCCCATTGATGGCATCTCCTGAAGTGAATGGAGGTGGGTATTTTTAAACTATACAAAGTGCGAAGTTTCATGATTTGGATATGAACTAAGTACATGCTTACCTAGTATAGCAGCATAGTACCACCACAGCTGAAAAAATTGAACATTTGTGAAACTGTTGTATAACAAGTCTTCCTGTAGGTCCATCAAAACCACTTTGAGAGATAATTTTGTTGATGATTGCTATGACAGGAAAAATAACTAACAGCCTACGGCTTCCAAAGAAGAATTACACAAAGTGGTGGTGGTGGGGAAGTATTGCACTAGATGCGCTTGTAAGCAGGTAAAAGAAGAGTTAATGAATAAGTAAGATTCCTGTGGCTAGTTTCAGCTGACAGCTTTTTGGGTTTTTTAATTTTTTTTAAAGGTTGTGGTCAAAACGAAAACAGAATATGAACCTGATCGCAAGAAGGGCAAGTTCCGTACTCCTAAAATAGCTGAATTCACAATCAGCATCACTGAAGGGGTTTCAGAAAGATTTAAGGTAAGCAGTGCTATCTGAAGATGTTAATGACTCAGTTGTGCTTACAGAAGTGCTTAAAATCAATTGCTGATCATAGTCAAAACTGGCTATAACTAACAGAGTGGCTGTTGTGGGTATAGCTGGACATGAGAAAAATAAATTCAATGTTAAAATAGTTCAGTATTTAGCAATTAGAAGGAAAAGCAAATCTTGCAGCATTACTGCTTGTAATCCTTCTCTTGCAGATGAATTCAGAAGGCACTTCTGTCAGTGTGTGGGTTTCAGAATATGGCTGGCCAGGGTGTGTGTGGGCTGCACGCAGGTAGCTCTCATTGCATGGATAAAGCTCCTGTTAGTGTTGAAGGACAAGAACCACAAGAATATTTGTTTTCTTTTCGGCTTACTGCTTTTCACTGTGGCCACACCATTCTCTTAAAAGCACTGTCATAGTCCATTAAGTATTTTTTTGTAGTTAAATGTATGACTTGGCAGCTCAGGGATGTATACCAGAGCTCTTTGCTATCAGTTTTCCTGGTCCAATTGTATCTTACAGCCTGGTGATGACTGTTACTGGCAGATAGCAGTTGAGCAAGAACCTGACTCGGATTTACTTTTCAGTGTCCACACCCCTATTACTCCCTCCACTAGTCCCAGAGGAAAGCTGAGAGCTTAACTGGTGCAAGGATTGAATTATGTTTCCCCCTTCTCAATGGAAGATAGGTTTTCTTGCTCTGTGTAAGTAAAGCAAAGCAGGGAAGTTGGCACTTAAGCACATGCTTTCCTACCTATTCTCTTAACAAAGGAAGACTACAGCTTTTCGGTGCTGTTAATTTGGCATCTTTCCCAATGATGCCAAAGCATTTTTAAACAGTAGGAAACCACGCTGTTCAGTGCACAAGTACGAATACATTTGGAAAGCCTAATGTTTAGTATGAGGGAAAAAGACAGATTTTCAGTAAAGATGTGGATTCTGTTCATATTGCACACTTCTAACCTCTGTTTGCATGATGGGAGTTTTAGGGCACACCCAAAGATTCTAGCTCTGTAATTTGAAGAACAAAACACGGGAGCTGTGCCTGACCAGTGGTTCTAAAAGCTGCCCAGGCCCAAGCTTACCTTCAGAAGGGTATATACAGCTTTTTGTGGAATCGGAGCATGCTAAACAAAGAAAGTGAAGGCTCAAGGAGGGGTTAGGTGCTTTAGGCTACATTTGCAAAGGAACTTTGCAGAGTGTTGCCAGGGCAAATGTTTTAAGTGCAGGTCACCTGGTAGAGTCTTCAGCCATACAGTGAAGCATGTAGGTTCCCAGTAAGCTGTGTGGGGAACCACCCCAGAGAGCTAATAAGAGATGTTACGGGGTGTGGCAGGGATTTACTAAGGAGGTAAGAAACCTAGTTCCGGTTTTTCTATTCCCCGATTTGGAGCAAGGACATCCCATCCCTCAGGGAAAATGCTACATTCTGATTAATGTTCTCTCTTTCTCCTCCTGGCACCATAGTATCAGTCCTTGAGAGTAATCACCTTCCTCTCAGGTGAGGGTTGTGCACACTGTGGTGTTGGGTAAGATGCAGATGGACAGCTCAGAATAAGGAGGACTTATGTCTGGCTGTCTTTTTTGTGCATGTCCTGGCCGCACTAAGGTGATGTGAAAATGCTTAGTACATTGTAGAAGAGAAGGGGGAGAAAGTGTTCAGTTTGAGTACCCTGCTAGGACTTTGGTTCCAAGAAACTCAGCAGAACCTATACCAGAGGAATTTTGCACTTATCCACTAGCTGTAGGGACTGAGGGATTTCATCGCTCAAACATTAAATTGTAGGTAACGAAGGGTTTTGAATATCTTAGTCACATCTAAGCGTTTTGCATATCTCTTTTTGTAGATCTGGGTTCTTTCTGTCTTTGTCAGGATTGCTGAGCAAATGAGACCTCGCTGAACAACAAATAAATAGCTTGTCGTGCTGTTGGGTAGCCTTTTCTAATTAGTATAGCTGAACAGTTAGAAGCCTGAGCATTTTTGCATTGCGTTTTTATATACCTTTGGATGGCATACTTAAATAAAATGTCTTTTAGATACTACTTTATGATGATCACTCTGGGATTAATCTCACGCTACTGGGTTGCTAGGTTTTGCTGCTAGGTAACTACTGCATGAGAGAGAGGTTTCTGTAAGATTTGGTATCTCTTGGGAATTACAGGGTGATTCACACTGTGGCTGTAAGTCTGGGCTTCTTTAGAAGAGTGTGGGCATTGATCAATTAGGAAAATTGTGGTTCAGTTAATTGAAAACAATAGTGTTATGCAGAACATTCAGGTCCTAAAACTGTCCCTTAATCTCTATATAACAGTTTTAGAATTGAATTGTGCTCCTTGCAACACTTTAAGGAGAACTGACTGGTTCTCCAGCAGAGATGATTGTCATATTCACCACTCCCAGTAGTAAATATTACATGAATAATTGATGAGATTTCATAAATATGTAGATGAAAAGTACCGATTGTGTGAGGTTTTCTCCTGGGTCCTCATTAATTGTGAACCATCATGTTAACTGCTGCTGTTGATTCTGAGAAAGCAAAAGGATATTTGTTTGAAAATTAAATATTTGCTATAATTATGAAATGCATTATTTAACTGGTAGGATATTGACTTTGGCTTGTGTTCATGAAAAAAGCTTCAGATGCTGTTTTAATGACTTTAATATTGTACATCACCGATGCATAAGCTTGCCACAAGACACAGCCCAAATGTTGTGCTAAAAATAAAAAAAGTCAGTTATATTTACAAATAATTCACATGTGTATTCTAAGATGTACTCCTTAAATAAGGACAGAGCAGATTGCATGTTTGGGATTCAGCAGTGCAGATCATCTAAAGCTGTTCTTCTTGAGAAATTATACATCATAATAAATGAAGCAACTCCGGCATGTGCATGTGTCATGTAGATCATTTGGTGTTTTAGCAGCTGGGCAAAGAAGAAATTATAAAACGTATTTTCTGCATTCAGTCCACATTACCACAGTTATTACAACAGAGCTGAGAATGTTTACAAAGAAAACTGCAAGTATAATTTTCTTGTATGAAGCCACATTCTGAATTCAAATCAAAATCTGTCAGAAGAATGTGTAGACTTCCTGTTCTGAGAACCCTGTCGTCTTAATTTAGTTTTATGGCACTAACCACATCAAGGAAGATGTGGTTATTCACTGAAGATTATTTTTCATTGAGAAATAGAAGTCTTGCTTTTGTTGTTTGAACAGTGTAGGCTAATGTGGGGAGTTGGTCCTTCACATTTAGAAAGCAACTTTGAACGAGGCAGATTTTTCTCTCCTGTAAATTGTCTGCTGTACAGAATAACACAACGTGGCTGGAAATGTCATTTCAAAGGAGTGTCATGAATTGGGACATAGGAGGAAGCTATTGCATGAGAAAATTGATGGTACCAGTTAACCAATGCCAAACCTTTGCCTCCCTTATTGGCAGAGCAGTGTTTTTACAAACTCCAGTTGGATTTTGTAGTGGGATGTCTGTTGTGGCACCCATTGACTCGGGCTACAATTGACAGTTGTGCACAAACACACCAATTTAAAATAATTTTTGTTGTATCAAAGCATGAGATTTTTTTCTGTCTTTGGGGAAACCTGAATAAAGAACATTCAGAAGTATTTCGAAAGCAAACACTTGTGTTTCCCAATAAATTTCAAGCCCTTAAACGCAAGCTGTGGTATGCCTTAAACCATTTGGTTCTATTCAAAGGCAGTTCAATTCTTCAGACTTTATCCTTGACATGTCTAGATACATCTAACTGCAGAGCCAAAGCCTCAAGCTTATTTCTGTGGTAAGACCATATGGTGCAAGCCATGTACTATCAAGTAGCAAGCAGTTGCTGAAATGTTTGCATGGGGTTATGGAAGAGGAATCAAGACTTCCTTTCAAAATCAGTTCTCGCAGTTTTGCTTGGTCATTTTAAGACTGAAAAATGTATGTAACATATTTAAATACTCCATTTTTGATCTGTCTTAAGGGGGCATCCTTTAAAACATGGTTCTGCCTCAAGACTTTTTTTACCTGTTGTTCTTAGTAATACTGATGATGGTTATTGCTGCAAAAATAATCACAGACAAGGAAAATATTTTTCTGTTGATTTCTGTGTGATTACTCTGTGGGTTGAGTAGCTCTTTGCTTCCACTTCAAAAGTCTGTTAGGTGCACAAGATGTCAGCTGATTCCTGTACAGGATCTCATTTCCTTAAGTATATTCTGTGTCTTTCACTTAGTGCTGGAAGAGTGACAGGTACTTACTGCCATGAGTAGATCTGTTTTCTTCAGGAGAACTACTCGCAGGATTAAAGTTGCTCACAAGTATAAGCATTTGGCAGGCTTTGAATTTTTCTTTTATTACTTCAAGCAAGAAAAATAAAGGAGATACTTCTTTCAATGTAACTGCTATTTTAAAACGATATAAGTAAAGGCACTGTATGGCAACTGTAATTTTTCCACTTCAAATGTGTGATAATTCCCTGATATGACATTGACAATCCTCCTGCTAAATTTTTGGCCAAAAGGAATTTTTTTTTACAGGCAGAGCTGGAAGATTTAGGTAAAGTGGATGCCTAACAGCAGCTCTCCTGGTCTAAGTCAGGTGTCCTCTGCCATTGTATCCATTAGAAATCCTTTTCTTGGAGCAGAACCAGAGACACTGGTGACACAGAAGATGTTTTGGGTCTCTCCAGATGTAACACTTACATAGCCTTTCCTCTTCTGTAGTAACCTTTTCCAGCCTTTCTCCTGGCCCCAGTAATATGTTCTAGGTTTGTATGGGAAGGTAACAAGGTTCTTATCTCAGGGCCACAGGGTTTCTTGAAGTGCTTCCTCAGATCTTTTGTAGTTAAGAAACTAATATATGGTGCCATGTGGGGGAAGATGATGAGAACACAGTTGTGAACAGCTGTGTTAAGCCACAGGGCTAGACTCTCAAGGCCACTGCCTTGTTAACCTGTTTTTGTCTAACCGTATCTCCCTCAGGTTTTGTTAATCAACTCCCTTGCAGGCTGGTTCTGTTGTCTTGCACTGCTGCTGTTAATAAGCACTGGGTCTGTAGCTTCTTTTCAGTTACTGTCCTTCATGAATCTATCTGCCTTTCTTGCTGCTACTCCCAGTCATCTCCAGGTAAGCATCCAAGCCAGTTCTCCTTTCCTCTTTGTCATCTCTGTTTGAGGACAGTCTTTTGATTTCTTCTGCCTTTTTGTACAGTCTACCCCAAGACTATCATCCTTCTACCCCAAGACTATCATCCTCTTTGAGCTCAAAGGTTTGGTGGGAATGTTCTGGTGAAGAAGTTGAGTTTAATAGATAGATACCAGTCATACAGCTAAACGTGACATGTGATGTTAGAAACACTCTTCTGAAATGAGGCACCTTGTTGTCTTTTGAGGCACGGGTCATCTTGTATATGTCTATATATTCCCATAGCAAGTATGGGAAATTGTACCAAGTTGTTTTGTATAATTTGGATTGCTCTGTACATGAATATGAATCAAATGTTGCATGTATAGATGTGAATGTTCCTTTTTTTCTTTCATGTTGTCATTTACTTCAAATTGAACATTTCTTATTCCTTAAGTGCATTGTTTCAGATGCATCTTTCATGTAAACTTCTAGGGAGAGGCCCAGGTTATAGCAAACAAGAAAATAATTTTGGAGAAGAGGAATGTTAGGGGAAGTGGAGAGCTGATTTTGCTGTTCTCTAACACCAAATGCTGGAGATGCAGGATTTTAGTGGACAGAGGTGAAATGGAGGTCATGGCAATTTGCAGGGAAGTCAATGTGATGTTTTACGAATTTTAGTCTGTGGGATGCAGCCAGATGCAATCTATTGTAATTACAGTCTGCCTGCCTAAAATTCTCTTGCAGTTTAAATTGGATAGCAATAATATTAATTTCCGGTCCTAAATGGCTGTACAGCGTTGCTGTATTTCATCCCAGAGGGCTTTGCATTTCAGTGGTGAGCAAAGCATAAATTGGTTGTAAATCACCTCAGATGAAAGGTGCTCTGTAAATGTATATCTTCACTCTTTTTGTTTGGTGCTAGCACCAAGTCTGTGCCTAGCACTTTACAGAAAAATCAGAAATGAAAGTTGTGTTCCCAAGAGGCTGCAATTGAAATAGATAATGCATAGATGTAGAGCAGAGATGAGATGTGTCCCAAGTGCCAGTGATTGAGCACTGAAAATTACTGCATGTCTTTCTAGTTCCACTTCTCATAATAACAGGAATGTTCCTAGGTGAGTTTGTATGCTGAAAGGTGCATGGTGGAAGGAAAAGTATGAAGGAAGGTGGTGCAAACCAGCACAGTAAGAGTGGGTTAATGAAAGAATTTCAGCCAAGAGGAGGAGGCATGACGAGAAAGGTGGAGGTGAAGGCAGAGGGAAAACAGATGGCACTTAGGCTTTAGTGGGACAGTGGGATACAGGCGAAATGGAAGGAGGTAGAGTGAAGAGGAGCAAAAGGGGCAGACTTCTGCATGCCTTGAAACATGGCTTGTAATTTGTTCAAAAGGGACAGGAGCCAGGAAGGGGTGTGAAGAGAAGCAGGCACAGTTGGTGCAATTGATGAATTTTGCTGTAATATTCTGGCTTGATTAAAAAGGGAACACAATAAATGTTAGCGAAGTGAGGAAGGAGGAGACTGCAGTAGCCAGGCAGAGAAAATACAGCTTGCAGTGTTTTGCAGCTGTAGCACAGTAGGTTGGACTGATTGGGAAGATCTAGCAGATCTTGATGGTAAGGCCTTATCATGAGCTGTTTACATGTTAGTGTAGTTGTCAGATTTGGTGAGTTTCATTTGTTTGGCTAAATGCTTACAGTCTGAAGGCTGTGGGTACACTTAGTTCATTCATTAGTCATCTCTCATTTTGATTACTGTAATGGCTTCTGGCTAGACGTTGTCCTTCTTCTGTTCTTCACTTACAATCTATTAAAAAAACCTGCCACATACATAATACCTTGTCATCTTTTCTGTTCACATAGTTTTGCTGCCAGATCCCCTTAACACCAACTTTAAAGGACACTCTCAAGATGAAAACAAAACCACACTTTGAGTTCCTGGTTAAAAGAAACGGTTGCATGTGCTATTTTGTAGTTATTTCATAAAAAGTACTTTAAAAGCCCATCACTAGTGTGGTGTGACAGGCACCTTGGAGGTCTGTAGGATGTACATGGCGGTGAATGATCATAGTAATTCAGAAGACTCCTGCTCCCACTGTGTGGGGTCCTGCACTCAGCCAGCTGGCTACCACAAGGAGAAGAGATTCAAGATTTCCTTCTAGAAGAGAGGGAGCGGTGCTTGCTCATGCATTGCATCCTCTCCTACCTTGAACGGAGGAAGAGGGCAAGTTGCTGCTAGTGCCCTGGTAGGAAGAAGAGAATAACTTTCCTTTAGTTTATAGCGAGTGTGCAAAGTTGCTGTGGAAGAAGGCAATAAAATGACAGCTTTGGTAGCACTTGTGGTCTAAAGAGCAGCTTGTCGCCTTCCCTCTCTCCATGCTTTTATTTCTGAAAGGCATCTGGGAGGAGAGGGCTCAGAAGGTGAGGCAGGGAGGTAGGGTCCCGCTGTGCTACTGGGAGGGGAGAGAAGCTGCCTGCCTGAGGCTCAGAGGTGAACCTGGGGATCTGGCAATTGTGGACCATCAGTGGTGGGTTATTATGAGAGTGAAGGAAAAAGGCGGTTAGAAGGAAGAGAAGGATTTTCAATTTATAAGGGAGAAGTGCATTGGATTAACAGGTGATTGTGAACACCTTGGAATCCAGTGATGGATTTCTGTCCATCTGTGTCGCTTGCATGTGTGACTGTCCTTTACTTAAATAGAAGTTATTCGTATCCTGAAGGATGGTAAGAGAAGGGAGCGTCTCTTCTAATAGGAAGGAGACAAGAGCTTACTTCATTAGGGATTTGCAAATGGAGTGTGATTGCAAATTATTGGAGATAATGAAAGTAAAAATTTACATATTAATACCAAAATTAATAACATTAGGAAATACAGTAAGTGAGAGAGAAAGATTCCTTGAGAATTATGAACGAGGAGCCCTGAGAGCTCTTCCTGGTGGCTTACTGTGTGGCAATGGAAGAACCATGCTGGACGTGACTTGTACGAGCAGTGAAAACTGAGCTCTGTGTAGATTGGTAAACAGGTAAATGCTGTTTCAGCTGTTTCAGCCCTGAGGCTGTGGCTCTGCAACTTGCCAGGCTCCAGCAATCCGCAACGCTGGGCTTTTGACCTCTTTCAAAAAACATAATTACTTTCCAAAACAGTTTCAGAGCCTTGGAGAGAGTGATTCTGCAGTGATTGTGGAAATACAAATATTTTTCTATTGTCTAATATTTGGTCTCAATTACAAAATAGCTTGTTAGCTTTACAGTATGTTCCCGAGTCCTCATCTGCATGTCAAAATGGTTACGACTGGGAAATAAAGTTGTAATTATATTATTCCTTGCTAGTAGAATGGCCAGGGAATATGGTTAAAATGCTTTGAGACTTGAGAATATTTTTTAAAGCATTTTAAACTGTTTACTCCTATCCATGGAGGAGACAAATGTGAGCTGAATCAGTCCATACCATAGCAGTTGTTCAGCTTGGTGTCCGTGTCCCATGTCACAAGCCTGTGCTCCTAGAGAGAGCAGCCTTTCTTGAAGGCTGTGTGGAATATATCTTGTAGGGCATGGGAAGCCTCAGCAATAATCCCATCTGGATTTTATCTTTTCTATCCCCACCTTCTAGTCTCTCTTTCCTGTTTCTTCTCTAAGGGATAGAGCAGTGACTGTCAGAGCAAAAGGAACAGTGTAACACACTTTGAGTCAGTGGGAAGTGAGTGACCCAATACCTGTGACTTGGACCAGGCAATGTGTGTGTTGTAGAGCTGCTGGGCTGGGTGAGGAGTGCTCCCTCCTTTCTGGTTCCTCATCTTCCCATGCTGCCCAGCAGCAGCTGGAGCTCACTTGGGGAAGAAGGCCTTGGGCCCATGGCCCCACAGGCAGACGGGGCTGTGGACCTGCTTTGGGGCCCAGGCATGGTTCAGGCCCCTTGGCCTGGTGGGGCAGGTGAACCCTGGGCATCTGCATGTGAGTACAGTGTGACATAGGCAGTGTGTGGGACTTAGAGATACGAGCAAGGTGTTAGGGAGGTAGGACAAAGAGCCCCAAGTGGGAACTGCAAGCTTAGGGGAGAAAGGTCAGTTTTTCTAGAGCCTGGAGTGCAAGGAGAATTTTTGGGGGAGAACAGAGAATAAGGCTCATTACAGTTGTGGGGAGGGGAAAACACTAGTAGATGGGATGCGAGGTTTGGGCCAAGCCAGGGGGTGAAGGGCCTTGTACCTGTGTGTGGGTGGGATGGCTGAGGAAACAGGGGAAGGGGCTCCAAACCGTAGAAGAAAAAAGGGAGAGGCCTGATGAGAAACACATGAGAAGGGCTGAGCTAGGGCATGGATTGGCCAGGAATGGGTGGGTTGTGTTGGTCGTTATTAAACTGGGCCACAGAGAATGACCAGAAAGGAAAATGTGCTTTATCTCTTTGATTCATGCAGGACATACTGAGACATGGGACATGTGAGCAGAAAACGCGAGGTTGGCAAGACAGAGTGATCTATCCATGTTAACCTTTGTGTATGCAAGCACATAATAAACTTAGGGAAAGACTAACTGGATTTGAAAATTGATATCAGTGTGAGGTTTTCGGAGGGTGATTAAGAAGATGATTTTTTTTTTTTTTTTTTTGGTAATCCAGTGAGTGTTCAGAGAAACTGAAGACATTGCTATTAACTAGAAAGATCCTTTGCTCCATGTCTCATTTTGTTTGGCATTGTTACATTAATTTTCTTCTGTTAAATTACTTTCTGATCTGCAGTTCTCCCTGCCTCTCCTCCGGCCCTCCTTTTTTTGCTTATTCTCTGTTTGTTAAAAGCCCTTATAAAATCCTTGGCTTCAGCAGCACATGATACTCCCCAGCCTAGTTTCAGCTGGGAAATTTAGTGCTAGCTGTTGTCTGCCCATGGTGAAGTTCGCTTCCCCAGCATGAGAAGTCCCTAAAAGTTCATCTCAGTCCTTCAGTGTACTAGTCCCACTGCCACACGCAGTTTGCAGTGTTGCAAATCCTATTAGTTCTGGGGTTTATCAAAAAGGGAGTGTGTGGTGGGTTTTTTTACTAAGAGGCAAAGCTACAATTTTTTTTTGGTGCTTTCTCAAATACCAGATTATTCTTGTTTGCATAATTGACCCTGATGCGCCAAGTTCTTTTTTTAGGAGGTGTATATAGCTGGCTTACTCGTCTTTGTTTAAAATTTAGATCATATTATACTTTGTTTTAATTAATTAATCACATAATCTTATTTGTTTCTGTTTATTACTGTTTCTTAATGCTGTAGCACATCCTGGCTTCTTTCTAACTTACCAGAAAAAAAAGCCTAACCACTCTTACCCTGTAATCTCCTTGAGCTACTCATTTGTCTATCAGTAGAAGCTTTAGAATAATAACACACATCTGGGACACTCTCCCAGGCAATGAATGCTATTTGCTCAGCTCACACCTTCCACAAAAATGGGTCTGAATTAGGGAGCTTTGCAGTGTAACTGCTAGGCCAAAGTCTTGTGCTTTCTCTTGTCAATGGGTGAGGTAATTCTAGAGGTAGTTCTGTTTCCCGTCTCACCTAAAAGGCTGTTGGTCTCCAGCTGCTCGGACTTTATTCCTGGGAAAGGTTAGCTTGATACTGACACTGATTTCAGATTCAACTTAAGGTGTGTCTGGGATTTTCCTCCAGCCCAAATTCAGGACCAGAAGGGTACTTAAGGACATGGTGAAAAGTCAGTGCCATGTGAAGCAGTCTGCAACGGCTTCTCATGGAAAGAGGTGCAACAGAACTCCTTGAGGCTAGCCCTATGTTGAACATGGTGTATTCCCTTACGGATCTGGCAGTGGGCTACTCCTGTACAGTCTCTGTGATGAAGTACTGTTTGAACCTATAAATTAAGAAGCATTGAGCAACCAAGCATGCAGACTACCGGTGTAACTATCCATACATTCATACCACGTGCAAGAAACTCTCATGCTAACAAGGGAGGGCAGACATTACTTCCTCCTTGCCCTGCTAGAGTCACCTTTGTATTTGGATGATACCTGTGCTGACTTACTGTCACCTGACTCCATTCTTGGACAGGCACAGGGAAAACAAACATGCTTACCAGCTGATGTAAATTATACTTATATTTACATTATGCAAACACTGAAAAAGCAGCAGACCAGGCTACCTTAATGTGTCCTTCTGGCCTCATGTGTGCACCGGACAGAAATGCAACCAAAAAAGCCTTGCAGTACAGAGGCAACTGGCCACTGACCAGATCATCCGCTTTCTTCTCTGAGAAGGGGGAGGTACAAGCACTTATGTGCTGCTTCCCTGTTCTCCCTTAATAATTAAGAAGCTGTTTTTATCCTTTCATTGATTTTACTGTAAAGTGCATTCATAGCTCACTCCTGCTGCCTACAGTAACAAACAGCAGCATAATAAGCAGTGCATTAATAACATAAGCATGTTTTATTTTTCTTTACAGGTAACTGTGCTGGTCCTTTTTGCCCTTGCATTCTTAACGTGTGTTGTATTTCTGGTAGTCTACAAGGTTTACAAGTATGATCATACCTGTCCAGAAGGATTTGTTTTCAAGGTAAATTGCGTACATGTTCTAGAAAAATAGGAGAGTATGTAATATTCTCTGTGTTGTTTTCTGCATAACCTTGATTAAGTCATGCTGTATTACATAGAAACTTGTCTTTGTTCTCAAAGGTTAGTGTGCTTCCTGCTATTTCTTTCTGCTTAACTTATAATTGAGGTTGTACTGTTGCACAATTTTCATAATGTTATTTTGCTAATGCTTTCAACATTGAAAATGCAGCAAAAATCCCCAAACCAGTGTCCTTCAAACCTACTTCATCTGCAGTTGTCTGGACAAAGCCCTCATTTATTGGGTCATATGGTTTAACGTTGCATGTTCATGTGTCGTAGTAAAGAAGAGAATGATAAAACCTGGAGAAAAATAATGACTCTGGAATATGTGTCAAAGAAACAGTAGTGTGATGTTCTCATTAAGAGTAGCAGAGTTACCTTAGGGTTATTTTTGTAGAAAGAACTTACTGTTCTAGAACAGTGACCTCCGAGCCCTACTGCCACAGGCCAAAAGTGATGCAAAAAAAAAGGGAAAACACATTTATTGGAAAAAATACTGGTGCTGACCGAAAGGGAGGCTGGGGCCTCACTTTCGAGATGATAGTGCTGGCTCCTCAGCTATGACCTGGGCTGAAAGTCAGAAAGGTAACATTGACTTCTCAGTGGTAAATTTAGCAGTGTTAAACTTGGCTGTAATTAGATAAGAAAAGTAGCAGTGATGATGGCATTCTTCCCTCTAATTTTTTAAGAATATTTAGTCACGTAATGAATCAAATGGGTACCTAGTATGTTCTTCAAAAGGATTTAAGAAGGAATGGCTGCCTCAGCACTCCTTGACAATCCTGTTCAGGACTTCTGATTCTGTCACTTCAGGCACATAAATATCTTACAAGAATCTAGTCCGAAGTTAGTGATGCCCTGCAGGATTAACTTGGCTCCAAGCATTCAGTGTTAGGTTACTGCTTTTCCTTGGTTTGAGGGCAAGAGATACTGTGGTTAGAATATTTGCCTGTAACTCAGGAGATCCAGCTTTCGGTTCTGCTGTTGTTTTTTTTGTGTTGTCTCAGACAAGCACCGAAACCCTGCTGTGCTCATGTCTCATGGGATGATAGCCTTTTTTTCCTAAGCTTTGTTTTGGGTTTGAGCAATTTGGAATATGGACCGTATGTTCCTACTGAGCCTATCTTGATGTGATCCTGACTTGACAGGAATGGCTAGTTACGTGCTCCTGTCGTAAGGCTCGTAATGGCCTGCTGCTTTTATACCATGTTGTCCCTTCCTTTGAGTTGCAGCCTTCCAGCTTCTTTTGTCTTTTCTTCCTAGTGTCGCAAACATTTAAGAGGAGAATGGATTCTTAGCTATATTTCAGTTGTACTATGAACAGAATCTGGTTGGGTTTCTCCCCTTAGGGCCCTCCCTGTGTTTGAAACAGAGGTTGGGCAGAACGTCCCATAGCTCATGCTTTGTTTTTAAGGTGCAACACCTACACAGAGCGGCGTTACTATTACTCTCCCACTGTTGGGTTTTGTGGAGGCTGTTTCTTAGCTGCTTGATGGCATCATGCCAGGAGACACAGCATCTTTGGTCATATAACTCTTAGGAGTTTTACAGGATAAGCACATTAGCGAATGACACAAGGCCTGAAACTACCAGTGTTGACATGAATTTGTATTTATTGTCTTCGCATCTTTTTTTGGGAGAGTCCATAATATGGCATGGCATAGCTTGGCACAGATTTCCTAAGAGAGTTGAAGTCTGTCACCCTGTGACCAGTGTCTCTGTGGGCTGGCTTTGTGCTTCAGGTGGACTCAAGAACATTCTCTGGCCTGGATGTCCCCAGGCTTGGGATGCTGATGTGATTTCCTGGTTAAAGGCAAAGGTGTCTCCTGCCTCAGGAAGCCTAGTACTGTGGGAATCTGCATAAAGGCTGAGCTACCACAGCTGTGAGTCGGACTCATGTGTCTCTGCTTTGATGCTTTCATACATGGAGCAGTCCCAGAGCTCTCGGTGTTTTCAGCCTTTCTGCTGTCCTACACATCCAGGGCTTGAAGGTGTGCTTAAAAAGTTGCTTATTTTCCTTTGTACAGCAATCTTAAACTGCTTGAGCCTCAATTCTGTGCTTGCTCAAGCTTTCTGACACAGCCCTAATACTGCTGGGGTGCAGATCAGTCCTCTGAAGCACTCTTTACTGGCTGTTGGTGAGGCTCACCGGAGTTTTCCTCAAAGACCTGAGTGCACTTTCATCCTGGAGGAATTTCTCCAGGGCTTCAGTATGCTCCATGCTGCATCTTGTTACCCTTTAGCTTTCCTTGCCAAGGCACCTGCGTTCTGTCAGACTCATGGACAGTACAGCAAAGTAATTTCAGTGCATTAAAGACAACACCATCATCTATTAAGTTTGGAATTACAGATCCAGCAAAGTTAATGTGACAGAAGATACTATTTATAAGTGAATACCACTGGGGTCTTTACGTCAAAGGAACAAAAGGAGTCATCTTAATACAGCCAGATACAGACTGGCAACCAGGATTTTCTCTGGCATCAAAGGCCTGAACCCGTAACTGATTTCTGAAATAGAAGAGTTGCGAAAGAAACAAGAGACTGGCACCTCCCTCTGGAGAATCCCAGTTTCTCATGGCCTTCCTTATTACTCCTCTAACCTGGGAACCACAGAAACAAATAAAAAGGAGGGAGAGAAATGTCCTGCATAAGCTGAAGGTCTCGGGCGAGCAGCAGGATGAGAATTGGCACCAGTTTCCATCGCTCAGTCATTCCCGAGTGCTGCATGGCTTGCCTTGATTAGGAGCTAAGGAAAGGGGGCTGTCCTTGGGCAGTGCGCAAAGAGCAGTGAGTAAAAGGGGCTGTTTTTCCCGTCTCTTCTAGAAGCACAAAATCCTGGGAGCAAAAATACAGTCAAGATGGAAACTCTGCTGTGTGTTTCTTTAGGCTCTTCTGTCAGATGTTGTGCATGTTTGTGACTACAAAACCCAACATTACTGAGTCATTTTGCCTGTTACAAAGCAAATTGCTTCTAAAGGCAACAAAGGATTCTGTGGCATTTTTTTTTTTTAGACTGGCAGTAATCTTGGCTTGTCTTCAGCACTGATAATTATATGTGCTTGAACTTCCCTGGCAGATTTCATTAGATCAACGGATTGTGTTCCTTCCCCCATTTTAAATAGTTAGAATTGTGACTACATCCCATGACTGGGTGAAGTAATCACTCCAGAGATGTCTGTGTCTACATACTTCTTAGCCATTTTTTCACATCAGAAGTAGTGTCAGTTACGCCAGATAAAGCATGGATAATGCTTCTAGAAGATGGCACGGTTGATGTAGGTGAACATGCGTATCAAAGAGCTTTCGTCCAGAGTTGTCCTGGATTATTACTTTTTTTTTTTATAAATCTAGGTCCCAGTCTTGCAGCTGGCAGATACGATGATTATGACCATGGGGAAATATCTGTTGACTTAAACAGTGCTGAATAGGCACAAGCGTCTGCTTAGCCAGGGTTAAATCGCATCTGCTTTGTAGTGCTACTTCAAACAAAACTGTGAGGGAAGATTTGCCCTGGCTGCTACCTTAACAAGAGATAACAAATAAACTGAACCTGGGTGGATGTGGTAACTTGGGAGTGCTGTTGAGAGTCTGACACACATCAAGGCTTCTGTCGCACCTGCAGGTCAGAACCGGTGAGGTGTTAACTCCGTGGGAGGGCTGTTAGTCTTGTGACAGCGAGTCTTCTTTCAGCAGTCAAATCTGCCACAAGATTGCATTCATTGGGGGCAGGCAGGTTCGCAAGGCTACCTGTAGGCCTGTTGTTTTGGCAAGTCTTGCTTTTTTCTTTCATACCTTTTGATGCTTTTTTTCACTCTAACATTTTTAAGATGCAAAATTTATATTAAGCCAAGACTCTCTGCTGGATCTTTCCCCCAACCATTTTGTGCTTTCTGATTTGAACCATTTGAAACTGTTGTTACTGGTGCTTATTTATGCCACTTCTCTTTTTTTAGTAAGGCCAAGTGTCAACCGAAAAGTAACTGTGGACACATTCGAGATAGCATCTGGTCCTAAAAACCATGACATTTTTGCATGTGTTTTTGTGCTCAGGAATTTCCAATATTAAGTTTCGTTTGCCAAGTTCTGTTAGAACAGTAGCAGTTCAAAGTTGCTGTGCTGTAGTAGTATAAATATTAGTCTTCCGGTGCTAGAAGCAGGAAGACCGAACAGCCTGTTTCTTTTTAAAACAGTCAGAGTACAAATTATTAAACTTATTTTTCCTCAAGCTGAAGCTACTCGTAGCTTACATTTTAGAGGGTCAATTCAGTTGCCCAGATGACTGCCCCAACACTCTGAGGTATCAGGCACTCTGAGGTATCAGGCAAGACTGCCTGGACTGGCAGATACGACAAGAGGACCCACGGAGAGACCCCGGACCTTCTGGAGCAAAACCTGGGGATCAGAGGATATGTCTAAGTCATGTTGTCCTTCAGTGTAACTAGCTGCTTCGTAGGCTTTTACTGCATCATCACTGGAACGGTTGCTAGATGATACCTGCTGACTAATGCACTGCACGTGCACATTCACTTTGGTTTTTAAGATGACAGCGAAGTTTGGATCCTACTTTGTATTTAACTCTCTAAAAATCAGGTGTTTCACTTTCAAAAGCTGTGAGCATCTAGCAGTTTCTGTGTAGTGCTCTTAGGCTTCTGGGAAATAAAATAATGTCCCACAGCGAAAGATAGCTTTTTAAAAGTCTGCTGTTGGCAACATCTTTCTGACAATCAAGAGTGAAGCATTTTGTATGTGTGTAGATGCTTGCACATAAGCTTGGCCACCCACAATGTTTTCCCTGTATGTCTTATTTACTGGGCTATAAAACTGTTCATACCTTGGCACCAATATCTGTATTAGTTTCTGTCCCTCAGACTGAAAACACAGTATTAAAATGCCTGAAGCTAATCTAACGGTAGGATACAGACATCTGTAATTGTAGACCAAACAGTTGGAACTAGGTGGGGAGGAAAAAATGGCAAGATATGGCTGGAACGAGAGATTTGAGTACTTTTAAAAATAATTTTAGGCAAATGTGTTTCTTGTATGTTAATTATTCTGGCATATAAACCCAGACTGGTCTTCCTGGCAAATGCACGAGTAGTTTTAAGGATTGCAGGAAAGAGCATTTTGAACACGGTAGGCCAACACTGTAGCTAATTGCTGTATGTTGCATCTTGACTCCCAGAAAGTGAATGTTGGCTTAGACTAAAAGGAAGAGAAAAGAAAACTAACTTACTTTTGGTGTGTGGGGGACTGTATCTGTAATCTAAGTGATGGATTTTCTTTTCAGAATAATCAATGCATTCCAGCTGGGTTGGAAAACTACTACTCTGAACAAGACTCCAGTGCTCGAGGGAAATTTTACACAGTCATAAACCACTACAATCTGGCCAAACAAACCATCACACGCTCAGTGTCCCCGTGGATGACAGTACTGTCAGAAGAGAAACTATCTGAACAGGAGACTGAAGCTGCTGAAAAATCAGCTTAGTATGATATGCTAATTATTAACACTATGTCATTTGAAGGTAACTAAGGGACTTTAAGGAACTTTTCATTAAATATAATTATGGATAATTTAGAGGTTACTCATGTTTATGGTGCAATTGCTTCTGTTTGCTGATACTGCTTTGCAAAAAACAGAACAGAAACTTGCTGCAGAACATTCATGGGCATAAAATGAGGTGCATATCAGCATTGCTTTAGAGCTTTGACACCATTTTCAATGTTAAAAAAAAAATCCAATGTTAGATATGTTCTTGCAGTTTATTGGATACTGACAGATTTCTTCGCCAGATTTTCAGGGCTTAGACCTTAGATAAATCATGTGTTCTGTTGTCTGAACTGATACTTTATGTATGAATTTTTTTTACTCGTCGTCATTTTGCAAACTGAAACACCTCAGCCATAACTAGAGTGATCTCTTGTTTAGCTGAAAGCTATATTTAATATTTAGTTTTGGCTAAAGCAAGAATGATAGTTAGCATTGATTACAAGGGCATAATGTAATGATTTGTATGGAGAAAGAAACTGTCAGGTAGCATTTGTCTTACATTTTCTTTACTGTTGTTTATTTGTAAGTGATAATGAAGTTCTCCGCAACAAGGCATGCTCAGTGTTTTATTATTGCTGTCAACAGGATTTAACTGCATTTCCACTGTGGCTTTAGCATCTTGGTAAGGATAGCACTGAAACACAAACTAGATAGACATTATGGAAAAACACAGACAGTTTTAGTGATGGATGTTGAGGATAGTGTAAAAAATACACAGTTCAGGATGTTCCAATGAGAAATGACATCTTTTGATCATACTTAAGTGGCAGAAAGCCTATTCACAGTAGATGTAGTCCACTACGTAATTTGTTGGATATGACGGAGGGAGTAATATATCTAAATTTTCTCTTCTATTACATTAACATTTTCCCTTTTTATTAATTAGAAAGAGCTTTCAGTTTATGTATGGTTTGCAGGTTAATACTTTTTAAAACAGAGCATCACAAGTGAAACAATAGCATATTAGATAACAAACACAACTGGCTGTTTTAAAGCTACATGTGAAACTGAGTGAAGAGTAGAACTGTTTATGTATGGCTTGGGAGGGGGAAAAGATGTAGAACAGTTGTCTTCTGGAAGCACGTTCAAGTTCCATTGTAATTACAAACTTACCTGTTCTTTGTGTGAAATCATGTTTTCATTTTTATTAGAAAATCTTAATATATTACAAAAAAGACATAATTTAACAGACAAAATAAGTGTGTGAAGCATCTGGGCAAGCACATCACCGTTTTTGTTCATGTAACTTGAATGGGGCAAGTTGTAGTGGACATGTCAAAAGTTGGGGGTTTTTTTGATAGAGACTATACAAAAATGAAGGGAAAAAAGTCAGTATAAGCTGCTTCTCAAGGTCTGTAGTAGAACAAACATGGTCAGCTCTACTTTTATTTTTTCTCCAGTAGAATTGCTTTATCAACAATTAAGTAAAAATAACCATTATTACTTAATTCTCTAGGTTTGATATGAAATGTGCATTACACAGTAATAGCTGTAAAAGGCTTTTTATTAAGTCATTATGGTATGTGGAATGCATAAAAAGCAATAAATTATGTGCCAAATTTTTCTTTACATTTAAAAATTTCAAGCCTATGTTAAGATACTCAAAACATACCATGTTTGCATTTTCTAACAGGCATGTGCTTTACTGGATGTAATTGATTCATATGTAACTTTTGACATTTTCACTCTGCAAGGTAAAGAGTAAGGATGATGCTGCTTGTTGCATATAATGTATAGAAATACACATTTCAGAAGAGAGATAGCAAAACACACATTTCATATCAACGTATTCACATTCACATTTTACAAGATGGAAAGATCTGTTCCCCAAGACTGTCCTACATTGAAATGATTCATGATACATCTCCTCCCCTTAAATTTGGGACAATAAAAACTTTAATACACAAGTAAATACTGATGAGAAACAAGTTATTTCTCTCGTAACAATAAACATTAAGAAAATACTAAGCTTTATGATCTAGGAGAAACAGATTGCTTATACTTCTTGAAGTCAAAACAATTTTTTCCTCTGCTTTAACAGGAGGGAGTTTATTGATTGTTATTTACAGTTGGTTTTGAGACTTTTAGTTAACAAATCGCTCTCAATTTTAGTACTTTGAAGAGTTTGGCTTTAATACTGTCTATCCTTTGGCTTTGTTCCAACATGCCGGAACATCTGTTTCACTGCACAGTCTGCTTGTATTGTACTCTCTATTTTCACCTAGAAGTAAAGCTCTTTGGTTTTCTTATCATTATTATTACTATTAAATCAACCTGATCTCTGACAGCAGTAGCTTCAAAGGATTAGAAGTAGAGGTCATACATGTGCAAAATGATTACTGTGTACTGAAGTGGTACAATTAAATAAAAGCCTGAGACAGTGTAGATGCTTTTGGACAGTAACAGTTTTCTCTTGATCTGGTCTGCACACTGGGAGCTGGACTTTCAACATCACAGATATGTGGGTGACAGTGATAAAACCATTATTGGTTTTTTAATTCTGCTAGCTCTGCTCCAGCCTGTAGCTTTCTTCCCAGCTCTGTCGAAGATTTCTGTGTTCTTTGCAGGATTAAGTGTGGTTTTATGTTCGATAAAGGGATTTAAAATGAATGCTATCCGCTCCCTCTGCACTAATGGATATATACACATGCTTATTTATTGGAAAATATTTCCATCATAGCAGTATGAAAAAGTGTGTAAGATACATAGGTATGCCATATACCCCACTCCATTGGAAAAAAAGTCAGAAGTCTTACAAACAAAGCGTGTAGACAATGTTATATTTTTAATTATCATACCAGTCCAGGAAAAGCAAGGAAAATGAACACATGACAAGGAAGAACAGGATCCATACTCTAAATCCAGCATTGTTTTTGATTGCCTGTGAAGAGAAGGTTATCTCTGTTACCATCACCAGTAAACACAGAGTAGAATTTCAACAATAGCAACCCAGGATGACTGTTATTAGCTGCACTCATCCCTCCCACAAGAGAAAGAACAAAACTTGCCATTAATTTCAGGTGAATTGAAGTCAGGTTGGCTGTATCTCTTCAGATTTATCACACTAAAGGTTTTCTCAAAGTCTTAAAATCGGTCATTTAAAAAAAAAAACCACCAAAAAAATTGCAAGATCCCGCACAGTGGAACACCAAACACCCAAAACATTAAGAACTACATCAAAACATACATGCTTAAAGGTTAGTTCTAAGTTCCAAAAGTGAAACTCTGTGATTAGAAATAATCAGGCTTTCATCATTCTAATAAACATCTTCAGACTAAAAAAAAAAAATCCCAACCCTGACAACTGTTTCTGGAGGTTGATTTAGCACTGGCAATCGTGTATTTCAGTCTCAGAATAAGCAGAGCAAGGAGCAATATTGCAAGTATTTTTCTTGGATTCGCCTTTCCAAAACTGAGACCGACATATAGCAGGGGACCTGTTTTTTTTTCTCTCATTTTTCAGATTAACACAGGGAATAGATTATTTTTTTTTAATGTGATACAAACATTAATGTCAGTGATGAAGTTTTCTATTTATCACCTTTTTCTACTCTTTCTGAGCGTGGTTTAAGAAACTTGGATCTACCTACAAATGTGAAAAATGAAGCAAAAATAACTTTGGTTCATGCCATGTTGTTGAATACTGATCTCAGATGACATCTCTGCATCCTCCCTTTGTTTTAAACAAACTTCCCACGTGCTTAAATGCACGCCAGGTGACCTTCGTGTTTAAAAAATAGGTGAGGCCACATAGGCTTCTGCAGACCTTTATAGCTATTCAGATCATGGTTAGCAAGAAAAGCAACGTGAACTACTAAGAACCTCAGCTAACTTGTGCAGTTTGTCCTGCTGCAGCTGTACCGCTCATGGGCTTGTACATCCTGTTTAAAGCAACACTTGGGCAAAACTGAAAGTTGAGAGAAACAAGTGAGTTTAAAACACAACTTGGAGACATTACCTCTCTTATGTCTTCATTGCCTTCTTTGATATTCTCTGTTGCACCCACAACTAGTTGATGGATATTGTCGATATCAGTTTCCTGTTAAATAAAATAGAGAAACAGTGATGGATTTTAGGAAAAAAACACTTCTAAGGATTTAGGGAACAAGCAGAACTCAAAATAAAATCTGGTATTATTAGCATCTTCGTTGCAATGATGCAAAGGTATAGAGGCAATTCAGTTGTAATTTCTTTACCTGTGATTGTATGAGCCTACACAGAGACCGCCAAGATAAATAGAAAGTGTCCCATTTATCTAGAATCAAATCTAACCTGTCTTATTTTTGCTAGCTCTTTTGGAAGAGGTGCCACCACTTACAGAAACGTATTATTTGATGGCATCTTTTAACAGGATGCTAATTCTGAGGCAGAGGGATCATTCTAACATATGTTGCATTTTCCATTCCCATTCCCCCTCCAACAACAGTAAATATCTTGATTTTGTGTTTGAAAACCAAAAATCTTTTCCTCCACATTTGCGTCAAAGATTCATTAATCTTATGTTTATGTCTTGCATGCAACCAAGACCAAAATACGCCCAAGAAAAATCAAGCTGTATTTGCTGCTGTAGTATTAAATCATACTAACCTGCTGCAAGACTTTTTCAGTGAATATCTCTTGTAATCTGGAGATTTCCACCACTTTTCCTTCAATTTGTCTTGGCAAAAAACATAAATACTCCATTAGAAACTAGTGCAAACATTTCTTGCTCCTGCAGATTCAGATTCTCCAAGCCAGTAAGCAGGCTACTGAAACGGCACAGTTATTTTGTTACCTGTCTGTTAGGCAGCAATAGCTTGGGCTGACTGTGCTGAGAATTCATGCTGGGAAGACGACCAGCCCATGGTGAAGCTCTGGGAAACGCACCACCCGGAAGTTTGCAGATAGTAGCCCTCACTGCCAGAGCTTCACCTGTCTTCCTTCTTTCATCGAATACAACAAAGTCCATGGTGGACCCTGAGTAGTTAATTTTGACATACCCTTTCCGTTTGCTACAATGAAGTGTAGAATGCACCTTGCCTAGTACTAATAATCCAAAAGTAAAGCTCCAGCTTGAGGTCGCCATTCAGGTTTTCTGCACAGCAAGCAGAGAGCAAAAGGGCACTGCCACTCTGCCATAAAGACAGGTCTCTGCATAGGGGTCAGTGATTGCACCTCCCCTACAGCTCTCTCCATATGCAGCAGACAACACGATATGAATGGAAAACTTGATCTTTTAAAACTTGAAAAAAGTGAGATAGAACATAAACCTTCCAAACGTGAGCAGTACTATTTCAGATAGTTGGTGTGTCACCCAGAACCACTGGGGGACAGCACAATGTGTAAACTCATATAGTTCGTTTCCTGGGCGCTCCTATTTCATCCCTCCTTCTACCACACTGCTACAATTCACGCAGCCAGGCGTCCTTCCGCAAATTCACTGTGTGCGGGTGTTGTCCACGTGATGGGACTGGCATGCACAGCAATCTGTCAAGTAACAGAAAATTGTACCTGACTTCATCAAAGAGATTATTCATTTCACCAACAAGTCTCTGGTTCTCCTGTTCAAACTGGAAGAAGGAAAGAAGGAAATCACACACGTGAGTTCACATATTTGGACGCAGGGAACTTTCTTCAACCCCCACCCCAGATCAACTGGCTTCCACTCTTCCTTGCAATCTGTTATTTACAATGCGTCTCAACTGAAAAGATCTTCAAGAATTACTAATTCTGGCCTAAATGAACAATATGAATCTGCCTATTTGTAACCAGTCACTGTAACACTTGTCATTCTCCTCACATTAATGAAAAAAAAAAACAACCTGAAGATTTTGCTCAAGTTACTTTGCAGTAAGGAAAAGTGTAGTAGATGAAATCTGTCCTTTTTTATTATTCTAGAAGTTTGAGTGGGGAAAGCTTTCATACTTGTGAACACATGTGATTCTCTTCATGACATCTTTGCACTATCATTCACATTTTCCATGTACTGTCCATGGCATGAAGTTAAAAGAGCTTTTAGATTTTGCTACAATATGAAATATTTTGACATCTAGTACTTGCATTGGCTTTAGTTATTCCAGCAGACCTCTTCCATTTAGAACTCATGAGTAATCAGTGAAACAGTTAAATACACTTTTAGCACTACATTTTTCAAATACAAGCATAAATAGAAGACTTCATACAGGAAAATAAGCTTTGACCTTTTAGAGGTACTTGACTGTCAGATCATTTGGGATTCGTTACAGACAAGGTGATCATGACTGACTGTTGAAACAAAATCTGCACAGCCAAAATACAGCTGAGAAAGGTATCCCATGTTGTAGTGGAGTTTATTGGAAACCACATCCCAAGGACTGTGTTAGAAAGAACTCATTAGGACAGACGGAGCTGGGATTTTCAAGGTGCCTGAATGAGCTCGCTCCTGCAGTCTGGCAGCCAGCTACAGCTGGTTAAAAGCCTGAGGGGGGCCTGCAGCACACCGCTCCCTGCCCCACAGCCGCTGGGATCCAGGCAGTATGCTCTCGGGGAGCACTGGGGCCTGCCCTGGCCAAAATGCTCCTGCCATCAGGGACAGCAGAGCGCCTCATATTGGAAGGGTCACAAGTCCCATTTTGGGGGAGGGAGGGGAAGCTTATTCAAGGTATTCTGCCAATTAATTCTACATGGCCAAAGTCTCGGTAACAGCTGGACCTTTGTGGTATGGACACAACTGGCTAGATCTTTGCGCTTTTCTCACAAAGCTGGGAAAGACCTGGTCTACAGGGTTATACAGAAACACCACACAGAATATAGATTTCTACTGAAAACATGACCTGCTACGCACCTCTGACAGCGATACACACAGCAGTGCGAGTACCAGCAAACAGGATTCAGAATGCAAGGAGTTTGACACTGGAGCTGTGCAAGACAGCAAGTCCCGTTCTAGTTCTGTTAATCTCATTTTGAACTAGCCTACATAACACACTGGGATTTTGGCATAATTCAATCACATTACAATTCCATTAGCAGTAAAAGTGCAGCAGTCCTCTTGGCCACCTTGCAAGGTCTTGTTACCCTTTTTTAACACAGAGCAGTGTGTTGTCAAAGATGAAAACGCCAACAGAGCAGCACTGCTTACAGGTCACACTTGGTTTTCAGTCGGTGCAATAGGAATTGCTTGCTGAGCAAATGCCCAACGCTTAAGCTGGCAAGAAAAGGAGGTGTTGCCCAGAGAACACAATATTTGAAAACAACTATCATCTTGTGCAAAAACCAAAAGGAAGGAAGGAGGGGGAAAAGGTCTGAATCACAGAGAATTATGATAACAGCGAGGGTCACGTTACATCAGTGAAAGGCAAATGGGCATTTTGCTTTTAGAGCAGTGCTACTGAAATGGCTGAAAATTAAGCACTTTCTGTATTTCAAAGTAGTTTCAACAGCAACGCAGTTCGTCATTAAGATGCAACATGAAAATTAGTGGCTGTAATATGACATATAGTTCATCTGACCCATAGCTTCTTTCACAGAGCCAGTCTGTAGCAGAACGTAAATTTAACATTATTATACTGCTACGTTTGGTGACAATCTTTGCCTCAACACTGTGACCCCCACCCTGTCCCAATCATGCCACCAGCGCCTCTATCCCAGGTCTTTTAAGATCTTCCTTACACAGCTTGTGGAACTCCTTGTGCACATTGCTTCAAATGCTGATGTATGCACCCCTTGAAATGATCCAGAATGTTCCAGTTGAAACTTCTGCCATATCAGGTACTTTCATAATACAGAGAAGAAATAAAGTGTGTATACTACTTAGGGTGCAGTGAAAAAGACCTAGTGCAGCCACTGAGGAATTTGTCCTGCTCCTCTCTCTCCCCACATACACAGTCCTAAGCGAGCACTGCTGCTTATCTGATTTCCCAGTATGACATTTTAGCTCACTAACCACTTTTTCCTCCCAAGTTTTCTGGTACTGGGTTTTTCTGATTAGTAAACGGAATCCCACCACAGGACCAGATGATAGGGCTGACTTAAGGGAGGGCAGATAGCAGGAGCTGAGCAAGACTTCTGCACTGCCACAGAGAACACAGAAACACAAGAAAATTAGAAAAGGCAAGCCACCTTTCATACCCTTCACCTTCATTCGCTCCTTCTCACAACCCACACCATCACTACTGTCTCCCACACTGTGTGCTATAACATTTTTCATCTTGCTTCAGGACCTCAGAGAAACAGTACCTGACTCTGCCAACAGCAAAATAATGTCAACCTGCATGATTTAGGGGGAAACAGTTACTGTGTTAAAAATCAGAAATGTGTAGGTTTAACCTGGCAGAAGTGAGTGTGAAATGACAGATACGTTTAAAGGAGGGTAACGGTGAATCTCATAGAAAAAGGCTTAGTCTTCTGACATAGGCAAGAATAATGAAAAAATTATTTTTTATTTCTTTTAAAATACAAATTTCTTTTTATACTAGAGGTTCACCGTCTACCTGATTGGCAAGAACAGCCCTCTCTCCCTGGTTAAAGGACTCCAGAGAGTCCAAGATCACAGACGAGGATGAGGGCTGTCAAGCGCTGTCACCTTCACTATGGGGTAGAGGCCTCGGGGAAGGAGCCCAGCCCCATGGGTTGAGGGGGAACAGAGAAGAACATACGGCACAGCTCCCTCAAGTCCCACTGATTTCCACCCTAAAGATCCAATGGTTTTGTTAAATAAAAAAATACCAGCGTTGCAATACATTCACATGTCATTGTCACTGCTGTCTGTAGTGTCTCCTTCTACAGAGCAAGAACATTTGTTAAAACATAATTGACTAATACAGTGATATTTACTTCACAGCGGCGGATGGTTAAAGGCGTTTCATCACTGCACTCCTTTACATTTACCCCACTGTATGTCTCTGGTTTTAGTGGAGTCACCTCAGAACAAAGCCAAGGAACAGAGCAATGAAATAGAGCCACGAGATTTAGCACCGTGTCAACTGGTTGGTCCTTAAGTGACTAAATGGGGCCAGCAAGCTATAATTGGTTTTCTGACTTCTGTAAGGATAAGTATTTCTGCACAAATATTCAACATCAGAAATTCCCTATTTTGCTGCCGTAGTAAAACTGAGGTGGTAACTAATTTAGAAGGCAAATTTTCAATAAAGAAACAGTGAATGACTTTAATCCCTTACAAAGAGCACAAATCCGCTTGAGAAAGTATTCTTTAAAAAGTCCCTTTGATATTTAAAACCCTCTACTGGCATGGATTGCCTTTTAAACTGCTAGATGATCTTTGCAATTTGAAGTCATGGCTGATGGACCGCTTGGCGCAGACAGCGGTAAAATATGCTAAAACAGTCAATTGAACAAATGTTAGAGCGCAGAACACATCATATACCAGTGTGTCACAATGGGATTTACATGATGGGAACATAAACCAAACTCCAGCTATCAGTATAGCTCAATGATTTATGGCTTATTAAAGTAGCCTCTTTTATGACAGTGAGATTCTGTTACCAAAGTATGGCATAATGTGACAAACTGCTTAAGATACGTCTAAAAACCTAATGCATAGAAGAAATAATCACAGTTCTTTTTTCTTATCCTGTGAGATAAGTCATTATATGTACTGTACCTGAACTTAAGACAAAAACAAATAAAAAAAGATAGTCAGGGAAAAGTATGTATCTTCACAACTCAAACAGCAGAGCCAGATTTTTTCCCCACTCAATGCCACCACAAGACATCTGCTCACAATAACTATAAAAACCATTAATACACCTGTACTCAGGGTTATAAACTGAAATTTATTGTGCAAATCATACAACAGCCTGCAACCATTTTGAACAACATAAACCTCTCTCCTGTGGGTAAAATACTGATAGAAACTGCTGCTGTAGCAATACGATAGGGCTTTAATTCATTATTTTACCCACAGGAAGGATCACAGAACCATGATGGAGAATTGGTAAGTACGATTTGACACAACACATTCCAATTTAAAACTAACACAGCAGTTTCTACACTGTAACCTACCCTCTTCTGAGAACTGCTGGATTTTCTGAGTAACTTAAATGCAGTTGGTCCATGCTTCACAAATCAAGTGTTCAAAAAGTAGAAACTAACTTCTCTGTAACAGCAAACGTAATGCAGAGGAGAAATAATTAACTGTCCTTTGAGTGAATAAATTAACTAAAGCTGTGAGGGTTTATTACGTGTTTGTAAAGACCCTTTGATTCCTGTGTTAAAAGCACAATGAAGTCATTAAATATTGCCAAGTTAGTATGAAAGATTTATGTGCGCAATGAAAAAGGCAACGCACATTCAAATACTCAAATTATTTCCTAGTTACACCTATATTTACACCTTGGACCCAAATTTACCTGAAAATTAGAACAATGGATCCAGTGACTTTAAAGTCTGTTAGAAGCGAAGTTATACAGTATCCAACTTTTACTAATAAAGGCCGACTCTCAGCTGTAAGTTTCCTCAAACATGCACCGAAAGAGCAGTTTCGCTGGGGAATAGTCACCACATACATCCCTAGTCTTTGTAAAGTAGCTAACTATAGTGTTCATAAAACAAAAACCCCAAACCCTAAAAAAAAAAAAAAATTAGGTCCACAGAACAGAGCAATGGCTTGCTCAGCTCTTCAGCTCTGAGCATGAGCATCAACATACTAGTGGCAACGTTTACATTTGAAACCCTGCTCTGCACATACATGTATTACACAAATATACAATTCTCTGATTACAGTTTGACAACTCCAGTAATATGTAATCCAATCCAACAGTAAAAAAACTACCTGACAAGAAATGACCCTCACTGGGGGGTATTAACTATAACTAGAAACAATCAGCTTACTTTCTACTTGACAACTTGGTGGAGAAAGAAAAATATGTCTGTATTAACACCACCATGAATGCTGACTCACTCTTCTTTTCAATCATAACAAATGTAGACTCCTTCCAAGGCATAACATGGAAGTAACTGGTGGTTGTTAATTTTTAGGAGAGGTAGAAAGCAAGCCTGTATTTTTCCACAACCGTGCCAGAAGCATAAACTCGTAGTCAGTGGGAGAAGCTGAGATACAGGCAGCCCTGACTACTGGTGGTCATGTTGTCAGCCTGCAGTGAGGCACAAGAGGAGGGAAACAGCTCTGGGTGAGATCAGAACCACAGCAAGATTCAGCAGGAGATGCAGACATTCAGCTCAGAAACAGCTTTCTGCAAAACTCAGAATAAGTTATAAGCAGAAAGGAGGCTGTTCTAGTGGTAACTTCCCTTCGTATGTTTTTTTTCAATTTTAGTTTCCTAGTATCAGGACTAGCACACAAGTACTGACAGTACATAACAAAAAAAATTTTAAATGTAAATTCACGCATGGAATTTTAAGAATAAACTATGGCACAAGAGCAGTAATAATATTTCAGTGTATTAATGTATATAGGATGTCAAGGTATGTTATTTTTATTTTGGTAGCATTTTGATCTTCCGCTTCTCTAAACAGACTAGTAAATTTGTCTCTCTCTTCACATCAAGCAGACTGAGAAACTTAGAGCCGAGATCTAAGGTTTCCAGCCCAAGTAATTTTTCTTGGCTTAATCATGGCACTGACATCAAGGCACTGTTATATACTATAAATTTTCTCGCAAACTATAGGTAGAACTGTGTAAGCTAAGAATAACGATGTATTATAGTATGTCTGAGCTAAAAGTTTATTTAATTTGGAGCATCAGTGCTATTTTTATACCCCTTTTCACAGGAAGTGCAACTCCTCAAAGGACAACAGAAGTAAATCAGTGTAAAACAACCAGTAAAAGTTTAAAAAATATGTAACAATAAAAAAAAAGCATAGCACAGGAAGGCTCTGAATGGGTAAAGAATAATAATGGATTTTTAAAAAACATCTGTTGGGTCTCCTCTAGGAAGAGCTGTCCAAATGCCCAATAAGAAGCAGTTTAGGACTGGAGATCTAGGAGTCTAGAAATCCTTCAAAGCATTAGACTATGAACATAGATTTTTCCTCTTACTTAGGCCTGGAATCACTCCCCCTCAAAGTCAATAAAGAGAACTTATTCCACGGAAAAATTCAAATCCTCGGTGGGCAAAAATCAGCATTTTAAGACGTTTATCTTTCTTCAGTCTTGATAACAGAAATAGAACAAAACTCAGACTCCAGCAACTCATCTAAGTTGTGAGGTATCTGGATCCTTACACTAAAAAGTATAAAAGGATTTAATGAAAAAAAATCTATTTATTCCCAAAGTACCATGGCAAGGGATGTAACATGTTTAAAACTTAATTACAGTGTGAGGCCTACAAAAAGCAATCCAACATTTAGTAGACAGTTATTAGTAAGCCCTGTGAGAGCTATCACCTCTGATGCTTGTTTCCTCCTGATCCTCCGGAAGCTTACAGTAAGGGGGCTAATAATGTGCCTAAACACAGAAGAATGAAAATATGTAAAGAATTCTCTTTAAAAAGAAAACAGAAAGCAGAAGTAAGCCTTCAGATTTCAGACTGGCACTCAAGAAGAACGTGAAAGCATCAAGAGCAGCATCTGAAGAACCTTTTCTCTTTGACAAACCATACCGTAATTATGTACAACTTACTCATCTCTGACAGGAAGAGTGATGCATATTATGTTTGCGAACATCTCTAATCACTGCCAAGGAAGCTTCACATACTCATACTGCAGCAGCCCTTTGCCTTAGTAAAGCTCACCATTTTGAAAACTGCACATCTACTGGCTACTCATAAATCAGTTTTTCTTTCTTTATATAAAACAAGGCAACATGTGCTAATGTAGAGAGGTTTTCTAAGAATTTTGAGCCATGCTCAAAATGATAAATTTTAGGAATATCAAAAAGTCTAACAGATAGGTTGCCAGCAATCATACCTATGTCAGAAATTTTGTAGTATATCAGTTCAACTGTAAGCAGAATTGGATCAAACAATACATAAACGTACTGATAATAGGGAAATGCAGAAAAGGTAAAATTCATGCAATTCTGTTGTGACAGAAAGCTTGTAGTTACTCCTTCCAGTAAACCAATCAGCTTGTGATAATCCAAAAAAAATAAAAAGCAATAAAATGAAGCATAAATTCATAGTTATACTTAAATAATATAACTATTTAAGGTGTGTTCTAGAAATAGTTCAAGTAAAAAAATGGACAACACTTTATTCTTTCAGAAGTTTCATAATGCTTGTTCTGATGTTGCCTTGACTTCTATCATTTCCTGACCAAAAAAGCAATTCATAATTGTAATTTTAAAAACAATTTTCATTTCAGTTGTTGAAAAATAGTTGTTACTAACTTCATGGCTCCATGTAAGTATTTTGTAGCAACTTTAAATACTAGCTGCTACCAGAAGAACCAGGAAGCCATGTGCAAAAAGTATATCTTGTTATGGCATTATTCTGCATAAAACTAAAGTTGACGATGAATTTGGGTGAATCTGTACTTTTTTAACACATATGAATACAGCAGAAAATATAATAAAATGGACAAAAAGACAGGAGATATACTTACTTTTTGTATTTCTTCAGGTGATAGCTCATCTTCACCTTTGCCGTCCCCCCATAATCCAAGGTTATTTTGGGCATCAGGCAGATTCCTGTCTGTAAAAGAACCACCAAACACTTGAGATAATGCAGGACACTGAATAGTAAAGTGAAAATAATTTTTCATCCGTTTCAGAATGCTGATGGAATTGTTACCTCTCATTTGTCATTAACTGAGATTCACCCTCTATTTACAGCACAAAATTACACCAATAACCTTTAACTTCTGAACTGAGACAAAAGTCTATGCATTATGTTTAATTTTGTGAACTACGAGGAGTTGCACTAATACATTGACAGTGAAGGATGTGAAACAACTCACAATATACTAAGACTTGTTAGGGCACAAAATACTGTAGCATTGTCTTTTAACAGAAGAAAACATGCAATTTTCAAAATGACAGTCTATATGCAAGCTATTATCTTCCAGCGAGACTTGACAGAACAACCAATTCCTCATTCCAAAAACAAAAACCAGAATCTTAAAGACATTTTGAGCAAAGTTCACAGGACAAACTCTACTTCCTCATGCTGTTCAAACTGCATATTACAGTGCAAATCTTACAGCATGCTGTGCAAGGGGTCTTCCTGCATATAACAGGAATCAAATCTGATTCCACAAACTAACCCTTACACATCATAGCTGCTTCATTGATTTCAGTAGTACTTCCCCTTTAATCAAAGCTAATCATCTGCAGAAATCTTTAGCAGGAGTTGGGCATAAAAGATCTTGAACAGCTATTTCTGAGATACTCCCTTCTAGAAGATTTATTTTTAGGCTTAATTATATACTTCTGATTATAGATGGAGAAATTAGAAAGGGAAAGAAAAGAAACTGTGCTACAGGAACCCACTGTTTCTGAAGCTGTTCTAGCATCAGTGTTTAAAATCCTAATGCTAAGACTGCACTCTGGAGAAGGCCTCTCTTCTCCCCACTGGCTGTGACATTTTTACAAAACGCAAAAAAGAGATTTACACCACCTCACAATGGAACAAAGCTGAACCTGCTTTGATTTATCAGATGCGGGTTGCAAATTAAAATACAGAAAGATTTGGTTTTTACTATTCCCATAGATTTCAGACTTCCTATTTATCCCAGTCAATTTTTCAGGCATTTATAAGTATTTTCATTTGTTTTGTTATAACCTTCTAAGCCTAATTCTTTTCAACTGCATAAGCAGCACTGATGCATCATCATTCAAATACTGACTTCTCTTGGGAAGCCTCTGAAAAAGATTATAAGCAGAAATTTCCCCCTTTATCTTTCATTATAATATTTGTGAAAACTCTTGAAAAATAAATATTATAAGAGTATTGTTGTGTAAGTCTCATTTATAAATGTATATTTTGCTACCCAACAACCAAACCAGGATGTACAAACAATGACAGTGTTACAAATGAGGGATGTGGATAAGGAATATAGCAAATTTAAAAAAACAAAAAAAACCCAAAAAAACCACAACCCAAAACCAAAAATAGATCTGTTCTTTCTTACAAGTAATAAGAAATAAAGCCAAGAATATCTTTGAAGATTGTTCAGAAATGATTCAACTCTGTTTTCCATGGGGTATTATCAGTATTTCAAGTCTATTTCACAGAAACACAAAACTTACTTGTTTAGGTAATCAATGTATTTACATTATATCAAAATTATAATGAATTATTTACTGGATTAAAAGAAAAGAAGATAATTAGTTTATGGAGCCAAGAAATGAGGTATATTCCTATTTTATCCCAGAGGAACCAATTACTTTCAGGCACTGTTAAAAAAACAGCACCTGTATCCAATGTGATTGCTAACAAGCAGATACTGTAAGAGGTAAGTGAGAAACACTGTCTCCCCAGGGTTACTCCTGTCACCGCGGTATGTTTCTGGCTTCTGGGAAAGTTGTTCTGCAGCTTTCATGGAGCTGACATTAATGCTTTTCTACAAATCATCCAGAAAAAGCCAAATTACATTTCTTTTGCAGAAAGAGAAGTAGTTAACGCATGATGGAGATACAAAGTAATGATCAAATCCTCTGAACCCTTTTCCATGCTGAAAGGAGACAGCTGCTAAGCTTGTGGACCAGTTCAAAAGCTACTCATTATTTACATTTATTTCCATAAACTAAATGTCAAATTTGTAATATGCAAATAAATACTGTCAGGATATAAAAGCAATCTTCAGAGAGACTATTTTCCTACCATGAGGCATGTCCAGTATAATTCTAACGCAAACAGGTGCTTTGCCTCCAAACAAAAGTAATCACATTTTGCTCTGCTTTCTGCCAAAAAAAACAGACAAAACCCAAGTTGTGGGGGCTTCCACATGCCAGTAGGACATTCAGCTGTTCATCATAATGTTCAGTTTAAGGACAGGACCACAGGCTGCTCTCAGAAGAACTACCTTTACAGCTGAGATATTTACACAAGGGACCCAGGCACACTTATGATGGCTAATTCATAAACACAAATTATCACCATTCTCTAAACCACCAACATCCTGAGGATGAAACAGTTTATTTCTAACCATGATAATTTCTTCAGTTTCTTAAAAATTTGAAGTTACTTGTAAAAAGAAAAAATTATCAAAGGCTACAAGATTTAAACTGAGCTTCTTGTTTCCTAGTTGTCTTGTTCATGCTATTCCCACGCTTCGACAACCACCTACCAGCGAAGTCTGGAAGGCTCATTTCTATAAGCAGCAGCAACCAACACTTACGTGAGGAATCAAAGGCTGTGTGCATTTACAAACTGTTTCAGACAGATTTATTTTGATATACGAATTTCATAGTCTTCTCAAAGACTAGTCAGCAATCCCTCATAAGTACTGCGTCAGCATCACTTAGGTGACGGGACCCCTAATTTCTTAGAAAAAATTAAAGCATAAACTAATAAAAGTGAAAACTGGAGCAATCAAAATTAACATGCAAGAAACAAAGCTTCATTTCTGTTTATTGCAGTGGTTTGCTGTGTCCAAGGCAACCAAAGAACAGCATTTTCCATGCTGTGGCACAGATTTTTGGAGCTAAAAATTGTAACGACAGTATGTGGTGCAAGTGCACACTTTCAGAGACTGCGGAGACATTCAGTAACAAGAAAAGACCCCAAGGCAACGAAGATGCTACTACGCTGCTGCTTCTCTGCTGGCATTAGCCCACAGCTGCAGAACACTGATAACGCGTTAAGATGAAACTCATCTATGTGCCTGTGTGCTGCATCACTTAAGACATACTATAAAAACATAGTAAGTGCTAGAAACGACACATAATCAAAACCTTTACTTCTTAAAATAAATTCAGTGTTGGGGGTGGGGGAAGCATACTGATAGGGCTGCAGAAGTACAAACTGGTTAGGAAGATAAGCAATGCTGTATCAGAAAACGAAACTGTTCGTGCACCATGATGTAATTCAGTATTAGAGTCTTCATCCAGAAATGGAGTACCCACTTCACATGAATCCACCCTTTGTATGGCTCTAAAGTCACCAACCAGAGGAACTTTACTCTTCTAATAAAAATCACCAAAGAAACAGTAACTGATTATCAGAATAATATGGCCATCCAGTGCATTTCTTCTTTGATGAAGTATTACCCTAATGTAATGTCACATTTCATACAGTTTCTGTTTCTCTCCAAAAATAATTTTCACGCTGTAAATCACAGGGTACCTTGGACTCCTCTAGACAGCACAAGCAGGAGAATTCAATGCAGGGAAAGCAACTCTAGAATCACAGAAACAAGATTTCTCTTTAGGTATGCAACCTGAAATTACCTGCATAGTGGTGGTACTCCAAAAGGCACTTTTCAACAAAGTTCTGCCAGTGTACACATCCCAGGACAGACCAAAACAGCTAAGAGAAGGGACTACATCTCCCGGCCTCAGAAGCAGGCCACCAAGGAATCAGAAGCAATGTTCACAAGTCCGGTCAAGAACAGCACCAGCTGAAATGACCCTGGGGTCAGAGATACTGTTTTGGACTTCTAGATATCTCCTGTCCACCGAAAGATGAGATGCAATCCTTCCAGCAGGGAAACTCAATGCTGTGGAGAAGAACATCCCCAAAACTACTGGATCTGGCCAGCCGGTAACCTCCCCTCTATGAGCATATTATACCTTCAAGTTCCTACTCTAGATGTGTCCAACTCAAGGTACCTGTGCTTAAAAACTAGAAAATGTTCCCAGAAAGTCTTTGAGCGATTTTCCAATTCCCTGCCATCAGTGAAAGGAATGTGGAAAAATCACACAGGTCTCAGAAGATGCGTAAGTAGATGGATGTTGATAAAAAGGCAAGAGTTCACACAGAGCTTGTTGAGAGAATGAGAAATCCAGCAAGGCATAATACTTTTTTGGCTGGTTGGAAAAAGCATGTCAAAAAGTTTAAGATTTTGCTTCCTCAGTCTCACAATGTGCTTCACAAAAGCCTGATTAACTCAGGGAAGATGAAAATAGAAAAGGTGCGAGTCACAGGAACAAGCTCTTGTAACGTGAAGGAAGTACTATTGACCAGACAGGCCTTGCCACAAAAAGTAAAATATAACTACGTTTTATTTTTACCTTTGCTTTCCTCAGCAGAAAGTTTTTCTTCAGAATCATCTAAAGGACTCTGTGAAGATTTTTCAGGGGAAGGAGGTGCTTTGGACATGGTGCTCTGCTCAGGTTCAAGTCTGGACCTACAAGCACAAGAGCCTATAATTTAACTGATACTACACAGCTGAATTTCTCTAAAATGAGAACAACCACAGATTATTAAATTCGACACTTTAACTCTTGCAAACTTCACATTAAAGATTTCCCAGTCAAGATACAAAATGTACTTAGCAGCTTTCACTGAAATATTATTACAAAAGCAAAGAAAGCACGAATAGTATTCCTGAAGAAAACACATTACATGTTCAGAGTTCAGGAGAATTTTGAAGGCTATAGCATAAAACCAGACATTTTATTAAACTTCCTTTCAAAAATCCAGTGTATTAAAATATATATATATTTTTAAAAAAACAACCAACCAACCAACATTCTGGTCACACCGAAAATTCTTTTTAGTAGCAACAGCCAACACCACTACTTTATTTTTTCAAATATAATTACAATTTTACTTTATCTTGTCAATTGTAGTAAAGGAAAAGTAAGAAAATGATGAAACCATGATGAAAGTGATCCTTACCTTGTCTGTCAAAAGACACAACAGACCATTTAGAAGCAAGGAAAAGAAAAAACGCATGCAGTGGATAGATATATACTACATTTAAGTACCTGCTATGTAATTTTAATACAAAGGCAATGCAAAAAATTCAGTGATTATATATTAAGTACTTGCCAAGTATGTTTCACTGTGGCACCAAAAAAAGTTTAAAATTAGTGGCAACATACTTTTTCCAGTAAACTTCTGTGGTTTATTGTCATCTACAATTAATTCTGAAACTGCTACGTAGTAGACAGTTAAGTGCTTAGCAATTATGCTGTTAGAGAAGCTAACGAACAAAACATGAAAAAGCAATGGGCTGAATCACCTGCTGTGCCACCTTCATCACTTCCTCCCTTCTCAAATATAATCAACAGTTAATCTCATTATGATCTGCAATCTTCCCCTGCTGCTTAACAGAAGGTGTTGCATTTTGTGTTCCTTTCCTTCTTTGTATTGTGTCTAAATTCTAACCCATAATTAGAAAATTCTGAGAAAAACAGAATATAATGCATTAGTCATCACTGAGTAACTATGTTATTTTAACAAGAAAAAACAGTATCAGGGAACCTTTCTTAGTTCTAGAGACTCTGCAAGTACTGGGCTTTTCGTAATTTTACAAAAAAGAACTCCTCTCATCTCCTCCCTCTCAAGTCCCAGACTTGCCTAATAATGAGGAAAAAAGACTTATCTGGATGACCATGCAGTTCAAAAGAACAGTTATGATACTAATAAATTCAATTCCCCAGATAATAGAAATATCAGCTTCATCTGAATAATTGCATACATAATTCACAAGATATTCTAATGGAAAAATAAGTTTAAAATTGAAATGAAATATAATTTTGAATACCAATAAACATAAAACCTGAAAATCACAACCAAGTACCTTTACAGAAAAAGCTGCTTGTGCTTCTATTTCTCAGCTTTTCATTCTGGGGAACTAGTCCTATGTAATCAGCAGAACTTTTTAATCAAAAACTATGAGTTAATACATAAAGGCAACTTATGTACGAAAAGTATAACACAGGCAATTTGTTGAAGAGCTTAGGATGTTTATCAATATAAAGATGAAGTATATTTCTACTGCAAAAATTTCAGTATTTTCTGACACGCACATATTTTAAGTTGACTAAATTGCAGGAAAGAAGATCTGCACTAGGATTAATTTAAAGAAATGTATTCCTTTATTGTTTGCTGTCCTTACTTTGCACAGTATGCTAATGTATGACGTTTTCAATGAAAAACGAACAAAATGCCTGGGATACACTATTGAAAGAACACCTAGTTCTTTCAAGTGATGGAAAACATTATCACATAAAACGTTTGCCGAAATCCTTGGGGAAATTACGAATCAACTAGTTGAAAGCATATGAAAAAAGACAATTGTTCTTCAAGTCATCATAAAGATCGGTTTATGCCCTGTGATTTATTTAAATTTAATTTTAATTTAAATGACAATTTAGCCATAACATCACATCCACAATGCATACAGACTCCACCTGGTCAACATTTGTTTTCGAGTTCTTACATCCGTAAAAAGAGGCAAAGAGGTATCCTCCAGTATTACATAAAAAGACTGCATCTTCTGGATTATTTTTAATGCCTTATTGCTCATTATTTAAGTGGTATTCTAACTTCTGAAATAGCTCTTTCATTGCTCCATGTTTAGCATACATCAAATTGAGTTGTTTCCTCTGTTTAGTCATCTGAGAAATCTTGAACCTGGGATTTCACATGGAAACAATAATGTAAATAATGTAAAACAAACAGAAGAGCTAGTATTTGCTAGCCAATTCTATAACTGCAGGAACCATGCTATCTTTCTTTGAATTTCTTTAGTGTAAGAATACTCATAAGTTTATGTATTTTTACACACGAAAAATATCACACAGTTTGTTTCTGTATGTTTTTTCTGAAAAGTTATGGGAGTTAGAAAAATACCAATGCCTTACTTTTCTCTCATTACTTCTTACCAAATTTCAGAACTGGTTTGGGGTATTTTGTTTACTTGGTTTTGGCTTGTACTACTATTTATGTCTCAGGAGAATAAATTTGAGTGAATCTAATTATGCTTAATCATGCTGAAACACTCCGAATAAAACGTACTTACGGACTTTTAAAAACATGAAAGTAGCAGATTGAGCCAAACACCAAACTGATAAAGCAGCATCAAGTCTTGGAAAAACACTCAAGAATTTATTTATTGATGTGTACGTTCTAGAATTTGTTATTTTTAAATTAAAATGGACATAACAGAACTTAAGGTTAGAATTCAAAAAATGCAGATTAAGAAGACATGAAAAGCCTTTCAGGCATTAAATAAATTGCAAACCTGTTCATTCTCCCTGTCATTCTTACACCTGGGAGTGTGCAGAAAAAGGAAATGAAAAAGTATATTTTTTGATACTTGACTGAAAAAAACCAAACCAGACCAAAAAGCCAGCAAGCACATCATCTTTAACTTCTCCGAGACATTTTCACCTCTACATTAGCAGCCTGAATGTATGCCACGACAGGAAGCAGAAATTCTTTTGTTTCAGTTAAGAAGCTACATTCAAGATTTTTATTTCAATTATGTTTCTACTTGTCAAGAAGACAAATAGCATTTATTCACAACATGATCACTTGCTTTAGCAGAAAGATAGTGGCTTATTAAAAAAAAAAAAAAAGAGAGAGAGAAAAAAAGACCAAAAAAAAAAGAAAATGAGAATGGGAAAGAGAAGTGAACATCTCTTGCACCTAAACAGACAGTATCCTAAACAGCATCTTCAAGACATATTACCAATGTGCAGGATTTAATTCTAAATTATGTTATGCAGAATATTACTTAATGGGACACACAAAAATACTTTGTTGCATTTGTAGAAGTCCAACAGGTTTATTAACCCATATTTCACTGATTTGGTGCTTTAATCATTTACATAAATGAGAAGTGCAACACTATATTGGCACTCTGCTATTTACAGACTTAACTTCACATGCCAGAAGTGTGAAAGAGCCCTGGAATGCACCTGTTGACCGCAGAAGTTGCTCATCCAATGACAGATTTCTATTAAAACAATCTCCTTAGAATCTAAACATGAATAATAGTTTTGCTGAATGTCCTACAAACAAAAGGCACAGTTAAACTATTTTTTTGACACTACTCACAGTCTCTTCTTATCTATGACTCGCTTAACTCGGATGGCTCTTTGTTCAGAATACAGCTTACACACTCCTGTTCAAGACAGCAGTAAACAAAACTTCAGGTTAGAAGAGCACGATTTCTTTCTTGGAAAATACAATCATTCATTTTTAACCATTCAATAAATACTAAGTACTTTTTAAGTAATCTTCAATGAAGTCCAAGACAGCTGTTCTGTGCTCCTTTACCTGAGTAGACTGGACACCCTTGTGTGCTGAAATACAAAAGAAAAATATAAGACAATCTTTTAACTTTTTACTGAATTGCACAAAAGTTTGCATTTTCAGTTGATACGCAAGTTATATAAAATGTTAATAGCCTTTTGAATATATGTTATATATTAGTATTTATTTTAAACATAGCTATATTTAAATATAGGTTCTGTAAAACAGCAAATCATTACAACAAACCAAAAGCTGAAAATAACTAGTGTCTTAGAATATTTATGTTATTGAATTGTTATATATGCCACTGAGTCATGTTATGTCAATTAAATGCCTAAACAAGAATAGATGTCACCAAGCTAAGCATAGCAAAACAGATCTAGAGATTTAACTTGCTTAAAATATTGTTGAACTTTTAACATTTTAAATTCTCCAGTGTCTAGACTATGTGGAAATCTTTGGGATTTATTATGTCAAGTATCCTTTTAATTCAGATATATTAATATTTGTTATTTTGCTACTATATAATTCTCATGCATGACTGGCTTTCAGTGATTCTGAATAACGTTACAGCTATGTTTAGATGGCATTTCAAAGCTGATGAAAATCTTTGGTATATTGATAAAACAAACACATACAGCTAGTCAACTTGAAAATGGCGAAACAGAAGTTCTCTCTACAACATTCATAAGATCGTGTTGTAAAGGTATGATCCCATACTCAAGTTGTCAAAAATGCTGTTACTTTACCAGGATTCTGTTAAAGTGAATTAATTATCTCAAACTTGGAGAGCTTATACTTGTAACACCTTACAGGTGGACAAGCTAGAAAGAGACAACCATTGAATTTAGCGAGCTTTGTTCAGGCCTCTATACCACAGTACTAAACTACTATTGAAGTAGTAAATATTTAAGACTATCTTTTTTACACTTCCTAATTAATGCATTTGAACAAATAAATAAAATTCTATGCTCTGGCTTCTCCTTCCACTAACATTAATGAAAATTAAGTACAGTAGTAATCAGTCAGTGGGAGTACACACATGCAAACAAAAAGGCAATGAGACTTCACCAATCCCTTTCCAAAAGCATTTCGGGTTCACCATCCAATATTCAGCATTATATTAGCCTTTACCAATAACTAAGAAAAAACATTGAAGAGTTGCTCAGTTTACCTTCTGTTCTCAACTGATGAATGGCATCGGCACATGTCCTCATAAATATCTGAGCATCTTGATCTATCTGATCACGCTCTGTATCTGTCATCCTCACATATTCAGACATAATATGGCTGAGAAACAACACAAATTGTCAGTTAAGAAATCCCTAACATAAAATCTACAAGTACACATTTTAGACCTTCTTCCCACTCACCATCTCCACAGAAGCTTTTCTGCAACACTGATTTTCACAGAAAAAGAAGTAAAAAGTACAATAACCATCACCGATAAAAATGCCACCTCTATAAAGCTGAGAGGTTTTTTTAAAACATTTTTTGACTAGTAAAAGGTGTAGAAAAAGCAATATATGCTATCATCTCGTACACAATCAAATACTGACTAAACAAGGAGAAAAATATATCATTAGCCTCAGTATTTATTTCAGTGAGGCATATTTCAAGTCTAAAACCATGAAAACAAGTAGGATAAAGGAATAGCTCAAATGTTGAAAGAACTATGAAAAAATTGGAACTTATTTTACTTAAATGAATGTTTTCATTATCCTAAATACTGAGCTTCATTTTAAAAGAAGCTATACCATGATATCTGTGAATTCAAACCATAGTAAAGAAGAATATCAGAAAATAACGCACATTTTTAATACCAAGTCAATTAAAAGACTTATTAAAACCTGTTCCCATTGTTTATTTCTGTTTTAGATTATATATTAATATCTTCTAATAAGATTACTATATCTTTTTGTTACAAAATTAATAAAAATGGAGGCCTGCCAGTAAAATATTAATACACTGTAGATAACAACCAGGAAAAAAAAAATAAAAAAAAATCACACTGTATGAAGGCATTTAACAGTGTTTCCACAGCCATAGATGACAGGATAATAAAACTTTGCTACAGTAGGTTATCTTATGTTCATCTTGGGTTTCCTGATGATACAGTCATCACAGCCTATTAAATTTGTCTTTAAAAGCAGGAAAGAAAACCTTAACTCATATCCTCATTTTAATTTAGATTTTTATTTATTTGTGAAAAATTCCCCTCTTGTTCAAGGTATGTATAATGCAACTGTATTAATGCAGTAATACAAGTAAAAAGAAGGGATCTTCAATTTGCAAAGCTAGACTGATACCCTTCAACATCTCTTACATCACTGCAATAATGCCAGACCTTCCCTGCGTCTGCTGCAATCCCTGCCACGGCAATGCCTACAACTAATTCACATCACCCCATCTCATCATCCCTCATCATATACAAAACCACCAGCTCCTTCCTGCACCTTCCATGTACTGTCAGCATGGGCCTCCCAGATCTCCTCCACAAAGTTTTAAGCATACTCTTATGTCCCCAAGTATTATACCAAAATATCTTCACTCCCATCCCATGTGACTGATTGCACATGAAAAAAAGAGCACATGGTTCATCTAGCTTGGAAATTAGTTTCTGCTTACTGCCCAGCTAGCACACAGATTAGCCAGCAAACAGTAAGGCAAACTAATTAGAAGTAATATTCTGTATTTTACTTGTTTGTTTCCAACACTGTCATGTATTTGACATATAAACATCAGGATTTTTTCCTCTCTCATTAAAACTATTCTGAATGTTATAAAATTACTTATTACAATTTACAGAAAACTTACAGAAAAGCAGGCATATCTAGTGTTTCCATTTATATTTTACTAGCTGAATCGCTCTCCTTTGGTCAGCACAGATGGGTTTCATAAATTTGTGGCAGAATCCCTATTGCAACTGTAATCAGTGGTCTTCTAAGCTGTAACTCTAATTTGCACTCTCTGAGAAAGCAGCTTCTGAATGATGAAAGATTTGAAATAGTCTGATTTTACAGACATCTGATGGAAGGGCTTTCCACAGCCTGATTAAAAATGACATGTTGATAGTTAAATATGCAATACAAGATAACTTGTATTGTTAAATATATTAGGACAGATCTCTACCCCACTCCCTTTGCCCAGCTTACACACATGGGGCTCTTTACTACTAGTCTGTGGCATAAGCAAGTTCTTCTTAGCATGTGTAAAGCCAGAAAACCCATTCTTGCATCCATCTCCACAGAGGCCCAGACAGAAGGGTATAGGATCTGGTATAGGATAATGCATAACATCATTCAGCGATCCACGCCTAGAGTTACTTGAGCATGTTAGGGCACACAGGTTCAGATGGAAAATGAGGATGGAGTAACAGCTTCATGACAGCCGCATGATGAAGCAAAAAACCCTCCACTCTTCTATTTCAGCTTACAATAATAAGTTCTGGCTGGTCTGCTACTGACCAGAGTATAAATTTCTTGTCTTCATGTCTAGATTTTTGTATGCTTCCCAGCTTTGTGGTATTTGCAGAGTTCTATGCTTTCAATGAACTTTTTAATATTACAGGGTAAAATAAAGATTACAAAATGCAAACCATAATTTTCTTTTAAATCACACTTAGGAATATATATGAAAATAACTGCCTCAGCCACACTTTATTTTTTACTAACAGTGTAACTAGTAGTAATATAGTGATACACTGAGGATAATTTTAACAGTTCTAGCATTGCTAAACAAGTTGTTCAGTTACTTTTCATAGTTGCTAATGCAAAAATATGATAGGTCAAATTCTTAAATAGGGGTTTCACAGTTTCAGAGGTAGCAAATTGCAACTTAATCCAGTAAAAAAGAAATAGAATACTTTTCCTTTTATAACTGCTTACAGCTTACATAGTGTCTGGTACCAGCACTTTTGAACAAGAGCTGGTCAAGCCACTCGGAGGCAAGGATACCTGAAACCCAACTTCCTTGGGAAGGCAAGAATGGAGTCATACAATCACACCCCACTATGTCAAAACACATATGGCATCCACCAGTATTAACAGGGTACTGAAATCCCCACTGCACGCCCCAGTAAATCCACACATGGAGATTATACTGAAAATCCATCTAATTGCTATCCTCTAGCCTTACCATGAAAAGAACCATTCATTTAAAAAGAACAGGCCAAGGAAAAACAAAACCACACAAAAAAACCCCAACCGCACAAAAAAAAAAAATCCAGCTGTGTCCTGTATGTCAGAGATACAAATATTTTCTCAGAAGTGCAGTGGCAGTATCATAGCAATGGGCTGATACATCACTAAATCAAGAAAGGTCAAATGAGCCAGGTTTTTCAGAAGCTATCAGAAGATCTAACCAAGACACACACTGGCTAATGCATGCAGATGAAGGGAGAAAGGAGGAAAAAGAAATTCTTCTCAATTTTTATCCTAATCAATAGGAGAAAGCTTCATGAGAAGCTTGGGCTGGAAGGCAACTTGCATTATTTGTGATTTTTAAGAAGGTGGGTGAAGAATAAGATAAAGACAGTGGCCATCAAGTAGGCAGACTTCAGTAGTCTAGAAAATTTAGTAGGTTAAATTGCACAGAAAAGGGAAACCTAAAAAAGGAACAGAAAAGAATTCAGGTGAACTAGTAGTTTTCGTATAGAAATGACATTGTGATAATCTGCAATTCTGCCCTTGATGAAAGGGAAGAATAGGCAATGCAGTAAAAGATCAACTTGGCTACTTCATGAGCTCTTCATTGAGCTTAAACACAAAAAGCAGAATACACAAAGTGCAAATTACATCTGATTGCTGCTGACAAGGCTAAAGGAACGCAGCATGTAAGGACACAATCAGAGAAGGGTCAAGTGCAGGATGAGACATGACTGGCAAGGGATGCTAATGATAACAAGACATTACTCTGCAAATATTACTAACAGAAACACCTAAAATAGGAAACGCATCAAATGAAAGGATGAATCCTCACTGCCAAGAACTAGGGAAGAATAAATGAGTGCTAGGTCAATGAAAAGATGAAGTGCAGCAACTATCTGTAAAAAATAGGGTTAAGAAAAAAAAAAAAGCAGAGGACTTATAGACCACTCAGCCTAGGAAAATGTAAGAACAAATAATCAAACAATTTTTAAGCACTTAGGAAAGCAAAAAAAAGATAATGAGTAGCCAAGATGTATGAAGAGTAAGTCATACGCAGTATAATTTACTTCTGGGATGCAGTAACAGGTCTTATGGATGGATGAAAAGCAATCATTGCTATATATCTTCTCTTTAGCATGGCTTTTGTTACCATATGTGCTGGTTTTGGCTGGGATAGAGTTAATTTTCTTCATAGTAGCTAGTATGGGGCTGTTTTGGATTTGTGCTGGAAACCACTGTTGATAATACAGAGATGTTTTTGTTATTGCTGAGCAGTGCTTACACAGAGTCAAGGCCTTTTCTGCTCCTCACACTGCCCCACCAGTGAGTAGGCTGGGGGTGCACAAGAAGTTGGGACACAGCTGGGACACCTGACCCTAACTGACCAAAGGGATATTCCATAACATATGATGTTATGCTCAGCAATATAAAGCTGAGGGAAGGAGGAGAAAGTGGGGGGACGGTCAGAGCAATGGCATTTGTCTTCCCAAGTAACTGTATGCATGATGGAGCCCTACTTTCCTGGAGATGGCTGAACACCTGCCTGCCAATGGGAAGTAGTGAATGAATTCCTTGTTTTGCTTTGCATGTGTGCACAGCTTTTGCTTTACTTATTAAACTGTCTTTATCTCAACCCATGAGTTTTCTCACTTTTACTCTTCTGCTTCTCTCCCCCATCCCACTGGGAGGGAGCGAGTGAGCAGCTGTGTGGTGCTTAGTTGCTGGCTGGGGTTAAACCACAACACCATCTCACATGACATTGTCATTAGCTATCAGTGAATAAATGAGTTAGAAGAAACAAGCATCATATGGATGTGAAACTGAAAAGCTGAACTTGGAGTAGTTATATACCACAACAGAAGGACACACTGAGTTGTGCTCCACAGGGGTTTGTTCCAAATCTGATGCTATTTAATACCATCGTTAACAACTCAGACAGTAGAATGGAGTATACACTCACTAAATTTGCAGAGGCATAAAGCTAAGTGAATTAAAGCCATATCAAGAGAATAAGACTTGATTTCAAAACAATACAACCAACTTGGAGAAATGACATGAATAATTTGAATAAGGAGTGGTCAGAGGCTCTTTGTTATCTGAACCCACGGAGAATGGGGAACAACTGATTAGGGAACAGTTCTTCAGAAAGTCATCTGGGATCATATACCAAACATAACAACATGTTGTTGCATACAAAGTCATCTTTACAATGGGATGCATAAATGCAATATAATCCATTACAAATGAAAGGTAATCTTTCTGCTATCCTTAGCTTTGGGCAAGGCCTCAGCTGAAGTTTTGTTTCATTTCAGCATCTCACTGCAACACCAACTGGGACAGTGTCCAAAGGAGAGGAAAAAGTACAATCAAAGGTTGAAGAGAACATGCATGAAAACCCAAATATACTGTAAATTGTTCGTTCTAGAAGAGACTGAGAAGAAATCAAAACAAGTTAGTGTGAAAAAAAAAAAATCTAGTAGTATGAATAAAGAAACAGGAAAAAGCAGAGGGAGGATATGGAATCTCCACTGAAAGAAATATTTAAAAGCAAGTAAAACACAGTGGTAGAATGACCTAGTCATTCCCTTTTTGAATGTGTCAGCCACGCTCCTTCCAGCCTATCATTTCTATGATCCTGTTTTTCTGGCAAACCATGAGGAACCAGAGCTGATGGAGGCATTACACCAGCTTTTGGAATTAGTAACTCTTTCTGCTGGTGCATAAAATATTTTCTGCTTACTGATTCAATAAAGAGACCAAATCAAGCAGAAAAACTTGAATTTCCTCCAACAATGTATTACAAAAGAGAGAGAAGTAATAAGCTGAAATGAACCAGTTCTAAAATACTGATATGTACTGTTTTAGCAGAGATATGCCCAATTTACTGCCTGCAGATACTGCCTTACAAATATATACATAAATGCGCCCTCCCACACACCTAAGTGCACATGTATATGCACATATATGTATAAGCTTAGTTGTAAATACAGCATTTTTAAAACTTCTTCACTTTGGGCATCTAGTATGTTTTAAATTATTTTATTTCTTATTTAACTACTAAATTTAAACATCACATTTTGTGCATTTTAATTTACTGTGGTTTTCCATCCAAATGCTGTCTGACATAAATCCAAGGTAAAAACTTGCCTACTCAAATGACAAAACATTTCACAATAACATATTTCAAACATTTTTAAGTCTGTGGGGAAGCTTCAGCTACTAGACCAGGCAGTACAAGCATACCTGAATTAGCATTTTCAGTTTCGTAAAATATTGCTGAGAAATTCCAGAATTCTGATACAAAGAATTACTATTTCTAAAATGTGATATATGAACTTAGTACAATCAAAAAAGAAGAGAAATAATTTGAAAATAATTCCCTGGAAACAGGAAAATACTATATACTCCTCCATGAAGAATAGTCTTTACAGATCATCTACACGTTTTACTATCTTGGTATAACAAATAAACCCTTGCTTCTTGTAAAAATGCGATTAAGTCAAGACAAGAGAGCAGTCTGGCATTGTACAGGAGTCAGTAAGACACTATTTTTAGAGTCCTTTAATTGCTACTTCTTTTATTGATTAAGCCAAGGGAACACTCCCCACAAAACATAGGGTAAGCATTCATAGGGCCAGCAGGACTAGGGAAGCAATTGTCCCCTGTACTCGGCACTGGTGAGGCCGCACCTTGAACACTGTGTTCAGTTTTGAGCCCCTCACTACAAGAAGGACATTGAGGTGCTGGAGCGTGTCCAGAGAAGGGTGATGAAGCTGGTGAGGGGTCTGGAGTCCAAGTCTTACGAGGAGCAGCTGAGGGAACTGGGGTTGTTCAGTCTGCAGAAGAGGAGGCTGAGGGGAGACCTTACCGCTCTCTACAACTACCTGAAAGGTGGGTGCTGGTCTCTTCTCCGAAGTGACAAGTGATAGGACAAGAGGAAATGGCCTCAAGTTGCGCCAGGGGAGGTTTAGGCTGGATATGAGGAAAAATTTCTTCACTGAAAAGGTTGTCAGACATTGGAACAGGCTGCCCAGGGAGGTAGTTGAGTGACCATCCCTGGAGGTATTTAAAAGACATGTGGATGAGGCGCTTAGGGACAGGGTTTAGTGGTGGACTTGGCAGTGCTAGGTTTACAGTTGGACTCGATGATCTTAAAGGTCTTTTCCAACCTAAATGATTCTATGACTCAATGATTTTCTATTAGGTGGCAAACATGTAACTGATTTATCGCTTCCCCCCCAGATTTACTAGGTAGAGAAATGCTAGGGCAAGAGGCATAATTACTGGGCACCAACATTATTTTTTAAGACAGAAAGATAATTTGCTAGGAATTTTTTCAAGGTATATTATTTACAATAAAAAACATATTAAATGTTAAAACACTTAACTGTATGGAAGGACCACAGAAGCATGTAATGAAGACACAACAGAAGCCACCCATCCAGCCTTCCCCATGGAAAAAGCATCATTTCTACTCAGAACCAATCTACGCTACACTGATGAACTACATAAGTATCTCTGCAGTTGCAAAAGACAATAAATTAGGTGTCTAATAATCGCAGATGGAAAGCTCTTCTCTCAAAGATTTTCCTTTTAAGTATGAGGTGTTCTGTGGTCAAAATCTAAAATTCTCTCAATTCTTTTCCAATGTCCGATTAAAACAGTAGGAATAACTACTGGTCTTTAAACTGTCTAAACCTTGAAAGAACCTTCAAAGAAACTGGAGGCTGTGGAGGAATCCCAAGAGGACCATTTCAAATTCCCAAGTGTTAAGGCACTACAGCTAGTTCCTCGAACTATATTTAACACAAATGTACAAACTGTCTTGGTGGTTCAGTGATCAAAAACATGAAGGAGTTGATGATGAAAAGCAAAGGCACGAGTTGTTCAGATAAAACATGAGACAGTTTACCAAAGACTCAAGATAGGATCTCACACAGCACAGTGTAGGAAGAATGTAGGAATGCATTATAGCAAAGGGACTGAGGAAGAATATATAGAACATATAGCAGTCATACACTAAAAATGGGAAGGTAAGTACAAACCTCATCTGAAAGGAATGATCACAGTCTGCTTAATAAGCAAAAATAAAAAAGCATGCACATCTTGTTAACACCTTCAAGAACAAAGAGTCCCTGCCTTCTCCTTTCCAGGAACAGTGATCAACTTGTTCTGCTGGAAACAGTTTATGATCAAAGGGAGACAAAAGAAATAGCCACCTACCCTTACAGCTAATTCTCTACAGAACTGAAAAAAGGAAAGGTACTATTAATTTTTCTGTTATGGCAACATAAATGAGAAATTACTCCACTAAAGTCAATGAAGTCTCATCAGCATATCACTTAGGAGAGAAGACTAAGAATCTGATTTTCAGACTTTATAGAGTCAAGAAGAGGCTTTTTTTTTTTTATTTAAGGTACTTTTCATCACTAACTCACAAAGATAGGCATTAGCCAAATGCAACATTTTTGAGAAAGTCCTTAAAGATAACAGTTTAGCAGGGATAATTTTCTAATATATAGATGTCTGGTGTTTACCATATTTATTCATCAATTGAAAATTACTTTTGTGATTATCAAGTAAACTTAAAAAAAAACCAAGTTAATCAGTTCTGTTTTAAGGAAAAGTCCTTGGTTATTTTTCCTATACATTGCCTCAAGGACTACACCCCGTATGTGCTTTCTAAATACCACTCTGAAGCTTAATAAGCCTACTTGAAAAAGCTGGTGAGTAAGTCCTTGAGATAAACCATAAACCAGACATGAACAAATAGCCAAATACTGTTTACCATTGCTGTGTTTAAGTATTGTCAGAGCATTTTCCAATAGAGACTAATTAATTTTCAAATACTCTGAGATGTCCTAAAGCATTTCTTGATCGTTGAGTTTCACTTCTTTCCAAAGATTCTTGGAGAGAGACTGTAGTTAACATCACAAGTGACAGCTCAGAGACAGCTACTATTAGCAGGAACAGTGATGATGCAATGTCCCATGATTTAGCTACATGTTTCTTACAAAATACCCTGCCACTGAATGTGTTCACTGATCACGAGTATGATACCCAAAGGGCTTCGTTAGGTTTGAAATGTTTATATGAAGCCAGCAAGAAAATAATTACAATTATTTAAGTTATTTTGCTTTAAGACAAGGCTCTAATGCCAAATAAAAGCAATGGTATGTATAGGTGCTGGTCCTTCCCTTAGTAGGTGTAACCAATAATAACATGAGTCACTCATAGTCTTTGCTACTCATTCAGCGTTTTCATGATTTACTATTTTTCCTTAAAATACGTGTTGTAGAAAAAGCCCAAGTTCTCACTATTATTGCCACAGATTTTAACATGAATACAACCCCCAATTTTTAAGCCAAATGACAAGAAATAACCATACATTTGGAGAGAAGTTTGAAGGAGGAGCTTTTATATGTGCCCCTCTGTAAATCAGAGTTTTCTAACAGGCTGGTTTCAAGTTTCTTTCCATTGTAACTCATACTGTCAGTGGAAGACGATACCACGTATCTCTGCTACCCCTAAAGCTCTCAGAAGTTCTATGGAGATGAGAGAATCACAGTAGATAGGATAAAACAGGCAAGACAACAAAACAGAAAAAAATCCTTATCACAGAAAGCTGAAAACCAAGGTGTAAGAGAAAGCAAATGAATCCTGATAAACAGGAGAGGACAAAAGGGCAATTGCTTGTAAGTCAGTAAGCTTAGACCATCACTGCATCACTAGTTTCATTGTTTTGCCATTCACATATTTTATAACCAACAGTCAAATAAAGAAGAAAGAAGGTGAATAAGCAATTACTAATTCTTGAGGTTTTTGGACTCAATTTAGGTATTTCAGTTAAATATTTAAAGTTTGATAAAATGGGTCAGGGCCTTAGTTTCAATTAACCCTTCTTCCAGTTGTCTTTCACATTGCTAAAAATCTTCCTCTAAAAATGAATTAAAGACATCCTCTCTGTACCAGGATATTTTATGTATGCCAAAAATAAAAACTCTATTAACAAAGAATTTATAGTCTGCAAAAGTAAGGTCAAAGAAGCAATCAAGGACCTGGATGTAACACATTATGAAGAAGTTTTACAAGGCATACAATAATTTAACTTAGTAACTCAAAAGCCAAATTTCACCAACACACCATGCTATAGTTGAAAAACAAATAGCAAGATTGACAAAATACAGAGCAGTCAAATTTCATTAACAAAATTAAACCTCCTACATAATACTAAAATGCTGTGGTGGGATTTAAGCTGTTTAAACATTTTCCCCATAGCTTAAGTACAAGAGGACAAGAGGAAATGGCCTCAAGTTGTGCAGGACAAGAGGAAATGGCCTCAAGTTGCGCCAGGGGAGGTTTAGACTGGATATTAGGAAAAATGTCTTTACTGAGAGAGTGGTCAAACACTGGAACAGGCTGCCCAGGGAAGTGGTGGAGTCACCATCTCTGGAGGTGTTCAAGGAACATGTGGACGTGGCATTGCAGGACATAGTTTAGTGGGCATGGTGGTGTTGGGTTGATGGTTGGACTTGATGATCTTACAGGTCTTTTCCAACCTTAGTGATTCTGTGATCATTGAAAAGTTACTAAAACTGCAGTCTTGAATGACTGAGGCATTTGCTAAGACTGTGATACTGACAGCATGGATGCTATGATCCTTTTTGCATCCACAAAATAGAATGGCATAAGCAACGTAGTGTGGAATTTGACAGTACTATCTATTTTAAAGTTTGACCATTAAGGACAGGATCAACTACAATCACAGATGAGACCTGGAGGAAATTACTTCCTTTTTTCCCCTCTCCTTAGTTAATACCTGAGGTGTGTGTGTGGGAGAAAATCACTGAGAATTACCATGATAACTGGTTAAAAGAGAGTTTACAGAAAGAATATTAAAAAACTTTCAGAAACCAAAATAGCTTGGACAAATTTTTACTCCTGTTATCACTTCAATTTTATGCACACTACTGTTGATAAAATACAAATAGTAGTCAAAATTTAACTGCTACTGACTGTTTGCTCTTATTGCAGTTTCTCAGCTTATGCATTCACATGAAATTTTCACACAGTAAAAATAGTTATTTTAGTATTAAATTGGTAGCTCCCCCTAGTGTTGCTCATGACCTATTCCAAAGGGAATTGTAAAGCAGTCTTAACACGTAGCTGTACACTACGTCTGCTTCCTGCTTGGAAGAGCATTTCCTCATACACTTTGCAGACAGAATTGACACCCACATCCCCGAGCTTCATTTTCACTAGCACTGACTATGAATAGTTCTCATGGCCACAGGCTTATAAAACATGCCAAAATCTTAAAATTTTTTGTTTCATTTTTGAAACAACAAAATACTGCTTTTAAAACATCAGGGAGACAAAAAAGGTGCCAGAAATCTTCTGCAACTAACTTAGGGACACATTTTGATACCACTAATTGTATAGTATTGCTAGTACTGTGACAGACCCTTTCAGGCCTAGAAGTTGTTTCTCAGAAAGACTGTTCCTCCAGTATGGACCGAGTCTAAGGAATAGCAGATGGCTCATCTGTTCTTACTGTCTTCTCCTAGGGGATGGATATCTGTCTGGATTTGGTACCTGTGAAACCTTTTGGAGAAAGTTATTAAATTGACTTGGGACTCAGTGTCTTCAACCCAAGATGACTTTAGACTGCATTTTCCTCTACCTTGATTGCAGCAACAGCTCAGCTTTAGTCAGGGTTGTGGCAGAGTCAGAATGCAGACAGGGCTGACTCACCCCATGCAATACTGCAGTTATGTTGAGGGACTGAAGAAATACAACATAAGAAATTGTGATGTTTCAGAAAATCCTTTAAAAGGGAAAGCTTACCTACACTGTTTCATTTGGATATACACCCCACACACAGAGAAAAACAACCCCAACCAAGTGGGTTGTGTGCTTCTCATGACTGTGAAAAAAAAAGACATTTAAGTTAAGTGATTTTTTCCCCCCCCTCCCCCAAGGAGGGCATTGCCACAATGATCCACCTTTGTCACCTCAAGATCAACTTGCTGATATTCTCTTTAAAGTGGAAATTTCACCTGGTAGAATTTAATTGGCTTCTTTATAAACAGTGCATCCCAGTTGGGATGCATTCTGTATTGCACACACTGTACATTCTTCCAATTTTACATCTGATTGGAATTCTAAAAGTTTTTCTTTTGAACCGCAAATCTCAGAATAAAATGGTGTCCCAGAACCCTGGAGAACACCTCTTTCCCTATGCATAACCAAGGTGGCAGATCAAGCCGCTTTAAATGACAGTGTGATAAAGGCCAGGTAGTTTCGGTGAACATTTTTCCCCACACAAATGTATTTCCCCGAAAGACAGCATTCACTGTATGTTATGTTGCACTGCTCATTTTTTATCTTAGACATACCTATAGACTGAGAAGGAAGGAAAGGAATGCTTAGTTAGATTTTGTGGGGTCTGCACTATGAAGACATGCAGAGGATATCTACTTTTTTCAAATAAATATTTATAGCAGTCATAAGTGTGTCACAAACCCACTTCTACAATATGAAATACAATAAACTAGTGATTAGTTCAGCTAGAACTGTTAAACTTTATTTACAACAGCAAAGTTAGTTAAGTGGAGAAATCTATGAAGTATTTTCTACTTCTGGAATGAAATATTGTGCAACCTATAATATGACTACTAAGTTTGCACATAACATGAGTTTAATTAAAAAGCAAGTTTCCCATTTATCACATGGTATGATTATTTGTACTCAGTTCACCAAAATACAAGTTGCAGTAACATTTAGATCTTAGGATAACTTGACTTAGTAATTCATTAAGAATGTTAAATCTGCATATCACAAGATACTCTTTTTTTTTTTCTTCTTATTAACACCAACCTGTAAACTTGTGTTTTAATCTTCTAAAAATCCTACTACTAAAGCTATCAGCAGGAAGGCAAATATAGCAGTTTCGAATGTTTCCTAATGGCTGAAGAGAATCAATCCACACAATAATAACTACCAGAACTGAAACCTACAGCTTTTGTCACAGAAAAGCAAATCCTGTGCTGCTGTTCCCTGACACCATGTCCTCAATGGTGTCCTTCATCTGGAATTCACATCATTCTCCTCCAGGACCTGCTGATGCTACTGACTGTATACTTAGTGATAACAGGTAGGTTTAGTGTCACAGAGTGAAAGGGAAAACCTGGATCATTGAATCTAGTGTTCTGCTGTCTCAGGAACCACTTCAGAAACTTACTCTGCAGATCCTTAAAAGGTGTTGGACTTGGACTACGAGGTTGTTTTGTTTCAGAACTCACTCTTAGAGCCAGAAATGGTCTTCAAATTCTGAGTCTCATTTTATTTAGGACGATTTTCTTCTTGTGACAGCATTATTCTTCATCTTAAGGAGATTACAGTAAGCCAATTAATAAGAAATCTATGTTTTGTTTTTAGTCATGCCTATAGATTTTTAAGCAGTTCACTTTATAAATTTGAAAATAAATAAATCTATTTAAACACATTGGAGACTTACCTGTAAGCATTAATGTAATCCTTTCTGTGCTGCAGAAGAAAATCTTTCAGCTTTCCAATATGAGAAATCTAAATTAATAGAAATCATAGTTAAGCTTCAGTCAGAGAACTGATTGCTTTTAAGTTCATTATTCCACACTCCAAACATGAATTTGTAAAATTATTTATTCTGTAATTAAACTGCATCATAAAATTTACTCTTTTATAGTAGAATTTTCACATTTCATAGGCAGCCAATACATAAAAATCCTCTAAAAAAGATCTGTGGTACGAAAGTACAACTTAAGAGAGAAAAGTAGTAAAAATACATGTCTTCTATCCAAAAAGCATAAACTAAACCGTAACACTACTGAACACTAAACATAACTACAATATTAAACATTAAAAATATTAATCATTTTAATAATAACACAAAACATTATCTAAACTGGCAATCCAGAACCTAATGTACGTTTTGGAAAATAAATTCATTTTAGAAGAAAGTTTTAAACATTTTACTGATGAGACATGACATAAATATACAAGTTCAGTTATTCAAACTTGTAGAGCAACGCACTGTTCTGCTCCTTTCTATTTTTGTCATAATAGAGTGACCAGCTTGCGCCCAAACATCATCTGACAATCATTAATAAGTTTTGCCAGAGCATACAACCCTATCAAATTTCTACTTATGGATTTCCACTTCACTGTGGATACATTTTGCTATAAAACCACTTGATTTTCTTTATTAAAAGTCTTTACAAAGATCCTCTGAAAAGATGCAAAAACTCCTAAAAATCTGAAAGAACTTTTGCAAACTTTAGTCTGATTTAAAAGATTTGGTGTAGCATAAGATGCTGCTTATCTTAGAGAATGGAGGAACTACAGAAATCGAGTTTAATTGGCCACAGAAATGAGATGACTACCAATATGACTTCCTTGGTAGGTCTTGAAGGAGACATGATGGGGGGGGTGGTGTGTGCGGCGGTGAGGAGGAGGTGGGGGAACAATTATATACATAAGTGGTATATATTTATTTTCGAGTGGGAGGCAGGGGAAACCTTTCTAAAACATATTCTCAAATATTTGTTAATAATGCAGTGCAAAAAAGCATGCAAGAAATTTTACAGAACAATAGTTGTTTTAGTTTACAAGTACAATAAATGCGGTTTACTCCATGTATCTGGGAAAAAAGCATCAGAAGCTGTTCAAGTCTTAAAATTCTATTTTCATGCAAATGTTCCTTGTAATAAAACAAACAAAAAAAACCCACAGAGAAAGAACACAGAATAGTTTGGATAAATACAAGATTAATTCCCCCAATTATTTTTTTCAGAAGATCAGCAGCTCTTTGAAAAAAGTGCGAGGGGAAAAAAATATACTTAGTAAGACTGCAGTGATTCGTACAACTAAAAAGTGTTTCCTTGTGCAAATAAATACACATGCATTTCCCTATTATTATTTGCTCTGTTTCATGTTTACTATAATTCATTATATTGGATAAGAATTTTCCCAGTTTTCATGTTTGAAGTTTTCCATGTGATTAACAGGATGGGAAATTTCATCCCATTCATAGCAAACTGAGTTCTGTTAGTACCTCCAGTAGACCTGAAGTTTCCTGAAGTGTGTTAGGACCGTCATAAGCAATAAGAAGGGAAATACTGAAATCACTACAAGATCAATGAGGCACAAAGAATAAGCTAAACCATTCTACAGACGTTCCTTCTCATTGCCACTGGAACTTATTTTTTTGTATACTAATCTCCTTCTCAGCTCAGACTTGGTATGTCATGAAATTGGCTGAATAGGTAAATTAAGCTTGACTATGAAAGCAAAACATTTAAAACAGTCATACAGTGTTTCAGTAGAACAATGATACTTAATAGGCAGAAAGAAAGTATTACAGAGGACAAAGAGTAGAAATGTAAAATAAGAAACACATTTCAAAACATTTACATTAATATGTGAACAAACACTAAACTAGAAAAGAGATTAGCAAAACTTTTTAAGTAATAAATCTTAGTATTATTGCAATAGCTACAATTTAGGAGTGATTAACAAGCAGAAAGAATCAGAATGACAAGCAAGAACACTGTCTTACAGTAATTAATTCATCTAGTCACAAAGAGCATTCTATTTAGGCTAAAATTGTCATCATGTGTTTGAATTGCACTGACCCCACTTTGCCTTTCCTTCATTTGTAAAGCTATTTTCATGAATTTAGAATGACACCATTATGCCCATAGTTGCATCAAGCTCTTAGTTCCCAAGATTTGCATCAGAAGTGAGACTTCTTGTTCTACTTTCCCTCAAATTCTAACAGCATCTTCTGTGATCTTGCACTGCTGCTATTTCTCTTTTGCCTTTTCTTACTGTGTACTACTGGCATAATTTTGAACTCAATTTGTCATTACCGTATCAGCGAAATTAAACAATTTTTATGAAAAAGGAGGTGTCACTGGCATAACAGAGAATGTGAATTTTATTTTTAAAAAAATTTTTTTTTTTTGGTACAATGCTTAATTTTCTGCAGACACAAAGTATCCCCAATTATAGAAATATAAATCTTGAAGATATCTCCAGTGTCATCAACCTGCAATTATTCTGGGGTTATCAGAGGCACACCACACACTCTTTACAAAGTTATCAAGCTCTGGCCTGAAGGTAATAAAGCCTCTCCCTATTCCAACTGAATGGCTTTATTAGAATCCTACTGCTCTTATTATGAGAAAGAACTGTCAAATTTCCAGGTTTACTGATTACCAACTTCTATCCATCTGTTCTTGTTTCAAAACAGTCCTTTCTCTTAAAAGCTCTGCTTCCCTGCATGTGTGCTTGAGTTTACCATCAATAATCCTATCTCCATCTAACTTCTGTAGCCCCAGACAAATGACCACAAGCTTTCAGTTTCTTCTCAAAAGATAGTTCTGAAGTTGCCTAACCTGTAACTTTCCTTTTCATTTTCTCCAGTGTGTATCCATCCAATGCAGATGATTAGAAGGGTATTCACTGGTGTTAGTTACTCTGTAACTCAGCCGGAAATACCTTTTCTTCCACCATTTTCACTGATTAGTTTTGAGCTTATTCTTTGTTTTGGTCTCTAAATACATATTCTACTGCTGAATATCTTTCTTCTCCCCACAACTCCAGACCTCAGAGTCATTCAGCACTTGCTGTAATGTATCATGTTCCTCCCTCTCCTCCCTCTCAGCCTTCCCTCATCAGTAAATTTTACTGATCCATCTTACTCTGGGACTGATTTTAAAACTTATCTTGTTTAGTACTGTTCTTATTTTAGGGAATGCAAAAAGTAATTCCACTATTAGCCTCTCTTCAGCCCAACACTTCTTTCAACACAGAAGCACTGCTTATTCATCTTATTCAGTTAGTATTTTCTCTGCTAATCTCTTCTGGACATCCTATTAGCACTTTATCAGACACTTTACCATCAGACACCAAGTCATCTTAATGAAGGAAAAGCAGATTTATTTAAAGCATCTAGTTGGTTGGGCACATCCTATTTTTAGTAAGATAGCAAATTATACTGCGTTACATCTTGTTTTCTATTTATCTTCTTCCCCTTAAAATCTTTTCTGAATCCTGGACCACTTCTGGGTCAGGCCCTGCTGATGCCATTATCAGTTTCCCTCTGCTGACTTAATTACGGGCATTAAATTGGCTTCCCTCTTATCAAATGGTACCATCTTCAATTCAATGTATTTTCATTAAAAATAACTGCCTTCAGAACGTGGGATTTCTCAAATCCACTGTGTCTAAACTCAACCCAGAGATTTTCTGATAACCACAATTTGACTGCATTAAAGTTCTGAGATTTTATACAAATTTCCAATTCTGTGCTCTGGTTCCCAGTACATATCTTGCTTTTAACCCTGCTGGTCCATGGCTTTTTCCTTATTAATTTAGTCTGGAGACCATGCATAAACTGTTCTTAATCTATACCCCAGCTGCATGACAAATCCACTTTTTTGCTAATTCTCTTTTTATTTACATAGCTAAAGAATATTTTAACTTTGAGGGGTTTTAATACCATTAGTTAACTCATTGGGAATTTTGCCAAACCTGACTATCTCTACAAAGTCTTCCCTCTGCAACAGTTTTCTTGGCCAGTCAGTCTCTCTTCCCCCCCTGCTTTTTACTGCCTCTGGGCTAATGTTTTGTACTTCCTCAAAATTGTTCTAGGTCTACTTGAAAGATTAATTAAAATCCCACTTGCATTTCAGCATATCCATTTTTTCCACTCCATTTACCCATCCATCATAACTGCAACCTCCTATTTGCTGTATACGCCTGTTTTCAAAACAATTATACCACCAGTTGACACAGCCATCAAAAGGATAGATGAAAGCAATTTGAAGACAAAGCATGAAAACATCTGAGTATTGGTCTCTTGTCGTGGTTCCCATCCTCTGCCTCTGGAAATTAGCTTTCTTCTCTGAAAGTCTGGAGCAGAGAAATAAGCCCCTCCTTCAACCTTGAAACAACGAAATTATTTCCTTTTTTCCCTGAAGGGATAGGAGGGCTTTGAGAAATGCTCTTCATACTTGCAGCACTCTTGCACTACATTAAGACTAAACTTATCTTATGGGCAAGAACACTACTGAATTTCCAGATATAACTGACATTTTTATGAGAATCATGGGAAAAAATACCTTTCCTCCCAATATTGCCAACATCAGTTATATCGTTATACTAACAGCATGTTCTTGAGCTTCTATTCACTACCAAAATATGGAGGGTTACGTTCTTTCTGACAATGAAGACTGCTTGTGAAACTCCAGCCTCTCCCTCTTCTCTTCCCATTCCCACTGGCACTCTCTTGAGGGTCAATACTATACACCAAAACACTGAAATGACTTTTTTTTTTTTTTAAATTACTCTTCTGGAAATGGGGGTTAATAATGCTTAAGACCAAATACAAAGAATCGGTTTCTTCCATTTCAGCTCCACAAATACCTGTACCAGCACAAGGGAGAGCAGAAGCTGGATAGCACCAGTAGGGAACTTCCTAAAAGACACATCTGCCATGAAAGGAGGTATATTTAGTTACAACTCAAGAAACTTAAAATTATAAGCTCCTAAACTTAGGTACCAAAGCTGGAGACTCCAGGTATTATTTAAAAAGTCCCAAGTGCAGTTCTGATCATGAAGAAAAAAATTAATTCTCTACAGTGAAGGAGCAGCAGTTATCCACTGGGTGGCAACAAATGCGTCAGCATCACGCAAGTGAAAAATACTCTATAAATTCACATTGAAGCCTGTAATGTAACTTTTCTTAAGTTACTTCAGGTTCCAGTTGCACTTCAAAAAGTTTATCTTAATTGTAAACTACTGCTTTAATGCACATCTTGTGTTTTGTTGCCACTACAGATTTTTATTTAAACATCTCTTATTAAAACAGAAAAGCAAATATTGCATATAATGCAGGTCCAGCACAAAAGGAAGCCGTGAATGGCTGCCATCTGCTACCACAGGTGGCATGCACAGCTTGCTTTATACTTGGGGCCTTCACTAGAAATGGTAGATGTTCTTCTATTTAGAGATTTTTCTTATGATTTTAGAGCAGGCTATATTTTTAAATAAGAGGAGAAACAGGAAAGCGTTCCCTCCCTCCCTTCAAAAGATGCATATACTTAGAACAAAGATGCTGACTCTGCTTTCTTCAGTATCTTAGCAATACATACAACATTTCTTTCCACTCCCGACAAAGAATTGATCACTCATGAAACAGTAGGTTCCAATTTGCATACGTTTAACCCACTGCAAGAAGCAGCAGCATTGTTTACGATTAAAATGATTGGAGTAGGTTCCCGTGACATATTGTAGGGAGAATTCGACAGCATTGAATAGTCATTTTCATTGAACAAACATAGCATTTTATCAAGTTTATTCTTCCATCAGAACAATAAGCAACTATTTACTACCATATAAAATTGACTGTTACACTTCGCACTATACTGCCATTCTGAATTTTTAAAAGACGCACTTTGTTAAAGAAAACTTTATAAATACTTAAACCCAAAACATAATAGAAAGGCTCTTGCAAAAGTCATAAGAGACATGACATTTACTGTTGATTCAGCAGCACTGACAAGCACTGCTGATGGAAGTGTCTTATTAATCATAAAAATAAATTTAAAAAAAAGTTTTACATTTAATTTTTCAGTATGTCCAAAAAGCCTGACCTTCAAACGTCTTACCTAAATAGATCCCATCTACAGATTCATGAAAAGGTGACTACATTCTACAATCCCCTCTGCAAAGAGGAGAAAATTTAAGATTCTTATAATATTAATATCTAGACATCTGTCATGTTTTCAATTCCAAACACAGTCAAACCAAACATACCCACTGCCTATTTAAGAAGAAATTAAGAATTTCAGCAAGACATTAGGTGATATACAGGGACTGCACGTTTCCGACCAAAAAGAGTACAGTCTCAGTACTAGGAGGAGATATACCAGTTACTGTAAGAACACAAACTTGGTTTTGTTATTAAAAAAAAATTGTTTCCAATGTCTAAACCATATTAAAAAAAAAAAAGGAGTAAATTTTCCATGGTTAGTGCATGTAATAAAAGCAAGCATTTTCAGAAAGCTGGAATAAAACTCAAATACAATAGATACTATAAACAGAAACCCAATTTAGATTAAATAAACTTTAAAATTAAGAGCTTGGGCTCTTACCTAAACTATCACAGTTGGCAAAGACTAGTTAGAAAGGTTTTGATGCAGAAATTACTCCTATGGAGAAGTTTTCCACTACAAACTACCTTTGATTAGGTAGAGTTATTAATTTTTTAAAAACACAACACATTAAAGGCTGGGTGCCACACAGCTTCCTTCTAGGTTATATTTTAAGCCATGTCAGCCTATTGAATTCACAGGCTCCTGTGGGACGTTGCCTAAGAACAGACAAGATTTTGTTTTTAAAATACTACTACCTGGATTCTACATTTCAGAAACTGGAACCTTCAAAAGAAGAAATTATATAATTCCCTGATACAGCGATATGCAACAAAGATTAAAGCAATTAAATTAAACCAAAGATTAAATTCAGAGCTGAAGCTTCAGCTCTGAATTAAATCGTGTGAAAACTGTTATTTAAAGGGGTTTGGATGGTGACTTATTAGTAGGCCATGAGGTGGTGCTGTCCTACCAGAATTCACTGCAGAGGAGCACTGGCTGCCTCAAAACGTCAACTGGCCAGTTTTCAGCTGATTTGTCTCTTGAGGGGATACATTTGGTTTAGGTTTCCCCAGCAAACGTGAAAGTTTCTAAAATAGGTCACACAGATCAATTGCTCTCGTAATCTGAAACCCAAAAGAGCAAATAATATCTAAACTGTGGCACGGGGGTGGCCCAGTGCTGGAAGTGGGTAGCAGCAGGCAAGGAGACAGCCAGCCTGGCTACCTCTAATCTCGGGGAAAATTGTGACTTTGTTCAGTTTCTGCTTTACATCAGCATATGTGTTACAGCAGGAGCAACGGGCAGGGCAACATTTTAACTGCATTTTGTTAGTAGTCTTGCATTCAGAGCAAAGGAATTAACATAACCAAGAGGGGGTGTGTTGTATTAATAAAATGTGTGGTACATGGGGTAAGAACATTCCAAATTGAATTCACTGAATTCAAAGTCATGAAAACGAAGACTGAGGCATTTTGACTCCTCAAGGTAAAGACAGTACAAAACTCTCAAAAGATTTTTAAAATGTGTAACATTATCAGTATTTTTATAATTTAAAATAACACAATTTAAAAAAAAGTAAAATTTTAAGGAATCACTGCAAAAATTTGCATTAGCCATTGTGGGATATTGGAAGATAAAACCTGTTTGCAGAATACCACAGGCAGTATTTGGTGATCATTAACCAACCAATTAAAAAACCTCTAAACTGCAGTAAGAAGCAAAGCCAATTTTCTAACGTCTGGTCTGGAGCAGAAAATGCTTCCTTTTGCTTAATATCAAACTGGCAAAAAAGGAAAAAGTGAAAAAGCACTGTCTTGCACAGTCAAGAAAAAACCCAGCTTGCTTTTAAAAGGAAATATTTTTTGTTTTTTAATTCCTGCTTTACTTAGCATATTTATAAATACTGCCTATGGTTCAAAAATTGTCTCTCATTGATTTTTGCTACTGTCAGTTCACATTTGAAATACTTAGCCTGTGAAGTGCACTTTAGATCTGCACCTGATTATTTTGATTATTTATTCCCCATTTATTATACAAAGTGGAAAAATTTGTAGTAAATAACTCATTATCAGCCTAAAAGCCTCACATTTCACCTTACCATGCTTTCCTTAAAAACAATCTGGAGTTGGCATAAGATTTGCTCAAGTGCATGATGAAGAGATTATTTTTGGAATTTTGTGACACAATTGCACACCATTTTTTGTTCAAGACTCTTCTAATAAAAGTAAAGCAAAATTAACACCTAAGAGCTTGAAAGCTCCAGTTCCCCACTGACCACAATAAAGACTGAAAGTACCCCCTATCATCACTGGATTTAGGTTTTACTGGGGTGTTATTTGGCAGTGAGGTTGCTGCATGTTTTAAAAATGTGTATGGTGCCTACAGCAAACTCCAACTGTACAGAAAAACTATTTTGAAGCCATTGATTTATTTTTTTAAGATTGAAGTTATCCTAAAGTTTATCGTATATTCTTAAAACCATTTTAATGCTTTGTATTTCAGGCATTTATAAATATAGAAAAAGAAATATATTACTTGATAGGATAATTACTTAAACACTGAATTTCAATTCTGAACCAGAAAACTGTAATATATGTAGAATTTAAGATAAAGAGGTCTGCGTTAATTTTGTCACTGTTTTCTTAGGTCTTGTGGGAACACACTGATTTGATACCTGCACATACAGAAGCACATCTAAATATTTTGAAAATGGACTGTAGAGGGTCAACCGGAACATGAGGTGACCTCCAGAAAAAGTTAACAGTAGGCTTTCTAAAACATAACGTCATGCTAAATGTTTTTAGTAACCAGTCTTCATTTATTCTCTGTGGCAACAAATACTTTCAACAACAAAAAAAAAGCAACATCTGATTTTAATAAAACTTACTATTTCCCTTTTTCTTGTTTATTGTCCAACTCTAATCATGACTTGCTTTAACGTTTATATTTTTTTACACAATCATCCAAAACCTCATTGACTAAAATATAAACCCTACAACAATTGTGGGGAATGTTTTGGTTGAGAGATAAAAGTAAATTGGTCAAAATACATACTTGCATTAATTGGCCTTTACCATTGCTCTTCAAAATGCTCTATTTACAACCTTTCAGTAACTGCATTCAACTTTGCCTGTGCCTTTCTGTAAGAGGTATTTTTCTTGTCCGTTGCTCTCACAGCCTGAGCTCATTTAGTGCTATGTTTTCTTGACTCAAAGATGTTTTACGATATAAAAAGATTTCCAGTCTCATTTAACAGACAGACAGTAATAGAAGGTTACTCTGTCAGTTCATCATTATGAAATTCAGAATCCAAGTTTTTGCAGTGCAATTCAGAGAGAGTTACATGTGCTTCACTTTGGGACTAAATTGAATCCTCTTCAGCAGAAGCCATCACAGGGCACCAGAGCAGTTAAGCTTGTGGCATCAGTTCTGCCGTCATGCTCTCTGCTGAAGCCGCAGCAGACCGGAGCCTCCCTCGCTCACGCTGCAGTCCCATGCTCCTTTGCCAGGCTCTTTTCATTCAGAGTTCTAAATTTTTGGTGTATTACACTAATACACCTAAACACTGATGCCGCACGAATTGACACAGCACTTACTCTGTCTCAAAATCCTACCACTCTGTCAAATACTATTCATGGGCACAAGCACCATTCTGTTTCCAGTGTTCAAGTATTTTTCTGGATTTTCATCATCAGTAGAATAGTGTTCTCAGTGCAAATATCTTTTCATTATTTTGCAACACCTTCATTTGTATTACACAGATGAAACATTACTTTAGTGGTTGCGCTAACATTTACGCCAAATAATAACTTTCTCCCCCATTAAAACACTGGACTGGACCAAAAAAACACCCAGTCGGAAATGAGAAGTTTATGAGTCGTTATCCAAAGATGACTTATAGATTAGGCACAAAAGCAAATAAATAAACATACTGGAAAGAAGCTAGTTCTGTACACATTAAGATTTTCATCCAAGTGCTTTATGGTATCAGCAGAAAAATTAAGACAAAGGGCCCTTTTTTCCCACCCCCCTCCTCATGTAACAGGAAACCCAAAGACCTGGATCATCTGCCCTAAACCTTAGGAACTCACTGGGCCACCTGGTCACTGTAAGTCCTTATGTGGTTGATGCAGAGTGACACACTGATAGAGGCTATTCACATCTTCAGTAAATCTACACAAAGTTTCTCAGTCAGGCACACAGATCTTTTCCATGCTGCCCTACTTCCAGTGGACTGCTTTGCTGCATTATCTGAGCAAGCTACTATTCCTCTGTTACAGCACCTAGGAAGCAAAACCAAACAAAAAAAATCCCTACTCCATCCCTGGGGAAAATAAATCTTCTCCACTAGTCCTTGTAACAGCAAAAACTTCGGCTAAACTCTTGGACCAGACTAACAGAGTCAGTCTGAAATCCAGTCTGCTAACATTCCCGTTCCCTCCACCCTGCCCCTTTCTAAGAACAGAAGTGTCTTATAAAATGGTAGTTAAGCAAACCATGACGGGTTCTCAACTCTACAGCAAGGGCTACAAGTTTATCAGAGCACAAGCTGGCCTAAAAGCATCACTGAAAATAGAAGGCACCTTACTTTGCCCTTGCTCAAGAATCTTCTGATGTGACAGAAGTCCAGCTGTAATGCCTGAGAGAAGTCCCTCTCTTTAGAGTACATCACTCTGTCATATTTCTATGAAGTTAACTACCAAATGACCATTAGCTTCCCAAGGTAACATATGATGTGGCATGAAAAAGTGTCTCTGGACCCTTGAATTTGTTCACCACAAAATGCTATTCATACTGGTTTTGATCTACTTAGGGGTATTTGCCAACTGGTTTGGCCTATGAAAAAATAAGTAACCCCCAACCATGGGAGAGAATAATTTCTACTTGAAAAAATTCCAGTAGATAGTCATGTAGAAATTTCTCCTGAGAAAGTGCTTGCAGAGTTTGAGAGCAGTAAGCTTTAGCTGTACTTAAAAAAGGGAAATCAATGCTATTCTTTCGCATCTGAGTAATGCTGACAATTCAAAAGTGTATTTTTAATCACTGAAAGCAGAAACTCCTGACAAGAATTTAAGTTGTGAAGTAAGGCACTCTTCCTTTCTCACTTATTCTCAGCCATGAATCTCAGTAAGATTTTTTAAATGTCTGTTTCCTGTAATTTTGGTAATTTTAGAGTATAATTATTTTTACCTTTTTATGATGCCTTTGGGGTATCATTACAAATATTTTTTAAGCATTTAAACTTAGAAAAATAAAATTAAGTAATGGCTTCTCTTAAGGAGAGACTGTCAGCCCTGTTCTGAATAAACAATTGCTTTTAAAAGCAATCTAGATATTTATATCCCCTATAACCATAGAAATTAATCTTGAGTTTAAACAAAATAGAGTAAAACAATTTATTTAACGAAAATCAGAACACTTCTATTGCAAATGAAAGTTGGGTTTCTGTTTTTTTCATTCAACAGACAGCTTTGTATGCAGTCATAAGATGTTACTTGATGGGCTACTTCTTACAACTTAATCATACTCACTTAACCAATTTGAACAAAGCATTCAAATTTCCGAGTATTTTAATTTTACTCGAGAAAGATGTCAATCAGTAAGAAAAATGTTGAGGACTTTTCAGATTAAAAGAAACATAATTAATGATAAAAGCAATCATAAGAAACTGCTGCGACATTGTGAGGCCAACAAGAAGACAGCACAAGAATTTTTATGAGTTTTTCATATAAAAACTTCGGGAATAGCAGAGAATAAAAAAAAGCACAAACTGGGAAACATTTTTGTATGTCAGCATAGCTAAAAAATGACATTATGTTCAGTTCACAAAAAAAGTGTTACCTGTAGACTGAGAGTATTTACAAGGTTGCATGAAACACTCCAGCATGCAGACCCTCAAAAACAATGATATCGCATAAAGAACTTCAAGGTTAAAATAATTAAATATTTATAGCTCAGTTAAGTAAGAGCAAAAAGAGCATCAGCATTTGCTGTCTTTTCAAAAAGCAAGGAAAAGAACTTGAAGTTCACATGAGGAAACACTGGTATGCTTCACAATATAACAGCAAAAGAAATTGTAGCCCAAAACCTAGAAAATTTTTCATATCACAACAGATTGAAATAGTTTCCTCTGGGAACACCCTTAACGGCCACATAAATCTAACAGAAGTTGTGAAAAATATACAAGTATACAGTAGAAGGAATCTTTATCAATAGAAATACAACCTAACAGATCATTCCTCTAATTCCCGTATGGATTACGATAAACTATATGTAGCACTTCTAGCTGTTACATTACCTGTATATAAGGCCACCTTCTAAGCCTCCCTCAATCATATCAATAGGAAATTATCAGATCTTATCAAATTTAAAAAAAAAAAAAACCTCAAAAACCAGCCTTATTTACAACTTGAAAGCTAAATTCTATACTCTAAACCCAATTATTCTATCTATTATACAATGACAGATATGTAAGCGAAGAAGAGAAAGAAAGAAAATCAAGCTGCTTAAAAGCCATAAGCTTCTAAAAAGACAGTACCTGTTCATAAGCCACAGTAACAACTCTGAAGTCCTCAAGAATCCCCTCTACATGGGGTGACTCACTGTCTAGCTTTGCAGTTCGAAAACCAGCAAGCTGTTATGATACTTGCAGCTGAAAAACATAGTGTTTCCCACCATTTAAAACTTTATTCCAACTTTATCACAGGCAGTGAGAAAAAAATTAGAGAGATGAGTTTCCAGAATGGCATTGCCCTTACCTCCTTGACTGTGGGTCTTTTAAAGAAGGAAGTGAACAGCTGAATGTAGAAGGGCAACCTTTACAAAGGCACTGATTTCAAAGAGTAGGTTTTTGTTGTCAATACATAAAATAAGGACATTCTCTCCCCCAATATATGAACAGTTCTAGGATGCCCCTATCAATCCAACCAGACTACAATCTGCAGTGTTACTGGTTTGCTCCAAATATTTTTGTCTGTAGATCCCCCTGTAAAACCTCATTTAAGCAAAACCTGAACCTGGCTCTTCATTCACAGCCAGAAACCAAGGTGTTACTCACAACAGCTTTAACTTTTACCATCAAGAAAACAAAAGTAACACAGTGGCACACTGACAACATCTTAACATGAGCTCCCTCCAAAGTCATCTCTCTCAAACAGAGAATGTAGGCAACTTTTCCTGGCAAAGTAACCTTCTCCTGTCTTGCAGAAAAGGTAAATTGCATGCTCCCATTATCCTCCCCCACTTCCTCCTTCACGCACATGCACCCTTCCAGGAAAAATTCCTATTTCTTCCATCTGCATCCAAAGCCTGATGACATTGACGTATTGTATGATCCTCTTACCAGCACCTCAAAGAGAGATTTATGAAAACTTCTGTATCTAGCAATGCTCCTTAGCAGCAATGGCAAAAATAGGTCAAAACTGCACACATTTAGGGCTTGGAGCATACTGGCCCAAATCAATGCTTGCTCTTGCAATGTCACTATTATTAGTCAACAGAAAAGAAACTTGGATGTGATTAGGGCGAGCTAAGCAACTGTGTAGTAAGACACATGAATATGCACCATCCTAACCAACACTAACATGGAAGATACAAGCTTCTGGTCACCTTCTCTTACCCCAGTCCCTAATGGAAAATGATCTAGGAGACTCAACCAAACTCAAAGCTCACATGGACATACAAACGCTTGGATTGTAATACAAAGGGTAAAGAAGAAACTCAGAGGAGTGAACTTTGCAAGGCCATACAAGACAACTGAAAATACAACAGGCCATTCCTGTCTCCTAGCTAACTCACCTGTTTACTGTAATAGGCTACCTCTCCCTGCAATGTATTACTCAATTCTGAAAGCAGTATGTCTATCCCTACAAAGCCTCGAACTCATAGGAATCCACAACTTAATGCAGTAGGTAGCTTTTTGACAGTATGCATCCACAGAAAAGAAAATACACAATGTGCAAACAGGGAGAGAACTGAGAAGCAAGTCAAAAAAATTCAGGCAAAAAACTTAGCACTGACACACAAGAAGAGGAAAGAAAAAGGTTGGCTGAAATAAAAGGAAACAGCATCTGCACTGAGACATACCACCACTATATACTGCTGCATTGAGTCTGAGGTTTCAGCCAGTAGTCAACTCCAAAGGACCTCCAAGAAGAAAGGGCTGTAAACTATGGAGTTATCTTCGTGGTTCCTCAGGAAAGCAACACAGTCTCCATTCTTAAATGACTAAGTGACTATAAATACAACTGAGCACCCAGCCAGCTGTGAGACAATTTTAGGAAGCAAGATGGTAAAACACACACTGACACATTTTATATTTATTGACAGATTTATGTTCACAAGCACTTTGCAGTGAGAGCCCATTTCAGTTATCCAGCACCTAAGTACACTGAGATAAGAGCATGTTAACTTCCAGTCGGAGGAAAGGGATTGTGCTTATAGATGAAGCCATAAGAGTTACTAAGCAGCTTTGTGTTAAGATTCGGAGTCCAGCAAGCAGTTTCATTGTGTCTTGCCAACCTGTACACAGTGAAGAAATCAATGTTACCTCTGTCTTTTGCCGTAACAACTAGATTGCCCAGGTTTGGCTGCAGTAGATAAATGCTACTGCATTGCGGGGGGGAAATAACAAAACAACTGGATAGAAAATACTTGTGTTTCAGCAGATATAAGTATGTAGAAATAGGAGTATCTATTGTTATATGGATACTGGTTTGTACACAATTTTCACTCAAGGTTAGATTAAAATGCTACTGCAATTTGCCACACCAATGTTTTATAGCTCTAATATGAATTCTGTGAACAGTCTCTCATGTCAAGGACAGATGTGATACCATGTTTTCTGGTTTTTATTTGGGTTACAAACACCTGATTTACAGATGTCACACCACTGTTCCACAGTTCTGCTCCGCACTACAGATGAGTCAGAATTACTGAAACATACTTCATCAGCATTCTGCCCATGCACAGGCATGATGTACTTAGGAAACGAGAAAGGTAAATATGAGGTACCTCTCTACTGAGGAGCTATCTCACTAGCAACTTTAAGATGAAAATTTTAAGGCTAGGAATCAGAATTAAAACTTGAAAGCTTAATACTCGGAAGAGAATTTACCAGAAGGAAACTGGTCAAGATTACGTGGTAAATGTCAAGCAGATATCTGACTGTCTGAGTAGGTGGAACAGGAGTTGGTAAAGCTCACTGTGGCATGGAGGTGAAAAAGTAACAGCAACACTGAAAAGTGAAGGAAGGGAAGAATTGAAGATGGAAGAGAGATTAAAAATGGCAGCAGAAGGGCATGGTCTGAGGTAAAGAACAAAAAACCCCAAAACATCGTAAGATACATCCTGGCTAAAACATAATTATATTTTCAGTGCAAACATGAGACAGATACCAAAGACACAAGAGCTAGCATGTACTTGGGAAGAATGGGGCCCTTATTTAGGGTAATAAAAAAAAAAACCCCCCCACTTAATAGGGGGAAGAAACAAACTCCCAAAAACAATAATTAAATCTATTAGGATGTAAAATATTCTCCTTGGAAGTGTTCAAAATAGCCTGAATAAAACACTGTATGCTATATATATGCCTAGCAAAGAGAGGGTTAACATGACCTCGTGTTGTTAATAGCATGTTCTACTCCTTGGCACATCAGCATTAGAATCAGATCATCTCAAAATTATCATTTTTCCCCCCACAGAAACACATAACAATTTCAAATGCCTGCAGCTCTAATACTACACCAGTGGAAAACCATGTTGTTGAATGCACTGTATAGCAGCAGTGCAGATACTGAAAGCTGTGATATTTAAACCAGTTTGAAGGTTTTTTTTTCCTTTTTTGTCCTGAATGTGCTTCAGTCCCCTTCATAATGATTCAAACACTGTTTCTGCAATAAGCAACTCAAGTGTCTGTCTGACATGACTACAGCATCAATAAGCATGGAAGAAACAGACAAAAGTTACTAGTGATAGAAAAACAGAGAAGGAAAATAAAAAAGCCTTGTCTAAATAGAAAGTTTTACTAAGGTACCTTTGCTCAGTTATATTTAGTTGCACTGTATCAAATTAGCTGAACTGTGACTCTTCATGAAGTTTAAATAAAAGAAAAATTATGTTGAGTTACTTAAACTGATTCAAGGAATTTGCACTTTAGAAAATAAAAAAGCATAGCTTTAATGACTGCATGCATCTTTTTATTGCTTAATTAGTAGCCATTATTAATACTAATTAATGATATGAATGGAGTCAAGAAAAGTAAAAAGTCCAAAAAGCAAGCGAGGGGGAAAAAAAGACAAAAGAAAAAATAAATTATATAGATCAGAGCTTCACGTGGCCTGCCCTTTTCCTTTTAATTTCTTTGTCTTACAAGACAAATTAGACAGCAACAAAGAGAATAAGCCTGCCTTCTGCTGCAGATAAAAAGTAAAACGACTGACTAGATATTTGTGGGCAATCAATTTATCCTTCCTGCAGATACAATTTTCTTACCATTTAAATAAACAAGCAACTATTAATTCTGTAATATGTGCTGGTAGAAAAGCAGGAAACAAATACAGTAACAAAAGAATCAAATGGAGTGCAAACGAAGAAGAAAATAGCAACGATAAGAAATTGGTGACACTAAAATTGTGAGAGACATTTCAACAGAGAACCAGAAATAAAAGCACACATCAAAAAAAGTAAGAGCTGGAAGTAACAGGTGAGGGCAAAAGAAAGCTACTCCTCCTTTTAAGTGAGTGAAACAGGAGAAAATGGGGTGACGGCTGAAGAGCCACTATTTTTTGCCAAAGTCAAGTCCCGGGACTATAATATTGTTAATATTCCCTTTAGATTTAAAAATGATCCTACAAAGAAAATTAAATGCATTTGCCTAAACAGAGAGAGTTAAAAGACATGCGCTCTCCACTCAGTTCGGAGTAATTGTAATTGCAATTGTAAGAGCTGACTTATGTAATCTGGTTTGAAAACAGTCAACACAAAAATATCCGCTGAAGCACAAATACTTTCACTTTTAAAATTTCCCTTTCCATTAAACTGAGAAAACAGTTGTTTTTTTTAAAAAATAATAGTACTGACTGTTTTTTTCTTACATTACAAACATATAGTATACACAACGCACACGGCAGAAAATCTGTTAGGCAATGTTAGTTGAATGGGACTTCCTAATTGAAATTCGGTATTTTCTTTCAACGGTCACAAAACAAACAAACTCCTTTTGCTAATGAGCAAAGAGGTGGAACCGTACCAACCAACCCTCATGTGAGACAAACAAAGAGTTGACAAAGTGATGAAAAATCTTGAGAGAGACTATGAAACAGTCATTTTTCCATTTGCACTGTAACCCAATTTTTGTCTGTTGTAGCAGGCGTTACTCTTTTAAGCGTTACTGTTAGTAGCCTTAGCATTTGGGGTGAAAGGAGTGTTGCTAGATGTCAGAATTGAAGTTACCTAGATCACACTAAACACAGTGCAAAATCTGTAGGTTACCTGAAATGAGAAGTCTAGAGTAAAGGCATTGCCTTAGTTTACAGAACATACTCATTTCAGCTGTTGGTCTAAAATGCTTTAGTTTCTGAAGTGCTGTGCAACACTGAAGCCCTATAAACTGAAATGGAGCACAAGTAACAGATTCAGCATCCTGAATGTAGTAGCCTTTTTCTAACGCCTCTGAAGATATAACACAATTAAATTAAAAAAAAAAAAATCAGAAATTTATATCAACCATCCTTACTTTCAATTACAAAGCCTGGTGGTAAGTTGAATGGCAGCATAAACTTTACCAGAATTTCCAAGTGAATTGTTTATTTCTTATGGCCATTACGGTAAAGAGGAGAAAAAAAAAGTACTACAGGGCTTATTGGAAGAGCTTACTGTTCTTAGACAGCGTATGGTCCTATCTTCTATGATAAACCTACTAATACAAATATGATTGTACAACAGGTTATGACATTCACCGCTAGCAACAGCTGAAAGGTCGTCTTAGCTCCTGATGCAGAGTTAAGGCAGGGAGGAAACAAGTTCTCAGTGCTTTGTAAATAGGATTTTGATGAAGGACTGAAATTGAAGACTGTATTTCCAGACTTCTGAGTGCATGACAGTTCTTTTTTGAAACAAAAAAAAAAAAAAAACACACAACCAACAGACTGATGCTATATACGAAAAACTACCACATTTCCTCATCATATACTATTACAAATTTTGCTTTAAAATTACAACTATGAAAATAATTTTATATATTTCCATATTACCTTTTCAGAACACTATCATTCATCCAGAAAACTACTATACGCTACAAAAAAACAGAAGACAAGTCTTAGAGAACTTTTCCCATGCTTATGAAATAGAGACAAAATACATTCAGAATAATCAATGCAATCTCTTGGGTCTCTCAGCTTTACAGCTTCGCAATATTTCGTTAGATCAGTTTTTTCCTCAAGTGTTACAAGGAAAACCAGTTAAACATCAAAAGATTCCTGCTTGTCACATCAAATCTACTACTCACTGGAACAGTATGCCTTATTTGCTAAATACGTGTTGACTTGGAAGTCATCATGAATCACATTCTTAACTAATTACAACAACTGCTACAAAATACTGATTACTATTAAGAATCAGTAAGTTAAACTAAACGCGCCAATTATGATAGCCTTCACTTGCCAAGAGACGCCAGTCCATCAAAAGCACACCACACAATTAAAAAAGTTAAAAATATAGTGATTATTCTGTCCTTAATCATTGCTCCTCCACTGCTACCCAAGAGACAGGAAATGTACTACTGTAACAACAAGAAGTCTTGCACACTGCAGTTGGTTTCTGCAAACTACACACATCTTTATTGCAAAGAACACTTTTCAAGTGAAGGCTGCACATAAACCATCATGTAAGGAATGAGAACATCATGTTGGCAATGTTACTATATCAGACAGTGAATGTAGCGCAGGATACTTCTCAACAAGATGTATATTATGTGGTTTGTTTTGTTTGTGGGATAATATCAAAAGATGCTTGGGCTTCCACTTGGCGGTCAAAGGGATAACATATACTAGCTGCTACAACTTGTAGCTGTGTATGTATTCTTTAACACTGTCTGTATGGCTGAATGGAAAGTCTGTTTGCTCTAACTGAAATAAATTAATAAAATATATTTTCAGCATAATTTCTCATTTGTGTCAACTACTGGCAATATTGCAGTCAGGTAGGTTTGGGGTTCATTTTTCTAAAAGAGCAAAAAACAACATCGAAGTGGGTTTTTTTAATCTGAACATTAAATATATGGATACAAGCACAGAGAATAATAATTTTGTTCAGATTCTTTCATAATTTCATTGTAGCAATATTAAGACTCAAAAGAGCTGGTTAACCCAGTTCTGTTACATTTAAAGTTATTTATCCAGTAAACTCTCAGGACTCAGTGTCATTTTATTAACTTCACTTGGATAAAAATGTAGCCATAAACACTAGGTCAAGAAGTAAAAACTTTCATGATCTAGCAACTAGGTAGCAAAATAAATCCTTTAAAAACTATCAAACAAAGCTAAAAATAAAATTAGATATAAATTCAAGTTTTAGACTGTGGTCAATTGAGGTCTAGACAAAACCCTATGTTTGTTCACTGCCTAGTCTCCAGTCTGCTCCAAGTTTGAAAAGGTAATTGAACTCAGTCTATAATTACTGGATTAGATACAGATGGGCTCTGTACATTTCAGGGAGGAAAGAACTGTTTTGATTCATTTTATGATTGCCTGTAAGGTCAAACTTTTCAAAATGTACTTTCATCTGTTAAATGGTTTCTCAAAGTCCCAGGGGGACATCTTCAATAACTGATGTTTTAAGCAATTTGGGTCTATCAGATCCGGTCTTTGAATGTAATATGCTGTCCATTTTCTAGAATTATAAATGTGCATGTAGGTTAATTGCTACACCTCTTACATATTTTCAAAACTAGAGTTTTTGGAAAAATTGCAAGTTTTACCCAACAAATGTTATGCATAAATATTCATAGAATTATATTGGTTTAGGGTACAGAATATGTCTGGAAATACAAATAAATAACACAAATTAGAAATGTCCTTACTCTTAATTCCTTCCCATTTGTCAGAAGTTTATGAGCATGCTCTCTTAGGACCCAATTCAACAATGTATGAGTAGTCCCAAGGAATTCAGTTCACTCCTTACAACCAAAAAAGTGAGAAACGTACCTTAATAAAAAAAATCCTAAAAAGCACTTGAGAAGGCTTCTTTTTTAGCACTCTCTTATTTGAGCCTTCATCCTCACTCTCACCCACAAGACAAGATGTGGAACAAACAATGAGCATTAAACTTTCACTCTGCTAAGAATTTTTTTCAAAATCTTTTCATCAATTAAATCTACCATACCTCTGCAGCCTGTTTCAGTACAGCCAGGATTTCATCTTGAATGTTTAAATGTCTTGCTTAGTTACAAGTTCAAATGCTCCACAAAGGATATCTAGCTCTGCTCTCAGTCAGGGACTCTCAGCACTACCGTAATAGAAATTTAAAGCAGAAAACACAACATGCAATCAGAAGGCAATATAATAGTTCAGTTCATAGTCTTAAAAGAGGTAGGAAACTTAATTCCAAACAACTTACTATTCAAGAGTTTCAGTTTATTTGCATTACAACAATCTTCTTGCTTACAAAATTCCAATAAGAAAGGTTTTTTGTTATAACATACATTTGTGTTTAAGCAACAACAGTATCTCACTGGCAACAGGCTCAGTCATACGGTTTATCTTTGTAGGATCAGACACCTATAGAGTTGTTCTGCCAGAGTTTTAATATTTAAGCACCAATAATAAGGATAATAGGAAATGCGTTAATATAATCTCCCTCTGTCTCCAAGCATGCTAAAGAAAGAGGCTTAAGAGCATAACAAGTTATCTGATGTCATTTCCATGATTAACATTTTATTCATGTTATTTCAAAGTCCACTACGTAAGGGACAAAACCTGAAGTCAGAACCAGCCACCACAAAGCCCGAGCAGAAAGATGCACGGTAATAACAGAGTTATTTGGATGCCTGCGCGGACAGATCGTGCCTATTGTCATCAGGCTGTGCAGAATTCCCACTACAACTTACAAGTCTCACTGAAAGAAGAAACTTCTTCCACTATATTTTAACAACTGATTGATACAAATCAGTTTGTTCTAAACAGTTCAATCCATAAAATGCCTGCAAACAAACAACGGGTTTTTGTAATAGCAGCTCTTTTTTAAACATAAAAGCATCAGTAACAATGACGTATAAACAAATAAAAAAATGGCCTTTGAAGTAAACTTCTGATTCTTGTTAGTGTCAAAAACAAGCATGCAAATTTACTCATATTCAAAAACATAAGAAACAGTATCTGAGCTCTCATAAGTATTTCCCATCTATACTTTAATGGGTTCCACAGTGAGCTAAAAATCTTAGGAACTGGAAACAACATCATTAAGAGAAATAAAGTGTATTCTTACAATAAGCTAGTCTCACTCACATTATGATGTATCATTGTGTCTTTACACAAATCTTTAAAAAACAAATAAACGCAATATCCAATTCATATACATGAAACTGATTTGGTATGAAGGCTACAGAAATGTAGCATTATTTAACCAATGAATACCTCACACTGGTAATGCTTCCTTTATCTTTAAAAAAAAACCAAATCATTTAGCTGTCTTCATAGATACAGAAAAAATCATACAAAAATATTACTTTGCAGTAAGTAACTTCTGTAGTAGATAACTAGATTAAGCACCCTGTTAAGTCTAATATGGCTATTTTATTTTAGAAATACTTTAACACGTTGTTTCCTGTAAGTTCATTTATTATTAAAAATGAAGACAGAACATTCATACATTCACACAGTCTAAGGTCAGACTGATCAGAGTCATAGGTCACTGGAGCAGTAGTCTGGGATTTGGGAAACCAGTATCCAATTCTTTGCTTTGGTACGAAGCAGTGTCCCATATGTAAAAAGGAATTCCTGAGCCATCCCTATGCATTAACTCCTGCATTACTTGTTGAGTACTGTATGTATTTTGCAATATATGCACTTGACTTAGAGATTTCAAGCGATGCAGAATCTACCAAATCAAGGGTCAGCTGAATCACACCACAAATAATGTGTACTTTTTTCAGCACTGTATCTCATTTTTGCTTTTTCATAAGCTCCATGAATGATCAGAGACTTTTTTTCTTGTGATCATGTCCCCTAACAAAATAGGATGAGAAAATTTCTCACCACAAAGTAGATTTTTCAGACTTTAGATCATTTTTGTACCTCTCTTCTGTAAAAAGCAAAAGAAAACAAAACAACCTCCCACCACCACCACATTTCTGAAAAAGGCTGACATCAGAACTGGACACAACATTTTGTTATTTTAGCAGTGCTACACTCTTTTACTTTAACTGATAATTCCATCTATGTTTCACTAAACTTACATCTTTTAAAAACTTAAGTTTCTTTATTTTGCTATTGACTCCTATGTGCAGTATTGACTAGGAGCCAAAGAGACCGAATTATGCCCTACCATATCCACAGCCAGAATTCAGAAACGCCCTACTTACACATGCAAAGGTAATATCATGCCCAAGAATCTTTGCATACATGTAATAATTTTTCTATGTAGTTGAATGATCCATGCCTCAATTTAAAGGAACCCTTTCCCTTGAATACCACAGCAGAAACTACAGTATGCATCACACTGTCCAGCTGAATTGATCCAAAGAAAATAATATATATAACAAAGGCAACTGAAAAAAGGAGAATTTTAAATTAATCAAAAATTTGTAGCTGTCACTAGAAAATGGGTATGCAAGCAGGTTCTGAAAGAGGAATAACCCAAGAACACATCTGTTTAATATTACAAGCCAACTGTCAACATCCTAAGTGAAGTTTTAATTTAATATTTTTTTCTTTCTTGATGTTTTACCTTTAGTCAATGCCTTATGAGAGTATCAGCTTTCTATAAGAAACTGTTAAATATAAAGAAATGTTATTGTAGCATGTTTATAAAAATCATAGTTCAAGAACTTTTTATTTTTCTAAAGCCTGACCACAACTTAATTATCTGCAGGACATTCCAAGCTCACAATTGCAAGCTCCAGTTCCCAAGCAATTTTAAACAATATCTACTGTACAGGACATAGGGTATTGCAAATACCACAACATGGTAGTGTTTCCAAAAGTCAGCATTAGAGCCTTTAGATACAGATTTTATTTTCAATAAATATTTGTTTCCCTACCAATCATTAAATGGTTTTCATCACCATTACATGTTTGTCTTTCACATGTCAGTTTGCTATCACCATTTATTTTTAATAAAAGTGATCTAGTTATAAAAAAGTCAGATATAATATATAACACGCCTGACATTATACATAAAGTGCCATAAGACTAAGCAGTATGTTCCTCTGCAGCTCACACAATGATTTTGCTTCTTTTCCAGGCAAGAGCAAGAGTAAAAGCAAGAAAAAACCTGCTAAACTGGAGATAAGGTAGGGGGGGAAATGAGACCATTAGCTCTCAAAGGAAAGCTGTTATTTCTTTAATAAAGAAAATCTCAAAAAGCCTGGGAATGCAAGAGTTTTTCTACTTTGTAAGAACATCCAAACTACCACAAAATAGGCAAGAAAAAAATCCCATAATACAATTACAGATGTATTTTACACATGTCAATCTGAAAAATAGCAGATGATACAATACTTTAGAACAATTTGGAACTCCAAAAGCATGCTTTTCCTCTTCAAAATACCAATGCTCTGTAGAACACCTTGATGTTCAACACATTGCTGACGAACTCCCGTGTCTTCCTGCCCCTGTAATCAACTTTCCCATTCTCTGGAGACTGTTTGAGGACTATGGGTGTTCCATGCTCTCTGGCACGCTGCCACCAGGGAGCCAGTGCACGGAGTCCCTACCGCACTCACAGTGGGCTGCCATACAACCTGGTGCTCGGTTCTCAGCACCTCTTTTACTTGCCAGGCCTCAGGTGTGTGTTTTGTTCCAGAAACCCCCAGAAGTCCTGCAGCAAGATTATTTCTGGTCTTCTAAACGTAGTGATATTTTACTTTCACTTGTACTAAATATTTGAGGACTTACTGTTTTTTCCATTAAAAAAAAAATCATTGAACAACCATATTAGAATTCTAATTAGCTTATTACTCCATAGTGGAGCTCTAATAAACTTATGAGTCAAACCAAGACCCCTTCTCTTACTTTCAACCACAGACCTACATAGCGTTTAAGAGCTTCTGGATATCCTCACAGAACCTCCACTGACATTCACTTGAAACCCATTTCACGCTTGCTATCCAACTGAGATGTGGAGAGATGGGAAACACCAGTCAGTTGCATGTTGTACTACAGAAATGAAATTCTCAGTTTAGAATCAGTGAAATTACATCCACATTCAAAACCGTCTAAAAGTCAACCAAAAAAGGAAATATCCAGTGGGAAATGTCAAGCAATCTATTAATAGCGGAAAAGCAAAGACTGAAAGGAAGCTGGATTACATTTAACTGTATCTGGTTTTTGTTTTGTTTGTTTTTCAAATGCTGGACAATTCCTATGGAAATGGAATAAGTTTAAATTTGAGCAGACGCAGTACATTCACTTTTCTACTGCTTTCACCACCCTCTGTCAAAAGGGAAGGCACAGTCAGAATGAAAGGGTAAAAAGAGACTACAAACACCCCAAGGCTGGTACCTGATCACTATAAAATGTAATTTTTTAGCAGACAGAAAGCTTTGAAACACCACCCTGAAGTCAGGAAACTTACATTTTCAAGAAAGTATCCACCATTTAAAATTCTATGCAATTATATCACACTGTAATATTTTCAAGATCAAGAACATTTTCCCAAAATTGCTGGGAACAATTCATACCTCCAATTTTCACCCTTTAATTGCTTACACCGCTGAAGCTATCATACCAGGTTTTATTACTTGCCAGTCTGAAAAATGTTTTTGAGCGTAGTGGTCTGAAGTTTCAAAGACAGACCATATAATGGCATAATCTTTCACTGAAAAATTATATCCTTTTTTCTGTGGTGAAACACACAAAAAACTTAATCCACTCATTACCAAAAATCACAAGGAATCAGCTCAGCATTACAGCAGTAACTAATCCTGATGACCAAAACCAGCCCCAATTAGCAAAAACACAAGTGTCAGTACTACTTGTTGAAAGCAATGATTTGTAACAAATTTTTGTGAGAAGTTGCAAAATCTTTATGCTTTGAAATACCTATTCCCTGAGATTAAGAGGGTTTAAATGTGTGATCAGCAATAAAACCCCATGTGTGAAGCACAGCTCCCCATTTTATTAATATTTCAATACACTTCAAAGCAATTAACGTGTATGATGACTGAGAAATTCTGTTCACTAATTGTCACAGAGAAGAAAACTCCTTAGTCCAAGTTTGCATTTAGCAGAAGCTAACAAAAGTAGTACTTTTCAAATGTCCAAGACATAAGGAATTCTCCTCTCTACCTAACTTAACAAGCATTTCTGCACACAGAAAATGAGAACTGCAGGATTTTGGAAGAGTCATGGGTAAGTTCTTCTCCGGGCTACAAATTTTTTTCCTATTTTTAAGAGAGGAGGAGGAGGAAGGGAATCCAAATCTTAAAGTTACTAACCTCCAGCTTTAAAATTAGTTTTATTTTGTCCTCACTGCTAATACCTGGAAAAAATAATTCCCAATAGTTAAATCTCTAATGAATCGCACTGATGTGATTTTGGGTCTGCTTATTTTCAAGTTCATTTCTGTCCCAAACAAGAGATTGTAGTTTAAAAAATATAAATACAGAGCCCAAAGCTTCTAGCAATGACAGTGTATCAAAGTACTCAAAATAATGAGCTGTTCTTGCTCCAGAAGTCTTTGATAAAAAACTCAGAGAAACAGTAAAAAGCATAACTGCATCAATTAAATTCACTAACCTGTAAGTATTAAGTTTCATTCTCATTCCTCCTTCTTTCATTTCCCTTCCTTTCTTTCCTATTTAGATGTATTCTGTCATAATCTCCATATTATTTCCTGGTATTCATTCTTTTTACCCACATTTCCACCTCTTATGTTAGACTGTCTCTTCCTCAACCTACATCATTCTATTTTCTTCCAGCTAAGCCTGCTCACTTTCTGTTGTCTTTCTTTTCCATTGTATCTCTCCAGCTTTTCAGATGCCACAGGACCCACCACCCCACCCCTAGCCTGCCTTTCTCCTTCTTCAGACCTCATGCTCATGTAACCTATGTTTGACAAAAGGAGGAGGTTACATATAATAAATCTCAGCTTTCTTCCACTTCCATATGCACTACAAACTTCCATAGATTTTATCCTTATTTGTGGCAAAATGATAAATCAAGATCTTGCAGAAGGTGTCAGTTTAATGGACAACCATAGTCGGTAAAGAGTTCATAGTGACCAGCTACATGATGTAACAATTCCACCAACAACTGTAAGTCAGGAAATAACCTCCCACAACCAACCTGGCCCTGGAAGGTGAGGTGAGGATGAAAACAATGTCCTCAAAATAGGAACTACAGCCTTAGATACTTTTGGACTCCTCAGCACCACATGAGGTCCAGTTAGTCAAAACAAAACTAATAGGTGACTAAGGAAAGTTGTCTCCCAAGCCAACTTCCAATCCTACTGTTCAGTCATATTCAGAAAATAATTCCCATGGAGTTAAGAAAGTACTTAAAAAAAAAAACAAAGCAGGGGAGGACAATGACATTTCCCAAACTATAAGCATTCATAACTCTTCCCCCAAGGCCAACCTATACCCTCACCACTGTTACTGATGTGACTATTGCTAAAACCAGAAGCATCACATGGGGAACATTAGTGATTTGGCATTTAATCCCATTGCATTAAACAAGGTCAGCATTTCATTCCTCTCCAAAAATCTTTTTTTTTTTAAAAAAAAATCTTTACTCTGCTATTTCCTCAACTGTTTTTTTATGTGTTTCTCCTCTACTAATTAAAATAATCCACTTCTTTCCTTTCCATCTCTCAGGCTAAATTTCTTCTCTAACAAGGATGAAGGAAATGAGAGGCAAAACCAGTAAACACTCATAATAAAAAACTAACATTAACCATAATTTGCAGAGGTGAAGACATAAATCTGAAATATTAGAAAGCAGTATACTGTAACTCCCCATTTGAAAAAAGTGTAATTTATAATTGTATTTTCCGCCTAGAAAATGGGGGAAGGAAACCCATGTGCATGTAAATGAGTACAAAATGCAGCACCATCAGTGAACTTTGAGGAAAAAGCGACTGTTCATAACTGTACATGGGATACGTCAGAATTAATTCTAATGACCTCAGCTATGGGCCCAATTTATTAGAACTTACCTCTCATTAAAAGTTAAGAAGTGAACTGAAATATCACTTGCTGTCCAAAATTTCGCACAGCCATTAATTTCTAATAAAGACTATAATTGGCTATACCATAAGCAGTATATATTTCTCTTGCATCCAAATATTCTCTCATGGGAGTTATTCTTATGTAGTCATTAGAGTCAAAACGATCATATAAACTAACCTTAGTAAATCAGGTTAGAATTTTTTAGTTTGCGTATAAAACAACAAAAAAAAAAAGCACACCATTTTAACCATTTTTGGCCATTTCCATCATAGCACTGGTTAGTATCAGCTATTCAACAACAACAGAAGTAGTTCACTATGTGACCAAGCAGTCTTTGATGCACTGCCTGTGTTCTGCCATGGACTTCAATGGTACCACTCTCAGATATGGAAGTTTTCAGGATTAAGCCCCATTCAGGTCTATTCTAGACCTGGCAAATACATGTCGCATCCTATAAAAAGTTAATATAGCAAGCTGGTTATTTCATTATTTTGGATATTTCTCGGTCTTTTAAAAAGCTTAGATGTAATTTGATGCGTTCTGCAGACACCAACCTGAACCTGACTTAGAACCAGCAGCATAATAATTATTGTCATAGTCCAATAAAATGTTTAATACTTGGCAATTTCATTTTCATATGCCTTTTTCTTTTAGAACAGGGATGGTGTTACTCCCTGCATCAGCAGACTGGTACCTGCCTACCACTGAAGCTACTATATATCCAAAAGTAGGCGAAAAGCCTGTGGAGCTCTCAATCTGCAAGCCAATTCTCTTTTCTTAGGATACTAAAATGGTATTAAGCACAAAGAATCCTTTGTTTGAAATCTAGATCTAATAATATCCTAATGTTTTTCAAACTTTTTTGATTTGTAAACCCCTAGAAATTTTCCAGTCAGAGTCCAAACGTCTGTCTTTATTAGCGCCATGTGCTGGCTACTGATTATATACTGTATCCAGACCTATTACACAATTTTGGTGGCTGAATTTTATTCTTGGTACCTCTTCAAACTATCCTGCATAGTCTGAAAGGGATCAGAAAATATATATGTTTAAAAACACTCACTTTTAGTTGTGCTATGTCAGTAATTATGTTATGCTATGCAAGATGGTCCTATACGGTCAATTTAGGGGCCCAGCTACTGGTTTGGGCATTCCCCATGCTTTTTTAGACTTTATTAATGCAGTAACAGTGGCAAAGATTAAGCCATTGTAATCACCATATACAAACACCTCTACCCCTTTTTTTCTCCTATGAGAATGCTCTAAATACCAAATTGTGCAAAGATGCACAGGAAGATCCCATATTTGGGACCAAGGACAAAACATCAGCTCTCCATCTCTTCTAATAGAAATGCTACTTTGAATTATCCCATGGGCTGCATCCAAACAATGAGATATGTTGGACTTACGCAGGTATGCATGAAAAGGCTGTTTTACTCAGAGTATGTAAAATTTAAAATAAAAAAAAAAATAAAAAAATAAAAAAAAAACCCACCAAAAAACCCCACCACTAATCTATGTGTAGCCAGAGCAGTATACTATGGAAGTCAGATGGCCTTATAATTAAAAGGTTTGCTCAAAATTTACACTGAATGTCATTTGCTCTGGCTTTCACAACAACTAGTTTTGGAAGCAATTTTTATGTGGGGATTTTTCCTCCTCATTACATATTTGTACAGAGCAGCCGAACATATTCTTGATGTGAATATTGGCCTATCATACCAATTTTTTTTGAAGAATCAGTTAATCATCCTACAGATTCCATGCACAGAAGTTATATGAATAACAGATGTTGTAGCCTCATGAATCTGGCATCCTTATGTGTTCAACAGCTTAAAACACAGACATTTGATCATTCTGAAATTTTGCATTAGACTTAGAAACATTTAACCTTTCAGATTTTCCATTCTCAAGGATATATTTTCAGATATGCCTGGTATCACTTTCGAAGAATTCATGATCCAGCACTTCATTTTTTTTTTGGCTTTTCGCAAAACCTTAAAGAAGAAGAGAATCTCCCTAGCAAAACACAAGATTTTATTCATAGCTGCAATCAAGCCCACCATGAAATTATGCTTGACCAGTAGGCTGTATCAACCCTGATACCATTTCTCCAACACATATTGAACAGTCAGCAGTGATAAGAAGTTCTCATTCCTTCAATATTTTCAAATAACTAAGAAAGAAGCATATTTGACAGATGATATTCCCAATAGCTCATCCTTGCTATAAAAAAAAAAAAGTAACAGGAAAGGCTTAAATAGTCAGATTTCCTAAGATACGTCCTAAGATGGAAGTTCAAATGCCAAATACCTTCCAAACCTGACAATCTTCTCAAATATCCAAACCTGCAGGTTTAAGACCATGGTAAAGCTGTGAACAAGTGTCACATAACTGGGCCTATGCTACATCTGAACTGCTTATGTTTGTCAGTGAGCACTTACCTCAAGCCCAATTTTTTTTATTTAAATACTTTTGCTCTAATCCTTAAAATTCTTTAATCACTTAGCACATTAACTCAGCTTAATCTCAAATCTGATACCATACCAAGGAACTATGTAAGCCTGTAAAAGTAAATTTAAATTAAAATCCCTGCATACTACATTTTAAATAGCCATGTCACTGTAAAAGTCTAAGGAAGAAAAAAAAAACCTGGATGCTTTTGTTTTAGTTAACCAAAAAGCACTATCATATACATAATGAATTCTAACAGTCTTTTATAAATTGCAAGCAATGGAAAGTCTGTCACTGTTATTGTAGCTTTCTTGTAGGGAATGCCTCAACAATCATTTCTCACCTGGTCCTAGTCAATATGTAACTGGTGAACAGGTGGAGAGATGCCAAAAACATTCACCATACATACAGCATTAGTCATCTTTCATTACACACCAGACAATCCAATGGTTGTACAATGCAGCTGACAGAGCAAAAAAAACCCCAACCCAAACCAAAAAAACAAGTGATGGGTTGATGCTGGGGCAAAGAAAATCCTTTCAAAAGCTCATGGCCATAACAGTCACCTTTGATACAGAAGAGCATCCACAGGCAAACGGATCAGTTTTGTCACAGTTTAACAATATCACCAGCAAAGCAGCCTCTGCAACTAACATTACACTGCTTTTAGACAACCTCCTAACATCCTTGTGCTACCAACTTAGTCTCAAATACAAAAACCTTCATCAACTCCCCACAGACTGCAGCAATACAGTATACCTGAGCATAAAACTGTCAGCTTTGAGGAAAAAAAACAAATTAATACAGAATGCTGAAGTATTTTTTGGGACTAACACAAAACACCAAGGGTACACAAAATGTATCCTCCCATCTCTAAACCAGTTTCTGCACACAATACTGATTCAAGTCAAAGCGCTTATATTCCACATTTTCCTTGTCTACTTCAATCCACCTAAAAAATCCTGTTAAGTTTGAGAATGTAAAACAGAACTTTATAACTGTATCTCCCAGGTGCAGTGAAACTTTACCATAAATACAGAAGCCCAATGTGCAGACACAGAGCTTTCTTAGGAAAGAAAAATGAAATTCAACAGACAATAAGGAACTGTTACAACTTTGCCAGCTTCTTCTCCAATGCTAAGCACCTTCAATCTTCCTTCTTAAATACCACTTAGAGTCTGTCTATGAAGAAGACAAAAAAAAGAGTAAGCATCTCCACAGCCCTCAGATCCTACAGCAAAACTCAATGCTTTGGGGGAAAAAAGGAGGAAGAACATACACTATATATGACACAGAGAGTTACATCGCTTAATACAGTTCAGCCAAGTGCTCAAACGCATTAATATTGTGATACAAAACCTTCGTAAGATGGGCTAGAAAGGAGAACTCTGATCATACAGCTGTGCGGCTGCCCCAGGCAGGGCTGAGCGCCCTCCCAGCCCAGCAGTCCAGCTGCGCTGCCGCCTGTTTGGGCCAGGGCTGGCTGCCGCTCCCACAGCTTGGAGTGCAAGCGGCATCAGCACAGCTCAACCTGCAAGAAGCTAGGCAAACCCACCCAGAATATAACATTGAAAGGAGTATGTCTGTTTGTAGAGTCCGCGTAAGTATTTCAACATTTCCGTATTTGCATGTCAAATGGAGATCTTCAACTATTATGCAAGCAAATAGGGCATAATAACAGTGGTGACTAGGTGTAGATTACTCAGGGTCTCTATTGTTACCCTACATGGATTCTGACCAGCATCTTTCATGAAAGTTTTAAAGACACCAATAGTTAACCGTTTGGTATGTTCCTCAGATTAAAAAATAAACAAAGAAAACCTACACATAAACATGGAAGAATTCACTGGCTTTTGGGGGGCTTTTTAAAACAGAAATACTTTAAAGAATTAATGCATCTATCAAAGATCAGATTTGCACATGAAGTTGCATAGCCTTGGCAGAAGCAGCTAATTTTTTAATTGCGAGGCTACAACAAAGTATTTGAAAGAGTTTGACACATATATGTTCAAATCAAATTGTATTTGGCTGAAGCAAGCAATTAAAATCATCATTTACTTTACTACAAAGTTTACTCTTCTAGCTGCAGTTTCAATGTTTTGTTCACACATTAAAATCAGACCTTCTTAAAGAAGGCCTAAAAAATGTTATAAAGCCTTCTCTGGTCTGGCAGGTTGTTGACTCCACTGTCACAAATGTAAATGAGTTACAGGAGCAGAGACAGAACAAGCCCAGTCCATTTCACTCCTACTCACTGATCAGCATCTTTATAGAAATCATGTTCAGACGTGCTTCAGCAACACCTTTTTAGCCTTGGCTTCTTCTCCAAAGTCACTGTTTATCTAAGTAACATTAATTAAACCCATTCTCCCTCCCTCAGACAGACCATTCAGTTCATCCACTGTGGTGTTAGCTCTTCACTTCACTTGAAGCTCTTGTAATTAAACAAGACACTTTTATCCACATCTTTGTCCTGCTTTCTGTTGCCTGGACAGTGCCCCAAGGAAACTCAGACAGGATGAGGAGCTCAGAGGGAATACTGGGGCCAGCAGGAAACAGCAGCTGTGAATAGGGGGAAAAGGAAGACTAAGGCAGGAGGAAAAGGACATAGCTATAGCATACCATCACTGCACAGGACTATGGCTGGGCAACGAGAATAGGATGAAGGTGAGGCTAGGCGTGAGTATGAACAGAACTTAAGAAAGAAAACCAAAACTGTGAGGCAGCTAAAGCAAGGGAGCATTGATGGTCAGAATGGAAGAGAGAGAAAAGACTAGGAGAGAGGAAGAAGTGGGTGTGAGCCTAGTATGAGGCTACAAATTATTTGGAATACAGACACTGAAACTGAGAAGGAAGAACCAAAGTGCAGACAGAGACAGTACTGGAGGCAATAGGGCAGAAGGTAAAAAGCTTTGGAGGGAACGAACAGAAGTCTGTGGCTATAAGAGTATCTAGAATGGAACCTAAAAACCTCAGATTTCCTCTTGCTTCCTCTGCTATCGCAAATAACTGTGAAACACTTTGGCAAAGCATCCAAACACTGTTTAGCGCTAAACCCTTAGACGGTAACAACCTGCCCTCAGCATCAGCCCAAGAACTGGAGTTCTGAATGGCAGATTTAAAAGTTGCAGCCGTGTTGATGATGCAGATAAATGTCAACATGATACCCTGTGATAAAATTTCAATCCTTTTTAGAATTCTAGGAATTTACACACACACAAATTGTGTTAAAAATTAAAAAGGCTGCCCTGTTCTGGGGTAAGACTGAAGGAGCCTTTTATAACACTGTAGAATGTGGAATATCATTAGTTAAAATCAGGAGATGCAGTGGGGGAGAAAAGGTAGATCTCATGGACAAAGATCTTGAACATAGTTTTATGGGCTGGTCTCATCACTGCAGATAGATCACTACCATACAACTCACAGTTGACAAGTCACTTAAATGAACATATAATTATTAACCATTACAAAAAGTTGATTTAACAGGTACCCAACTTGACAGCCTCTGCTTAGGCCTCAAAGCAATCACTGAGCTACTGAACACCAAATATCAAGTGTTATAAAACACATCAGTTTTTAAGTACTCTCTCTCAGAATGGGGAAAAGTACGATGAGCACAGAAATGCGACATTAATATCTGTGCTTGAAAACTAAACTATTCATAAGTTAGAAAATGACAGAACAAGGTTACTTGTGCATTCTTTGTTTAGTCCTAAACTTGCATATGCGTTCTGTAAGCCTGTCTCCTCAGAGAGCGTACTGAGCAGTCTTTTTCTTTTACTTTTTCAAAATATGGTCCAGTGCCTTATTAAACATGTGTTATTCAAACCCTGCTTTGGTATCAGACTTTTTTCCCTGCCTTTTACTCAGTATAGAGGAAAATAATCTGCAACAAATTTGGTTTTGCAGCATGACTATGGCCTGAGGACTATTATTAATGCTGGTCAGCCTTCAGCTCTGCAATTCCTTAATTTTTCTGTGCCTGCCTATTTAAGTCTTAAAATATTCTGATTATCTTTTTACATGTAATTTGTATAGAATTGGCACTTTAGAGCCATACTAAGTGACAGAAAAAAAAAAAATAAAGACAGCATATACGGTGCAACATTACAAACGCTTATGCTCGTATCTGTTACGGAAGCGATCTCTTAGGTGGCAACTGGCATGAGGAAATACCCGTGTGAATGCATGCAGGACCACGGCATAGATTGAAGGAAAGTCGGTTTTGCACGATTAGAGGCGTCAGCCCTCGCAGGAAGGGGACGGAGCCAGCAGAGCTCCCCGGGACGGCCCTGCGTGTCCCTGCCGCGAAGCGGCCCCCCGCCCGGGAGGAGCCGCGCCGGCGGGAACGCGGGCGACAGGCGGGCTCGGAGCCTTCCCCAGCCGCCACATCAGCCGCCGGGCTCCCGGCTCTCACGCTGCGCTCCCGCCCTCCCAGCCCACATCCGTGTGGGAAAGAGCTGCCCCGTGGTTGCCTGCGGGCGACTCCGGGGCCCGCTCGGCCGCCCCGGGCCCCCGGGGAGGGCTGGCCGCGGCGGCCCGCTCCCGAGGCCGGGTGAGGGGGGCGGGCTGCCCGCGGCGGCGCCCTGGCGGAGCCGCTGACGGGACGCCGTTAAGAGCAGGCCGCCGGCGGGCCCGGCTGCCGCTCGCCCTGCCCCCGGCGCCTGGACGCCCGCCGCCGTACTCACCACCTCCCGGGCCCGGCTGGTGAAGTCGCTCTTGGAGCGGGCGGCGCTCCGCTTGAGCAGCTCGTCCCTGGCGCTGTCCCCCGCCGCCACCCCCAGCGCCTTGTTGCGGGTCTTTACCGTCTTCACGCTGGCCTTGAAGAGCAGGGTGATGTCCACCGCCATGGCGGCCCGCCCCTCAGCCACCGGCCGGTGCCGCCGCGCACTCTTCCCCGCGCAACGCGGCCCCGCGCGGCGCGTTCCGCCCTGCGTGGGGGTGTGGGAGGGGTGCGGGGGGGGCCTCGTCCCCAGACCTCCTTCTCAGCGTTCCCGGTTCAATTCACTGCCGCCCTCCGGCGGCGGGGCCAAACTCCTCGTCAGCCTCCGCGGAGCCCGCCTGGGCTGCGGCGGGGAGTGCAACGCCGAGCCCGGGCGGCCGCGGGCAGCCGCTGCTCGAGTTCGGGAGAGGCGTTTGCCTTCTGCCTCCGCAGCTCACCTCATGTCAGCTGAAACGGCGCCTGCCTGCGCACCCACCGAGGCGGGAGGGTTGGGGCAGGGCTGTACGCGGCTTCCCTGCACCTGGCTGCTGCCTCCTCCTAGCAAACAGCAGCTTTGCAGAATAGAAGTTATATTGCAACAAAACTTTGACGTCTAGACCACCCCGCTATGGCGTCGTGGCAGGTGTAGCCATGTGGTGCTGTTATACACAGTCTCCCAAGTTTTTAGCTTGGCCGCTTAGTCATGGAAAGACAGGATAATCAGAGTTGATTAACACACATGAGCAAATCTGCACTGGGATCTGGGATTAGCGCTGGTGTGAGGCTCCCCTAGGAGATGGTCACACATGTATGTCCCCTGATTACTTATCCCTGAGCCGTAGAGGTGGAGCAACCTTGTTACACCAGGAATGTGCCGCGACGATTTCTTCTCCACCAGGAAGCTGACGTCCGAGGTCCTCCGATCTGGTGCCGTCCAACACTGGGCCAGTATCACACTGGTACCTGGAAGATGTGTCCCAGTTCAGTTAAAATACAGCACTGTTTGTAATCTAATTGATTCTGAAGAAACTTTTGTCATTAAGGCGACTTTATTGCCATGTTCTGTGCAGTAGACTAGCTATGTGAAATTGTGTGGGTCAGAGGGGAAAATTTTTGACCAAATAAACAAGTGGTGGTGTTATATATATATATAATACACCATATAATGCTCTGGGATCCAGCAGATACTATGTAGTTTTTAACTGTGCTCTCACTGACCAGAACCACGTTCCTTGAGACAGTCTCTAAAGAGCACAATTTCAAAATCCTGCCTCTCCCCAGCAGACTGGGACTTAATCAACCACAACTATTTTTCCTATCTGCTCCAGAGTATCAGGCTTTCTTCCACAGTAGATTACTACTCTGCTTTCGGTTCAACTCTCATCAATTCAGCCTTAGCTATAGATTAGTGGTTCCCTTGTAGTTATATTGTGATTAGTATTCATTCATACTTTGTTATTACTGTTCTATTTTAAATTTCATTTTTGTTGTGGTATGGATATGTATTTCTAATTAAAGGAATAGACCGGTTTAAGCCCCTGTCCTCGGTGCTGGATTTACCATGAAAATATATTTAAGGTATTAAAAAAGTGGACAACATAGGGGATTAAACTTTTCATTTCTGGAATGCCAGCGGTATTTGGTTGAACCTCGAGCCAAATGCCTTCGCTCTTTCAAGATTAAGAAATTCAGTATAAAGATACTTTAGCAAAGGACATATTTAATAAAGCTCTGTGGAATTTACACATAGTATATCAGATACTTTCAGGTATGTTTCCTAAAATTGGTCATTTTCCTTTTCTTTGCATTACCGAAAACAGAGTAAGCACACTTAATAAAATTCCAGGAATGTCTTGATCACTCTGACACCTTCAGTCTGAAACTCCCTGAAGATACTTCTGAGACACGTTCACCAATGCTATGTGTTAGGGTAGTTTTCATATGCTGTGGTTCTGCCATCCTTACAGTAACTAATACCTCACTGCACAAACACGTTACTTCACAGACACTTGCACGGGTAATTTCTTGCAAATAGAAATAAGAAATTCACGTTCGGCCCACAGTAGAATGCTCCTGAAAAGGTGGGTGATAGAATTAACCTCTGGTTTTGTGCATATTCAGCTATGTAGCTTGTTCCAACCTTTAATGAAGCTAACATTTACACTCCCTTGAAGCATTCCCATTTAAGTGGGCATTAGATAAGAATTTATAGACTTTTGCTATTAGAGTGCTACTTTTTTACTTTTAAACTGTAGGAATAGGGATGTTATTTTGAAATTTTGAACTTCACCTTCCCTTCCTGCTTTTAGAAAAAAAACCCTATTGGTGCCTATGTCATGTTATAGTTTACTCATTTTCTAATGAAATTTGGGTACTTTAAAATAGCTGGAATACTCTATACATTTTTGGATTAAAAAAGAAACTACAGTTTGTTAAAGCAAAGTAAATTTTAACAGACATACTATAGTTTACCTCCTAACTTTGCAAGGATTTGTACACATCCTAAACCACTGTGAATACTCCCATTGAGGTCAGCGGAACCACACATGGCACATACAGTTAAGCACATAACCCTTTTACTGGATCAGGACCTTAGCTGGAAATTCTTTGGGAACAAGATTGTGTCTTTATTTCTACTTCTACTTATTTATTTGTGCTTTATGTATGTGACCAGTAGCTAGTGAAAACCACCCCAAAACTGTAATAGTAATATTATACAACCAGTTTTGAACCTCAGCAGTCTTAAAACTTCCATTCGGGCACAAGGAAATAAACAGAGACACATTTTAAAAGAAACACAGTATTAAAATTCCATATAACTGATCTCATCTGTCACAAATGGACTGAACAGTTAATCTGGCAAAGGAAAATTTTAAAGTACCTTTTTAATGTGAAAGAAGGTTGCTCAAATGGTCTAACTCATTAGGTATATAATACCCACGGCCTCTGCTGTAGAGAGAAATAGATAGCTTTGAAGATTACAACTGCTTTATAATCAGTTGCTAAGAACTGATGCCCAGAGCTTTTATCTGAACATGATCCTAGCTTCCTGTATACGGTGACTGCATCTACTCAGTAGTTACTTGCACTTCCACAGCCACCTTGTTTTGAAAGTTTAAAGCTTACTTTGGAGCAGATAGGTTTCAACAGTACATGCTGGAGCTTCCTGTAATTGCTAAAAAGACTAACCTTGAAATTTAAGATTTTAAGGTTGGAGTAAAATTGCAAAACACACACAAAGGACTACAGTCCCACCACAAGCAATGCAGATAAATCTGTAAGAACTCATGCACTGTGCACTCAGTCATGCCTCAGCAGGAGCATGTCTGGAAGAGGAGGAATTAGGAGTTTGCAAACTACAACAGTTTTGTGTGCAGTGTGCAGCATGCTGATCATCAGGTCTTGGTGTACCTGCTTAACAGGGGTGTCCAGTAAAATGTCCTGGGCAAACCTGCCAGTGAAAAGGAGTCAGTGTTTCCCTGTGGGTATCAATCAGTGTGCCCATTAAAGAGGGGCTGGTGGGGTTCATCTTCACTCACAGACAGGTAACTCCTCACGTTTTAAATTCCTTTTGTGTGAAAGGTAAACGAAAGAGATAAAGCTCCTGATCTGTCTTCCTTTCTAATGCACTACAAAGGTCCTAATTTGTCATGGGCAATAGAAAATGATCTGTGGTCCATTTTATACTTTTTTTTTTTTCCCTGGCATAAAACCAGTAAGTTTCTTTATGTGATGGCAGTGTTGCAAACTGAACAAAATATCAGAAGGAAGGCAATTTGCTTACAGTGCACGTTTGTAATCAAGGCAAATCAAAAGGGGAGAAGCTGTGTTTGATGACTGTTTAGTCCTCAAATAGCTAATAGCCAATAGCATGCACACTTATTGGCTTAAATTCAAAGTAAATACAACAACTTTGAGGATGTGTAAAGAAATGTTCTTTGGTGTTTAAATGTAGGATTGTAAGACAGTACAACCTGTACAAAGGAAGTACGGTCACTGTGTACAGTGAAACAAAATTTTGTGGAAAGAATGGATATGAACTGCATAGCTATAAGCAACTTGTATTGTCTGTGGCAACAAATATTGACCACTAGAAACCAGTTCAGTTGGGAGTAACATCAAGGTTCTGTTATTCCTCTTGAAACTAGACCATCACACCAAAATTTACACCAAAAATAATTTAAAAAATTAAATTCATTAATTAAAAAAATAGAAACCCCTCATGTATATATGATGTCTAACAATACAAATTCAGGGAAAAATGATAACTTGATTTTGCAATTGTTCAGGGGCATATTTAATTCTTAGAGACATTATGTATAAAACCATTCTTTAGTTGTAATGTAACTCCTAACATGATGTATGCTATTCAAACTACATAATCAAAGAATTGTGTGTGTGTTTCTGTGTGTGTGTCTGTGTTTTCAATGCAATTAAGCTTGAACTATGGAAATGTTAAAAAACTGGCTTCTGCATGCAAGAATAATTCTCAGGAGTACTGAATCTTCCTCATGTAAATGGAAACACTGTCCCTGACTTTGGACATTTTATATAAAAAGCAGGTGAAATTCCAAGTGAGGAAGAAAATTGTAGGTCTTCATCAGAAAAAAATTACCTTATAGACAAGGTTTTATAAAGAAGAATGACTTGGGTAATATACTTAAACTATGCACCAAAATAAATGTTATTTTCCAAAGCAGCAGACTTCAGAGGGTAAAATCTTCAGTTCTTTGCTCAAAACTCAGTGTAAACCTTCAGATCTGTGCTTATCCTACAAAGCTTCAAATCTTATAGTACATTGTATATTAGGTTTTCTTGGCTTTATTATCACTACTGCTTCTTGACTGATCCAACAGCAGCAGTAGTTACAGCAAATGTATTTAAGCAACTAATAACTCTGTTTGCTGCTAGTGTTTTAAGCAGATTATCATCTAACTTGGATAGCACCTGACTAGTGGATCCAAAGCAATGGTAGCTAAGAGGAAGCCTAGAATCAAAGCCTTAGGTCAGATTCCCCAAAGGTAGTTAGGAGCCTAACTCCTAAGGAGATCTGAATCCCGTTCAAAGTATTTATGTATCACTGGATTTCAGTGAGTTTTGGGAGTCAGGGCTCACCAACAGCCTTGACTGTCCCTGCCCAGCCTCCTCTGGGCCCTCCCTCATAACCTCTCTATGGGCTGATGTCAGGGAGGTGCCCAATGCCCTGGGCTGGGGGTGCCCCTGGCTGCCCTGCTCCCCTCGCTCTGGGGCAGCAGGACAGGCTCCAGCTGGTGAGGCCCTGCTCTGCTGGCTATGGTGTTGCAACCAGCTCGCCATCCTTGAGCAAGCAGCTGGTCCTCACTCTGCCCTGACATTGGGCACCTAAATATCTTCATTATGACTGTCATAATTAGAACAAATAAGGCCAGTAATACCTATGTCAGTCATTTCCCACAACCAGCATATACGCCTGGAAATAGCTAATAGAAAGAGTGCTCTTTGTCTTAAGTTTTGCTGAAGATACTCTAGCTCATTCAAAGTCTCTCCCCTTTGAGAACTTCCCATACCCTCCTAGACTCTTGCAGGTGGGATGGTTTCACCTATGAAGCTCTGCAGGAAAAGAATACAGCTGGGACTTAGACAAAGAAGTTCAGTCTACTGAATTCTGTAGTGATACTACTGCAGAGACTCACAAAGTCAAACTCTGTTCTTTTTCAGTTCTTCAACAACATCAGTCAACATTTGTCTAAGAAGTTGAAAAAGAAGCTTGGCCTCTCTGTATGTGAACAAAGCCATGCATTGTCTACCAGGCAAAAAGAAAGAGCAATAAAAATGGAGGTATTATTTTTTCAACAACAAAAAATATACACACAATAACAACAGGCATTGTTTCTCACGTGCTTGGATAATCTTAGCAGCTAGTTGATGAAACACCTGGATTACCTTCTAATTTTCATCAGTGAAGTTGCTTTTTAGAGCAGCCACTCAAATATTAGCAAGATAGTACAGGAAATCTTGCACTGTTACTACCCCAAGCTGTTGTTTTTCACGTGCCTTGAAAACATTGTATTTTGGTCTCCAGGAGTAGCATGCACATTACATGTATTTTTAAGAAAAACATTTCATGAATGAAAAATTTATTCAGACCTTCCAAACCTACTGATTTTGGAAATCCTGAAAAGAATAGTTGAGCATATACTCAGACCAATTCTATGTTGCATATAGAAGAATCCCACATGTCTCTTTGCTGCTAGACCCGCAACATTTGCTGAACAGCTTCTTCATTGGACAAATGATGGCAGTTAGAAGAATGGGAATTTAAGAATGAGAAAAGAAATCTAATGAGCTTAGAGGAAAGATGAAAAGTGGAAGAAGAGATGCAGATAAGGTCTATACCGGCTCAAATCTTACAATAAATTCAAGCTGGGAACAAAATGTAATGCAAAAAACAATTAAGGGCTTGTAAAACAAATACGGGACTGGAAGGTCTTGGGGCAAGGCACAGACAACTCCATGTAGCTGAATTTTAAGAACTGTGAAAATATACGTGGCAATAACCCACTGGAGACAAAGTGAGCCATTTGAACACTTTCTAAATGACATTGATGAATGTTTGGTGAAGCACAGGAATGTCCGTATGTTTTAGGTAGAGCTTGGTTTAGTGCCTAGTACATTCACAACCTAGTTTGCTGCTCACAAGCTTCACTGAGTAGACGAACCCTTACAAATTGAGCAGCAGCCAACACAAAGGAATCTCAACGCAGAGTTCTTACAAGTATAATTTAATATAGGTAGTGAAGAGAATTAATATCCCTAACAACTACATATGTGGTTGTCAGCCTATGGGGCCTTAGAAATGGGATATAATGAGCACAAACCAGACAGGCCTGGATTTTGCACACCACTGCCCACCATATTGGACGTGAGGGGATTTGGCTTGAAAATACATATGCAATAAATATTGTATATGTGGGATGCTCACATTGTCCCACAGGGTCTGAGTTACTGGCAATGAGCAGAGCTAGAAGTATATATGCAAGAGATCCTTTAGAAATTGCCCAAGAAAAATAATGTTGATACACTCACTGTGAAAAGAGTAGGAGAGAGGTTGAAAAGAGACACTTTTCAGGAACCGTCCTACTGTGAAGACTGAAAAGCAGCGCAGACACAGCAGTTCCCCATAACATAGTCCAGATTCAATTTATTTCTCAAGATTCATGGGTTTAGGAGTGAAACCAACCTAGCTACTCTCTAAAATTCCAACCCCTTAATAAAAACAGAGAAGAAAAAAATCTGTTATAAGATATTAAGATGACCTTCAGTCATGGAACACAGTACAGAGCATACTAATGTCTTGCATTAAAGAGGAACTGTATTTAAATGTGATCTTCCATTGATTCCATGTTAACAACATGCAGAAGTGATGGTGGGGTGGTTCTTACAAGAGGATGCATAGAACAAAGATGCAAAAAGGGTAGAAAAATTAAAATGTAAAAAGAACCTATTTAAAGAATTATTTTAAAGGAGAATAGGAGAGGAAAAGGAAAGGGCTTCTCTGAAGTTATTTACAGACAATGGTATAAGAGAGGGAATTGTGAAATATGGAACATTTTTGTTAAATTTTCTCATAAGAAGCTCAGGTGCTGGTATGTACATAGCAAACCATGATGGTTGGACGGGCATTGAATTTATGTTATTATGAGTGCTTTAAAAGTAAAACAGGAAAAATCAAACTGGGATTTTAATTCTGTTTCATTTGATGTTAACTGCAATGACCAACTGATATGTCAGAGAAAAAATCTCTTTCTTAATGACTGAGTGCTCCCCACATTTATACGGTCAGAAATAACAATAAGCCAAATCAAAGACATTTCCGTTGTTGGGATTTGAATCAGGCCCAGCATACATCACTAGAGATCCTACAAAGTCTTTGCCAAACCCACAAAGGACTGGAGTAATTCCATAGCTCCATTCTGACATTTCTGAGGTTAAGCAATGGCGCACTATCGGCTGAATATCATGCAGATTAGCAGTACAGTGGTTTGTCATGGTGGCTTTCACAATAAATAAAGCACCAGTAAAGACACCAAATTAATTGCCATTGCAGTACTCAACATTAAGTTCTCTTTAGTTCTATGGCTTATGACTTTAAGCCTATATATGTTCTCACAATATTTGCCTAGGTTTATTACAGCTAAACTCCCTGAACTTTTTCATAGCCCAGTTGCACAAAGCACTAGTGTGGGTACAAGGGAACAGATGGGAACAAACAGCTCGCGGAAGAAAGGGTAGAAAGGGACTGCAACAGCCTCAGCTTATATTGGTTTATTCTGTCAGCGAACAGACCCAAAAAACAAACCAGCATAAACAAAATAGGCAGACTAGACTAACAGAGAGTAATTTTATTCTCATTTGTATCAGCTCAATTTAGTAACTCCGCAAAGCCTGTGGAAGAGGCATAGAAAATATAGCATCTGACTCTGTTCTTGCTTATCTCAGTAGAAGCAGGAGTTAAACTTGTAAATACATGTCAGAGCACTTATGGCATGTTTACAGTCCTCATAGCAGCACTGTATAGAGATCCCTGAGGTGGCTCCAAGCAGACTAGCATGTCTACAGTGTATGGGATTCAGTGCCCTGAATGTTTTCTGCCAGGGTGTAATCATATCCCCCTTAGCCTTTCTGCTTAGACTTGTACAAAGGCATTATTATTGCTATACAGAATGTACCTCACCTGATAGGGTCTTAGAGACAACTTGTTCTTTTCATGTTGATGACTGAGAGTCAGTGTCTGGGCTTTCTTGGTCGGCTGTCTTTTCCAACTGATGAACCTGCAATTTAGAGCAGAAATTGTTCTTGTTAGCCCCTAAGGGGAAAGAAGGAGAGGATTGATATACCTTAATTCTAAATAATCTCAAACTTGGTACACAGTCTCAACTCATTCTCTAGCCACTTCTACAGCCAGCAGTCCTTTTGGCAAAGTGTGCCATTGATTCTAACGGACATCTCTGATGGGTGAGATGCTTCTCCTTGCAGTGCCTATCTTCAGAGCCTAGTTTAGACTAGACTTTCAGCTTAGACTAGGCATCTAGTTTCGAGGCAGACGATTTTAGGTTAGATGAAAACAATCTTTCTTATCATGGTACTTCATGTGACAAAAATGGAATATACAAAAATTAAATGATTCAATACTTCCTTGAGAACACTGGAGGGAGCTCACAGAAAGAGACAGGAAGAAAAGAGAAAAGGTGGCAAGAAAGAAAAGTTGTTCCAGTTATGTGAAAAGTTACATGAATATTTACACCTGTAGATTGCGTCTCATTTCAATCCATGTACGAATGTGGGAAAGAGGTATTTTTGTTTATATTAAATACTAGTAATTCTTTGTATTTGTATCCTGGCATCATTGTAACTTTCTCCTTTGAACATGTATATTTAGAAAACACACATAACAGGCCTTTTCTCTTTCATTTAAATTGATGTTTATTTGAGTTCTCTTGTTTCTGTTCACTTGGCTTCATGTTCTGCAGTCTGATATTTAATCTAAAATGAAGGAGAGGGACTTTGGCAAACTGTAGTTATACATCCCCTAGGAAAATACCATCATCTTCAGTGAACACAATATAATGAGGAGGTGTCCTATTACATAATTGAGGAGGCATTGTCTTTTATATGCATTCTGGTTCACTTTTCACACTAAATTAATCTTAATAAGCATCTGCTTTGAGTAAAGAGAGTTTTGTGATATTTCAACCATGACCTCTCTGGAAGTCCAAATGATTTCACTTTATGTTTCAGACTGGAGTATTCTTTTGAAACATTTCCCTTTACTATATGATAATCAGTGTGTTAACATGAGCTGATTAATCCCATCAGTCTAACACTGATACCATGGCTTTTGTGCCTTTTCCCCAATAACCTCATGGCTGCAAAATCACTGGCTTCTTAAATGAATTCAGGGCAATCCTACAGATTATGTTATACAGGAGGTCAAACCTGATGATCACAGTGGTCCCCTCTGGTGTATAATCTATGAATCTGTAACTCAAACTGGAAGAAATACAAATAACTGCACAATAGCAGTAACTGAAGAAGTAAAGCTAGCTGCTTTTGAGATAGAGCTTGATATATTTACGAAAAGGATTATATGAGCTGGTTGCCCGCAATAGCTGGAGCATGGACTTGGTGGCCCTGCAGTCACTTCCAGATCTATTTTACTGTGTTTCAATTGCCCATCAGCTTGCTCTCATTTTTTATATTTATTTTAAAACAGTTTTTGATACAGTTACTAGGATAACAAATTAAAGATGGATTTTAGCTTTTTAAAGAAAGGCTCTCTTTCATTTCAGATGACACACTGAATTGAGGCCTATGAATAATGCTTGTGTTGACCTGCCAGAATATGTCTTAGCAGCAATGAATTCTCAAATACCCAGGCTGAGCTTATTCATTTTTAAGTCAATGGGAGGGAAGGCAATACAGCCCAGTGCTGAATCAGGCTGCATTTTAACATATCAGTGATCATATACTGTGTTTTCTTTAAAAAATAAGAAAGTACTTTGCAAAAGCCACGTTTGATTTTGTGAGTGTGACTTTTGCTATATAGTTTATCTGCTTAAAATTATACTACCATACGGCATGTGTTAAAGAAAATGTTCAAAATTTGCTGCAGAGTTCCACAGTTACAGTTCTCTCCTGCCCTAGGAGTTGGTAAGACTTGACAGAGTTGCAGCTCAGAGAAGAGCTGGACTGGAGGAATACGGGATATGGAGATGTTTCCAAGAAAAGTAGGAAGCGGGTTTGGTAATTTATTCAGTAACACACAAGGATCCGGTCCAATTAAAATTACTGGTAAAATTTCCACTGTCTCAGTGGGAATAAATACAGGGCTAACCATTTTAAAAGCTAGCTTCTTACTTACTCTGGAGATACATCTCAGATGAGACAAAAGGAGATTCGAGTTCCTGTTTGTCATTAGCAGTTTCATGGCACTTTTTTATAGGATTGAGATTGGGAAAAGGATTGTACACCATCATGTCTTGACCAGATTTCATCTCCAGTAACTATTTTTAACCACCTTAAGTTCTTCCTGTGGTTTCTATTATTCGTAGTGTTGCTAGGTTTTACTGCCCCTGCTGTGTTTTCCTCAAGATGTACTTGCCTTCCACTGGCAGGTGACTAGCTCCTGGTATACTTTTGCTGCCTCATGGAAAGTTTATGGAATTCTATAGGTATTTGTGAAACACTTGGAGCTACTTATTTGTAGAAGACCTTGGAGATGCTGGTTTAAACTCATTATGGCTGTAAATCTCAGTATGTGAATGAAAAGCAAGAGCATACTTAGTTTGCATTCTTCTGTAAGCTTTCGACTCTTTTTCTCTTCTGCTCTTCTCTCACTCTACCATGAAGTTAAAGTATTTTTTTATTAAAGATTAATATTTATTGTATTGTTTGTATTTCTTACTGCTTATTGGCAAAGCACCAGCAGTTTGCTTACATAGTACAAGAAGCAAATGCACACAGACTCAGGGTGCAGTTACATGTCTCTTAAGGTAATGGGAGTTCAGGCTGGTGCTGAAAGACCTGTCCTGCCTGTTGCCAGGCTTGGCAGCCTATGCCCACGTGCTGTCGTTACCACTTGTGTGGCTGCCCAGTCAACCAGATCACCTTGCATTTTCTGTAGGCTTATATTTCCATCGGATTGGCTTGCTCATGACTACAAGTGCCAGCACTATTAATGCAGTGCATAACCAGAGGCAACTGGGAGGTTAGGATTTCCTTTTTCAGCAATGACCCTGTGTAAGAGTGACATAAACTGATGGAGAAACCACATCTGTGGTTTTTATAGATCACTGGTGATTATGGCTGCCTCTATTTCTGGGTGTCTAATTTAAGGTATTTTTAGAATGTGTGAAATTCAAAATCCTTTGATAACGAAATCCCTTTAAGGTGCTCAAATTGAGCTCATCCAAAAAATGAAATAATTTCTGAAAATCATAGCTATAATTCTCTTTCTTAGGGCTTTATAAGGTAATCTTTCAGACATGGATTATTTGGTTGTTACCTGTACAGAGCTGAGCATCATAAAACCCTTCTTTATGACTATGAGATGCATTAATACAAATAGGAGATATCAAAATAATATTAAACTCATCTCCTAAAGCTAGTATCAACTGGTTGGGTTTCAAAGATACATTAAAAGTCCTGTTTGCTTTGTTTAAAAAAAGTTAGTAAATTCCCTGCAGTGTATCCTGTCACGTGGATTTAACATCTCTACCTACAATCCAAATTTTGAATCAAGATTACTTGAGTGGGTATCAGCTATCATGCATCACCAAACCCATTTATTCAATTCATTGTCCCCTTTCATTTCCAGCCCATAGTTGCCTGCAACATACATGCTTAAACTTGCAACCGTAATTCATATGTCAACACATTTCCATTAACTAATCACAAATTATTGACTTCAGTTCTATAGGTCTGACCACAGGTAAGTTTTCCCTTTGTCCAACACACTTAGAGCTCAGATGGAGATTTTGAATGTGATTATAAGTGATAAGATATGTAATGATAGCAATATTTTGTGTTTGAAAGGGCATTTTTAGACTTGCATGCTTGTGAATACATTTGTGTTTAACTAAATTAGCATGAACCTATGGTGTGCATATAGTTCAATGCATATGCATATGGGGTTATGCAGTGATTTAAAAAAAATGTTTAGTAACTTTATTACTTAAAAATTAACTTGAATATGAACTATATGTGTAAGTTAAGAGGATTTTAAAGGAATATTATCTGTAGGAGAAATATAACTGTGGGTTAGAATTTGCTTTGGAGAAGAATATTACTTTAGCATGGCCGGGGTGGTCTTTCCCAGCTGATTCCCCAGGTAAGAAGGAAGGTGAAGTGCCTCCACAGCTTGAAACCACTTCCCAAAAGTTCTGTGGTAGCATTGTTAAAGAAGAAGTCTGGTTCTCTGCGGTGCTTTGTGGGCAGAGACAAAGGGGCAGTCAGTCTGTAGGGAACAAGCCCACAGCCTCAACGCGTGGAAAACTCTTGTGTCATTCACAGCTGCCACTAAGGGAACTCAGAAGACCTGAATTAGCTTGGCTACAGCAAGACCGAGAGCACAGTGCAACAGTCGTATGTGTTTCCAGCTTTGTGAATCCAGGGACCTTAGGTATCCTGTGTGATGTCTGGCAGCCCATGACCACTGGTGGACACATGTCTTTGGAGCTCACTTATGAATTCAGTAAAGTATCTTCTTCCTCACATTCTTTAGCAAAAGAACTAAACTAGCTCCTTATTGCGAATTCAGTTTCAGATAATGTTAGGTTGGGCTAGTTACTGATAGAAATTATAGCAGAGAGCTTGAAGACATACGTTTCCATATGAACATACAGAAAGTATTACTAAACATCAATTAGAGAACGCTCCCTCAGAAGGAAAACTCCAGTACAATCAGACAGCTCTAAAACCTTTCCACTGGCACTTCTGTTATATTCATACCTGAACTACAAAAAGTAAAAGGCTATATTTTCTGTCCATTCATATCCTAAAGATTGCACTTTTCTCTCTGACTGGAAGATAGGAAGCAAGGCAGATGTAAAGCTGGTAAAAATACATAAATGTGATTGGTTTTATTTGAAAGAGGCCTCATTCTGCAGTTTTTTAAAAAACTGCAATAATCTTTCTTTTCATTTCAAAGGGTTAGTCTGCTTTTATGACAATTTCTGTTTCTCATTTGGTTTATCACAATAATTCCTTATTTGCATGACAGGTTTTACAAGCAAAATAGTTGACTACAAAATATTAAAACCTCTGACAGCTTCTTATTAAAACAGTCTCAAATCCTGACCCCACTTGTTCAGCTTTTTCACCACCTCTCTCCCTGACTCACAGTGAATCACTGAAAACTAGTGCTAAGAAAGTGAATACAGATTTTAGCATTTGTCCCAAAAATAGTTTTGAATTTTCACATCCAAATTGCTAAACATGTTAACCAGTCCATTTATACACATTCATATATTTCATTTATACTTTGAAATCAAATTGATGTAATCCTGCAGATTCTTAGTCTTTGTGTGAGATGATTTTGAAGCCATGTCCACAGTCAACTCTTGTCAAAATTTAGCTAAATTGGTAAAGGCTGTTAAATCACAACAACCCTTTTATATTGAGACAGTCATATTAGTACAAACATGGTCATAGCCTATTTGTTCACACTTGACTGAATTTATGACAGCTTAACTATTTTGAAAAGAAAATGTCTTTATGATAATATAACTGCATCCAGACTAAGGGATTATAACAATTTAATTTGTCTGTTTGTTTGTTTGTTGATGTTTTTTTCAAATTATTGATTTGGTCAAATTGTTGGGTGCAAAAATTGAGTGTACATCAGGCCTCAGATCATGCTCTTATTAGCAAACCAAACACTGGTTTTGTTTTTGTTGCTGACGTTGTTTGTTTTCATTGCTGTCTGAATGAGCCTTTTATGGTCTCTGCCTTTGCCTGGCTGACTGCACCCGATTGTATTTAATTACATTTAGTCAGTAGTTTTAGCCGGGATCCCTGGCCATTACCTATCAAGTCCAATCACTATTATTTAAATCCAATGACTCAGAATCAGAGAATTTATCTTTTGCACAGTTATTGCCTAAACATCCAGCATAAACATGCAGAGATCTGGAGGACTTGTTCTGACTGTGCTGATTAAAGGCAAAGAGCAAGATGGATGGAGTCAGTTGTGATCAGCAGGCTACAGCGTCCTGCTGTGCTCCAGTCTCTGCCATTGTGCTGGGCTCTGGGTACCAGACTTGCCATGGTCCTCTCAGCTCTAAAAGGAAAGCTGGCTTTGTCTGCCTGTAAGCATCTGCAAACTGTTCTGACACATGATCTACCCTCTCAGCAAGGCCACTCATTAGGCTGATTATCACTTCAAAGTTTGTATTATCATCCATCTCTAAAGGCAATTAGGAATGGGTGGCTTTGAGTATCAGACACTGGGTGACACTAAGTGACTCATCTTTATTGATTCTTTTGTGAGCAGAGACAGTGATTGAGATGATAGGATTGCAGCCTACCTGCCCCTTTGACTGGTAAATACTGAAGAAAAACGGTGTGTAATTAACTGACAGTTAATATAGGTTCTGTTTAGTGTTCAGAAAGCACAATAGTGGAAGCTGCCCAAAAGGAACAAAGTAATGAAACTCCTTTGACAAGTTAAACTCTAAAGCCAACTGTGTAATTATCTGACAGTTAGCGGGGGGAGGGGAGGACTTGGTTTAGTATTTATGAGACCAAAGGAATTCCTGCGCCTGAACAATGGGGACAGTTACTGACAATAATCATAACAACTACACAAAATATTTGTTTGTGCGAGTCTGGCTTTCAAGCGAATAACGATTGGTTTCAGGGTCAGAGGAAGCCTCGCAGCTTCGCGCTGCGGTGCTGGAGCTGGAGCTTCCTCCAGCCTGCCGGTGCGCAGGGAGCGGAGCCTCCCCCGGGATCGCCGGCCGCCCCGCTGGGGTGCGGGCCCAGGAATTAGATGAACTGAGCTGCCCTTGAGGAAGTCAGACTTGCATGGAAGGGCTGCAGCCTGGCCTGCACGAAGAAACGCCTTGGCAAAACTTGATCCACCCTGCCTAGCATTCACGTGTAACGTCGTCCTACTAACAAACCCTTCACTTGCCCAGCACAGTTATAAATACTCCTCTTAAGGTAGTGGCAGGAGCCTTCTGCCAGAACAAGTCGATCAACACCGAGGCAATTCAGAGGCACACTTACTGGTCCTCCACCGCAACACCATAAGCTATTCTCCATGTACCACAACACGGTAAGCTATTCTCCATGCACACACTCTTCCACGATGCAACGTTCACTGTAGGAATAGCCTGCCTGGCAGCCTTTTGAAATCCTCAGAAAACCAGGAAGAAAAAGTCAAATTCATGTTCCGATGTGAATCACACTATTTTGGAAAAGGTTATACTCTGTCATCTTCTGGAATGCAGTAAGGAGAGAGCTACTGACTTTTAAAGTTCACAAAGAAGGAGTGTTATTACTGGTATGAGCCTTCTGGTAGGTACTGAAGTCTAAAGATCATCAGGGTGTGCTGTTGGAAATGTCAGTCTACTGACTATCATGGAGCTTCAGAGGAGGTCCTCTCAGAGTCTTTAGGGTGGCATTTTGTGGACTGAGGGCTGTTTAATATTACTTATGATTTCATCACCCTGGGACTGTGGGGGCTTCCTTTTTAATTTTGTATGAATTGTCAACGAGTAAGTAATGCAGACTAAATAAGTCTGAGAACGTCTCCATGAGGTGGGCAAAGAAAGGGAAGCATATCAGCCCTGCAAATTTTAAAAAGTATATGCATATACAGCATATAAATGTAGCCTAGGTAGCTTGTTGAAAGAACACTGCTACACGTTTTCCTTTCCTCTTCTGTTGACTTCCCATTGACCTTTTGCATACTACAGGGAAAGACTTTGGGGACACACAGAAATATGATGGCTAGGACTTTTCATTTTCAGCTGTCTCTGACATAAATCATTTCCCTACTGCTAGCACCATCACATCTTGTTGGACATGCTCACAACAAGGATGAAAAATGATCTGTGGAGTTTGTGGGGTTCAGTGAAGGCCCAGGCAAGGAAAGAATTAGGATGACTTATGGAGCTGTGAGGTTAGGCATTGGGAGGCAAGGCAGCTCGATGGAGGGGATTCAGTTAAATGGGGTGGTTGAACCATCAAGCAATAGCAGTATCTTGTGGCAGTGGGAGACCAGCAAGACTGTGTGGCCAAAGGTCTGAGACACACACAGGTTATCTACTTTTAGTCATCATGGTAAATAATGAACTGAACGTGGTATGGCTGGAAGGTCTCTGGTTGTGTCAGCTGAGGACTAGCCAAACACAAGGGAAATATTACAAATATACATGGTCTTTCTGAAACCGATGCAGAAGCAGAATACTGACAAATCGAAGAAGTATCGAAAAAAGCTATAAAGATCTGTGTGAAAGACTAAAAATCCTAATCTATTTAATTTATCTATAAGAAGCTTAAGATCATTGAAAAACATCCATGTAGTTGGGAGATATTAATCTGTCAGACAAATACTTAACAAGGCTCGGTATCTGGAAACTGAAACCTGCAAATTCAAAATAAAAATAAATAATACATTTTAGAAGATGGGAGCCATTAACAATTGGAAGAGGTTATTCAAAAGTCCGAGGTTACATAGGGGTGTTGTGGCTTTCTTTCTGGTTGTAAATCAACAAATCTATCATCTTAATTAAAAAATAGGCCAGAAGGAATGCAAGAAGGACAACATAACAAAATTATCCAGCTTGTAGAATGAAGGGGCATTGACTAGATAACCACATTTTTTCTTCTGGATTTATATCTATGAGAGGGTGAAGTAAAGAGGAGCTGGGGAGAGAGTAAGGAGTGGGAAAGATGCCTATACTAGCAGCTTGCGGATGCTGCTGAAGCACAACAGATCGCCAGAATCCTGGCCCTGCTGCTGCCGGCCTGCTGTGCCTTTGGCAAGTCATGATGTCCTGCAAGTTTTTTAATTCCCCAGGCATCCTTTGATTACCTTATCTACTTGAAATGAAGTCATAAGATAGCACGGCTTCTGAACAAAACAGAGTCCAAATCTCAGAGACAGGTATTATTGCAATACAAAAACAGAACAACAACAAAGGACTTTAGCATGGTTACCTTCTCCCTTCCAAATCACACCCCAGTCAGGCCTCTGAGTCTTCTTGCAAGACATGTAGGATCAATTTCAAAGACTTGCACTAATACAACAGTTAAAATTAATCAGTATGAGAAACGCATAGTAGAGCAGAAAGTAACAGCAGCCACTAGAAGAATTGTCAGCAGGCAACAGTGTGACAAAGGGAGCTAACTATGTTAACTTTAATTGTGTTAGATTATTTTATTCTTCCCAAGACATTTCCTTCCACTACAATAATAAGAGACATTTCAAATTCACATGATCTAAAGAATTTCCTTTGGACATGCTGTTATCGCTACCCTCTTCCAGAAAGTACACAGAAAAGTCAGACAGGAGGAAGGAAAAACTTCAAGCATAATGTTTGCTAATTCATTTTGACATCCACTACTCATTTGTAAGGTCTATTCTACTTTCTCTGTCTCTCACTTTTACCTTCTTTCTAATTTAATCTGATCCAAACAAATTATACATGAACAGTCATTTTCATTGGGCTCTTGTTCACCTAGATACTTAGCAAACAATCAACTGACGAACAAGATAAGGACAGCAAAAGAAAGATAAGCTGTTGTTTATATAGAGGAATCACAGATAAAGACCTAAGCAGGCCTGCACAAACTCAAGAACCAGTGATATGATCTTTTAAGCTATGGCACTCTGATTCCATTGTATTTATTTGCTACACATAATCATAAAGCCTAATTTACAAATAATTTTAAATTTACATAATCCAAACTTGGGGGGTTTTGTCCTCCTTTTGGTTGAAATTGAGGGAGAAAGTCTGAAAAGTAGATTATTTGCTTTTGAACCTTTGTGGTTTTAGTCTCGATAATGCAGAGCAAAAAAATTAAATTAAAAAAAAAATCACCTGAACTGACAGAAAAAGAGGAAACAGAACAGAAGAAAAAATGTGAAAGTTACAATATAGGAACCACTTTTCTCATTAAGACTTAGTTTTATTAGTGGTGGTACCCATTCTATGGATAAAAACACCACCACAAGAGATATGCTTTGCTTTTGAGTCGAATATTTCAAAGCACTTTATCAACATTGGCAACATAAGCCTCATAGGTTTCCTGCAGAGTAGGTAGCAAAGATTAAGCCCTCCTCACGGATGGACAAACTGAGTTACAAAGCGATCAGGTGACTGGCCTGAGGTGAAGGAGCAGGTCCAGCAGGGTGGGGAATGGAAACCTGAGCTCTTGACACATGCCTCTATTCCCTAACCACAGGACCTGTATTTCTTCTGTAATAGTCCATGTAAAGTAATAGGCTCTAGATGAAACCCATAGAAAATTGCAGTCTCTGAAGATATTTATTTGGCACCTTTCATTTGCACTGCAGCCACACCATTATTTTTTAAAAGCATGCTCCCATTTAAAATACACTGAAAACTATAGCAATTCATTTATTCTCTGAGAAAATACATGTGTACAATTAGAATACAACCAAATATTTAACTTGATGAATGAACCAAATATTTAATTTGATGAATGTGAATTTTATTAGCAAGTTTTGCTGAGAAGATATACTTAAATGTTGTTCTGCTGAACTTATATACGATATATATTTGCATAAAATGTTACTGTAATAGCTGTATTGTTGTAAATATGGCCTCAAATGATATTTAAATATGGACCTAAGGATTTTTTTAAATATAAGGAACTTAGAACTTGAGTGTACAATTTCTCCATGTCAGAGAAATAGGCTTTTTGTGAATTTTTGTTGGGATGGCTTTGTTTATCTGAGGAGAGGTTTCTTTCCTTTAGATTGTGTCATACAGAAGCTTTAAACTACCACTTGTACAATAATCACTGTGCGATGAGAAAACTGAAATTTCCTACAGTGGATCTAAATCTAAAGAACTGTACTGATTGAAGCCTTATGCTGACTGCAAACACTTCACAATTACTGGGACAGTCCCAGCCAAGGTCCTGTCCATGGACACAGGTGTTCACATGCTTTTTAAAGAACTATGAAAAGAGATGTTGTGTTTGTCTTCTCTTACACCTGTTCAGAAGATCAAAGCAGAAGCAAACATAAAAATTTCCCAACGTCTTGTACAACAAAACTCAAGGGTGGTAATGTAAAATTTGGCAGCTGGGGAGCAGAGTGGTGTAACTGCTCAATATAACATAAGGACAGAGAAACAAAGGAAAGGAGAGGTTCAAGGCATCCTGAGGGGGAAAAGGTGTGAATTTGATGCAGTGGAATGAGAGTAACTAATGAAAGGATTCAAGGAGCCTGTGATGGATACTATGGTCAATACGGTGGATAACGACCATAGCAGCAGTGTTTTGAATGGGCAGATGGTATGTAGAACAGACTGGCACAGCTGGGGACAGAAAAGGAGGAGAAGGAGAAGCAACTGGGTGAATGTTAGAAAAGCCAAACATCAAGCAAGGAGGTGAAGGGAAATGTGAGCCACCAGAAAAAGTCATGCTGTGGAAATGTCAGGGAGAAAACAGTAATAAAGTTTAGCTGTAGTTTGGATGTTTGAAATGAAGGACAGGGATGAGCTGAGGAAGAAATGAAATTTCAAAGGAAAGAAAATAATTCTTAAATTAGATCTAGATCTGGCTCCAGGTTTCAAACATCCTCTAGTCTGGAGCTTTGGCTCAGCTCACAAAGGGAGGAGCCATTCAAGACAGGGTTCAGATTTCAGTCACACTGAAGATGCAGGGTTTTGGCTTGACACCATCTTAAAAGAAAACCCCATATAAACCATCTTGGAGTTAGGTCTATATAGAGGCCAAAATATAGAGTATTATGGTGATTGATATTGGTTTGGGAGTCAAATTTGTTCTGCATGAAAAAGCCAGGGAAAGGGTTCCTCTTCTCTGATTCACTGAACAGAAGGTAATTGAAAGATCTCTTTATGGCAGGATTTACGACCCTTGAGCCTCAGTCGTTTTGAGCTAAATAATAATGCATTTGCATCGTAAGTGTATCTAATTTGAATTTCGCTTCCTGCCTAAACACTTTGAAAAGATGCATGCCTTGAGGTGTCTGCCTGAATAAAATTCCTGTGGAATTGAGGCTAACAAATAAAGTATGTCGTGGTGCGTTAGAATCTGCTCTGCCCTGGAGAATAGCTCCCCTGATAAACTGTCTGATTTATAATGACAACTGCTCCCACTGTTGTATACAAGTATACCTTACAGTAATGGGGAATTAAAGAGGCTTTCATGTGAACCAAATATTTAGCTTTGAAGTCAGTGGGAGCTGAGAGAGCCCAGCACCTCACAGGATTAGTCCCTTGGGAATTAACCTTTTCACCCTACTATAGAGGAAGGATGAAATTTTAAGAAGGGATTTTAATGGTGTGAGTGTATTGAGTAATAGGAAGGATGAGAATTCATAACAGCGAGTTACCTTCTACTTCAACGAACACTGGGATGATTCTGTAAGACAATATGACTTTCTCAGCACCTTGTCCCCACTAAGACTTACACAGAATTAGTTTTCATAGAGAATGTAGCCTGTAGTCTTTTGTCATAAGCTTGATCATAGAATATAAGAGCCTCAGGAGGCGACTTTATGTTTTTTAAGTTGCTGTGTTAACTAACCCATCAGCACCACATCATTTGTGCAAAAGCTATACCAGTTTTTATATTTTCCTCTAAGAGATTTTCTATCTGCCTTTTGCCTTCTGTTCACAGTTTGAATTAACAAAAGTGACCATGGAAATCCATCTAATTCTGCAGTTTCTCAGTCAAAAGTGAGCGCATTTTTTCCAGGTATTCTTTTGTTGATGATGATATTAAAAGTGGCTTTTAAATTGACTGTTGCGAAACAAACAGAATCTGCCATTGAGGGAAAAGACAAACTGCTTATAATTAGTTCTGGCAGCTGGAGGATGGCACTCCTGCTGTTTCTGCTGCTGGCACTGTAAAGTACATCATGTCACAATGCATGAATTATCTGAGGTCAGCTCTTCAACACACCCAAATTGCTACCAATTATTAATTAATTAGTATAATTATGGGACTGCCTTAAGGGCCTATCAGTCCCCTTGAAACAAATAAAGTGACTAAGAAAGAAAAGGAGGTAGAAGTGAATAGTGATGAGTAAATAGGTAATTCTAAGGACAATATCATATGGGTCTAATTTTGCAAGGTAACTAATGCTTCTCAACTGATCTCAAATGCTCTCCTCAACTGATCGCCAAATTCATTTGAGTTGCATGGGAATATAAATTACCAGTTGCATGTTAGTGTATTTTTCATGACTAAAATTTTGCTATTTAAACATTACTGTCCAATTTTATTTTTTTTATTATATCTTTCTTCACCTGCTCTTCCTCTGAAGGCCTCATCTACAATACTTTAGGAGCTGTATCTCAGAAGACATGTAGTTATATCGCTAAATAGTGCTATAGCTAGCATTTTGTCACCCGTCCTCTGAAATGAACTGAAGAACTTACTTAATACTGCAAAGCTTCCCATGCTATTCAAAAGTTAAATTACTTAGAATGGGGTTTAAAATAACAAATGCAATGAGAGGGAAGAAAGATGCAGTTTATTAACTGGTGATTACAGGTTAAGAATGAGTGAGACAGAAAGTCTCTAATTCTACCTAAGTGCCACTTTAGGAGCCTAAGTCCTTATTTATGGAAAAAAACCCCCACCACCAGCATATACTGCACTCGTTTTAAATGTGCACAAATAAAAACATATCTAAAGCACATGCCTACTGCAGTGACATCTGGTTGTGCAGAATAAAGGATGTGCAAAGTCTGTCAGATTGTGATAGCTTAGTATCATCCAAGTTTTCCAGAAGTCTCCAGTCATTGTAAAGTAAAGTGATAATTATAAAATGTCTAAAAATACAAGATGATGATGTCTAAAAATATAGTGAGTCAGGTGGTATGGGACCAGAGAAAAAGGAGAGACTCCATGGCTCTATGCTGATTGTATGTTCCTTCCCTACAGAAAAGTATCTCTGTTAAAAAGTGTCCATCGATTGATGTAAAATGAAGGAGAGAAAAAAAGCCTTGATTGATAGAAATTTATAAGGAGATATCAGTAGATAGTTCTTTAGCTCAAGTAAGAGGCAAATGTATTTTTAGGGGATAAACACCCACATTTTGTCCTGAAAGTATTTTGCAGTCTAAACCACAAGAAACAGACATTTGTAACTCATATTTTTCTAGATCATTCATCACTGGAATATCAGAGGACCAGAGTTTCAGAAAAGCTCAGCACCCACCTAGGCAGGTAAGTGAGATTTACATTTCAAAAGTGCTTGACACACAGCAGATCCCAGGGTAGAGTTTATGGGGAGGGATTTTTTTCTTTTAAGTGGTGCTGAAGTCTTAAAGATCAACCACTTAATTTGGCACAAAAAGAGTTCATGTCTTCCTAAAACACTTCCTAAGGATCTCAATTCTACACGTGGGAATAAGTAGTTAAGAAATTAGAGCAATTCGGTAGGTGACTGTAATCTCTGTTTTTAAGTCTGCTTCTTGCATGTTTTGCCACAAAACTTCAATACAAGTCTACACTGTTCTGCCTTAAATATTTTCCAGAAACTTTTCTCTGAAATAGGGGAACAGAAATAAGGCAAAAGAGCTAATCTCAGTCATAAGTGATTTAAACCATGGATGTTCATTATTGTTTCAAAACAGCTGTCTCAGGGAGACTTTTTAAAATATATTGCCGCTATTACATGTAATTGCTGTAATTGTATTTTGGGTCTGTAACCAAGTGAGGAGTTTTATCAACACATTCTCTTTCTCCAAATGCATTGCAGTCATGAAGGGTATAATCATGAGCAAAGAAGGCCAAAAGAAGAAAGGAGGAGGGGGTTCTGGAGAGAATAAGAAAAAAAAGGAATTTTCCAAGTGCGAAAAGAGCATTCCTTGTGTGGATTCCACTTCCCGGAAAATTGGGTTGCTTTGTTAGGTACATACAAAATGTGGCTATTCTCATGCACCCAATACTGAAAATTTCAACCTTAGCATAATCTATCCCCCCCATCTCCAATCCACCTCCTATGTTGATTTATCATTGAGTTATTACTTTTTAACTTTAATGATGTTTTTTGCTTAGAAAGGGTAGTAAGAATTGAATAAGGATGCCAGGATATGGCCTGCTGAAGACAGCAAATGAAAGGGCCTAATATATAATTTTGCCATTCTTCTACCCAGTATGCTGCTTTTGCTTTTCCAGTTTTCAATTTAATTGCTATTCAGTCATGGTTGTGCTCTAGGATGCCCTTCCAGGGAGCAGTTAGACTTGCAAATGTGTAGTTTGACCTGACAATTAAGAATGATGTCACCTGAGACGTTTCATTACAAAGAAATGTCCCAGTGGTTGTAGCTACAGTCTTAAGAAACAACATCTTTTTTAACAAATTAATTAATTACTGTAAAGAACATATATTTCCTGTGCTGCGTTTTGACTTCCTCTGAAATATATGTGTGAGCAGTTCAGAAACAGTATCTTCCATCAGCATTAGTTCATATGCACATATTAGACAAAAAAGAGTAAATGTATGATGAATGGTGACATCAGGCTTGAAACTGCAATGTCAGCACAGTCTTCACAAATGACCTCCACAAACAGGCAAGATTTTCCACCCATGAGCTGTACCTGATCTCCAGTATGCTGATCTGAATCCAAAGCTACTTTTTCCAATACTCTCTAAATTAAATGGAAAAATACATTATCCTGTGAGGTTACCCACAACACAAAGTGGTTTTCTACAAGCATCTGTTGTCCAAAACAGTCTGAAAGAGAGCGTCATTTTGTTGTGACAAACACCACTAGGGAATGGGGAATTTTTTGTGATTTTTGTAGAATTTGGATGTTCATAACAAACTGTTCTGAATAAGATTATTGTCTGTGCCTTATGTTCTAATAACTTGTACTTAGAATGCAAACAACTCCACTAGTCATTCCTGTGGATTATGGTTCCTTTACCTGAGGTTCCCATTGTAATGACACTGTGCAAAACTTTGAGAGGATATGTCCCAATTAATTAACCTCTTTTTGACCCTCTGGAGAAACCATCTAATCTTTATTCCCACTTTTGGGAGATGTTTCCAGAACAGCCTTTGGACACCAGTGTGATGCAATATCTGCCAAACTGCACCTCACAGTGATTGTGCTTGGATAGGCACACTCAAGACGCTGGGGTTTATGGCCATTCCTTCAGACAAATAGAGATTGCAGAAAAAGCCTTATGACATTCCTGTGGTTTTGATGTGGCACGCCAGGCATGGTTTGTCTTCTCAAGCACTGTGTACATCGTACCACAAGCAACAGATCCAGACATGAGGGGTAACCTGCTACTGATAAGACCAATATTAGATTACTTTCAGAGGAAACAAAGGAAGAGCCACAGAAGGAAACATGCTTCAAGTCCTGATTTTTTTTCTGCATTGGATGCAGTGAAGTTAACACATTAGCTCTTAGCAGAACCAATGTAAGGTCTGCATTTTCCCTCAAGAAAACAGCTTTCACCACGACCACCCTCAACTGAGTGGAAATTAGGAATATGTGACACCTTTCAGAAACAGTAACTAATTAGGTTAAAGAACATTTTGTTTCAGATGGGGTTTTTACCACTACAGGGGCTGTGCCATGTGGTTTAGGGTCTCAAATTAGGTTTCATGAAGTTGGTTTTTGAAAGACAGTAGGAATGGAAATATTGCCATGATCTGTGATCATTATAAAGGGAAATGTTTTTCACTTGAACATTCCCTTCCATTGTTGTGGGTCCAGCTAACACTCTAGGAGTACCCAAGAACCAGACTATGAACCTAGCTAGAAAACAGCTATAAAAAAAAGTAACATGGAGTAGTACTCTGTTTTCCATTTGCATTTAACTTAAGTGGAAGGTAATAATAAGAAAATTGGATTAAAAAATTATTTTGGACCCAATTCTGTCTGACATTTGTGCCTCCTTGTACCAGCATGCCCTAAATCGTACCTTCCTGAAAACCTTCAGAGAGACCAGTCACTCCACAGAAGCTCATGAAACAATTTTCATGCTGCAGACTAGGGGCCACAAATACGCACTTTAGGGTGTGTATGGTCTTGTTTGTCACAGCTCTATGTAGTCTTTTTATATTAGAGTGACTTGTGCTCCTGGAGAAGGAGCCTGTGCATGGCCACACTAGGTAGATGTTATCCTTACAGCTGCTCTTGTCAGCTGTGTCTGATGAGCTCAGTGCTCTGATAAAGATGGCCTAAAGTGGCACCACCACATTGAGAGCTATGGCTTCAGTTCCTCAAAGCTTTTTGTACTCTTATTTGGGTGTCTAGGGACCAAGAGATTAATAAAAAGGGTCTGCAACTGTGCCCCAGATAGTGCATCTGTATTCTTTTCTCCCCTTCACATTAAGAAGGTTAACTTGGAAGGAAAACCATGGAGTCCAGAAATATCTCCCAAGTAGTTATGAAGGTCCAGGGAGTTATTAATAGAACTGGCTCATTTTCTTACCACAAAGTTTCTTCCTATTAGAAAGTGTAATTTTGTTGATCAGAGTATGGTTTTTTTCACGAGAAAATGGTTGTTTGAAAGTTTTTTGCAAGAAAAATATGAGGCAAATATATTTAATTCCAACATAAAATCAATTTTTTACATTTCAATTAGAAATTTCTTACATTTTCTGTTAGAAAAAAAATTAAAACCTAATGTTCCCTGAAAAAAAAAATTTGTTTATAGTTACTAGAGATGTAGACATTTTTCCCCCCCCTGTAAATACATGAATGCTATGTTGACAACCTCCCCATAAACATATATCCTTTTCTTATTTACACTGTCACACAAAAGTATTGGGACTGACAGCTCTTAAGTCTGCAAAGGGCTCAACAATGCAGTCTCAGATACATTTCTGAAATTCCGAGAAAACTAAACGTAACCGCATCCTGTTGAATATCTCTGGGTAGCAATGACACTGTGCAAAACTTTGAGAGGATATGTCCCAATTAATTAACCTCTTTGACCAGCTTCCTTTTGTTTGGTGCCAGTTGCCATATGGAACCTCTAAACTGTTCCCTGACCATGGGTGGAGAATTTGCTATGTATGCTGCCATTATTTAACTCAAAGGTAAATACGAATGTTTTTCAGAAAGATTCTTTCAGGTCCTACTCATTAACAAAATGCATCTTTCAGACATCAAGTTCCAAATAATTATCTGTTGACAATGAAATGTCATGCATTTTACTGATGCAGGTGAACCAGAATGGTCAAAATAAGAATAAATCTGATTTTTTCCCACAAAGCCTAAACTGAATCAACTATTTTCTTAAGGAAATAAATACACAGTAATGGTGTGCCACCAGAGGTTTTCTTAGAGGATTTTTAAAGTCCTTGGCATTTTCACTTTTCCCATTTCTCGCTGACTGGAGATTTATTGTTAAACTAGTGTTCTGTCAGTCTTGTCCCAGTCTCAACCAAAATGCAAAAAAATCTGTAAGTCACACGAGAGCAAACCTGTTTGAGCCCTAGGGCCTGATCTCCTCCCTGCTGAAGTCAGTGAGAGTCTGTTAATTAATTTCAAAGGGAGCTGGATGAAATCCCAGTATCAGATATAAGTGTTTGGAGAGTTTTTGGGGGATAGGGTCAAGATAAGCAGCTAAACATTTGATTCATTATCTGAACCCAACTGAATGGCCAATGCAGAAGGTTCATCCATCATTTCTCTCTGCTTTCCAAGTTCAGAGCTCAGGGATTTATCTGCTCCTCTTTCATCAGTGAATCACATTACTAACATGATTATTTAAAGCAATGCAGAAGCAGAGCTCTCCCCAGCGCTTTTAGTGAAGTCCCTTGCAATACGGTAGATAGATACTGTTGAAGGAATACTGAGCACATCTGACATAAAAGGATCCACTGACTCTTTTCCTCTGGTTTAGCTGAACAGAGTCTGTGCTGTCTAATATCACCTCGGCAGTCTTGGCTGAGTATTTAAGCAAGGGACTTCAGACAATCCCTAGCCCGAATCCCTCAGAGTCTGGAAAAGTTCAGACCAGTAACTCGTAAGTTTTTACTCCAGGTTTCAGCATTTATACGCAAGAGCTTTTCTAACAGAGGAAATTCTGAACTCTATTGCCCCATTTTTAGTAGTTGGGTGAAGGAAGGACTATGTTTAAATGACACACCTTATATTGCATTTTCAGTGAAGTATTTGTAATTTCCCATTGTACATGTATGTTCTGCTAGTGATCCAACATTTTAAGGAGCTTTATGTGTTTAAAGCACTTTAGGTCACCATTAACCACAACTGTATAACACAAGAAGATGCTCTTTCAACTTCAGAACTCAAGGGTCTTCAGGGACTGGGGACCCTGGAGCCTTTTGAGTTGGACAAACCAAAAATCAAGTGAGGCCGCAGTCCCCAGCCCCTGCCACCCTTCCTTCAAAGCATCTGTAGGTGCTCTCACACTGCAATTTCCTCCTCCATAATCTGACAATGACAGTGTAGCCATGGGACTTTTCTTTTTCTCTCTTTTCTTTCCCTGTTCTTGATGCCTCTTTCAGCTTTAAGGCTGCTACACAGTTGTCAGAAGTCTGGCTTCAATGGTCTGAAGGGAGACAGATACTGATAAATTTCCTTTTGATCTCTGCTCTGCAAAACCACTCAGTCAGAAAAAAATAGAGGGGTCTGTGTGCGTAGGGGTTGGAGGATGTGAAAGGCAAAAAGCACCCTCTCATGCCAGAGCGAGTATAACTCCCACTTCACGTTAGATCTGAAAGAGGAATATAAAGAGTTTTGTATACATTTTGCAAATCAAGACAATGCACTGTAAGAAAATGAAGCCAATGAGTAAAATGGGGGTAATGATACTGATCTCCTTTCTAAAGTGCTTTGAGATCAGTTGATGAAAAGGATTGTACAAGAGCTAGGTATTATTATAGTTAGATCCTTGCAATTGCTTTTCTCAAAAACCTTACCTTTTTGTTGCATATTCATCAGGATCAGTGTTGAAAGGTTACAATTTATAACAACTACTTTGTTATACTGTAAATGAGACTGAAAAAAACCTTTTGTTTTCATGGGGCACCAGAAATTTGCACATATCATTTGAAGATGCATGTATACAACTGTAGCAGGTGTTTTCCACTAAACTTTCTGTATCTGTCCTGATCTAAGGCTGAGTGAAGACAATGCGCCAGTGAACTGAGCACTGTCAAATGAAGAACACAATATTTAAAATACAAAATGTTAACCTTGATTATGCATAGCCAAACAGTCATGAGCTTGGTAGGCACAAGTCATGAACAATCCAGGAGCCATACAACTGCATTAGGGAGCACTATACCCAAAACACTATACACGCCTCTCAGCAAATTTGACTGGCTGAGATACCATGTTGCCCTAACACAGCTAACCAGTTTTCTGACGAGAGCAGGCTCGTAAGCAGCCATCTCAAAAGCAGGGAAGGGCACACTCATATCTGTTGTGTCTGTGAAGGCATATTCATATGTTCCTTTACGCAATGAATCTCCACGTTGGTAGAACTGACTCTAATTTGTCAGAACTAGCAAAGGTGGAAAACTTACGGGGGAATTAAAAAGCCCCAATGATAATGCTCCAATAGGATTACTGAAGGAGCAAAGGGCATCTCAACATGAACTAAGTTCCAAGGAAAATGACCCAAAGTATACATATAAAATCCTAAATTAGCTTTTTCCCCCACAGGGGGACTGCCACCGGGAGACAAGTTATTGCATACAGGGTATGTACAGCAGAATACACAAGCAAATTTAGAATTGGAAGTGCAAAGAAAAAATAAGGCAAGTGAAATGTATTTTTCCTGACAGAAATACATTATGCATCCTTTAATGTGTCATCGCATATTACACTTATAAAATAGCTGGTAGTTATAATGTGCTAATAAAAAGTGACAGCAAAATACTAGCTATGGAGTGTGTGGGTAGAACTAACATGGCTTTTACATATAGAATCATAGAATCGTAGGACCATTTAGGTTGGAAAAGACCTTTATGATCATTGAGTCCAACCGTAAACCTACCACTGCCAAGTCCACCACTAAAGCATGTCCCTAAGCACCGCATCTACACGCCTTTTCACAGGATCACAGAGTCACAGACTCACTAAGGTTGGAAAAGACCTGTAAGATCATCAAGTCCAACCATCAACCCAACACCACCATGCCCACTAAACCATGTCCCATAATGCCATGTCCACATGTTCCTTGAACACCTCCAGGGATGGTGACTCCACCACCTCCCTGGGCAGCTTATTCCAGTGTCTCACCACTCTCTCAGTAAAGAAATTTTTCTTAATATCCAATCTAAACCTCCCCTGGCGCAACTTGAGGCCATTTCCTCTTGTCCTATCACTTGTCACCACAAACCCCTTTCAGGTAATTGTAGAGAGCGATGAGGTCTCCCCTCGGCCTCCTCTTCTCCAGACTGAACAACCCCAGTTCCCTCAGCCGCCCCTCATAAGACTTGGGCTCCAGACCCCTCACCAGCTTTGTTGCCCTTCTCTGGACACGCTCCAGCACCTCAATGTCCTTCTTGTAGTGAGGGGCCCAAAACTGAACACAGTATTCAAGGTGCGGCCTCACCAGCACCGAGTACAGGGGCACGATCACCTCCCTACTCCCGCTGGCCACACCATTTCTGATACAAGCCAGGATGCCGTTGGCCTTCTTGGCCACCTGGGCACACTGCTGGCTCATATTCAGCTGGCTGTCGACCAACACCCCCAGGTCCTTTTCCACCGGGCAGCTTTCCAGCCACTCTTCCTCAAGCCTGCAGCGTCGCATGGAGTTGATGTGACCCAAGTGCAGGACCTGGCCCAACTGATTTAGCAAGGCCTGTACTACATTATTTACAGTTTATAATAAAGTCTGTGATGTGCCTTTTGTTCATTTCACCACAAAATCAACATGAAGTAACCATATAGCCACAACTGAGTCTTCCAAATGCACACAGACAGCAAAGCCTACATGTACTTGCAAAGGTTCTGGTTGGGTTTCTGACAGGTTCTGAAACAGAGCACAGTCAGTGCTAGTAAACTACTTCATACAAAGTTTCTCTATCTTACTGTATGAAAAAAAATTTTCTTACAGCTTTAAAATTGAGATGTCTTAATGTTTCAATGTAAATGTTGCATTTCCAGTGATCCATGAAAAATTCTTTATGTTTTTGAGTGAAACAGTTTTTCCAGAGGTTTACAAAGCCGAAATACAAAAGTAGGTTTATGATCTGTCAGGATTTTACAGATCATGTCACAAAATTCATAATAAACGCATCTGCATACAGTTCTTAAAAGAAACCTCAGTTTAATAGATACATTATTGAGACAGGTATGAACTTGTTGTTTGTTTATAATAGTTGTAAGAGGTCATTCAACCCCTCCATGCAGGCAAGCAGCAGTGTCCAGACTCAAAACACAAATCCATATAAAAATAGTGAAGCAGTTTTGCTTAGCTTGTACATGCATGGATATATGTGTGTATAGAAGAGACTTCAAACTGAGATGTGGAGCAAAGCTCAGAAATAGATTGAAGACATAAAAAGAACCAATGCCAGTATATGCCCTAGGAGAAGTTTACAGAGTGTATTATCGGTTGGGTACCAACTGGAGGATGTATTATTTCTGGTAGCTTCAATCCTGATGGTTTCAAAAAAGGAGGAATTTCTTTCTTGGAAATAAACCTTCTCAGAAATAACTGGAAAGAAACGTAAAAGAGAAGTTACCCCATCAATTTCTCCATCCAATGGGAATAACCTATGAGATCTCAAAATATGGCTAGTCGCTCAGATCAGAAAGTGTAACCATATGTTCCTCACTATCTTTAATTACAAAGAAGAGTAAATTACTGAAAAAGGCGTTAAATTCAAACAATTCCAATAAAAATAGGAGTCTGGTTTATTAACAATTATGTGCATTTAGATACAGCTGTAATTCAGTTAAGCCTTTAAGGTATGGCTGTTATTACTGAAATGAAGTGGTGCCTTAGTCATGGACTGAGACCCCACTGTGGGAAGAGTCCTATGAAGAATGGATAAAACCCACAGTCTTGCCTCAAAAATCATTTAAAGATAAAACAAAGGAACAGTTTCAGACAAATGAGTGCAAGAAAACTAGGTAATATCAGATTAGTTTAGTAAAGGTAGTGATAAGTAAAGGTCTCTGCAGGCCAGTAATCTAGCAATTGTCTGATTATCCACAGACATAAAGGAAAAAGAAGACTGTGAAGAAGCCGTGTCCTGTCAACGTTTGTGGTTTGTTCCTCCCAAGCACAATGGACAAAGCAGGCAAAGGAATAAGGTACTTGTTTTAAAATTTATTATGTGAGTATAAACTGCTGAGAGTGCTATTATGTTCCTGTTAATATCTGTGAGCCAATATTTGAAAATGAATGAGAGATACCAAGCAGGATAAGGCTATGTGGTCTAAAGGTTTGAAAAGACTTTGGCAATCATCAGTTTGGTGGAATACAAAATGTGTTAGCTGGAAGATGTTCTATGATGGAACCAGAGGAGAAAAACTCAATTTTTCTTTCAATGAACTTACAAAGTAAAAAGTAAATAGGGCAACTGTTGGAGAGACAAGGGTGGCGAGGTGACTGTGGGATAGACTGAAGCAGGATTGTACTGAAAAGGGCAAGTGACGAAACCTATAGGAAGAGTAATGGATAAAATGGAAGAGGGTGATCAAGTGATGGGATGGGGTTGCTGGAGAAAGCAGAGCTCTGAGAGGAAGAGAGCCGCCATAGCATCTCTGCCTCAAGGGAAAAGGAGAGAAAGTTGGAGAGGAGAAGAGAAAGCAAGATAAAGTAGAAGCCTTTGCTGATTTCCTCTCCAAAGATGTCAGTGAGATGCCGTCTTAGGAGAGAGAGAAGTGGATACAGGAGGATTGAAAGATTCAGGAGTCAGAGATGTGGAAAAACTTACTGGGATTAAGTAGATTTACTCTGAAGAACATTACTTAGGGAAATGGCAAAACTGGAGGAGAAAACACATGTATTGTGCAGTAAGGCGTCTAGGCCACCAAGTCATTGTGTGCTGTGCAAGATCAGGAAGAGAGGAAAGGAGTAATGGGAGTGCGTTAGAGTTCTCCTGTCAGAGAAGGGATAAAAACAAAACAAAGAGTGGAGGACAGTGAATCACAGAGGCAGGAATTATTGGGTCAGCGGGAGAAGGGAACAGATCATGAGGCAGAGAGCTGGTTTCCTGTGAGTTTGCTAGTCAGGCTTGCAGATTGTTCTGGCCTCAGCTCAAGAACTGGTTCATTTCTGTGAAGCTAACCACATAGTCCTCTCATGCAATCAGTTGGACCTTTAATTATTTTTCCCTGAACATCAGCTCTCTGGCATGATTTCTGTAGCACCTTGAAGAAGTCAAAGTTAAAGAACAATAGTTTGGTTAATAGCCATTTGTCACTGTTTGCCTGGTCAAAAAATGTCTCAAGTAATACAGTTAAGCTTAAATTTGGAAGAAAATTCTTCTTTGCATCAAAACTTTATAGAAACACAGCAGAGAAAACATGCTTTAATAATAAACAGATAATTAAAACCACTTGAAACACATGTATGTGTTTTATTAGTGACTAAAATCAATGGTATGTTGCAATTTAGTTATGCGGGCTGATTTAGTATCATGTTATGTACCAGTTACATAGACATGTGCTACAGGCTTAGTCATAAAAGTGTGGAATGCACCACTAACAAATTCAATTTTTTGCCCTTAACTACTCACAAAACTCCTCTTCTTCTAAAGGGAAACCACACATCATCCCTTATAAAGAGCTCAGTCAAAGGGAAAGCCAAAATAAAGACAGTCCTTAACGGCCCACTGGACCCTCACTAAAACTATATATTTTTGGGGAAAAAACAAAGAAAAGGAAAACCAGGAAAGTTCATCCCCATTCTTAGAAGAAACTGCTGTTCTTAGCAGAGTTCATATACTGCAATGAGATATCCATGTCACTTGGAAAAGCTGAACGTGTTAAGTGTCTAAGAAAATGCTGACACACACTTTTTTCTGTCATTCTGGTTAAAGAAGTGAAGTACATGGCTGGGTCAATAGGACATTAAGGATTTCCCTCTTTAGCCCTGTATTGGAAATTATATTTTCAAGAAAATCATTTATTAGGGCAGACATCTGAAGAAATAGGCCTTACTTTGGAATGCAGTGTCACTAATGCCAAGAAAATGAAAGCATAGACATTTTCACAGATATGTGCCCAAATGCTTAGTCTTGGCCTGCAGTCATGTCTATCTTTCAGCTGCCACGCCGCTTCATGGAAATTGTAGCTTGAGTGGCTTGAGCCTAATTCTCCTTCACTGGCTGAACTTCCGATATAAATGGCCTTGAATGCCCTGTGTCAGATGGTTCCTATGATAACTTGTCCAGTGAGCCAGAAGGGAGATGTGACCTTGCTACATCAGGGAACCCTGACTTTAGAGGAGAATAAGACCTCTGAATTTTAACTCTAATGAAGTGTTATGGCAAACATATGCTAACATCAAATTGATCCCAAAACAAAACATAAGAGACCTCCTAGGTGTCTGAATACTCTCCCAGCAGCATTTCACATAAAGGCACTGCATAGCTTATCATACTTCAAGTACGATCAAATACTTATAGATTAAAACAGACTCTTAATTCTACAGTGACTGCACACTAGTCACAGGCCCAATCTCTCCCCATAGACCACCTTTCTTCATGGGAGAAACCAAGCTGTAAGACTATGAGCAGTGTGTGAAAGAAGAATGACTTTTATTTTTCTTTAAAATGCATTTGTAAGTTAGAAATCTAATGGCTATGAAAAATAAATTGCACAGGAAAGGATCACCATGGAAACTAGTAATCTAACTGCTGTTGACTTTTGGTGGAAACCAGAGCTACCCATGCATTTGAAAACCTATGATGTCATCAGTTATTACAAGTTTACACTGAGATTGGCCTACACGCTTCACCTAATTCAGACCCTCACTGTGCAAAAATCTATACTGACCCAAGAAATGTCAGATCTGCTTTCCTAACTTATTTATGAAAACTACGTTTATTTTAGCAAAGGTTTGCACCAATGCAACTATATAAATTTGTAAATATTTAAAATATTTTAAATATATTTAGTAGATTTCTTATGTAGGTAAGGTATTATAGTTACTCAAATTCACTTACATTCAGATTTCCTCAAATACATATAGGTGGTATGTCTGAAGATGTTTATAAGTCATGCTTACTCCAATATGGACAATACAGACACCTTTCCTGTGAGTATAACTTCTGTTGAGGCACAGCAACACGAACTAGAGCACAAGGAGAGTCAAAACTTAAAATTTTTAGACTCAATGTATACTAGTGTGTGAGATATGCTAACAGGACAGAGTGTAAATAAAGCATGTTTAGCTTTTCCCTAGGCAAAATATATGAACTTAATCTCACAGGAAGATTGTGAGGAAGCTCACAACCTGCAGCATCCATGGGGAAAAGAAATAACACGGGTTGTTAAAGCTGCATTATAAACTTTGTATTGCTGCTTTATTGCTTACTTAGGTGAAGGAAGGAATCCCCCTAACCACTAAAAAGATTTGGCAATCCCTTGTGAAGAAGTTGGAGTGTAACCTGTGTGGCTCCTTTCAAAATGCCAGTACTCTCTTTTTGATGGGTTAGGTTTTGGTTTGGGTTTTGTCCTTGAAATAATCATGTTTCATGGAATGCCAGCAGTAGTATAACAACAACAACAACAAAAAATCCTAGTCAGTCTCTTTTTAAAGGCTTAAATAAATGTATTTTGCTGAAAGATAGTTTCATGCACTTCAGAAGTTTACTGAGCTTAGGGGACTGGTCAAGTTAGTCTTGTCATTTAATTTGGTGTTTGGATGCTGAAATCATGGAATCCACTTGTAGGTTTTGCTTAGGCAGCTTTTAGCCGAACTTTGACTAGCAAGCACTTTGCACGGCAGCAGCAGAGTTGAATCCTGGAGTATCTCGTCTTTCTGCTCTTCAATGCTTTCAGTCAGTTTCTGTGACATAATGGTTACCAGTAAGAGTGATAAGGAAAGACATTTCCTATCTCACAGCAGAAAAAGATGAGAGAACCAGTAGTTAAGATCTAAACCTATGTTATGAGAAAACCCATGTCATGCTCTGCTTGATATTTGAAGGACTTGCAACTAAAGCAGTGGAGACAGTGTCCTCCAGCTCAAGCAACACCTACTGTGCACAATCTCCCTTCTCTCTGCCAGCAGGAAGGAGGACAAAGTATTACAAAAGCACTCTCTAGCCTGTATCAGACAATATCAAAACACCTACAGTAACAATTTAATTTAACTTACCTGGCTTTTTCTGAGGCAGCATGAACATGATTCTTTCCTCCAGCAGAGCTCTGGGGCAATAGTCTGCAGCCAAAAAGGAGTACTAGCATTTTCAGCTTGTCCTACTATATCTGTGCCCTGCCTCAGGCTTCAGAATCCCCCGTGAATGACTCCACCATCTGCTTTTGAGGTGGATCTTCTCAGTCTTTTTTATAGGAGCTGTTTAAATCTGTTTAAATTTAAAAAAAAAAAAAAATTTCTGGATCTAAATCCTGAACCTTATTCTCTCATATCCCAGATAGTAACTAGTCTAATATGGGTTACTCTCCTTCTCTTATTTTGGACAAGAATTGCACCTTCATTAGAACTGGTGCAAATATCCCACTGAGAAGTTTTGATTTTGACTAACTGACATGGATTGAAAATGACATGACGGGAAATCCCTGATGAACTCTAGGTGTCACGTTTGCTTCACAGGCACTGAGGGTTCATAATGATTCAAAAGCAGATGAGCTCACAGACTGCCTCCACGAATTGCCAGACAATCATTTCTCAAATTACTTTTCTAACAACAAAAGGAACTGAACCCCACACTTAGTCTCAGTGCACCTTTTACGAAATGAACCCACTGGTAAACAAGTTACAATGAATTAATAAAATATAAAACTCCCAAATTATCTTAAATGGAATTTTTACTGCCAAAATGAGGTGCACTATGGATCCTATAAAATCCATACAATAATTAGGGCTTACTTTTATGTAAACACCCTTATGAACCTAAGGCGATGAACAGCAGTATGAACTAGAGAGTGAGTTTGGGAATCGGAACACTGAAGCTGGAACAGTTTTACACTAGCAATGTAAGAGAAAAATCAAGCACTGCAAAGCTTTCTAAAGCTAAAACAATCTTTTCTGGACCTCGGACTAATTTATATTGTTACTGGATTACATATAGCAAAGGAATATTAAATGCAGTTTTCACTGTGCAGTATAGAGTAATCTGCTCCCAACTCAGGGTGTTAATGCACCTGTGCAAGACAGGAGGCTAATATATCACACAATCTGAAACACATATGAATTATTTTGCCAAAAATGAGTCTGCTAGATTATGACCTTACTCTTTTCTATGAGCTCTTTCTTTTAGTTTTATCAACTGTTTAGTATGACTTGGAAAGAAATTTGTAGGGTTAACTCAAGTGTTAAAAGTCGGATTGATTTGAAAAAGACTGTTTATAATTATCTCTACTAGTAGTTTTTGAAAGAGCAGTAATTCCCCCAATACTTGTGGCATAGAAATGAAAATACAGAAAATCCCTTCAATGGAAAAAATAATAGACAGTATCAAATTAAACTGAAATTAACTTTATAACTTATGATTACTTTTCTGGGAAATTGAACACATGGTTATCTAACTTTCAGAGATTCAACATACTAGTTAGACTAACATCTTCTAATATTTGAACCAAAGTACATTTTAATAATAATGGACATATATATAACCATCATAGTAAAATAAGTTTTTATTTTAAAACACTGATTAACAGTTTGACATCTGAAGTGCTACAGTGGTCAATATGGTTTTGTTTATGTTTCACGCCAAAGAAAATTTGTTAGACTAAGTTGCCATGTTTTTTGCATCTGGATTTTATGATGTTTGGCTTTGTAATGGCTGTATATAGAACTGATTCCAGTACTTGAGATTCTGGCTAAATGTAATTAGCTTAAGTGCCTAGAAGATGAAAGTTTATTTGCTTTATACCGGATTAAAGCGTAAGTAGCAAAGGTAGCATGAACAGACTGCGTAAGTTACCTCCAGCTATTCAAGTTCCAAAGTTCTACATACCAGTAAAGGACAGTGGTGGCCAGGAAGTCTAGAGATGTTTGAATTTATTAAATTTGCTGTAAGAAAACATCAAATATGTTCATGGACTAAAAAGGTTAAGTGAAACCACAACTTGCATAATGATTTGTCTGATCATATTTCTTCTCAGAAATTTTATCGCATATGCATATCATACATCAGTGCTTGCAGCTTGAACAGCATTATAGGTACTTAACCATGCTGCCAGGTTTTTCTCACCTTCTGCACTGAAGAAGACAGTAGTAATTCTCACCGTCATAAGTGCTAAAGCATAAGAGGAGGGAAATGTGCAGGTGATTATTAGCATTAAATTCCACTGTCTCAGGAATGATTTATTTGAACCATTAGTGCAGGAAAGCAGGTATCACAAAACTGATTCTTAAGAGCCAGACCCTGGCAACCTAATTTTGCTTTTTATGAATCATATATTAAAGTGCAATTGTAGCTAACTAAAAATAAGTTTAAAATGAAGTCAGAATGCCAAAGCAGTTCCACATGGGAAAGATCACTGTTGATTACTAGATGTGGAAAATACACAATAAGATAAAAACCCAGCCTTGTAGGCAGAGGCTACTGGCAGATGGAACACTTATCTTTTCAAAAGAGATAAACATGCATGATTGGATGTTATTCTTTATTTACAAAAGCAAATTAAATCAGTTTTAACACTCCTGTATTCATGTAAAACACATGTTATCTGGTAATTGCTTTGAATTGTCTTTAGTGCTATTAAATACTGGCTTATTTATAGCTTTTGGGTTTTTTTCTCCCCACTTTGATATTGGAATAATTGGAATAACTGGAAGTTTTGCACCATATCTAATGATAAGTGATGCGACTGCCAGAACCACCTGGATGGTCTCTTTCTGAACCTCTGTGGAGACTTCTTTTTTTCATTGAGGTAGGAAGCTGATATGGCTTAAGAGCAGGACTTTTTGCTTCTTTTGACTAAGTTGCGCTGTTTTTTTATCTGGACTTGAAGACATGCAAAAATGCATAGCGACAGATACAGGAGCTGGTTTAAAGTCCAGCTTTCCTGATCGCACACGTTTTTACAAATTCCACATTTCAATTTTTGAGGAATGTGATGGAAAAACTAGGCAAGACTATATTTATGATGCAAGTGAGAAGATAAACATTTTAGCTTTTAAACCAGAATAAATTACTAGAATATATTTTTACCAAAAACGATGATATTTTGAGTAAGATTCTAACAAGGAAAATAATCCAAACAAAATTGTAAACATTACATTATGATACATTAAAGTGTATTTTTACACATCTTAATTTTAATGGAATTTGTGTGTGCGTGTGTGTGTAATCGTAGCTGCCATGCTTAAGAATGTAAAAGCATCAGTCCTTTTGGCTTCTTATGCTGCATTGGAAATTATATCTTCTCTTCTTTGACACACTTAGAGTATATCTATACCAGTAAATAAAACAGTCCACAAACTGTTTTCTGGCCCCATGGTTAAGTGGTATGACACAGCTCACATCTTTATAGTTGAATTCTCCTGTTGGAATCAGGAGGCCAAACTATCTGTTGATAATGGTCATAGCCCTTGATGCAGTTTGGGAGATTGTTTTTTTGGCACAGGCCAAAATTGTTCTAGAGATTATGTTAATAATTTAACATCATGGTTGGTCCTACGTCTGCAACCTGGGCCTGTGTTTGATTCACAAACACAGACATAGTTCTGTAGTTTTCATTGTAAAAAGAATGGATACTCCCATATTTGTCAATCCTCTGTGTTCTGTGGATGCAGTAGAGTCAGTTAACAATAGCTTAGTTAACTATTTAAAAATTAAGCAATATAATGTTAAGCCTCTGGGTGTTACATTGCACTGCAGATCAACAGGTATGGATGCCTGACTTGCTTCTAATTTTTCCCCACTATTCATATTTTAAAGCTATTTTAGGGTGTGTTCTCAGGAGATGAAAGAGGCTGGGTAGTGTCTTGCATCCTTTCTGTGGTTACTATGGATAGTCATCTTCTGTGCTTCTCGGTTAAATTAATGGCAGCATGGCAGCCTCATTAACCGCTTTCAAGTTCCAGGTTTCCCCAGAACTGTTTCACAATGAACACCATGAAAGCTCATAAGGATGAAAGGCCCCACACATTATTGTTTCATATGTAAAAAAATGGGAAGGAGCTCAGATGCTTGGAGCTAAAAGTAGCTCATTGCATCAAGTAACTTTCTGGAGCTTGTGCAACAGAGAATCCACAGGTAAACTCCCAGTGTCATATTTTAACCCTCGCTCCTGTTGCCATAAAGAATATAAGGAACAACTTGGGATCAAGCATTTTTCAAAATGCGACCACATCACTTACAAGATGCTGACCTCTGGCTTGGAGGCTGTTGAAATCTATAGGAGTGAATGCTGTGCGTCCCCAGATTTCTCTAAGATGGAAAAGAGAAAATGAAAGCTTACTGTCTCGTGGTGAGGATGAAGGAGTTAATAGTAAGCATAATTAGCATAAATGCTGGGAATAAAATCTGGGCCTCACAGGAATCAATCGGAAATTGACCCTTAAAGAATCAGGATTTCATCTTAGACATTTTTTTCCCCAAGACATTTCTATGCCTTAGTTTTTTGTTCACAAGTTACTGATTTCCTACTCTATTCTCTGAACAGTTATATAATGAGAGAGCTACTGTATATAGTACCTTCACCCTTTGAAAGCATTATTTATATTTTTAAAAAATGCAGGGTTTTTTTTCCTATACTGGCATATGCCTATTTTCCATGATACAATGTCACAGGAAGCAAAAGGTAAGAAGTATTAAAAGAACCGCACACAAGGATCACCCTTTAAAATGCCTGAGGATGATCATTATATTCAGCAGATGGACTTAATTTGCAGGTTTTGCAAAGCAGAAGTTTTGCTGAAAATTAAAGACCTGTTTTAGCTGCAAGCAACAACCAGAAACGAAGACCGTGCAGCAGAGTGGAAGATGAAGCCTCTCTGTCCCCTGAAGAGGTTGAAGTTGCAAGAAATATCAAAGATGACTAGGAGGAAGGTCCTGAGGAGGTGTGAAATAAGAGGAATAAAACTTCTACACTAAAGGGATCACATATATGTGCCTCATGTTTAATGGAAAGAAGGAAGAAATACATGGTGTAAAAATTGGTTATACATCTTACAAAAATATATCATGAAGCTGTCTGCCTCTGATCCACAGTTTGTGTGCAGCTCAGTCCCTTAGCTATTTATGTTATACTCTGGATTTATGCATAGCCTCTTCTTTTGTCAGAAAAGAATCTCTCTAGGCTTGGAAAAAATTACACTTTTTTACCCAGCACATATAATACTTCCTTTCAGAAGCTAATTAGAGACACATTTTATTTGAATCAACAGATCAAAACCAGAAATTATCTTCAGAATGGTGTGTATTATTTAAAGATATTCAGAATAATGACTATAGCAATATAGAAAGAGAAAGCACTTGCTGAAAATGAGCTTAGCAGAATAGCTGCACAGAATATGAACCTTAAAAGCATAAAACAGGTAATGTGCATAAAAAGATGTAACAAAATTACAACACAGGTGGTATTTTATCCTTCTTCTCTGTGTTTTAGATATTAACCTGATATCCACTGCAGCCTGTGTGTAGTCTCACATCTCACATTTACTTTAAGATGATTTAGGAATGAACTACCAAAGGGGCTTCACCGAGCCTTTCATGGTCACTGCCCGTACCTTCCATTTCTTCCTGTGCCAACTCTAGCAATTAGATAATTACCCAATGATCTAGATCAGGGAATTGACATAGCTGAATTTTAATTTACCAAAAAGAACTCAGAAAATGATGCTGTTTTTAAAAGTCAGTGGCTGGACTTGCTGATACTGCAAAGCAGTTTTGTTGTACCTAAGGTACCTGGCACAGCTACAGTTAGATGCAATGTCAGCATAAGGACAATGTGAAAACATACTACCAGCAGCATGGAGGGGCTTTTTGGCAGCAGTCTGGTTTTAGATCATATTTAACCACTTGTAAGACCAGAGTCTGAGGTTCATTGAACTCAAAGCTCTGCAGACTTTCTCCACAACGACTGGTCACATTCCCTTCTCTGATGATTTGCTTTTTTTCACTTCTTTGTGTCAGTTCTAGCAAAGGATGAGATGGTTCAGTGAACTGATGCAACAGAAGAATATTCTTTTTTCTCTTTTCTTTTGGTGGATTACTTTTCCACAAGAACAGCAAAATGTACTAACTCACCCTTAGGTCACTTGGTTGTTAGGTCCAAGGCAAGTGACATGGCAGGGAGCATATGAAAGAAGCAATGCAAGAGGAGGGCAAGCCCCTCTGAGGGTTACAAGTACAATTTCATGAGATTAGATGTAACATCAAACTACACTAGAGTCATCAAACTCTCTTTCTACTTGGAGTGAACTAGTACACGACATTTAAATTCAGCCTTATGTAGTCACTTCCTGGCAAGTTAGACAAACATCTTAGATTATATCTTCTTGGTCATTTCAAAATGCTAGAGCACATTCAAATAAATCCCTGATGATTTTACCACCCATAAACCTCTTCGGTTTATATTGCAGTGATTGCTCTTAACTCTGAAAGGTGTTAACAGTGAGAATTACTAATTTTTTTTCTTCACAGCAGCAACTAGAAGCTCCAATCAAAGAAACAGTTTAGACGGTGTATAGGTAGGCAATTACTGCTGCACGGAGTTAACCATGAAGGTAGGCTTGAATAAAATAGTGGATTATATGGTCCCTTAAGACTACAGTCTTTCAAGTCTCTCCTTCTTCTCAAAAAGTGTTTGCAAAAGCTGTGAATCTTCATTACAGAAGCTATGGAGACTATAAAACCATTTAAGCGATCTATGAGGAACAGAAGATAAAAATAGCATGCTTTGGCAAAAAAAGTTTTCTGTAGAAGAATTCTTCTGTAAAAGAATTTCAGTCTGTCAGGGGGAAAGTGTCTTTATCAAGAGAATGATTGAAAATTTTATCTAGTATTAAAAAGCAACTATATTCTAATCCCCAAACGGGATCATGCTAACATGTCGTATTGGTTTTCCCATTTGATGTTAGCCAAATAAGCCCTCATATATGTATGTATTGGGTACGCAGTCTGAGCTGAGAAGTGATAATTAACTACTGAAAGCAGGAAGGAACAGCTTCTTAAACTGCTTCCTTAACCTGATATTGGTTTAAGTTCTAAAAGTAGTTCAAGCTTACAGGCTTGACTTGGCTTTGAAAATGCAAGGTTCATATGAGAAATAGTTTAAGGAGGTGCTGATTTTCAGATAGTAGCTGCTTAGCTGAGAAATTTAATAGTCTCTGTTATGGCTCCAAGGTTGTTTAAGGCAAAATCAAACAAACAGGCTAGCTGAAATCACTACTAAGCAGGAAGCTTTAAACTTACCTGTTTGTCTGTTACTTGAAATAGAATATAATTATTCATACAGTCAGAGCTACAGTGGAGAGATGGATTAGGGAACTATTGCATATGGCCTCTCAGCAGTTAGGTCTCTGACCAAACAAGAAAATCCAGTTCTCAAATGACTGGACCATGGCTCTGCTACACTGCCGTTGCAATTACTACAGTCTCATGTGCTCAGTCTTCTGACTGCAGCTCTTCCTTGCCCCCCTTAGCAATTTGTGCTTAACTCTAGCTTAATCATCTCGTAGACTGTATCTGGTAACAAAGAAAATCAACAGGGTTGCTTTGAAGTCAGAGCATTTGATGAAAATAAAAGCTAGGTAGAAAAGGGCTTACGGAGCTAACCTCACAAACACAGCAGTGTAGGAAGCATCCTGGAGTGAAGCGTTCTGCAGGCTTAGAGGAAGTTGGAAGAAACAGTGCATCCTCCATAACATTTTAGGAAAGCACAGCTATAGGTTCAGAGCTATGTAGCTGTAGCTGTAATAAAGCATCTGAGGTAGACAAAATTTATTGCATAAGAAGATGACTGTAGTTTTTCACTGGCTATACAGGAAGTCTGGGTAAGTGGTGCAGACTAGACTCCTAACCTTTAGGCAGCTATATTTAGGTAAGATAAATCCCATCTGCAGTTTCTCACTTTCTCCAGGAAGCTGAGTGAGGTAACTAAGCTGGGGGTAAAATCCTAGCCCTTTTGAAGTGACAAGAAAAGCTTCCGAGTATATGAGCTTCAACTGAATAAAACAAATACAACTACTCCATGACTACTCCAGTCTTTAGTGCATAGTAACTACAAGCTAGTTACATATGCAGAATAGCTAATAAAAATTTAGCTAGTAACTGAAACAAGCTCAGCTACCATTTAAGGATAATTTTCATATTACTGTCCTCTTCTTAGGTTAATTTTTATTTTCACATTCTTGCATTCTAGGGGTATATTTTATGCTTTACAATTACCCTGAGAGCTTTCACATTGTCTAGAAATAAGTGTGAGCCTCATGGAAAACATGTATTTATAAACAAAATACTAATTTTAATGCCCTTTAATAAATGCCTGAATAGTTGTCCTGAATGGATTAGAAAGTGCCTGAAGGCAGGGACAATTTTGGTCTCAGACAGGGCTTTGTCTCAGCATGGAGTATTGGATAGGCTTAGGTTTTAGGTATAATCACTTGCTTAGCCATACTGTGTGTCTCTTCCAGCATATTCAACACAAAATGTCCCAGAAACTGATTCCTAGTGTCCAGTCAAAAGAAGCAGTATACACATCATGGAAAACTCTTGCAGAAACTTGAGTCTAGGAATAGAGTCATATCCTAGTTTAAAGTATACTTTGTTTCTTCTATATAATCAAAAAAGAAGGGCCTCAAACACTTCTAAGTTAACTCTAAAAGTGCTAAAGTGGACAGAGAATGAGCAGCATGAACAGCACAAATCGTTAGTCACATGGTCATTGCTCTTCCTACTACCCAATCACTTGTAAAATAGTTCTGCCAAAATTAGATACTTTCTATATAGTTCAGTGGATTGTGTTTCTTTATTTAGAACTTGACTGATTTCTCCCATTCCCCCTGTAATCTTGCGATACTTCTTTGTTTCCTTTTTTGGTCTAGTCCTGATTCAGCAAAACATTAAAGCAAGCATTACAACCAGCTTCACATCAGGCTTGTAGATGGTACCATTTGTCTAAATTTCACTGGATTGAGGCTGAATTTCCCTTTTCGAAGCAATGGGACGTCATGAGAGTAAGGTACTGTGGTCGCAGAGCGGCACAGGCTAGGTCATACTGAATTAGCAACTGTTTTGAAAACGGTTATGGCAAAAGGAAGTCTACATAGGGTTATTTCTGAAAGATTCTTGCAAATGGATGTCATTGTCACCATAATTTTCTTAACGGGGAGGCACTGTTCTGTTACATCAACTACTACCGCAGCCTCCGGAGAACTTGTCAGTGGTTGCCCTCCCTGTTCACCTCGCATGTCTGGCTGCACGACTGCAAGCTCCCCCTCTTGACTGCAGCAGGACCTGAGAGCACTGTGCGAGTTAAGCCTTACATTTTCCTACAGTTTCAGTTGACTGTGACTCCACAAATGTAGGTAGTGCTACAGAATGAAAAGTATACCTAGGACAGTTTTGCATATAAGTCTTTCAATGACTTGTCCTAAAAGTTCCACCTTTAATTTACCGCCTTTGCAAAATGCAGTGTTTGGTCATTAGTCATTCAACATTGATAACAAGCAAGCATAACCCTCATAACCATAACATGCAAAACACACACTCTTAGTGCTTCTTGTTCATGATCCCATTTTTTTACACTTTAAACAGCACCCCACTGATTTGTGGGTATCTTAGCTTTCAATTGCATTCCAAATCTCAGGCTGTTGGTAACCTTTTATCTCTGTTCTTATCAACCTTTACTATTGAGTGGCTTTGAGAAATAGATATAGTAATCAAAGGGTGGTGCTCCTCCCTAGATTTTGATCAAAGGCATTTATTGACAGAGCAATTTGTAGCAACATAAGGAAAACTAACCTATTTAGAGCGTAGACAAGGTACTTCCAAGATAAAGACATATATAAACTGCAATTTTGCCTGCTAGATCTCTTACTTTTTGTGTTCTGCTTTTAGAACTGTGTTTAACGAAATATGCCATGTGATCAAATTCCAATATCATTGTAATAATGGGAGATTTGTAAAAAAATGAAATAATGTGAAAAACCATTAAAAGATTTTTATTTAAAAGCAGATATTCCTACTCATATTATAATGAAGATACATCTACTGTGCTATAAAGCTCAGTAATTTCCCTATATATCCTACTGCTAGGGTATTGAATTCAACTGAGGCAAAGTATTTTCTAACATGCTATATAAATCTCTTGAAAAATGAGCTTTTCCATTGATCTAGTCACACAGCTACTCATTTTAGAAATCAATTGCTTGGTATGCCCTGATAAAAAACTAAATTAAAACAGTGTTAAACCCAAGAAAACAATTAATTCAAGGAAAAATATTGTACAGATTTGTTTCAATTACATCAAAGTCAAAGCTGGAAAACATGATTAAACTTAAAAGAGATCCACACATTAAGGTAATCAATGAAGATTAAGGGTCTGAGATGTCTTTAACTGTGTGGTAATTATATGATTATAATTAAAGCATTTTGTATTTGTGGTCCTGGATTAGATTATATTTCATTTTTAAAAGCACATGGGATCCCCATCCTATGTTTTCTCTACTTGTGGTATCACTGAAGGGCAGAGTTAAAGTTATTTAGGTGCCAGACTGCCGTAATCTTAATGTGTTTGGATTACCATTATGTGTAACCAGACTCAAAGAAAACACTGACACAGATGCTAAATTTCTTGAAGGACAGATCCAGTTTTAAACAAATTATGGGCTAAATTAAGATAATGTATTTACCTGGAGACTTAAGACTCATCCTGCACTCCAAAATTGTGTTGCAAATACAGGGTGGATTTGCTGCCTGGATAAATACATTCTCTGCTTTGGGTACACAGTAACTGAGCCTTCCTGGCAGAGTTACAGCTAGCTTCTCTATAATTGCAACAGTATTGACATGCCCTGACCTAGATGGGTTTTTGTACATGCATATGCTGGGAATCAAGTGCTATTGAAGACCATCAAAGTCTTTCTGTTTACTTCAGGAACACTAGACTAGGCCTGTAAGCAGAGACAGTCATTTGTCGAAAGGTCTTACATTTTACATAGAGGGACAAATGAAATGAAGGGCAAGGGGAGGATTCTCATCAACATTTTTTACAGGGAAGCTGCCTCCAGGGTTTCTCCATCACCTCTCCTCCCCTGCTTAAATTTACTTGAAGGCCCATATGAAGACAAACATGCTTACTGGTGTGAAGTGCAGGTTAGCAACATTAAGCTTGGGCAAAATGGCATGGGAAACACCTCTGCAAGGAAAAAGCTTTCTGATGGCAAGCCCCTGGTTATCTATGTAAAGAAAAATATTAAATAGTCTGATTGATAGCTTTCCAGCAAGCTGCAGTATGAGAGGTTTGCAGCCAATAAAACACCTGCAAGTAAAAGCAGTTTCTTTATACTAGTATTCATAAATTATTTTAAGTGAGTCTGTCGGCATTATTGCAGGCTGCTGCCCATTTCCCAAATGTCAGGGATTGTTTATTCATTGGCAAAATGTTTAGCAGAGAGAGTAACTTCTTCCACACTCAGCTTCCACATAACCCTATTAAAGTGATGTCCAGCCTTCCCGTGCTTTCATTGCATTATACTCCGAATCTTGTTTTGTTTCTTTCTTGGTTAATGCTTATATTTTGCACTTTCATACAATGCAGTGCACTTCCGAACAGGAATTTCTTACAGCCCAACTGATTTTAAGACTTGACAGAAGTTGTGATCATACTGAGTTCTATCAAAGAGTAAAACAAGTATGAGAATTAAGTTAAAGCTATGGATAAAGAGTGAGCTTGCAAGGCAATATCAAATGGGAGGAATACAGACAGATGAAGAGGAGATAAATTCTCTTTCTAACTCCTCACTAAGTTGGCAGTTTTTACAGCAATTAGAGTGTGTCAGAAATTCCTGATTAAATCTTTTCACCAAAGATTAAAACCCCAGTTTGCACTGACTTATGAAAATACTTGCAATTGTTATTAACAGACTTTAATTGCACCAATATGCTTTTCACTGCTTAAAAAGGCCTTTGTTCTTCACAAATAGTGATACAAAGGTAACAGCAATACTTTAGTGGCTTTTACTGCTTGGATGCAAAATAGGAGTCCTTAAGCTTTAAAAATCTTTTCTCTCAGAGATACCATCTTTTGCCTGGAGCTAAAGGAATTAGGGGATATTTACATGATTTAAGGCTAATTTTATAGCATATTATGTTCCCTCTCTGCCATGCAATCAAATACTAGAGGATTTGATTTTTTAAAAAAATGTAAATATGGGTAAAATGTAATAAAACTATTGTTTGTATGGGAAACCTCCATGTTAATCTGGAAACAATATGCAATATTGGAATTGTGTAACTTGGTGGTCAGCAACAGGAAAAATAACAATAACTCTGGGAAGATAAGTACATGTGATAATGCATACATAATTCATACTAGAAACTTGGAAATTACATTTTAGATTTGAAATTTTATTGTTTAGGTGACAGGGAAAAAGAAAACAGTCATAAAAACATTATGATAGATATGAATGAAATATTACTAAAACCTGACAAATATAGTGGTTTAACCAAAACTATTAAACTCATTATTTCTAAGGATAATTTCTGAATCACGTATTCCAGCTATGAATTCCAGAAAACTTCAGCAACATTTTGGTGATGGAAAACGTGCAATTAGTACAGAGGAGGAACAGTTGTTGCTTTTCTCTGAAGATAGTGTTTAGCTCAAGGCAATTGCAGAGTAAAACCAAGCTGACAATGTATAAAACCACCGGGAGATCTGTTGTTTTATGTGGATGGGAAACAAGGGAATTTACTAAAGAAGAACAAAAGACAGTTAAAGATCTTTGAGAATAAAGTCCTGTGATAAATGTTTGGGCCAGTTAGAAAGAGCCATGTGTGGAGAGAACTATTGAACAAGGGACTGTGGGAGGTCTATGAAGAGCCAAATGCAGTGAATGGAGCGAAATCCCAGTGACCTGAGTGGGCAGAGTATGTGGTTAGGATGATGGAAGACAGACCAGCGAGGCTTATTTTGGACAGCCATCGTTAGGAGTTTCAATCTTCAGGCCAATGAAGAAGAACATGGAAAGATAATATTCAGCAAGACCTGATTGCTCATAATATGAATCACCATCAAAGGGAAAATATGCATTTGGCTAAAAGAGGTAGAAGAAAATCCACAAAAGACATTTTGGGTCTACAGAGCTGAGGGATAATAGCACACAGATTCTAGGAAATTTCATTCCAGTTTTGGAATGAATTCACAGAGAAATTACTGCCTTCGCTCTTGCTAGAACTTCTTAAAGAACTTTTTGAGGAAGGTAATAATGAAATGGCTAGCAGTTGTCTATTCATAGCTTAACTTTTCCATGAGTAGTTAGGAATGAAGCAGGAAGGGGATTGCTTTACAGCTGCACATACAGACACAGGGCTCATTTTGTGACAAATGAAACATGAAACATTCTACACCAGGAAAAATAGCAAAAGGATGCCTGGGCTTTCAAATTGCATTATAACTGTTCCCAACTTTTTGGATAAGAAGAATCATGGAAGTGACCATATGCTACAACAGTGGGCACTCAGGTCCAAGTCCTGTAAAACTCCACTAGCAGGAGTAGGGTTTTTCTATTTTCTTTTTTTAATACAGTGAGACAGACCACACTTGCAGAGGAATTTAGACGAATAAGGATTTGTAAAAACAAAGGCCAGTATAAAAATCTTGACAAAAGACTGAGATATAAGTCTTATTGGTCCTTAGTCAAAACACTAATTGAAATGAATGGAGGATGAATAAAAAAAAATGCCAAGGCCGGCTGGAATTGTTCGAAAAGTATCTGTGTATATATTTTCTCAGCATTTCAGCACAAGCAGACATTCTTCAAATAGTTGGAAACTGAAAAATGAAATGACATCTTGCAACTGATAACATGGCACAGTTTCTTCTGTTTTAACTCTGGATTTGTCTGTCTAGTTATGAGTCTCCCACCATGTGTTTATGTCCTCTAATCATTCCAACCAACCTCCTATCCCTCTCATTTGCTTATACAATGAAGTAAAGGATTTTTTAACTGCTGTGACAGAAAATGTTGCAAAAGTAATACTTCACTGCAAAAATGATTGCACAATGCTTTTACTTTATCAGATGAGACTAGTACATGACCAATAACACCACCAGAGACTAAATGAGCAAGTTTGCATCAGAGTAGTTTGTGGATCAGATTTTAAATAAACCTCAAGTATGCAGGCTACAAAAACATGTGCCAAAGCAGCTCTTACTTTTGGTTTAAAATTCTTGTACTTAATATTAGTGCTTTCAAGCCACAGGCAGTAAACCTTTAACAAAATATACTGCACTTTCTGAGTCACCAGATTTCCAGGCAAAATGTGAAGTTGACACTTATTCATCTGCAACTTCTGACTTTAGGTTTGAACAGCAACAGAACCTATTATATACACTACTTTTTCTTTAGTGAAACTTCACTCACACATTTGACTTGTCTTTGAGTACCACCCTTACAGTCTTGTAATCTATGCATTTCAACAAAATATCCTTTCACATTTGTCATTTGTCTACTTCGCACTTTTGCAATGATTTTATTGTAAAATATAGAATACACTTGTAGATGCAAATATCTTGCATCTTCAAAGCACAGCTGAGATTCCTCTGTAAGGAAAAGCTTTGTCAGAACTTCAGGATTCCTACTACTGAGGTGATTTTATACTGGCAAAACATTTTTTCACATTTGAAGTTCATTTTTACAAAAATCTTTACATTGTACTTGACTTTGTCTTTACATTCAGAGTTAGGGTATGTAGTGTAGTCTTTAAAATGTCATTAAACATTGCTGTAAGTGATTTACCAGCTAAAAAGCAGATTTCTCCTTTCCCACTATTGAGCACAGACCTGCCGTTTTCAGAACAAACGCAAGAGGGGGTATTTAGATGATGTTGTATCCATTCTTTAAATGCTGCGCTATAAGCTCTCAGTAAAACACTGGGCATGAGTAACATTTATAGCTTTTGGCTCTCATTCTCTTCACTTACTTTCTACTAGTGTCATCTCATAACTCCTCAATTAAATGACACCTTTTTTACTTCCATGCACGAGCAAGAACCAGACTCTAATTTATTTCCTCTCCAAGAAAATTTGATGTGCTGAAATGTATATTTAATTTTACTTTACACCCACACACACTGCAGACACATACTCATGAACCAGATCTTCATGAACTTTGAGACAAGGCTTCTAAATTTCACAGCCCACAAATGAAAACAAACAAGCAGTTAAATCATTCCACACCCCATTTACAGTCCACTGATCAATTTTTCTTCTCAACCCCAACTACTTCCCTTCCATCACCCGCAACCCACATACTCCCACCTCAATCCAGAGCCACCAGCATACAGCCTTGTACTTTAAACAATGTTTATTGGTTATAAGTTCCTATGTTACAATGATTACTCTAGGGTTGGTGTGGCTTTCATGAATTACACTTTAAGTAATTCTGCATGTGGTTTTCTGTTGGGATGTTTAAGAAAGTGAGATACAGTGAAAAATTGTAGCTGTGAGATGTGTTTCTCTAATATTCAGGGAAATGTCTGAATGGCTGATCTATGTTTAAGTGATTTTTTCTACATTTGGTACTAATTTTTATGATGAAATTACAGGATTGAAACCTGCCAAAGCGTTTGCTTTGGTGTGTTACACTTACGGATGGAGTTATGGTTGCTGTTTCATTGTCCAGGATGTGAGTGGAGATATATGGGCTGTAGAAGAGGTAACAGAAACCAAGAAGAGGGTCCAATTCATACAGTATAGGTGGGGAGACGCAGAACTACTACTTGTCTTTTTATGGGGTACACACTCCAGCTACTGCAGCTGAATTTTACTTAAGGGTTTTTGCTGTCCTTGGATTTTCTTGAGTGGGAAAATGTGACTATTTTAAAAATTATGTAGCTCTGTTGACAGCTATTCACCTCACAACTACTGTCACTGATAAGCTTTCTCTGTATTAGCCCAACAAATGTGCCTTTTGAGTCCTCTCTTTCCATTACCAGGTATTCTTGAAAATCCCTCTAGGTCTGCTCTCTTCCATCATCCCTATAATTTTGAAATTATAGGGATTATCTGCATTTCCAAACTGTGAGATACTGCTATTGCTTGTTACAAGCCTGACTATGAATCTGGTCCACTGTGAGATAGACACAGGACACGAGAGGATTGTGCACTGACCTGCAGTTGGGCAGTTTGCTATTTCATGGAGCTCCTTACTTTTAAATGACCTTACTTAACAAATGTATTTGATTACTGGATAGCAGAAAGCACTACACCTACATAAACAACCTATGTCTCATCAGAAGAACTGTTTGTGGAAAGATATATGTATGTACTGGGTGTGCATGAAATTTGTGTTCCTGACTGATTTAGTTTTGCTTTCTGCACTGGTTTCTTGCAAACCTTGGGTGATCACAGTGCTGTGAAGTATACAGTCATTCTTAGCAATGATGCAGTGGCTTTCTTTTACAGGTTTATATACTCTTTGGACACAGGTATGGGTGAACAGGATTGTTCAAGAGCAGCAATAGGTAGCAAGATGAGACCGCTAATGAAATTGGCAGTATGAGTGCTTGTAAGGAACTGGTCAGGCATGAAAATGGAAGATGAGTAATGAATAGGTGAACAGACTACACTGAGGAACATTACTTCAAAATTAGTCAAGTTATTGCAATGGAATCTGGAAATCAATCATGCATACACTAGGCTTCTACCTCAGTAGAGCAAAAGCAGGTGAAGGAAACAGCTTCAGGATGTAAGATTTTTGCTCTGAAATCTGAAGTGGTATATGATCATAAATAGTATAGCTTTTCCTTTGAAACTTTTACCATCTATTGCTGTTAGAATCACGATTCTGGACTTGATTCACTACAGTCACTATTCTGCAACATAATTTTTTCTGAAAGTATCAAAAAAATTCAAAATGTTCTATTTTCTCTCATAATGGGTAAACTGTGATGCAGCAAGTTTTATGGATATCTCTGTACATGTTACTTAAGACAAAAACAGGCTAAAATCTCTCCATAAATTAAGTTTTTTAAGTAATGTTTCTTAGCCCCAAAGAAATTATAACACACAAATTATCCAGAAAATGCTTCTGAAACTTTTTATCTCACCATGTATATTTTTGTACTTTGACTTGGACTGAAGCATTTCAAGTTGAAAACGGTCTTCTATTTTCCTCATCAAATACGATCTTTGGCTGATACATGAAGGTTGGAACATTCTCACAGATTCAAATATTTTCCCCCAAATTAAGACTCTTTAAAATGAAAAGCTGAGGTCATGTAGTAAGCCAGAGTACATTAGTTTTCAGGTAAACTGATGGTTTCTTACACTACTCTAGCCACTTTAACCACTTGCACAATTTTCTTGAAAGTTCAAGTTTTCAACTGATACCTGTACTTAGAAAGTCTATCAAATCCATCACCTGCTTAACAAATTGATAAATTTTTACAGCAACTTCTCTGTGTACTTGATAGCTATTTCTACCTCTGAATTAATTCCCCTGGTGCTCATGGTGCTAACACTTCATCCCCCCTCTGCCTTGAGCTTTTTGGGTGAAAAGGCATGATTAGATTGCTGTCCAACACCTTTCCAAAGTCACCAAATTTTCTCTTTTGATGTATTTTCATGAGCTACAGGAGTGTCACACCCAGCAAGGATGATTCACTGGTAGTGAAAGTGGAAAAAAGCTACAACAGCCAAACAAACTTTTCAATACAATAGTGAAATTTTGACAAGAGTCACCTGAGATCCTCCTTTTGCTCTTTTTTCTAAGTTGTATACATTAAGTGTATTGCCTAAAACTGTGTTGTTGTTCTGGGTAAATGCACAGTTTTGCATAAAGGATAAAGGCACTGATAAAGCATGCTTTCCCCTGCTACGACCTGAAATGATGATGTGATGCTTGCAGAGCATTCAAAGCTAGACAGTTCCTAACAAAGCAGACATTTGGGGAAACAGCATGTGCTGTGAATCTTTGGGCTGGTAAGTATAATAACAAACACTGCAGGCAAAGTTGGTAGAAAAGGAAAATAGATTAATCTGTCCTCAGTCCAGTCTGGAGGTGGCTCAACTGTGAAGCTCTGCAGTCACAGCCTCTCTGTAGCAGTTGATGGTGAAGTTGTCACACTGAAGGGACTGCAGCTGTGCTGAGACAGTTACCAGACTGCATGCTCCCAACAGGAGTTGTTCTAGTGTGCAAAATGTCTCTAGTTACATTTCATATGGTTAGATTCTGAGTGGGCGATATTTCTTAATCATGATTTTTTTTTCCTCAGGTTCGCAGCCAGCAAATTCCTCATTCACATTGACATGAAACATCCCTTCCAACTGTGGATATTCATTCAGATCAGTCTACAGGAACGAGGTCTTCAGCTGGACAAAATACACTTAAATTTCTTTGAAGTACTGCAGTCTGAAAAATTATTTTCCTTTGATTATATAAGGTTGCTGTCTCCTCTAGCAGCACAATAGCAGAGGAAGCTTTGGGCTATGGAGGTGCTGTTGGATCCAAGTCTAATGTTTAGACAATTTCTTCTGCTTATTTAATAATAGACACAGTTGAATCAGTTCTTTGCCTCATTAACTTTTCTTTGACAAAGTCTACTTGACATACTCTGTTTAGTGTTGTGCTTTGGCTCTCTTATAAACTTTTATTTCAGACTCATCAGGGGTTTTATGAGTGTGGGACATTAAAGCAAGCACATTTACAGTTGCATTCTCCCATTGAGAGACTGCTGGCGTTAGTTTTTATACCTCCAGTTTTAATTTCCTTTGAATATATCATATGGCTGGATACTAGATTCTATTGAAACTGTCCTTTTACGAACGAGGAGCAGACTAGATGATCTACGAATCCCATCTCATTTTAAAATGTGCATACACTTGAAAGTATGTGCACTTAAGGACATTATCTCAAGAATGTTCTTGATTTATTCATTAGTATTGTGCATTACCAACAAGTGACTCAATGTCAGTAAGCAGTTTTTCCAATTAAGACCATGGAATTGTTTGGTGTCTAGGAAATTATAACCGAGTTTTTGTTAGTTTGCATGCAAGGGTCAACGCGATGAAGATGGACACTTTTCTCCTGCATGCTATATCTATGTAATCCTGAGTTCTATCAGCTATGGCAGAATGGTATTGTGAACCACAATTAATTTCCTTTACAATAGTGTGGATAACTTCACGGCTCATTAGACTGATGATTTCATTCTGAATTGTTGGACTTGTGTAATCTTGTTTTCTCTTCAGCTAGCTTCCCAGGGTCTCATTGTCATTGCTGTGAAGCTTCAGTAATTCTCCTCATCAATCTGATGGCCATGAATTACCAAGCCTTGTCTACTCTAGTAATGTATGGTGAGTATTATTTTATACAGTGAGCAAAACTGATCTCCCATTTAAGTTTTCAGCTTGCTTTATCCTTCAGACATGCTGGAAAATGTGACATTCCAATATTCCAATCAAACAAAAACACTTGGGTGACAATTTAAACGAGTTATTGGCTAGGAAGCATCGACGAATGGTGGAACTTTGGCACTGAAGTGGACTTCTCTTCCTCCCCTCCACCACTACTGACTTGATTCCTTCTGCTGCTGCTTTAGGTAAAGCTTAGTGTCAAGTGGTACAGCTGTGGCATCAGAGGTAAGGCACTCACTGGCCAGCTAACTCCTTATGGATGGTGAATTTACGGTATCACACCAAAGAACTTAAGAAACACTCATGGAGAAGTAGAAATCACTGAGGCACAAACATAAAAATATTTTATGAATATTTTAATAAGATAATGGTAACAGCTTTTTCTGGTAATCAGAAATTTGAAGAGTATTTGCTTGCCTAAATCTGCCAAAATACATGTTGTGACATTATTCTTGGAGCTATACCAGAATATGGTACTTTCATGAATGATGTTAAGGTGGCTTGTATTCAGATTTTTCCATCTCCAAAGAACCGACATGAAAGATAAAGGGAAGGGTGAGAAAAAGTGAGAAACAGAACAGACAATTTTCAAAATGAAGAACAGAAAAGCCAATACATACTGCGGTTAACTGCCGTTAAGCTAACATTCAGATAAGAGGATGCATGAGTTTTTATTATTTCACACATCTCATCTGAAATACTGAACTGCAGTTTGTATGTGGGGCAACAAGCCTGTCATGCATAATTTTCTTAGAAATATTAGGTCTGTTAATACATGTAGAATTTAAGTTAGAAGTTGAGAATAAGACTTGTCTCATGTTTTTATTATTCATCTGCTTGTGTCTCAGTTCTCACCTATGAACAGCAACTAATTTATCATTACCACAGAAACTTTTAACAAAGATAAATAAATCAAAGATTAAAAATATTCACATATTAAAGTGAGGGGATGGCTATACATGCCTAGGGACAAGTCTAAAACCAAGACCTCATTTCACTGTCATTTGTGAAGAGCATAATAAAATAAATGCTTAATGACAAAATGCTTCATTTGATAACATTTCAAGTAAAACATCTTCTTATATGACATGAACTGTGCAGCACGGATTTATGAAGATAATCTCAATCTGGTAGGTTTTGTGTTCTGACAACTTCATGTCATAACATCACTGTCTTTCATTGTCACAGTTAAATACTGGAGAGCTTCCAAGAGGAATTGGACAAAAAGAATTAAAAAATGAGAAGTGAGAAGGGTTTGGGCCACACACTTTAAACTTTTCTGTCATAGAACAGACCATGAGAAAATATTGTTTATAATACATAAATAAACAACACTATAGTTACACTATATTTAGAATATTACTACATTGTGTTGTGGTTTTTGAGTAACTGTGTCTAATTCTCAAATTTATATACTGAACATGTAAATACATTACTACACTTTCACTTTCATATTTAACATGTATTTTTAAATCTGACTGCATTTATTATGATATTTATTTCAGAGTAAACATTCTAATTATAGACCTTATTGGTAATTAAATTATACATATAAAAAAAGAATAACCGTACAGTGTAATTAGTGTATTAAAAAGTAATTATAGCACTTTTTGGCATGTATCAGTTAAACTGCCATTGTTTAAATATTCTTTTGAATTGTATTCAGTGTATACACAGTGGCAATTGCAACATGGCACCATCAAGTTTATTAAAGTACCTGAATTCTGCCGAAGTCATAGGGCTCAATCTTGAACTTAGCTAGGGTGTCTTTGTATTATATTGTTTCTACTGCTAAGTTACATAACAGCTGGAAATTTCAGTTTGTAGAGAATCCTCTGATAGCTAAAGGTGTTGTCACAGTCCCTACACCAAGTTTCATGTGTGGGGACATGCTGGGAGGAAATACAAAAACCTCAGCTAAGTCTTAAGTAGCAGCATGAGACTGAGAAGGATTTTGCTGTTAAATTAGAGGTTGAAGCAGCTTTGCTCTTAGCCCTGCCCCAAAAACTATAAATACACAGCCAATGACTCTAAGTCTTCACCAAGATACCAAGAGAAAACACACAGCTGACTAAGTTAATGCAGGCTGGTTATTAAGATGTCTACATAATACCAATATCTGCACAGTGCTGGTGTGAGGAGGTCTATGACCATTAATTGTAAAATTCTGCCCCAAGAGGTGTACAAAGTATTCCCATGGAAGCTAGTGGGAGCTTGGGAGCTGCAGCACATCCTGAGGATAGCTGGCCAGAAGAATGTAAAGGGACTCCTTTTAATTTTGTTTAAATCTTACAGCAATTCTTTCAGTTCTGCTGATGCTTCTGCTTGTAAATGTGAATGGGCTTGATAACGCAACCGGGTGTGTTTCCAAGGCTTATTGGAAAATCTGTTCAGATTAGTTTTACTATTCTTTATTTGGTACAGAGTGCTATGATAAACAATATGTGGTCTGTGAATCTACCAGCTTTGATATGAGAAGATATTTAATTTCATTCATACAAGGCTGGTGCATTTTTTTCATTCATACAACACTGAAAAGTTTTGTAACGGATTTTTTTTTTTTTAACTTCTATATTAGATTTTCAGAAAAAATAAGAGATGGAGGATTTGATTCTTTTGTGGAACTTCAATGGTTTCTCAACTACCTTCTCAACTATCCTAGTAAATTCAAACATTTTAACACAATTTGTATAATGTTTTATTGTGATCTTAGTATCTCAAATTACACTACCCATGGGGCACAGCCTTTTAATACTGTAGCTAAATTGTTGCTTGCATTAGGAAAAAGGGGCCTGCTTGTTTTGCTTGATCTAAGTGGAAGACTGGGCATGGCTTGCATTTTGACATTTGGAAATACTGGGTAGAATTACCGAGTTCTGCACCAAAAGTTTATTTATTTATTAATTTATTTTTGTCTAGTAAATTACAGGTATTTTAAATGTCTTTTCTCAAAGAAATTCCTCACTTTATGCTTCGGTTCTGTGACAAATACGTCACAGGCTTTTTCTTTTTCATAGCAGGGAAGAGACTGAGATTTACTGCAGATTTCCAAAGCAGGTCTATATGTCAAAATGTCTGTTTCTATTTGCATTATCTCTTTTTGCAATTACTGAAATTAAGTCTTACAGTCATCATGCTCCAAAATGCTACATTTTATTTACTGGAGATCAAAGTTTTTGTGGGCACAAGACCTCTCAAAGAGCAATACAGGTCACTTATGTTTCCCCTATAGCAAACCATATTTAAGGCAACACTCAACACTAATTTCTGGTTGATGTTTAAATATGTTTTTGACTTATAAAGCTTACAGTGCTTAATTTGTGATTGCTTGAGATGTTGCCTCTAGACCCTCATTGTCCAGTTACTTCTCCATGGAGAGTCTAACTAAATTGTCTGCATTGTAGTAACTACAGTGCCCCTTCCTACAGGGAAGGAAAGAGTTCACAATTTTCTGAGCACCTTGAGTTACCATACAACAATCAATTCATTTGCTACAGATTTTTTTTCAAAATAATTTTGGTTGCTGTCTGTTCCAGTCTCAGCCCAGGCATGATAGTCATAAATAATGACTTGTGTGCCAAAGGGAAACAGTGCAGGCTGTAGATGAGCAAACCCTTGATATTAGATCTTACTTCCAGTTAACTATGGTAAGCAATGGTCTGGGGTGTGATGGGAAGCTTAGCCAGGATGACTTTCACGTCATGCTTGAAAGAAGATAGAGAAAATTTTGAATATGTTTACAGAAAACTTCTCCCCAGCAAGGGAAAAGCATTGAAGGGTTTATCTGGGACACATGCAAAGTCAACTTACATGATGAGAGGTGGTAAGTGACCTCTGGATATTGCATAGAAATTATATGAATTATGTAGTATGTCATGAAGGCCTTTGTAACTGAGATGGTGAACCTATCTTGGATCTATTAGAGACATGGGAACCAATTGAGAGATGCCATCAGAGATGTAACATGATCAAAGTGATGAATAGGAACTTTTTGTGTTGACATGTATGGGACAAAACTGTATTCATCACAGTAAAAATAATCCAGATGCTACATGAGAATTTAGGAATTGCCGGTGTAGGTAGAAAGTTGTGTCTAAGAGGTTATGAAAGCAAAGAAACCCTATAGTAACTAGGCTTGTAGGTGATCTGGAGGTATGAACATATATATCTTGGAGAGCTAGGAGGAGATATCAGAAAGGCAGTTCAGATTTGGAAGATGGACCATTGCTGACTTTGTAAGCAAACCAAGATGATTGCTACAGATAATAGAATGATGACTATTTTATGGTACAGAATCCATTTTAACTCTCTTTACTGGATACATAATTTCAACAACTTTTGCCTGCTAATGGAATAATCACATACCAGATTTCTTTTAACAAGAGAAGAAACCATTTTCATTTTAATAGCTTAATCCAAGAAGCAAAATCTGCTTTTCCATGTAATTTTTCATACAGTGCCATTTTTTAATTTTGTTTTCTATGTGATGGGCTAAAGGAAAAGAATTTGGCAATCATTCTAGTCAACCAACCAACCATAAACCCATCCAGGACTTAAAATCTACATTTTTGAACTTTGGACACACCATTCTCTCCTGTTTCTGACTCTGCATTTTTTTCAGCTTGAATTTTGAGACCTCTTGCTAAGTGACCTACTAAAAGTCCTTGTCCCTGCATATCCATTTTGTTCAATACAAACTGAACTGAAATTACCTCTGTTCACCTTAAGCCAGCCTTACAGCTATAAGAAAGACAATTTTTCAGGACATAGACTGCATGATATTCCTGTTACTAAAAGCATATCTTCTAAGTTGTAGCTAAGGTATGTAACAGTGGGTAGCTCACACTGGGGTGGTCTGAGCTACATTTACTCTATCCCTGATCTTGAACCAAACTCAAGCAAAATCAACCCACCCATTGCTGTTTTTCAGAGTGCTACTAGAATTCAGACTGCAGATTTGAGGCTACATCTGCACAAGCATTGACTTAGTAGGCCTTATTTAACTAGTGAAACAAAATGTGATTCAGTGGAGTATTTCAGCAGAGAGATCATTGCTAGTAGCCATGATCTGTAAGTCCTACAGCTGTTACAGTGGCAGCATACTTGCTTTAGGGAAATTTACATCCACCAGGGAACATGTAAACAGTACATGTCAGCCTGAGCAGTAAGAGATAAAATTCCAAGTTTTGGATGGTTAAAAAGTCTTTGATGTTCTACATGAATAGAGTATACGTGGAGACCAAATACATACTCTCCAAATTTGATTCAATAAAGCTGAAACTCTCTGCCTTGCCCTTGGCCTCACAGTGCACCCCACATTAAAACCATTCAATAAAATTTGATATGTTGCCAACTGTTGCCTGCCTGAAGATTAAACTACTTAAGTTTTCAATTACCTATGATATAATACAACAAAGACACAAGACTAATGTCCTTAACCCTCCAGCTGAGCAATCAGAAAAAAAAAGGCTATTTACACTGGAGGAAAGACTGAATAAAGAGATGGGCTTTGCACTGTGCCCTGAAGGTCAACAGAGGGGGACTTGGTCTACCCATATAGCTTTCTAGTATAACTATGTCAGTTTGGGGCCTGATTTTAAACATATATAACCCTTGACATTGATGCACTTCTACCAGTATGAAGGTGCTTGATCTTGGTAGAGCAAATGCAGCTATTTCAATGCAAGTGTAACTCGCTGATGAGTGAATGTGAAGGGGCATGTCTACACTGTATCCTGTTGCAGAAATATCTGAGCTAACTCTTCCCAATAGAAGTCAAAAATTGCAACTGTGTTAAGATGGCATTGAACTTTCTGAGAGATAGTTACAGTAAGTTAACCACAGAATTGTGATAATGTGGCTCTGCTGGTTTTGGGCTTTAATGTCTTCTTTAAATTAATGCTGCACTGTGTTCTGTGAACAAACCTGCACACTCAGAATTAATTGTTTGGTCTCTACTGTGGTTCTGACTTACACAAGATAAACTTAATCACTGCTTCCCACTGTTTGATCACTGCAGATCTGATCCTTAAACTAGCAAGAATAATTTTCTATTTCTCCTCACTGACTCTAAAGGAAGGCTAGATGACTTGTTCACCTGGAGAAGTTCATGTTATAAATACATTAATTGAGATGAATCCTATTTTTAATGTTTTGAGCAGAAGAGTAATATAGTAAAGCTAGGATCTTAATTCAAATATAGCTACATATCCATCACTAGGATAGCATCATTAAAGTAAGCAGATCTAATTTATCAAAGTGGTTCAATTTCTGCATGCAGAAGATGCAGCCCCAGCCACTCTCAGAATATGGGGATGAAAACTCCACAGCTGAGAAGTCTGGTGAGAATCTGATGTTCTCATCTGCAGCTAAAAAGCTACTAAATCATTTTGTCTCAGCTATTCTCAAGAGATTTGCAGCAGTGCATCTGAAAGTGTATCTCAGGTAGTTAAGTCTCAGATCATGTAAGGCTCTCAAAGTGAAAAAAAGCATGCTAATTTGCACTCTGAAGGGAAGCAGTAACTAATGTACTGATGCAGTGTGATTCTTCTGACCAGTTTGACTAAGGAAGCAGGTCCCTGCATCTGCACCAGCTGGAGCTTCTGAGTGACTTTCAGGAGCATAATATGTTTAGCAAGCAGCATGGTAATCTAATCAGTGAACGGAAAAGCATGACTGTAGGCAAAATGTGGCAGAATGGGAAGAACTTACTAGTTAAAAAAGGAAAACAAAATGAACTTCCCTCAGCATTTCTGAACCTGCATTTGTTTATGTATTTCCAGGGGTTATAATTAATTTGATTTCTATGTTATAAATCTCATTGCCAAACATTTTAATATCATATCAACAGCGATCTTAAGTAACGTCGTATCTTACCAGTTGTAGATTGCTGCATCAGTGTGAGTTGAAGCAACATGTGCAAAAGCATCTGGTCCTATTTGCAGTTAACTCCAATCTGCAGATAGGACTCTTTCTTTGGTAAGAGTCCTAAAGGCACCTCCTGCTGAAGTCATGCACTGGGACTGAATTTTGTACATTTTCAAAGTCATAACAAGTTTCTATTTAAGATGTCTGAAGCAGCAAGCTGACGTCCCGAGGAAAAGACTGGCCTTTTATTCAGTGGAGAAGCAACTAAATATTGCAAAGCATGCCAATTTTGTTGAACAGTACTTTCAAATTGCTTTGATATGGGAACATTTGAATAGTTTAATATAGAACCTGACACTATAATATGTTATGAAATTACAGCAGATGTAAAATTGATATATTAATTATATTAATTAATATATCTTCTCTTTTGGGGAGCTATGAAATATCTTATGTAAAGACAGTAGGCTCTGCCCTTAAGGGCTCTTATTTAGCTTTTATCTTATTAGGTCTAATAGAAAGAACAACATTAACAAAAATGTAATGCATGTCTCATACACAAAACCATATTCTCCATCTATCCTGTCATAGAGTGAAAAAAGCCCTTCTGCTGAGTTTGCATACCTTAAAATTAATTCATTTTTATTTTGTAGTAATTTGTAGGAAATCAATAGAACCTCTGTTGAAAGTGTTGGACCAACCTCCACACTTGGTTACATTGATGAAAATTTGGAATTACTGCCCTGAAATCAGAGAAGTTTCAATGAATGGAATTTGACACATACATAGTGTATTTTGGCCCATTATCTTTTTGCAGTAAAAGGAAACTTCAGATAGTTTCCCTGTTCTGCACTGTAAATTCCTAAATCATTCTATAGATTGCAAAGAAAGACAGCATTTGGCATATTGGATCAAACTGATGGTATAAACTGCTTATGTCAAAAGCAACAATATCAGTTGCTTTAAAGAAAGGTAAAAGAAACTGCAAAGAGAAGGTATGGAATAACCTGCCACAAGGGCAGAAATATGGGGAAATACAGGAAAAGCATATATATATAAAGAGAAAGGGAATAACATAGCAAATGCATGCAAGGAGATTAACTCTCTCTTTCCTAAAGGTATTTGAAAATGTATCCATGCTATATAAAGTGGCAATAGTTATCCCTTTTATTAAATATTTAGAGTAAATTATCTATTTAAAAAAATGCTGGGTACTTCTTTTGCATCCAATGAATATTCATTGGGAAGTTCATTGGTGGGTGCCTATTCAAAACTGAAAGATCAAAAGGGAACTGTGTCAATTTTGTCCTTTTCTGGGTTGACTGCTATTTTTTGATGTAATAAATTGCCAATTTTAGAAGGGTAAAGAACAGAAATGGAAACGAGTATGCCTTTCAGGAGACTTTTGACTGTGCCATTATGAATAGTCTCCAAACAAACAGCTTGTTGCAAGCCATTCACATAGTAGATAGACATCCAATTGTTAGCCATGCAAATAGCCATATCCAATGGTCAGACAGCTGTTAGCTGGCTCTTAGAATGATTGGTAACCAGACTGTTGTAGAACTTACTCATGCCTACAGGCTGCTGGGTCTCATATTTTTCTAAAATCTTCTTAATAAATTGAACACGTTCTATGGGATCACTGATGTTTATTGCCTCCCTTCTCACTGCTTCTCTCAGTAACAAGTAGAAAACAAAACCAAAAAAAGAAAAAGTGGGAAAAACATGTTTACAGCTTACCTTTATAGACCAGAGTTTCACCACCATAGGGGTGTCATAGGTAAAATGAAAGCATTTCTTGTGCAACCATTGCAACACCTTTGTACTTCTAAGTGCAAGTATGTTATACAGGCACACACATACACACTGAGACACACCCACGCATGCTGCTTATACACATATTTCTTAGTCTCAAAGCCATATCTTGAAAATGCATACACCAGGAGCAAATTTAGACTTTTAAAGGTTCATGAAAACTGCAACTGATATCTAGGAAAGTCTTTTACAGGTGCTTTTTTAGAACACTGGGCAATTGTGCACTCTCTTAATTGTGGACGGCTTTTCATGTCTTGGTGAAGTTTTATGTGATGCAAGAAGAATTTGTCTAATGTAAATTAACTAAAAATATTTCAGGTAAATTGAAAAAAAAATGGAAGTTGAAAGTTCATTAGACATCATGCTCCTGGTAGTGCCCAGGACTGCCCAAGTGTGGTAGAATTCTTTAGCTGGAGCATCCATCCTGTTTGGGGGACTTGATCCATAAGCCAGATTGTAACAGATAGTGGGAGAAGGTGGGTTTCTCTCACTTTTATCTAATTCAGCAATTTCTGACATTTTCGTAGCTGATGATACTCATTTAATAAAACTGATGTTGTCTGGGCATAGGTAATCCTGACCCTGGCTTCCTTCCCCCATTGTCTTAGACTCTCATGACCTTATCTTCCTCTTCCCCAGATGAGACCTTCATGTGCTGCCTCTTCACTCTTGTTTCTGTTGCACCAGGCTGCTGATGTCTCTCGAGTCCTCACATTGCCACATCCCCTTCCAGCTCTGGCAAAACTCAAGCATACTAGCTGAATGCCTCTAATTCTGCAACAACACTAACATGTCTCTGCACTGCGTTGCTTCCTCAGATCTCTCACTTCTGGACGAACGAGGCATATTTTCCTGAACAGGCTTTCTATGGGGTTGACACAGCTTTGGGGAAACTTAGCTCCTCGATTCTGTACTGAATCTTGCAATATCATTACTGAAACCCACAGCACTCAGCAGGAAGCACAACTCAAAGGTTAGTGGTAACATGGGTGTGTTAAATTTTATTTCCTTTTCTTTAGGAAACAATCGGATCCTTTGCTTTCTGCTACCTGAGTACTTGAATTGCAAAGTTTTAGACTCAGATGGAGGCCTGCTGTGCATCTTTTACAATTGCTGATTGATATAAGTAACAGGCAGCAGGAAGTTAGAGTATAATTAACCTTTGGAGTTAGGGTACTCGGTTGAGGAGACAGAAACCAAAGTTTCAATCCGGCAAATGAAGATTTTTTTTGGATTTGGAATTAATTGTAAGAGTATGTGGGTGAACACCTTCCCCATCACAGTACGTTTCTTACCTACAAGGTTATGTTGTCTTTTTCTTTACATATGCTTTCTCTGTTTCTTCTCAACTCTTTCTGGCTCAATGACATTTTAATTATGCCAAATGAACAGGAACAGTATCAGCAACAGAAAGAGACAAACAGAAAACACACATATACAGCCACCTCATCCCCTTCTCAAGTCTCTGTGTGACCTCCTAAGGAGGTCATTCACTGGGAGAATAGAGTTTCTTTCTAGAAGGTAGGCAACTCAGCACAGTTTTCCTGTCTTTGAAAGAATATTCAAACCAGACTGTGTTCTTGGCCTCCCAAATCTCCCAATGGAATGTAAACAGGATTGAAACACTTATGTCTATGGGTTGCAGTAGGTAGCAAAGGTTAGGTACAACATTACATGGCATTATGATGCCTAAGTCCATGTAGAGGTGACTCTGTGTAGCTATTTTCCATATCTAAAGTTAGGACAATTACTGTGCTATACCTCACAGAGATGTTAGAGGTTAAAGATCACAGTAGTAACAGAATGACTGAAATGAGATCTAGAACTACATTACATTCCACCCCCCACCCCCACCCCCCAAATCTGAACAGTTAAAACAGAATTTGGAGGGACTGAAATAGTTAATATTCCTCTTGACGTTTGTCACTGAACTGCTTCTTTCTGAACATCATGAATATGTGCATTTAGGAGCTTCATGGAATGTTGCTGCAAAAACTGTGCCTTGTCCTGTGAGAGTTCCAAACGGGCTTAAGGACTAATAGGTTTTCCTTCTCACCTAGTACATGGAACTGATTGCAAGTGTTCATCTTTTATTTTCCGTAACTATTTGGAATCCAGCAAATGCTTCCTCAGTTTCAATTACCTAAATATATCCATTAATCAAAGACCCCTAGCTGGTATTTTCCAGGTCCTCCAGATTTCTTAACTGTGTATCTTTTACCAATTACCTCAAAACCTGCTTTAATACTCCTTACAAGGTATCTGATTTTCCTGTTGCCGGATGTGAGTTCACTAGGTGAAAGTTACCATGAAACAATTTAATGGGAGCTTCGATCTCATTGTTTTTTACTAATTATTATTTATGTATCCAGTGCCCCAGGTGTCTATGGAGCTTAACAGGCAGTTTAAAAAAAGGCCATAGCCCAATTAACTAAAACAGTAACTATTAAAAAAAGGTGCAAGTGTTTGGGAAAAGGGCGAGATGACAAGAATTATTGCAAGATTGAAAGGTCACAAATATGCTTACAGTTACAGATGAAACTTGCTCATTTACAGCAAACTAAAATGGAAAGACTGGAACAAAGATTGAAGTGCTTAGCACTGGGTGCCTAACTGGAAGCTGAAGTCTCTGGAGAGAGATCTGAAAAAAGGAGAATCATTGTGCAGGGATAAGAAGCATGAAGCAGACAAAAGCATGTGTCCTTTGTGAAACAAAGAGGCTAAAGGAAGTAGAATCTGTCAGGCTGCTGGGGGGAAACGGCGTAAGTCAATAGCGGGGTTGAGGCAAACCTTTCCCTGGAAAGTGAGGATGAGAAACTATTTGCTAACATCCCTTGCTGTGCTTGGAGCTGCACACTACACAGAGGACTTTGTCTGGGCCAAAAAAGAATTTACTAGCTGAAAGCCTGATAGTTTAGTTTTATCCACCATGGCTCTTGCAGCTACCTTTGCCAAACTGCAGCTGTGCCAAAGCTTAAGATCAGGCTGACTTCCAGTGTCAGAAATTGTAGGACTATCGAGGCGAGATCTGGACCAAAATTCCCTAATTTCTCCACTGTAGTGAATATGCATAACAACTTAAAACGTTGCATAGAATTTGTTATCCTTCTGCTTGACTTCAGTATGGGTTCCATAAGGAAACTTGTTCTCCTGAGTGAAAATGCAAGGATTCAATGCTGCTTTCCTGAGCAAACCAGCACTTTGAATTTTGTAGTTGCAGCTTGTCCAAATATTTCTCTCATGTTTAAAGTGCAGATTCTCTTTTTATGCAAATTGCCTCTTTGATGACATGGGGAATTTACACAATTCTGTGCTATTTCAAACTTCTTTGTACCAACAGCAGAGATGGTATCAAATCTTCAGCTAGTGGAAGTTAAAAGTACTTCTCTTAACTTTACTATTTTATTTACTTAACCTTGCTTAATCGCAGTTGAAAATGTGACTTTTGCCTTGATTTACTGGAATATAGAATTTTAATAATTTCTGTATGTTTTTTGTAATGATCTCTTGGTTCTGACTTGAGTATATATATCAGCACTAAATATACAGTTTGATTACTACATCAGCTAACCTATAAACAAGAAGGAAAATTAAGGTTACATTTTTCTCACAGTGACAAAAAATTGTAAAAATTCCTGGTGCTGCATCTATGCTGCCTGTTTCTTCAATTATGTTTCCTCATGTTCACTAGGACTGTAATATTTGTTTCAGTAAAACTGTCAGTGGAAAAATAGAGCTGTTCTTTGTTTTTGGCTGCATGCACTAGTTAGCAAGATGCATTCCCTGGTAAACTGCTTTGAAGGATGCAGGTGTAGGCTGATCCTTCATGACAATGGTGCTGCTTCAATAGTCCTATGTCCAGAAGTGGATGGCTGCAGGCCAGTATTCAGTTAACTTCCTGGATACCAGGAAAAGCAAGTTATCTATCTATATCTCCTTTATTTTAAATATACCTCTCTTTTTCTAAGTAGAACCATTAGTTTTTGTTGATGGGACTAATGCTTTGCATTTAGCCCAAATTACAATAGGAAAGGAGATGCTTAAGGGTAACTGGGTGATGAAAGGACTACATTAGAGTACAAGTCCAAGGGCTGCTGTTTCCTATTTGTAATGCTGAATCCACATGCAAGTCATATTTAAGCTATAAACAGTGGCGCCTAGGGAGTATACACTCAGATTGCCTTGAGAAACTAAATACTTTTATCAAATCACCAGATGGACTTGTGTTCAAAAAACATTCTTGAACAACACGGCTTTTCCTATATTCACCTTTAGATAATAAATGGGGATTTCAGTAACCTAGACAAGTTAATTAACACGTTGCCCCTGACCTTTTATAGTTTTACTTAGAGATGCCTACTATATGTAATTTCAGACTACAGGTAATTTCACACACCATACATAATTTCCACTAGCCCCCACTGATCTGCTTTGTTTTAATAATCAGAAACGTTGTATAGTCCTACTACCTTCAACTTTTTCATCAGAGAACTCTTAGACTATGGCATCCATTTTCTCTCATCACAGAAATACCATTTGCAGTGGGTGAGTTCAATCTTTTGATGCTATGAAGTTTTAGCCTCCAGAAGAACATGGTTTGGGTACTGGTTTGGAGGAAATTTCAGAATAAAGAGACAGGCCCTGGTTAAATGGAAGAAACACATCCAGAGTGTGTGATTTTCATCATGACAGTAGAAAGAGGCAGGTTTTTGATTCTCAGGATGTCTCAATGGGGCAATAGTCTGTTAGGGTGAAACAAAATTTTCATTGTAGTAGGAAGATCACTGATAAGCATGAAGATGTTATTGAATAGACTTCAAACCATAGCAGCTGAATAGAGTTCTGTTAACTCAGATGTCGTTATTTGCAAAGTAAAGGGGAAGATAGGGTTTTCTGAAACAAGAGAAGAAGAATAGTAAGGATACATGAGTTTAATTACCTCCATGTCTGTATATATATTTGAGGAATATGTCAAATGATCAAGAGGAATGATACAGCATCTGACAATGATTATGGCTTTGAAGGCATAATGGAAATTCTGATGGGTGGATTGTGAAGTGAAATCTCAGTTCAACTATAAGAAAGAAATCAATGGAAGGATGAGATGTCCTTAGTGTCATAACTAAAAACAAGCTCACAGCTATAATCTGACAATACAAGTGGAATATTATATATAAAGATGAATGTAAAGCTGAATATAATCAGCAATAGCTGTAAAAATTGAAGGCATCTGAAAACTGAGTACTCTGTATATCCCTAGTAAATGTTTTGTACCTGTTGTATATTATTTTTGCACCAGTATATCAAAGTATCCAGAACCATATGGCCATAGCCAAAGCCAAAACAATTTAAATGTCAAGGTAGTTACAAATATGACCAAATCTGAACTGAAAAGTGTGTGTAAGATCTGAGCTGAAAAGTGTGTGTAAGATCTGAGCCACTGTAAGCTGCGACAAATTACACTCTCCATGAAAATGAAAAATTTGAAAATAATAGACAGCTATGATCAGTATTGGGTAGGGATGAATATGGGCAGTGATAAGGAGAAGAGGGAAAGAGAAGTAAGTGCAATCCAACAGGTCATTTAAAACTTACAGATGGGGAAACAAAGTTTTCTTCCTAAAGGGATTCAGAAGAAAATACTTAGCTTTTACAAATATATGAGAAGTAGTTCTTTCTAAATGAACAGAGGATAGGAATTGGTGGTAGTCTTCCCAACATTAGCTATGAAACTCAATTTCCTTGATCAGACATGAATAAGAAGAAAAACAACTGAAAATGGAAGCACCATGAATTTTAAATTATTCCTTAAAAATAATAAAGGAAACATACACAGGAATGAATTAGGGTGGCACTAAAACTGGCAACATTAGCCTAACTTTGCTAACATTAAAGACAATGGTAAAACTAACACTGAGTTTGACAGAATTGGGGTTAGGTCAGTGCTGAATGCTTTTGAAAATTCCCCCTTCAGAGGAGAACTGAACCATCAACCACAATTGCTTGGTGAAGAGTAATTCTTGCCACATGAGTTGTTTATTTGTTTTGTTTTGTTTTCTTTATGGGAAAGCATAACAAAATGAGTAGGTGATGAGAAAAGTGGAGGAGGATACTGGAGTCTTAGCAGAATGGTCAGTACGGTTCCTCATGGACTCTTCCCATTAGCTCAGTTTGGCAGGGAGAGCAGCCCTGCTCCACTGACTGCCCAATGGCTGTGATCAAGCAAGAGGGAGAATTTACCCAGAGACAGAGCAAGGCATGCGGTGGTCTGGCTAGAGGAAAATGGTGACACTTATGAAGTTAGCTAACTTTCTTGAAATTTACCCACACATGGAGATGGACAACACTTCAACACAGTTCTGCCTTAATGTCAAGGTTTTGTACAGCACCTACCATGCTGTCAGCATTTGCCAACAAATACAAAGTGATGCTACTGCCTAAGAAGTGTATCATGTTGGAGACTGAAAGGCTAGAAATGCAAGCAAAACACATATTTACCAGGAGAATGTGATTTTACCATCTGGTAACACGAGAATACTCATTCCTGATATTTGCTAGGCGTTCATCCTGAACACAATTAAAAAAAACAGCTTTGAAAGCAGTTGTGCTGAGATCATGGGTAGAGATAATACTTAGCAAACTGGACATTACATCTGAGTTTCTAAGGCAATATGTCAGCAAAAAAGAAATAATGAAATTCAATCTTAAGCTCTTAGGGTTTACTGAGAAATAACAATATTTGAAAAGAATACAGCAATAAAATCTTATAAGATTATAGGACTATTAAACTTTGTGATACCCCATTGCCAAAAAGATGCATCAGCTGCATAAAGCACAAAGGAAAGAAGAATGATAACCCAAGTAGTGCTATCTAGGCTACATTTTACAGAATATAAATTTAAATGTGCTAAGCAAATAATTTCTTTAATACTGGCATGCCCTGGCTTGGGCATCTTACAGAAAGTATTGTGAAGAAATGATCTAACAATGAATTTTGGTTGACATTTCTGTCTTTTTTAGCTAACAAGCTAGGTTAAGATGCTAACTTAGTTAAAAAAAACATGCCCTTGGAATGAAGAAATAGTAAAAACATTCTGGAGAATATCATGCTTATGGTAGGTTACAAAGGCAAGGCAAAAGACGCAGTTAAATCAAGAATGAATAGTTATCTCCTTTTTCTGGTGCTGAAATCAGAAAGCGAATTCCCTCGTATTTACCCCCTAAGCTTGAGTAAGTTCAAAATTCCTAGGATTCTTTCTGCTTGTTGCCTTCTTTTTGTCTGGTGACATGGGCAAAAAGGCAGAAGAATACCACATGCAATAGGACTTATCCCAAGATGTTATTGGGATGCAAGCTTTTTCCAGCATTTAATGGGGTAAGGGCCTTTATATGACAGCAGCTGTTTCAAGTCACTGAGACAATGTCAAAAGGTGTGTCTGTAGTGCATTAGCTGTGCCCAAGTACAGATTTTTATTCATTGTGGTTTAAGTCAGTTGTGTCTATACTGCTTAATCCACCCCTGAGTTTCTCTGTTTGGCAAATACGCTTCCTTGCTCCAGGTCTGAGCCAAAGTGTGAGACAACTTATAGGAGCAGTATAGATGGCTGGGGAATTTAGTCTTGCATGCTAGCCTGAGCCATAAACTAACATGTCTGTATAGACTTACCAATAAAGATCAGTATTACAATGTCAGCCAGCTAGTAGCTATAGATGCTGAGCCAAATGACCTCATAGAGGCCTGCCTTTTGACACCACAGACACTTATAAATAATTACCAATATGATACAGGACACACAAATAGAGCAGCATTTTTCCCATAGACATTTTTGCCTCAGCCAGGACAGGGATGGCTCAATAACTTCTAAAGGCAAGACCATTAGTCAGATTTAATTTTCCCTCATCCCGTCACCAACCACTAATTAGGAATATTTCCTGTTCTTGTGATTTTTATCATGGTCATGATATTTGATACTTCTCTGTAAAGCCCCTGTTTTGGAGCCATGTGATTACATCAGACAGAAAGTTTCCAGACCTTAAGGTTGTGGGTTTTTAAGAAAAAAAAAGAAAAGCTATAAACCAAAACAACAAATAGAAAACCTCCGTATTCTTAGTTTTTCAAGCATCGTTATTTCTGTGGCCTGACATGACTTTAACATCTGAGGTTAACAATATGAAGTTAATGTCATGTTAAAAAAACAAACAACAAAACTGTGTCCCCCAAGGAACCAAAATAAATTGTGCTAACTTTTGGTAACCACCAGCTGAGTTTTGATCTGAACCAGGGACATCTATTTACTTCCAGTCTTTTCTTTTACCTTTCCTCCCTCCCCAAAATATTTCTAATTATCTCTTCTATTAAAATTGTTTTCTTCTTTAAACAGCCCTCAGAATATTTCAGTCTTGTTGCTGTTACATGGTATTTTCCATGTAAATAAAATGTTCAGTACAGAAGAAATGTTAAGAAGGGTAGTTTAAAGTATTTTATGGTGAGAAATATTTGAAAATTTCCTTGTTGGCTAGGAATGTGCAGTTTCTAAGCCAAGTGTCCATTCTGGATTATGTAGTTAAACTCTCACTAATATAAAAGACATGAAGACTTTTCTTTGGGAATTCTATGGCTTGTCATGCTGTTTTCTGAACCAATTGTCATTTTGTTTTGTAACACAATTACTTTTAGTGATTCACCTTTTTAATGAGAGCAGAAGGGAAACAGCAAAGAAAACATTCCTCTAAAATGTTTTCAGAAAGGCCCACTGGAATTTGAAATGGGTCTTATTTGGTGTACTTTGCATAATTTGTTACACTAAATATGAAACAGATTTCAACTGCAGCTGTAGTGCATGTGTTATTCAGAAAAGCTTGAGTCTCCCAGAACACAACCATTGGCTTATTCAGAGTTTGTCAAAACTGTAATCTCTGGGCAGAATGACACTGAGTAAAAACACCATGCAAAAAGGAAATGAAATAGAGAGTCAGGAGTAGACATTGTCCGCTAAGGATTCGCACAACATTTGCTCTCCCTTACCTTTGTTTTTGGCAAACTACATCATTACTTCATGTTAAATGTACTGAGGGAGGGAGCAGCTAATATTTTACTGATCTGTCTCATCAGCATTATTGTTATCACATGGGGACATGTGCAATAAGAGAAACATACACCTTGTCCTGCATAGGGGATTTCCCTAGTTATATCCATCAGGGGCCAGTTGCAAACCTCTTCTGTAGCCAAGTAAGGCTGTGTGAACTTCAGTCTGAGCTAGTGAAATGGCTTCAATTAGGCGTTACACTTCTCAGGTGCAAATGGTGACTTGCAGTAAGTCTGTTCTATTTTTGCCAATGTGGTTTGAATTTACAGCTCTAACAACAAAAGTAACCAGAACTTGTGTTGCTGTGTTGATAGCAGCTCCCCAACATTCAGTGTCTAACTTCTGAAGTGGAGGGTGATCATTGGTGTCTGCAAGCACCGCCCTGGGGTAGCAATCACAGCTGCTTCATATATATATATGGCTATAGCAGCAACTGGACCTTAACAGTGAAAACTGTAATCACAGATAAACTGTAAAATTGAAAGAATTCTCTATTTCTGAAAAAATATCTAGATTAAATAATAATAAAAGAATAGAAGATTTATAATATAGCTTTTAGGAAACAGGAGCTGTTTTTTAACTCTGTTTTTTCATCTCACCAGCACAATTCAGTAATGGATCAAGATGAGTCTCCTCTGCACTACTGCAATGCAAGCACATGATAGAAGAGGTAGACTCATGAACTCATGACACTTCTCACTGCTAAGATGTCTAATATTTCATGTTATAGAAGCCTAACTTTAGTTGCTCATTATTTGGTTTAATGTTAACATCCAAGGAAACCTCTCCCTGTGATTTTCTGTGCAATCCTTCTTGGCCCATTATGGACAGCAATGATCCTGTGCACAGGAAGTACATGGGGAAGAAGGGTCCTTTCTCATGTTGTTACCTAGGCGTGACAGAAAGGGGAATAAGAAAGTGGCTTGAAGCTATGCAGAGTGGGTATGCTCAGTGAAGGTTATGATGTTCAAATGGACAGAGGCACAGGACATGGCTAAGGAGACTAAGTGCTAGTTCTGTCAGCACTTTAGAAAATGGAAAGTAATTGTGTAATTAAAATCACATAAGTGGCCAAATTAAAACTTAGAAGAAACTTTGTGGAATTTCTTAACTGTTTTATTCCTCTTTAATGCAGTTTAATATAATTCTTATCTAGGTTCAAGAAATGCCTTAAGGAATGACATATGCTACAGCTAAAAATTTAACAATGGTTGACTCAAACTTCAGACATGATTTTATAACGGCTTCTTTCCTATGCTTTAAACTGCTATAAAGTTTACTAGTTAAAATCTGCTAAGTGTCTTATTCTGAATGGGTTTCTGTAAAGTCCATTCTTTGATCTACTACTATGACACAACTTGGGATTTCACAGTATTTGAACCTAGGATCTTCATTGAGTAAAACATGAAACTCAGCTGTTGGAACTAGATATTGGTGGCTGATCAGTAAAAAAACCTGAAAAGCTGAACCACTAGTTTTCACTATGGTTGAGCCAATAGGAAAGGACATATTTATTTTTGTTGACAAGGGTCCACTTTGTGAAGTATGAACAGGCATGCAGCTTGAGATGTAAATCTAAGAGCAAAAGCTCTTGTGGAGCTTTGCTATGCCTTTCTCCTTGGTGGTTTGAGGCTAGGTAAGTATTCCACCATCTGAGAAATGTTTAAGTAAGGCCTGATCTTACACCAAAGGAATTCAGTAATAATACTCCTGAGCAAAATCAAAACTTTAATTTCCAAGCCAAACCATTAATTTCCTGAAGCACCTTCCTCTCTTCTCCTCCTGGCAGTTGTTCCCCTTTTAACCTTCCTTTATCCTAAAACCATCACAAACAGTTTTAGTCGGCATTATGGAAAATGGACTAGCCATTGCCAGGTAGGAGCAGCTGACATGCAAACCAGGATTCAGTCACCTAGACCCTAAGATGGAGGGCCTATCAGAAGGGAGGCATTTGAAATGTTGGGTCTCCAGGAAGAAAACAGGGAAATAGTTCCTGCATATAACTATCCATATATAGTTGCACTCTTCCCACATCTAGATGACAGACCTTGTCAAATGTTAAGAGGAAAGACCTGTGAAGGAAGAGATTCAAATACACAAATGAATCTTGCATATTCATTTTCCATTTAAAAGTTTTAGGTCTTTGATTCTTATTTGTGATTATTTTTCATGTCTTTCAAATGTGAAGTGAAGTATCTTTGATCAGTGGGCTTTATAAAAGCATGAATCTGAACTTGGAATATCAGAAGTAAAAAAGGATGAGGTGATGAGAAACAAAAGGATTTTATGAGAAACTTAAAGCCAGACACTGCCTGTCAGTTCATGCTGGTCCCCAGTGTCATGAAAATAGCAGAGCTCTGTATGGCTAGGGAGAGAAAAAGGTTCAGAAAGTGAAAAATACAAATATTGCTTTCTAAATACAATTGATAATTTTCTTTCAACCTACAGAGGACAACACTGGGTATTGTAAGGTCTAGAGATTTCCAGTATCAGTGTGTTCACATTTGCACGCATTATTTTAGTCTGTTCTTCCCTTTGTTTTTCTTAATTAAAACTTACAAGTTGCAAAGCGTAGCTGAGAATTTCATGTATACTGTTGCCAAATAGCTTTTGGTCCCCCAGAAGAAACAGCCAAGTCTAGCTCGTTTGGGCGGTTCTGTCATTATGGTACAATCATCTGTCACAGATGTTCCTTGCAAGGAAACTGAATGCAGTGTTATGTCTAGGAAGTACAGAATACAGAGAAGTGATTTTAAAGAAATTTAGACCTTAGCTTCTTTCACCTGACTTGGTACCTGTCTAAAAATTAGATGGATAATTTAAGTTCCCCATCCAGTTATTAAAAAGAAGGAGGTAACTCCAGAAAATGATTAATTTCTTCCTAAAATAGTTAGGATGAGTTACCTGCTGGAAATGCTCAGCTCTTCCCACTGATTAGAGGATTATCAGGACTAAGTACCTAACATTTAAGTAATGATAAGTCCCAGTTTCAAAGGTATGAGAATCAGGAAGAACTAAGTGTTATAGAGTTGTATGTCTTTAGTTATAATGGTATGTCAGGAGTAATTTCACTTGAAGTCAATGGAAATGCATGAGTGTAAAAGCTTGTGGAAGCAAAGAGGAATTAAGAAATGGGATCTGATCCAAAACTGACTGAAATCCACGTGAACTTTTTTTCTGAATCCACTGAACTTTGGATCAAGCTCCTAGTTCCTTGGATAACAACAGCAGTCCGGCTTCTTAGGGTTGCCAACATTTCTGCAGTAGTCAGCCATATTCTGCTCCACTGCATCTAGGAGGGTATTGAAAGTAATGCTCTGCTGAATGTATCTGTAAAAAAAAAAATCCAGTTTCTGTGGATATTTTCTGCTCTTTACCATGTAAACAGAGGACTAAATTGTATATTATAGCAACTGTGACTATGACACCTCCTTTTATCCGTCTCTTGTACATTCCTAACACCATCTGTTACTATACAGTAGAAATGATTGGGGTGCCCTTCCAAATAAGAGATCAAAGATTTATACCTTCCTTGTGGTTTTAAGATCCAGGTATCTGTTCACTCTGCAGGCTTTAGCAGTTTATAAACTGAAATAAGTTACTAGTAGCTGTATGAAGTTCTGCATTTGCTTTGTATTTCTATTCAGGATTGATCTCCCCTTTTTGTTTCAAATTTATCATCATCTTATTCCGTGACTTTTACTGTAAAGCTTGAAGTTCAAAAAACATAGCCAAGTTTTTTTGAAATCAATGTTGACCTAGTTTGATCTCAATGAGCAGGGTAAAATATGCAATAATGCGTAAAGCTGGCAACAATTACAGGAGCAAATAAAACTTTTTCTTTCTCTTAAGGCTTGGAGAAGAGAATAGCAAACAATAAAAGCTAGAAATTTCAATGGTTTAATGTTGTTTTGATGCCGAGTTTAAGTACAAAAGAATCTCTGAGGCTCTTCAGGATGTGCCAACAGGTCAAAACACTTTCCAGTTGCTCTAACTACTTCTTAATAAAGTGGAACTGTTTGAGGATTTGACAAGTCCCATGGGTCAGGAAACACATATTAAACAGCCTTAGAGAATTTTTCTCTTTCAGTATTGAACCAATATTGTATGACATAAAAAGCAGTCCTCCATTCTCTTCTCTGCCATACAGAGATCTCTTTCAATGTCTTTTTTGAGTGTGAGGGTAGAAGGACATTCCATTTTAAACATAAATCCTACGCAGCTCTAAATTGAGAAAAAAAAGAAGACCTTCTGTGAGGAGGGAAAGTTAAAAGGAGGAAGTGAAGAGAAATAGAAAACAGCAAGAAGACTGAAAGGATAAAAATCAAGGGAAGGAAAAAACTTTTTCTTTTCCTCTTTTTCTTGCTTTCACTATTAGAATCTCCCTTCTTTTTTCTTTCATTGTCCAGTTGCATTGTTTCATCTATTGGCACCTATTTTTCTGTTCTGTAATCTCTTTTTTTTCTATTCATTGTTACTCATTTGACATAAATGCCTTAAAACAGACATATACAATGTTTTAAATACTTGTTCCTTGAACACAAAGTCACCAACATGAAATGTGTTGTTTTCCTGGGAAAGAAGATATTTTCCAATTTTCTATCATCTCTACCAGCAAAAGGCAGCAGAGATCTAATTCACAGGCTGTCATCTGAAGAACTTCATCTCATCTCCAAGTCTCTGTATCACTCAACAGTCATCTCAGCAGCCACAGAACACCATCATTTGATCAAACTGTCATATCCAGAGGTAGGGTAAAAACTCAGAGATAGAGACATTTACTATCATATTTTCTTTATAAAACAGCTGAATAAGTTGAAGCATTCCTCTTTCTTCCCACATGTCCCTTATTCTCAACCATTTGATTTAGTTTATGTTCAAGATTTTATGTTTTATTGCCCTCTTTTTTCTCTTTTGTTATCAACACCTTCCCATTATGTTTTAACTAATTTTAACATTTCAAGGGTTTCTTGCTTCTTTTTAGAAAAAGAATGATCTCCCCATCAACGCTTTCCTATTCCATCTTCTCCAACATCCCCAGCAAATAGCGCAGACATCAGATGAAATGTCTTTAAAGTAATTTTACTTTGCCCGTCACTACGAAATACTTCATTTCTGACCCTAAGTGATTTTATACACTGTTACATGCCTGCTACCATATGGCTGAAGCTATTGGTTTTTTAATATATATAATTATATTCACAGGCCCTGCACTCATTCCTTTCCTAAATTCTGCAGCAAGAGTTTGTATGTGTAGAGCACTAGAGCCAAATGAGTGTCAGAATGGGTGAGCTAATGTTATTCAGTTTTAAGATCTGTTAAGTTGTAGCGTAAAGTAGGGATAGTAAAAAAAAATCCATCACCTTATTCCCTTTTTTGTTGTTGTTGCTGGAAGATGGTAGAATATTCTCATGTACACAAGTAAGGTCATTTGCTGAGCTAGCTTTAAAATGGAAGGATTTTAAGAGGAATTCTTAGAATAGAAGAATCCTGAAAGCAATTGATATGCAGCACTGATACTTCACCCTTCTTCCAATTTTTACCTTTTTGGTATTTTGAATAATTTTATGTTGAAAAGCAGCTGACTTTGGCTGATGAAAGACTTTGCCACTGTCATCACTCCTGAAAAATGATGTCCTCTTTCAAAACCACCTCTTGTCCATTGGATACAAACCCTGCTAAATTTTACTGTAAATGAGCCATTTCCACTGGATAATCATATTTGCCTAAAGACTTATATCAGAATGCAATTTATTCCAATCTATGTACTGTAATTCTGATTGTGATAATGTTAGTCTGCTTTTCTGAAGCTATGTAAAGAAAAAAATTTTACACCATGAACATCAGGGTTTTCTGTAGTCCATGTCTGAGGCTTGCTATGTGGACAGGAATTTGGCCATTCAAGTTATGTTTCTGTTGCTTTGTACTACTTAAGGCAATCAATTACTTCTGCAATTGATTAAAAGCTAAAGATCAGGGATACATCCAATCTGCAACGCTGTTAATTGTGTGCAAGTCAGAACACAATGAAGGATGCTCACAATTAATTACATAATAAGATAGTTATATGATGAATGCTTGAAAGTTTGAATGTCCTTTTCTTATTAGGCTTTAATGGCCTGTACAACTTAGCATCAGATTCTAGGGACAGAACATAGCTTGTTAAGATAAATGAGTGTCAACAATATTACACCTGAATGATCTACTAAGAACTTGGCAAATGTACTTTTAGAGGTATCGTTCCACTCCTGTGTCTTCTATGAATGAATCAAGTGGCCTGATTATATATTGTGTGAATCAAGAAGGGTTTACACTATCATTCCATCTACCTGTCCCTTTATTTGGGCACTCAACTCTATGATTTTATTTTTTCAACAATATGCAATGCCACTGAAATAACACGTTACATGAATCCTGAATAACTTATAAGAAGTTTCTGGTTTCATAACAGAGGCAATTTTGCATTAAGTGAGGAATAGGCAGAAGGATTATATTGGTATCAATATTTTGCCCATCTAAATAATGAAGGTATCAGCTTGAGTTAAATAATTGTTGAAGTACTTACATAGGACATTTTAGTTATGTCCCTTCTTGGGCCATATCACAAAATTGTGAAAGAAATGAACAATAGTATTTCCATTAATTGGCATATCTCATATTAATTGGATATGCGATCAGTGTGTTTCAATCAATATCATCAACAGCACATGCAATAGCTGTCTGTTGATATGATAGAGAGGAAACAATTATGAGAAAGATAAAATAAAAGCACAGCGACAACTTTTTTTAAGTGCAGTGTTATAGTACAGACACCTAACTTAATCCTGTTAATAGAATGGTCTTACAAATAGCATGTCAAAACCATATACAACTTTATCAAATGTACCAACACTTTAGAATGGTCAGGTAATTTGTTGACTTTTCCTATTTTCCCAAATTGCCTAATTATTAGAAACGACCATTTAGCAAGACATCAGCTGCTGAGTGAGAACCTTTTCCTTACTTATCTTATTGTACTCAAGCCACTGAGTCTGTTTGTACTAAAGATGTCACTATTTAATGTAACTGTTCTTTATCTTTCTTAAAACAAAATCATTACCTCCTTAAGATTTTCACTTTATGTTTCTCCCAATGTCACAAGCAATCACTTTTTCCCACCTTTTCAAGACTGACTCCCCAGTTCCTAACAGTCTGCCCTTATATCCCCCAAAGCCCAAAGAAAGCTGCAAATACAATCCCAGAAAGCTGTATTTTATTTTGACCTGTTTCTCTTTTCCTTTGGAAAAAAAACCTGAAGAACAGACAAGCAAGTGTAATATATTACCTCTGGTGGCTTAGCTGGACAGCAGCAGGGGCTTGTAATAAGGATGTGGTAATACACCGCAAGGAATCTGTAGACTCATAAAACTTGACCTTATAAATCTCTACGTTTATCAATTCCATACAGCAGCCACTCCCTGTGGTGGAAGTCTCAGACCAATAAACCTGCAGCTGATAACCATACAATTTATCCTCAATTTTTCCCTCCAGGCCAGCTAATCATGCTATATTAATAATGTCTGTAAAAAATTGGAATGTCACTTGAAAATAAAGATACCATCTGATTCTTGTCATTACTTTGCATATAATTAAGATGTTACACAAACTAGTTTACAGTGATAGCCAGGAGTCCTAGATTTTTTTCTTGTTCATATCTCTTTGTTTCAAGTTCCTATTCTCTCACCTGAAAAATGCTTTCCTGTTTTTGATTTTTTTTAAATTCACTTAGCTTTCTGAAGTAGATGACTCCTTTCTCTGGACCGTAAACACTTCAGAAACAAGAAAAGGTATTTCTGCTGCAGGGACCACTTCAGTCCTATGCTATGCAGAGGTGTATCTTGTACATCCAGCATCTTCTGGGAGCCTGCTTCATGTAGAGGGGACCCAGATTTGATGCTAAAGACCATAGTCTGAATTTCTTTTGAACACAGGTCTGAATGCACTAGTGCTTCTGACTGGGATTCTATATTTGCCTGTAAAACGTGCCTATACAAACACAGCAATTCCTTCATCTGATTCTCATGCCTATTTCCTCCAAACAGCGCTTCACACTATGGATGCACTTAGTGATGTGCAGTGAGAATGATTTCAGGTTAATTCTGCCTTTCAATAAGAAAATTGATTTAGAGTAAACCCCAAAAACCAGAATGAAAATAAATTTAAGGTATCCTGATTTATCCTCTGATGCAGTGTTTTATCTTGGATGGAACGGCTGCATATCTCCACTTGATAGATGACTCCAAAGAATATTGCAAAATGGTTGTGAAGTGCACGGGGATGAAACAGGCTATAGAAATATAAAATAAGACTAATGAGAAAGTAGTAAATATAAGTGGTTTAAGCTCTGCTTGTCATTATATGCCTACAGGAACTCCCAACTGCAAGCAAATTAATTAGCATTATGCAAGGCAAAGTAAGAGAGGATTCATCCTAAGAAGTCTAACTTTAGTATGTGACTCCAGAGAAGCTAATGGATCCATCAGCCATCAAAAAGCACTCAAATCTTCATGCCTTACATTAAAGATGGGATTTGAGATCAACAGCAGATTTTACCTTAACTACGTTTTGCTGAAAAAATAAATTTTCTTCTTTGAAAACCATTGCCAGAAATATAAAACTGAACTAGCTGCATATTTGATCTGCGTGTCATCACAAGGCAGATCCTAGATCACTGGACAATATCCCATATTTCTTGCCCAAGGAATATGTAGCCAAGGAGAAAACAGAAAAGAATGTTGGCTTGCCACCACTTCAGTGCACTTGAAGGAGAGAAAGAAAATACAGTGCACCGAACAATAAGGAAATACAGTTTATTTTCTGTAGGAGGAGGAATAGAGAATGACTCTTCCAGACATAAAACTGTCTCAGGACTTTGGTTAAAGATGCACTCACACATGTCCTGTTATTAAAGGCAAGACACAGCTCGTAAACAAAATTCCAGAGAATTCAGTATATTTAGGGCTTGATTTTGGATTTGAGGAAACTTTGTTCCACGTACATAGGCTAAAACTTTTAAAACTTGCATGAACAAGGTCATACCAGACCAACAGTCTCTCAGATTGCCAAAACATGAAACAGGACAATGCATTTCGAAGAAAATATTTTGAGGGAAAACAAATTGAAAACAAACGAATGAAAAATCAAAACATTGTTAAATTTGTTTTTATTTTATTCCCTTCTTTTTGCTCAGGAAAAAAAATTTGTTATTTTCAGGAAATCAGTTTACCCTGACTGTTTAATCACCAGCAAGAACAACTAAAGGAATAACAATGACAGCCTGATATAGGATAATAATACTCTTTCCAGTATTATCTTTTCCCTAAAGGCAATGTAGATAAACAAAACTGGGCAGACTCCTTTTTCCTCTAGCTGGGCAGTTTATATATAGATGTATATATATATTTCAGGATTTATTTCCCTGTAATATGAATTTTTAGTAAAGATGTACTTATATTCTAATCTTTTAATCATGTGATCAATTTAAAATGTGTTTTTAAAGATATGTTAACAAATTCACAATTCTTCTTACAAAAATAATGCTGTACTACCCTGGCTCCTTCAGTCAATGACAGTTATGCCAGAAATTTTATTGGGGCTAGAATTTTTCTCAAAGAGTTTTTGGATGCAGCATCATACATAGTATAAAATAAAGCCATCTTGAGGGATCTTACAAATTATTTTGTAGTGGAACAAGTACTGCATTTCAGACAAAATGGAATGCTGACTAGACTTTAAAAATATATTATATTGCATTACAATATATTATATTATATTATATTAGGTTTTACCCTTTATCAAGAATAGCATAAAAATGAGCTGGTATTCAAACTGTTTATTCAAGCTAGTGTAGTCTTTTATTGTGTATATAGAATGGAAATGGTAAATTGCAAACACTGGATCTGATTCTGCAGTGACCACTAACCACAGAAGTTGTATCTATCTCTGCTTTCTTTTATAGAAAGTCGATCTGCCAGTCCTTCAGAAAGTAATCCTGCCTCATCAAACCAGTTCCATGGAGGAATTTCATGTCCAATTATTTGAATGACTAGGATTACGTATGTAAGATCCGCAAATTCAAATGCTTGTCATCATCATAAAATTTTTTGCCAGTTGATTCATGCAAAATATGTCTACACCACATAAGGGGAGGAGTGAAAAGGTCCTGGAAGTACTACTAGCCTGAGAAAATAAAAGGACTATCTAGTGCAGGGTATTGCTGGTGGACATGCCAGTTCACCTACACAAAGATTATTCTCCTTAGCAAAGTCCCTGGCAAATTAGGTAAGATTGGTTTTCTACCTGAGCTGGCTTACGCAGAAACAGCACAGGTACCAGTGCACTATGCTCACTAGTCTTTCCAGTGCTCAGGTTACCTGTCAGAGATCCATCTCTGGCACCTCTGCATCGCCTTATGGTCAGACTGAAGCAGCATCATCATTCAAATATTTAAGGAGTCCTATTCTTTGGCTTTATGCCCTCCTGAATCACACTTTCCTCTTGTCCACACTTCTGCAAAAGCAGTAAGTATAAAACGCTACCATTCCCCTGAAAGGGGGCATTAAGCCCCTGAAGCAGCTTATGCAGGTCCTCAGAAGACTATGAGTTTAGACTGCCGAGGCTAATTAGTTCCCATAGGGTGAAGAAGCAGCAGAAGAAATTTGGCAAGGGTTCTTTTTTTGAAAAGCCCCATGTCATTGTAGCTGCAGCCTTATTTTCAGACGTTCCCAGTCTTAGCTTTTGCTCTGGAACCTCTCCAGTCCCCTGAACTCCACCAGAGCCTGTCTACATAGGAAAACCACTGAAATAGTTACTGTAGAATGGCTGCTCTAGGGTAGTCTATTCTAGCAGAAAAGTGATTTAATCCTGGAACAATCACTACTTTTCCAAGTAAGAGTCATCATTCTAGAATAAAACCCCTTATTCCAGAAGAGAAAGTTCACATGGGGAGTTATTTCACTATAAATGCTGGTCGGTACAATCATATGGGCAAGCTCAAAATGTCACATCTAGAGAAACAAATGCCATCTCTAAAGGTTTTGGCTTTTTTTCTTGTCATACAGTTTATAGTTTGATTCCTGCATTAAATGTTTTCTTAGCAGATCTTGTAGCAAGATTGGGACGTAACTGTGTATAGGTTTATGTAGTAAATACTTACAATGAAATCCTAGTCAAAAGTGAAACAGCATCCAAGATTTCATGCTTTTTACAGAGAAACTGACCTACTCTCCACAAGTAAGAAGGAAAAGCTTTTGTGTGTACCATGATCTTCTTAGTTAGGTGGTGCACATGTGTGAAGCTCTGTTTCTTGCAACGGACACCATGAAATATGAGAATTACTCAATGCTGATCAAGTTGCACGGGGCAAGGAAGTAGAGCTTCCTGGCAGATGGAGCAGTGGTCTGACACTGTGGAAACAGATTCTGCTTCTGGCTCCCTCACTGAGTTGCTGCACAGGCTTTGTGATAATGATTATAATCATCGCTTTTGTAACATACTCAAAGACCTCAGGTGGGATGGAGTGCACCTATGCAATTTATATGTTCAGCAAGTCTTAAAGACAATATACATTAAATATTTTAAATTCTGGTTATCTTTCAGTATGTCTATAATCATTAGACACTTTCCTATTAAATTGCTTCCTGTAATAACAACTGGCAAGTGCTTCAAGATACCTTGAGCCTTCTCAAAGCAGGATAGTTGTTTCATTTATGTTTGTGCAATGGACTCTTGTGCAATAATGACTCTTTAAATTCTCCCATAATGAAATCAACTAATAACAACAACAGCAGAATCACTATTTGTACAACCTCTTGGTGATCCATTATAGCAAATACTACTTGTTAGTCATTTGGCTAATGAAATAAATAGATTTGTAGAAAAAATTAACCAACTATTCCTTTCAGGCTTTATTGGCTTCTGTGGTTGGGTGGGGATACTAAGTCTTGAACATAACTCCTTGTTACTATTACACAGAACTGTGTTCTAGGTCAGGAGAGCACTTAAATGTCTGTAAGGAGCTGCTTTGAACCTCAGTGAATAGAAGAGAAATGTGTGCTTAAAGTTAAATGTATACTTAAGAGAGCAGCCTTCTAATTAGATGCTAATTCTGAGTTGGTTCATTGGTCTGTAGTTAATCTAGAGAAAGGGGAAATATATAATTTCCCTGCATAAGGAGGCAAGGTGGGAGAGAGCCAAAATTGTTCTCTCCTCCTCACTGGGGAGGAATGAGGTAGCAGGAGAAGCACTCAATACCTGTTACAGGCATAGTTGTGATGCAGTGGCAGAAGAAACACTACATCTGATGGTTGGCACAGAAGACCAGAACATTGCACCATCGTGGCAAGAGAATGAAGGGACTCTTTCACATCTTTTATATCTCAGAAAGAGTGCAGAGAGGTCTAAAACCTGTCTTTCTGTTAGCAAACACATTGGGCTTGCTCTACAAGGTATCAAATAGTGCTGCTACTGTCCAGCTGATGTGCAAAATCTGCATGTTTTCTTCAGATTTTTCCCTCTTTCTACAAAATGCAGAAAAAATGTGTAACTTTCTTTCCTGACAGAGTTCTAAGGGAGGCACGTTACTTTATTTATTTGCTTTTAGCACCAGGTTACAGAAAACTATTGTACCAAAAGAAAAGAGGCTAGGCACAATTCATGAAGGAAAGTATTTATTTGGGGTGAATGTAAAGTCCTAATTTATTCAGCATATTTTTTAGGCCTTGCATTTTATCCTTTTTTAATTAACTAATTTCTAAGCTTTAAACCTTGTACAAAAATATTTTATTGGAATTTCATTACCATTGTTTTCCTTGGGAAGGCAGCTTATAATCTTCCTGATATTATTGTAAAGCCATCACTAAGCAACATGCTTTGGCATTTGTATAAGCCTTTGTCCACCTCCTTCCCTCCACCCAAATGCATACATTTGCATTTACTGTTAAAATATTATGGATGCTGACACCAGTTTAGCCACAAGACCCAGTGTTAGACTGTCTCTAATTGATTTAATTATTCATAATTGCTCAGCTGGGGCTTATGTGTACTTCAGCATGATTAAGGGAGAACATACAAGTCTGCAGCTAATGATGTGTTCCATCATAATTTACAACCGTGAAGTTGCTAGAGCTAAATTGTATAGGCATAGTACCTTTCTAATCCTGTTTAGAATGCTTTTTCAGACCTTGCCAAAAAAAAAAAAAAAAAAGGAAAGAAATAACCCAACCACGCTTCTGATGCTCTTCATAAATGATTTTCAAGGAAGGATTGGAACAGCATGCTGTCTTTCGGTTTGTTTAAATTAAAATTATTGATAGAATCAGAAGCTCAACAGATCTGAGTCCATTGCATATGTAATTTAATTGCAATGTATTTCTTTTTGTTGCTTCCTCTCTAAATGTACTTGCTTATCCCTCCTTTCTACTTGCTCATCTTGTGCTAAATATGTTGAAATTTTCTGTGAAAAATGGTGTCTTTTGTGATTATTAAAAAATAAAAGTTACTTCTGTCAATATGATGCATGAAAATGATCACACAGTGGTTTCCTTAATTGTCACCAAACATGTTTTCATAATTAGTTCAAGACAAGCAATTCTGACAATGCCATGTACATTTTATGAGACAACATCCCTGAATACTGTTACTGAGGGATGGTGCCTTTCTTGTCTTTCAACAGTTCCTTACACATGGTGAACACTACTGGGAAAAAAAAACAATAGCAAAAATACTAAAAATGAACATGATTTCCAGTCTAACTGGATAATTTCAGATAGGGTCTCTTTTTTGCTTCTGATTGGAAAAAATATCATAGTTTTTGGAAGTGTATGTGTCAGAAAAGGAAAACAAAGATGTAGTACTCTGTGAATTATGAATATTCCTGAGATTTCTATAGTCTTAACATTGCTAGTATGAAGTTCAGCATTTCTTAAGAATTCATTCAGACTAGTGCCTTAATCAGAGAGAGAAAGCACAGTTTACAGGATTATATTCAGTTTAATCTTAAACTGAATGTTAAACTAGACCATCTGGTGATGCAAACTATAAAATGTAGCATCATTGCCCTGATAGTAAAGGCAGTAAAGATAGTGGCTTTGTCTGGAGCAAGTCTCAATTGCTGCTAACATGGCATTAACTTTCTGCAGTACTTTGTATTTTGGATCCCTCTGAACAAAGAAGGTTCCAAAAAAGAAGGTTGTCCCCCAAGTCCTGGTTCCTAACACACACTTTTCTTTTTTGGACCTTGGAGAGACACAATATGCAGCATTTAGAACTGCAATGTATTATCAGAAGGATGTAATTACAATTATTTATTTAAGCTAGTTCTGAACCAGGGAATCCTGATATGAAGCTGGAGCCAGTAAGAGCTTAAAAAAACTACTGACAATAAGCAATTCTTCATGGAACAAAACTATTACAATAGAGGGTCTTTGATCTTGCCTGTCTCCTGTTGCCAATTGAACTTTGTCACCATGCACTGTCATCCACAAGGGAGCACTTTTGAATTAAGCAGTCTACAGCAATTTAGTCTGTTCCAGCTTTGAAGTGCCAACATCAGTCAGGCCAGTACTAACTTTTTTCATTAAATTTTTTTTGAGTTCTCTTAGGAGTTTAGCAGTCCTGGCATTTAGATAACTAAAGTCAAGAAACCAAGGCACTAAGACATCAAAAGCAAGAGGGGCCCCTAAAATACAAATGTGAACAATCATTAGGCTCTAATGGTGCACTTCATTAATGTCCACTTCAAAGCAAAAGTTTACTGACTTTGGGATTGACTAATTTACACATTGTGGGAAATTGCTGCCAGCCATGCATGTAACCACTAAATGTTTCTGGAATAAATAGAAACGCCCTCTTCCTTCAGAAATCAGGAACTGCAAACTGAGCCTTTAATTGCAAGATGGCCTTTCATTTGAATCGGAATGGAAAACCTGTCTAGCGCATAAATCACTAAAGCTGTGTGTAGTTATCATACAGACACACAGATGTCAATCAGCACCGTTCTGCAAATTTCTCTTCCTCCCCCACACTCTGCAGTTAAATAGGAATATTACAGCATAGTGTGGTTTTCTTTTGGACATGTTCATCTATTTAGTCTTCAGAAATTCTCATCTTTGGAACCTAGAGCCTGCTGAAAAGTCAGTCTCCTAAGTAAAACTGGTTACTACACCACTGAGACTGAGTTTCTTTGGGAGGAGGGAAAGAACTGTACTACTTTAACTGTTAGTGGTAACTCCTACATGAGTAAACAAAGTACCACTGTGTTAACAAACTGCATTCACATTCAAAGTTGTACTAGTCCAGTTATATCAATTAAAAAAAAATCATAAACTAACCACCAGAGTTAAAAATGTAATTCAGATAATCAGAATGAAAGCCTACCACACTAAGAAACATCCACAGTACAGTACGAACTGCCTAAGCAACAGCCTCATGCAGAAAAGTCTAAGATGATGTGGACCAGTTTGTAAAAGAACCGAGCACATGTAAACTTTCTTATGCTGTCAGTACGGATTGCCTACATTATCAAATGTGGTTGTGTTTGAATGGAACTGTGATAACTGAGTGAGAGGATGGGAGGCCAGTCACAAGTTAGAGGTCAATAGAAGTCAGGAAAAATTGTGTTCAGCTGATGCTATGGTGAATATAATTTGTCCTTGTCTAAACACTAACCACTAAGAGATGGTAACATCCTGCCATCTAACTAGATTGCTTCCAATCTTATTCAAGCACAATCAAATCTTTTATGAAGACAAGTCTCACTGTGGCTGTAAAATCCTAGTCCCTTTGAAAAAACCGAGAAGTTGGCTCTTAATTTGTAAAAAAGCCTAGAAATTATTTTGCTTAAAATGGATCTGTATAGGAATGCCAGAAATCCACACTTCAGTGTAAATGCTTAGAAAAAGAAAACTATTATGGATGTGCACTGGGCAAAATACAGAGAGATGGTTGCCAAGGATTATGATGAAAAATAGGGAAAAGAGTTATAATGTTTCTGCTTTATATTTCAACTAACTTCCTTAATTTTTAGCAATTACCTTCTTGTTGCAACATTTTAATAAAAGTCTGTGCCTTCATGCCTGGTAGGGAAGCTAACTTGCCATGGGCAAGAATGGCAAAAAAAAAAAAAAAGGAAAAAAAACCACTTAGCAAACCACAAATTTCAGAGACCTAGTCACATCTGTGTTTTATCAGCTTTTTCCGGATAGTATTACACCAAACAATTGTCTGCAGATCGGTAGACAGCTGAGACTTTAAAGTGCTGAATTACTGAGAAAATGCTAGAGATAAAAAACAGCACATGTATCCTATCAATGTAATGAAACCAACCTGCTGCTAGCGCCATAGTGCCTTAGTTCTAAGTACCCTGTAGAGGAACGGAAGGCTTTCATTTAACTCTTAAGAGGAAAGCAAGGGAAAGAAGAGTAAAGGTCATCTAATACCAGCCTTAATCACAGAACTGAAATACTCTCAGATATATGAAGGGAGGAATGCTTGGTGTTCAAAATAAAACACCAACTGCAGACAGCAAGAGTGTGTCTGCACCCCTACATACTGGGGGTAGCATTTCCTGTTGGAAATTCCCAAGACTTAGGCTGATGTCAAGTGGAGTTACAGATATAGAGCATGGCAAAAGCTGAAACTATAAAACCTGGGTACTCAGGCACTGCCACATAAAGGCCAATTCAATCTAGTACAAAACTCTCCAACAGAAGGTAGATTCAGTACATCAGCCAGAAGGTACACTGGAAATGAATAATGGATATTTCCTGAACAAAGCATGGTTATTAAGCATCAGAGCTACTACTCAATGACAGATGTAAAATTTGAAGTTATGTTTAGAACTCCAAAAAATATTCCACAGTGTACTCTAAGAATAAAGAAAATGGAGAAATACAGAGATTCAAATAAAGCTCTTCAGTCACGAAAAAGTGATTGTTGAATTTCTCACTTTTTTTTTTTTTTTACATTGTGTTACTATTGCATTGCAGATTAGATGTCAGGTTTACTTGGCTGAGCACAATACTCAAGTGTCTGAGGTGAAATAACTCAGAAAGTACTTGACTGTATTCACTGAAGGTAGTGATAAAACTTCAAGGATGAAAATTTTTTTATTTAAAAAAAAAGAAAATCAATGGGACTTTGTGACTTGTTTCATTAAAGTTCAAATTTTACTCTGCTGACTTCTACTGGAAAAGAGCTAGCCTAAAATAACTGCATAACATTGGAGAGAACTTTATCCTTATTTTTTCATCTTACAGTTCCATTATAGCAAAGCCCAGAAATTCCAACACAAACCGACCTATTGTAACAAATGCTGTGTAACAGAAACTAAATATGGCCCCTTCCCCAAAGAAATCTTAGAAAAAACAAAAGGTAATGAGTGAGGAAAAAAGCAGATAGTTAATATAAACCTTTTTGTATTCATATATATTTTAATTAGGTTTTGATTAAATGTATGAAAGTAATCTTTCTCCATTAGTCCTTCAGGCTCCAAATGACTCTCAATTAGCTGTTTAAAGTTAGCTAATTTTTTTCTGTTTTGTGGTAGAACCATAGAAGAGGCACATGAAAGAGGAACAATATTTACTTCGGGCAAGAAATTCCTAGCTTTAGGAGTAGTGAAGGGAAAAGCACAAAGGCCACAGAGACATTTATGAGCAAATAGGGAAGATGTCGGCTAAAGCAGGCAGCATGGGGAAAGTGTGAGAGATGATAGTTGATAAGCAGAAAAAGTAGAGGGAGGATCTTTTTTACTTAAAAAGTGACTTTGAAGTCTTCTGCACTAAAGCATCTTAACATACCATTAATGTCACAAATAGCCATAATCTTCAACACTTAAATTTAATGAGTGTTTCAGATGAACTTTGTTATAGGAACACCCATTTTGTATGCATATATGAATATGATAGGAACTGGGTGTACCATGGACGCATACTTGAACTGCACTTCGACATGCGGCATAAAAGAAATTATGAAGTACAAACCACTCATTTCATGCATGTCTAGTTAGTCCCATTTTATTTCACTCTACTATGCAATCAAGTGTGAAAGTAAGAGAAAACTAATATGTACAAAACCTATAAATTCACCTTATTGTCACCTAATTTAATGCATTCTCAGGGGAAATATAGTGGAGAACTGAGTAGTTTGTAGTTTATTTTTAAAGCTCCTTAATTAGATGTCCAAATCCCACAAAATTACATGGAAGTATATAAAATGGGCTTTTATACACCAAAATTCTTACTAAGGATTGGACTAGGAGATTGAGATGTCGTGCATAAATTAATTCTAATGAATTACTGGGCTCTGTCCATGCTGAATACTCTCTTCCATAAACCTACGAGGATACTTCTGCAACACTTCAAGGTTAGTGCTCATCAGCCAAGAGGTAAACACAACTGCTTATAAATTCTGTCAGATAGATATTCTCTGTTAAGAGAACAGAATATTTAGGTGTATAAAGACCAGCCAAATATTGAAAGATGGGAGTAAATTTCAAGCAGCTTTATGAACAGAATATGACTGGAGTCACCCTGTGTATTATGGTTTCAGGGAATGTAAGTGATGAAATTAGTCCCATCAATACACAAATATAGAAGATTTTCTTTTGTTTACAAAGCTAAGATTTCAAAAGTTTCCAAGCAATAGTGCATGTCATTCACTTATTGTTCCAATTCCTTTCTTCTTTAATGTTGATTGATTTGAAAAGATTGTCTTTAATTCAAAAGCTGTTTTCATTTTAGTTTTCATCTTTCTGTCATGTTCCAAATGAGATGAAATTGAATTACCCTCAAGTATAAACAAAAGAGTTTTGATTTTCTTATTTGCTTTATCCCCCAAAGACTGCAAAGATTGCATATAAACATCTTTTTATTTCTCCTACCTCTAGTCTAGAGAACACCATGAGTGGATGAAAATTCTGCAATATCAGTCCTTTCTTACACTTTGTGCATCAAAATGATAGCATTTCTTATCCCACAGGAAACATGTATGGCTTACATTTTCATTGCTGAAGTATCTTGCATCACAGTTTGTGCGCAATGATACTCTGTACTGTGTGATACTTGTATCATTGTGACATGCAGAGGCTGTTCCCCCATTCAATGGCTGTAACTCAGCAGTTATCTGTGAAATAGCTTAAAAGAACAATATTAAGGTTACTAGGTCAAAAAGTTGATACGCATTGTCATACTTTTGTCTAGATAGTTTGCTCTTTCAGATTCTTCAAGGCTCTACAGAGGATATAGTTATTTTATCACTCATCAATGTTGAATATAGGAAAATGTAACAAAAAACTGATTTTTGACTACGTGGTCAAACATGAATGAGATTCTTCTCTACAGGTTACACAGTTCCCCTTTTAAGGGAAAAGAAAGATGGAAAAATAAAAGAAAGGAAGTTCCATGAACAAAATATGGGCAGAATGAGGTGTGAGAAATCAAATCTTGGGAATTCTGATACAATCAGTAGGTCATGTCTGGTAAAGGGAAAAGATGGTCATACTAATACATGTGCACTTTTCCCAACTTTATGCCAGGCTCCATGGTGGGAGATGATAAGAATGTTTATAATTAATCCAAAATAGTAATAACTTTTTACTTGCTTTCTTTTGGTGACAGTGCTCTGTTGTATAGCTCTCTGCAATTGCCTCTGTTTTTATGTTTTGCTACCATCCCCACTTAATTTCACTGTCAAGACTTTCTGGCTGTAACTGCCTGGCCATGCTCCAAAGCTATGCCAATCCTAGCCATTACCTAGCCACATTGCATATACTGGCCAACATGCTTTCATTTTATGGTATTTTCTTCCATCAGTTACACTGGCTGAACAGAGTAGTGCTTGGGTTTGCACTGGAAGAAATGCATATAAGTATCTTCTGCCTGACAAATTCAGACATTGACTGAAGGTAGTTACATTTCCATGTCAGCATGGAAAAAAAAAAAAAAGAAAAGAAAATTCCTTCAAATAAACCAAACATTTTAGCAGTTCGGAAGGTCAGTCCCATCCCCTAGGAACTAATGTAGAGGTGTTGTAGGTTAGCATTTCTGGCTTTATAGCCTTGAAAATACGCTTTTCATAGTTCTGAAATATCTCATTTGTTCTTACTCCATATTTAAAGGCAGTCTAGGAAAATATGCATCAGCAAATAAGGCTCAAGAAGACAGATGGGTCTTTCAAATGTTTAGTGCATACAAAAGCTATTGCAAATTCTCTGATTAGCACTTTTGACTTATGCACAGTGGCTAGATCCCAGCAATGATTTACTGGGATTGGCTCAGTCACCACTATGATGACATGTATTGCTTGCTTTTTTAGCAAATTATTTTTCCTCCAAACCAATTAATTCTGTTCTGATTGAATAGCATACACTGACTGTCAAAAGCTTTTACAGTCTCTTTTTTCTTTTCAAATCATGCAGAGGAAAGGAGTCAAAATTAATCTGCAGGATTTTTAAGTTGCTATGTACGATTTTAATTTATTTTATTTTTATTTATTTTTTAGGCCTATGTTTACAAACTGCTGACCTAATGGTTACTGGGTAGAATTTAGCCTGATTTTTTCCAGGGGAGGAAATGACCAAATATAAATAGCTGAAAAGAAGCAAACACATAAGATTCATAGTCATTGATTTTGGAATACACTCTTATCCTGAAATACTTTTAAGGTGTAACAACTAGTATGGAAAGCACAGCACAGATCACTTATTATCAAGACACCGTGAAAGTAGAAATTATATTACTGGTATACTCTTATCACAGAGAATTATATATATACATTATCTCCTACTAAAACATAATCCCTGATAATAGAAATAGAAGGAATTTCCCTTTGATTGAAACGAGGCTAAGAAACAAAGAGAAACAATCCATTCACAGTTCAGAATGCTAATTTATTCTATGACCAGCCAAGTATCACCAGACAAAAAGTTTCTGGAGATTCATTCACTGCCCATTTCAAAGACTTGAATGATGAATGACAGGGAATTATGAGGATCAGAAGGAATAAAAATTAATTGGTGGTGACTTAAGTGACATGGTGACATCATCTTGAGGGCGCTCACAGGGCATGTGCAGGACAACCAAGGGATCAGGATCAGGCCCAGCCAGCACAGGTTCATGAAAGACAGGTCCTGCTTGACCAACCTGATCTCCTTCTATGACCAGGTGACCCGCCTAGTGGATGAGGGGAAGGCTGTGGATGTTGTCTACCTGGACTTTAGTAAAGCCTTTGACGCTGTCTCCCACAGTATTCTCCTGGAGAAGCTGGTGGCTCGTGGCTTAGGCAGGTGCACTCTTCGCTGGGTAAAAAACTGGCTGGACAGCCAAGCCCAGAGAGTCGTGGTGAATGGAGTGAAATACAGTTGGCGGCCGGTCACAAGTAGTGTCCCCCAGGGCTCAGTTTTGGGACCGGTCTTGTTTAATATCTTTATCAATGATCTGGATGAGGGGATTGAGTGCTCCCTCAGCAAGTTTGCAGATGACACCAAATTGGGCAGGAGTGTTGATCTGCTTGAGGGTAGGAAGGCTCTGCAGAGGGATCTGGACAGGCTGGATCGATGGGCCCAGGCCAATTGGATGAGGTTCAAAAAGGCCAAGTGCCGGGTCCTGTGCTTGGGTTGCAACAACCCCATGCAACACTACAGGCTTGGGGACGAGTGGCTGGAAAGCTGCTCCACAGAAAAGGACCTGGGGGTGTTGGTGGACAGCCAGCTGAAGATGAGCCAGCAGTGTGCCCAGGTGGCCAAGAAGGCCAACGGCATCCTGGCCTGTATCAGAAACAGTGTGGCCAGCAGCAGTAGGGAGGTGATCGTGCCCCTGTAGTCGGTGCTGGTGAGGCCGCACCTCGAATGCTGTGTTCAGTTTTGGGCCCCTCACTACAAGAAGGACATTGAGGTGCTGGAGCGTGTCCAGAGAAGGGCAACAAAGCTGATGAGGGGTCTGGAGCCCAAGTCTTATGAGGGGCGGCTGAGGGAACTGGGGTTGTTTAGCCTGGAGAAGAGGAGGCTGAGGGGAGACCTTATCGCGCTCTACAACTACCTGAAAGGGGGTTGTAGAGAGGTGGGTGTTGGTCTCTTCTCCCAAGTGACAATTGATAGGTCAAGAGGAAATGGCCTCAAGTTTTGCCAGGGGAGGTTCAGGCTGGATATTAGGAAAAATTTCTTTACTGAGAGAGTGGGGAGACACTGGAATAAGCTGCCCAGGGAAGTGGTGGAGTCACCATCCCTGGAGGTGTTCAAGGAACGTGTGGACGTGGCATTGTGGGACATGGTTTAGTGGGCATGGTGGTGTTGGGTTGATGGTTGGACTTGATGATCTTATAGGTCTTTTCCAACCTTAGTGATTCTGTGATTCTGTGAAAAGTTACAGGACAGACAAACCCTCAAAAACCAAGCATAAGTGTTTATGTGCTAGAATCCACACAAAGCTAGCTTTCATATGAGTAGCAATAAATATTGCAAAAATGCAACAACTCTGAAGAGGATTTGCATAAGCACAGGAAACAATGTGATCAATCTGCTCTACCCAAGTCTAGGAAGAAAATCTTAAATTAGTAAAAAAATGGGGATATACTGAGTAAATCTAGTGTAAAATGTGCCTTTCTGTCTCTACGCTCTTTGTAGAAGAGTGATGTGCATTGACATTGTTTTTAATGCAAATACTGTCAATAAAATAGTTGATTTTTACCTTTGCCCTTTCTTCTAAATAACCCCATTTCTTTCCAGATTTGCCATAATGTGTCTGATGTGAATTACATTATCGTCATGTATCAAAAGCACTGAATATACTAGGTGAAAGGGAGAAGACAACCGTTATTTGCTAAAATATTTGGCAAATAATATTCTAGTTTCTACAAACTCTTTGATATCATCAGTCAAGAGTTGTGATTTTAGGTCTGAAGGTTTGATCCTACAAATTTACAACTAAGTTATTTTTAGTATTTACTCAAAAAATTAAAACCTGGATTATAGCCTCCATACATTTACACTGAGGACTGAAGGCATCCATATCAATATCTAATTTATGCTGCCTCTTTACATGTATACGGTGCCAACCCTGTCAGCTATATATTCAAATAAGATACTCTGTAGTTCTCAATACAGATATATTCTTTATGTTTTTATTTCTATAATAATGTATTCCTTTTTTTGATTAAAGTGTTCAATGTTGCTCTTAACTTATGTGATAGCAAAGAAGCTTTCCCTTGGTTAAATTAAGAAATGTATAAAATGCTGTTTTCATAAGACTTTGTCTCCTAAGGTACTCTCACCACCACAAAATTCAGGATGAAAACAAGATATGCATATTATAGCAAAGAAGGCAAATGATATTTGAATTTGATACTATACCAAAGTTTTATCTTAAAGTAATGGTAGTTACTTTGGAACCCTTCCTGTGAGCAATCTGTATAACAAAGAAACAATATTTAACCAAAGATTGGTAGCTGTAGGGAATTTTCCTGATTTTCTTGCTAATTTATGCTATTCCTTCTTTCTAATATCTTGCTTGTCATTTTACTTTCAGCTAAATTGTTCCTCAACTTCCTGGTTTTGACTTGATTCTTCATTTTCACAATTATTTTTCAGATCTTTTCCCACAAACAGCCTTCTGGTTCTTCCTTGAACCTGGATTTGAAATTGTAAGTTGGAAGCAATTGACAAATCAAACTCTTGGTTTGAATATTCCAAACATTTGACTCTTGGAAGGAGTCAAATACAGATGCAAATTTTATAGGTTGTCCCCTTCAAAAACCCTGCTTGGATAATCCACAGTACTCACATATTTAAACCTGAGAGTTTTCAGTGAAATACTTAATTCAAGCACCTGAGCAAATATGGACTCTACAGGGAAAGATGCCTACATTTCCTACTCTGCAGCCAGTTCTGCACTGTAAAGTTATTGCTATTACAGCAGAAAACAAGGCCTCCTTTTGCTTAGTGGACATTAGTTGTGAATTAAAACATTGAAAGTAAGCAGCCTGCCAGTTTCCAGACCTTAACACATCACTCTCCATGACAACATGGAACTCAGAGGAAGGAAGAATATTCCTGGGGGAAAGCTGAGAAGTGCAAAGAAGTTTTAATTTTTTTTTAAATCTGGGATGTGGTGTTTGTTTTTGTTAGCTGAAAACTACTGTTTGAAGTCCATTTGTGTTGGTAGATTACTTTATCTACTCTTCCTCAGGGAACAGACACTACACTATCACTTTGTATACACTACACTGATAGTGCCTTTACGTTTGAGCATGGAGTTGTATGCCATTATGTTCAAGTGCTGTATTTTCCCCTAGAGCTCTGGAACACTAGAGGAAACTTGCCTGTCAATGGAGGAAACCCTTGCTTTATTGTTTTTTCTTTTAAATCTTGAGTTTGTGTGTGGGCGGGCTGAAGAGGTTTAATATGCAGTAAATTTAAAGATGCAAGAGGGGTAAGACAAAAAGCATTTAAATAACATACACACCATCAAAATTTTCTAAATTATACTGTAAAATATACCTTGACAGACAGTTATAAGAGCACCACAGAGAAACCCTCTGTAGTAAAGTTATAAACATATTAAAAAATACATAACAGTTTCAGAAGCAATGAAGTTGCTTAAGAGCCTAGGTCCCCACAACTGTCATTCAGATCTGGGTTCCAAAACTGTTGAAAAGTCCTTGAAAGTTTTATCCAACCGCAATAACAACCATGTTTCTGCACCCAGGTAACTCCTTTCATAAGGAAGGAACTCTATCCTTTTCAAAGGATGAAGTGCCTCTCAGTGGTAGCTTCAATCACACTCTATTCCCTAAGTGTAGTTGTACAGCCACAGCTACTCACCCTAGCCCCAAATAAAGAGGTTATTGTACCCACTATTGATGTTGCCAGACTTTAAATATGAAAGTAATAATATCAGAATTTCTAATCTTTCACTTACATCTGGCATACAAGGAGGTTTCCATTCTAGCTGCCTCTTCTGCTGGGCTGGCAAGCAGACAGACAATTCTATGCCCTATGCATACCATTGAAATGGTCTGTGTCTAGCTCAGCTGCAGTTCAGATTCAGGAAGAGGAAAAGGGATCGGGTTATCTGACAGCTTGACAGACAGGACAGCTGGATAACAGGAACAGCAAGTGGAGAGAAACCCAGATTTGAATAAGGTGGTGGAGGAGATTTCTTCCATAGAAAGCAAGTTGCTACTTCACACTGTACAGCTACTGTCTTACAGATGTGTAGAGCCACAACTCAAACTCAGGCATCAGGCCCTACATCCCCTCCTCCAGGGTTCATAAAGTCTAAGTCAGTGGCAGGACAGAGACTTGAGAGGATTCATGGCACTTTATAAATGTCCTCAGTTTCCCCAGCTGTAAGTGATGAAAAAGAAGAAAAACCATATCCCATCTGCTTTCAGTAAGGGACACAGAATTTGAGACTGTAATATGGGAACTCCCATCTCATGTGAGGCATCTAGCAACCCCTACATATGAGTACTGAACTTCATCCTCAAGAGTGTAATATGACATTTTTTTCACTGTTGAAGACAATATGATTTAGAAAAAAATCACAATAGAATTAGGGAAGCATACACATAAATGCCTCTATTTTCACATAAAGTAGCTGGGAACTTTGGGTACATGTTACACAATTTAAGCACAGCTTGAACCTGTGCTGAAGTCCACACTTGCCTGCAATAACATTATCATTGTCTCAGAACATTATCTTGGAACAGAGCCCACATTGAGCCCAAATACGAGTGCATGTGCATACCTGTAATGTGGAGGGACCGGTACCATGAATGCCGTTTGCTTTTATGGCACCATTGTGTAGCTGTTGTCAGACAAGTTGACTTGGCCAATGACATCAAATGCCAACAGGAAAGACAGTGGTTGTAGGTATCAGCAGACTAAGGTGGCCTGTAAATGTTGAGAAGACACCATGAAGATATCCTATATCCTTGTGAAGCACTCAAAAAAGCTGGGTTATGGAATGTGCAAGCCCTAGCCTGCTCTGTAAACCATACTGCTAAAACATGGCACAGACATTGCTAGCAAGTTGTGCTCAGAAGTGTTTAGGAAGGCAACTTTATTAAGACTGTACCTCCAGCAGAGTTCTGACAGCGTTGTAGAGGATCACCCTTTTTATTAGGTTTAACATAGCTAGCTTTGGTAACATCTGAATTTAATATCAATAATATAATTTAATTATCATTCCAATGGTAAATTCTCAAATATCTCTTTACTACAGTAGATCTCAAAACACCTTAGAAGATAACACTACCCATTTTACAGGTGGAGAAACTGAAGCACGCAGTAATTAAAGTAGTGTCATCCATAAAGGCAGTGGTTCAGTCATGAAAATTGCCCATGGTGCATCCCATCACAGAAGAAATTAAAGTGAACCTCTCATTTGCTACAGAGACCTGTGAGTCAGGTATGGAACTTAATTTTCTTTACCTGCTGTATTAGAAACCAATTTTTAAATCACATTCAATCAAATCCAGGTTTCTTCAATAAGCAGGTTTCCAGGGGTACTTTAAAACAGGTGTGATTGCTTTAGCAGAATTCTTTTTTTAACAGGACAAGGCTTCTCAGGCAATAAAAGTGTAAATCAAATATGGGGCAAGCTAAGTATCAGGATGCTGGAAAATTCACTAAAATTTATAGAAGAGTTTTAAGGTTTTTTTCTTTTCTTTCTATTACATTTATTTTAGATCACATCTTTCTGGAGAATACAGTCTCACTTCTGAGTAGAATTTATCCCTAGGGCTGGGTGTTGGAGGAGAAAGTGCACCCCTAAGCCTTTTCACGGGTTAGCACCTCTCTAATGGCTTCTCTCTAGCTATCTTTGCTGCAGAAATGGGAAAAAAGAGAAAGCACTGTCACATGGAGGTACACTTTTCTGTGAGAGAAAAGCCAGATCAACCTGTTGGAGTTCCTAGAAGCCACTGTCTGCTGGTGCAGTGTAAAGTAACTCCAAGACTACTGAAATGCTTCTAGGGTGAAGCATTGTACTCAACATAGGTCCAAAGGGATAGCTTATACTTATATCCAAGGAAGAAAATTCTGCCTTCCATTGCATCTCACCATATTCACATACTTCAACAGTACTGAAGGAAAATCAGTGGGAGCTAAATTTGTAGGGTAACACATCTGCTTGAAAGGTAATCCGTTGTGCAAAAATGATCAAATGCCTGTTATATGATGGGAGCATCCTAGCACACATCCCTCTAAGACCCCACAGCCCCAAAGGCAGTGATTATTTTTCACTCAATCCAGAGATATCAGTCATGAAACGTAAGCACTGCTCATGATCTTGACAGAAGTTAATAATAGAAATATTTCTCATCAATTTGGGAGATACCCCAGTTCTGGAAATTACACTATCCTTACTTCAGCTTTACAGGCCTGTAACTAGACTCTGAATGTTAGCCTGTGTAATGTTTCCCCTGCTCTGTTTAGCAGGCTAGCAGTAAATGCTTAGGGTTTTGTTCGTAGCAATCTACTGTAACAAGACTCTTCTCATCCTTTGCGATTTCAGGAGGGATTTTGGCTGATCATTTCCATGCAAATGCCACTACAATTTGCAACAAAATGTTTTTTTCAACATAAATCTATTTTGTTGATCACCCTGCCTTTTATAAATAAAGATTCATTGATCCATACACTTTCTGGGCAGAAAGGTGCACAGCAAATATCTTCTGTGTCAGTCTTTACATATAGGTCATATAATTTCTTTTTCAGAAGCTGGATTAAAGCACTTAAAGCCAGAAAATCTTGTATCATACTAAAGGACTGCTAGTAAGGTCCGTGATCTCCTTTTGTAGGCTGCAGTAAAACATTCATAAAATATAAGGTGTGATAAAGTCAACCTAATATTCCTGATCTCATGACTTGCTGGCTGTTCTTTTCTCGTGGAGGATGATAGCTAGCTATCTAATCAAAATGCATAAGCAGTGTCTGTTCCTTCCACCCCCAGACCCATTCATTTTCTACTCAGAATCTCTGCTTGGGGTAGTATAATTGATTTTGACATAATTTACTGCTTACTTGGTAATGCAGCATTGCAGTCTCTGATAAAAACCATATCAAGTCACAGCACTGGTCTAGAGCTTGAAAGGGAGGCAGTGTAATCACTTTCTTACCCTAATGCACCTCCATCTCATTTCTGCTGGGCAAGGAGCTGCAAAGCAATCATTGTTAAATGACACTGGCTCCAGAGAGGGTCTTTCACTTCTCTGCCTGACCACTTCTCTTTGTCTCTCTGCTTTATTTCATGGGCAGGCAGCAGGGAAACTTTTCATTGTTGGATTGTCATGGAAATGAAAGACTATGATTATAGTTGCCAACCATCAGACGTCTACCTCTAGTGCAGAGCAAGGATACCCGTTCCTGAATTACCCTGGAAAGAAGTGGTTCAGGAGGATGTGGAAGAGCAGGTACTAAAGAGGCAATATTTTGCATTAAAATCTTTGTTATTCCACCCTGTCTTCACACTTCTAAGTATTTCTTATTGCTCCCATTGCTACCTGTGTTTGGCAATGAAGCAAGGGGGACCACTGCTTCTGTGCTGCCGGCCCCCACGTAGAGCCTTGGTACCACTGCGATATGCAGGGGTCTGTCTGCAATGACTCCTCACCTCTGCCTCTCCCGCCGCACCAGCACCAGCAGCCACTTTCACCAGGCCCGCCTGCAGCGGCCCACAGCCTGACTGCGCAGCATGGCAGCATATGAAGCCAGAGCGGTTTTTTAAAATGGGCTAATTACAGATGCCCAGGTGAGTTGGGGGGTGCCATGTGTTTTGTGGGGGGTTGTGTGTTGCTGTTCATAGATCCAGTCAGGCTCAGCTATTCTCTTTGTAAGGACATAAAGGTCTGTAACTTCATGGAGACCTTCCCCCAGCTCCCTGGCCGCCATTTTCTCAGTCCCTTTTCTTACGGGGCCAGGCTGCCTACCACAGCTTGCTGAAAAACTCTCTCTGATTGGCTATTTTTTTTGCATCCCCCCCTCTGTTGGGACTGGCAACCAATCAGAGCTGCTGTAACAGATGCTAGCCACTGTCCTCCATCACTGGGGCTGATTTCTGAGGGGAGAGAACAGTGGGGGTCCCAAATGGCAGCCAGCCCTGCCCCTGCCACGTCCTGTCAGAAATGGGACACCTCTGCCTCCCCTCTGCAGCACCCACCTGGGCTAAATGGCGTCTGCTGCATGGGGAAGGAGGTGGAGACCCCCGGGAGGGGCAGAAGTGGTATGGGGAGCAAATGCCACCACAGCCAGACTGGCAGAGGCCTCACCGAGGGCACTGGATGTACTGGTGGGGATGTCAGGGACACGAGAGGGAAAGGACTATTTGATTTCGGTGCCTGGATTTCCCCAGACATGTTATTGTTTGCTGTGATTTATGTATCATTTGCATAAGTGGCTAAATTGAACACTTGATTACAGCAGTTCAGACCGTCCAATTTCACTGAGTATCAGACAGCTTAGATCCTGGGCTGTAATCATCTGTTCGTTCTCTGGGGACAACTGGTTACTTATCTTCTACCGGTGACTCCTGAAAAATAGTCAGATATGGCTAGCAGTTTTAGGGAACTGTTTAGCCCTGTCCCTGGCCAGCTGCCTCTGTACAGGGCTTTTCTCAATCACTTGCGTGCCCTCTGTCCTATGATCATGTTATGAAAACAAAGGACAGAGAAAGTATCACTTGTTAAAGAAGACTCTTATCTTACGCTTCCTACAACAGCAGATTTTTCTCAAACGGGCAACAGTAGATGCATTTGCAAAAGTAACCTCATTTTGTTTGAAACATTTGTTGAGGAAACAAGTAGGCTTTTGGGATGAGGTTTTAGAGTCACTTTTCAAGCTACAAAATATGTTTTGCTTGACAATGAGAGAAGATTGATTGTTATAGCTTGCTTTTTTAAAACATTGAATAGCAGTAACCACTCAAATAGTTTATGCAAGAAGAATTCTTCCCACAGTACCATCCACTCAAACTCACTAATGGCAGTGATCCTTCACACTGATTCAGACAATATACTTATCTTTGAGAGTAAGGAGAAGATCTCATCTAAATGAATCACTTGAGCCCAGTCCTGGCAGACGCTGAACGTCGTTGATGACCAGCATCTAAGTTGGAGGTCTGCATGGGGAAAGTTGTGCAACCATATGCAAGGCTGCATGTGTCTGATAGCCAGGAGCATGCATACTGTACCAGTGGTGCTGGGTCTGATTGATGTGGTGTTCTTGGTAAATATCTGAACAAAACCAATGAGAGTTTCTCACCTTGCAATAAATAGCTTAGAAACAACTGCCTTTCACAACGTGATATCCAAACTTTAATTGAGAAGGAGCTACATGTGACTGTAGACAGGTAAGCATTCATGCCAGCTGGCTTTTAGATGTTGACAATCCAATCCAGACCAGCTTTATTCTTTGATGTTGTAAAACAGTTTACTTTTACTTTGGCAACACAGGTTGGGATTGAGCCCAAGCTACTACTGCAGGAAGAGACAACAAGCGTGAAAACAGTGCTTACAGGGCATGAAACAGTAAAATAATAGGTACTCTATAGTAGATAATCTATTTTTAAAAAAAAAAAAGAAAAAAGAAAAGAATGAAACAAAGATTTGTCACAGCTGGGAATCAAAAAGCAGAGGCACTTTACTTAAACTAAGACTTTTCTAGTACCCACTGAAAGTTAAATTCAGGTCTATGCAGCCATTCCTGCATTTAAGACATAGCTCAAAACTCTTTGCAAGTGGTATTGTGGCATGGGAAAACTTAGTCTATTTAAATAAAAAGAGATAATAAATATTTTTCCTGGCTTCAGTCAGTGCAGTGTTCTACTCATAGACAGGGAAAAAAACTCCAAACAACCTGACAAAGTATTGACAAGCCCACAGAAGCCAGGAAGTCAAGGCTGAAACTGTTCTTAGCTCAGCCTGTAGTGCTCAACATAGCACCTCAAATGTTGGATACAATTATCTGCTCTCTTAAGTCACCTTGGAAGCATATGTCAAAAGCATGCCAAAGAAGAGCAAGGTGAATTCAAGATGAGATTTTAGCTCTACTTATGTAGTCTTCAAATACTGTCCTAAAGTTGGCAGAATTCCCACTGAATTTCATTACCTGAAAATGACTTGTTTATTTTGCTTTACTTTGGTTTTGTTTCCTTGAATTGTTGCCTTTCCTACATATTTAATGTAGAAGGTTAGGGTACATGTTTGTTTATTTATTTTAATAAAATCTTGAATTCTGGATAATTTTTGTGTTTGTGTAATATATTCTAATGTTTTTAGATATTTTCTTTGTCTGAGACCTTAAAAGCACTAAGTGATGGAAAAATCTATGTTTAGGAAACTAATAAAAGGGAGACTTGTGTTTTGGGGGGTGGGGAGGAGGTGGCGAACAAAAGGATACCTGTCAAACAGTACACAGGAGTTCAATGGATTGGACTATGCTCTTTTGTATGCTCAGGTTCTAGCCTGGAGTTACTCATGTGCTTGATATTAAGCACATGCATAAGTCTGTGCACGACTGGAATCTATTATTACCATGTTGACATACATTTGTTAAGGGTTTGATTCTGCTAACATTTCTATTGGCAACACAGAGAGATGCAGTAAGGTCCTGCAGTTCAGGAAGGTATTACTCTGCATGAGGAAGATGGAAGAGATTTCAGGGAGCTGCTAATACACTAAACTTTAGAGACCATTCACAGTAAACCACATTTTAAATACATTTCCATGGTCATGTTTATTTCTAAAATACCTAGAGACATCAATCAAGTTGTAGATTAAAGAGATATATAAGTATCCAGCCCTGAGAACAAAACCATTTAAACAGATTTATTAATGGTTATTTATATATTTAAGTCCAGTTCCTATAAGATCTCAGTAGTGTGAATAAATGATTTAAAAACTGTTCCTTATTTATTGACCTTCCAGCTATAAATATATATTTGGTCTCTGGATTTTTTTTGATAGCTTTAAAATATTTTTTGTCTGGATCGAGGTCTAATAACCCAAATTTTTGTCCAAAGCATTAGTTTAGGGAAACACAGATTTCCTACCATGTCTTCACTATGGCAGCTGTTGTTATTTAACTGATAACATTCTGGTAATTTAAAATAGCTTCTACAGGGAGCATAAACCCATACTTGTCTACTTTGTCTGGGTACCTGACTGTTTTTTTCCTGGAATGTTTGAACTACATGCTCAGGCAATCTTAACCTTCTGGTTTAAATCCAAATGTTTCAGTTGCGGGAAGCACTACATTCTGTTCACACATCCATTACTCCTGGAGAATTTAATGTGCCATTTCCATCACAATTAGATTTCTAGTTACTGAACTTGGATTGCTTTCTCTGGGCGCAAACTTGTACAACTTGGACTTATGAGCTGAAGACTACAAAGACCTTATTCTTAGTAGCTCCTCATTTCAATACAATGCTGTATGGGAATGTAATGACATATGACCGGTGAAAGTGATGGAGTCAGTTTTCTTAGGCTGTGCATGCTCTGCAATGAAGCCTTGTGCAGAGACAGGACACTGCTTCCATCTCCTCCTCCCTTTCTCCTAACTTAGCTCTGGCTGAGCTAGCCTGCTGGCTGAAAGCACTGTAGCATAAAGTTAGAAAGAAAATAGCTTTGCTGGGAAAAATCTTCACTGACTTAGGTGCTAATGTGGCTAGTATTGCTAATGTGGCTATGTAAAGCTTTCAAGATATTACCTTTGCATGTCATGAGGTAGCATAGGCTCCCTAGCAGAATGCAGACATGCACATAAGCTGATATTCTGTATTTTCAATAGTGTTGACCAATCTTTTGAAATCTTTCAACAACAAAAAATCCCTTATAAAAAAAAAAATTCTTTGCAGAAAGCCTGTGAGGAAAAATCCTGGATTAGACACCCTTTGCTTGACAGTGTATGGTCTGTTTATAAAAGTTATCCTCACCCACAAACTTGGGACAGCACGAATTCTCAGTGCCTGCAATAAAGATTATATCCGTCCCTTCCTTCGAGCTCCAACTGAGTGTGGTGATGAAGTGGAACCTTAACTCCATCCCTCCCCGCACCACTTCCCCATGGTATGCCACACAAATGCAACCCTGGACCAGTATCTTCTCAAGACTGTAGTTAACCCATAATTTCTGTCAGAAATTGTCTTTTCTGAGACTAAGAGCTCTTACTAGGAAAATAAATCAGTCATTAAAGCTAAAGAAAAAGCTAGCTCAATGTCAGTTTGCTTTCTGATTCTCAGCCAGTTAAGTATTATAGGTTAGACTATTTGTGCCAGAAAAGTTTTATGCAAGGAAGGTTGTTCCTCTTTGCAAGCCCACCTGTTTCACACGTACCAAACTGTAATTAACCTGGTCATTATTTCATCCTTGCTCAACACCTTGTTGTTTTAAAGGTGAAGGAGATGGAAAAGGTAAGAGAGGGCCATAATCTCTTGCTGCTTCTTTGCAGAAGCAGTTTCTTAATATTTTTTGTTTGGGAGGCAGGACAAAGCTGAATCAATGTTTTGTCCCCTCTTTGTTTGCTGTATCCATCTGGCCATTGTGCTGGGAATGATAATGTAGACAAATTGCTTGTGGGAAAGAAACTTAATTCCTTAGATGGCTGCACAAGACAGAGCTACTGAAAACCTTTATAATATTAAGTTGGGTGGACAAACTATTTTCTGACATGATCTATTTGTGGAAACATTTCATATCGGCCAAGAAATATTATTTAGAGAAGGATAGTAGCTTGGCCTATGATCTGCTTCAGCTATCCTTGGCCCCGCTCTTCTGCTGGTTTGTGTCTTATCAATAACAGCTCCATAGCATCATGTTTCAAGTGTCTAAGTTAAGGGCATGTGATTGTGTCAGCCTTGGACTCTGTATGGGGAATATTTAGAGCAGACATTGGCCCCCAAATATCATGGAATGATAAGAAATGGATCTTTCCTCCAAACACAAATGAGTGTACTTGTTTCTTTGTTTTGTATCAGTTGAACAGCATTTGATGAACCTAAGCTTCTAGCCTAACTCTGTCTTTGCTAGTGTACTGAATCGATGCTATTCAATATGGAAACCCAAAGCCATTAAAGAAAGAGTGATCTTCTTTATGCTTTTTTTTAATTCTAGGGTCTATAAGTTAGGTACACCACAGCACTGAAATGGATTCAGAGCTTTCAGACTAGAGTTGCTTCATTTTCAGCGAGCTTATACATATCGGGCCAAAAAGCTCAGGCCTATCGGCCACGAGCCACAAGTGCCTCTTAGGCTTTAATGTTTTGCTTTAGTTCATGGGGATTTGTGGCTATAAATGTGTTTTAAATGCTCAGCCACCTCCTGCTTAAAGTGACTTGAGAATTCACAAATTAAGAAGCCTGACAGTAAATCTTGAAGTATCTGATCTGGTAAATATGCTCAGTGAGTAATACTGGTGTTAAAACAAAGCTGTCCAGAACACGACAGCCACAAGTTTTATTCAAAAACACTGGGATGGGGAGAATACTGATCTCCACCTTTGTGTAATAGCCCGGTGGCTTGGGACTTCCTGATAAGGGAAGTACTCAAGTCTTTGACCATTTTCAGCCTGTCTTTGGTTCAAACATTTGTTTTAATGTTTCACTGCCTCCTAATGGTTAGAAAATACTGAGAAAAGGCACAGAACCAAGTATTCCCAGTCTTTTAGCATGTTCTCACCACTGCTGCAGGTTACATTGTCTGTTTCTTTCTTTGACCATATGAGTCTTATGTACCTTTCTGTTTAGTTCCCACTTTTACCAGGACGCAGTAGAAGGTGTGCTCATCCCAAATATACCTGTAGCTGTGAGACAGACAGACTATACTTAGATCAGGCTCAGTTGTGTCTTGTTACTCATGTTACCTGTTTCCCGATGAAGCTGTCCAACTGTAAGGATATTATGTAATAAGTAGATAGGAGTCTCTCATGTTTTCTAAGAAATGAGCAACCAACCATCCAGACTCATGGGAATGATTTATACACCTTTTATCCATCAAGTCCATCAGACTCTGGCTAGCCACCTAATTCATGTCCTTAAATCTAGGACAGATTTCACACACCACAGCCTATCATTTTCTACTGGTACATTAGCTGTCAGGTGATATGAATCTCCTTCTTTGGTATCTTCATTTGTGAGTGTTAAGATAATGCTAAAAGTGTTAATCTCCATAGGTGAAGGCCCCTAACTTTCAGCCTGACAACACCTACCTCCATTTTAAATGTAGGCTTTGCAACAGATGGTCACAGAGCATCAATAATTTAATGTCCTGCTGAAAAGCACTCTCTCAGTGTTCTTGCTGTTCAACTTGAAATCCTAGGATCTTAATCCCTGAAGTTTTGAAGACATGCAGCTGAAATATAAAATTTTTTGGAACTATGATCTGAACATAATCATATGAGTCATGAACATGAGAATTAAAATATAATTTTTGCTTCCTCTGTGTTACTTTGTTTTTCCAACCTTCTGTCGTTTGCAAAGTGAAATAGAGACTAGGACTTCATTTCTGTTCCACGAGTCCTTCAAATGTGACATTCCAGAGGTTTATTAGGAGCAGGTGTTAAACATTTTATTCTCTTTATCTCATGACTATATCAATAACTTACTCACTATAATATTATGACTAGATATTTGCTAAACTCTCTAAGATAATTAGTGATGAAAAAGGGATGGCTGCTAACCACCAGTGCAGTTCAAGTACATGGCATGAATTTTTTTCCCATTTTTGTTCCAAATTTCCAAATTGTTACCTTCACTTGTAGAATGTTAGGTAGTGTTGCCTCCTGGCAGATCTTGTGCAGTACAGTGTGGCCCATTGCTGGCTGGCAGCTCATCCTTTTTCACTAGTATTGATTCAATGCTTATAAAGTACGTTTTACAGCACAGACTGATGTCAAACACACGGTTTGTGTTTTGTCTGGTGCCATCTTTTAAGAAACCTGAATAGTTCAAGGGAATTTCCAAGATCCAGATCTTGGTAATCAGCTGAACTTCTCTTGATATTCTCATTTAAAATACAAAAAGAATAACAAGATTTGGTGCATACAGTTACAGTTTGTTTAATTGGAGGCTATCTGTGGGTTTACTTATTAGTAACCAACATGTTAATCAGTTGTGAGAGGCATAGTCTTGATTTTAAAAAATATTTACTAAAATAAATTAATGGTCACAAGTAAGGTTGGGACTGTGGTGGTATGTGGTAATACATTACCTCAGTAATAGATGAGATTATAAGGATGATTAGCATCATACTTTATACTTTATACCTTTATACTGTCTTCTGAAACTATTCATACAAAAAGTGCCTTTGATTATAAGACATCTCTCCAAGAAACACGTTTGAGGCTCTGCTGATGTCCAGCCAAGCCAGCATCAAGTTCCAAACCATGCCTACTCAGTGTTTATACATAGCCGTCATCTTCCACTAGTAAAGAACTACTTTATGAATTATTTGCAGGTAAAACGATAATGTTGATAAATAGGGTTTTATGAGTAGCAATGTATTCCATTTAATGCCTAATCTATGGCTTTTTTCTTCTTCCAAGTATAAGCACCTAGCTCCAGAGGACAGCGATTTCTGTTTTGAGCATGAAGATTGCCTCTTAATTCAGGCTGATAGAATCTCCTTGTTTATTACTTCAGAGGCCTGTGATCTTGGTTAACTGTAGAGGGATTCTCTGTAGAAATATAAACAATGTGTCACTATCTTCTTTGGTAGAGACATGCTCCAATCCAGCAATCAGCAGCAGCAGACCAATCCACCAATCACCAGTAGCAGACCACCCCAGCAACTGGAAAATCCCCCTTACTCTTTACAGTTGTCAAGTTTCTACAGCTGGGCTCAGCTCAGAAATGTTATTCTAGGTTCACACATCAGCAAAAAATTGTACTCCTGTGTGGGGAGAAAATCCAATCAATAACTTGTTGAAATCACAGGGCTTCATTTAATTTCCTCATATAACATGTATGATTTAAATGTTATGGAAATTCACATTTACAAAAAAATCAGAAGGCAGGCTCTTCATATTTTATCAAACGTCTAATGTAGCAAGCAGTCACCATTTTGTCCCTACTACTTTTTTGGTACATCCATCTGCCACATGACATTATTTGTAATTCCTCTCCCAGATGAAGAATCAACATAGCATCAGATTAGCATCAGTATTATTACTGTTCTTTAAACAGAGCGGTTAGCCAAAGTGCAGAGCTTCACAAACTGTTTTCATTAGGGGGAGTGATAATTGAGTCTGGCATCTCTGATGCAATCCTGCTAATTTACAATGTACAAAGCCCTGTTTCCCTAAGCACAGAAGAAATCAGAGGAGACAAATTCTTCACAGATAGCTCCAAACCTCTTTAATCCAGCCTCTGACTAAAACGTTCTTTCATATTTTTGCACTACTTCTGTGGTTACATCTGGAATATTCTTCTTGCCTTTTCTCTCATCTTCTCTGGCCAATGTGCTGTGAGTCTTACACCTTTTCAATGTATCTCCATATTACGTTATTTCTCCCACATGTGCTTGCAAACACCTTTGCGTTGCCTTTTGATCTGTGTTTATGCTTGAGGTAGAGATAACAGAATTTTTATCTCCTTGCTTCTAAAAATAAGCTTAGTCACTTTCTTCAGCTGTATAAAATGAAGGGAATTTGGCACCCTACACTACCCTAAACTTCATCAAGGTTAGATTCAATACCTATCAAATTATAAGGCAGGTAAGAAATGCTAGCTTTTGAGTATTATGTTCAACAAGGCCAAGTGCACTTTGTTCTGCACTTTGGTCACAACAACCTCATGCAACGCTACAGGCTTGGGGACGAGTAGCTGGAAAGCTGCCCCGCAGAAAAGGACCTGGGGGTGTTGGTCAACAGCCGGCTGAAGATGAGCCAGCAGTGTGCCCAGGTGGCCAAGAAGGCCAACGGCATCCTGACTTGTATCAGAAATAGTGTGGCCAGCAGGAGTAGGGAAGTGATTGTCCCCCTGTACTGAGTGCTGGTGAGGCCACACCTCGAATACTGTGTTGAGTTTTGGGCCCCTCACTACAAGAAGGTTGCAGAGAGGTGGGTGTTGGTCTCTTCTCCCAAAGTGACAAGTGATGGGACAAGAGGAAATGGCCTCAAGTTGTGCCAGGGGAGGTTTAGACTCGATATTAGGAAAAATTTCTTTACTGAGAGAGTGGTGAGACACTGGAATAAGCTGCCCAGGGAAGTGGTAGAGTCACCATCACTGGAGGTGTTCAAGGACTGTGTGGATGAGGCATTGTGGGAAATGGTTTAATGGGCACGGTGGTGTTAGTTGATGGTTGGACTTGATGATCTTATAGGTCTTTTCCAACCTTAATGATTCTGTGATTCTGTGATTCTGTTATGGAAAAATTTGGTAGCTTTGTGCAAGAAGGTTAGTGATGACTATTGGCAAGAGATGTGCGGGAAGTCTTCTAAAGCCCAGCCAAGATGTCTGAAGTGATCAGATCTGCAGGTGCCTGATCAGTTTCAGGCCACTCTTTTCTAAATTCTAAAGCTCATGTTTACCCCTGCAGTTTAAAAGCTGTGGTCTTTATACTGATTTCTGCAGACAGCTCCAAAAAAAGTTTGAATGGCATTTGAAATATTATTTCTTGAGGCAGTAACTGAGTCTAGATAAGTTTAATTACCATTACTCAATGTCCAAAACTTGAACTCTGATTCATATTCTATTTTTCTTTTTCCTTCCACTGGCATAACATTTTACAACAGGGAGTCATATGAGGGTGGGAAAACATATTTGGAAACATAAAGCAAATCTAGATCCAAAAGATGCAAATCAGTGTGTTCTACCCCCATTGTGAAAGGGCAGTTTTAGGAGTGTGTTGAAACATTCCACATTATGGAGCTGGTCAATAAAACCAAAACATTTGAAGTTAAACTTTCTTCCAATTCCATGATTTATTTCTCAGAAATGATTTCTAGCTGTGATATTTTCTTTATATTTTATTTGACCACAGTTGTTCAGCTTGTCCTTGTATAAATAGTTTGTGGATTTGGATCTGCCTTTCATCATACAAACCTTAATATGCTTCCAGAGAAATACATAGATTCATATGTAATAGGGTTAGAAATATTAACCCACTCCTGCAGTCATGTATGTATAGTATTTGTGCATATACGGATGCAAGAATATTTTAAAAAGAAACAGAACCTTTTCAGAGAAATTTTATCATAAATTGAAGACAAACTTTTTAGAAAAAACATACTTATTCCTTCAAACATCCTATCAAAAGACTTATTTCGCAAACTCCTTGTTGAAGATCACCCCAGGGACTACTGTCCTTTTCACAATCACCACAGTGGGCTGCAGAAGCATTGAATGATTGATAGACAGATGGACTAATTTGCAGAGTATTGTGTGAGTTTTTAAGGCCACCGCTCTCTAATCCGAAAGATTCCAAATAAAAGGAAAGGGCAGTATCACATGACCCAGCCACAAGTATTCTCTTAGCCAAAGCAAATTTACATCTTATAGACTATCTAGGCTTGGCCTCAGGGTGACCTTGATGTTTACAGATGAGAAAAAATCTAGTGATACGGTCTATATAACTAGGGGACAAAGGACGTGGAATGAAGAAACCTAATAGACTAAAATATATATATTTTAACAGACACTCAAAAAAGTGTTGGTTACGTTCCCATTGTGCAAAGATACTGACTGTCACTCTTTTTCTCTTCTCTAACTAGGCTGGTGGCTAGCTGTCATCTGTTGGGATCACTTTACTTTGTTCTTCTCCTCTAAGAGAAGTGTGCATAGGTTTTTCAAGTCTGACTACATCCTCTCATTCTGAAACCTTTTTTCTGAATATCTCTACCCCTGTTCCTAACATCCAATCGCTAGGATGTTGTCTAATTCTAACTGGAAAGTCACTTCCCTTGAAGGCTTTCCATTGGCTTCATGATGACAAACTTATTAACAAACTATTTGATGTTTACATCTGAGTTGTGCAAAGTTCTTTGTTACGAATTCAAAAATTGGTATCATTTGAAATTGAAAACCTGGACTAGATTCTTGTTTTAGATCCTATTAAATCTGATGCAATTCATACTGTGTGAAAACATGTAGATGTAGTAGTTCCTGTAAAGCCACACAGCCACTTCTACAATTTCTTTGTGTTTGTACAAAAAGCTGAACGTTTGTGAAAGTCTTTCCTTCTGTCATAGAGATCTCAATTCTGTTTTGTATTCATGTATATCAATGAAGAGCACCAAACTGAGAGAAACACCAGTGTGTCAATGATTAGGGCAGAGATAGCCATCCAACAACCTGTGGGGCAGGTATTTTATTCTTTACTGCCTTCTTACCTGAAGGCCTCTTAGACTTAGGCTGGTAGTGAGCAAGTGATTGTGATTAAATGTTAAAACTGTTTTCTTCCCGACACAGTTTGTCATGACTGTGTCCTACACATGATAATCTGACAAACTGCAACCACACCATTATGTGTTGGGCCCAGATCAAGTCACACAGTAATCTTTGTACGTGCAGTGGTTCACATGGACTGAAGAGTGCCTGAGTGATACAGATTTGCTCAGTTACAATAGTTTGCAGTTTGATCATCTCAGGGAGGTGTCCATGGTCATATGACAGGTGATGGCAAGACTGATACAAAAGTATGCCTTTGTTGTGGCTTGATGACAGGGACAAATATCATCATTTGACAGTATAAACAGTCCTGCAATAAAATCAGAGACATGGGCTATTTAATGGATGTATGTCTAACCATCTGATGGGAGACATGCATGCTGCCTTCTTGTAGCTTGCTCTTATGCAAGAGTTAAGTACCGTGGGGTTAGAGCACTTATCTTGGATTTGGAGGCTTGGATACTGATTCCTGCTGTACCACAGACTCTTTGTTATGATATGAGACACTCGACTTAGCATCCCTCTGCTTCAGTTCCATGATTTCTAAATAGGGAAATTTAGTGCTATTCTTGCGGATTGTAATAACAGGGATCATCCAAACATTTTTAATAGAAATCACTGAAAACATGTGTAAGAGAATAAGGAATTAGATCCTGTGTTTTACATCTTCAGGGACAACATTTGATTCCCCACAGAGATGAAGTCTGAGAAGTCCTTTGGACTGTGAGAAATAATTGAATGAAAAAGCAAAGATTATATTACTGGCCTTCATTGAGTGGCTATACCTGCCATTTCCAATTCACATTCAAAAATGCTTGTGCGATACCCTATGCTTTTGGGTAGGTAATGTGCAGTTGTTCCCAGCTTGTGTACTTCATAAGGTATTTACTACCTTTTCTTTTCAATACAACCCTCTTCACAATGGACGTTGTGTTTGATGCTTTGATGTTATACTTTCAAATTACTCAGAAATTGCAGCTGTCACAGTGTCTGGTTATTAAGTGCAGCTTCACACAAAGTATACTGCTACTACTTGCTGTGATCTCTATCAGCTCTCAAGTTTTAAAGTCTGTGTTTTTCCAGTAAAGCCTGGTGTGACTTTGACTTGGGCTGCTCATATATACCAAGTACCTAATCCTCCAAAGGTTTTTTGTGCCTAACTTCCTTTGAAATCACAGGAACTTAAAAATACATTTAAGGATCGTGGCCAATTTTTTTTATCAAAGTGTCCATGAATAGGATTTCTAAAAGTACACAAAGGAATTAGGAGTATAAGTCTAATTCAAACCCATGAGTCTTGGGCTTTTAACTCTCTTAGGTTACTCCTTAGGATAGAATTTCCAAAAGACTTGAGTGTTTGGCAGTTTGCAATAAATTATTTAAGTTATTAAATTTATTAAGAAGCTGCTGGGTGCTCAGCACATATGAAACTCAGGCCATTGCTTAGATGCCTATAGTTGATGTTCTTGGTGTTTCTTCTAACATGACACCACGATGATATATGATTAACTACTCCTGTAAAACAGTGCATCTTGAACTACAGGCTTCAAAAACCTGGTTAATCCTCTCTCCAGAAAGTGATTGCTGAATTTTTCACAGGGATATAGTGCAATTTTCAATGGGAAAAGAAGTGCCCAATAGGAAGGGGAAAAAATATAACTATATAAATTTATATAAATGGCATGTAGCTAATGGGAGCACACTCTAGGCAAATGGGTCCTGATTTTAGAACTTGTACTTACTGGATTCAAAGATCATCAGAATAATACTTCCTCCGGGCTTTTCGTGTGGTACTGAATAGATTAGAAATGGGGGATGAAGGGGAAAAGAATGGTTTGAATAGTAAGGGAGATTTCTTCGAGATCTTTGACCAATTTTAATGCTTAGAATCAAAGGCAGACATCAGACAGGACTACCAACATGAGAGAGAAGAAGTGTTTGGGAAGGAGACCACCCTCTGTTTACATCATGACTTTGGATCACTACTGGCACCCACAAGTTCTGACATAATTTGAAAACTCTTGAGCTCTTAATTTCACCATTCAAGAAACCTCTCTGCTTCTTTCACCTACTAACTCTCATTAGCTCACTGCCCCTGTTGTTTGGTAATCCTTGCAACAGTTATATTGGTTTATTTTATAGCTTGGCTTGTTGTGTTATTGAACACTTGCTAATTAATTTTCCTGCCAACTCACTGTTTGCCTGGCTCTCACCTTCTTACTGAGCCATTGACAATACCCTTCTATTACTTCTCTGTCAGACTCACTACTTTCTTCAGTTATGACTAACTCCCTTGTCTACTGTACCCCTTCTACTCTTCTGTCTTCTGCAATGTTGTTCCTTTTCTTTAAATAGGTGGTTTATTTTTTGTACCATCCGCCAGAGTTCTTCTTCCCTTTCTCTCAACTTTTTGATTCCACAACCTCATCCTCTTATGTGGTTTCTACTACTCTTCCTGTAGTAAACACTCAAAAATCTGTTTTTCTGTTTATGTATGTCTGTTATTTTCAGCAATATTTTCTATCACCTTTCATCTGTACTGAGCCTACATATCTGTCCATTTAAATATGATCACTTGTCAAGTTGTTAATGCTTGTCAGGACGTCAAGGGGTTTTCTTTTCCTTTCTCCTCCTTTTTTGTCACAGATGACTACTATATTATAGTTGTCACTATAAAAATTAATGATGTCAACTGTGATTCCACCTCCTTGACTTCAATTTCTCATCTTTCCCATTTCAAAACCCTTGCTATTTTGCTTTCTCTGAATTCTTGAGTTTTCTTCTTCCAAAGTCAACCAGAAGAAGCTGACAGCTCTAATCTTCTCATCTCTGGCTTCCTTGGTGGCCACATCATGCTCACATATCTGTCCAGATAGTTTCTTTATAACTGTAAATATATTTACCATGACATACTGATCATATTGTCTCTGTCTTTGAATCCTCCTTCTCCTCTGATGTGTTACATGCAACTTTATTACACCAGTTAATGATCAGTGCTGTTGGCAACTCAGCCCCCTCTCAGTACTGCATTTGCTTCTTTTCTTCCATACCATCATTTATGCACAGAACATGTTGAACTACTCCATAAAGCCACTGGCTCCTCAAAACTTGCTTCTTCTGGCAGAATCTGATGAGTGGTAACTAAAGAAATCCTCAGGAGAGACTTAAGAGATTTATTTTACTCATGCTACTCCTCATTAATTATTCTAGCTAGTTGTTGAATCCTGCCTTGATAAATATTGTGATCTTTGGCATAAGTTCTTTTATTTAGCTAGTTTTGCTTGCATCTTGGCATGATGGGTATCCTTTTCCTGAATAATAAGCACAGAAACCATCATAACATCAACCCTCCCTTTTTCCTTAAAGTTTGGGGTCCTCCATCAGGATTGCAAATAAACTGCCCAAAAGTCATTCACTTCACTTCATTCGAAATGAAGAATATTCAGCAACAACAAGGTTTAAATTGTGGTGAGTCCAAGCTAATATTCAAATTAAGGTTCTAAGTATAGGACCTTTGCAAGGGGTCTTTGGAGAAAGAGATAATGGATGTCACTGCTTTTGTTTCTTATGCATACATGTAGTGCAATCCTTGAATTAAGCCTTTAGAAAGGAGATAAACTTTTCCTAACCAACAAAGTCTTAGTTCTTACACACTTAGTTTATTAATCTACAAATGTATTGTGCTTTTGAGTGTGATGCCGAAGTAATGGCAATCCATTCTCCAGAAGATTCTGGAACTTTGAGAGAAAAAGTTCATCCCAGACTTTCTTTTCTCCAGAATGAAACTTTCTTTAAATACTGCAACTTAATCAGAAGTTTATTATATTGTATCCTGCAACAGGATAACAGCAAAACAAAAGCTTTGCTTCATTCTAGTAGAAAATCTTGACTACTTCAATGAATTCCCACAAAGAATTGTAATGTATTCAAGAAAAGATGTCAGATGTAAAAAGTGCCATCAGCAAATCTTTGACCAATTTTACCACAACATATTTTTTGGCTAGTTACTCGAAGCTGTGTATTATATATAGCAATTGTCCAAACCATACTTTTTCTTTCCTTTTTTTCCTGAGTTTTGCATATGTAATTCTGACGTAATTCAGTTCACTGCAGTGAAGTTATTCCCCACTAGATTAACCCACATACTCAAATTAGGTTTCTCGGTTTCCAATATAAACACCCCGCTTTGCAGCCCATACATTTCTGGGTAGTATTTAGCTGAACAAGGAATCCCACTGGTTCCAATACAAGTAAAAACCACTGAAAAGGTATATGGATGGCAGAATCAAGACCTCATAAACTTGAAGACAACTACAGAGTTAGCTAATCCTTATGCTTGCTCTCTACAGAGGTTTAGAATCCTTCTGAGCAATCCTTCTGTATTGTAGTATGAAATTCATTATAGAGACTCGAAGTGGGATTATTTTCAAACCTTTCTTTTTCTTTAGCCCTAACAGGATTTGAATTTGCGTTTCATTTCTCACTCATATCTTTCCTGCTTGCTTTCAGATTTCTCCATTTGTTCTCCTTCACAAATGGATCTTTGGGCAAACATTTTGTATGTGGGATGGGTCTCCATGTTAAAAAGATTATCTCACCATGCAGTCCATTGGCATTTAGCAACAACAGCACTTATATTTTTCTCAGGTTGCCTTTATCTCTTAATCATTATTAGCTGACTGAGATTTATGACATCTTCTTCATCCAGAGATAAAATCAATTAGTTAAAAAATCTTTAGCTTGTTAGCTATAGTCAAAAAACTAACTGTGAGCTTGGATGTGTATAATTGTATTTTCCAGTTCAGCGAGCATGTGCGCAGGAAAACAGCCACAACCCCCAGCAGGGAATGGTCAGCTGGTCCCAGCCTATTCAGGGCTCTTGGTGCCAGCCAGCTTTCAAAGAGGGAGGGGTGGGCCTTAAGGAGCCCAAAGGATTTTCCCGACCCTCTTGGGTAATTTACACCAATCTTAAACATGTATGTTTGTCTGAAGTCTCTTTTACCAGCGTGGTAATCCCATTACTGACAAATGAAGATGTAATCACAGTTTATTCAAATCGTTTGAAAGCTTTATCCCCTTTTGAGAGAAAGGAGAAAGTACAATTGGCTGCAACTGACTTCTTAAACTCCTACTGGGACACTAGCAAAGCAAAAATGATTTTTAAAAAGCATCAGCACTTGGATATAGGATGAAAAGTATACCTACAGGGTCCCTGAAGAAAGGAACCTTCCCTTGCTTATGGAATTTACATCATACTCAGCACTGTTACTACTAATTTAAATCAGGGAAAGTGAGAGAATAGTGTTCCCTCCTTGGTTTGTCCTACAGTGATATTTCCTACTTATTACATCTCTGCTTAAGGCCACCAGTAGTCATGAAGGTAGGGATGCTGGTTTAACTGTGGCTCCATCACCAGGGTAACCATTTGCTAATATGCAGAGATCCTCCCTTTTGTAAAATGTACACCAGCAACAAGAAACGTATGGAGAAAAAGCTAGAATAGATAACCTTGTGTATTTTCAAGGGGAAAATTAACTATCACAACGTTTCTCCATCAGCCTTGTTTGTAGTAAAGGGAAACAGAAACACAGACCCAGGGAAAAGTCTTGGTGCAGGAGTGAAGCCTTGAGCACAAACAGCATCATTGAAGTCTCTGAGGTGATGAAGTGCCAGAGGATCCGCAGGAGGTCACAGGAACCCCTTGTTAAAACTTCTTCATGTGTGGAACAACTTTCTTGTCTTGCGTAAAACCCATTCACGCTGCTCTGATACGCTGATATAAAGGTTATAAAAATAATCTGAAAATTATATGTCCTTCTTCCTCACCCCAAATCACACCAAAGAACAGTTTTAGTAATTGTATGACTAAATGTATGCCCAGATAGCCTGAAAAATTAAAATGCAGATAAAAATGTTTAGATAATTTTAGCTTCTGAACAAGAAAAAAAATCTGTAGCATTTCAAATGCAAATATAATCTTAATTTTAAAGAGATTGTATATAATGCAAATTCCTTCATTAGGCAGATGAGTTTCTTGACTTTGTGATGAAATTTGACCTCATTGATAAACAGAATATCATGTTTTTTAGTTTTCAGTACTGCATGAGGTGATGATTGCTTTGCATTTCCTTTGGCTAACATGAATCCCCTAGGTAAACTGCTTTTGCCCTCAGAAATAATTATTTTTATTTCTTTTTATTAGCACAGTTCCCCAACCTAGACTAGGAATTAATTACATGAGTACATAATAAGCAAAACATTTTGCTTTGGAAAACATATAGTCTAAATAGACTGACATTGGGAAGAGAGACTTGGAGCAACTAGCCTGACACCATACAGCAAGTTGGTTTTGAAGCTGGGAGTAGTCTTTTCTTTCACAGCTCCATATGATCATTTTCCATTAATAAAATCCAGTGGTACTTGTTTCTTTGTTTTTGCTGAGCCTTTCGTTTTGCTGGAACAAGTTTTCTTGTGGCCACACAGTGAACCAGATTTGAGAGGGTAGGAGTAACGCAGCCAGAAAAAAAAAAAAAGGAAAAAAAAATTAATTTTCAGTTGGATCAGTTCCCCACTCTGAGTCATTGTTCAGCTGTACAAACTCTCGTGCTGGCACAATGGAAGGAATGACAAAGGCATGGAAATGGCCTGCCAAGCCAAGGGAAGGGGGATGCTCCACAGTGAGAACAGCAATATTAGCAGCAGTGCTGGCTTTCACCAGCTTCACGTGGCTGAAATGGTGGCCTGTGTTTCCTCATGAGTTTCACCTTAGTTTCAAATTGTACTAGGGCTGCTTTAGTATTGGTAATGGCATCTCCTTTTGGCTCTGCACTGCACGTGCATGTATTCAGAAGGAAGTATTCAGCTGTGTGAGCAATATCCTCCTCTGAAGGACCTGCATCCTGTGGCTTGGAAACCCCAGCTTTAAGAGAATAGTTGCAGAGTCTAGGAGTAGGAAGCCTCCACAGGAAAGGTTCAGAAAAGCAATAGATATCCTGTTTGTAGGCAGTATCCAGAGTTGAGAGGTACCAGGAATCACTGTCCAACTTCCATTTTGTTTTGCTTTATTTTTAGTTGGGTTCTCTGTTTCTTTTGAGGGTGTGTGAAGTGATAAATTTCAACAGGTATTTGGAATACCAAACAACATCTGATTGGAGACTGGTATCATATGATGAAAACACAAAGTCAGTAAAACCAGCCACTTGTGCTAAAGAGATGACTTTAATCCTTAATGAAGTTGTTCTCTGAGAAACTTCAGTTCATACCATCATAATGCTGCCTGTTGCTGATCATTTAGTGACATGTCCTAGAATACTGGTAGAAATTATCTGGTAAGGAGATTTTTGTGAGTCACTAACTACAATTTACATTATTATACTTCATGACTTACCTGAAAGAGTAATTTATTTATTTTATGTTAGAAGAATAACCTCCGTATGCTGGATGTTTCCAATTAAACACAAACATGAGCACTTCGTATCCATTTTCTGCTGGATGCATCATGTCAGACCATGTTTTGACCCTGTGTACATTTTCCTGCTCTCAGAGCAAAAAAGGATATTTCCAAATTCTCTTTTTCAGCTGGGAATTCCTTTCTAAAGCTATTGAACTTGTGGGTTGAGACACAAAGCATAGATCCAGCAGCGAGAGGTACAGAAGAACACTGAGACTATGAAGAAGAAGCCACGCCATTCCATGGGAGATCCCATCAAGAGCAAGTCAGACCTTGCAAGAAAGCTCTGACAATTTTGCTGAGCTCCATTGCAGCCTTCGCAGCTGTCAGATATGAGCCTTGTGCAGTATTAGGCAGAAGACAGGGCGCAACCAACCAGGGCCTTGAGCTGTCAAACTGAATGTGAGGAGATGTGCAAGAAGTAAGTAATTTGGGCTCCATTTGGGTTTTGGAAATGGGTTCCAAATCCCACTGCATTTTTTCAGTGGCCTTTGGATTTACTGTACTTGTACCTCAGCATCAGCATAATTTCTTATACTTTCAGTAGACAACTTCTTTACCCTTTTTAGCTTGAGGAGTAGCTATGTGTCCTGGTCTTATTATAAATAGCTAGTATGGTCCATGTTACTGATCACATCTTGAGCAGCAGAATCCATTGCAGGTTTATGTTGATCTATGATGAGTGTTACAGATCCTTTCTTTTTTGTGGTGAGGCCTGTTTGACTTTGTAGCGTGATGGTACTCCCCCATAAAAGAATTATAGTGAGATCTAAACATCAGGAAAATCCAACCTAGAGTCAGACTATTGGTTTTGTAATATTTGTGCATTATGCTGCCAGAAAATAATAATGGATATCCACTCCTTCACTCTGTGATTCTAATGTTGGCTCCCTGATGTCTAATAATCAGCTGGTGAGTTAATGCTCTCCCCAAAGTACTTCTTAGGAATTCCAAGTAAAGCCTTACTCTTGAGTCTGGCCTTTTATCATGGACACATGAAAAATCAATACCATTCATATTCTTTAATTTAGTGCTGATCTGTAATTTGGTAATCTATCATAAAGCATTTTTTATTTCTGTTTTCAAACAGAAGATGTCTTTTCCACCACATAAAATTTTTCATTAAAATGTATGGGTTGGGAAAATATTTTATGTGTTTGGACTCAAACATATATTTTTTCTGAAAGAGGTTCACTTCGGTGCAAAAAAGTTTCATTAAAAAGATCTATCTTTTTTTTACAATGGTGAAAGGGGAAAGGTAAGAAAAAAGTTAAATCCAGTATGAAAGGATTTCCACTTCAAAAAAAAGGGTAAATTGAAGAAAACATCTTTTTTTTTTTGAAAGCACGTACTAATTTTTAAATGAAAAAATTCATATTTATATGCAATATATTATCCAAAGTGAAACTGTTACAAAATTGTGTTTATTTAATATTTGCTTTGAGAAAAGAAAATTATGAAAGTCTGAAAATACCATTTCAACAGCTCTTGAGCAAAGATATGAAATGTTTTGATCACAAAAATACTTTATTTATCTTTTCATTAGTACTATATAATAAATATCTGAAAAGTCAAAATTAAAATTAAGAAAATTACTTATTTTTAAATTAAAGTTTTGACTAACAGAATTTTTTTTTTCTAGCATTTTCTTTTATGCATTTTGTTTTAATTTTGAGCTCTTTCTGGCCAGTCACAAAGTAGATGTACTGAAAATCTTGTGAGATAAAAGTTCTAGATTCTCCTCAATTGTAATATTTATCTTTTCTGGCTAACACAAAGCTCGAAGGTCTGCCAAAGCCTGCGTACACAATCAGGCTAGTGCAGTTACAGCATTTCAGTTTTGTAGTTGATAACATAGAGGCTACAATAGCTATCGATATAGCTCCATTCACTCTGCCTATAATGATTGTATTTAGGGGCCCAGACTTGTAGAAATTCTCTGATGAAAAAGCTCATTAATATAAGAAGTTGCATGCAAGTTGAAAGTTCTTCCATTTATAAGTAATCAACCTATCATAGCTTTAGAGAAAAAGCCTGGTTTTAGCTATTTGGCCAAGCTTGAGGATAATCTCTACTGCTCTGTACAGTTACGATTGTTATCAGGTTTATCTTTGCTTAAAAATTTTATGATGGGCATCCAATTAGCTTTAAAATGGTAAAGCTTACTGTAAGTGTTGAGAAACACGCTGACCCTTAGGCTACGTGATAATGTGATCTAGCTGTATAATAAATCCTAAATTAATCAGGTTTTGCAATATTGGATTGTTGTTCCCCCCATGAACCCTGACGCAGAAGAAGAAAGTGTCCTAAACAGTGCAATGCCAATTTCCTAAGTTCATATTTTCAGTTTCTTATACTTTGTTACTTTTAAAATGTATACTAGAAGAATAAAGAACCTGTAACCTCCATGGTTAGCAAGTTCTTCATACTGAGATCTAAGTGTCACACTGAGTGAACTCCAGCATGTATCTAAATGCTTGCTTATTCAAAACTGGAAGGCAAAGGAGCCGTGTGTTGCCAATCCCCAAGCCTGCAAAGCAGAGTTACAACTCAGTAACTCAGCTCAGTTACAACTTTCTGGTTGTTTCTGTACATAAGCATCTTTTGTTTTAAGGCTCCTCAAAAGTTTTCCCTAGTCCTTTGCATATGCTTTATACCCTCCCTTGAAAATAACAGTACATTTGCTTCTCCAGTCTAGGCAGCAGAGCTAAACTAATCTAAATACGTACAAAAACTAATAATACAGCTGTCATTTTGCAGAAGTTTTCCGAAAGGACGTGAAACAGACTACCTGATGTGTGTTGGGGAATCTGGAATCTGCAAAGAGTGCGGGATCATTGCTGACAGTCTGGCATTCCTGATTCGAGCGGGTAAACGCCAAGTCCAGTTTTTCCTTCCTGTTTCTAATGAAAGGACACATGGCTGCAGCCGTACTGCTTTTGGCCATGAGCTCCTCAAATGTTTTATAGTATTCACAACTGCATTTGGTCATTAGAATAAGTACTGGGATAAAAACAGGTAAAAACACATTGTTGACTAGTTGCTTTGGTGAACACACTGGGTGGTTCTCATTCTTCTGAACAATGAATTCTACAGCAATGCTGTGTTCCTAAATATGTCTACAAAGGAGATTGTGTAGCAGTGTTTGCGAGAATATCAATCTGTACCAATATTTTAGCTATATTTCACTTCCTGTATTTTATGAAACAGAGAAGAAGGGGACAGTGAAAGAATCCAGAGTGAAACAGTCAAAGTAACAGCTAGGAAAATGGTCTGTACAGAAGTATTTTCGATATTTAGGTGTAGGATAGACCTTTTTCTAGTCAAGAAGAAAGGATATAACTATTGAACTATTGGAGATAAAAGTATGCTATGGAATAGTATAGTTATGTTACACGTTCTGTAAGAAAAAAGAAAAAATTATATGGATTATACTTCAGCAAGAAATCTGGAAGCTATCATGATTTAATAATGTAAAAGAAAAACTTGACACTGTGACCCAAAGGCCAAGAGTTTACATTGACCTAAGGAAAAAAATCACCCTTTCTTTCCCCCCTCCTGCAAATGCAGGCATACTGATTCTCCTGGGATAAAGCCAATGGCTCTATCTTCACCTCCCTCTTTTCCCCATCTAGGCCTGTGTCTTGTGCATTCACAGGGCAGCACCACAGCCTCTTCACTATTCCACCACTTCTTATACAAGATAAGGTTCATTGGCCACATCTGCCAGCCAGCTGTGTCTGCCGTGTGAGATCACTAAGCAGGAGAGAAGCCACAGCATCATGTTCAAAACAGAATCCCATCCTGAAGTATTCCTCACTGCAGCACATTGCTGAGGCCTCTGCTGTGTCCTTGCATCTGCTATGACAAGTATGTCTCCTGGTACTTCATCCAGTACATCATTGGCTCATGCACCAGGATAGAAGAAATGTCAGCTCTGAGTGAAATTATTAATTTTGCAAGGCTGAGGCACTAAACTCAGGAATTGGGAAGAACCTAGCTTCTGGCAGATTGCAGCTTACAGTGAAGATGCTGCAGCATCTGTCTTGAATAGTGGGTTGAGTAGTAGTTTGAAAAGTATAGGAGATTTTACTGGCATTTAGTGTCACCTAAACCTAATAAAGGCTGTGTAGCCTCTAAATTATAGGTGCTTGGTGCCCAGGATGGAGTTTAGATTTCATGTACTCAGCACGGAAGCTGCCTGTAAAGCCTCTGGGGAGAGTTAGGCAGCTCCTACTTTAGTCATCAGACTGAAGATATGTTCTCTCTGTCATTAGTTGACTCTGGCTGATACGTGTCACTTCAATCCAGGAGCTGCACAGCCACATCAGCATAACACAGTGCTTGAACTAGCTTCTAGACAGCATCTGGCTCAAATCCAGCCATCTCGTAGAACAGGCAGAGTGAGATCACATCTGCCTACAGCCAGTTGTGTGGCTCAACCTCCAAATGGATGGTACACTAAAGGAAAATTATGAGGTGAGGGAGAAGGGAGAAGTGGGAGGCGTTATTTTCACCCTTCTCTGAAGCGTAAATACTACACTAAGTATATTAATTTTACTAAGCGTAAAATTCTGTGCTTGCATCTATAAAGAGGTGATTAAAGATGCACATTTCAAAAATCCGTCCTGAGATAAGAGCTTGTTTTGGTTCAGAAAGCCCAGGCTTCTGTTCTAAAATGTGGCCAAATAAAGAGACACAAGTACCCCTCGGTTGATGTCTGCTGCAATCAGCAAAGGATGCAATAATGGGGCTGGAAATCAAGCACAAAAGGAATCCTCACCCTGTAATAATGATTTGGACACTCACCAGGGATTAGAGAGACTGAGGTTCAGTGTTCGATGTTGTATAGTACTTGTATTCCTGGCTGAGTACTCATACTACTAGGCTGCTGCTATACAAGGTGGAGGAGAGGAGAGGTGGGAGCAGAAACCACCTATCCTCACCTCATTTTGTTTTAAAAAGAAATCATTCTATTGATGTCTGGTTCATCTGATGTGAGAATATCTAAGAGATCAGGTCCTGTGTGTGCACAGAACCAGAATTTATAAATCTGACAATCAGTGAATTTAGCAGGATATTGAAATGCAGCAATAATTTTTTTGGATTACGACTTTATTGTCAGGCACCTCAGTCCTGCTTCTATCCTGATTTAGGTACCTAAGTCTTTCATTGGACCTTTTTTTTTTTTTACGTTATTGTTCCAAATTGCTCAAGTGGTAGAAATTAAGGTTTTGACCAACTCGTTTGGAAGACTGTGTTCACTGAAGCATTGGTCAAATTTTAAATACCATATCCCATAAAAAGCAACAGAATCTTTTAGGCAATGAACATTAAAAGGAACAAAATTACTTTTATTTTTAGCTGCTTTAGGAATCAGCTATTGAATAATTTCTTTCAGAGGCTTAAAGGAAGGTAAGAAGGAGGTTTTGGGCTTTGCATTTGCTACACAGTATGGGTTGAATTCTTTCTTTATACTAACTGGTGTAAATCAGGAGCCATTCCAATGAAATCAATAGTTACACAATTGTAAAACTGGTTAGTGATCACGGTCTGGCTGAGTAGACCTATGGCATTAATCAGTTTTAAAGATCTGGTCCCTAAGTACTTAATTTCTAGGAAACAGCACAATGTGACATTACAAGGATCCTATTTAGAGACACACACTCTGCAGATCAAAGCAGGAACTACTGGAAATGCTTTCTGAAGGTATGTGTAACTATAAAATGTTTTGAGTGGCTGCCAGTATTTTGTAATCAGTGTTGTAAAGTTTTGTGATACTCTTGATGTCTGCAGATGTTATGTGGCCCGTGGCACAGAGCTGATGTTCTGAATTACCAATTATATACCTAATGGAGCCCTGAGAACTAACTCCTGCCCTCCTTTGGGTACTGGGGCAGTCTTTAAATGCTAGCAAAGGACTGATGCTATAAATAAAACCCTGTCTCCATAGAGACAGGCAGTTCAGTGCTCAGCTTTCAACACTTTAAAAAGGTAATTACTGTCTTTTTTCTTTATATTTTTCTATTCTTGGTTTATAACAGCAGTAATAACCTCCTGAGTTGGGCATTTCCTGGCAATTAATGACTGACAGTGTTAAGAACACTTGGCTTTACCTCAAGCCCTCAAATCCTCCAGCCGGTCATTAACTGCCAGGAAATGCCCTTCCCCATAGTCATTATTGCTTAATTATGTAAACCTGGATTAGAAATTTAATTAGATGACTTTAACATTCTCTGATTCTCTCCCCCTTTCTTCCCCCATGTCCCAAGTGTCAGTATTTGCCACAGTTGTTAGCTGGCATGGCTGATGTTTACTCCATAATAGTGCCAGCATAGCAAATGCTGTACAAAGGCTCTGTGAAACAAGACTGATTCCCTTTTTAGCCCTTGGTTGACAGAATTTATCTGCATACCTACTTGTAAAGAATATATTAGATTAGGTTGAAAGGAACCTCCAAGTCCTATCTGGCACTGCCTTTAGGTGGTGACTGAGAAGAGTTCCCATCAAGAACTGGATGAGTCTCCAGTCTGATAAATGAAGGAAAGCTTGTGATGGAGGGCTCTGAATCTCTGCCATGACTTCAAGATGCCAACTGTACCTGCTTCAAGCAAGAGTATTCCACCTATCACTACATTTTGTCCCATTTCTCTTAAATGCCCAAGTGGAAAACTGCTGTAGGCAAATGCTTAAAAACAGGATTAGTGGCCCTGCCTCATTTCTAACCGGACAACCCCTGAAGCTCTTTTCACAGGTTTGTTTCCTTTATCTGGACATGGGGCCAAGGTTTATCTAAATAATAGCTAATGCAGCATCCAAAGAAGAGTGCCAAATAAAACTGTTTCTCCCTATTTAACATGCCATTTTGTTTATTTATTGTTCTTAAAGAAGATGTCCTGCATAGCACAGTTACTGTAATACTGAGCCCATCACACTACAGTCAAACAAGCTGGCTTCCAGGAAGGCATTACCTCTGTAGCCTCTGTGCCATTGACCCATGTGGATACTTGCAGCACATTATTATCACCATCATCAATGTCTTATCAGTACATTAATAAAATCACTTGTCTATGCCTTCTGATTTTTAGTCCCAGCAGCTTTATTTGGTCGCTAAACAAAAATAGGAACTAACGTGTACCATTCCCTTATATTTGAATAAACTAGTAGCCAACCCCTAAAATTCATACTTGTGAGTCTGGAAGATCTCCTCCTAAACTGTTAACTTATTTCTGACTTCTGTGCAGGCTGTATGGCACCATTTAATGACTTAGTGTCTCTGACACTCCATACAACTACAACTACTCACATATTTCATAAAGTACTTCAGTGTTAATTGTTTTAATGTACAAAGGGCATATAATTTGTATCAAAGGGCACTTTCTATGAAGTCTTATGCATTGTAGCACTGGTAAAAAATACTGCTTCTTGACATATAGGTCATGTTCTAATAAACAGAGAAACAGCAATAATGTGGACATGAAAAGTAATTATTGTATTACTGAATCATCTCTTTAATTTGAAGTCCTTTTAAAATAGCACACTATGCCTCACTGCAGCCTCCATCAATTCCCAATAAAAACAAAAGCACAAGTGTCTTTTGAAAGGTCTTTAGTTTTAAGCATTCCATTCATTTCTACTGTGTATTTTAAAAGAAACAGAACCAAAATCCCCACACAAATGCAAAGCTCCTAAAAACAATGCAAAACAATATTAATTTTTAAAAGCCTTTCCTCTTTTTTAAGAGTTTACAATTTTATAGAAAAATCCATTGAAATCCATATCCATTAGAAAGGTAGGCTATGGATGGTAGAGCCAAAGTATTTATATATGACTTTAATAGAGCTATTAAAGTATAATATTTCTTTTTCTGTAACGTATTATACTAACTGAGGTATGTACATTTGTATCATGTAACTTTTTTGGTGGTAATTAACTAACTAACTAAAGCTGAGGCTAGCCTGTTGTGCAGGTGGAGGAGGCTTCCCCCCCACCCTGCCCAATAAAAGAGGTAGACAAGGTAACTGATTTCCACCTGCCTTTTTAAAGGCATACTAAAAGTGAAAAAGGTGGCGTAGGGTGGTGTTCTAGTCTGTTACTTGCGTGCTAGTGGAAAAAATGGGACAGGTACAGAAAGCTGAATACTTACTGTTTGTGTTGGTCTGGTTTTTCTTTCTCTTCTCTGCCCACTCCTGCTTTTCCCTGTACCTATTCTGCACAGCTGTAAGGCTGTGCTCAAGAGGAACCCCATTAATTTCCACAGCATTGCAGGTGCACAAAGCCAGGGGCTTCCAACCCAGCTACTTCTGCAAAAGTAATACAGAAAATAAAAGTGGCTTTGAGGCAGCTTTTAAAGAATTCACTTATGATCAAGGTGAAATGGTTCAATCTATATTATTAAGTTAAAATATATGACAGAATTAAAGACACATTCCCTCCTTTCCTAAGATAGGGTGAACCAGAGGATGGAGCCAAAATCTGGAACATGACAGACCCTTGTTCACACCTTGGCTCTGCTATTGACCTGAGGCTTCAGTCCTGTGCCTCGATTTCCCAAATATATAATTACACTTGCTTCCTGTGTAACAGTGATATTGATATATACTGACAAAAAGCATTAAATAAACATCGGGTTTTATCATATTGAGCCTTCAAGGGCATCAGTCCAATCTTTCACACACTATGAACAGTCAGTTATTTTGATAATTCACATCAAAAATTTTAATTTAATTGCAGAAATCTCATCAGCTCGGCAGAAGGAATGAGAAGGCAGAAAAAAAACCCTTAGTTTACACAGCAAAAGAGGTAGATCCTCCTCTGTTGAGAAGCTTCAAAATCTGCAACAGCTGAAGAGCTGACACCTCAGGAATACAAGTTTAAAAAAACCAACTGTTAACTTCATTGCAACAGTGTATATTTTGCAATTTGATAGGTTGCTAAAGTATTAACATGAAAATGTGAAGAGACATTTCCTCATATTTGCCTTCTATATACTTTATCTTAGTTATTAAAGAAAACATAAAACAATGTACTTTAAATAGTGTATTTTGTGAGGGTTGAGTGACTAAAAGTATTCAGTAAAGAAACTTAACAGTTAATACTAACAGGTCATTGCCAAGCATAACAGAGCAGACAGAGAAATTCAATTGCTAATGAGATTGCTAGTCTAACTTGCCACTTCAGAATTTAGAGTGAATAGTGAAGAGTAGGGAAAAAACCCCACTCTGAAAAGTATTACACAAAATGAAGATTTCTTGATGAATAAATATCCAGAAATAGTTTTGTTTTCTACGGTGAAAGACTGCTTCTCCTGCTGTTCTCCCAGGACAGGTTTTGAGCTCGATGACAGCAAAGAGCTGTTGATTTAGCAAGGATTACAAGACTGATCCTCACATTATAAAACAGAATTTATCCACCTCAGGAATCACTTCAGTCTCTCTCGTTTTGCGAGACTCGGTGATGAATCAAAGGCTATTAACTGCTGTAATTTATATAATCTCCTACCTCTCTCATGTTGCAAAAACATGCATTCAGCTAAGACTATTTAAGCATTTCTTTGCACAGAGAAGTATTGTCAGCATAACTAATATTGCTTTATCTGGCCTGATATTGCTCCAATTAAGTGCATTCATGCTGTTGTGTCAATGTCCACACAGCATTATACTATAATCTTTTCATTGCAGACAAGGTGTCTGAGCCTTGCTGGTATTGTTTGGAGTTCATTGTGTTGTGGATAGTTTTCATGATATACTGTGGGATACCTCTCGGCATCTGAAGGAGCAGTGGTTGCAGTGGCCACTTTCTAATCTAAATCCATTTGGAATGTTACTCCGTTTCCAAATTGTTCTTCGCTTGCATGGTTGAAACACGAAAGAACACAATACTTGTCCTTTATCTAACAGGAAAACAAGCTGCTTCATCAGAAGGCTGCAGTGTTCGTGGGTAGCCTTATTTCTCAATCAGTTTTTAGATTCTGATAGTTGTGGGGAGAAGATTTACAGCTGGGTAAAATGAAATAATCCATGATGTGAGACTGTCTTTATGTTGTAATCTAGCTGAAAAATCACTGAGGAGAAGTTTTCCTATACAAAACCCCTAGTAGACTTTAAGGGGTAGTGCTGTCACATTTTAAATTTTTGTGCAGCCTTCATTTCTTTGATGTTCGGTGTCCTCCGCTGACAGACCCAGATGCAGCCACAGTGTATGTGCAGAAGCTCTGAAGGCAGGTTGCATAGCCTCTGCATCAAGTAACCTAGAGTACGTGTTCCCCATATGTGGAGCTAACCAGGGAGCAGCAAGGGACCTGGGACAGCTTCTTTAGCTTTACTGATTAATTGCTGCCTTATATACTGCAGAAAAAAATGGAAAAATATTTTATGGGGTCTTAATATTTTTTTTTTAAATTGAGTAACACTCTGAGAAAATTTTTATTTTCTTTTATTTTCACTACGTAAGAGTGGAAAGATTTCTGTAGCGTTTTCAGTGTGTTTTTCATCATGGTTTCATGGAAATGTTATCGGGTTTGTAGTTCTAGGGTTTTTTTGAAAACACTTCTAATTCTTGAAAAGCAAGTAACAGAGCCATGGACTTTACAGTTTAAGTATGACCTTAAACTATCACAAAAGATTCGGGAATAATATTAACCTCTGTGTCTCTGAAATAAAAGAAAGCTTCCTATTTGTTGCCCTTCCTTTCAGCATGAAGGAAGTTTTCTGTAAAATGTGAGTCATGTAGAGAATGAATGGTACGTTGCACGAGGCCCATGCATAGGAGCCGAGCTCAGTGTGAAGGAGCAGCGTGTAAGCAGGGCTGTGTGTTCTGAAAGGCAGGCAGTGAGGGATACGAGTAATGTCGTGAATGGTGAAGGAGCGGGAATGAGCCAGCTGATTAAACTGATAGGAGCCAAACAGTGCTGTGGAGCCTTTGATGAGTGTCAGAGGTCATCTCCGTGCAGTTCCCCAAGTCCCCAGGACACACAACCTTGCTGACCCAGTCGCTGGATCAGACAAGAGCGTTGAGACTTCATCAGCAAACAACAACCTAACAGATTTAGATAACTGATAGACTACTAAGCAAATGCTGTATAAAGGAATGAAGGAGAAGCAGCTTGTCAAGAAGGAAAAACTGGGGGAAAGAAGGGAAGAAATTGTTCAGAAAATGTCTACTTCTTTGCCTAAACAGCAGTACGGGGGTGTCTGAGGAACTCAGGGTAAACATCATTGACATAAAGGTACCAAAACTCCTGCAAATTCGTGAAGTCTGTTCATGCTAATTCTTCATCTGCTTAAGAATTTATGGAATTTTAGGTATTTCTTTAGCTGTCTGGGGGGTTTCAGTATTTACATACCATTTTAAAATGAATGAGGTATCAACTTAAAAATATAGTCAGCTGCACTGTAGGCACTCTTCCACCCTTTCATCCTTATTTCGTAGGGCTGGTTTGCTTTGCATTTCGCAGCATGGTGCAAAAGAGACAAAGTCTACCTCCAAGCAGATGTTATGCAGAGATACTAGATTGGATGGCTAAAGCAGTATAGCTGTATTAGTATAACGCTGTGCCAAGCTACTAAGCTCCATCTGTCAGAATGGTTAGTTATTTTGAACCCAAAATAACAGTGATGTGGCTACCCTTTTTTGGTATGACGCTTATGCATAGCATAAACGCTCCTTGAGATTTCAGTGACCTCGCAGTCTGTGCCTTCCCGTGTGTCTGTGCAACAGTCAACAAAATGTTCACCTGTTTGGGCTGGTTCTGACATGACCACAATAATAAATACATCTGATCTCAAAAGTTAACTATAGTCAAAAAGTGATAGAAAGCAATGACAACTTCTTATTTGTGTTTTAGGAGCCATCCGGTATGTTCTACTGAGGTGTACTGTGTGTAAATAAAGGTGTCAAGGGCTGTGTGAGACATCCTAGGATACTTGAGACATTCATATGAGGCTGGCAGATATGACACAGGACCTGTGTGAGACCCACATCCTTCTGGAAGGGTGACTGAAGGCCAGAAAAGATGCCCTGTGTCATTTCAGGTGCTATTAGGAGTCTGTTTTGGGTAACCTGATCACTGGGGCAGGAGGGTTGTTTGTGTCTTCTCTTCAGTATCATATTGCCAGCACAACTGAGAGTAGAAGATCCACTCAGGTGGCATGAGCTACCTCTCTCTCCCCTGTGAGCTGACGTGCTGCAAACCAGATGTGAGCTGGAAGCCATTTAGACAGGTTTGGGTCTTGCTGAAAGGTAACGTAAGGTTGAGGAGCAGGACTTATTTGCGTGGGCACAGTACTGAGCTAACGCATCCAAATGGCTTCCAGAGTACAGCTGGCTCACCTGCCAGTCTAGCTGGCGATTGTTTGCACATGGCAACGGGGTCGGACCCTGAGAGGAAAAGATCAGTCCGGGCTCTGCTCCACCTTGTGCATTGCCATCAGAATCGTTCACTTACTTCACACGGCAGATTGTGATTGTGAGCGAGCCAGGAGGAACTGGACTTGCAAAAACTCAGCTGGAGCTCGTAAGGGTCAGTAGCAAGAAAATAGAAATTCTTATGTTTAAACTGAGAATGGCTGAAACAGGTATGTAGAAAGAAAATGAATGGGATCCTTTTTACATTTGCTCTTTGTAATATAAGACACCATGTAAAAGGAAAATTTGAAAAGTGTTATGAGTGAAATTAAATTGTACAGATGAGATACAGAAGTTACCCTGCACAGTCCTTCCATTCACCATCACAGATAAAGTAATTCTTCAGAAGCTTATGTGGTGTGTTTAGTTAAACAAATTCCCTTAGAGACATGATTGACTATTTTTAAGCTGAACACTCACAGTAACAATTACCTGCGTTCTCAATGTCCATGAGCCTCAATAAACAGCCCATGGATTTATGTCTTAGTGAGAACCAACCTATTAGTTTCAGCCATAAATCTCATGTGCCTTGTGTGCAAAGTGAATTTTAATAAAAATCATATAAGGAGCCAGACTTGCTAGGCAGGGTTTCACATGGCTGCCAACATTTGAAAACAATTAATAGAGACCTTTTGGGGGAGGGTAAGTAGAACCATGTCTTTAGCTCCCGTTGAAATACAGTGGACTCAGTGAACTTGCCTGAAGGACAGAATAAAGAGGGTTTTTTCTATTAAAAAAAAAATAAAAAAGAAATGGAGGCCATCACTTCTAACTAAGGGCAGAAGGAATGGAAAGGGTCATTCCTTTGAGTCTGCAATCTCATCCTCTCCGACACCCTGCTGCCAGGGAAATGGCAATAAGTATCTTAAAATTAAGCAGCAAAATAAAATAAATATACATCTGCGCTCCCTGGTCTGAAAATAGATTCTGGCCCCTAATGAACAGAGGCAGCATATGTGTTCAGTTTCAAAACCCTCGCCTTCAGTGCTGCTTGTGCACTCCCTGTCTGAGCATACAGAACGTGTCGTGTCGAGTCAAACAGAGTCCAAAAGACAAAGCTAGGAGTCACTGCTCATTTTTATTCTGCTGGCCATATTAGTTTTATAAGCAAATAGTTCAGGCATAGAAAAATAAATATGAAAAGTTCAAAGAGAAAAGGTTAGGTCCCAAGCTTCAGATGCTTTGTACTGTCTCCACGGTGCTGAGGGCGGAAAGGTTGCTCTAAAGGGAGGCCAGGGATTTCTGTAACATGCAAGGAGCCTCCCAGGGTCTTGGTGTTGTGTCTGCCCAGTCCATATAGCACTAGTTCAGCTGGTGTAAATTAACCCAGCTCACAGGCTATAATATACTGCTATAATATACTGAGGAATGGGTGTCTTATCACCAGGCTGGTAAAGGACCTCAGGATTGAAAGGTACTGTTTATACCAAGTTTAAGCAAATACAGCTGAGGGCAGGTCCACTTCATGTCTAATACCAAAAAATATGTAGGCTTGGTCCAGGTAGGGAACTCTGGCAGTGATAAGGAGATAGCTACACTCTACCTGACTGCTTTTAAGAAACACATGACATATGTTTTGAGTTACTAAAATGGCATGTACAAGTACGTATGTATCTATGCTGCTACTCACGTTTAAATCTAGGTTGGGATGGTTATAATAAAATTAATATTGCAATCGCAGATGGAGTCAATCTCTTCCCTTTGGAAGTTCTTGGTGGAAGAAAGTGATTGGCACTGGTTTTATGGCCAATTTTCTTAAGCAGTCAAGGTGTGGAGCCCATTATCCACTGCTGTGCATACATACATGTTACACTGAAAACACTGAAGCTTGAGTAAATGATCTGGGAGTAAAAAGCTTGGATCTAAACAGATTGAATTTGAGCCAGCTATACAATGTCCAAACACAAAGAGCCAAGTCCAGCTAGCATGTCACTGTGGCTGCAGGTATTGTTGGTCAGTCAAAAAGTGCCTTGTGTTTAGATAGTCCCACTCAGAATATAGGAAGAAGGATCAAGCTGTTTTCCTCCCCAGCTAACTCTTCTGTAATACTTTCCTATTATTTTAGGAGTGTGGTAGAGTATTTGGTTGACTTTGATATTTTCAAATAGTTGCAATGAAGATGTCTTCACATCTTCAAGCTGTTTGAAGATTAGTTTGACATATATAGAAAACCTGTACTCCTCCTCGGTGAGGAAGTAGTTTCTGCCTTCAGATATGGATACACCAAGTTGATTTTAGTTACTGCCAGCTGGTATACGTAATTAAGCTCAAACTGAACTGCAGTACTGCATATTGGTGGACATGAGGAAGACAGTGGGAGCAGAATGGTCAAAAGCACTAAGAAAGCTTGAGGAACAGAGTGGAGAATTGAATCCCATTTGTGCCCCAGTCCAAGGTTTGCTTAGTATTGTAACATACACTTTAAGACTATTAAAAGCTTGATCAAAAAAACAGGAGGTGTCTTTCCATCTACTTCTGTGGTCTTTTGGACTTGGGAGTCTTTTGCTATCTTGCAGTTAATGCTCAGGTATAAGCTGTAGTTTCAACCTTCCTTTTCTTGCCTCTGGAGATCCTAGAGACTGCTCAAATTACCCAAGAGGGTTGTGATAGTGTATTGTTTTCTTGGACTTAACTTCGTGTAATTACACACAGGTAATCCTGGTTTATTTCTGTTATCCCTTAATTGAGCTATAAGATTTTTTTAAGCTTAAAAAATGCCACAGGCTTTTTAAGCGCTCTAAAATAAAATGCAACAAACTGAAAAAGAACCCTCCCCAGTTAATGCTATTGACCGATAATCTGCCAAATTTAATTGTAAAAGAAGTGTGGTTTTTTTAATTACAAAATCCCAAAGAGATCCTTCAAAACAGCTATATGGATTGTATTTTATTTTTTTATTTTCAACTGCCCTGGAGTGCTGTGTCTCTATTTTCTCACTCTCAGCCTGAGGTATGCTTTTACGACTAAAGTATCAAAACCCTGCAAACAGAGGTTCATAACAGAAATCCTGATAGATCTTTAGCTGCATGGGTGGGCGCAGCCCTAGCAATTGCATCTTTAAAAGTCTTATTCACCCTATCACTGCTGTAAGAGTGGCACCTGTTAGCAGTGCTGCTGCAGTCTCTCACTGTTTCCATTATAAACCTCTCTTTTCATGAGTTCATTTCTTGGCTAATAAAAGTTTCCTCAGCTGAAACTTGGCTGAAAGTGACTTTGCCTGGGAACAATTATTATTAATATTTTTTTAATATAAATTTCCTTTTAAAAATCTTTCTGTTATTTTTAAATTAAAAGAGAGAGAGGTTTACAGGGTTCAGATGCCTACTCCGTGCATATACGACCAGGTCTGGTGGGCCTATTTACAGCTAGACGCCAGCTAAAACTTAGGGGACCTGATTGTCCTGTGGGTGACATGGCACATAACTAACCGAACTGCTGTCAGTTGAAGAAAGGGGTGATGACAAACTGCAAGCTGGGTGGAAGGTCTGTTGCTCCTGTCTACTTGGATGACACCGGCTCCTAGCAGGAGTGCAGACCTTAGGCCAGGGTTTTTGGAAATAAATATATCCAGGAATTTAAGGTTAAGTAAAGGAAGAGCACAATGGCAATAGGTTGCCCCTCTCAGAACTGAGTTGTGCGCGCTAAGTTGCTAGAAGAGAGTAACTTCAAGCAGCCTAAAGAGTGTAACCTTTGGATGTGGTGCCCACCAGGTGCACTCGTGCTTTCATTGAAGGGGTAATATCAAGTAGGGCCGAGGACAAAGTGCGTCCTGCCTCCTTATCACACGTTACTCAGGGTTTGCTGCTCTGTGTTTCCCCTGCTGTTCCCACGTATCCTTATCAGACGCTGAGTTTCCAGCAGCTCTCTTCTCCCACCAGTGCACTGACTTCCTCTCCTCCCCCTGCCGCCCAGCACTGGGCGAACGCAGCCCGGCTCCCCCGTTCCTCAGCTCCCCGACTCCTTGGCTCCCCGGTTCCTCAGCTCCCTGACTCCTCGGCTCCCCCGTTCCTCAGCTCCCTGACTACCCGGTTCCTCAGTCCCCCGACTCCTTGGCTCCCAGGTTCCTCAGCTCCCTGGCTCCCTGGCTCTCCAGCTTCCAGGTTCCTCGGCTCCCTGGCTCCCCGGCTCCCCGGTTCCTCAGCTCCCCGACTCCTTGGCTCCCCGGTTCCTCGGCTCTCTGGCTCCCCAACTTCCAGTTTCCTCAGCTCCCTGGCTCCCTGGCTCTCCAGCTTCCAGGTTCCTCAGCTCCCTGGCTCCCCGGTTCCTCAGCTCCTCGACTCCTTGGCTCCCCGGTTCCTCGGCTCCCTGGCTCCCCAACTTCCAGGTTCCTCAGCTCCCTGGCTCCCCGGCTCCCAGGTTCCTCAGTTCCTCAGCTCCCTGGCTCCACGGCCCCCCAGCTCCCAGGCTCTTCAGCTCCCCGGCTCTCAGGTTCCTCAGCTCCCTGACTACCCAGCTCCCTGGTTCCCAGGTTCCTCAGCTCCTCAGCTCCCTGACTACCCGACTCCCAGGTTCCCAGGCTCCTCAGCTCCCCAACTCCCCGGTTCCCAGGTTCCTCAGCTCCCTGGCTCCCCGGCTCCCCAGCTGTGCGTGCTGGTGACAAAGCTCCTGCATCCAGCATTTCTCATACCCTTGTTGAAGGAAGGTGTGCTCTCTTCCCCTTCCAAAAAGCTGGGCAGGAGGAGGTTGTCATATTCGATTGATGACTGACGTAGAGTGTGTATTTGGGAAAACAGTGTCTCCTCCCTCTCTCCCAAATAATTCTGAGCTAGGGCATATACATGGTGCTGAAATATTTAGCAATATTGATGAGCTCTTCATTCCAGACAGGAAGCGATACATTAATTAGAAGGTTCCTACAAATCCACAAAGGCAGGGTCCCCACCAAGGAATTTTGGACGATCATACTTTGTTGAAATCAGAAAATAATCCCAATTTGAACTGGGGTATGTGAAGAAAATCTCTGACATTGCCTTCTCACTATATACAGGATTTGGGTAGTAAACAGGCCTTGTGAGGATGGGGGTGAATTTTATCCTCTTTGAACAACACGAGCATAATCTATTTTTTTTAATTAAAAAGAAACAAAGTATCAGGTGACTGAAGATCAAAGCAACAGCCTTGCGCTTTTGCAGCAGTGGGTGTAACCATTTTGTATATAGTATTTCAGTTCATACATTTTCTGGCCGTAACTACCGGGCATGCCCCCGGCTCTGCCCCAGCCTTCCCCGGCGCAGGTACCTCCTCAGAGGCAGCAGCAGCCCCGGCGGGCAGGAGCAGGGGTGGGTGCTCGCGTGCTCGGGCAGGGGGTGCGGTGCAGCTCACCTACGTACCGTACGCACGCTGCGGCCAGGGGTCCCCGGCCTGTCGGTGGGCATCCTAACTGCTGGCAGGAGCTGCTCTCCATTTCTCCCTGTGGTTGGCTTGTACCACTTGGAGTATGTGGGAGCATGAAGGAGTGTGCCGGGGCTAAACCGCTCAGGTGAGAGGTGGAGTACCGATTTCAGATCCCCTCCAGCCCTCATTAAGGGTTGATACCTGAACCAAGGTCTCAGACCCAAAGCACAAGTTAGCTCTCCCCGCCCAACTGGAGTTAGCTGACTTGCTGTTGAAGAAAGAGAGAGTGAATGACTCTTACAAGGCAATGAGGATGCTTTTCCAGGAACTAGGATAGTCAGCTTCCAGTCTCTCCTCAACTGTCAGGTTAAGTACATGCTGCAGGATCCTGCACAGCAGGGCAAGCAGCGGGAGCTGTCTTACAGCACACAGAGAATTAAATTCCCCCTCACATCCAAACTACTGACCTACAGCATCCCAACTTTCCTCTCAGTGGTGGTGTGAAACTCGCCCGTTGTTCCTCTGCTCTTCTTGCTCACCCCTGGAATGCTGTGCATTTAGCAAAGAAGGAAACTCAATTTTCCCATTTTTCGTCTTGGGAAGGAGGAAGGTAGGTGCCACCTGAATTTTCCATCCCATCTTCTTCCCCATCCTCCTTCCCCCCCACCATTCACAGTAAACTGAAAAGAAAAAAAAAAAAAACCCAAGCAAACCCTTCCCCAGCAGTCTGGCCTCAGCCCCGATGTGCCCTCTCAGATAAGTTGCTTCTCTGCCTTGGTTTCCCCATTGCTACAGTGAAGACTATGTGCATCGTAGGAGAAATCGTAGTCTACATACAGAGGAATTTGCTGATTTTTACTAGCTGCTGTCCTGGTCCTAATGTGTGTAAAATGTAAATCGCGTATTACAGTTTTCTTGAAGGAAAGGGGCTGAGTGCTACAATGCTGCCTCGAAGAAGGATCAACATTTTATAAAATCTTTACCAAGCGTGGTCCTGTACCTCTTACCCTCACACCTCTCCTGTTCCAGCGTTACGGACATGGACTTCCTCAGATGCGCCTCTGATTTACAGCTCAGTCTGTGGAAGAAGAGGAATCAGGCCCAGAGACTTCAGATTATGCGATTTTTAACCACCAACAATTAGATGTTATGCAGTTAACTAACAACAGGGTGGAAAAAAACTAAGAGGAATTGTAAATATATCCTAATAATTGTATTGCAGCATAGGATTTATAATTACTAAATGTGTGATAACTGCTTCCTAAATGCCCATGCTCTTTAAACAACCTAATTTATAATTTAAAAAGCTGACAACTCTTAAAGTGTTTTATTTTATCTTGTCTGAAATAATTGAAGAGTAAGTTATTGAAAACCTTTATTTTTCATTAGCCTTAAATTCAGCTACAATTAATGTGCCCAATTTGATTATAAACTGCACAAATTAAACAATAAAGAGCTGTCTAATGAGAAATTAATTATGAGGAACAGAAGAGGAGCTGGGCTGGATAAAAGCAATAAGTTATGGCCTATGGCAGGATGTGTCAGGTTTTAAAGGAGACAAAGGGCTTTTTCCTCAATGTGTGCCAGTGCTGATAGGGCTCATCACAGATCAGTAGATCCAGAAGCCATAACAGCACGGTAATTGAAACTGCCAAAATCAATAGTGCTGACAACCTTAATTAAATTAAATATGTCTCTGATGAGCTCGAACAGCATGGCAGCGGACCACTTGACCCTTTCTCGGAGCCCCGCTTGATAGAGTGCAGGATGCAGCGTGATGGATTTCACCCCCGAGGACTGCTGGAGCCCTCGCGCTACTGTAGAAAATTGCTCCAAGAGTGATGGTCTCCCCAGCGCAACTGTAGCTTTGACTCCAAAGTGCAGCCCGGAGTTCGTCGCCTGCTCCGGCTTGTGCTTTGCCTGGGAGGGACGGGGGCTACTTTGCTGAGCGCAGCCCCGGGAACTTTGTCATCGTGTCAGCTTTCCGCTCTGCTCCCAGCAAAAATAACAGTTTTGTTTGCTAAACAGGCAAACGACTTCCATCACAGCTGGCTGGCTGGGAAGCAGTTCTGACTGTCTTTTTATTACAAGCAGCATATCTGGGAGATCCGCTTGGAATCGGGTCTAATTCAGGCTGGGTTTTTAGGTCTTGTCTTTTTAAAATAAAAAGAGATTGGGCTGGGACACCCTAGAATTAGCTGAAAGATCATCATGGGATTATAAGGGGGAAAAAATGAGCTATCAACAGAGAGGAGACAAAGAAAAATCCTTGTCGCTTAAACCACAGGGCTGGAATCTCAGTTCAGCTGTACAGTCAGCAGTTGTTTTTCTTGCTAGGAAATTGCAGGAGTAAATTTTTTTGCAGAATGCTGTTCTCTTGATCATGTAGTGCTGACTTCCTAAACAACATGAAATAATTGCACCTCTAAGTTTTCAAAATGTTTATGTCAGCATTAACAAACTGTTCCTTCATTATAAGCCTGTCAAAGATCAGAGGCTTAGATTATTGAAGTAGATTCCTTTCAAATGCTGAAGTTGTTGCTGTGACAACTGGGGGAGAGAAGAGATTGTTGGAGGTGGACAAACTGTGGGTTTTCCATACCAAAAGGGTTTGCATAATCCGCCTCCCTGTTTAGAAAAATACCTCAGTCGCAGTCGCAGTAAACGCCCTCCAGCTAAGCACAGAGGTCTCAGAAAGGTAAAAGGTAACATTGCATCTAAAAACCTATGGGTTTAAATCATGCTGTTGAGCTTCATATATATAAAAATTAGGCTAAACGTAAAGAAATGTGATATAGATACTGTAATTCTGTTCCATGTATAACATTTTATGAAAGACACTTATTCATTATATTTTGGACTATTGCTATTCTGCTAGGAGCTTGGGCAGAAATTTATCACACTGGAAAAATTATACAAAAGACGATGTCCTTGAATCACGAGGAAGCCCTCCCTTGCAGTGCGGTTTATGGCGTTGCTAATTTAAATATGGTTCTGTGTCAGGCAAACTGTTTTATAGCAGCCTCTCTAATCCAGCCTTGAAAACTTTGCAATCCAGCGCATAAGAAAGCAGTTTGCAGGGGGCGGGAGGAGAGGTTGCCTTTGGATTTTGGAAATGTCTCGGCCCCACTTTTCCTTTTTTTCCTTTTTTTCCTTTTCCTTCTTTTTTTCCTTTTCCTTGTCTTCTTCCTTTTTTTCCTTTTCCTTTTCCTTTTCATTTTTCTTTTCCTTTTTTTGCCTTCTCCTTCTCCATTCCCTTCTCCTTCCCATTCCCCTGCCCATTCCCCCTCCCCTTCCCCTTCCCTTTTTTTTCCTTTGAGTTAAACTAAAAATAAAAATAACCTTTTTATGCTCTGTGTGCTGTGTATTGTTTTCATTATTATTAGTGGGGAGTTATAACACTGTAGGGGTCAGACAGATGCCAAACTCCCCATAAAAATCTGTAGGGGCTGGTGCAACCTCTGCCTTTGAAAACTACCCGCCTTTCAGTGACAGCATCAAATAATAAAAAATTATTAGTAAAATAATATTACTAAAAAAATATTAGTAACAGTGTCAGCAGTAACCAATGCCTTTACCCTCGCTTCTCGTCAAAGGCAGGATGAAGAGCCTTTTTGCCTGTGATGGTGCCGTTAACATTGCTGGGTTATGAAGGGAGAAAAGAGCCTCTAGAGCAAAAGGGGCTTCCCAGAGGGTGAAATGGAGCAGAAACTTCTCACATACAGTGCAAGAGCTGTGACTGCAGCTCTAGAAGAACAGCAGAGCGGAAAACAGATTTTTTCCAGTGGCCTGACAGCCACGGGGGCTGCTCACCCTCGGCAGAGAGCCAGCGTTAGGCCCAAAGCCACTGAAGCACAGATCCTGCTCGGGTGTCACCTTCACCTTCCACGGCAGTGCTGGTTTTTTGGCCAGCTGACTGGTTATCCGCTTGCTGCCTGAAGCATGTACTGCCGGCCTCATCCAGTCCCTTAGGGCTCTCACCATTTTCTACCCTCTCCTTGTTTAACTTTCTTTTTACCACCCTTTTCTCATGGCATCTGTGCCCCATTAGATGCCTTTGCCCCACCGCACTGCGTGGTGGGTGTAAGGTAGCTGCTAAAGGGGGTACTGGTGGGAAGCATGCAGGCGGTGGAGTGAAGGGGGGCAAACGCAGCCAGCAAACCCCTCTCCTTCCCAGCGTTACTGGTGCTAGAAGCCAGTCAAGTTTCACTGCCTGAAAAACAATTTACCAGGGCAGGACACTTGGGATACACTGCTTTTGGCACACCAACACAGCGCACAGGAGGACGGTGAGGAGCTGAGCTCGCCAGTGGCTTTTATCCAAGTCTCTGCGAGGGGACAGGTTCTCTGAGGCTTGGTGGAAAGAGCTGAAGGAGCGTGTCCCAACACGATGTGTGCCCATTGCACTGCAACCCCCACATCGCTGAGCGATCTCAGCCGCCCCTTCCCTTGGACGGGGTGAGAAGTCCAGTCCTTTGGACACGGTGAGAGTATTTTAAACGGGGGGAGGAGGCTGCTGGATATTTCTGGAAGGACTGGTGAAATTAGAGAAAGTCTCAATGCTTAGATTGGAGAAGAGTGTCAATTTTGCATTTTCCTGGAAGGTCTGAGCTGACAAAACAGGAATTTAAAAGCTTCATCTTTGAGGTTTTGTGCTTTTCGTTTCTCCTGACCAGTAAATCTGTAGCAAGCCAAGCATTCAAAGCTCACTCTTGTTGGGAAAACAATTTAGAATAAGTGATTCTTAATCTGCTTATTCAAGATAGAGCTACATTCTGGAGCCAAACTTTTCTGAATGTTCTGTTATTTTTGGCCAACCATACTATATCTCCCTAATCTTAAAGAACCCAAAGTATTTACTTGTTGCCAAAGAAACACTTTATGTTTAGGAGAGATCTGATTAGCTACAGGCACCTTCATCATTCGGTTTTCAACCCTCTGTTCTGTCCCGTGGCAGCTGACCTCCAAGTGACCATGGAGGGTGGCCCTTGCCACCGAGATCGGAATACATAAACCAACTAATTGAAAGCAAAAAAGCAGAGCAGCATAAAGGTTTTTAGTTGAATCTCAGTTTGCATATTCTACTAATAATTTGGCCTTTATCTCCTGTATTGTTCTCCGCACTCTGAAGCTTCTGATTAATCTCGAGTGATGTGTCTGAGCTAGTCTTGTGTCACCAGCCTTTGCAGTGGGGAAGAAAACTAAGATAGCAAGACAGATAGCTCGGAAGGAGCAATTTGTATAAGGAGGAGAGCCACATTGATCATGTCATAGCATTGCTACCAGTAACAAGTAGAAAAGATTCTCATTTTCACAAAAGAGCCTTGGCTTGAATAGCTGTAGAGAGTAAAAGCCATGCAAAGTAGTTTCTGAGAAGTACGGTTTCAAGAAGAAAAGAAAGGAGAAAATCTCTCTAAAAAGGTGCATGGAAAATCTTTTACATAGCATATACAGGGATGGATTTCCTGGCTGGTTAAAAGAGAAGGCACTGTGAGGACTGTAGATCCAGGTCACGGAACTAAAGCAAGTGCAGGTGTATTGCTGCACATTGCCTTTCATAAATATCCTGGCTGCAGCTGGCCTTGCAAAGTCACTTCATGGTTCCAAAAACTCTTCTCTGCCTTGACAGCAGCAAACCCTGAGCAATGGCTGGCAGCTGGTGTTTCAGCTGCTGTTTGCTGTACTGATTTCAATCACCCTGTGTTGGCTGCTGTATTTATCTTGCCCATGAGCCTGCAATCTAAGTATATATGTTTTGTGTTCTACTTGTACAGGACCAAGTTCCTGAATTACTGACCTTCAAATCAGAGCTTTCTATTTTCAGTCAGTGTTCGAATGTATTCAAGTTTTGGATACAGCTGCATGGAAAGTAAAAACTTCTGTACTGGGCCTGATCATCAAATATAATGACCCATTAACATTCCACTCCAAGCAAAATTTGGCTTGAAATACAGTTTTAGGTGCTGATGGAAAATCACATAGTTTGAAGGGTGATCTTGCAGTCTTACAGAGCGGAAAAAGGTGCTTGCACATCATACACATTGTGTGTCATCAGGCTGAATCCATTTTAAATATAGTCACAACTCCTTTGCACACTTCTAATATCTTGCATTTTTCTTGTGTTCCAACATTATTAAAAGTTAATACCACTGGACCAGAAACCTTCAAGCAATTCTAAGACTGTTGAGTGCAATATTAGGGACTGCTCATTTGAGGAGTTAGTCTCTACTTAACACCTTCCTACCTACAAATGGAGTGAGAAGTCCATCATCGTCCAAGCAGTGCATGACACATGCACTCCAGGGAATTTGGTGATTTTCATATTTGGTGTTTTTTGTAAAATTTCCAGTCTTTCACAAACCACAGCTTTGTTACCAGCTTAACAAAGCTGGTATCACCTTAAAGCCGTTAGCACCTCGAAATGTTTTTAGTACTTTCCATTTCCCACCAGGTTGTCCCAAGGTACCAAATGGAGCAGCAAACAAGACAGATCCCAGTCCTGTAGATATGCAGAGTACAGAAGACTCTTTGCTTAGCTTCCCGAAATCTTGGAAACTGCAGTAGGACAGAAAAGGTAGGATCATGGAGTGAATTAAAAATGCACCACTGCAAATAGTCCCTGGCCAAGGGCTGGCTGCCTGCTGGTCTGTAGCTTTCTGGGGAGAGTCAAGAAGAGCCGCCGGGGCTTTCAGCTTTGGGCTGGGTGCTGTGACACCCGCTCAGCTCTGCTGGGGGAGCAGAGGGAAGCCCGGTAGGAACCAAGCTGGGAGCGTCAGTCTTTTCTGACTACACCTTTGGTATCAATCCAATGAAGACTGCAAGAGCAGCTGTGTGTCCTGTTATGTATCTCTGAGTTTGGGACTATGACTGGACTCTTGCACTGATTGTCTAGTGAGGTAACAAAACCAAAGCTGCAAAATTAAATATTTCATTAATTACATCAAAAAGAACAGAATGCTCCAGTATATAATTTTGCCGGACCTTTTTTTTTTTCTGAAAAAAATCACAATTGCTATATTTTGCTGCAGTATACCATGACGTTTGATTATTCATTGTTTTGTTGCATAACGATGGAGCACACTATTTTCTCTTTTCAGAAGGCAGAACTGAAATGGTTTTTGTATATTTCTTACTTTTCTGCTTTGAAATTGCTAAACAGAAATGGCAGGATTATTAATGGTCTTCTGTTATTGCTTTTGCTTTACTGTCCCTAATTAAAGTTTATTATTGTCTTTAGTTTTGTCTACATATAGACACAGCTAAATAATGTCACTGTTGTCCTTTCATTCATTTTGATTTAAATTCTAGAAACTTTTGATGCCCTGATAGTATCTTTTGACAACACAGAAATGTAATGAACTGTGAATGCCCTAAAGCACAGACCTTCAAAATTTAGAATAACATGAGTTCACATTGAAGGACATTTTATTGCCTTATTATTATACTATTACGGGAAATAGTCTTAGGAGGAATGGGAATATTAAGAAATTATTGTTCATTTGAGTCATAGGTCAAATCAGAGACCTTATTGCAAATGTATAGAAATTATCTTTACAGCTCCTAGAAGGTTAGATGGAGTTCAAGGCCAAGCATTCATACAACTGAGAAAGGTCAAATTATACATATGATAATACTTGGTGACAACAAAGCCAAAGGTCAAGTCTGAGGCATTATTGTGGCACATACAGAGAAAATTACCATTCAGATATCATATGGCATTCCTGCTGGCTCCAGGGCCAGATTCTCATCTTGGTTCTGCTGTTGTAAAATGAATGATCCCAGATATGCACCTGTGCATTTAAAAGGCTGGTTTTATTCTTGAATCTTTAGCCATAGTTCAATGAAGTTTCCAGCAGAGAAAGTAAAAAAAAGTTCCCCTTGATACTCTGCTGTTTCCATATTTTAAGACGTGTAAACTTCTTTTCAGTAGCTAAATCGGCCCCAAGAATTTCTTTTTTGTTACTGCAATATTTATGCATCCTGAATTCCTAGACGAAAAATCACCAAAGCACGCTCTTGTAAAATCTATACAGTTATTAAGAAAATTATGCATTGTAAGTTACAGGAAAAATACAGATATACTTTCATAATTTTTGTTGCGCATTTTAGACAACCAATATTTTCGAATTGCTGCAAACTGTTTTCTGTCTGCTATCAGAGCAAAATTTCTAAGTATACTCATTTTGAAAAGGTTTTAATTCAGAGTTTGTCGCCTTGGATAAATGGAAGAATAAATGAATGGTTTTTAAAAGCATTTGTTCTTCTAAGTTGTTTAAGATCCTCTGAAAATAGCCCACTCGGCTAACTAGTTGGAGAGTTTAAGGAAGAAGCTCAGCTTTTAGAGCAAACTTACTTACTTACTTATGTTGTTGTAAAAATGCAAAGCGTCAGCATAGATGAAATAAAATGGTCCTCCCCAAACCAGCAGGAGAAAAATGTTAATGATTCAGAGTTATGCGTAAAAGGAATGACCATTTGGGAGTGTATTCAAACAGCAGGATAACTTGTATATTCACTCCAATACACTGTTCTTGGCAACTAGAAGTAATACAGTGATATTTCTACTGAAACAGTTAATAAAGGCCCAGAACTGCAATTCAGGAAAAAAAAAAATCTGTGTATACTGCTTCTTTTCATCATGTTCTGTACATGGTACCACAATGTAAACGTTTAGTAATAATAATAATACAAGGAAAAGAAATGTTTCTGTTAAACGGAAACTGATTCTGTATTAATTATCTTGTCAGTTATTCAAATGTATTTCGCATTAGACTGGGGAGAGTCTCAATGAGATGGCTAAAGACAGAAAAATTCCATTGCAAGAAAAATGTGACATTTTACTTCGTGCCTGGTTGAATGCTGCACAAAGCTGCATATTCAGAATCACTTAAAAAAATAGTGTCTGCTATATACTGCATGTGAAAATGATATGGATACAGAAAAAATGAGGCTACTATTTTTGATGTATGTCTATATGCACATATGCACAAACATATGCAATTGATGTTAAAGTCTGTATGAGTCACTTGTTTTATTTTTAGTCATTGTATTAATAGTAAAATACTCTAGACCAGAAATAGGAAGACTTTTTCTAATAATGAAAAAAAAAGTACAGCATTAATAAAGTTGAATCCAATATCGTGGATTGTGAGCAAATGAAATGGTGTGTCCCAGCAAATGCTGTTGGATGTCTGCCCTTGCTGTGGCTTCAGCAGGACCCATCACATAGTATGCCAGCAGACCAGTCCATCTTATTTAATATTTAGTCACAGTATCTGTTGAATTATATTACCTTCTGTTCCATCCTCTATGAATATTTTTCCAATCCACTACATAGCATGAGCTGGTCCCTGTATTCTTGTGGTGCTGTATAATTATATAGAGGCAATGATCATACAGAACCACTCAGCAATTCTCGTACAGGGTGCCGTTAGAAACCTTAGTGACAGTATTCAATTCATGAGGGACATATAATTCTTGGAGTAGGAGTGTGGCTTTTAAATACAATACCTTAGTGCATCTTTGGTGAGGGGATTTGTATTATTTGAGAAAAAATAGTAAATATCACTCTGTGGAGATTTTACTCCTTGGACATGTGAAGAAAGATTTATGCAAAAAAAGAAAGAGATTGTCAGAAAGATAAGTTCAAATATTAGCCACCTGAAATCAGAAAATGGAACTATCTTTTCTTTCCCTGACTGACAGACTTGCCAGCTCCGGTGTTTGTACATTGAGTCTTTTTTAAACCTACCTGTTGCTATCAGTAGATGGTATGGGAACCTCAGCTTTCAGTTACTTTGAGTCCTCCTGAGAAATATGAGGGAATATGATGCAAGTGCAACTTAAAAGTTTCAGAGACAGTATCTCATGACCTTTACGTGAAGGAATCCTTGCTGGCTGACCTCCCTGTGCTTCAGATGGGCAACACTATGTCCGTCTGCCAATAGTTATTGTGGTCTAAATTACGCTTCCAGCTTTGATTTGGTTTAGTCCAATTTCGAATACTGAGTCAACCTAGTGACGAGCTGATTGAACAACTGCTCTGTATTCACAGCGAAGCAGTAGGAATGACTCAGTGCTTGGGCATCTTCTCCACCAGTCATTGCTGAAGAAACACCCCAGCCAGCAGCCGGAGGGCCTGGTGCTGGTGGTGATGCCACACTTTGGCGGGCACAAAGGTCACATTCCGTTGGGATGCAAAAATAGATTTAATAGATCCCAAGGATTTTTATTTTTCCTAGAGGAGCAAAGTTTGGATATGATTGCCTATTCAAATTCCAACTCGGCCACCCCAAATGCTCCTCAAGTTTCAACTCGATCTTTCAGCCAGCTTCTCCCTCAATTCCCGGCCCAAAACAGTGCGCTTCATTGCTCCTGGCTGTAACGCAGTATCAGCATCACCCTCTCTCTTATCCTGTCCTCCAGGACAGCCCAGGAACAGGGAGCGAGGACAACAGGGGAGCAAACCAACACGAGCAACCCTGCTTCCGCCTGGGGCAGAGCAGCCGTCCCCTCCTAGAGACAGCCAGGGTGCTGCTGCGCTCATTCATTCCTCATTCCTCATTGCGCTTAGCACGCGGGAGGAAAGCCGGACAGCCAAATACCCGCCAGCCGGACGACTGGTGAGCACGGCCGCGCCGAGGGGCTCTTGAGGGAGACATGTGCCTGGTGGGGCTCAGGCGGAGGTTTCCCTTTCATCGGTGGTGCTGCCTGCACCAGTCCACGCAGCCCTCGCTCCTGGTCGGCCCCGCCGCCGTGCTGGCGCAGCTGTTTGTGCAGCTGTGCGGCTGGCCAGATGGGAGAAGTGATTCTGGCTGGAAAGAAAAACATGTTGCTTTTTGCAGGGTGTTTTAACCTTTTTTTTTTCCAGCCAGATCACTTCCCTGATCCGGTTGGTCGGGCAGGCACAGAGATCTGTGCTTGGGTAGCTGCAGGACAGCAGGACGGGTGAGCCAACAGCCTCCGCCTTAAGCGCTTTGTATCACTGGAGAGACACTCGTGGGACTGACGCTGCCATTTGATAAGCATTTACATCAACACTCAGGAAAGCAATCTGCCTCCTGACTTCTCTTTCTTCCCCATCTGAGCATTTCCAGCTCCCGCTGTTGCCCATGCATGGATGTGCTCATCCAGCCAAGCAGGTGAGGGCAGAAGCAGGCTGGCTAACACACCGGGATGAAAAATACCCCCTTATCCCACGGGATCTTCCTCTGCTAGGTCACCTTCCCTAATCCTCTTCCTGGCAGACCTGTACAAACCCTTTCCCCGATAGCAGGGTGGGCAGCACAGGAAAGGTGAAGAAGCATTACGTCTCTGCCTGCTGTTCCCTACCAGATATGTTTCCCGCTATGTAAACTAGAAATAATGGGTATTACTAAAAGTGAAGATAGTGCCTACTGGCCAGTATCGTTCAGTATTTTCACAGATTCCCTCCTTTTGCAAAGACTTGGGACTGACAAAATGCTTTAGCTCTGATCTCCCGTAGTGTTTGAGGCGTTGGGTCTGCTGCCATCAGACGTTGTAAAGAGCTGCGGGGGTGTGAAGAGCATTTCTGTGCCAGTGTGGACAACTGGTTTCAGTGCCGCCACGGCACGGGACAGCCCTTCCCACGGTGAGCGACTGTCCTTCCCGTGCGGGATGACCTGCACCCTTGGCAGGAGCATCAGCAAAGCCAGTGTCTGACTGTCTTCTGCACGCTGCTGCCTTACTAAATTGCCTGTTTTGTCTACACCTAAAGTCATCAGTTTCAGAAGGAATATTGTCAGGCATCAATCATAAAGAATATCCTCTCCCAGATCAGCCTGGCTACTTATTTCAGAGCCAGCCCAGTGTTTTTGTGACTGGTTACACTAGTCTGAAAGCCCAGGGAACAAACTAGGCTCCATTCGACCTTGCCCATGGCCAGCAAGCTGTGGGCGATGTCTTGCAGTGCAGACTTGTTCACTGGCAGTGAAATCAGCTGAAATCAGCTAAAATCAGTGCAGGGTTTGAAACACGTTTAGGTGAAATCCAAATCAAACCCAGAAAGAGCCTGGCTTCTCTTCTCAGATCTCAGGGAGACTTTACAAAGCTGGCAGTTATAAAATCACATCATACCAGCCCTTACCCAATATTTAGCATTTTCAGCCTCCTTTGAAGGCAGTGACCCGAAAACACACTTCTTCCCGGGTAGGGTTGGGATGTTGGCCTGAGATGGGTAGTGTTTCAGGCTTTCCTCGCACTTCATGGCTAGATACCAAAATGCCTTACAGAAACCTCGATACTGAGGAGATATTAAGCACCTGCTGCTTGAAATTTTATTCTCTTTGGTACGGATCAAGTCAGGTTCCCAGAATCAAAGTAACCCCGAAATCACCTGTGGATTAAGGAAAAGAAAAGGTTGGTTTTGAACAGCAAACAGCAAATCTTATATAAAAGCCACAGAGAGAAAAAAAATGCCATTTTTTCCTGACTACTCTCATGTATTTCATGTGAAGATTTAATATTCTGCTCATCCTTTAGCTCTGATTTACCTATTTTTAAGACTAATAAACATCCAGTAAAGATAGCTGAAAGCTCTCCCCGTCTTCCCTGAAATGAGTATTTTGAAAGGGGCTTATCCTATATCTAGCAAATTCTAATCCCTATGAGCTAAACTTTGGAAGCGAGCGAGGAATGTAGGTAGAAAGCTTTTCTCTTTCAAAGTCGAAGGGTAATAGCACGTCCTTTCTACTCCAAAGTCAGAGTGAAGACAAGTTCCTCTTGATGAAAGCGCCACAGTTAATCCGTCTCAGGATTGGTGTCTCCATGTAGCACCCTGGGGAACTAGAATAAAAAGAAGTGTTTTTTGCCTGGTGAGCTGTAGAGTTACAGTGCAGGAAAATCCTTGTTGTACAGTACGCTATATTGTTTCGCTAATGTATTTTTTCTGTGCTCTGAATGAAGCGCTTATACGCAGGGAAATTGGCTTTGAGGCAGTGGATGAAATCGTAATGGTGTCAATGATCTGCCTTGCAGCAGCACAAGCGATCAGCTGATGGATCATGTTAAACCACAGAAGACTGGATCCTGCGACTGTTTCTCATGGTAGCAAACTCATAAACATCGGGAGCTGTTCTGTTACCATCTGCGAGCCTGCTACCAGAAAGGAGGATAATTCCAACACATTATTAAGGAGTCAGGCTCCATTCTTGTTGATTAATTGTGATCATTTGTTGAAAAGAGTAAGCTTTTATTTTCCTCCTGACCTATTTTTAACTACATTGCAAAATTCTCCCAAACCCCACGTATTTCAATTCATTGCATTTTTTTTAAATGTTCAGGGTGGAAAAAGGCAAGGTTGGCTTCTTTGGTGAAAGTTATCTGATGGTGATTTTTCTCACTTTTTGCTGTTGTGTTCTTCAAACAAACTGCTTTTGAGGGTGGGACCTGATTTCTTTTCACAGTTATTTGTTGTCAAATCATAGAATGGTTTGGGTTGGAAGAGACCTTTAAAGATCATCTAGTCCAAACCCCTTGCCATGGGCAGGGACGTGCTACTGAGTTTTAGCTGCAGTGCTGTGAAAGGTCCTCACCAGACATACAGGACCATCGTGCAAACAGCTTGCACTGACATACACAATGGGAGAGTTCCCATTTTGCTGATTTTGTCACTTTATTGCTCAATGTTATAATTCCTCTCAACTCCAAATGAAAGCTGACATTCTGTTGTGAGTTTTTGTTGCTTGTTATTTGTTATTCCAGAGCTGTTCAGATGTAAGGAGTGAAAGAGAGCTACAGTTTTAAAAGACATAATTGCCACAAGGTATTTGTGTGGTCAGAGGATAAACAATAGCCAGGCTGTTTCTTCCAACTTCAGAAAAACATTTTCTTTGAATACACTCTTTTGCTTTCGGAAGAGTCACCATTATATCTAAACCCAGACCATATACAACAAGCTCAACACTAGATGATGAAAGATTTTCATGATGGAGTTCTTGGGGACTAATGGGAGAGTACTTCATCAGTGTTCACTATTAATCAGTTTCATCCGGCCTTGCAACTGGTGTGATAGAATTTCCAGTCTGCTGATGCCGTATATAATCAAACCTCATGTGAGGCTCGGACTGATGATACAAACTGATTCCTTCCAAAGCACGTATGGCACAAGAAATCCCAAATTAATGATCACCCATCTTTAACTAACCATCCTCAAATAATTTTCCATTGTCAGAGCATCAATACAGTATAAGCAAGCCCATGCTTTTGCATGCTGAAGGCTTACGGAAAGGCTGCTCATTGCCTTACCATTTGATGCTTTAAGGAAGCATCAGACTCTGGCCAATCTTTTCTACCTTTCTTTCCCCTCCAAGAATCCTGTTTGCCCAGTTCAGCTTTTCCATCAAATTTAGACTAGCATTCATTCTGATGGCAAGGAAAGTTAAGTGGCTTAATTTGTTTTTAAAAATAGGGAATTTCCTCATATTCTTGACCTGTTCTAGTAAACCTGGCTCTGCCTCAGAAAAATTAGTATTCTCTCTTTTGCAAACCTCATCACATTCAACATTCAAAAGAGCAGTCTTTGTGATGGCCGGTGAAATCAGCTACTCTTACGTTTCATTACTACGATACAGCTGTTAAAGCAATTCCTTTCCTTTCTGTTCAAAGCTTTCTCTATCCTCTAGAGCAGAAATTTGTTGGGAAAAAAAATTGTTACAACTCCATTTAGGGATGCCAATGAGCTGCTGTAATATTTGATCCATTTATTTTGATTACATGCATTACCCTGAATACATGTTTGTTCTTACTCTCACTTGACAATTACACTCTGTACATTTATTGCTTTAAGAATAGTGTCCTCTTCATCTTCTTATGCCTGTTATTCCAGACTAACTCTTAGCTGGTGTAAATACATTTGGGGTGAGCAGTTAATAAAGTTTTAGGATCAAACCCCTAGTGCTTCTAACCTGAGGATCTCGAAGTGCTGGAAAAATGTTCACTGGTTTTGCTGGAGAAATATTCCAACTTTTTCTGAGATACTCAAGTCTAAGCGTATTTGATCATCCCCTTTTTTACTCACACAGCTTTCTGAGCTGGACAAATTAATTCACAGTTATATTAGGTGAATAATTTAATTATTTGTTTAAATGTTGAGGAGTCTGGAGCACAAGCCTTATGAGGAGCGGCTGAGGGAACTGGGGTTGTTCAGTCTGGAGAAGAGGAGGCTGAGGGGAGACCTCATCGCTCTCTACAATTACCTGAAAGGGGGTTGCAGAGAGGTGGGTGTTGGTCTCTCCTCCCAAGTGATGAGCGACAGGACAAGAGGAAATGGCCTCAAGTTGTGCCAGGGGAGGTTTAGGCTGGATATTAGGAAAAATTTCTTTACGGAGAGAGTGGTGAAGCACTGGACCAGGCTGCCCAGGGAGGTGGTGGAGTCACCCTCACTGGAGGTGTTCAAGGAACATGTGGACGTGGCATTACGGGACATGGTTTAGTGGGCATGGTGGTGTTGGGTTGATGGTTGGACTTGATGATCTTACAGGTGTTTTCCAACCTTAGTGATTCTGCGATTCTGTGATTCTGTGGTTCTGTGATTCTGTGTTGTCAATAGCATATCTGAAGGGAGGGAATAATTTGGGTTTTATTATTTGGTTAACATTTAAGCTTCACTGAAATAAGAAAACATGACTATCAGATCTTTTGAGGTTGAGTCTTCATAATTCTAGCCTCAAGTCTACTCATTTCCTTCTTTTCTGCAAATGGGAACTGCTATGAGAATAAAAATTTGGCTTGAACTGACTTCTATATTCTGGCATATGTTATGAAAGCACTGTCATATTCCATTTTTATCAACTATTTTTGGTTAAAACGCAACTATTTGACCGGTAATTAGCATGCCTGTGTCCTTATGGAGTCTCAGTCTTGAAGCAATATATGAAATGTCAAGGAGGTAAAGGCAAATGTTAAAGATGCTTGGTGTCTTTCGGTTAGAACAGTGCCAAAATAAGTTTTGTATCTTTTTGAAAAGGAGGTTGTTATTTGTTTCAGAGCAGCTGTATGATTTTTTTATTTTTTTTATCACAACTCTGCATGCATTAGTCTCCTACAGGGAAAATTGCTTTATTTAACATGCCACAGAAAGCTACTGCTGTTGCATCAGGGAGATGGAATGCTTCTCTTAAATGTAATGCCAATAATTGCCTTTGGACTTCCACACAAAGAAAGTTTTGGTCTTCAAACTGTCTGGAAGGGTTTGTCTGTAATTGCTGTAATGTACAATCACTCCTAGAATGAAAAGGAAAATGACATATATTTAGAAAGTTCAATAAGAACAGTGCAGACAAGCAACGCTATTATCCAAGTCGGTGAATGAGCCCCATGTTCTGAGGCTGAGCCTCAGAAATTGTTTTATTGCACATGGTGAGCAGACACACTGTTAATATAAAAGTATAATGAAAGCAGTTGGAGTAACCACAAGAACACCCTCTGAAGCATCCATGTTTGGTTAAACACATTTGTCTGAATTCATACCAGGCAACCGGGCTGACAGATTATTTATGTCTGGATTCTTCCCCTCCACGCTGATTCGCAGCAGAATAGGTATATCCCATTTACACATGGAAGAGTTCATTGTCTTTGACCTTCAGGGCAATTAAAAGGCAAAATAGTACATATTTTCTAAGCCTCACAACTGTTAAAACTCTAGATACACTTTCAGGGAGATACTTTGGCCAAATCTCTTAACGTTTGTTAATGCTGCTTCATGAGTTTGACCCACTTCCCAGCACAGCCATGGCCCTGCCATTGACCTGCAAACCTGAAAACCTGCAGGTCTTCAGCTGTCTGCATTGTCAGAATAAGAAAAGCAGAGAAAGAAGTTGCAGGTATGGATGTAAGACAACGGCGACCTAAAATGCTCACTATTGCTTAACAGGATTTAATATAATTTCCTCCGAGTAGTGGGAAGTTGGCTTACTGGTCAGCTACAGCATAGGTAGCTCTTAGCGGGCTCAACCTACAGGAGTTAAAAGCTGAGGAGGATGGAGACTTCTCTCCTGATATTGTGTAGCTGCAAGAATGGAAACTCCAAAAGGAGGAAGGAACAATTCACCCTCTTTTACTGAAAAACTTCACAGGGCATGAAAAGAGTTGTTAAAACTCTCTGCAAAATAATCTTTTGGGCAAGGAAGAAAATTCTAGACGTTTCCATACAACTTCTACTCCCTTGTCTTTTACCCACACACAAAATAATGATTTTTTTTTTGTCATCTTATTCATTGCTAAGAAAAAAATAACTGTGTTGTCATAAATGACAAGCTATCTTCAAATATGGAACAACTGAGTGAAGCATATGAATTCCAAGACAGAGATCTATCATGTCTTTTCATGAAAAAATGTTCTTAGTATTAAAACTGAAGAGAGAGATTTAAAAACAAAAAAACGTGTGTCAACATATTTCTGACAGTATCAGGATACTTACAAGTCTTTCTGCCATGCTCCCTTCCAAACCTGACGTTTTAAAATAAAATGTTAGTTTAAAAATGGCTAACATCGTTGCCTCAATGTGTGTGTAACTCAGACTAGCTAATTAATAATTCTCTCACTAACTGAAGTTTCATTTCTGTATATTTTCTGGTTTTGCTAAATCAAAGCACTAAAAGCAAAATATAGTCCTTAGGGATATCTAGATATAAATCCTTCTACACTGTACTCGCATCTATGAAACAGTATCTTTTACTGGTCCTTCTGCAGGTGTGTGATAGGGATTTGTGTCATAAAAAAGATTCTCAAAACTGCAATATACAATATAGCTGCACCTTCATTTGGATTATTAAAGAAATTACAGTAATTGTGCAAAAGAAATTCAGTCCTCAGTTTGAGGAGGTACTGCCCCAGTACTTTACATAGGAAAGTTACAACTTGAAATGCGTTTATGGAAATGCTGTAGTTCACATCCACATGCTTTCTTTAAATCATGACGTAGCTAGATCAGAAACTGCAAATCATTTTTCTCTCTTTGCTTCTTTATTTGCTCAGATTAAGCTTGCCCCACTGCACAGCTGTCCTGCAAAAGGAAATGGAGAAGCAGGTAATAAACATTTTGACAGTTCAGCTCTCCCTACTTCCCACTCGGCAGTTCCCCTTCCCAGTCTCTGCCATCGCCTGGTCCCATTCCACAGCCACATCTCAGCATCCTCGTCCCCCACAGCCAGAGGAGCCCTTTGACCTCTGCCAGTGTTTATTGATAACAAGTTTGTGTGTTTTAGCAACTGATGAGGCACATTGTGGCTTTTGGAAATTATAAAGTAGGTAGCTCTGCTTGCAGTTTTCTCTTTCTAAGAGTCCATGAGGTACAGGGTCAGATCACAAATGGTGGCTTTGAAACATATTTTCTGATTCAGTATCTAAAAACATCAATGTCTGTGTGATCTTTGGTAGAGGGACCATCCTAACATTGTGTGTTTGGGGTTTTATTATAGGAATGACAGCACTGAAATCCAAAGATGTTGTGCTCCTAAATTATTTGAATGGTGAAAAATGCACACAGAAATGGAAGTTATGCTACAAGATGAAGGATCTAGGGTGTTGTGAAAATAATTTATTTTTTGCCTGCAAAAATTCAGAGAAGGAGGAATTTTAATTTAAAATTTCTCTTGCACACAAAAAGATTAAAATCTGCAATTTGTTCAAACATAAAATTGAGTTTAGTTTTTTAGTTTCTCCTATGTTAAAAAGGAGTGACAAGTGTTAAAATAAAAAGTAGTTTTGAATACAAAAAAATATTCTGATATCTTCTGAATTAGAAAGAGAAGACTTTGACTGAAAAAAAATGAAGCAAATTCGATAGCATTTGATTTTGGCTGATCCAAGTGTACATTTTTCGGTGAAAAAGTGTTTCAGACAGCAGCTAGATCTACTCAGAGGACTATTACCGTATGTGCAGTTCTTGCCAGCTCAGTTTCCTTAAAAAAAAAATCCCTACAATCTACATTTCCCTTTTCCTCTTCCCCCATGAAAGCAAACCTACCGCACATTCATATTAATCTCCTCATTTTTTCTTTTCAAAGTTCTGCTTAGCCCATCCTAGTCCTGTCACAAACTCTTTTTGTACCTGTGTCCTCCCTTGATTCCCTCAAACCCTGCACCCCAATTTTCTCCAAACCCTTCATCCTTCCTTCCAGCCCCCCTGCTCTGTTCAAACAGGACTTTTGGGAGAGCAGAACAACAGAAAACATCAAGGCAGGCTTGGAAAACTTGAAATAAGTTACACATACATGCTGCTCCAAGAGGGCCAAGTGTCCATTTGGTTTAAAGCAGAATAATTCTGCTGACATGATAAAATTAACACTAATTGAGGAGTTTTCCTATCACAATTTCAAACTGGCTCACACTTGAGATGTGGACTGCATGTGTGTGTGAGAGAGAGAAAAACAAAATCTGGAGCAATGAAGATTGTTAGTCTGTCTGTCTTTCTGAAATGTACGGAAGTCGAGCATTGCCAACGGGGAACACTGGTTTTAAGTTTTGTCTGAAAAAGCCACCAATCACTTAACTGCACAAAAAACCTATGCTCCCCAAAAAATAATTATTTCCTGGCAAGGGATACAATATCAAACCAGAAGAGAAAGTTCCAGGCCTGATACACAGCTTTAGTCCACCCTTAAAGCAAGTCTTGGTGCATCCTGATTTAACGGTGTTGTGACTGACACTTACATGAAATCAGCTGTTATAGTTATAGCCATCTGCTGTTTTTGCTAAACCTCTGTATTTCACATTAATTGTAATTGCCTATGTAGCTGTTTTTGTTATATCCAGTGGAGAGAAGAGCAGACTTGCTCTGGACTTGGCAGCCAGAACGAGTCACGCTATAGACCTAAAAACACTTAACTAGAGATGATACAGTGATGTGTGAAATAATTTCTTCAACTCGTGTGTTCCACAAATACACATTTTGACTTCTGTTTTCCTCTTTTGATTTGCTAAAAATCCTTAAATCCTTTTACTTCTTTCCTAGGATTATACTGCAAAATGTTCAGCATTTTGCAAGATTGCACCCACACTTGAAAACTTTCTTCCCATCATGACCCCCCCCCAAATTTACACAGATCAAAGCTGATGAAAGAGTAGCAGTGGTAGTTCCACTGCTTGGTTAGGCACTCTGATCTGCTAAAATCTAGATGTGGAGCAAAGGAATCTAAAAAAAAATATCCCAAAGAGTCATTCTCAGGCAGCTCTTTTGTGCGGGGATCATATACTTGACACCATGCCTTATGTGGAATGCACATCAAATCACCTGGAGACTCCACATCAATGGTAGTTATGTGCATGCATGTACCACAAAGAGAATAGACCCTTAAACCAGTTGGGTGCATGAGACAAAAAAAAAGTCTAAAGAGTGTAAATCTAGAGGAGTACATCCACTTTTTCTTTTGATTTACCTCTCTGCTCTGCCTTATGCCTTTTTTGTTTTGTTTTTTAATGTTTTAATGGATGGATTTTAAAAAAAGGACTTTCCCACCGCAGCCAGTGCTTTATTTTATAAGGTTCTGTCCTTAATCTAACACATCTGTGTTATCTGATCCAAGACTGCCCATAGGATAGAGGGCCAGATTCTTAGCTCCCATGCACTCGTCTCTTAGACTTCAAGGGGGTTACACTAACTGCAACAAGTCGATGACTTGCTCTTGTTTGTTGTTGAACTCTTAAGTGTTACCATATTTTTCCTTTAACTGTTACTGAAGCCCGTACCAAGTACCACTCAGATAAAATTATTTCCTCTGTGCTGAGCTGATTTTTGCTCCAGGCTGGCATTTACTAATTTCAGGGAGGTTATCACAGTGAACAGGACCAAAACAAGCCTCTGTAGGAGTCAATGAACTTCGGTATTTAGAAAAAAGATTTTTGTACCTCAGAACTGAGTCCCTGGTTAAGGTCCATTTGCCCTTTTCATTCTAGGAATGGCAGAGATGTTATGATAGAACATAACATTTTATTTCAATAAAATAAAATAATAAAATAAAATAACAAATAAAATAAAACAGAACAAACAAACAAACAAACAAATAGGAAACCGCCTATTTGTATTCCAGGATGAAGTGGGTAAACTCTGAGTTTACCTTCCGCTACACACTCAGGAGTGAAAGGCAGTCCCTTTCCCTGATCCTAGCTGTTCTTTCAGTGATGTGAGTAAGCCCGATGGACCTGCCCACTAAACTGAGTAAAACCTCAGCGAAGCCAAGCGTGTGCTCACTAGCTCCATGCCTTTCCTGCTGCCCCTCCACCAGCTGCTACTAGACCATTCCTGGGTTTTTGCCTGTGCTGCTGCTGGGCAGTTCATCTTGAACAGAGATGTCTGACCACATTGAGGAGCAAAATTTAACAGGACTTTCCCCATGCCATTAGAAACCACACTCTGTTACTGCCGAGTATGGCCGTCCTCTCCCCTCTGGGAGTTCCCACCTTTTCCTCCTGATCCTCCCTCCCCACACTGCTTTCTGAGACACAAGGCAATAAGGATGGCAAGCAAGGGCAACCAGTTCCATATTTCAAGCACCAAAGCCCAGCTTTGTTTCCATCCCGCACATGCGCCCTGACCCTGGGTGATGGCAGCCCGTGCGTTTGCAGCACACCACGATGGCTTTGTGCCTGGCTGGAACCAAACACCCAGCGAGGGGGGCCATGGGGACAGAGCGAGGACATGGTCCTCTGCTGCTGCTGGACGTATGCCTCCAGCTGGTCTCAGACGCTGGGAGAAGAAAAGCAAAAGGAAGATATGAGGCCTGCAGTAATGTATGTTTCCACAGAAGTGGATAATGTGTGTTGTGTACTGCCTGGTTTTTAATCAGAATCTCTGGTATTACAACTTATTTAACAGTTACTGTCCACCAGTACCAGTTGGCAGGTACACTAAGCATACAAACTGCATAGACATGTTAAAAGAAAGAGGAAAAGTGATGGAAAACTCAGTGCAGGGTGTGAAATAGAGTGTACTAGATTAGCTGTTGACGTTAGCTCAGAGATCTACAAAGAAAAAGTCCTTTCATATACCTGGGAGCTATGGTGCATCCTATGATTTTTTTTTAGACATCCATGAGGAGCAGAAGTGACTCCATATCCAAACATGGCCTACAATTGCTTCAGGGTGCTACCCTTCAAGGCTGGTGTCAAGGGCAGAGGGAAGACCCATCTGCGGAGAACTGGCATGCCTCTCTACCTCTCAAGCCCTATGGAGGGCTGCAGGAAGCCCTGCAAGCCTAGCTCCTTGAGTAAATCGTGAGAACATCTATATAATTCATAAGTGCAGTCTGCATGGATGCTTCTAGGAGGTTGTCCTTGTTTTGGGCAGTGGGATGACAGTAGTAGTAGGCTCAGTGATGAACCTGAAGTTTACTGATGTTGAGACATGGGGAGCATAAACATGAGGGAGCATAAACAAGAGGTAGCAACAGGCTCAAACAGCACCGCTGTACACCATCCAAGTGAAGTTCACGCTGTAATAGCATACCCAGGTCTCATGTCTGCACTTTAAGAAAGATATGATGATGTTGGAGTTAGTGTCAACAAGACCTACGCAGATGGGTCTAGAGACTGAGGACAAGGGCAGACAGCTCAAGAAACAGCTCCAGATGGTTACACGTACTAAAAGGAAGTGTGAGAGAAGGTTTCATCTCCTTACAGGAGGGAAGATCATGCACCGCTGAATTTAGCAGGGATAGTCACAGGGAACAACAGCCAGAAGCTGAGGACGGAGAGTTATGTTGGAACTAAAACAAGCTTCTTACTGCATGGGTAATTAACTACTAAACCAATCTCTGAATTTCAGTGATGACTTCTTCATGTTTTAATATTTCCAGCTTAAGAGCAGCTACCTTTTTGGAAGCTATCATTTACCCAAATACACGCCTTTTTTGAGCTCAATACTATTGTAAGAGGATGAAAAGAAATGGCCTGTAATGTATATAGGAAGTCATATTAAGCAATCTGATGTTCCCATCAGCCCTTAGACATTACAAATGAACCCAGAAACTTCTCAGGGTGATGATAGATGTGGAGACTGCAACTGCCAGAGCGAAATCCTCCATTTCAAGCAATGCAACCAGAATGCTGTGATCAAGCCTGACCGTTGCATGGTTTCACTGCCTTCTGCAAGATAGCATCGTCTGCAAGCTGGTCTCTTATATGCAAATTAAGAGCAGCCCTTGGGCCCTGGCGCTTCGCCAGCTCAACCCTCCTTTAAGGGAAGCTGGGCTCCGGGTTGGAATAAGTGCTTGGCTCCATATGGAGAGAGTGGCGAGTGCTCTCAGTTATTCAGTTCCCACTGATCTGGGGAGGAACTCAGAGCACTCTGTGTTTAAGGATTGCACGCTGCAGAAGAGGTTTTGTTTTGCTTTGTATTGTATTTTACTTCAGTAATTGGGTTAAGTAATTTCACCAGCTCCCATAAAGATACCTGAAAAATGTCATTACAACCTAATCTTTAAATAACACGCTGGCCTGATGGTGCTGAGCCAGGGAATGCATCCCAGCTGGTTCCTACATACTTGGGTCCGGAGAAGCCTCTGACTGATTCTGCTGTTAGCATCTCTGCCTCTCGAGTCTGCTTCAACATGTTCATAAGTTTCTCTCTCTCTCTGTAAGTGATTCATTTTTCTGAACCCTACAAACTGATAGCACTGCTAACTAGAAGATTGAGCACTTCAGTTTTTCATATATAGGTTCCTTTTGGACATAGTTTAATTTAAAGAATCCCATAGAAGCAGCATGGAAGACCTAGTCAGCACTTTACGTCAGTCTTCCAAAGCATGACACAAACATAAAGAAAACTAGATCAAAGGAAATGGAGGAAATCTTCTGTATCAAACAAAACTACTAACCACAGTTTTAAGTTAGGAAAAAGTAGGTTTTATTGAATCTTTAAAACTGAGGGTAAAAAAAGGGTTAAACGGGGTAAAAAGAAGGAAATTAGTAGAAAATATGAGCTTTCAAAAGCAGTGACTGTTTATTGTACTTAATTTGGTTTTCTCCATGTCTTACCAGTTCTGCGTATACTTTAGCAGAAAATTAATTTTGTCAAGTCACTGAAGATAAGATTATTGCAGATTCTTAGGGAAAGCATAAGAATACTTAAAATCCCCAAGGCCTATTTTATATACTCCACTCTAAGTGTTGCCATGGATTTCAATGAGACCTACTGCCATGAAATTATCAGAAAGTTGAAAAAGTGCTTTACAGGTACCCAAGGACCAATCTGAAACCTGAGAGAGGGAAGGGAAGGGAAGGGAAGGGAAGGGAAGGGAAGGGAAGGGAAGGGAAGGGAAGGGAAGGGAAGGGAAGGGAAGGGAAGGGAAGGGAAGGGAAGGGAAGGGAAGGGAAGGGAAGGGAAGGGAAGGGAAGGGAAGGGAAGGGAAGGGAAGGGAAGGGAAGGGAAGGGAAGGGAAGGGAAGGGAAGGGAAGGGGTTTGGCTCATTGCATTTTGGGCAAACAATTGAAATAGCCTGTTGTTTTGATAGATCTCCTTTTCCACTGATTTCTACAGCTAGTCCAGCTTCTGTATCTCACTTCAAGCTGGCAAATGGCTTTGTTCTTGCTCCTCACATTCCACACAGTCGTTTTGGCAAATATGAATGCAATGCCCCCTAAAGCTGCCGTCCTTCATGAGGTATTCCCTTGGGAAGCAGCATGGGAAGGAGAAGCCAAGCCTGTTACCTTGTGGGTTCAGGCTGGCCCAGGCAAGGACAGTGGGGAGAAGCAGAGTGTGTGGGTTCAGGCAGCTCCTTCCCGCTGGGATGTAAGTCAACGCCCGGAGTCTGTCATAGAAAGAGAGCAAGGGGAGCTGTGGGGTGAGACCCCAAAGCAGCCCTCCTCTCCCTGGAAATGTTTGGCCTTGCAGTGGAGGGCGTAACAAGGAAAACTGGGATTGCAGCTCTCCAGGACAGCTTTCGTCTAGAAGCTCCAGTGTGTTGTAAATATGGGCTGGATGGTGAGCATTTGGGGACTGCCTGCTTTAATGACTTTCCCTTCTAGTGGATACCACCTCAGAGGCGGCCAGGACTTACAGGGACAAACAGGGTTGGGAAAGAAAATGGAGTGAGGCCAGGACAAGAAGCGGGGTGAAGCAGAGCCAGGTCGGGAAAGGGGATGCAGCAGGGCTGGGCCAGGAAGGGCTGGCACAGGAAGAGGGTTGCCATGGGGTTAAGCTGGGAAGGCGGATACAGCAGTGCCCGGAGGGGGGAAGCTGTGAGGCTGGGCAGGGAAGGAGGATGCAGCAAGCCCGGGCTGGGAAAAGGACTTCTGCGGGGCCCTGCGGGTACCAGCTGGGCAGCTGGCTCAGTCCGGGTGGGCAGAGCTGGAGGAGGATGCTGCGGGGGGATACCTGGCTGCAGGTGCATTTCAGGCCAGCGGGCTGAGAGCTCCGCTGCAGGGGACATCCCCCCTGTCCCTTCCCCGCCTTGCCCAGCTGGGAGCGGGCTGGGGGCGGCCACCATCACCCAGCTCGGGGCTTTCAAGGCGAAAACACTTTTTGAACTCCTCCGAATAGGATTACAGAAAAGTCTCACGGTGCCTGTTTAAACAAGTGTGTCTGAACAGGAAAATCAAACAGACAGGGAGCGACTTCAGTTTCTCCGCGCATATGATGTTTGAAACGATAAGCGAGGATATATTTTCACATAATTGGGCTGTGTCAAGGTACCGGCCGTTTGATCAGATAGGGGCTCTCTACGTAGTCTCACATCAGAGGGCTAGTAAACTACAAATTAAGGCAGGCTTTAGATTTTGTCTGCGAAGTAGCCAAATAAATTGAATTTTATCCCTAAAGGTCACAACAGGGGGCGGGCAGGAATACACAAAAAGGGCAGAATAATGTACCAGGATAACTGAGTCGGAAAGAGTAAGGGAACAAAATCATTGGAAAGGGGTCAATGACTTATGAAAATCCGTAAGTATTGGAAAGATGCCGATTAATATCTCTGGATCCAACAGGGAGCTTTAAAAGCCGACACTTTCATCACTCCAAAAGAGGTCTGCAGGAAGGCAGGGCTAGAGGGGCAAGGGAAATGTAATGCACCATGGCTCCATTGAAGGCTTTTGGCTTGCTTTTGTTCTGTTTGTTGGTAATTTTTCATTTTATTTGGTATTTGCCTACTTGCAACAATACCTTGGGGATGACGGGACACCCTGGGACACCTCACACAGGCTGGTGGGGTGACGGCCAGAGAGCTCTGCTCAATCCCCTCCATCCCTCCATCCCTCCATCCTACCCCATTTGCTCTGGCGTCTCGGGCCTGGGGACAGGCAGGTGCCCTTCCTCCTGCTTCCCTGTCCCCTCACCTCCCCCAGCCTGTCCCAAGCTGTTCCCAAAGCAGGGGGAAGCTCCCCTGCCCACCCCCCAGCCCTAGGGGAGGACTCTCAAAGGCCTGAGGGCTGCAAACCCTCTTTCCTCTACATGGCTGCTGCCTAAGCCCATCCCTCCTGCAAAACCAAGTCTGGTCCCCCCAGCCTTGTGCTCCAGACAGATTCCCAGGCTCCAGACAAAAAGGCCAGGGGGGCTCCAGGGGACCCAGCTGGCTCCCAGCCAGCCCTGCTGAAAGGAGATCACAACAAGCCAGATTTACTCCTAAGAACAAAGTTTCCAATGACTTTCCAAGATGCTCATCGTACTCCTTGCTCCTTTTTTTCTTCTCCTCCTTTCCTCCATCCCCTTATTTTTCAAAATCTCAGCTGGAACAGAAGTGTTCCCTGTCACTGCCAGTGAACTAACTGCTCCCCTCCCTTCTCAGCTCTGTGCACAATCCTGTGGCATTTCTTTTTCTGGCCCTGGTTTTATACATCACCATTATTTAGCTACTCGTGTCAGCAAGTGAGAAGGACCTGAACGTACCTGTGAGGCTGCTGCACATGATTTGTTCCTGTAAATAGCTCCTGCTGGGTCAAGCGGATGGTGATCTACCTCAGCATCCCAGCCCCAGCGACCACAGTGGGAGTCAGGATGTGAAGTGTGTGTGTCTGTGGGCTTGTGGAAATATAACATACAGCCAGGGTTTACAGCTACACTAGTAACTAGTGAAGGAGGGACTGATGGGAGATGTCAGTGTAAAAGGTGAAAGAGTTTGCAAAAAGCTACCAGCAAACCTAAGAGGTAACTCCATGTCCCAAATGCACCCCTGCTCTGTCTGCCTGCTGTCACTGAGCCTCCTCTTTGTACCTCTGTGTTATTAATGTGGCACCATTAGCTCATTATCTTTCCCGTGACTTTATAGAAAAAGAAAAAAGTAGAAGCACTTTTTTGGTATCCTTTAGGTTGTCTCAGAAGTAAAAATCAAATCGACCCAAATCCAGCCCAAGTGTAATGGGACCATTAACAGCAGGGGACAGACAGAATCCGGTGCCGCGCAAATCAGTAGAGTTCACACCCAGTGGCAGGATCTCACCCTGCTCCACAGCGTGGTCCACGCTGCTGACTTGGGAGGAGGTGGGCAGCAGCCTGCACACCTGGTCTGGGGACCCCACAGCCACCCGTGGCCCTTTGTGGGCCAGCCTGGGCTCGCCCCTGCAAGGGACGCTTCGCTGTGTGGAGGGTGACGTACCTTCAAGCTGTGGATTGCAGGGAGAAGTCTGATGCTGTTTGAAAGACTGAAAGAAGTTACGCTTTGAGTGACAGAAGAAAACCCAGCTGTTGAAAAGCAAAGTGACCCAACACCAATAGAGAGCCCACACTTGCTACATAAATAATGTCAAAAGCACATATGCAGGGAATAACATGAAGGCAGCTCAAGGCAGACCAATGTCTAGAAATGTTATCTCTTCTGTTCCAAAAGCTAATCAGCCCAGCAGCGGGCAAGCCAGGAACATTTTAGATTATGTCTACGCTTGCAGTTGATGGAAAATCTGAGAGGAACATAAGCTTTCTAAAAGACAAATTCAGTTCCCCTACAAAATATTTGGGATGTTTTTCCCTCCTCCTCTGGCAGTGAAATTGTTTGGTTACATTGATTTACTAGAATGACATAACTCCCAGTATCATATCTAGCCATCGGCTGCCACTCAGCAAAAGGATGTGGTGAGATCACATCACCAAAAGAATAAGGCGCTGGAGTTCCTAAGCAGGAGGTTACATATCATCCAGACAGTTTCAAATAGTTGCGGATGGCTTTGATAGTTGCAGGGGTGTGATGTTGTTTTGTTTTTCCATAGACAGAGTCTGGAAGATACCTGACACCGGTTACTCTGCTGTTCAACTGTAGTTTCCTTTGCACAGGGAAATTAAAATCCTTCTATATGTATACGCATGAATATATGCTTTCCTAACTGGCAGGTTTTTGCTTAAGGCAATCACTTTTGCACCATCTTAGCCAAGGAAGGAAAGAAATATTTGCCCCAATCCTGTTCCTCGTGAGTTTAGGGGGGTATTTTTGGGCCTCAGTTTTTACAGATGCAAATTAAAGGTGGGGGGAGGCAGTATTGCCTTGGGAAGCTGTGTGACACCAGCAGGAAGGTCCAAAAAAGGGTGCTGGAAAGAGGAGACCTGCCAAGTTCGACTCCAGTGCCCGCAGGTTGAGCCGCTGTCTGCTGGCGGGGCTGCAGCGCCCGGCCCTCCTCCAGCTGTGCAGCTGGAGGCAGCAGCTGGAGGAGAAACCCTTCTGCACAGACACAGCCCTGCCACACATAGGCGTTTGCTCTCCCTTGATTTTTTCCTTCTATGAACTTTTTATTTTTTTCCTCAGGAGCTGATTATTATCTAGCTGAAACATATTTCCTTCTGAAAAGTGGGTTTGGTTTGGGTTTGCTTTTTTTTTTTTCCCCTATTGGCATAGACCTCTCTATTGGGAACAGACTTAGATCAGGACTTTTGCAGTTTGCAGAGTTTTTTTTAAAATGTGGTGACATGCATTTCTTCTGCTCTATATGTTTTCTTACCGTCCTTTCCACCACATATTTTCCAGCAATTTAGAGAGATGTAAGGAATAGCTTTTACACAATGGGCAAAGAAGCAGGGGGATTATTCCAATGGTCTTGCAAGTTTGGAGTATTTCATCTTCTTCAAAAGGCGAGGAAAAAAAACTGTGTCCTTGTGAGCAAATGATTAGAAGAAGACTGGGAATACAATAATTACCCCAAATGGAAACCCAGACCGCAGTCAAACAATACAGCTTTTGTAAATCGGCTCCGCCTGTAAAAAATCTAGGAAATCTCATAACTAGAGCTGGCGAAATCCTTTTCTTATGCAACGATATGTAAAAGGCTCCTGAGAAATGTGGAGTAAACATGGAAATGCTGTAAAATAGCGTGATAATGAACTTGCTCTGAGCATCGGAGATCGCCTTGACCGGTACCAGCATGGATGCCTTCAACCACAAAGTATTTTCTCATGTTAAAGAATTTGGGACAAATTACATTTCGTGACATTTCGCCAATAAAGAAGCACGTGAAGACAAATAAACTGGGACTCTCCATAATCTACCTTGATCGTTGTGGAATTTAAGAGGGACCAAAGGAATTGAGAGTGAGACAGAGAGCGGCTTGAATGAATGTCTTTTATGAGAGAGCGGAGAGAAGATCATTTATATCCTTCATATTTTATAGTTTTGCCTCTAGGAAAGACCAGCGGAGCCCCGACTATCATTTACTCATAATGATCGCATTCAATCTAGTGATTCACAGTGAATCATATAATAAGGTTTCCATTTTGCGCATGGGGAGAAGAAGGAGGGGTGGTTAAACTTTCTTGAGTTCGCATTCATGCCCCCGGCCTCCTGTTTCCCTTGAACTGTCCGGTTCAAATGACTAACCCATGAGGCGATGCTTTTTTCGTTTGGTTTTATTTTGTATCTTTTTTAACACCCCCCCCCCTTCTATTACCCCCCAGCAATAAAAATCCCTGGAAGGAAAGCTGACAGGTTAATTGTACAGCTACTCATTTTCCTAGGGCAGCGTTTCACCCGAGCACGGCTCTGCTTTCACGGCCTCTCGGGGCCGGGCCGTGCCGTGCCGTGCCGTGCCGTGCCGTGCCGTGCCGTGCCACTCCGGCGGTGGCTCTGCCCCAGCGCAGCGGGCGGAGACCCCCGCCCAGCCCGGGCCCCGGCGGCTGCGGCTCCGCGGAGCGCCCGGCCCGGTGCAGCCCCGCCGACCGGGGCACGGCGCGGCTGCGGGCGGGGGAGCAGGAGAAGCAGCCCCGGACGCCGGCATGCAGCGGCACCGGGAAAGGGGGAAAAGTCGCTTTTCGGCGTTTTGGCCTAAACCTGCACCCACACCCGCCGGCCCGGGACGCGGGGGACCGGCCCGGGACGCGGGGGCCCGGCCCGGGACGCGGGGGCCAGCCCGCTCTGCGCACGCCTCCTGCGGGTTTGGGTCAGGACGAGGGGATTTCGGCACCTGAGACCCCGCTCCCCTTCTAGATGCTATTGCAGAGACCCCTCCACGCACGGGTAGGCACATAAACAAAAGCGCCGGCTCGCCGTTAATGCAACGGGCAGTCGGGTGCTCTCGGGACCGGTGCCAGCTGCGAGCGCTTCAGGTAAAAACCGAGGCGAGGGCAGGGTGAAGCTTTCGGGGCTGGGAGGAGGCGGCTGGCTCGGCAGGGAGGTCCGCGCCGGGGCTGGGAGCCGCGCATCGGCCGGCGCGCCCCGTCAACGACTTCTCCTGCAGACCCCCGCGAGGAACAGTCGGAATCACCCCAAAAAGCGAACGGAAGAAAGGCACCGAGCAGGCTGAGCGGGGGAAAGGCTCGGAGAGCTCGAGCATCCCGGAGCGAGCAGAGGAGGAGAGGCAGGTCGGTGCCGGCGGGCAGGGGCAGAGGTGATGCCACACAGATGCCGGCCCCGAATGCGCACGGAGGAGCGGTGCTCTTCTCCAGGAGAGCCGGCACCTTTGCAAGAGCTTTAAAAATATATATATAATGAAATAGGCGTGTTGTCATTGAAGGGAAACCACGGCCTTAGGCACGGGGTATTCACCTAGACAGCTAAGTTCCCTTTTGGGCAGAGCAGAGAGTCTCGAAGTCTGCTTGACATCTTGAAACTTAAATAACCGTAAGGCATTGTTACTCCCTGGCAGCAAAGTGCCTCGTTACGCCTGATTGAGCTAATTGCTTTGAAATAGGATATATTATCTATAATTATAGAGATCTTGGAGGAGACGGCCAGCCTTTTCTTTCATCTTTTCCAAGTGCATCATAACGTCGCGATCAAATTAATTTGGGCCACTTGAAATAGTGCCTTCCTTTCAGCCCCGCTCCTCCGGCCCTCAAAGAGCCGGGGAGTTTGGCCATCCAAATCACCACTCCTGGTAACCTCCCGAGGACCAGCCCAGGGGCCTGGAGCCTTAAAAGTAGTTTAGGTTGTATTTGATCTGGACAGAAAGGGAAAGGGGAAAAGGGGGGGGGAGAAAAGAACGGAGGTCTTTTCGCCTTATCCGACGCTCAGCGGAGAAGGAGCAGCGACGGGAGCAGGGAGGCTTGAGACTTGAAGGGCTTTGAGGGCTTGTAAAGCCCGCGGGACGTTTTTAAGCAGTTGCGATAGATCTGGCTCTTTGCCCCCAGGGCTGAGCCGCTCAGAGCTGGAGCGAGGCTGGCTGAAGGGCGCGCAGGGAGCGCGGAGAGAGCGCGCAGGCGGAGCCGGCGCGGCGGAGCTGCCCCGGAGCCGCCAGTCCCCAAAGCCTCCTCGTGTCCTGCGGGGCTGTCTGGTCTCCTAAGAGCTGCTGTCTCTGGGGAAATAAAATAGAAACAAGGGAAACAACACCACCCCTCTCCTTTCTGAGTTCTGCCTTTAAGTCAAAGATAACGTTTACAAAAGGCAGACAATGCCCTGAATTGGCTTAGCGCTGCCTCCCGTCCTCCCTCCCCATCCCCCACGCACTCCTCCCAGCCCTTGTTGTTGTATTTCCACCGAAATAAAATGCTATGGGTAATGGCTTTGCCTAGCGCATTCATTATATTGAAACGGGACTGTTTAGGATGCTAATTGCCCAATATTGTTATCTAGCACAAGTGCCTTCAGGGAAGCGCCATGGTTCCCAATAAAAACACTGGACTGGAACAAGCACCAATAAAGTCACCTATTCCCCCCCGCCCTTTCACGTCGCTTTTCCTTACAGCCCAGGGAGGAAAATAAGAGAGAGACACCTAAACGCAAGACAGAGTACCAGCACAACGGAACGGATACAAAAAAAAGTTCCTAAAATCCAGCGGTGTTTTGGTCACCCAGAGCGCAGCAAGCAAGGCGAGAAGAGTTTGGGTACCAAAAATTTCCCTCTAAACAAAGAAATACATCTCGGGGCAGATTTCGTTTTGTAAATTTGATTCCTCCGTTCCTAACTTAGAACCTGTGGATTTCCTTAAGAAAGAAAGGAAAGAAAGAAAGAAAGGCGCAAGAAACGAAAGAAACTTCACTGGCTTCCCGTTTTCAGCCCAAGAGCTTGCCAGCATGTGAATTAGAATCAAGTCCTTGCTATGGTACAGTGATTAAAATACCACCGAGTATGACAGAAACGTAAACACAAAGCGTTCATTGCTGGGAGATAAATAAAGAGCTAATTATCTCGTTCTGTCAACTCTCAATGAGAGCGGGATCTCGCTCTCAGTGTGGGACGCACACTCGTCTCCTCAAACCTCAGCAACATCCCAATGTTCAAACCATTCTGCAAAAGAAAAGTGGAGGAAAAAAACCCCAGCAGCTCTATTTTTCTTTTCATATTTCCATCAAAACAATGAGATCGAAAGCAGCCTAGGGGCTGCCTGGAGGTCTAATAAACACATCACTTTTTCTCTTGCGCGGTTGCGTTTGGGATCAGGCAAAAAAAAAAAAAAAAAAAAGATCCTACCTGTAGGATCGGGTGGAGGGGACACCGTGAAACACGATGCATCGATATTTGCGCGTGTTTTCTTAGTCGGGGGTGGGGTGGGGGTGCATCTTCGCGTCAAGCACCGGGCTTTGGGAAAATGTCGTGTGATTGGTAGAGCAAACTAATTTTGTCAGGCTGAATGTGCCGATGTCCCAGGGCTAAGGCGCCTTGCTCCCTTGATGCGGGTTAACGTCCTCAATAGTCCCCCTCCAGCTGAAGCCTTTGATCAGACCGCTGCTGGCGCCTAAAAACAACATCACTTGTCTGCCTATTAGAGGCACTGACTAATCGTGACAGATTGTTTATTCTCGCAATTAGCAATGCAGCCGCTTCTCCGAGCACCCCCTCCACACCCCCGCCCGGCGCTGCCCGGCCCGGCCCCCTGGCCCGACGGGGCGCGGGGGAGGCTGCGGGCAGCGCGGGCAGCGCGGGCAGCGCGGGCAGCGCGGGCAGCGGCGGCGGCAGGGCGCGGAGCCGGGCCGGGCCGGGCTGGGCAGCGGCACCGCGGCTCCCCGCCTGGCAGGAGCGCTCGCCAGGGCGGCACGAACCGGGAGGGGAATTGAACGTCCCGACGTGAGCTGTATGTCGGCGAATAGGCTGTGCAACGTGCCTTCACCCTAATCTATAGGAGCGCACGGGGGTAGCCTGCGAGTCGCCTTCAAACCATCCTCACCTAGAGGGACCGTGTGTGAGCACAGCACAACCTGTGCGAGGCAGGTATACACGTGTCCACTCACGCGTGTGTAAGATACGCGCGTGTGTAGCTGCGTGCAGGACGATCCATTTCAATCCGGTCCTGTTGCTTATCAGTTAGTAAAATGTCTATTGTATCAATTCATTTCATAATCTATATGCTCCTAATCTACCATCTTTATTGGGTCCGGTTAAAAGGAAAGGGAATTCGCTGTCCCTCCCCGTTTAGATAATTACCCTTAAATGACTGCAAGAGCCTCTTGTGTTTCGAGGAGATTAGAGCCCTGCAGCTATCAATAAACTTTTCTCAGCGAGCGGCCAATCACGGTATTAGAGAGCGGCTCCGTTTTACTGCACATCCGTCCTGGGCGCAGGGATAAGGGATCGTAAAACGAATTTACAAAACAAAATAGCCGGGACTTTAATGGGTCTGGGGCTTAGATGTTCCTTTTTACGTGAATGAACATTTCTTTATCTGGAGACGCGCACACATCTATGCCATAAACGTAGCACGATTTGTGTGTGTGCGTACGGACGTATGTATGCAAATAGGCGCAGATCTCCGCAGACACGTCGAACACACCTCAGGGCCGGCGTTCATTTAAAAAACAAACCCGCCAACCAACCAACCAAACCCTAAAACCACTTTTTCAAGGCGCAGCCAGGCTGCGGGACAGGCAGGGGCTCCCTCCGAGAGGTCATACTCAGGACAGCCCGATATTTGTTGGTTTGACAGAAGAGCACGGCTGGGGCCCGCTCCCTCGCGCTCCGCGAGCAGGAAGGACGGCTTTTTCCCGACGTTAACACATTTTCCCCCCGATTTTTGAGCCACCCCCCCCCGTCCCAGTCCCGTCCCCACGGCGGAGCGCAGCCCCGGCAGCCCCGGCCTCACTCACTCCCGCCTGCGGTGCGCGCTGGCGCGCGGAGCGGAGCTGGGGAGAGCGGAGAGGAGCGGGGCGCCCCGACGGCGAGCCCGGCTCGGCCCCCCCCGGCCGCTCCCGGGCCCCCCGCCCGCTCCCGGGGCCGCCGCCGCCGCCGCGCCGCAGCCAATGGGGCGCCGCCGCCCCGCCCCCCGCGCGCTGGTTGGGCGGTGCCTTCCCTCGCGCCGCTTTATCAGGCGGCGCCGCCCGCCGCGGGGACGGAGCGCGCCGACGGCTGCCCGCGCCCCCCGCACCGCCCCGGCCCCATGAGCCGCGGCGCCCGCTCCCGCCCGGCGCTGCGGTGGCGACGGCGGGCCGCCTCTGCATGGCCCCGGCTGTGGATATGACCACCGCGCCCACCGGGGTCCGCAGCGACGAGCTGCCCGCATCCGCCTTCAGCAAGCCCAGCGGCGGTGGCCTCCCCGTCGCGGCGGCGATGGGCGGGGAGGAGGAGAGCGACAAGCCCAAGGTCTCCCCATCCCTCCTGCCGTTCAGCGTGGAGGCGCTCATGGCCGACCACAGGAAGCCGGGCGGCAGGGAGGGCCCCGAGGGCGCCGGGCCCCCACCGGGCGCCGGGGCGGCCGCCCGCGCCAGCCTCAGCCCCCGCCTGGGCGCCCTGACGGCGGAGGCGCCGGCCTCCCCGCTGCCCCTCGGCGGCCACTTCTCCGTCGGGGGGCTGGTCAAGCTGCCCGAAGACGCCCTTGTCAAGGCGGAAAGCCCCGAGAAGCAGGAGCGGAGCCCCTGGATGCAAAGCCCACGGTTCTCGCCGCCTCCCCCGAGTAAGTAGGGTCCGGGAGCGGGCGGGCTGGGAGCGCCCCCCGGGCCGTCTGCGCCCTTCCCGCGGGGCCGGCAGTGCGGGGCAGCGCCGCGGGGGCGGCCGGGGATTTCCTCTGGCTTTCAGCCGGCCCGGCCCCTCCCGGCGTGTCTTTCCCTGCGCTTCGCGCTCTCTGCCGGGCCGCTTCGGCCTGTTCAAAACATCGAACCGGTTCAGGCGTGTGCGAAGCCGGGGCAGCGCCGGAGGATGGCGGCGAAGGCGAAGGCAGAGCGGCCGCGCCAGGGCGAGATCTTGTGCCAAATATTAACGGGGGAAGGGGGGGGGGGCGGGAGAAAAAGCAGCCCAGCCTGCATGTTAGCTTAACCTGGGGCTCGAACTGGCCGCGCAAAGCCTGACTCAGCCTCAGCAGTGTTTTTTTCCGAAAGTGGCTCAAATAATTTCCCAAGGACCCGCACAGAGCGGGCTCCCGGGCGAGCGAGGCGCCTGCGGGCTTCGGCCCCACCGGCTGCCGTCTCAAGTGTTGCATCTCCAAAGTCCGAAGTGCAGCGATTAGTGATGTTTTCCTGCTCTGCTACGGAGAGATCTAAAATAATAAAAATAGCAGCGGGAGGGCCGAGATCAGAAAAGCCCGTTAATCCCCTCCAGCGGCTGCGCTGGGCCCGGGGCCGGACAGCCCGGGCCGCCTGCCCTCGGCCGGATCCCGCTCCCTCCCCGCCCGAGCTCCCGTGGGAAGGGGCGAGCCTGGGCTGAGGCTCTCTGGAGCGTTTGGGGTGCTCTTAGCAGAGCTGCTTTCTCTCTGCCGTGGAGAAAGGCAGGTTTCCCGGAAGGACTTGTGTAGAGTATCGCAGTGGTTTAATTTAAATAAATTGCAAAGTAAAAGCTGGTGTTGCTAAGTAAACCCCGGGGCAGATCGAGGTTGAGGACCCTTAGAAATGTTAAATACGGGGAGAGCGGTAGATAGAGGCTGAGTGTGAATTCAGAGCTCGTAATTAATTACATGCTTAATCCGGTTCCCAGGAGCCTAATGAAGAGGGTGTGAGTTTGAGAAGCCAGCCCGGTTTGTTTATTTTTTTTCCTTAATCCAATAAAAAGGACAGGACTTTTTTTTTTTTTTTGGAGGGTCACTCGCTTCATTTACGTCTCCTCTGTGTGCGCTGGGAGCCGTGAAGGCAGGAGGTGGATGGAAGGTGTGTGGGTGTCTGACTCCTGCCCAGTGCCGAGTTCTATGGAGTCGGAGGGGTTCTGGCTATGAAGCACTGCGAATAACTTCGGTCCCGGGAGTCTTGAAAAGCCTAATTCGTTAGCACCGCTTTCTTTACTGGAGGGGGAGACATCAATTTGAAGCATGCCCTGGGCAGCCCTGGGGTTTTTGGGCCACTTCACTCTGAGCGGGACCTTATTTCCCCCTTTCTCTCCACCCCGGCTGCTGTAGGGTGGGGGCTCTGCGGGGCATGCGGGTTCGGGCGCTGCTAACCGAGGTGTCTCTCTCCTTCCCCCTCTCCTCCGGCTGCTCGTGGCGCAGGGCGGCTGAGCCCCCCAGCCTGCACCCTGCGCAAGCACAAGACGAACAGGAAGCCCCGGACGCCCTTCACCACGGCGCAGCTGCTGGCCCTCGAGAGGAAGTTTCGGCAGAAGCAGTACCTGTCCATCGCTGAGCGCGCCGAGTTCTCCAGCTCGCTCAGCCTCACCGAGACGCAGGTGAAGATCTGGTTCCAGAACCGCCGTGCCAAGGCCAAGCGGCTCCAGGAGGCCGAGCTGGAGAAGCTGAAGATGGCAGCCAAGCCCATGCTCCCACCCGCTGCTTTCGGCATCTCCTTCCCGTTGGGCGGCCCAGCCGTAGCCGGTGCCTCTCTGTATGGTGCCTCCAGCCCTTTCCAGCGGGCAGGACTGCCTGTGGCTCCTGTGGGACTGTACACAGCACATGTGGGATACAGCATGTACCACCTCACATAGAGCTGAGCCCCGCCGAGCCCAGCCCGCCGGTTGTCCATTCCTGCCGGCCCTGCACGCGCTCCCTCCCTGCTCCCCTGGCTCCTCGCTGCGGACTTCCCCATGGGCCCCGTGGCAGAGACTTCTCCAGTCCAGCTCTGCTCGGCCTCTCTGCTTCCCCCTGTGATGCTGGGTCCCTGGTCCAGCCCTGTTCTACTTTCCTCAGCAGTCCTGGGAACTGCTCCGCTCTCCAGCTGGCAGAAACCTGAGGCATCGCCCCAGCTCCTCCCCGGGAAAGGGCAGCGATGGGCCAGCCCTGCCCTGCTTCCCCGGGTCCCGCTGGCAGCCTAGGGAGAGCCCCCCGCCGTGGGGGAAGGAACTGTGGAAGAGAAACGGCAAAAAGGGGGCTGAAAGACAGGGCGTTTCTCTTACTTTCTGCAAGGCGAGGTCAAGAGGCAGAAGTGTAGAGCAGCCTCTCCCGTCCCTGTGTAACAGCACCGACTGTTACCTGTGTTTGTTCTTCCACCAGCTCCTTTGGAAGGGGCTCTGTGTACTATGTAATATACTGTATATTTGAAATTTTATTATCATTTATATTATAGCTATATTTGTTAAATAAATTAATTTTAAGCTACTGCTTGATGCGGTTTGTTTGTTCATGCCCTGCTGGGGTGACAGAAGAAGAGACTAAATTTGTCTGTGTGTCACGGATAAGAGAGAGGGAGCGGCTGTACCAGCCTTTTTTCCTCCTCACCAGGAGGCTTCAGCCTCAAACAGTGAGGCCTCAGTTGAGTTTTCAGCTTGCTGTGTATCCCAGAGCTGCCCTGTCCTGTCTGAGGTTTCTCCCCTTCCCCCCCAACTCACGGCATCCCCTGCCCGAGGGTGCGGGCACCCGCTACTGCTCTCTGCAGCGGCCCCGGGACCGGCGCAGCCCTGGCCGGGCTTTCCCAGCCCTAGGCAGAAGCAAAGCTGCCTCTCTCCCTGCCGGCAGCCTTTTGCCGGGAAGCTCCCGGCCGCAGCCCCCGACGGCTGCGGAGGCTTTAGGGATGGGGTGACTTGCCAAGCCGAGAGAGAGAGAGCAAGGGCTTCCCCCGCAGCCTCCTTCGGCAGCCCATATTGCTCAGGGGAGGGGAGCATCGGGGGGTTTGGGGTGGTGGGGAAGAGAGGGGACTGCCGCGGTCGGGGTGGTGCGGGAGAAGGGGAAAAAGCGCTGTAATAGAAGGGCAGAGGCGTTGCCGGAGCCGAGGGGTCGGGTGATGGGGATGGGATGTCGGGGACGGTGGTGTTTGGGGACGCGTGTGGGGCCGCGGCAGGCAGCCGGCGGGACCCGCGGGACTGACGGTCGGGACCGCTCGGCGCCGTCTCCTGCCCATCCCCGTGGCTCCGGGCCCCCCGCAGCCCTCAGCGGCCGGCTCCGCTGCAAACCCGTCCCGGTCGCCACGGCTCCGTGGAAACCGTCGGCGACGGCCGAGGACCCCGCGGAGGAGCGCGGCGGGCCGCTCCGCGCAGCCCCGGCCGCTCCGCTCCGTGCAGCGCCGCGCCCGCCGGCCCCGCCAGCACCGGCGCCGCCGCCTCGCCGCGTCCCCCCGCCGGCTGCGCCCCCGAGCCCGCCTCAGTGCGCCGCTCCACCCGATTTCGTTTTGCGAATCGCTCGGGTAAAGGAGAGCGTTGGTTTCCCCTTTTTAATTTTTTTATTATTATTATTTAGTGCTTTATCTTTGCGGTCAAGGAACGGGCGCTGAGAAATTGGGACTCTATATTTTCTTTCTTTCTGTCTTTCCCGCCCCCCCCCCCCCCTTTAATTTCCAGCAATTTAAAACGTTAAGGTTGAAGCAAAGTTAGAAGGAAAATAATTGCTGTAATGAGGCTAGGCAATCTTCTGCAGGCACTGTGGCTCCAGCGAGACTGTAGCTGGGGGCGAGGCGGGACTTTTATCATCTCCTAAATATCAATGATGCTTTCAATAACTCAGCGAAACAACATACCTGAACCCAGTCACTTTCTCCAGAGCTCGCTGCTCTAATCCCCCTCTTCTCTTCTCTCGCTCCGCTCTGGCCACCCAGTTCTTTCTGGGCTGGGGTGAGTTTTGGTTTTTTTGTGGTTGGTTTTTTTTTTTTTTTCCTTTTTCCTTTTTGGTCTGGCTTTCTTTCCCCATCATTTCTTTTCTCTGTGCAAATGACAGTGTCTGTGATCCTGACCCCAGCGCCCAACGCCGCGCCGGACGGGGAGAGCGCGGTGCCGGCTTTTTCCCACGTTGCGTCTCCGGCAGAAAAAGGCTGGAGATAAACTTCGCCTCTGCGCGATTAGACCGCGGGTTTGGGGAGAAGATCTAATCGCACAGGAGGCCAGGTTTATCCTGTAAAGAAGCCCTTCAAAAACCGAGAGAGATTTTAAACAGCGAGAACCGCCTTGAGCTGGCTCCCCGCAAGCCCCGCTCCCCTCCGCCGGCACCTTTGGGCGCTGCGGCGCGGGGCTCCGGGCAAGCCGGGACCCTTTCATCTCTCCGCTTTGTCTGTATTTTTTTTTTTTTTTTTTTTTACATTATGTCAACTCGGGATGGATATTCGAAGCGCAGGATTCCTATTGAACATGTCTTTGCTTTAAGTTTTCCCCCTGACCCTTGGGCTAAAGTCCTTGGTTGCTCAATTAAACCCAGATGAGAACAATTAATAACTAAGTAATGACAATAAGTTGGGAATCACACGGATGAACGCTCCATGTGAATAGGAAAAGCTCACACAAAAGAGCAAAAAGGATTTGTCGGCTCTTTTTAAGGGGGAATTGGCTTTTCTTTTTTCTTGCCTCTGGCTTACCAGCAAATAAAACTCACTTTTGTGTCTTTGTCGCCTTAAGGATCTCAGTGGGCAGTTGGAAGTGAGAATGGCTGTTTTCCTTTCAACTTGAGGGTGCTGGCGCCACGCAGCCCCAAGGATAGAGAGTAGCCAAAGCAAAGTTTCCGAATAACTCCTCTCTCCCCCGCCACCCCTCCCCAGTCACTCGGGTACCCCCCCCCCCCCGCCCGCATATCTCCACATACATACGCTCCTAGAGAGCCTCGGCAGACAGACAGAGAAAGCAAAGGGGCCCCGAGCACATCCATGCACCACCACGGACTCGCAGACGAGGCAATCCCCTGCCGTGGGAAAGCGGCACGCCTTGATGCGACGCTTTCCACGGACGGCAGGAAATAAAGCGCGCAGTAGTCAGAGCACGGAGAGGGAGCAAACAGCCGCAAAACCGCACGCAAAATAAAAGGGAAGCCATTTTTCTACTCTTATTGCCGCAAACGAGGGGAACGACTCCGTTGCCCGCACACGGAGCAGCCGCCCCGGCGCCGGTGCCCGGCACCAGCTCCGTGCGGGCTGGGGGAGCCCCGGCTCGGAAACGCCGCGGCGTCGCGCCCGGCCCCGGCCTCGGCGCAGCCCCGCTTCGGGCTGGGGCAGCGGGTGTCGGAGCAGTGGAAGGGTAAGGAAGGGCTCTCCTTCAGTTTTAGCTGCAGAGAAGGCGGCTACCGGGGAAATCTGCTAGGCAAGTCTTGGGTTAAAGCCTGGATTTGTCGTCTGCCCGGAATTCCTGGCGTTTTCAGGGTTTCTTCCCGAATTCGCTGTTTAACTCGAAAGACGAATCGGTGCCCTGTTGCATGCTTTATCTAACGTTTTCCGTAGTGCTCAAGTGAATTAGGAGCTAAAAGCCTCTTTTCAAAAGTGAGGGCAGGCTCAATTCAGCAAGGGAGTTAGGCACAGCAGCAGCAGCCTCCTGCTGCTCTGGATTGTGCCTGAGGACACAACTTCCAGAAATCAGAGGCAGAGCAGGGAAGCTGCCTAACTTACCCATTGTAAAGGCCAGGCAGAGGGGAGGGGGTGAGCCTGCTTCTCAGTAGTGTTCGTATGCTTAAATCCAGGATCATCATATTGTGTGAGCTTCCTGGGTCACATCAGACCTTCTTCTTAAAGATCTGGGAAGTGAACGGTATGTTGAACAAACTGGCTGGACACGTTCACGGAGAAACGCGATACTTAGCACTAATTCCTAGTACTGCCTGATTTCAGGTAAACAGCTGAACTCAGGTATTTTGTGTGCAAAGTGAAAATCCCAATCACCAGCTTACTAGGGACTCGGAAATAATTGCTCTTCACCTCTCCTAATGATACATTTGGTTTTATATTAGACACAGAGGTGGCCAGAGAGTGCAAGAAAAAGTGGCTGCTTAAATAGCCTCGTGGCCAGGACACTCCTCAGAGCTGTAGGGCCGTTCACATTAAATCCAGCAGAGTGGTGACTGGCAAGTAAGTCTCCCATTGCTTGGGGTATAATATACTGCACCCAGTGACCTGTTGGATGCAATGAGGTGTTTCTCTCCCTCCCTAGTTTTCCACAAAAGCAGGCTGATGTGGCTTAGGCACTTAACTGCAAGGGAGCTCGTGGCAGAAAGAGACACCTTCTTCCTGCCTGTCACAGTGCCGAGTCCCACTATATATAAATATTAGAATATATATATTCTAACTGAAGGAGTGTGCAGATTACTGAAGTTTCCTTTCATTAGCTTTTAACTCTCTCCACACCTTGTGTGAAGCACAGTGGTGTCTGTCCCTGGCCTAAGCAATCTGTTCCACAGCAGGGAGCCTAAAAATGAGGCATTGCGATAATGGGCATTGCAACACACAGCTCCTTGGGGCTGGCCCGAGGCCCCTCTGCAACACGGACCCATTGTCTGGCCAGCTCTGCGGCAGGAGAAGCTGGAGGCAGAACCAGAAGCAACAGTTCTGACTCATTTAACTATGAGTAGTAAATTGTAACATGCTGCACAAGAGAGATTTGGTAGTGATTTGCTTACAACGGTAAATCGATCGACATTAACTCCGCTCCATTGTACTTCTTCATCTCTGAGACCTTTTATCCCGCCAGGCTGGATCCGGTTCCCACCCTGCAGCGATTAAAGGGAGAGCAAGAGAGGGAGCTACCTGGACACAGTCTCCCTCGTGTGACCAGGAATGTGCAATAAATCCACCGTGCAAAGCTGCCCTTTTCCTCTTGGGAAGTGGCCGCAGCTCCACCGCAGCACAGAGCAAAACTCCTACCAGGAGCTGGGAGGTGAATGCCTGCAACCGGCTCACCTTTGTGCTGCTGCCGGGTGTGGGATGGAGTCCCCTCAGCCAGCAACTGATTCTCACGATGGTGTGAACAACACTCGTAGCATTTCTTCTTGCTTAGCCTTGTGGAAGAGAAAGAAACCACTTTCGTAGGGTCACACAACAATCAAAACTGCTCGGTTAAATAGTACAGACTCAGGCCTTGCTAGTGAGCTGTAAGACAAAGCTTGGGAGGGAGATTTGTAGGAACAGTGTTCAAAATTTGAGTGATTTTGTGTCTATGGCCCACTCCCAGCGAAGCTGGGGCAGACAACGGGGCAGCAGGGTTAGGGTGATGAGCATTGGGCAGGACTGGGATCCAGGGACCCAGGCATAAAAAGATGCAGCCCAAACTAAATGTTCTTTCAGCCTAATTGAGCAACGCTTTTGTTGTAGGTGTGTTGTACCAGACACACAGCAACGGGCAGGGCAGGATGTGCACTCGATGTGTGCTGGAGAAAGAGGTGCTGTACAATGACAAACACATTCAAGACCCTCTGACCACCACTGTCGCTGCCCCGATGTAGGGGTAGAAAGAGAAAGAGCACCCAGGGGAGGCAGCATTTAGAGGTTTCACTATGACTCAGGCTCCCTTCGCCTGCCGGAATGAAAGGAATTGGCAGTGGGAGGGAAAGAGGTCTGACGGCAAAGAATGATAAAATTATGTTAACTGGAAGACTGCAAGTAGTGCAGGGAAGCTCTCAGGAATTATTCTCTCTCAGAATTATTTCCAAAAGACAAGCTGGAGGGAAGCAACAACTTTCTTTTGATGCAATGTTTTGTGTGCATTGGGCATTATTATGCAAATATCAGCTAACATAAATACAGAAGTAAGGATGGGGTGCTCTAAAATTCAAGGAGTGATTGTCTTACACTGTAAATGCATTTAGATGTAAGCCAATGGACCTGTCCCCATTTACATCAGCAAAGGACTGGAAGACATTTTTCTGGGGCTCTGAGATCTGCCCTCACATTACGCCAAGCTTGCGTGCAAGTCCTGGGGAGCATCTGGTCCTCACGCTCTACTCACTAAAAGCCGTAAGTGCTCTTCAAAACCTCGTAACGAGCTTTGGACTTACTGTGAAAGCCGCGTCCGTGGTATACCACAAGAAGAGACAGTGGGATGTTGCAGATGTTGTCAGTCTGACCACAGATTTTTCTTTCTGTGACGTTGTCAATCCTCTCTTTGCGTGGAGGTTACATAAACAATACACACTAAATTCTATTTCTAAAACAAAAACCAAGGTTGCCAAATACAATAGATGCGCTGTGAGGCTGGAATAGACACAGAGAGAAATGGGAGTCAGTGGTGTATCTGGAGTACTATGTCCAGTTCTGGGCTCCCTGGTTCACGAAGGACAGGGAGCTGCTGGAGAGGGTACAGCAAAGGGCTATGAAGAGGATTAGGGGACTGGGACATCTTTCTTATGAGGAAAGGCTGAGGGACTTGGGTCTTTTTAGTCTGAAGAAGAGAAGACTGAGGGGGGATCTTATGAATGTTTATAAATACTTCAGGGGTGGGTGCCAGGAGGATGGGGCCAGTCTTTTTTGAGTGGTGCCCAGTGACAGGACAAGAGGTAACGGGCACAAACTTGGTCATAGGAAGTTCCACCTAAACATGAGGAGGAACTTCTTTACTTTGCGGGTGGCAGAGCCCTGGAACAAGCTGCCCAGAGAGGTTGTGGAGTCTCCTTTTCTGGAGATACTCAAAACTCGCCTGGACGCATTCCTGTGCACCCTGCTCTAGGTGAACCTGCTCTGGCGGGGGGGTTGGACTAGATGATCTCCAGAGGTTCCTTCCAACCCCTATCATTCTGTGATTCTGTGTGATTCTGTTTTCAAAACACTTCAACACTTTAAGCATTAATTGCCTTGAATTAATTGCTGCCTCTGGAGGCACCTGCCTGACTCTGCAGAGACTGTAGGCTACTGAACAGATGTTCCTGGTTGCCTTTTAGCCAGGAACCCAAACTCGAGTACCCTGTGAGACCCCCAGCAGCTGAGAGCCTGTAGCGCCAGAAGGCAGCATGATGTCTCCACAACAGCGATTGTATCAAGTAACAACTGTATTGATATAAATAGTAATGCAAACGCAAACTTTCTTTAGTTATTAGCACAGATAAAAAACTTCAGCCACATCCTTTTTATAGACAGCCTAATTATTAACTGCATATCCAATATCTACATTCAGAAAGCTTAGACGAGCTTTCATCTCAGAATTTTAATTTAGACATTGTTCAGAGGAGGACTGGCAGCATCTTTAGTCAAAAGACTCTTCAAGAGTAATTTCTTAAAAGTGAAATGTCTTTAACTGCATTTCTGTCAGCTATGATACCTGAATTAGGATGAACTTAACAGCCTTGTTAGCTCAGGGTTCAAATGCAGATCTTTAGACAGCTCTCCCTTTAATTCAAGAAGCTCGGTACACACATGTTAATTTTCCCTCTAAATAATTGCATCTTTCAAGTACATATTCAAAATCAATCCAAGTCAAAAAACCTGGAGAAAATAGAAAGTTGTACAGCGCATATAATAAAATGAGAAAGCTGAGATGGACGTGTAATCCTAAACTATTCCTATTTTCTAAAACACCAGGCTGAATGTCTTCAAATGTGAATTGTTTTCCCCTCCTCAAAGATGGCTTTAATACCAGCCAAGTTTGAAGTTTCTAATGACATTTATTTATGAGCTATGTATGTATGAGAATTTCACTTTGGATAGTTGGAGACTGTGGTCTTTTTCAAGCTTGCATAGTGTTTAACATGACTGAATCGATTTTCAAAACAAAGAAACGTGAAAGCATTGAAAAATGCCTAGAACAAGAATGGGCATTTCCATTCCATAAGGAATTTGTTTGGAAAAAATTATAGAGAGCTATTGGAATTAGAATCTAAGTTTATCTTAAGTTTGCTGGAAGGGAAAGTTATATTATATGAGACAATTAACCCTTGGCTTCAGGTCTGGTCCAAAGCCCAATAAAGTCAGTGGCGTCTTTCCCCCGGCTAACTAACAGGCTTTGGGTCTGACTCATAAACTGCAGAGCTCCACAGAAGATAATAGGTCTACACTGCTTATGTGAAAGTTAAATATAGCCCAATGTTTGTAAGTGTGTGTATGTATTATGATTAATTTAAAACCCTGGTTTAGATTGGGTTACAGTTTCCATTTAATTCATATGCATGTGTTTGTATTTGTATGCATGTACATGTAAAGACAGACATCTGTGAATGTGTAAGCGCACATACAACTAATGTCATAGAGATGATTGAATCAAGTATATACACATGATGGTAAATATCAGCATTTTCTACAGTAGATATCACTGCTGCAATATATATACTCTGACAGATCTGAACATACACTTTCAAAACCAGCAGCATCTGTTTACATTGAACTGCAATAAAAACCGAAGGAGGCATCAGTTAGTATTAGAATTTTATCTTTTCAATGTCCAGAAACAGTTTCTGTGCCTTTGATGTAGGCTGTCAAGCACTACTGGAAAATTGCATCTCTCTAATTACCGCATTCACTGCAGAGGAAAGGGCATGGCTGCCTGGCAGCATTTGTCAGTGGGGACCCTGCAGGGACTTGCTTTTTGGGTACTGATAAGCAAAGTTAGCTCACATTCAAAAAACCAGTAAAGCAATCCTTGCACAAAGGGGGAAAAAACCCAGAAGGGGCACTATTTTGAATGATCTAGTAGAAAGCAATACAGCTTTTCTCTGTTCCATCTGTGATTAACCCTTATCTCTACTGGCTGCTCCCTTCAGACAGAGCTCCCTGCATCCTCCGTGGGAGTTTAGCCTGAATATAAACTCAGTGGCAGCAGCACCACTGCTTATACAGGTACGTGCATGTTCAGGCAGGTAACGAGCACCCGATGAATCTGTGAAATAGTTGTATCGTGCCTGGCAATGTCGCTTCACGTCTTGAGGCATTTAGAGGTGGTACCGGCTTATCTGCTCCTCATTATCCCTGTTCCTCATTTCTCCCCTTATGTGACAGAGGGCCCTCTTGGCTATGTGTCACCAAACACTTTACGGCATTTTTAAACATGGATCAGTTGCCTGATGAGATTTAGAGCTACGACCTTGCTAATGGTTGCAATGGCAAAATGGAGGTTGCGAGGGAGGGCGGGTTAGAAAGCCGGAGCAGACTGAACTCTGTAAAGTGACAATGCCACCAAGAAAAGAGTGGCACTTGCCCCCTCACAAAACTCTTTGTTCCTATGAATAGGATCTTTTATTTTAAAGTCTAGTTGCAAGTGAGAAATATGGGCTTACTAAGGCTTGTTCACGTTCTTTTCCTCCTGTGTAAAGAGAAAGCAAGCGTTTATACTTCACATATTACGTATGTGAACAAAAGACCCAGTCATCAGCAGTGTGCATCCCGAACATGCACCAGGAAGAAAGGCCTGTCAAAATAATTGCACCTTTTGTAATATTCCTACTATACTGTGGCAGCATCCAGAGTAGAAGTACTTCCAGGAGATGAGCAGGATGTATGACAGCCAAGCACCGTCAGAAGGGAGAGCGATCTCGGAGAAACGACTCTGGAAAAAAAAACCGCAAAGGAAGCCAGTAGCATGCAGCAGAGCTGAAGTGAATATCTTGTGGGTGATCACAACATCTTCCATGTAGAGGCTGCCAAAGCATAGGTGGGGGGCAGGGAGGTGAAGAGATAGAAACACACTCCTACAGATGCAGTTTAGAGTGAACAGCAGCAAGAACGCTGCAGAAGACACTGGGTGCATTGTGCTGTGCCTGGCAGCAGCATTTATTTCACAGGGGCAAAATAAGTACAGGAACAGAAACATTTGCAAACCGTTTACTTTACTGGCAATTTATACTTGCAGAGTGCTTAATGCTTCCTCAGCCCGGGCCAGGGGGACTGAGGTATTCACGCATGTTTTAATAAGGAGGACAGGGCAAAAGGGGGATTATCCAGTCTCTCCCAGCTGCAGGGTATCAGCATTGCAGGAGAGCAGATGCCCACTTGGATTCTGCTTCTCCGGGAGCGCAGGTACACTACAGGTGTTTAAATCCCAGAGACCAATTCGGCATGCTCTTTGCCATCTAGAACCAGTTGGTGCTCCTGTGTTGGACTGCGCAGTTTCCTAGAGGCATAACAACACCTCCTGAAAGCCAGAAACTCAGAAACTAAGCAGCTACATAACTCACTCCCAAGGAAGCTCAGCTCAAAGTGCGGGTGTGGGGGCATTCAACCTGCACTCGGCCCCTGGGAAGTGCTGAATTCAGCATCAAGCAGGTCAGTCGGCATCCCTCTCTTAAAAAAATACAGCTGGAAGAGGACACAGCAGCCTAGCTCAGAGCAAACAAGGTTCCCCTCCATGCTGTCCTGAAGAGTTCAAAGCCAATGTACCCACCTCCCAGGGCAGTGTCCTCTTCCCCTGCTGAGGTCTGAAGCATTGCCCCCGCTTCTTCCCACGGGAGCCATGGCCCTCTGCAGCACACGGTGCACAGCCAAGAGGATCACAGAGAGGACGAGTGACAGGAGAAAGCTGGCTCTGTTTTAATGTTCTAGCTAGTGGTTATCTGATACAAAATGCATAGGTAATTTCAGGGTCCTGAGTGTGGTACAAGGGTTTTTTTTAATTTAATCTTTAGAGATGCCTACTTCGTACTTACTGATCACGCTGGGCATCTAAGCATCTGCCTTAGGTTCTCTAAAACATCTTGAGAGACTAAAACAAGTGCCCTTTAGACAGCATAACACCTGCATTCGGTGTGCGAAGATGGTAGTTGAGTGCAACTCCTTTTTTCTTTGTTTGCGTATTTCCTGTGTATACTTATTGCATCTAAGAAACAACTCAGGGAGTTACACTGTGTTGACTTCACCTTTCCATTTCATTCGACCTCTCCATTTATTATCCATCAATTATAGGTAGGCCCTGTGCATCTTTCAACCCCTATTTGTGTTCATGTGTTTATTATTGAATATATAGTTGTTAGAACATTCAATAACATGTAATTGGTTTTTACTATGTACTCATTTGCCTTTTCTTCTAGATGGGAATTTGTATATGTGTTATGTTTGGCTCCAGTCCTGCAAACAGTTGTGCCCATGAATAACTTCACCCACATTAGGAGCTCCACGGATCACAGCTTCTCTCTCACCCGCTGAATTCTGTGAAGTTACTCATGCAGTTAAGTTACTCATAAGCATATGTGTTTGCTAGATCAGGGCCTCTCCATGTAAGTTTGATCTTTGTAATTAATTTAAGACACCAATACTTTTTTTTAAATAAAGGATGTAAATCCTTGGAAAGTGGTAATAAATTTTTAGAGCTGCACTTATTAGAGCAATAAAATGCACCTTGGTTAATTAATTAATAACTGGTTTTTAATTTGACACTCTAAACCCAAAATAACATGGACATACTACTACAGTTTTTATAAAATATTATATTTCATATTTAATAATTTGATATAATAAAGTAAGCGATAGGGTTTCTTTAAACAGCATAACAAGGTAAGAACATTTTCTTAAATGCTATGTCAGCAGAAGCTGCCATTTTATGCTAGCCTGTTAGCCAACACATAAATACCTCAGGCTTTGATCCTAAAACCTTTGCCAATTGGGCATGATAGTGCCTGCCAACAAGCCCACTAAGTGTCCTGGAACATAACAAGTGGTTGGATCAGGGCCTTAGATCTGGAGATCCACTAGGCTTAAAAGAGCTGTTTTAAAGTAATTTTCTATTATTTTCCTTTCCACTAGAATCTGCTGCAGCTCTCTGTGGACAGGATACTAGTTCAAGCACCCGTAATAACCTGTGATTGATAGGTGATTTGTTTTCTGGAAGGGTACAGCTTCCTCTCAAAAGAAGCTGCAGATTATTTTGTTCTAACTTTTATACATTGTCTTAATTTGGGGCATGAAAATACAAGCCAAATATTTCTACACATTTCTAGCTATAAGAAGGTGCAGAACTGGCAAGATCTGAGCTGTGGACCCATTTAGCATCCTCACAGAGGCAGATGGAGGTTTTACTGCGAATCACAGCCCACCTCCAGGAGGATGGTTCCTGGTGATCTACCCACTCTTGACCTGAGTGTTTGCTCACATCTCTCCTCTCCTGATCCTTGTGCTTGACCCATGCCCTGTCCTGCTCCTCTCCGCTTTCCCTCTCCCATCTTGGTCATCGCGCTTGGCTTGGTAGATGTGCTGATTTAATCTGGTTCTCCTTGGGGGATTTTACTGTTGCGAGTGGCCATGGACACTGCTTCTAAGTGTGTGTCCCCATCTGCAGCCCAGCCCTGGTGGGGTCTCCAGAGAAGCATGGCCATGGCACTTCTCCTGCCACCCCCTCCCTGCTCCAGGCTCCTGGGCGCTTCTCTGCCCATCTGGCCAGTCTTCCCATGTCCCTGTGCCTTGGGCACTAACCAAGGCTGCAGCCTTGACCTGGCTACGCCTCCTGTCCCTGGTTCGTTCCCCATTCTTTCTCTCCAGATCTTCCTCTTCTCACAACCTTGCTCCTCCGCTGTCTGGACATGGGTGGCATTTGCCTCTGTCAGTGGGTGCAAGGGCTGTGGTCACGGTGCAGAGGCATGGCTGCTGCAGCACCAGACTTGGCTTTCTGTCTTCTCCACCTGCTTGCCTTCAGCTCAGGGACCGCTCAGTTTTACAACGTCCCTCGCCATGCCAGACCAGACCTCCCTCACCCATTTCAGCCCCAGTAACGCCTGCTCCCACCCCAGCTCCATTTCCACTCCTGAATCCTTAAAAAGTACACTTCTGTCCCAAAAACAGATGTTCCCTGGACTAGTTTCTTTTTGCTCAGCTACAAAACTAGTTCTCCTTTGCCTCCATTTCGCTTGTGACACCAGTGTCCCACACTCTCTAACACCTGATGTGGGTTTCACTGGGGTCTTTTGTGAATGAAGCGGGCCCAGAAACCCTGCAGGAAAATCAGATGAAAACAAATGTTCACAGCTCTCTAGAAATTGGTGTCAGCTCCCTGATACAGAGAGTTTTACAGCTCTATAAATCAGGCTGAAAATGTAACCAGAAGCCCTGTTAGCTTTCTGTTTCTTTTAGCACATCCGTTTCTTGTAAAATTCCGATTAGAGGGACTGGTCTCTGTAGAAATCATTCACTCTGAACCCAACAGGGCTATAAATCAAAGCACTACAAATCACCACGATTTGCGGATTCTGGGTTTCATCATTTTATTGCTTTTGGAGAGGTTAGGTAATACTTTTGGAGAATATTGACCTCTGCATCCTCTGTCATATCTGGGAGGATGAAGAAAATAAAAACATTTTCTGAAAACCAGGTATCTTATTCATACGACTAGTACTATACTATTTCTCTAAGGGATGAGGTCAAGAGTGCTTTCTCATATGAAGAATCTCACCAAAATCAGTGAGACTACTCCCATAACCTGGGGCTAGAGGAACAATTATTTTCTTATGAAAGCAGCAGAAAGAGAGCAAGATTTTACAAGGGCCTCTGTGAAAAAGGGAAAATGTGATTCAGTGACAATCGTGCGAATAACACCATTTATGACTCCTCTGCCCCAGCCCGGGTTTGGCTATATAAGATGATTATCTGCTCCAGCAGGCAAAGATTTCATCACCTCCCAGTATGAATGACAAAACTGTTCCCAACAAATTTTGCCCTCCCAGTGACAGTAAATTCAATCTAGGCTTGCAAACTCCAGATAACCCTGAGCTGCGTCACACTGGCCTGCTCGGCAATGCATCAGATCCCGCAGTGGCCACAGCTGTGATTCGGTAAGTGACGTGAAAGGGGAATCGCTGGACGAGTGTTTTTAGACCAGGCTTAGTCATGAGCCAGGTTCTATGCAACACTTTGACAGGCTCCAAGCCTGTAAGGCTCTCTCACTTTTGCCTACCTACTTCCTGAGCTCCAGTGTCATCAGCAGACTTGTAGCTTCTTAATGTAACAGATTTCTGTTCACCATCCAGTTCACCTCATTAGTCACAAAGTGCTGGGAGCTTGTGCAGATCCCAAAGATCAGGGAAAAAACAACCATACAAGGAAAAATGGCTTTGGATGCAGACTGAAAGCATTACATTTTTTCCTTTAGATTTAGTATCACAGCAACAGTATGTCATTTATCAGGGATAAATTTAATACCTATGGATTTTTAATTGTACTAAGTTGGTATCTGAGAGCTCCAATGGGGACCAGATGCTCACTGCACAAGATGCTATACAAGACAGAAGAAAAAAAACGGTCCTTTCCCATGTGAGCTCATAAGTCTTTGCACTGCCTTTACCAGAACAACTGTAAGTTTAGATTTCTCATTATTATATGCAGATAATGTATACTGTAAGGACAAAATTTTCAAAGGCACAGTTAAGTGTGAGGCATCTGACTCCCCTGACCCTCAGAGGGATTCTTAACTCTTATTTGCCCATGGTGCCTTTGAAAAGGACCACTCAGGTACCTAAGTGGTATGATCACATTTTTAAAAGGTTCCTTTAAATACTAGAAAATACTCTCAGAAATGGGACCTGTGTTTCAGTGTCACTGCTTTTGACGCACTAAACTTTTTAATTCAGCCTAGTGTTTAAACAGACCCATCATTTTTATTCTGTAGTCTATAAAGCCAATTAAAGTAATTAAATGGAAATTGGAGAGTATTTTAAAGGCTGGTTTAAGATTCCTCTTTGAGCAGCATAGCTTAGCGTTACGGTAGGACACCATCTGCTGTCCAAGCGGAGTCCAACTGCGGCTGGCTCAACAGCAGAACGCAATATCCCAGCTATAAAAACAATGTGACTTGTATTATCCTGCTAATGCTTTTTACAAACCAAATTCCCTGTCAGATTTATGAGTCTGTGTTGTATTTTCTCTAGGACAGCTGATTGAATTTGGTCTTTTTTGCCCTTATGTGGTGGGAATACATAAAATGAGGATTTCTTCATGAAGCTGATGTTTTCCTTTTTTGGTAAAAATGCCGTGCAGGTACTCAGGGTGTTGAGAAATAAATGCTCTAAGTGGAAATAAATAGTAATACTTCAGATTTTGCATTTGCAAATAAATCGTCCGGATATTACTGGTTAGTCTACTATAAGACTAGCATGGCACAGCCAGCCCAGTGCAAGCCATCTATCTGTGACTGCCCATTGAAGGTACTCTTCCCATCCCTGTCTAGCTCTCAGGGAAGCATCTGAGGCCTTGCTGGTGTAGCTGCTGATTACGGTTAAGTGTAACAGAGATTTCCCCACCGTGGCCACCTTACAATTAGAAACTGAACTGAGACCATTCACTTATTTTGCACTGATCGCTGAATTGATTGCCGGGTGGTAATGACTTTGGGTTACTGTCAACGCGGAGCACTTCTGAGGTGACCTCGCTGTGGGAAACCCCATATTCCCTTACAGGTCTCCTGCCTGTGCTAAATTAGTCTCAGGCTTTGAAGGTGGATTGTCAGGCCCAATTATACCTGTTGACAACCTATAAAAAATGTTTCGTTGCTTACATAATTGGTATGTCTGCATGTCTTCTCTCTATTTCCTTCTAGAAAGAGGGAAATGTCCTTTAAAATGGTTTCTGTTTTCCTTTGTTTCAGAATTCTTTTTCTGCTTATGCTGCTCAAAATGCCAACAGTCCTGTAGAAAAGAGTTGGATTATCATATTGTATCATAAATACAATACAGTAGAGATATCAGTGCAACTGGTAAGCTGCAATTTGAGTCAGTACAGTAAAGCTGTGGCCAGGATTTGAAACAAGATATGCAAGAAAAGATTGTTGGTATCACTGTATGTAGACTAAGGGCCTCAATAGTGTCTGTAGGAGATCATATTCCTTAAATTCTTCTCTTAGGGCTACATAATTAGAGCTTTGGGTTAGCTGAAGTGACACAGTTAGGAATAAAATTGCCTTTAATTCCTCAATTAAGCCAATGGGCAATTAGTGAGTGACTTTCATGCTACTCTCTGGAGGGTCCTATATTTCTCTACTGCCTGTATAGGTTGAAATTGCTCAAGAAAGAAGTATACTAAAACATGAATAAAAAACTTATAAGCAAGGGAGAATGGAAAAGGCTTTAGATGTTTTGCTGTATTTTTCTTTACAAATGCCTATTGATAAATTTGGTATAATTAATGTGACTGAGCAATTTCCATATTATCTGGGGATGAACTGAGGTAGATGAATAATGATCATAATGCCCACGTATGCTTTTCAGATGGAAACAGATTCTCTTGATTCAATGCGCACTGCTGTTGAAGATGAAATTGATAAATATATCTGTCCGAAAATATGCATTACTACTTGGGTTAAGAAGTTGCAGAACATACACTACTATTCCACTGACAACAAACAGAGAAATTCTATAAAGTAGATTAAGGTCAACTCTGTAGCACAGAGTTCAATAAAGTGATTGGATTCTCATTTTCACCATTTGCTCAATTTCACCATTAAAACCATTGTTCCTCCTACCCAAGTATGAGTAGATGGCTTTCTGCCTGATGGATTATCCTGATGTTATATCTGTGTTATGTTTACAGACTTGGATACAATGGACCACTACATAAGCTTTCTGTGTAAGTCATTTGCCATCTGCCTGCCGTCCCCAGTCTTGAGTAGAGGAGGCTTCTGGAAGATGTCCTAGAGGCCTCAAACACATCAAAGGTTCCCCAGCGAGGAAAGGGAAAAGTGCTTCTCTGTCTGCTGTGAGTAATATCAGAAACGATAAGCTTAAATTGCCCAGCTTAGGTGGGGTATTGGGAAAAAATATCTAACTGTAAAGTCTGAATACGGAAACAAACAACTAAGAAAACTGTCTACTGTCCATAATTAGAAATTCCTTAAGGACAGGGAGGCAAGCATCCATCATGAGCAGATTTTAATTTGATCCTGCCTTTGAAAGGGGGAGAGGAGGGTGAACTAAATGACTTTTTAAGGTCCTTTTCATTTTTGGTGATTCTGTGATTCCCCCCCCCCCCAGTAGCTGTGGCTACCGCCTTGGTTAGTAGAACTTCCCCCGCTCTGGATATGCTGCAATTGAAGGTGCACTTGCAGCTGGCAGACCCAGGGGACTGCCATCCTCTCTCCAAACAGCACCCACAGGCCCTGGCCGCTACGGCAGCATTGCTCGAGATGAATGGAAGGAGATGAAGGACATGGTGCAGAGGCTGCCTCCTGCTTCTGCCTTTTCGTGGGCCTCCCCTCCCCGGCTCTCCCTGTCCCTCCAGCCATGAGCGCTCCAGAGGGAGCATCAAGCTGAGGGCTTGTCATCACGGGAAAGCTTCACCAGTTATTCCTGTGTCACAGCTCCAGCATAGCTGTATCACTACAATGCCGTCTGGGGATACTCTTGTTCTGTGATAAGAGTTGGTTTCTTTTGGCTTACTTTAAATGCATTTAGTTTCCAAAGTGACATCAGGGCTGAGTGTTGGTCTGAACATAGCCAGGGGTTTGTACGGGTTGAACCAAATCCACTGCAGGATTTCACTCCCATCATGTCTTGCGTCCATCGGCATTTTGCAGCTATTGGCATTCTCACTCTTGGGTCAATGGCAGCTTTCAGCACAGGGCCCTGAGTTCACCCCTCAGTTCACACAGCATAAAATGACAGGGTCTACCCTGGGAAAAAGATCTTTCTATGATAAAATGAAATAATACAGTAAAAGATGATGTCAGATAAGGGTATGGGTTTGAGCTCCATCCTCAGCTCCCGCTGTGTCACTCTCCCCAGCAGCAAGCCCTTGCGTCAGCTCATCGTTGCCCTCCCTCTGCATGCCCGGTCCATCAGAGGGGCGCTCCTGGGGCTTGGCCAGAAGCCCCTCAGACACCTCCGGACTCTCCTCTCCAACTGCTGGGGAGCACAAACAGCGATTGCATCCTCAGGGATTTGCGCAGGATGGCTGCCGGTGAGCCCTTGCTTTCACCCTGCCTCGCTCTGTGCTTCCTCTTGCCTCCATCCCCATGGCTTCCCTCCTACATTCCCCAACCTGCAGCTTATTTTGAAGATTTAACTGGAACTGGTGCAGTACATTCACTTCATATTAACCCTCTGTGCAGGGATGAATTTGTCCAGGTCAGGTGATGAATTCAAGTGAATTCTGTCTTTCCAGTGCCAGGGAGCAAGTGACTTCACTGCCATCGATCTGACCAACGTCCCAGTTACCTTCCTTGATCGTAAATCCTGCAGATGAGAGATATGAATAATATACAAAGCAGGAGTGGTCACTGAATTAGAGTTCAGAAGGGTGATTTTTCCTCAGTCCTCAGCATGCACGCGTGACCACACAGCGCCTGAGCACAGAGCTGAGGCCCCCCACATGGATTTGTTACGATCAACAAGCATATGCAAAGCTCTGAACCAACATATTCACTTTCCGCAGCATCCAGTATAGGTTATGTGAAATATTAAAATATGTAATTTTAAATGCATGCCCTTTATTGCTTTATAACTAAGAAACCAGATCTTTTCCCACTGACTTCCCATGCAACTTTTCCCTGTTCTCATATCCCATGTGGCTCTTAAGTGCGCAAAGGCACCAGTATTAAAGTTTATAAGATATTTATATAAATCAGATGGTTGGTGAGTATTAAATTTGATTTTTCTCAATAACCAGAGGGGGAATATCAAAATATTAAAATTGTTTGAATTTTTAAAACACAAATGGGCTTTTGAATAGTTTAGGCCAAAGCTTCAACTCTTGTATGCAAATCTATACCGGCTGAGGATAGAGTCCTTGAAGTTTTAATCTTGTTATTCACATCTAGCGAGACAAATGGTAGGCTTAGTAGAAAGCCTGTTCTCAAAAATCACAAACAGACTAATACGGAAAAACAAATTTTATCTTCTGCTTTCATCGTATGATTTACAACTTGAGCAGGGCACATATCTTGTTCTAAATAACTGATGTCATAATGCAAAAATTACTGTCAAAATTGCCTCATGGTATTACCAGCTTAGGAACCATCTTCACTTTTGTATTTCAATAACTTCAATGTATTGTGAACTCTTTGAAACCTTACGTGAATTTCCCATTTCAGGAAACCTTCTTCTCAGAGTCTTGGTATAGCACTTTCCAGGATCTCCTCCTTGTTCCATTTTTTTCTTTGTCTGATCGTGTTGTGAACACAACACACATAGTTGTGGGTCGGTACAGCCATACTGTCCCATTTCTTTTTTTTAAGACATGAATAGCATTTGCCTTTGGGAGGACGCATTATTGCTTCTGAGTTGTGCAAGGGTGTGTGTAGGATAGCTGGAGGAGAGGGAGCCGTGTAGGCAAAAGGAATGTTTGCTCTTTGCTTTAGGTCCTGATTAGGTCAATTCTTGTGACAGAGTTATTCCTGCAAACCCACAATTACTGCTAGGCTGAGTTTTCTGGAAAAAGGGATTTCTTTGCATGCTGTTTGACCATCCTGTTGCAGGACTGGTGGGTATAGGTATATGTGAGTAAGTAAGTCAAATTGCAGCAGGAAGGTACTTAGACTCTATACCACTATTTTTTTCCATAGCTGAGAGATCAGCCTCTGGCTCAGATGTCTGTGCACAGAAACAGAGATACTGCTGTGCCAAAGGAATACGGGGATCAGAAGAAACAGGAAACAATATATTGAGAAAGGTGACATTTTTGTTATAGTTGGATATTTTAATCTTTGTGCTTCAGGCTTCATTTCATACTTCATACCACAAAATGAAAAGCAAACATATTTTGAATCAAAAAGAGAATTGAGTTCTTTGCCTTTTGAGCTGCTACTTAAATGAGTTCCTAGTATAGTTTTGAAGAACTATATTTCAGGGAATGTAGTGAATCCTAACAAGTAAACAAATACACTTTAAACCCAATCATTGCAATATTAGTCCTGATTTTTATAATATCTTGGCCTTTAAGTTTTCTGCTAGAAGAGCTGCAGGGCTTTTGAGGGTGATGGGTAGTTCCTAATCAAATGGCTGAAAAACTCCCAAGAAGTGATTTGTCTTCTTAGACAACAGATTTTTAAAAATAACCGCAGAGCACATGAAATAAGGTTTAAATGCCATTATGATAAAAGCCACTTAAGCTACTGATAATCCTCCTATGTGTATTTGCACTCCACATGTTTACATGAGAGACAGATCTAGACTTGCTTCAATTACCTTTTCAGCATATTCCTGAATACTGTTAATACCATGAAAAATGTTATATATGTAAATTACAAAAAAATCCTGTAACTGAAAAGGGTATGTCCATCAACATTATTGTTGGCCCTTGTCAAAAAAAGCATCTTGTTAAAGCAGACAATTGACTTTTTAAAATTAGAGGTGAAAGAAGCCTATTAGATCATTTTATTCACAATGACAAACCGGGCATGCTGCCATTATATTTTATCGAGAAGAAAATGCTAATTCACTGATTCATAACAGGTACCCTTTTTCAGTCTCAAATGGTGTTCTTTTCTGTTCAGTAATACTGATGAGTTCTCAGTCTGATTTGATCATCTGGAAGGTGTTCTCAAGATGTATTCTTACCCCTAATTATCGTTATAGGTCTACCTAGATTACCTTTTAAATCAAGATTCCAGTCTTCATGCTGATGAAAAAGGAAGATCTGGTACAGAAGTCATTTGGCTCCCGGAGGTCTGGATTTAATACTAGGTTTGGCTATAAGCTCTCAATGTAACTCTGAAGCACTCATTGAATTTCCCTATTCTCTAGTGTCATTAATAAATCTTTACTGACCTTCACTGAAGAGTCGATGGGACTAATTCAGGTGCAGAGAATATCCATGGAGGCCTTCAGAGACCTCTCTCTGTTGGCTATATGGAGACCCTAAGTCTTTACTATATAAAAGCTGGTAAAACCTACTTCTTCATCCCCAAGAGGAAGACACCTGCAATTTAAACCTATCTGAAAACAAACAGGCTCCTTTTCTACTTGAACCTGCTTTACCAAATCAGAAACAAAAGAATGAATACAACCCACTTATATTCCAAAAAATCATTATATGAAATATAATGTGCCTTCAAAATATCAAAGTGATGGGATCTGAACTGCAGTCAGAGAATGGGAGTAATCAAGGTGGTTGTAGTTTATTTCAACATTCCTTAATGGACAGGCATATTTAAATGATAACATTCCATGCAAGGTCAGATATTTCATTTTGTAGTGAAAAAAATACTGACTTTCTTCAGTTCACAGTGCCTGAAATCATGTACTGTGACCATTAGAGAAGTACTTGCATAGCATGAAGCTGAGGATATGTGTTGCATGCCCACAGAGTGGTTTGAAGAGTGATTAGGAGGCAAAGTCTGCTGGGATAGCCCTAGGGAGTATGAAAGATGGCGGGAACCTGGTGAATTTTGTCCATAATACCTATTAGGAAGAGTCCTGTTTATCCCGCACGCTGTGCCTGAGAAGGCTAGCTGGCACAGCCGTGCCGGGGAGCATGTGAACAATTAAGTGGCATGGACAACCAGTGGTCTAGTGCTTGAGTTTTCTCCCTGGCCCTGTTTTATTTAGCAGCATAAAAGCAGCTTTTTCAACCAATGCTTTAGTGATGTGTCCGTCTGATGAAGACAATGGCTATGCTCTCCTGTGCTTCACATTTTTGTGTAGGCAAATGTGTAAGGTATCTCTGGCTGAGGTGTTTGGACAAGGGATAATATATGGAGTCCTAGAGTGCTAAGAGAGGAAATGAAGTGATGGAAATTACAGTGAATCAGGTAGGCTGAAGCTAATATTTTGTCTCTAAAAACCTAGAAAAAGGTTGTTATGAAACAATGGTGTGTCTTGTGCTCACAAAGATTTATGATTCTGATTCTTCAGAATACGAAATCCTATCAATGGCATCTTAACATTTGTAAAGAAACCCATATGTGGGCATTTTCTGTGACACTCTTGGGTCTGTTCAGGACATTGGACTGGTCATGATGGTTCATTCACTGTCTCTGTGACAAAAGGATTCTAATTTCAGCTGAAATTGTCTATCTGTGTGTGGTAAAGAGCATTAGTGGATTAAGAAGCCAGTTGTACACCTTGTAATGGCTTCCTCAGAAACCTTATTCCTATAAGCAAACACGAACTCAGCCTAATTTATTGTATGTTATCAAACATTAACTTATTGCCAGCTTTCCAAGACAGACAATATGCTATCATTATGAGCACTAATATAGACACAAGCTATATGAGCATTAATAAACATGGGGATAATTAAAGCTGTATTTATTTTTTATCAGTTTTTACTGGTGCTACCAGAAGATGAAGAAACTATTTCTGAAAAAGAAAGACTCTGAATAATTTTAGGCTTTTCTGCAATTTGGGTGTGTTAATTTTCATTTATGTCAACATGGCTCTTGGTTTCTCTTTATTATTATATATTCAAGCTTGTCATCATCATCAGAATAAACAAGTGACCCAATTCAGCCTGGTCTTCACCTTTCACCCACGTAAAATTTCAAAAGGAGACTCATTGTTTTTGCATGTGTCGTAACCCTGTAATTATGAAGAAATTCAGTAGCAAATTACTTCCATGGCTTTTCCCCTCCATTCTCAGCAGTTGAAAGCATTCCTTCAAGAGACATTAAATAGTCTCAATTTCCCTGTTCTTCTGAGAATACCATACTAATGAAAATATACACTAAATATTTTTCTGAGAGAGAAAAACTGGTAAAGTCAGTGGAAGTAAATCATTGTCCGTTATCAGTTACAATTTGACATGCATTCCTGTTATTGCTCAACATCTCATTAATGTTGGAAAGGTACACACTGGGGAACATCTCACAACTTTGAAGAAGTTCCTGCATGCGCAAAATGTGTCTAACCATCTATTACACTAATTTTTCTAAGTTCCTAGAGCTAGATGGTCATAGACTGCTGTCCCTGACAAAGTATGGGGAAATAGTGGGAAAAAATAAAGGAAGAAATTACAAAACATATCAACATATGTCCTGTGAAACAAGTGATGTGATAAAAAGCTAGCAGCTTGATACCAGCCTTTAACATATTTTACCAACCACCAAAAGAAATAAACATAAGCCTAAATCTATAGGTTAGGAATTATTGTCACTGGATAGGTCTTTTGCAATATGGCTGTTTCTGCAATCTGTGTAGAAAAGGCTGTTGTCCAGCCTCTCAAAACCACAACAACTAAACCATGTAGTGGACTCATGATATTTGTCATCTAGCTGAGCATCAAGTAGCTGACTTGTGAATGCATAATCAGTATGACATTTTGGAAGGCTGCTTTTATTTGCAACATGTTTTCCTACGCTTGCCAACTCTGAAGATGAAAGACAACCTGACAGTATTTTAAATAATGAGTTCTTTGATCTGAAAAGGTATAAAACAACTTTTTTCCCAACACATTTTTGGTGAATTTGTCTGAATACCATAAATTGTGTATCTAAGAAACAGGCTTCAAGCAATTCCTTTGAGTTCCTGCTCTGTTAATAACAACCTATTTTTATTGACAGCATAGAAGTAAGTTAGCCAAATGCTGGAAAGCTGGGATGACAGCTGATCTTCCTCTTTTCATAAATCCATGATTTCAAGCCATTTTACAGTGGACAGTCAGAATAATCTAGAGTCTGACATAGTCAGTGAGTTGGTTAGACCTAGAAATACTGGGCTAGAGACTTTGTATTAGGGTTCTCTGTACAAATCTGACATAACTGCTTTGAAGCCAAAGAAATAACACTAGAAGAGAGAAATCACATAAACAATGTGTTGCAACCTATTGAACAGGTTGTGTGTCATATTTTGTTATAAGTTAATATTACTCTATTTCCTTACTCTGGAAGACTTTGCATGCCTACAGTTTTTAGCAAAGCTAGGCTTTGTCTTGGCTAACACAGCTGAGGTTTAAGATTCTTGTTCTACTGCTGCCAAAAAGGACTGTTTTAAAGTGAGAGGTATTTTAAGTAATTGCTTTGTGATGAGATATAATAATGGGATTATGGAATACAGGTAACTTGGATTCATGCTGAGTTTATGTGTCATAGCCTTTTAAAACCAGCCTAATTAAACTCTCTCTAAAAAAAAAAAATAACAGCAGAATTATGTGGATTAATCTATGTTCTCATATCTTTCATTTCTTTGCAATTGGCTGTATTGTCTTCACATGCTCGTGAGGAAAAAAAGGAGTGTAATTTCAAGAATTCCAGCTGACCCAGTGGTGTACCAACGACAGATATTCTCCAGCTTCCCAAAGGGGTCAATGGGTTCTCATCATACCACTGACAGCAGAGAGGTGCTCTATCTAAGGTGTGCTGTTTTGGAAAGTTGTGAGGAAAAAGAGGATGCAAGGAACCTTTCCTTCCTGAGAAACGCTCTGCATAATGCTGATGAATGAGAAAGAAGACGTAAGTGGGAAATGGGCGTAAGAACCAGCCCAAGGCTTTAGCATCCAGAACTGTCTTGCTCTGTCGATCTTTCTTTGTGCTTCCTGACTTTGGCTCCTGATCCTCACCATAACTCCTGATTCAATGACCATGACCCTACTTATAGTGAGGGATTTATGATGCTTCTGTCCATGACATCTCTTTATGCATTTCAGAGCTATCAAAAGATGACCATCTTCCTTATACTGAAATATTATGCAGTTATGCTCAATCCCTACGTGACCTGGAGCTTCAGGAATAGCTCCTAGCCTGCTGCAGGGAGCACTGCTGATCTGAGGTAGTCCCGCATCAGGGCTTTAGGAGTGAGAGAGACAGCAGCAAACCTGCACCCAGTTGGATGGTTTTTCTTCCGTGTCAGGTGTCCTCAGTCTTCCCCATTCATTTGGCTTGGCTGAGCTCAGATGCATCAAATTCAAATCAGTCACATGTAGCATTTTAGTATTATGAAGTTGCCTAATTTACTTAAGAGAGATGCTAGGATCCAAAAATACATATTTTGGCAAGGGTTAAAGCTTAATCTCAAAAGCTACATGCCAATTCAAAGTGTATTTTGTGTGCAGATTTATCTGAGAGTGGCTTGGCACTAAAGGATTTTCCATTGGCGCTAAAAGAGCAGCTGCATGCCAAGAAAGTAAATATCAAACAGAAATGTGCCAGTATTTCCTGCCAGTCTCACATTTTTGAAACTTTTTCCATCCTCCATGCCATTGATTTCTGATATGCTCCCAGGCTTCCTAGGGAAAGGCTTTTGAGTCTCACCCCAGGATGCTGAAAGTCGTCTAATTTGAATACTAAAAATGTTAAATGAAAAAGGACCCCTCCCCCCTCCAACACCCCCAAGGAAAATCCCAGAATCTTTTCCTGTGAAATGCTGGAAGACTTCAAGGGGTTTTCAACCATCCAGAATACACAACAGATGGAAAGTGACACTGGCTCAGGATGGCAGACATTTCTTCCAACTTTTGCACAAACAAGTTGGTAAAGCCTCTCCGTCTCTTTTTGGAGTCTCTCATGCCATACACTTCTGATCATACTTTGTTATTGATTCCTGTGTCTCAGTTTCCCACAATTGGCTTTTTAATTTTTTTCTTACTCATTCCCACCCTTGGAGCTTTCACCCTGCTCCTGCCTGCCAAGTTCCACACTTAAACTCTGTTCCTTGAAGGCTCTTTCTTTCACAAGTGGTCCCTACACCACTGATCACTCAGTCCCATGCCTGAACTGCATTTCTCTGTGCCTGCGTTGCATCCTTTGGGGCTCAGACCGGGAATTCTCCGTTAGGCTCCAGTCGTGGGAGCAGACAGCATTGATCAACCTCCCCAGCACTAGATTTCTTGCAGGACACACCTCAGTCACAGTGGAATCTTGTTTAACAATATGCCATGTACTGAAAGAGCAGTAATAAAAGTATCCAGATTATACTTTTTAACCAATTCACTGGAGGAAAACAGGAAATAGCATAACCCACGATTTACCATATTTTATAAAGCATAGACTATTTTGTTTCTGTTTCTAGTTTGATTTTTGGGCATAGTAATGTTTTTCACTATTGCTTATAATATTGTGTACAAAACTGCTAATTTCTTAGTAACCTACCTGGCTTGCCTAACTTCAGTGTTCAAACATCTGTCAGGTAGATCCACTATCTCCTAGATTTTGGACATGATACAATGTGGGAAAACACAGTGAAAATAAAAAAGTCTTTTGCCTTACTAATAAAGATTTTTAAAAAAGCACGTTGCTTGAATTTGATGCTAGTATCAAATGTTTTTGCCTCTTCAGAATTATTTGGTTGATTACAATTTTTTATGTTCTCTGGTAACCAGCAAAGCCTAAAGGTGGGACATCATGAGTTTCTGAGAGCAGCTGACTGCTGCCATTGTTGCTGAAGTCCCTTCTCACCTGACATTCCTAATGCTGCAGGGAACACAATCAGAAATAACTCAAATCTCACGTGATGGAGGAAATCTCATTTATCAGTAACTTTCACGTAAATAGAGAGAGCTCCACCTCCTGAGATCCTGGAGCTGGGCAATAGGAAACACACAGCTTGGGAACCTCAATGCAACACAACGAGGTTGAATGGAGGCTCTGTGTGTGTGCGTGTGTCTGCACAACCATGTGCACACACATTTGAATATAACTAAGAGAAAGAAAGAAACAGGAAGGGAGTAGGAGCTGAAGAGAATTTTTAAAATTAAAAAAACCCAGCCCAAACCAAATTAAATTACATGCATAAGCCTATGTTGATACTAGGAAAATAGTATATGCACAAAGAATAAAAATCAGATTTAGGATTCCTTTTGTGATTATGCTTTATAAAGACAACATTCTGCTCCTGGATCTGAACTACAGATCTGGATTGCACATTCTTTGCTGGAATGAGCTCCCACCACGCCAGGGGAGGGGGTTGCACACAGGGGTGGTGGTGGTGATGGTGGTGGTGGGGAAATGCCCTGCTACGTGTGCGAGCAAAATGTTGCCCTAAATCCAGGGTGTTGCAGAGTTCTTCTCACGTCATGGCACTGCATGGTCTCAAGATGGGGTCAAGCATGGTCTGTGCGTTCCTGGTGCTGAAGGCGTTGCTCACGTCAGGTCTTGCTTCTTAGAGGGGTACATGGCCTGATGCCATGGTTTTGGGCTGTTTGGGGATACCAAAGTGCAACACTGGGACTCCTAAAGGGTCACAGTCCTTGGCCTCTTTGAGTGATTGCATACTGCTGGAACACTTGAAGGCTCTGTGCTCAGCAAAGTCTGTGAAAACAAGGCAATAAATAAAATAAAATAAAATAAAATGAAATAAAATAAAATAAAATAAAATAAACCCCAGTCCACTATTTTTACAAGTTGCTGGAGTGAGAAATGTGGGAAGTCTTTCCACTATAACAGTCATATCCTTTTAACCTGTGCCCCTGGAAGAGGGCAAACTGAAAGACTCCTTTTACAGCTGTGCTCCTTGATGATTTTTATTTAAAATTTCACCCCAAATGTTATCCAAGTACAAATTAGTGCTTGTGGATTCATTTTTCTTCCTTAACTGTCTCTGCTGGGGACGTCCATCATTAGAAATCAGGCAACATAAAGCTGCTGTGGTTCAAATCGTTCCGTAAAAAGTCAAAACTGCTGTAAGCTACATTTTATATACAGCGATTGCTTAGCCTTGCCCAGAGCTGGGGCAAAGAGCCTCAGTGAAAGGCCAGGTCTCAATCATTAATATTTTTTTTTAAGCTTTGTAGTATGGATTAACAGCGTGAAAAAAAAAGCCTCCAACCGTAACAAAAGAACCTATGTGCACTCACTAAAAAAGCTGTGCAACAAACTCGCCGGTGCAGACGCAGGGTGGTGTCACTGCAGCTTACCTGTGTGAGGATGCTCTGGAGCTGTGCTGTCAGGAAGCCCTTTTTTCCCCTGTGCTGTGCTGTGCTTTGCCACTACGGGTTTTAGAATGTAGATGAGCCCAAAATGGCAGCTAGTCCGAGCTGTATCAGGTCAGGGTTTGTAGCAACCTACCCACACTGAAAGTTAATGCTGCTGACTGTATCCATGAGAAAGCCCTTGTGCCAGTCTTTTTCCTAAGGGTAGGTCAGAGGAGAAAAACAAAGAGGAAACAAAGACAGCTTAATCCATCTTTAAGCAATGTGTGCTCTTTTTTCCAGTTTGTGCAACAAACCGATCAGGCACAGATCAAGCTTCTCCTCAACAGGAGACTATGGTAAAGGAAAGAAGAAATGTATTTTTAAAAACAAGTGATATTTGATACAAAAATTGCAGGAAAACAATTACGCTGGTTTATGTTCCATTGGAATAATTCATTCGTTGCTACCCAGCCTGTTAGTATAATTGGGCACACTGCAACTTATGGAAGGTCTCTACTGCCAACCTCTCTTCTGTAATTCATTAGCATCAAGTTGCTGCCACAACATATAACTCATTAAAATTAGAGATCTTCATAATTTTAATGGAGAAAAAGTCCTCATGCTTATGAACAGTAAAAGCTTTGGAAGCCTTTATTCAATGGACTGAGATGAAGAGAAGGAAGTCATGATGCAAAGGGTGGAGACAGAAAGCGAAACCCCATCTTGCCTTGTTAATGGACATGGTTGCTGTGTGTGCACCAGTATTTTGGTCCCAGCCCGTATTTGGGTCCCAACAACAGTGAATTCTGGCTTTGGTGCTCAAAGAGCCTCAAGTAGCCATTTACCGCAGTGCTCTTGGGTGTAAATGATTTTCACATCAGAATGGTCTCAGTGATACAAACAGCTAAAGGTAGCCCCTGCCGCGGTTTTCAACATTTATGTAAGACTCAGATAGGTTAATCCTCTATTTCCAGTCAACTGATGAGGGACAGTATCTGTCTGTTCTGTCAATCTATCACACTAGATTGTGTGTTAGGATGGACCTAGGGATAGCGTCATGGAAAGGGATTTTATTCAGGCAGGTGCTGAGGAAAGGATATAGTGCATGGCTGAAGCTGAAGAACGTGTCTCCTCCATGGCTCCTTTGAACACAGGGCCCCTGGCAGCCCTGCTGGCCCCAGCCTGCTCACTCCATCACCCTGTGCCAACTACTGTTCGTTAGGAGATTTCGGCTCTGCTCTGTTCAATGCATCTGGGAGGGGAAATAGGGAGGACAGTGCAATCAGTGCACTGCGTGGATAGAGCCCTAACCTGGGGGGCTTCAGAGAGAAGGCAGCGGGGCAAGTCCCATGGTCAGCATGTGAGACTTCACAGCTCTGCTTATAGACTCTGTCTACAAGAGAGACTGACCTGGTTAAATGCAGATTTTCCCTTACTGCAGGCCTGATTTTTCTCCTTTGGGGTCTTGTAAACCTGGAAGTGCTGTTTCTGTTAAGAAATATTGAAGTCAGACACCTTCTTACCAGCACTGACTTGCTGGGAAAATTGTAGCTTGAGCTAGAAGGAAAGACCTTTTGTCAAAACCTGTTAGAAAATGAGAGGGATGCTGGCAGAATGGAGCTGCTACCTAGCAAAAAAAAAAAAAAAAAAGCCATAAAGAGTCTGAGGCCATAGGCAGCCATTCTCTGCTAACACTTTCTAGCTGTGTCCTTGCTATGAAATTCAAACGGGTAATTTTAAATGGTTCCGTAACAGTTCCTAGTTAAGTATGAGCTAAAACACTTTGTTTGCTCTCCTACTCACTAAGTTACCGTGGAAGGGCTATGAACTTGAGTGTTCGACTCGGTATTATTGGCACCGTGAACTCTCACAGCTCTGTCCCCGGTGAGTTAGCTTCTGAACTCAGACCAAGAGGGAAAAAGAGGCTCAGTTCAGCCACTGCTCACACTGCAAGGCTCTTATGAGCAAGTCAGGAAGAAGGAGCCCATAACTGCTGCGTGTTTTTCCTGCAGTAGCCTTCTGAAGGGCTGTGGGAACTCCTGGGCATCTGAAACACCGCACAGCACAAAGCTCAGCAATAGGACATCAAAAGGAGTTATCAGTACCATAGAAGAAGCACAAATCCACTCACAAATCTACTTCAGCACAAAGTCTAGCAACCATGGAAGTGGTTTATCCTACTAGATTTGCCCTACAATGCCCATAGGTACCTTTATGCACTATTCCTTTGACTCAGTTATGGTGGTGGTAAGAAACAGCTGGGATGATGGCAATATGTCAATCTGCCTGGTTTTGCTCCAGTATTTTCATGAGTAAGTAGGGAAAGATTCAGGTCTGTACTAATTTGCTTGTATATGCCATTTTATGGGAGCAGCTGCTAAAGTGAGATTCTTCACAAGTCTGAAACCTCAGAAGCCTGAGAGATCAGAGGGACATTTCATATGGAATCAAGCAGCTATGGAGTCAGAAATCCATACGCAAAGAGTTTAAAGCGCTTTCCCTATGCTGTAGCTAATGAACAGGAGAGCAAGCCGAAGGAGGTTCAATCTGAGATCATGCTTATGCTAAGCCAGGTGCTGGTAGGAAACAGTATAAATTGCCCCTCAAATTTCCATAGCAAAAATATATTTTTATATTATAAATCAATTCGGTATTAAATTACACCACCTTGTGCGGTCATATGGAATATTATTAGTGTGCCTATTATCTTGTGGGGTTGTTTCTGTTTAGGTATATTGGTGTTATGGTGGAGACAAGAGATCTAGCTTGGGATTAGGGTCCCACTGAGCAAGGTGGTGTAGCAACAAGCAAAAACTCTGTTCTGGCTGTATACATCTTGTTAGCTGAAACAGTACTTGGCACATTATGTGCTAACAACACTGCAATCACGTTATCTAGTCCTGCTTTAAGTCACTCAGTGAGGTCAGAACATGTTGAAGTCTGTGGACACAAAATCACAATTCAATGTGATGATAGAGTAAAAATAGGTTAACAAATGGAAGTTCATCATGGGAGCGGCTGTAGCTCTGTGGTGTTCAGTCATGTGCTGTACCCTAATGTATGTTGTCTACACTTTTTCTTTGTGTTACTTAACACCTTCCTACAGCATATGTTTAAATTCAAGATAGTCCAAGACAAATGCATCCCATTATGCTTGAAGAGGTGAAGCAAGGCCAATATAAATGCGTAGTGTGCTATGAATTATGCTTACTCAGTAACTTGCCAGTATCTGGATTTGGCTGCTATATCTGTGGCGTGTTTGTAAGCCCGTACTCTGACTTAGAGGCGTTGATATCTAAAACCAAAACATCATTATAATTCAATACAAAAAGGAGAAATCTAAACATCTTTAGCTGAATGGGCCCAATACGTGGAGCTACAGTGACTTGGGCTCTTAAGAGGAAGAAAAAAAAAAGATATATATGATTAATTTGGCAAAAAAAAGAAACAATCTGGCACTTTGTATCACATTACACACAAAAAATAAGTCACAAAACTTCAAATAACTTTAAAACATGTGAAATGTTTTATTGTGGAAAAGACAGAACCTATTTAGATGTTTCAGGAACTTTGTGTTTGGCCTTTTCTTCAGTAAAACATTGTTAGCCTTACTCAATAGAAAACTTGGAACCCCGTCTGTCTCTGCATAATGATCTGTTATAGAGGGTTGCAGAATGCCGGAGTGCTTCTATTTTAGTATTTAATGTAAAGACTTCTCTTCCCAGCTAGAAAGACCTTTGATTTCCTAATGAATGTGTCAGATGATCTGAGAACTAGTGGGTGTGTTTGTAATCACTCGAGTTTACAAGTGGAACAATTCTGTTAGCCAAACTGGATGAAGGGGAGGTGAAAGACCTTCTTAATCCCCTCACACCTATTCCCACCGAGGAAAGAGACTGAAAAACTAATTTCCTCATCTCCCCCACACCCAGCCCCATGAAAAAAGATGGAGATAAAAAGGAAGAGAAAGATCAAAAGTCTCTGAAAAAGTATTAAGCACTGATGCTGAAAGCTTTTAAATACCTGGTTCTGTGAGTCACACCAGAAATGTGTGACCAGGCAAGTAAGTGACCACTGAACCTAGGGCACCCTTGTGAGACATAGCTCATTTTTTCTATTCCTTATCTCACAGTATGGGGCAAACCTTCTCCCTTGGCATTTCCACTCGGGCTTTCCTTCCAAATGTCTCATGTCTCAGCAGGTCTTTTTGGTTTAAGAGCTTAAAAAACCAGGAAAAACCTGCCCTGCTCACTGTCCCCAACCACTTCCCTTCTGTTCCCATTTTGCCCTAAAATCAAGAAAAACAGCGTGTAGGAGTAGCTTATATTCAGCAATACTGGGGTGAAACCTTACCTCTGTGAGGTATCAGTTTTGCCTCTTTTTTTTAAAATGAATTCTTCACCCTGATCTCTGTTGAATTAAAAGAGTAATAATGCCTTGCACTGCGTCAGATTTGGGACAGCTATCTGCATCTTCCTTTTCATATTGTTGGGTATTTTTGCCTGGGTTTTTAGAAGCACACAAGTACTGTTGTGAGAACATAAGTTTCTCTGCTGAGAATATTAACAAAAATGGAAACCCCACAACTTTTTACACAGAGAAGTGTATTTTTTTCAACAAGCAGAAAGAAAAAAGAAGTATCTTAGATGAAAAAGGGAATACTTCAGACCTTTTAGGAATTGCAGTTTATTTCTCTCCTTTCTATGGAGGAATCCTTTGACTTCATCTTCCATCTTGTACCTCAGGGCAAGCGAATGCCGTTTTGTTGTAGTGACCCTTTCTCACACAGCATCATGACACACTAAGACCAGAGGTTCTGCCTGATCTGCAGAGGAGGATGGGCACAGCCTGAGACCTGATGGCAGCTCCGGGGAAGCACCGTGCCTGTCTCAGACTGAAGTCTTCGTGTTTCTGTGTATTTGGTTCTTCAATTAAAAAAAAATAAAGTATTTCTCTGACAAACAGAGAGCTCATTTAAATTTTTTAAATCTAAATCCTAACTTTTCAATGAAAAAGATTTTAGGACAGTATATTTTTTCTGCCCTATACATTTTGGAATACACTTGTGATTGCAAACCAGCTTTCTCCAGTGTTGAACACTGGATCTGCCCTCCACCAAGACACCCTTGAACACTTGATTTAGATTTTTTTTTCTGACAAATTAGGCCACGATACTAAACACTCTATTTTATGCCATCTGTGTTCTATCTGTGATAATAGATAGCAGCTCTCTGGTATAAAGTACACTTTCACCTTTATTCACCCTAAGGCTTCTGTGCCCCTGGATGGGAAGTCCTCCCTCCCCTCCAGCCATTTATTCCTACTCCCTTTGCTTTGGTTTCCCAGGGGATCAGTTTCTGGTTCAACTGAAGTCATCCTGGAAAGAAGGATTCCTTTTTGATTGGAGCAGTGACTCTCCCAAGACAAAAACATGTGGCTGAAGATGGACATGAGGGTGAGACTTCTGTGTTAACAGTAGCACTGCCTTCAGTGAGCTTTAGAAGACTGCAGTGCTGCATGGTTAGGGCAATACCGACAGATGATGCCTGATCGTCCCATATGACATCAGCATGTCAGTGTTTTGCACCAGCATGTAGCTGTAATACTCCTTGTTCAACCTTTCTGACTTTTTCGAGACTCTCCTTCCAACCCATGTGTGTTGTTTTAATAGGATGAAATAGGATTCAAGGGATTTGGACTGGTCTTCTGTGCTCACCTGACGTATTTCCTGACATGTTTCCAAGCTCAGTTCTACATTACCCACTGCAGGGAAGTCTGTACACAAAGAAAATTTAGTGTGGAACAGAGGCTCTTAAGGGGTTGTCATGAGAGAGTTCTGCAAGAACTACTGTGATTATCTGCAGCAAGACTGAAGACCCCAGTCAGCCTTTCTGTAGCAAACAAGAGATTTGTAAGAAATCCTACAGTTGAAAATGGTGTGTTATGTCTGGAAACGGTGAGATGTGGCTGCCACAAAAGCTTGAAAATCAGACACTCCTTTTGATACACTTCTAAGATTAGAAGTACAAGAAGACCACACACAAGATTAGAGAACAGTGAAATATAAATCTAATTTTTACTTTTCAGATTCTAAAAGCAGTTGTAAAATGTTATTTCATAAAGAAAGAAAAATCATTAACCACTCTGGCATTATACAGACAGAATCTCCAGAACAACTCTGGAAAAAGCAGCAGTTATGTTGAACCTAGAGATGGGAGGAGGACTGTACGGGTAAGGCTGGTGCTCAGAGACTGGGGTTGATGCAGGAGCTTCCAGTGAGGCTGGTAACAAATCAGTGAAGATCAGAAAAGACGTACCTATCCAAAGTAATTATATCTTAGCTATGCAAGGTAATTATAATTACACCAGAGGAAAGGTTTCTGACAAAGCAATAGTAACTGTCTCCCTTCCTCAGCTGCCCATCTCCACAAAACAGAGCAGAAAGTACAAATACTGTTGTCCAGTTAACTTTTCTTTGTGGGAAAAGTGGGACAGCAAAAGGCAGGTCCTTACTGAGAAGGGGACAGAAAACAAAACATGTGTGATGTCCGACTGGAGCAAACTAGCCAGTTTTATGCCAAAACTGCTGAGTTTTAGAGCATTATAGGAAACAACAGATTTTGAGGCTGCAGAGTCAGGGCTCAGGAGTAATCATATTGCTTAGATGTTTCCAAGCTTTTCTTCAGTCATGAAAAGTAGTCATACACTTTTTTAAGGAAGGAAAGCTGAAACGCAAGAGCACATTTTTGCGACAAGGAATGATTGCATGTCAAATCCCCAGGCCCTCAGAGCACAGGGGGCCTGCCTGTGTGTTTTAAAATACATCCCTAAGGTGGCTCTGGTGCAATGTTTCCTCTAGAAGACCTAGACAGATCTTCCAGGAAGACTGGCTGAAGCATCCCTGCAACTCTGCAGGAATTCCTGGCACACTCCTGCATGCCACAAACATCTCTCCACAAAGCGGCCCTTCAGCTTCGTGGTCATCTAAAAGTTGGAATTCTTCTTTTCTGAACCTACAAGGTCACCTGCCCTTCTGTCTTGTGCTACTTTACAGCATTAAACAGGACATCACTGGCTAAAATTAAATCAATACATTATAACTTAGAGAAAACACAGTTCTTAGCGGCTGCTCTGGAGTTGACTTGTTTTTCCTCCCAAGGGTTGGCTCCACCCTGGGAGCCCTCTGCCTCTTCCCTGCCAAAGGCTGGTTTGGGGTGTGCCCTAAAACCGTGTCATAAAAACATGTATTATTTCTGGCAAATTCCCTGTGAACAAACAATAATAATGGTGGAGAATTTTAACCGTGCACTAGCAATGGGAGCTATTAGCAGAATTCAGTAACTGTTAAACTATTCAAGCTGCTTCACTATGTGCTGACCTGAATACATTTCTTTCTAGGCAATTAAAATTCTGCTATAGAAATGCTGGCTTTCAAGCACCCCACTTTACTGTGTTTTTTATTTGACTTACCATGTATGTAATGTACAAATGAAACTAGAAATGAAGTCTTTATATAGCAGCCTTTGTAAAACCATTCAAAATAAATACTATATAAGTGTTAGGCATTTTCAGTTGAGGAATATTATCAGATCCACAGCTGAATGAATCTTGCAGAGAAGTTGTAATTATTTGGATTCACAATACCATATTGGGTTAGCCTGTTCTGCTGTTCCTTGTTGTTCATTTTCCACTCATGTTAAGAATTTTGGTTTCCAGCAATATTGAAAATTCCCATATGAATGGATGTTTCTAAGAAGATCTGCAGTGGACACGTTTCTGTGGCCATGACAAAATCTCCCTGAAGTCTCTGCTCCTGCTTATGGGTGTTTAGACATCTGATCTAGGAGGGGTAATTTTGCCATATGACTTGAGCAGTGTTTCTGATGCTGATGGTATTGGGTATTTTTTCGAAGTTACTAAAAACTAAAGATGTGATACAGCAGCATTGCAGCTTGTGGTTTAGTGATGAACTCTAACCTAAGTGGTTAACTCCCAGTCCTGTTGTTCACTAAGATAAACCTAAAAATGTGTTCCTTAAAGTTACAGAAGTCCAAAGACCAGCTAAAAACTTCCAATATTTATCTTAAAATCAGAGATTAATCCTATTTTTGCTTGACCTATGAATATTTGAGTGCTTGAGGTTGACAATACAGCCTAAGTGACCAGTTTCTCACCACAGGGATTGAAGAGGGAGTAGCTGGGGGCACAAACTAAGCTAATAATAGTTTGGAAACAAACCATGAACGATTTAAGATACAATTGCATCAAGGGTTCTGCGGATAGAGGCTGCTGAGATTGGGAAGCATTTTTTTCTCCCTGAGGCGGAACGTCTCCCAGGGTTTCCCTGGGGCAATGTGGCTCTGTGAGCCCTTGAAGATTAGGGTGGAGAGCTGGGGACAGCAGCACTGACTACCTTTCTGTCCTGTGTGATCTGAACTTGGTCAGTGTCTGGAGCATTTCTTAGTTCTCCATAATAACAATAACGGCAATGACAGAAATTGCCCCCTCAGTAATTCTGAAGAATGAAAGACATTTCTGTCTTTTGCTTATGCACAGCGATATTTTTTTTTTTCATTTCTAAACGTATTCCTCTTTGTATTATTATTTTGATTAACCAGTGACAAATGGTGGTAGACACATCTACTCTGGGGATTAATAACATCATTAATAGTTTTTAGAACAACGACACTTTTGCATTCGAAGTAGTTTATTATGTTAACGTGCCATGTTATGTTTCTTTCACTGTTGTGTTCAGCCTTTCTTTCCCTTTATCTCTCAGTGTTCTTCACAACCTGTGAATTGCTCTAGGTAAGGCTTTGATCTTGCAAATGTGTGCAGACTATTTACCTACCATGAGCCATCCTCTTACATGCAATAAGACTGTTACTGCATGCAGAAATACTTGCCTAAGTATTTGCTGATTAATGTTTTAGATTTGCCTTGGGGAAAGGACAGTGTCTCACTATGTGTTTACAAGGTACCAGTGCAGATGGATCCAGTTCCTGGTTCTGTGTACGAGCTACGTATGCACAGGGTGGAACTAATAAGAGTATACTAATGATAAAATATTTACCCATCCCCTTGGTACACAGCTATTCTGAAGTCCATTTTTTTTATTAACTTTAAGAAAGGTTGTATGTAATTGTGGAACATGCCTGGTGTTTGTGTGAATGATATTAAGCATTAAGATATATCAAACAAACAGTTAAATTGGCCATTAAAATCAAAGGTATAGATTCTTCTGAGGGACTTTAGATAGGTCTGATTCATTGTGAGTAAGCACCCACAGCAGGTTTTCACCACAGCTTTCCTTTCCTGGTGAATGTCCAAGGTTTTCTTCGCCTCTTTTTCTAAGGTTCACCATTTCCACTGTTGATTGCTCACCTCTGACATACTTACTGTCCCTGAACTCTCGTTCACAAGTTCTCTTATCTATCTTCTCTCTTTCCATTGCAATTGGTGACACCCACAGGGGAAGACCATTAGCAGCTAGAAGTCTGAGAAAGATGTGTATTTGCTTGGTGCATTTATACTGGCTAACAGAGGAACTGAAACGATCCCTGTCCTTTGGTGCCTTATCTTTTCCACAGCTCTGAAGAAAAAAAGGTGCTCCTTCTGCTACTTGAAGCTATGCAACATATATCATGTACTTTGCAGGAGGAACTATCTCTGCACATCTGTGTTCTCTCCATGCATGCCATGTACGCTACAGCTTGGCTTTGGTGTGGGTAGGTTGGCAGAACAGTCAAGGCAGCACATGCCAACAGGGGATGTTTTCTGTCAGCTCAGTTACAGCACACCTCAGAGAAATATAAAATGAACTGGCAAAAAAGCTTTTCTGCATGTGGACTTCTATGTTTCCACCCGGGAAGTCTGTGTACATGTACTGTGTGCCATCTGCACGCTGGCTGCACTGTCCTACGTGGAACTACTACACGTCTGCCACAGGGCCAATTTGCCCGTGGACAGTGGCCACCTTTCCAAAGAGCTGGCAACTGGATTAAAACTCCTGCTTTGACAGGGCTCGTTAACATCCATAAATTGTGGGCATGTGGTCAAATTCCTTTTTTTTTTTTCAATCTAGGCAAACATCTCATGCAGAATAAGAGGACATCTCACGATGTAAAGCTGTCCTGCTCCTTTGTACCCATACTAGAGGTTTTGTAGGCACAGCAAATGATGGGGACACAACTAATCCATATTTGGAACCAATATAACTAATAGCAGCAGAACTTCAGTGCACAGATCTGCCTTCCGTTCTGTAATTAAATGGAAACCAATCAATCAATCAACCAAACATGGAGGTGCCTATGAATATATCCGAATTTCCTAAAACACAATTTTTTTTCAGTGTTGTTGCTGTGCGGAGTGGATTGTGGGAGGGAGGGATAAGAATGATCCAAGACACATTTCCCTCATGTTTATTTTGGGAGGGTGTGACTCAGAGGGCGAGCACAGGTGATGCAGCTAGTGTCTGCTCGGTCAGATCTGGAAATAACCGTTGTTATTTGCTTGAACGATGGCAGTGCCTGGCCCTCCCTGTCGTGGATTAGCACTCCACTGTGCTGGCTGCTACACAAATACCAAATAACAAAGAGATGTTCCTTGCCTCAAAAGTTTCTCTTGCAAATAATAGCAGATAGATAGGTGTCAGTTATCTTTCTTATGGTTGAAAGCAATTCCACCCTTTGCCAGTTCTCTCTCTGTTTGCTGGGGCCTCCATGGAACTACATACACCAAATTTTTGGAAAATGCTCTAAGCATGCAAAGTGGCTAAATAAATGAACTTCTTTGCAGCCAGATAATCTCAGCTGCAAAAAGCCATTTGAAAACATTCACGAAGACTGCAGACCAAGTGCCGCAGGCGGATACAGGCACCCAGTTCATCATCTCTAGGAGCTGTGGGTGTGCACAGCAGTTCATGGCGCTTCCTGAAGAATTTCAAGGGGGAATATAACAAACAGTCCAAGTATTCATACCAAAAGCTTTGTTTTCAGTTTCACTGCAATAACAATTAGCAGCCAGTTGGCTTTTGGCCATTGAAAATTATATAGCCAACTGGCAAAAAGTATCATTTTTTCCTGGCTTTATGCTTGCAAGCTGGGTGGCATAGGAGGATTTTGTGAGTGTATATAACACTAACCTCTGCAGAATAATGCACTAACTAGTCAAAAGTCCTTTCTTCACACAGCTAAAGGCTAATTGCCAACCAGCTTCATTGACCTTCATCAACACTGATCTTTGTTAAACAGTGGCATTTGCCAGCGCTTAGTCTTTGTCTTTCTCTTTTTGTCTGTTTCTGTCATGTTCACTTACTTTCTCTGTTCTAACATTTTTTTTGTTCCACATATATGCACAAAACTCTTCCTGGTTTGAGAAAAAGGTTGCAGATAGCTACAAACCTCCAGTACCATGGCACATTTTAACAGCTGAGCAGGATCTGTTCATGATACTCATTGACGGGTGCTCCAGGAGGTACACAGATAACTCACTGGACCCCACAGCAGCCCTGTGCTGAATACCTAGAGCTGAAAAGTGCCCACAGCTGGGTATTTCCACCTCCATGACTATCAGGTCCCCCGAGAAGACACTTCAATTGCAGCTGCCTCCTTTTGCAGTTGTACCTGTTTGCCCACATTTCTCCATTCCCTAAGGCGAAGACGCCTCATTAGCAAGCTGACAGGTTTCAATCCATCATCCTCAGTTCCAGCCTGAAAGCTGAAAACATATAACAAGCAAATAGTGGTTTACGGCATTATAATTGCAAATATTTCTGCTTTGTTTTCATCTCAAGGAAGAGAGGTTTGGAATGAAAGGAGAGCAGAGGCTTGCCAACGTGTGAAGTTTTATGGGCTTATGTCCCAAAATTATAGGCTCCCAGTCAGTCAGTTAGGAACTACATCAGTGCTTTGAATGCTGCTTAAAACCAAAGGAATTTTAAAATAGGAAACGATTGGTTTCTTTAGTAAATAACTAGTACTAGAATAGAAAATATAAAATTTGCTGTAATTATCATCCCTGTAAAATGAAGAAGTGACAGAAATGAAAATAGTATGTTATCTATACCTTAGTAGAAGTGTGATTGTTTGTATACGAGTCTAAAAGTGCTGCCAAAGATTTCTTAAGTCAAACACTTGAAAACGAAGAAAGTCAGGTTGCCCATGACCTTGTAAAATATTCTCTAAATTTTTCTAGTCACTTAACTATAAAGATAATAGCTCAGAACTAGTTTCAGCAGTCCCTGAGGCAGACTGAGTTGTCAGCTCCCCTGCTTTTGTTCCAATCTTCTTTTTCCTTTTGAATTCCCCAGCTCACCTATTCAAGCACCATGGGAGAGCTTCAGCTGTCCTTTTTTCCTTCCTATTGAATATGGACAAAATTTTTGGAGTTTGAACTCAAAAGTTTTAAGAAAAACTTTAAAATGTTCAAGTTCATAATTTCAAACCATCTTCTTATTTATAAGGCAGTTTTTTGAGGCACAGCTTATACCTTTTTAAGATGAGTATCACCTTAAGCACTAGGAAAATTAGGTAGTAAAGCCAGTGGGCACTATGTAGGCACCAAAATAAAAGTGCTGATTTTTCACACTGATTTTTCAGTGTAGTGAGAATTTGTAACTTCCGTTAACTCAGTAAGCTTATAAAGGAAGCCTGAAGCTATGTATTCATTTTAATGGAATACAGGTTGGTATCTTGATACAGCAAGGCACATTAAATCTATTTAATACTGAGGCTTTTTTAATACTGAGATATCAAGATAGCTAACTGGAGAGCAGCAACCTTGTGAAAATAGACCCAATATTTGCAGTGAGGGCATATACAGTAAGGTCAAGATGGGAACTCAAATGCCCTGAGGCTCTAAACAAGGCTGCTTGCCATCAATTCAGGCTAAAAATTCTGTGCTTTTCTCACCAGCCCATGAGATGAAGCTTTGCAAACTGCCAAGTCAAATTTTTCCAAACAAGCAACAGGTTAAGTTCAGAGGAACAGAAATTATCTGTATTTTAAATGTCTGATAGCTTCAATAACCTCAGAATAACTTAGCTTGCATTCTGGGATCACTTTTCTGCAAGGGGGCAAAGTTGCAAACAGTATAAATTAAAAGTGGTAAAAATATTTATTGGCAACCTAAGTTTTTAGGAGCACAATTTTATATGTCTCTGTTTGCATAGCTTCAGCATAAATGGGGTAATATTAATACCACAAGAAGGTCTGTTTACATGCTGCTCCAAGAATTTTCTTGCGAAGGAAAAAACCCTTGCCTTTGCCATTATTCTTTATGACCACAAATCCTGGTTAGCTTAAAAAATTTAAGTCTTTTTTTATGTTTATATGATTCTATTTTTTTGATCATGGAAAGAAAAGATAATTACTTGGAACATCTGATAAAGCTGTTTATTAGGATTATTGCATTACTGTTTCTTGTCTATAAAGGACATCCTACCTGAGCTTGCTTCACTGTGGAGGAACAGCACTTGACACGTGTCGCTGTGCTCACAGTGCAGCTGTAGTGCTCCTCTCAGCAGAAAAGAGATGGGGATGTCTCCTGTTTGGACACAAACGTTTGTGTCCACAAGCATTTTTCCCTGACTAGCTAGAAACAGTCTAAACTGCCACAAAAGAAGCTCTAAGACCAATAAAGTAATTTATTTGGCTTTCCAGCAGCCCCAGTCCCTTCACTTACACTAAAAGTGTTGTGCACGCAGTTGTATTCCTCTACAAGCCTTTCCACGTGCAAAGGCCACCCATCCAGTGATCCTTGTTCCACCACGGACACTCCCTGTCTTGCATCTTTGTCCCAGCATCCAGTTTTCCCCAATGGAGTTCATGTCTTCAGCCAGTCCCGTGGCCTGGCAGAGCGCAGCACTCACCGTGCCACTGCCACCTCTTACCAAGTCCAACGCAGGGATTTCTTGCACTACGGCAGTTTCCAGTTGCGCCTCCTCAGCAACACCTAAGGTCAAACTAATATGAAAGCGAGGCAGAATCATCTGCAAAACTTTTGGTGAGAGCTCTCCTTTTTGTGCGGGACCAGTATACAAAAACGTATAACAAAGCAGGACTGCTGGGTCAGGAAACAGGGTTTTCTTCCTTCTGCTTCAGCGACTGTTCAGAAGTTGAAAGGATGGAAGAAGACAACTTAGTGGTTCTTCTAATAGGCATGGTATTACCACCTCCCACAACTGCCACCCAGTTTCCCCACATAAGGATCTCTCTACTTAGATAGAAAATGAAAATGGTTTGATTTTGCAAAGTGCTGAGAACCCTCTTCTCTCACTGATGCATCTGAGCAAGTTTATTGCAGAGCTAGTGATTGCACACAGGCCTGCTACACTGACTGCTTTCAAACTTTTTCCTTGACCATTTCACTGACACTAGGAAAAAGATCTTTCTTCAGCATACACAATCATGCAACCTGAAAATAGAACTGTTGAGTTAAAGGAGTTTAGTACATATTTAGGAGAAAAGGTTGTGACAGACCTAGGAGAGAGAAGACAGAGAGAACAGCTGAGCACAGGATGAAAAAAGTGGGGTGAATGCAGAAAGGAAGAACAGAAACTTAGGTAGCTGGAGAAAATCTGGAGTGGAGAGGATACAATACCAGCAGCCGAGAAACATCAGCTGAGAAAGTCTTTGGAGGAAATGTCTTTGATACCAGCCTTGTTTTGTGTTCTTACAGAGTGTCTACAGTGGAGTTACACATCTTCAGCTAGCTTGCAGTATTGCCCTTGTGCAGATGAAAACAGAGAAGGAAAAGATGAGAAACTGGGACTGTGTTGTCAGAGTAGATCTGCCATGAAGTCCCAGCCAAGCCCAAATCCAGCACTCCTTGTCCTCAATGTCTCATGGTGAGCCAGGGAAGAAACGCAAATGACCTAGATATTTTCTTGGCCCTGTGTTATTGAAATAAGGACAGGGAAAGGGGCGTTAGTTAAGAAACCAAAAAAATTCAGCTGGCTGGATGCTTGTAAGCGATGCTGCTTTTTGGAGGAGATGAGATTTATAAATGGCTGAGGTTTCTGAGGATCTTGGGAGTCATTCAGCCTGTGGGTGGAGGGCTGATGCTTTGCTTATGGTCCTCTTTGGCTGTGTCATGGCCAAGAAGTGGGATGCTTGATTTTTCTGAGCAGTGAGGCCAGTACTGCCCAGGGTTGGGCTGATGGAAACAGGGCAGTGGCATTATCCTCCCACATGCGGATGTCTGGGAGGGGAGGCGGTAGGAAGTCGAAGCCTCTGAACCACAGGATGATGCAAAGCCTTAAGCTACATCTGACCTGGCTGCCAGGACCCTTGCTGGTGAGAATAGAGCCCAGGTGTTCAAGAAACCATGCTGTATGTCTATCCAGCTGTTTCTGTGTTATAGCAGCCATTTAATTCACTTCAGTTTTAAGTTTTTTAGTTGTGAGATTGCACAGCAACGGGTGGCATAGGAAGATTATAGTTTTGACTAGTGAAGTTAACCTGTCATTACTCATATCCAAATAAACCATGATGCTTTCTACTGGTCACAAAAAGAGATGTACCTATGATATGGTTAGTTTAGGCTTGTCTTAATGTGATCTGCATGGATTTTTCTTAGCATTTAGGAAGAAAAAGTAACCATGTTTTTCTTTGGTCAAGATAAATCAATGGCCTTGAAATTTGGAAACAATATATATTCGACCACACAAACTAATAAGGCACCAGTGTTTTAGCAGACATTATAAAACATAAAATTAGATGGAAAATTGCCTTAAGCCCCTGTAAATTAAAATTGCTCTTTTTATAGCAAAAATGAGCCTTATATAGCAACAAACAATTTTGTGATCTTCATTTAACTGGCCAATTTCATATGGCAAAGAGTATTTATTCATCCTGCTCCAGTGACCTAACCAGCAATTTACAATGTGATGCCTTGCATATTTTCACAGCATTGTAAAAAAATGAGGTTCTGTAGATTTATTTGATCCCTGTTGAAAAATTATTTTTTTACCTCCTCCTAACCAGTGTAAACTGGAAATTGTTCTTAATGTAATTCTCTTGCTTACCATCCACTCATTAATCAGGAAACTAATTAGAGCCAGTTTGCTTACTCCAATTTGAAAAAGTGAAAGTAACATATGTTGACAGTTAATTTGGATTTTTTTTTGTTAACAAGCACACAAGTTTTTATAATGAAATAATATTTGATATTGATACAGAAGAACATGGACTAATAAATTGCAACAGGCTGGGAAAATGCAGTATGTTAATCACTATGGGAATAATAACATAGATCATTTAGTACTCTAGCTTTTCTGTTGATGATTTTCCATTTTAGCTATTTTTATACGATATTACAGGGACTTGATTTGGAACTTCTCAAACACACGTCTACAAGTTTTCAGCATTTTGCGAGTTTGTACAGGCCCAGTGCAATTTCTGAGACCAAGTTACAAGAAAAATATTATGCATCTAGGCTCCATTTCAAAAACTTCTGTTGTCTTGGCTTTTTAAAAACGTCAATATGCATAAAAGGGTGCCAGTTGACAGCCTGCAAGGCTCTCGGTTAAAGCTCGGTCTGAAGCCCACCCAGATCATTTGCAGTCTTTGCTCTGAGCTGCTTCGTCATTGGGGCAGATGACTGGCAGCGGCAGCACGAGCATCCCCATCTGAGCCACCTGTGAGCTAGAGCTGGGTGGCAGTTTGATTGTAGCACCGGTGTCCCAAGATGTGCAGTCTTCAGTCTGGCAAATGCAAGTGACAACAGCAGTGGCGACTTCACCCAGAGAAAGCAGCAATCCCTCCGGACATCTCAAGATCTGAATTATGCACTCCATGCACAGCGCCCCGCCGATGCCCACGTGCTTTAACTGCACCCAGGCAGAAAGCATAAAGCAATACAGCAGGGAAAGGAACATTTAGCTCTTCAAATTGCCTTTTAGCACCAATCCTGTGTTCCTTATAGCTCCCTTTTGAATCACTATGTTACAATGCCAAGTGGCAGGGAAAAAGCAGGGACAGTCTTGAGCGCACCAGTTTCTCAGCCGCTCTAATAACAGTTATTACCTTTCCCTGAAAGGCATTGCTTACATCCTCAGACCATCATAGCTACACCACTGTGCTCTTTGTTGATGTGATTTATTTTGAAGTAAAAAGTGTAAAAATACAAAATCTCTAAGGTCAACCTTTGTTTGGAGAAAACATTAAACCGTCTTTTCCTCTTAGAAGACTATTTTTTCAATGCAGAGGTTGTTCCAGTTATTTACATTGAAGTTACCACTCTCTGTTGACCTTATGTGAGGAGAGAGGTCCCACCCCAGTTGTGGACACTGAGCTGAGCTATCGTCCTCTGTTACAACTGCTCTGCGCTCACCTGGGTGTAAGAGTAGGGTGAAGGGAGGCAGGTCCTCTGTGGTGTGAAGAACTTCTCCAAGCTGAGCTGGCCTTTGGACTCCTGCCCATGACATGCAGCGTAACGTGCATGTGGAGGGGATCTCCATGGCCAGGCTCACTCCTTTCTTGTGCCTAGTACTCACACTCTCCGCTGCAGAAGTGATGGGCCCCACTGAAGTAAGAAAGGCAGACAGAACAAAGGTTCTCCACAGAAGTCTTTTTCGAGGAACAAGGGAAGTTTTTATGAAGAAAACCATCCCATCTCCAAGAAGAATGCAAGTGCTTTGAGGTTTTGTTTTTAAATGAATGGCTGAATAGGGACATTTCAGATACCCCCACATCAAATGTGGGGTGGCTAACGTGTTCGTGGCAGTCTCTTCTGCCTGGACTTGATGTGAAGAGTACGAATAATAAAGGCCGTGGAGGAGTGACCTCAGGGGCTCTCACGCTGTGGGCATCACACCCAGTGCTGTCTAGCAAGCAGGTGGAGGGGAGTAAGAAAGCGGGAGGTACAGGAGCCACTTTTGGACTGACTTGAGCAGGAGCCTAAGCTGTTCCCAAGGTAATAAGGCAACTGGGGCTCCTCCTTGAACAAAGCAGCTGTGTTGCTGCTCACACCGAGTCCTTTCAGCTCTATCCAGGAGACTTCTGTGGAGTGACAAGCTGGGAATTGGGACAGCTCCTTAAAAATACATAACTTCATCTCATCGTATGTTAAAAAAACGGGCTGTACCCACCTAATGGACTAGACCCAGGATAACACATGAGGTGGAGGTATCAATGCATTACCAAATTACCAAATTAATAATGGGGTTAATTATTCAGCACAGGTACGGAATAGTGCCAGTGCATTTCAAGTTAAACTGTGAAATCACAGTGTGGTGTTGATGTCCAACTTTCAGAAAACGCTCTTTCAACAGCAGACCTGGCAGGGTGGTGAGCTTCTATGTGAGTGGTCTTGATGTTACTACAGGTTAGGTGGGGTAGCTACCAGGAGGAGAGTGAGCCAGGCACCAAGGATCTGTTAAGAACAGTTTATGAAAATCCTTGAGGATACCTGGATTTCTTGCCACATGGTCTTGGCTAGATTTCATACAGGGGTTTGCCCAGTTTTCAGGATTTGGGGAAGAGAGGAAATGCTATAACTACAAACATTTGTATATGTATCTATATGTGTATAAATATTTTTTATTCACTTACACTGATGTATATAAAATTTTCAAAGTTTTAAAGGAAAAAATATTACGACTTTATAAAAAACCTCTTAGACAAACAAATAATATTGGCTCTAGCAGCAAACATTTGGGGTTTTATTGAAAACTACTTTCTGACTAGCCGATTTTATGCAATACTTGGTAAGTTAAAACTGTGCAAGACAAATTTCTATTGAAAATCCGATTTTTTTTGAGTAAAATGGAAGTTATCTTTTAAAAATATGTTTTGCAAAAACTGGAAACTTGCATGTAAAATTTATTTTAAAGTATAACTGAAACATTTGAGCTTATCTTTTTTGTCTTTGTTGCAAAACTCTTGGATGCTGTCTGGAGAAGGCCTGGAATTGGCAGAGAAATGCGTGAGGAAAAGGAAAAGAGGCACTTCCTAGAGAAAGGGAAGAGAAAAATATTTCTGTATCTAGACTGAAGACTTCATCAGAAATTTTTTTTTTCCCCCTCATGGAATATTTGAACAACTTTAATTTTGACAAACAGCCACTAGAGGTCAGCTGTGTTATTAATTTAACAAAATTATTTCTATGTTCCATTCCATTTTATCCTATTTTTGTGTCTTTATATTTTTTTGGATCAAAATTAAACTCTCAAATAATTGCTGGACTTTGCTTTCAAAAATAAATCCAAGAACCTACCATATAATGGAAATTATAGTTAGCAGTAGTAGTAGTCAAACGAGGTACTTCTACAAAGGTAGTTTTCAACATTCTAGTTGAAAATCTTCATGGCTGTATGGTGCACTGATGTAACTATGTGATCAGCTGGGAAATATTAGCATAGATCCATTCACTTCAAACAAATGACAGTAGTTCAAACTATAATATGCAACACTAGTTTACTCTCTGCCAAGGATTTAGGTCTATTTGAAAGTGGTCTGAATCTGTGACAAAATTTCAAATCTTTACATTCTTACTTTAATTTTGTTTTATTTTAGATTTGATATTTTGAATGGACAGGGCATGTGTGACTAGGGCTTTCAATTCAAATGAGATAAACTAATCCCCTCTCCTGCATTTCAAAGTCCAAGTGATTTCTTAACTGTTCCACACGAATCCACAAACTGCCCACACTTTTTTCTCCCCTGCCCTTGTAAAGCCTTCCTTGCATTCAAAAAGACTTGCGATTCCTCTCTTCCTGATCAGGGAAATCAGGTCAGTATTGGGATGCTGGAGTGGTATCTAGGTGGTTTTCTCCGTTATTGTTTCTAAAGATTTATCCTTTTAACTGTCCACTCTAAAATAATTTTGAGTATCTGTATGGCAGGGGGGCAAGTTAGGAGTTTCTAATGAGCTGACAGTCTTTTCAAAGGGTGGAAGTACCAGCTCCTCTCTAGCTTTAAAATTTGGATTTTCACTTCAGTGCAGTATTAAAGTGACCACACACTGTACGATGTAGCACTACTGTAGCTGACAGTAGAATTTGGGCCAAACCCTGTAAAATAATTTTTTCATATAACATACTTCAATTCTGAATCGTTTAGTCTTAACCACAGCAAGACAATGACTCAGTGAGGATTTAATGACTGGCCCCCCTGGGATAGGCATGCTAGCAGATACTGATTCATTTATATTGGACACTGCTGTGAAACATCTTGTAGACAAAACTCAGATGAATTACTGTACTTAATACGGTTTATGTCATTTATTCATTGCTCAGATGCATTACTCTGAATCTGCTCCCTGGCAGTTTTCCCGGTTAACTGGCATGGCAGTTATTAGGGTACTGAGAAACATGTGTTTTCCTGCCTGCTCTGGTCAGAGGATTACCTGCAATTGCTGCCTTCATCCTCTGCTTTCCTACAATGGATGACAGATCCGTGTTTTACAATGTACCCTCTTAACTTAATGGCTGGGAAGGATAAGTGATCAGCAGGACAAATATCTGTAACAGCACAGAAAACGAAGCAACAGCACCATACAAACTTTCCATTTTGAATGACTGAAGTGTGAAGCGCTGTGAAGAAGGTTTTGGTCCTCTCAGCTTGTACTACCCAGTGTTTGACCAATGCAGATTTTCAATCCCTTCTGTTGTGCTAGTAGGGCAGTTGCGTTTGCAGCTTTGCTTCAGCCTCTCTCTAATGTTTTACCACCTTTTCTACTTTCAGTTCCCACCCCTTGGATGGGCTGGAAACCCAAGGGCATGCACCATGCATTTATGCAGCCCCAGCTCTGTGCATGGGCAAAGCTAGTGGCTGCCTTGAAAGGAGCCCAACTGAAGTGGGCTTTCCTGAGCTAGGAATGGAGAGGAGAGTGGGAGAGAGGGGTCCTGTCCTGCTCCTACCAGTTGTGCTTGGTGGCAGGGCTGGCCAGCCAAGGAGCCCAAGTCAGAGCCCCAGAAGAAGTTGGGGCAGAGCCACTGACCCGAGATTTTGGAGCAAAGCAAGCTCTCACTTGCCCTTGTTCACTGAAGCAGGACTCTGTGCATATTCTATTTAGACTAAATTACTCCAATAACCCACTTGATTTATAGTCCCTTATTTCTTACCCTAATCAAAACTACTTTATGAAGCTTCAAATGCTGACTCAGTGACTGGGAAAGGGGAAACACCAATACAACAATAATGAGCATGAAATGAAAAGTTCATCAGTAGGAACAAACCTGCACCAGTGTTTTGAGCAAAACATTCAGTCTAAGAAGTGCAATTAACAGCAGAATTGATTTTATGTCTCAAAATCATGAAGGCAGAACAAAAAGAAAAGGCCTGGGAAAGAAGGGGAAAGAAAATAAATCATTTGAGCTCCTGCCTTCTCTGTGCTCTTGTGTACAACGCTGCATCCGAAGGCAAGACACTAGCCTAGATCCAAGATCCTTTAACTCTTTTGTAATATTACTTTTGTAACAAAAATTCAGGCCTGAGACTGCAGTGGTGCTTCAAGTATGTATGTAACAAGCTTTCCAGCCACATCCCTGGGATTTGTACTGAGTCTTAAGAAGAAATGGGACTCTATTCATTCCAGACGTATAGTAAATGGTATGGTAAAATCATATGGTAAGTAGTGTGTCATTGCCATATGGTCAGCAGCAGCATGACCTGATAAAAGCTCGTGGGCTAGGGTGTCTCTAGCCTTGGTTAAAGAGTGTGTGATCAACGGGATCCTGGCACAATCCTGCCAGGACCACTGCAGCAAGGGTTGGAAAAGTGCAAGTTGGAGGAAAAAGAGAAATATAGATGGTTTTTTACTTGATAAATTTGGTAGAACCTACAGCATAATCCATTGCAGCAAATGCTTTTTCATCAACTCCTGTCTGACTTTTTCTGCCACTTTTTTCCAAGCTTCAAGGAGCTGAGCTTTCCCATGCCAGAACTGTTTTCCACTCATACTGTCCCCTCCACTCTTCTGCTCTGCTCTGACCTGCTTTCCCATTTCCTTTTGACACGGCTGTGATGCAAAGTGAAGGGTATGTTGATTTACTTGCCTTCAGAACAATCACCCTGATGCTCATTGTCAAAAATATGTTTATCCTAGACCTGAAATGTCTTTCTTCTGCTTAATTATATCTCATGACAGAGCCAGTATTATACAGCAGCTCATCTTCAGGTGCACATTTTAAGCGGACTGATTAAGACACACTACGTCTCCAAATTATTTTCCTACCTGAGCGTTGAAGCTATGCAGAGAAAAGCAGCTTGTTTCATTTCCCTGTGAATCTACCAAGGGCAGCTGGGATTTCTCTCAGTTTGCAGCTCTCCTTTCTTCATTCATTCATTTTTGCTTTTTCTTTTGTTTTGAAGAGATGGTGATGGGAGCATTGCAAACACCTGGCACAGAGAGGGTGGAGTGCGTTTTGTGAAGTTCAGAGAAACTGAGGACATTAAGAGAGCCACAGTTAATAGAACAGGATTAGGTTCCACAAATCCAGTTGTTTCATAAAACTGTTTCCAAGCAAAAATGATATCCTCATCATGTACTGTTACAGAGTGGGTGAAAGAAGAGCTTGTACTGAACAATGGGTCATGCAGTATACTTAATACCCAAGAAGAAAGAAGTCTGTATTAAGACAGGTTGCAGGATAATGTCTCACTGACGATTAGTGGCTGTTACAGCAATACAGATCAAGAGTCTGAACTCACATTTAAGAAATGACAGTGATCCAATTTTCTGACAGACAATTCAATTTAAGATGTCCTCATTTTTAAGACCTGACTACTAACTTAGTTCAATTAACGTCTGGTGCTTTTCAGATTATGTATGTGGGATGAGTTTTCCACAGGTAACTTTATTATTCTTTTCAGCGGTATAAAGATGAGAACCTCCAGCTGAATGACTTCCTGATTACAAGCCATGTTTTCCTCTCTCTCTGAACTAGAGCACAGAAGGGCTTTTCAGACACTCTTGCTGTTGGTAATGGTTAGGCCATGCAGTCACAGAGCAGAAACCATCTCAACTGACATGAACTTTTTTACTGAGGGCGACCAAGCACTGGCACAGGTTGCCCAGAGAGGATGTAGGGTCCCCATCCTTGGAGGTATGCAAAAGCCATGACACAGTCCTGGACAAGCGGCTCTAGGTGGTCCTCCGTGAGCAGGGGGGTAGGACACAGTGACCTCCAGAGGTCCTCTCCAACCTCAACCACTCTGTGATTCTTAGTCTGTGACACAGCTGACCCACAGTAGCTACAATTTAAGAGGAGGCCACTGCTCCTTCAAGGAGCAGTACACAAAGGAAGAGAGGTCTGTACCCTCTCTTCTACCAGATAACCTTCTCTACTCTTCCTAAGGAAGTTCATTTATCTTTGCAAATCAGCCTCTCATTCCATCTTCCCCAATCATATGGGGCTAGACGCACACATTGTTCCAAAGGAAAAGACTTCCTTCGTGAACAGTAAAATGTACAGTATATGAAGTACACTTTAAAACCGGTCTATTTTACTAAATACATTCTTTTTACTTGTGCTGGCTATTTAAGGGGAATGAATATTTATAGGGTCACAGATTCTGTTGCCACAGCAGAGATGTTTAGTGTATAAAAACAGTTGCACCTGGGAGGATATTTGGTAACCCTTCAGTCCCATCACCAAACATCTGCAGTTTTACCACTAGATAGCAGTATGTAGCAACGAATTCTATTTCCAAAGATGACTTGAAATAGCTGGGTAATTAAAGGCATCGCATTCGCCCAGACTCAGGGAGCAGTCAGGGGAAAAATGGCAGAAGGAGAAAGCAGAGAAAATACTTCTTTATTCCTTTTAAATCTCAGCCCCTCTCCTCCTTTTCTTTTTGATTCATAAATGTTCAATTACCTGCATTTGCTGAAAAATCAAGTGCTCTCAAAATCAAACCACAAGATGAAGGTAAAACAAGGAGTCCTTTGTTCTCTGCTACATGAGTGTGCACAGAGGTGTAGAAAGACTTTTCAGGGTACCTCAGGGCTTGCCCCAAAGGACGCAGGAGAGTTAACACTAGATATGTTTTCCTACAACAGCTTAGTGAGGGAAAGGGGTGATGCTGGATTTGGGAAAAACTACAAAGGCTGCGGTGGTGGTGTTGGCCCCGCAGGCTGTGGCCATTGCCAGCATTGCTACTGTCTTACGCCATCACATCCTTACGTTTGCTGTGTCCTTGCTTCCCTGCTTCCTCTACGATAATCCATTAAAACCTAGTCCCTAGTGGAGATAATGGAGTTATTTTTTAGAGAAATACAGTGATTTGCACCAGATGTGCATCTATCTTAATTTACAGGTGATTAATTTATCTCACCTTGGCTAGGGACCAGGTTAGATTGGTTGGTGGAATTTATTTGTGTAGTGAAAATTGAGCAGGGATTTGAATTCAAAACTAAGCCAGTCAAGCAAGAGTTGCCAGACAGGGTAACAACTAGTAAACACCAGGACTGTTGAGTTGAAAAACAGGTCTTAAATGTAAGGAGAAGGGGAGAAAGTGTGGCTGATTATATGCCTCTCTTTACAGAGGAAAAAAATGTTCTATGTTTATTCTAAGTAATGCTCACAGGAAAAAAAAAAGAACTCTTCATATTCTTTAAGTCCTCCTCTTGCTGAGGATAACCACATACAATACCTGGCATTTTGTCCCTTGATATCAACTTAAAAAAAAAGAGTTGTTAACATATTTTTTTCTTAAATGCTCTTTTGCTTTTCCAAAATTATTTGTTTCTACAGAGCTCTCTGCCCTTTAGGTCACGTGTTCAGAGAGGTGTTGAAACTAGGAAGGAGCAAAAACCACATAAGAACTGGGAAGAAGTTGAGTTACAGCACTGTTTTGGAGGTGTGGTGATACTTTGCAATGAACAGACCCAGATTTCCTCGGAGGGGGTATTTTTACCCCACTGCCTCCCCAGGGGACTCCCTGTGCTGTTCCCATGTCCTTCCAGACACCCCAACGACTGCAGCACATTCCCTTTCCTATTCCTCCCTGTCATCACGGCTGTCCCTGGCAGCCCATGAAGCAGCAAGGCTGGATGTGACACAGATCTTGTGTCACAGTTTTACATCTCCTGCTTGTCTGTCAGCCTGTCTTGAGATACTTATCACTGTAAGATGCCAGAGTGAATAACCCCGCTCGCTTGCAGCACACATGAGCGCACTGGTGGCATTTTTTCTCTTGCCACAATGAGAACATTATGTCCATCATACTGACACTGCGCAAATACATTACTCCATTTTTTAAAATAAGATTTTATATATTTTTTTAAAAAAGATTTTATATTATGGCTATAAGAAACATTTTCTGCTTTTATCTCCCCTCACTTCACGTGAAAATGCTTTGGTGGGAAAGATGTATTTTTTCAACACTTCAAGCAGGTGCTACAGGATACTCACTGGGTTTTTGGGTTCCAACTGTCTTCCCCATGTGGATTATATTGTTAATTTCCCTAAGTATCTGAAAACTTGGCAGTGAATTCAACATTTTTCTCAATGGAGATTTTGCAGACTTTGAAGGAGAGCTGCTCTGAGGTGGACTTAGAACCACATCACAGTTTATGCTCTGTACCTCTGCAAGAACATGTCAAAGCTGTTGCTAGATGCTGTCTTAAAAGATGGCATTCACTGCCCTGGCCTGGGGAAGATTTTGGCAACTCATGATGTAAAAGTTTTCCTTGTTGTTGCTTGCTGTTTGCAGGGTGAGGGAGACAAACAAGCTGCCTCCCAGACGGCACGGTAAGGGTGCCTGGTGAGGACTCCAGGTTGCAGTAGATGTTGCTCAGGAGTGGGCAGCATAGATCCTCCTTGCCTGAAGGCCAGCAAAGCCTGTTCACTGCAAAAGGTGCCTAAAGGAGGAACGTGGCAGGTGTTGGAGGCGGATGATGTAAGTAGGTACACCAGGTTTGCTTTTCTTGTGCCACAGATAGTATCTCCCATGATGGGGAAGCCCTGATTAACCTTCCTTTTCTTGCATAGCTCTGTATCACAGGGAGGCAGGGACAGTTTGCAGTTCTTAGGGATGTCATCCTACATCGTCTCCAAACTCAAGGAGGTGTCTAGGTACTGCTTAGACTTCAACACATTTACTGGATACTAAGATGTGGGACTTTGTGGCCATGTCTGTATTGTTCATGCTTTAACTGAGTTGTTGTATTACTGCGTTTTCAGCCTGGTCACAGATATTTGATCTATTTCTAGCTAAGCAAGGATGAAGGTGGGTCATCTTCTAATATTTGAAATTGGATTCAGGGGAAAAATAAATAGGAACACTTCAAATTCCTGCAGTGCTTTCAGATCTGTGCCCCTTTGACATCCTGGTCTTGCTATGGCTTATATGAGGGCTGATACTGTGACACTGGTGTATTTTTAAAAAACAGGGAATTTCAGCTCTGTGCATGCAGGAAACTTGAATCCTTATGGAAAAAAGTTTTTATCCTCCAAGGGAAAACTATAAGAATGCCTTTCTGTTTCCTACACTAAAGTATGACGTGTAAAACAGAGGTACATCTCACCGGTGGGACTGGTGTGAATCAAAGTGGTTGCAAACTCTCTTCTGTCAGTTTGTTTCTGTAAAAGGCAGGAGAGGGATTGCAGGTCTGACAAAGAGACTTTGAGAAGAAATATTACTCATAGATATTTCTATGAGATAGATTGCTCTCCTACACCATGGAGAAAGGACACCTGTTTGCTGCAGGCTGCGCCAACTTCACTGACTCAGCTATGTTGAAACTTGAGGATAAAGTGCAGGGGAAGATTCACCCAGCCACTACCAGTGGTCACCCTCCTGCCTGGGGAAGGCATTAATGACAGAGCTTCTGCTTAGCACGGCCAAGTTCTTGGTAACAGGAACTTACTTATTTCACTTCGTGTCCCTGCATGAGATACCTTTTAGCCTTATGTAGTTTATGCTTCTCAGTTATTGTCAATTTGGGATAAACCTGAAGTGCTGTTCCAAAGGTCATTTAATATCAAAGACATAAAGTATACTTGCTTTTGGAGACAGTAGGACAACTTCATGAATTTAGTTTGCCCTTTCTCAGGAGCATCAGTCTTCTTAGATTGCAGCTGCCATGATGCATCAAGGAAGAGGAATTTCCTTAATAACTGAAGCAGAACTGTTTCACTGCTTTATGGAGAACACTCGCTGCTCTCAGCCCTATGACGGGATCCTGCTAGCTCTGGGGGCAAGGAAGTGTGCAGTTAGACTTGCCCCTAAATTCCTGTGCTTGAAAGCAGCAGCAATATCCCACAGTTTTTAGTTCATGTCTTCTTTCATGTTTCTTTCTCCTTCTCATTCCTGAATCATCCCTATGGATTACAAGGGATTTGCTGTAGCATTGCTCCTAGAGCTTGACAGAAGTACATGGTATTGATGGTCTCTGCTAATTCTCCAGACAAGGCCAGGTTATCCAGACCCCCATGCCATGTCCTGGCGTGCAGGCAGGTTTGTAAATGCTGCCGGACATGGTAAGAAGCGGGGAGCACCCTGCCGCAATAACTTAACAGGCATGGAGTTCTCCTCCCTTGTGCTTGTGTAGACAGCTGTGGTGTCCAAACCAAGCTTTGAATGTTTGGGCAGGTCTATAGAGGGAAAAGTCTCTTGAGCCAGACTTTTTCTTCTATAGGCAAAGGGATGGACTTTGTCCCAGCTGCCTTCATGAGCCCTGATCAGCTGGTACAGAAGGCCTGACTCTACATGCTCCCAAGATGGGAGCAGTTTGTATTATCAAAGGCAATGCCATTAATGACAAAGGAAATAAAGGCTTGTAGGCACTGGGTCTAAAGCAACAAAAGCCGCTTTATGTCTAATTGTCTGCCATACTGAAATCATAAGGCATGTAAGTGTTAACGGGAGCAATACCAGAGTGTTTGAGCAAAATTGATTGCTTCTGGGTCTCAAACCTCTGGAGGTCCCTTCTATTTACAATGCTGTGGATGCCAGTTCTTCTGAAGCACAGGGTAAGAATTATTACCAAACATGAGAGGCCAGGCCAGATGGACTAGAAGTTAAATCCAGTATTTTAAAAGTTTTGGTTGAGGTTTGCTACGATTGATAATAAACTGTAGCTATAACAGTGACTGTATTTCTTAAGAACTGCACATTGGTGTTTAATTTGGTCCTCAAATATGTATCATCTGCTTTTTAATGACATATTATCCTCAAGCAAATTTGTAGACTTTGTTTGATGAGGTGAATTCCACTTTTCATTACTGACAGTCTGCATGTAGTAGACATGGTAGCAAAGCCAATATGCTGGCTGGAATACTCTTTTAAGTAGTTCTGTGGGGATTTTCTCTTGCCTGTTTTGATGAATGAAGCTACTGCGGAGAAAGGAAGTGAAAATCTTGGGTATACAAAACAGCAATTTGTTTACTAGCTTTCAGCTAGAATATTAATGCAAGCTCATCACAGTTCAACTGATACGGAAGGGAGGAAACCCTGGGGAAAAATATAGTCATTGCTGTTGGGGAATTAGGTGGGCTTTATGCAGATATGATCCCATCCACATCTGCCTACTTTCAGGGACTGTGTAACCATAAAGGTATATAAATTCATACCTATCCTGGCCTGGTTATTTTAGCCATTCTCTGGAAAGCCTCTTTCATGGAGAAAACCACTCTCAAAACAAAACCAAACCCCACTAATGGAAGAGAGGACCAAGACTAAGAAATCCTCCTAAACAAGAGGGGTCAGACACCTACAATGTTGAGGAGTCAATGCCTCAACTACTTAAATTACAGACACTATTTTCCAGCCATTGGGCCCATTTTAAAGAAGGAGAAACGGGGTTACAAAAGCAGAATTCCTGGAAATCCCTAAGGGGAAGGACTTTTCAAAGTTACTGTCACAAAAAGATTTGTTGGTTTGTTTCTTAGGGGATCTTTTCCAGTTATTATCAAAGACTTTTAAGTCTTCTAGGCTGTGCTCAAGGAAAAGCTCTGAAAAGCTGAACGGTGGACTGTCTCTTGCATGCACCAGTGAATAACCCCTACCCTCTTGGATGATGCTTTCTGTTCCTGTACAGACAGGAGGGAGATGAGTGGTTGGTTACTTGTTCCTCCGTCTAATGGATTTCTCAGTACAACTCTGATAGGGTCAGTCTTCAGGTCTTGTTTTACGCAGAGGTCCTGTAGCCCTGAGGATCAGTCAGGGCAGGATGGACATATGGTAATGGCTTGTCTGCCAGACTGACCTGCTGCGTGGGTGTAGTTTGGACATCTAAAGCTGAGGCATGAGAGTGCTTGAAGAGCACAAAATGTGCTGCAGAAAGAAGCTACACTATGGGTATAGCTATACCAGCTTTGGAAAACAGCCTGGGAGCGCTCTGCCAATGTGGACATGTTTGCTCTGACTGCATGTAAGTCATGCATCCCCATTATGTCAAGCCTCCGTCAAGCCCCTATCTATTCTACCTCTCGTTGGAGCTTGCTGCTTCCTCCTAAGTGCAGCTCCACATCTCCTGGGTCGAGACAGCTTGTAGCAGAGGAAAGAGCATTACTCCCCAGCAGCTGATCCCAATCTAAGCTGGACTCCCCCTTCCCCACCAGCTGTGTGATTTTGCCTCCTGCCCTGCCACTAGCACACAGGCAACCGTGGGGTGAGGTAGTGCAGGAAAGGAGTTCTCTGAAAACGAACACCTTTCTGCAAAGGATGGGGTGGGTATGTCTGCCCAGGTGGAAAGCAGGAGTGCAGCAGCCCCACTAGATCAGGTGAAACTGCCTTGAAACCTCTCACTTGCCTGAAATAGATGGAGGAGATGGCTGCAGGGCATCGCCTCCTGCTCTGGTAGTGATGGAGGAGTTGTGCACCCCAACATGTCTGTCACCCCAGTACCTAACCCTGGGGTGAGGAAGGTAAGGTTTGTGTCTGCAGAACAGATATGTAAGGTGAGACAGATGACTTATCTGGGACCCTGCTCTTTCAATGCTTAACTTACTGCATCAGTCTCTAAAGCATACAATGGAGAGGGGGAAATGGCTTAGGGAGCCTGGGAGCTGGCTGCTAGCCAGGAGGAGAGCCCTTGAATGAATAAAATATGCTTACATTATAGCTTCAGCTTCTTGTTAAACACTGACCAGATGGTTCTAAGTGCTGGCCTATAAGCCCCTTCCCACAACAAAATCCACTGCATATGGGAATACTTGTTTGTGAAAAGGGGGAATTTACAAGTCCTGTGGTGCTGAGCTCCTGATGATGGGAAACATTGGAGGCGGGGTATTAAATCTCGGCTGTGGCAGCATTTCACCTGCAGTGCTGCTACCACTGAACCACGAGTGAAACGATGTGCTCCACCTGGTACCAGCAAGTAACCAGCCACTAGTCATATTCACCTCATATACACTTCTATTTTAATTGCCCAGCATCTGTGCTGTCACCTTATTTCCCATAGCCTGACAAGGAGTTAAATTACTTCACATTGTAAAATGAGGCAAGGCACTATGTCCAAAGTTAATACGGTGTTCTTGTTTTAAGGTCTCAAGGTGGACTTGCATTTCTGGAGGGGACATACTCCATAAATGCTTCTGGAAAGCTTTTCTTAGCTGTAACGCTGTGGATCAGACTTAGTCTGTGCTTTCTCCGGGTAAATCAGCAGCAACTCTCAGAGGGCTGCCTTGCATCTGTACTGATGTTTTTAGGAGCACAATTTGCCATACTTCACAAAGTGGGGCAGTGTGGACTTGAAGCAGTGCCTCCCTCCATCCCACCCAGGAAATCCTCATTCCTGAGTTGCTTATCCAACAGAACAGATACCTGAGCTTTGCAAAACTGAAAAGCCAGCAGCCCATGTGAGCATCAAAGAGAGATTAAATGCTGCCAGGGAGATGAGAATCTTCTACTTGAAATGATGTATCCATCTTTTCTGACAGAATTTAATCTCCCTTTTTCCCCCCACAAAGGAGGAATAAAGAAATTTTCAGTTGCTAAAGTTTTAACAAGCAGGTCTAGTGAGAAAAGAGGAAGATTCCAGAGCCACCGCACAAGCACTCCCATTGCACACCGTAATTTGCTTGCTGGGGCAAAAATCACAAAAGATCCTTGAGCGGGGGAAAGGAGATAGCGGAAAGCAAAATAATAGCTGCTTCACTTGCGTCTGTCTGCCTGCACTGCAACAAGATGGCATGAGTCACTGGGTTTGAAGGGAAATGACAGGGTGGCCATTTTATTTAAGAATATCAAGTTTTCAATGGTCTGTGCTGTAATGGATAAAGTGAAGGGCTGAAATCCTAATCCCAAGGGAGCAGGAATAAGTGACCTCTTTTACTTCCCTGAGGCCTAAATGTCACCCCAACATTCAAGAAAACTGGAGAATTACTTAATTGCGAAGACACTGCCCTCTTTGGGTACATTTCAAATAAAACAGCTGTGGGGTTTTCCTTGCTGCTGAAGGTCTGTATAGCACTGATCTCCCTTGAATCCTTTTCCAAACAAAGAAGTTAAAGGAGCGCTTAAATCCTTCCAATTTCAAAGAATTTTATTCATTGATTTAAAAGTTAAGCTTTATGAGGGGTGGGAGAAGTAGTGAGAACAGAGAACTCTGAGTATCTTCTAAGATCAATTCCATAGGATGTATTCTTCAAAAGGAAAAAATAAACAATCTTATGACTGAGAATGAAATAGAATTTGCCCTTTTTTTTAATCTAATCTGAAGACATCTTATGAATTTGATAATGCATAAAGGGCTGGATGTTCTTTGCAAGAGCTGGGTTAAACCTCGAAACCAGGCTGGCTTGTGAATACAACGAAAACACCCTGTTTCAGGTTTAATAGGATTCATTGCTTCTTTCCACATTTCTTTCTGTCCTGAATCCATTTTGAGAAAATGCAGCCTGAACCTGGTGATAACAGGAGGATATAAATCTATTTTAATTAAAAATAGAATCACAATTCCCTAAAGCAAGACAATAAACTATTCTTTTCCACTGAAAATAAGCTGACCAGATTTCTGGATGACAGATCTAGGGTATTGTGGAGAGGGTGCTGTGATGTCTTATCAGCGATTGGAGGAAGAATGTTACACTGACAAGAGAAAAAGGTTTATTATGGCTTTACATACAAGTAAGCAGTAATACCTGAACACAGCATGGCTGTATGTTAAATAATTACATGTCTCCCAGATTCTAAACCTAAGGTGAATACTAAGAAATTCCAGTTTCCACAGGTGTCTATCTGAACAGTATTAGAGACATAGCTCATTTTGAGGTCTACTAATATTACTATCTTGATAAATACACCAAATACAGATCACGGTGAAAGCCACCCATGGTGTTAGGTAATTTGGTGTGCTAGGAGTGTTGACAATGTCTCTCAAGCTAGAATCCCTCCAGTTTTAAAACTGTGTTAACCAGGAAGCAATGTGGCCGTTGCCAAGAGTGACTGTGCCCAGACCTGATTTATTAACATTGCTTTTTTATGAATTAAGCTTCTTGCAACTTGAAAGCCTATGTGTCTGCAGAGTGAGGATGTTTCTGTGGGGAATACTCTTTTCACAAATGTATGTGTACGGGAAATAACAGGAAAACTTGCCAATTCAGGTGTTGAAGGGGGGTGTGTCTGTAGGGAGAACTGTTTAACATCCTTCCTGCCTACTTACTGCTTTTGTTCCTGATGTTGCCACAACAGAACAAAGCCACCCTCAAACTCTACCAACTTCTATTGCAGCCACAGCCACTCCTTGGCTATCGTTAGCAGCTGGTGGAAGTGGGAGTTCAGCTGCACCAGGGCCGTGTCCGTGTTTGCTCTGGATCCAGTGGGCATTTGCGCCTGTGCTGAAGTACGGCTGGTGGGAAATGCCACCAAAGCCAATTGGATGCATGTGCTTAAAGTTCATCACATGCACAAATGCTCTTCATTGGGATTGATGCCTGATGATAAATGCAATGCATTAATCACATTACTGCTCAATATCAGCATACGGAAGTTCTCCTGCCATTCTTGGAGAGCTGGATAACTTCTCTGTATGACGTTGTTGTCATCTCTTAAACACGGTTTCTCCTGCAGCAGTCTGCGTGAGTCTTGCTGCCCAGGGTGCTGGTGCGAAGAGAAGCATGGGGGGTGGCATGGGGAGGTGTGGGGGAACTTGCTGATGGCTCACCAGGCTGCAGAGCGCTCTTCCTGCCATCCTTGGAAGGAGGTAGAAAAAAGGACCTAGCAAAGGAAGAGCTGGAGCCTGAAATAAACAACAGGGAAAGAGATCTAGCTTTGGGAAAGGAAAGATGGGGTAGTGGGAGGAAGAGTAAGGAAAAGAGATCTGAAGAAAGTGGAGACAAAGAGATGTGGAGGAAAGGACCACTGATGTGGGCTGGAAGATGACCTGGCAAGAGAGAGCATGACAGGAATAAGACTGAAGGGAGGGTGGGACAGAAATGAAGGGAGTCTGTGTAAGACTTTTGAGGAGGGCTTCAGTTTGACACTGCCTGAGATATGCTCCTTGGTGCAGGAGAAGAGAGCAGACCTTTGACCTGAGGGACAAATCGCAGAGAGGCAGAGACTGGGTGGGACAGCAAAGCAAAGTAACTTGCTTCAGGCCATACAAGAGCTGAGTGACAGCTGAATATCCCCAATGCTTATAAACATGTATGTCCTGCCTCTCCTCTCTGTAGGGGCAGTGTGGGATTTTGGTTCTCTCTATCAATAACATTTTGTTCCCTTTGCAGAAAAGGGATGAGTAGAAAGTCAGGGAGCAGATGGAGGCTTTTTTTTCCCCCTGATGGTTCTGAGGTGGTAGAAATTTGTAGCTGGATCTCAAATTAGCTCCAAGGAAGCCTGGAAGGGAAATACTGTTGTGGGTTGCGTTTTCTGTGTAATTTTTTTTTTTTTTTTTTTTTTTTTAGATTTTATTTATAAAACATGAGGGAAAAGATAATGCTTTATGGGACCTTGGAACTGGAGTCATCACATTCTAAGTGACTAAAGAACAGATATTTTTGCATCTGTTACTGTGAAGCATTTGGTTTTGCCTACATCCATGCCAGGTGCTTGTAGTAAGGAAGAAGTACCATATGGGTCTTCACAGCAACAGGGAGCAGAGCTGATATATTGTGTGTGTGAGGGAGTGAAGAGGTATGGGAGGGGGGGTGGGGTGGCATTTGGAGGCAGGAGGACTGCACAGACATGTTTGCCTGGTCCAGGCAGGAGTGAATCCTCAAAGGCTATTTAGGATCTGGCTGATGTCCACAAGAAAGTTTCTCCACAGATCTTGCTGGCCCGAGTCACTGTCAGGCACGTGAGGAGGGCAGTGCTGGTCCCATACATGGAAGTGCCAGTAAGGGCATCTTCTCCTCTTGCCACAAACCAGGCAGAGAAGGGTTGCAGACCCACTTCCACCAGAGTGTGGCAGTTTTCTGAGCTTAAGCCTGTCTTGTTGGACAGATGATTGTCAGAATTGGTTTCCTTCTCTCCTAAACTTTATTTTTAGATAAGCCTTCCCCCTTCCTAATCTCAAGTTTTATCCCTATCATCCATTTCTTAGCATAAGAGTACTGCTAACACAACCTGCTCTTCTTTGCTTTGCCCAGCATTTGGCACACTGAGCTAGCCACAAATTATAGATATTTTCCTTTTTCTGTCAGATCAGTGCATGGGCCTGCAAGTCCTGAGAAATTTCCTCTGAATTGCTAAAGAAATCTTTTCACAAATCAAGATATGCAGCAAGCGAAGTCCGTAGTGATGTGTATGATTTCATGAATTCAGTAATCAGAATAGACTTTTTCAAGTCACACTTTTGGATAAGAAAAAGAAAAAGGGAAGGTTTAAGTGGCAGAACTACAGTTGTTCAATAACCATCCTCTTTCCTAGAATAAGATTCTCCATCTTGACACTAGAGTCATGTCTCCAAAGCAGAATTAATCTCTTTGCAAAATCCTTATCGCAAGCCAAAACCAATTAGTGGAGACAAGAGTAATAGTTTAACAGAGGACTGCTGTGGTGCACAGAAATCTGTGAACTGTCCTCACTTCAGTTGTTGCAACTTAAACTTTGCAAAGTTTATCTTTAATAATAAGATTTGAAGGAACTTCAAGTTATTTAGTTTTACGTGTATCAGTTTGCTGGATTACAGGTCAACGGGTTTTTTTTCAATTAACAGAGCTTTTCATTCTGTCCATCTACATCATGCTATTGCCAGGCTCATTCAGACTTTGACCTGGTCTTACTTTGGAGCTTTGAACATTGACCAGACTCAAAGGAAACAGTAACACTCCAGGCTATGTGGGTATAAGCATGATGCCCACAAAATGGCAGCTCTGAAAAGAACTTCACTTGGGTCACAACAACCCCATGCAATGCTACAGGCTTGGGGACGAGTGGCTGGAAAGCTGCTTGGCGGAAAAGGACCTGGGGGTGTTGAGTGACAGCCGGCTGAATATGAGCCAGCAGTGTGCCCAGGTGGCCAAGAAGGCCAACAGCATCCTGGACATTGAGGTGCTGGAGCGTGTCCAGAGAAGGATGAGGAAAAGGCTGAGGTACTTAAGGATGAGGAAAAGGCTGAGGTACTTAATGCCTTCTTTGCCTCAGTCTTTAACAGCCACACCGGGTATCCTCAGGGTATCCGTCCCCCTGAGCTGGATGACAGGGATGGAGGGCAAAATAGGCTCCCCATGATCCAGGAGGAAGCAGTTAACGACCTGCTATGCCACCTGGACACTCATAAGTCTATGGGGCCTGATGGCATCCACCCAAGGGTGCTGAGGGAACTGGCGGAGGAGCTTGCCAAGCCGCTCTCCATCATTTATCAACAGTCCTGGTCAACGGGGGAGGTCCCGGATGACTGGAGGCTTGCCAACGTGACGCCCATCTACAAGAAGGGTCGGAAGGAGGATCCGGGGAACTACAGGCCTGTCAGCCTGACCTCGGTGCCGGGGAAGGTTATGGAGAGGCTCATCTTGAGGGCGCTCACGGGACACGTGCAGGTTACCCAAGGGATCAGGCCAAGCCAGCACGGGTTCATGAAAGGCAGGTCCTGCTTGACCAACCTGATCTCCTTCTATGACCAGGTGACCCGCCTAGTGGATGAGGGGAAGGCTGTTGATGTTGTCTACCTGGACTTCAGCAAAGCCTTTGACACTGTTCCCCACAGTATTCTCCTAGAGAAGCTGGCGGCCTGTGGTTTAGACAGGTACACTCTTCGCTGGGTAAAAAACTGGCTGGATGGCCGAGCCCAGAGGGTTGTGGTGAATGGGGTGAAATCCAGCTGGCGGCCGGTCACAAGTGGAGTCCCCCAGGGCTCGGTTTTGGGACCGGTCTTGTTTAATATCTTCATTGATGATCTGGATGAGGGGATAGAGTGCTCCCTCAGCAAGTTTGCAGACGACACCAAGTTGGGAGGGAGTGTTGATCTGCTTGAGGGTAGGAAGGCTCTGCAGAGGGATCTGGACAGGCTGGATCGATGGGCTGAGGCCAACCGGATGAAGTTCAATAAGGCCAAGTGCCGGGTTCTACACTTGGGTCACCACAACCCCAGGCAACGCTACAGGCTTGGGGATGAGTGGCTGGAAAGTTCCCCTGCAGAAAAGGACCTGGGGGTGTTGATCGACACCCGGCTGAATATGAGCCAGCAGTGTGCCCAGGTGGCCAAGAAGGCCAACGGCATCCTGGCTTGCATCAGAAATGGTGTGGCCAGCAGGAGCAGGGAGGTGATCATGCCTCTGTACTCGGCTCTGGTGAGGCCGCACCTCGAATCCTGTGTTCAGTTTTGGGCCCCTCACTACAAGAAGGACATTGAGGTGCTGGAGCGTGTCCAGAGAAGGGCGACGAAGCTGGTGAGGGGTCTGGAACACAAGTCTTATGAGGAGCGGCTGAGCGAGCTGGGGTTGTTTAGCCTGGAGAAGAGGAGGCTGAGGGGAGACCTTATCGCTCTCTACAACTACCTGAAAGGGGGTTGCAGAGAGGTGGGTGTTGGTCTCTTCTCCCAAGTGACTAGTGACAGGACTAGAGGAAATGGCCTCAAGTTGCGACAGGGGAGGTTCAGGCTAGACATTAGGAAAAAGTTCTTCACTGAGAGAGTGGTGAAACACTGGAATAGGCTGCCCAGGGAGGTGGTAGAGTCACCCTCCCTGGAGGTATTCAAGGAGCGTGTGGATGTGGCATTGTGGGATGTAGCTTGATGGACATGGTGCTGTGTGGTGTTGGGTGGGTTTTTTTTTTTTTTTTTTTTTTTTTTTTTTCTTTTTCTTTTTTTTCCCCCCCCCCCAGGTTGGACTCGATGATCTTACAGGTCTTTTCCAACCGTACTGATTCTGTGATTCAGAGAAGGGCGACGAAGCTGGTGAGGGGTCTGGAGCACAAGTCTTATGAGGGGCGGCTGAGGGAACTGGGGTTGTTCAGTCTGGGGAAGAGGAGGCTGAGGGGAGACCTTATCACGCTCTACAACTACCTGAAAGGGGGTTGCAGAGAGGTGGGTGTTGGTCTCTTCTCCCAAGTGACAAGTGATAGGACAAGAGGAAATGGCCTCAAGTTGTGCCCGGGGAGGTTTAGGCTGGATATGAGGAAAAATTTCTGTACTGAGAGAGTGGTGAGACACTGGAACAGGCTGCCCAGGGAGGTGGTGGAGTCACCCTCACTGGAGGTGTTCAAGGAACATGTGGACGTGGCTTTGTGGGACATGGTTTAGTGAGCATGGTGGTGTTGGGTTGATGGTTGGACTTGATGATCTTACAGGTCTTTTCCAACCTTAATGATTCTGTGTTTCTGTAAAGAAAGAATAAGATGGAGTGGCCTCCTGGCTGTGACTTTTCATAGTTTGGCCTGGGCTGCTCTTGCCTCCTGTGATGCTGAATAAAGAATGTTTGTTTTTTGTTTTCTCTGCTGTGATATGGCTTTATTTTTCTCTGTGGTCTCTAGCTCTGGAATGCCTGGCTCACTGAGGTGACTGGATGTTGTGTTTATGGTTGCAGTAACAGTCTGTAAGTTTTTTGGGGAAAAAAAAAAAAAAATATATATATACACACATATGTATGTATGTATGTACATATGTTCCTTACAAAAGTTGGGCATTTATCAACACCAGTAGACTGAGACAAGTGGGGTGGAGTAGAAGAGGGAGGAAAAGCTGTTGCACTTGTGTTGTAACAACATTGAATTATCCTGTTCTTCTGGATGTGACCATTCAGAGCTAGAATTCCTAATTTTCAGAAATCAAACCTTTCTCAGAAAGCTGTAAAGCAGAAGCCAAACCATCCATTAGTTTTTTATTAGATATGCTGTTTAGACCGCAAGTTAATTTGATAGGCACAGTGGGACTCTCTTTTCTGTTGGCGATTGTAGAATCTATCTGACAGAGTAACAGTTGTGCAAATGCCCTATTTCTTACCTCACTTATGTATTTTTTTCAATGCTAAAACACAAAATAGTCTCTAAATCTTTTTAAGTTGTTTCCATTCTGTTACAGTGGGAATCAATGTTATTCATGCTTTCCTGACAGTTTCTGTTACTTTGATCCAATTTTGAGATGCTTGGGCCCAGTCTTCTTCAAGGTATTTGAGTGTTTAACCTTTGGAGAGTTTGGTGCTGAGGCATACTGGATGACTTTTCTCTTCCAAATAATCTCTTGAATTCAAAGGAACTAATCAAATTATGTTGTTCATGCCTACATGTCTGCAAGGTATGGTTCAGTTGTGTAATTCCTCTAATGTATTGGTCTACAAGGTATTGCTAGTACTCATAAAGGTTAATTTATGAATATGTCCCTGTATGATTTCAGTTAGTATTTATGCACTTGGAGAAACGAGACTTTGCTTTCTCTGGATATAAAGAGATTCATATTCTTCAGGAGAACACCTTATGTAAGCTTGCTGTTGTTATTCTCTTACTGGAACAGCATGAACCATTGGTTTTAATAAAGGGATTAAGTAAAATAGGCACACTTTACTTGGCTACATTGCCTGGGAACACATTTCCCTACAAAACTGTTCTGAAAGATCCAGTTAGGAGCTCATTCTGTGCTGTGTGTTTAAATCCATTCCTACTCAGCATAACATTTAAATATAGATTTAATTCATGCCTACCTATCTGATTTGCTGAACTGAGCCCACAGTCATTAAACAAGGTGGTAACAGGTGACAACAGTTTGTTTGGTGGGCCATCAATCCCTTGTATTCCCTACAGAGCCAGGGAATACTTACTCATCAACAAACTGCTCCTCTTAGTGAGGGAAAGATACAATGTGGGCTTTAGGAGCATCAGAAGGCTTTTTGCATCTCTTCACATCATCCCACACTGTCAAGAGGTGGTGATGGTTCTACTTTTGATATCTCAAATCTCTTCTTTGTAGAGTCTCAATTAGGACTTTAATTAAAAAAAGGAGACAAAAGGAAATAGCGTGTCTTCCCTAGAGGAATATTCCTAACACTGAGTGTGCAGCCACAGAACAGAAGGGAAAAGGAAGCAATCGAGCATGGAAAGGCAGCAACTCCTGGAATGACTGCCAGGGTACGGCCTGTTCCATACTGTCAAGCACTACTCAGCTCTGTGCCCTTGCACAATACTTGGGGTTTTTTTTGTTTGTTTTTCCTTCCTCAAGGAAGATTACTTTCTTACAAATAAAGATATTATTCAGGTTTTCCCGTCTCCCCCCTTCTATGACAGAAGCAACTGTTTCTACTGTTGGAAGCCAGACTTAACAGAAGACTATTTGCAAGTGTAAAATTAGCAAAGAGCTCTTGTAAACGGAAAATCCCAGATGAGCTGTTTAAAAAGATTGTCCCTCCTTACTACTGAAACTCTTCTTCTGACCAAGTCTATATTTAATCCTTCTGTCAGAGAAACTAATATTTTGGCGGAAAAAGTTGCAGGAAGAAAAACTGCGCTAGTGGAGTCTGTTATACAGACTAGCTTGTAATAGAGACCTTTCCCTGCTGAGAACCAAATAAACCTTTCAGATACCTTTGGTAGAGCTGCACTAACCTATATGCCTTAGTGCTGCTCAACAGGAACATGTGCAGAATCACAGAAAGGTTCAGCTCTGGAGAAAGTCTAGTCCACCCCACGTGCTCAAAGCAGAATCAGCTAGAGCAGGTTGCTCAGGACCTTGTCCAGTTGCATTTCAAACATCTGCAAAGATGAAGACTCCTCAGCCTCTCTGGGCAACCTGTTTCAGTGTCTGACCACCCTTACCATAAGAGTGAGTGGGGGAAGCAGAGGGGAAGGATCACTTCCTTTGACCTGCTGGCAGCACTCTTCCTAATGTAGCCCACAAGTACCATTTTGCCACAAGGGCACATTGCTGGTTCATGTTTAATTTGTTGTCCACCAGGATCTCCAAGTCCTTTTCTGCAAAGCTGCTTTCCAGCTTCTTGGCCTCCAGTGTGTACTTGTGCCTGGGGTTACTCTCTCCAGGTGCAGCACTTGTACAATAGGCCAAAACTGTTGGCCCCGGTATCAACCCTTGAGGTACATCACTAGTGACTGGCCTCCAACTGGACTTCATGGTGCTGATCACAATCTTTTGAGCCTGGCATTTCATCCAGTTTTCGATCCACCTCACTGTTCACTTCTCTAGTTTGTACTTCTGTTTGTCTTTGATGATATTATGGGAACCAGTGTTGAAAGAATTTCTGAAGCTGAGATAAACAACATCCACTGCTCTCCCCTCATCCACCATTCTCATCGTCTGGTTGTAGAAGTCCATCAGGTTGGTTAAGCATGATTTTCCCCTTCATAAGTCCATACCAACCACACCCAATCACCTTGTTGTCCTTCATATGTTTGGAAATGGTTTTCAGGAGAACTTGCTCAGGAATGGAGGTGAGGTTGACCAGCCTGCAATTCCCCAAATCGTCTTTAACCTGCTCAAAGATAGGAGTGATCTTTGTTTTCTTCCACTCCTTGGGAACTTCCCACAATCACCATGACCTTTCAAAGATAATTGAGAGTGGCCTCACAATGACATCAACCCTCAACACTCATGAGTGAAACCTGTCAGGCCCCATGGACTTGTGTATGTCCAGATTGTTTAAATGTTCCTTACATGATCCTTGTCCACCCAGGGTAAGTTTTCTTTGCTCCAGACTTTTCTACTGGTCTCTGGGTCCTGGCATTTCTGAAGGCTGATCTTATCAGTAAAGATGGAGGTGAAAAAGGCGGTGAGTACCTTTGCTACATCCTTTGTCACCAGCTTCCCCTCACCTTTCAGCAGTGGGTCCATGCTGCTGTGAAATACAAGTCCATGTACCTGTAGAAACCATTAAAGCCCCTTGCCAGATTTAATTCCAGGTGGGCTTTGGCTTACCTAACCCTGTCCCAGCATGCTCAGGCAGTGTCTCTATATTCCTCCTGGGTCTTCTGACCCCAGTTCCACCTCATGTGATCTTTCTTTTTATATTTGAGTTTTGTCAGGAGCTCCTTGGTCACCTATGCAGGCCTTTTGGTGCTCTTGCTGTAGCATGGGTAAAGACATCCTCTTTGAAAAGCATGGAGTACAGGGAATGTAATTTCAAGGGGAATAGATTTACTATCTGCAACTTCCTTAATATAATAGGATATTTATAAATTGCATTTTGGGGGTTTGATTTATGGGAATTGACTGAAAGATAAATGAACAGAGTTTTTATAAGGTGCACTGTTTTCTGTACGTTTGGGACAAATTTATCTCTTAGAGTTCATGCGTCTTCCAGCAAAGATGAATTAAACCTGGCAATAAACTTTTCATACTCCAGACTTACAGAGACAAAGCTCATCCTCTTGCCTTCTTGCATTACTGCAATCTTCCTCCAATTTATCCAAAACTATCTTCAGCATGAAGTAGTATCAAAATGTGTCTGGCTATTGTTAATAATAAACCCTGAGTCAGCTGTAGAGAGGCAGATTTCAAAATCAATGAAGCTAAGTGGAATGGAGAAGAGAAAAATAGTCCACACAGCAGCTTTCTGACTTTGCAATCTGACTTGGTGAGTAGAAGTCATAAATTCGTGGACAGATGAAAAGCAAAAATGGTGAAATGCCAAAAGCTTGATTATGAAACCTCATTGAACGAACCAGCACACAGTCTCTTAAGGGGGAGCCTCAGTTTACAAAAAAACTCAGACGAAAGGTGTGAGTTATTTTTGCCAACTTTACTGTTTTCACCGTTAAATGTGCTGCTAAGAGTTACGTAGTAATCAGTTTTGAAAGTTGATAGCTGTGTTTCTGATGCGTTTTTTTGGTCTAGCTCAGTGACTAGGTTCAGCAAGGCCAAGTGCCGGGTCCTGCACTTGAGTCACAACAACCCCATGCAACGCTACAGGCTTGGGGACGAGTGGCTGGGAAGCTGCCCCACAGAAAAGGACCTGGGGGTGTTAGTTAACAGCCGGCTGAAGATGAGCCAGCAGTGTGCCCAGGTGGCCAAGAAGGCCAATGGCATCCTGGCCTGTATCAGAAACAGTGTGGCCAGCAGCAGTAGGGAGGTGATCGTGCCCCTGTACTCGGCGCTGGTGAGGCCGCACCTCAAACACTGTGTTCAGTTTTGGGCCCCTCACTACAAGAAGGACATTGAGGTGCTGGAGCGTGTCCAGAGAAGGGCAACGAAGCTGGTGAGGGGTCTGGAGCACAAGTCTTATGAGGGGCGGCTGAGGGAACTGGGCTTCTTCAGTCTGGAGAAGAGGAGGCTGAGGGGAGACCTCATCGCTCTCTACAACTACCTGAAAGGGGGTTGCAGAGAGGTGGGTGTTGGTCTCTTCTCCCAAGTGACAAGTGACAGAACAAGAGGAAATGGCCTCAAGTTGTGCCCGGGGAGGTTCAGGCTGGATATGAGGAAAAATTTCTTTACTGAGAGAGTGGTGAGACACTGGAATAAGCTGCCCAGGGAAGTGGTTGATTCACCATCCCTGGACGTGTTCAAGGAACATGTGGACGAGGCTTTGTGGGACATGATTTAATGGGCATGGTGGTGTTAGTTGATGGTTTGACTTGATGATCTTACAGGTCTTTTCCAACCTTAATGATTCTGTGATTCTGATTCTGTGATTCTGATTCTGTGATTCTATGTGACTCAGATGCTGAGACTCAGTGTCTGTTTTCCAGATTGAAGCAGTGAACAATAGTTACTTACAGCTTAACAGATCAACTTGCTTCAAACAGCAATAATAAAAGGCTACCTACTTTTTTTTTTAGATCTATAACCCGTGCAAACTCATTGTGTAAGTTTTAGCATGGTGCCAACTCATGCAAGAGTGTGCGTGATGGGGAAGGTGTAGGATATCTGTGGGTGTGTCTCCTCCTGGGGGTCTCCTTTTGAGTGCAGAGCCTTGTGAGATGGCATGGTCCCCACCACAGCATCGTGCCGTGGCTGTTCAGCTGCTCTGTGACGGAGCAACAGATCTGTAGCCAGATATCTGTGATCACTGGAGCCAGGGAACTAGCAAGTTGCAGCACAGAGTCTGATCACTACTTATGAGGAAGGGCCATTGCAGTTTGGCCCAAATGAATGCAATTGATGATTTAAGGAAATTTCTGCATTCTGACACAGTGCAGAAAGGGTGGAATTGAACGTCTGCTTTAGGGGAATGAAAGGAAATACTATTGCTGCTCACATCAGATACGTTTTACAACAGATGGTAGCAGAACCAAAGGGCCAGGAATGCCCAGTGAGAACAAGCAATGTAAACTGCATGGCATAAAGGTATTTTACAGCACATGACTAGGTATGGAGCCTGGACCTAGGCTTTGAGTAATCTTTCAGCATAGCTGACATGTGGATAGTTCAGTGGGTTTTTGATTTCTTTTTCCTTTCATATGTTGCTTTATCAGGGTTCCCCAGTGAATGCATCCCACAATACATCCAGTCCTACAGCAACTGCACTATGGCAGAATGTACCATTAACTACGCTGCATATTTGTGTAAGGTCCTGGTATTGACTATTCTGCATAGTTGCATAAAAGGAGATATCACTGCCTGCTAGAGCTTCCCATTTACTAGCATCAGTTATTTGATCTGATCTGTACCCTGGACTCTTGATAACATATCCTGACAGTCAGTAGGAATCCCACTTAAAATACTAGTGTTTGTAACACTCCAGTTAACAGTTCTTGAAAATGTTGGTTCCTTTCCCTCATTTTTTAATTAGAATTGCAGACTCTAATCCTGACAGGCCTCTTGACTTTCACCAGCTCTTCAGCTGTGTTATTGTATGAAATTTGATTTCACTGCCCAGGTAAAAGTTAGAAGAGGTGTGGGGCCTTGTCATACTGTCTAACTTGATGTCTGACTGTAAAGCGTACAGAGACACTTGCATCGTATGTTCTCGGTGGTGGTGGCTGCAGAACTGGCTTTTGAAGATATTAGTAACAAATCACTGTGCTTTTAGGGATCCAAGTTAAACAGTTTGTTAATGTTCTGCAGGACTTCAACATTTTTTAGGAATCCACAACTGTTCTGAAGTTATTGTTTGCTGCTGAATTTTTGATGATGTTCTTTCCAAAAAGCAATTTGTGAAGTACATTTTGCTGTGACCATCAGGTCTTTGCTTTTCAGTATCGTGTGTCCTGTATAAGCCACTGGGAGATACATATTACAGAGAATAGACTGGCCTTTCATTGGCTTGACAAGAGCTTTAGCAGGGAGGAAATATTTCTTCAAACCAGTTCTGGCATATGTAATAAGAATCCATTTTAAATTTGGACCACAAATCTAGCTTGGGTCAAAAGCTTGCCAGGCACAATGAAATAGTAATCTGCTTGATTGCTGTGTAAAATGCTGGTTGTCAGTAAATACAAAAGCCACTCCTACACTACGTGAGGACCTGTGGCTAAAGGCAGTGCTCAGAGTGCTGGAGGCTCAAAAGGTGTATGCTTTATTTTTGGCACTGTCATCAACTTGCTGTCTGATCCTAGGCAAGATGTTTATGCCACAGTGTTCATATGTAGATCCTCAAAACTGCATTTAAATAACTAAATAAGCAGCCTGATTTAGCAGTATAAGTGCCTAAATTTAATAATCTCTTTCTGAGTTGTCAGAGGTATTATGAGTTGTAATTAATGTACATAAAGCACTTCATGATCTTTTCTTTACCTGTCTACATCTTTATCAGATTTTTATGCCATGCTGATGAAAGATTCTACGTTAAGTTGAAAGTAATTACTGTATGTATGAGAAAGCCTAATAGCATAATTACCCTTATTAATAGATTTTCTTGAGAGCAACTCTTTGTTGTCCTTCTTTGAAGACAGTGATGATTAGAAATTATTTTATTTGCATAATTTCTCTTCTGAATAAGATGGTTTTGTGAGGACATAAGTGATAAAATGCCGTTACAGGAGACTGGAGCAAGTCTCTTGCATTTGCAGTTGATTGAAGAAAAGAGTTTTGAGGAAACTGAACCATCTTTCTTTGAACAAACAAAGGTGCAGGATGCTCTTGCCTGGCTCTTCTTCCTTCCCATCCCCATTCTCTGCTCTCTGTTCAGCCAAAGCGACTGAGTGACCTTTAGGATCAGCCAAAAACTTTTCACTCTGAATGTCATGGCAAAAAGACAAGGCTTATCTTAGGCAACCAGCTAAGGCCATTTCTTCTCACAAGTGCTGAGCAGTGAGTTGGGGGGTGGGAGAGGGGGAAGATGTGACTCTGACCTTCTGCCTGCTCTTTGTGGCCATGGTGGAAGTTCACCCAGCCTTGCCCCTCCTGCAGACTGTCATGCTGTGTCATTCTTCCTTTTTCATGTGTGACTTCATGACATTTTTTACCTTTTATGCAGAGGATTTCAGGGATGGCATAGGTACCCCATGCTGCAATTAATTTGGCCATAGACTTTCTCCTAGTGTCCATACAAGGCTTGGCATAGCTCGGGCCGCAGGCTCCTAGGACTTCTCCAGCGTTACACATTCAGATCCCTAATAAAAATGAGACAGTAGTGTTTAAAGGGGATAAAAGTGCTGAGTGAAGAACGGTGCTACATAATGCAACTGTCTGCCCTACCCACAGAAGCAGCTGTAGCTTAGCTCAGCTCTGAACTACACTAGTCAGTCGTGGGCCAGGCCCAGGCTATACAACCCAGTGCTGGGTAAAGGCTGAACAAAAGATACTCATGACATGCTTTAGTCTAGAACTGAGTTCATAGGTCTTCTTAAAAAAAAAATAATAATATGTATATATGACTTGTTATTAAAATTTCAGAGGAGGACACTAAGGCAAGCAATACAGTTTACAGCAATTAAAAGACAAAAAGAACTGCTTGGGGGCATAAAATGCAAATAATTCCCACATGTATGGCTAGCGACTGGGATTATAAATCCAGAGACAGTTCCTATTCACTAGAAGAGGGAGGCTATAGAACCGCCCGAGTGTATTTCTTCGCTTCCTTGACTGGCCTCTGTGTCCTGATCAAGGAAAAATTTTTGATAAACAGTCTGCTTTCCAAGTTCACATCTTCTGGCTGTCTAGCTGTCATAAGAAGGCAGCAACAGCCAAGCACTTATTGGACCTCAGAGAACTCCCAGTGTAGAAAAATAACTTAAATTCTGCAACTGCAGTAAAAGCTTCCTCTGTATTAAACAGTGGAAAACAAACAAACAAAAAAGTTGTGATTTCCAAATAACATTTTTTCGCCTCCTAGGTCATTAGAAGTGCTTCTGTCTGACCTTGGTTTACTAAAAGTTACAGTCTTGCTTCCTTTTCTCTCTCAATAGGAATAACACCTTTCTGACTCATTTATGCAGTACTTATGGGAAAATCATATGGAAACTGGGGAGGTTTGGGGTCTGTTCCCTGGACTACTTTGAGGTTTGTGTTTTAATTCAATAATAATATGAAATGCATTAACAATCTGGAAAGCATGTCTCTTATTCCAGGAGAACAACTGAACCGCTGCGCTCCAAAATCAGGCTTTTATTTATTTGCTCAGCGTTAGAAACATTTCCAGGTATTGAAACACACCTGGCTATACATGGAAATTGTTATAACAGTTCTGTGCACAGTTTTGACCTGGGGCAGATGCCAGTCTTCCAAACAAGTTTTGGATGTGGTCTGGGAGATAGCATGGACCAGAGACCATTGCCAAAGGGCAACTTGGCGACAGCCACCCTGGTTAGGAAGGCAAGTGTTTAGTAGTAAGAACATGAATTGTTTCATGTTAGACAGTGCCAGAGAAAGGCACAAAGATATTTAATGTAAGGGTCTAAATGTAACCTCACATCCTCAGTTTTGCCATGGCTCAGTTCTGGCAGAATTCAACAGACTGGGAGCTGGGACAGTGTCCTGGGAAGGAGGAGGTGTGGATCACTTTGTAGAGTCCATATGAATTTAAACAACGTGATTCCTCATTGCATGGTCTAGTCAAAAACTGGCAATGACTCCAGTAGACTTTATATCTACCTGTACAGCAAAAGGAGCAGCCATTGTACTTCAGTATCTGTTGCTTTTTCTTCTGTTTTTCCCCAAATGTTTTTCTTCATTGTAGAGTGGTGAGGTCAACTTGTACTCTAACTTTCTACATTTATTTTAAAATTTAAATAAAAAAGTGTAACAACATCTCCAGATTCTTGGAAATTACTTTTTATTTGTTACTTATAAATCTTTCTTTCTACACTGCTTGACATTGATAAAGCCTCAGCCGGATGTCTATATTTAACTTCAAGCACTATGCTTCAAAAAGGGTGGGAACCAAGTGGATAGAGCTAGAAGAAAGGTAACAAGAAGGGTCATATTTTCTAGACCTCTGATCAATTAAGAAAAATTGAAAGAATTGGATTTGTAGAGTAGGGAGAGAGAGAGACAGAAGTCTTCAAATGTACTAACATCTGCTGCAAAGACAAAGAAGAACAATCCAATCCCCATTTCTGTGATGAATAAAGCAGAAAACAATGGGCTTAAATTTTGAGAGAGCAAATTGAGTGCCAGGTAAAACTTTGTGACAGAAGTGGGGTCTGGAATGGATTGATTTGAACTGCTGTGGGCTTTCTAGATCAACATTTTCTTAAAATCTTTCGAGCAAACTTCTATCAGGAATGACCTGGGATAGCCAGGCTAGTCTTGGGCTCAGGGGATGCATTAGGAGGTCTCGAGCTTCTTTCTTGTTCTCTGATTTTGGCTTTTTTTCTTCTGTAAGGTTTGAATATTAATAAAGTAATGTCAATATATTTCAATCTATTGCAAAACATCTTTGGAGAGTTTTTTCTCCCCCCCTCGCATTTGTTTGGCTTCAATATCCTCTTATCTGTCCGAACACATCCTCTTTACAGACCTGCAAACATGAAACAAGATTTCAGGATATATATGTATGTATATATACATATATATATGTATGTCTTCTAAAGACAGATATTTTAATTGGGCTTCGATTCATTGCTATATTATTTATCTGAGGATATACATTTACCCTGTGCTGAGGAAACAAAGACTATTAAAAATCTTTTGATAATGAGATCATGGCCTTTCTCTGGACATTGTCTCTGAATTTTGACTTAGCTACCAACAGCTCCCTTGCAGACTGGCGGGTGAATAGTAAAATCTGGGATGCCACAGGGTTCCTGGCCATAGCAAGCCTAAAAGAAAACTGTGAATCCAAAAAGTTGCACAAATAAAGTTGGTGGAGCTTGTCCATTGTAATTTTCACTTGCATTGCTATACACTCCAAAAATGAGAAGATTTTTATGTTGAAAAAAGTACTGGTCAAAGCACAGTGGTTAAATGTTTGTGAGGTACAATTATTTACAAGACCTTAGCATTGTAGGCTGCCATCTTTCCTGACTTGGGGTAGGGACCAGGGATTAGACATTTGCTAGCCCTCATCCCTAGCCTGGTTTCACCAAAAAACAGTGTGTGAGGAGTTAAGTGACCGGAGTGCCTACTTAAGTAAAGCCCATGTGACTGAGACAAAAAGAGAACAAAAGAGATGGGAAAGGAGCTGGTTCTAGTAAAATTCATAATATAACTTTTTGGCAAAATTGGAAATTAATGGCTTTGAATAATTTTGTAGGGACAGTCCCCAAGACCTACCATTTTGACTACCTTGGGATTCCATATGATAACAGGATGGAGAGCCTAGCAGTCCTAGGATTGCTCTTTAGTGAGGCTTCTTGTAGACAGAGAGAAGTCTGCAAAAGAAAACCTAGTCCTAGGATTGACTGTTCCTTCCAACAAACCTCCTTCAACAGGCAAGAAACCAGAAGAGATGCTTTGTTTTTCTACAATTCTTCCCTAATGATCGTACAGTCTGAGTGCAGTTTCTTAATGATGTACTTTTAGTAATATTCTGCAATAACTAGGCAAGATGCCAGTTGACAAATTACAACAAATATGTCCTTCTTAATCCTTTAATGGTCTCCCTGTTGGCTGGGGCCCTAACGACCATGGGCTGCTGTGTTGCAGGAATAAATGCTCAGCTGCATGAATGGCTCCACTGCTCCTTATATACCTTTTATACCATATAACAGTAAACTAAAAAGTTGGTAAACTTACTGTCTTACTTAAAAGGAGAAGTGGATGATTTCTTAGCAAATTGCAAGTGGATTAGATCTCTTTATCAGTGTTTTTTTCCCCTGGACCGCGACAACCTGGAAAAAGATGCTGTTCATAAAAAGGGTTCATCTAATCACAAATCTCATTAAGACAGTCTGAGTGATAGCAGGTTACTGTGAACTGAAAGAGCATAGCTTTGCTTTCAGCACGTTTTCCATTAAAAATGACATATGAGAGGTGAAGAGAGTCACAGCATAAAGCATAGGGAATATACTTGGTGTAAAAACACACCAAGTGTACACCAAGACAAATCTGATTCTGGGAATAAAATACACAGCATCTGCCAATGGAGGATAGGCTTTTAAAGTCTGTTCAAGTATGCACAGTCTCCAAAGCACCTAGTTGCTTTTCTCAGCTTCTGCAGAAGTAGGATGTAACAGTATAGAACTGAGCTGTTTGTAAGTAACCATACTAAGAGTGTATTGCAGAGTGTCAGTCATGAAAAGGCTGAAGTTACTAACTAAAGCAATGCAAATAAAGTAATGATTTCTACTCTGTTTCCAATTCCAAAGACTTCTTGCAAGATATTTTGTCCTAAAGAAATTAGGCTACATTTTCCTCACAAATATGATCAGACTAAAGCAGGAGAAAATATATTTGGGAAGTGGTTGTAAGAATGGGAACATTACAGGAGAAACCTGGAGCTAGGATCATGAGTTCCATCAAAATGGACTAGGGAAGGCTTATTTTCAATAAAGCAGGATAAAGAGGAGTTATGAGAAGGTCCGTGAGAAAATCCTCATCAAATATGCTGTTTCAGAAAGTGTGTGTCCATGTGACAGGTAAAAAGCAGGGGCATAAGCGCCACGGTTACCTGCACAGACTTTACCCAAGGTCCAGTTCTAGGGACAGAGTCGTGTGGGCTTCTGCGGGAAAGAAAATCTGTCTTGCTCTGCAGTTTGCTTGCCAAGTCACAACGCAAGCTTTACAACAGGCTTGTGTTTAAAATCCTTGACATCCAGAGGTGGAAAAAAAGGCCAAAAATGAACAGCTTCTGATGACAGCTTCCAAGCACATGTGCCGCCCAGTCCCTGGTTAGCTCTGCAAACACCATGGCCTGAGGTGACCATACCACACTTTCTTGCAAGGTACTCCATAGCTGTCTTTACATAAAGGTATGAAAAGCAGAGCCTGTCATGTGGTTTTGGTACTTGTATGGCAGTGTATAGGCCTTGATGTTATCCCAGCGCTGCTTGCTTCCCCAGGCGTTGGCTGAGCCCCTGGTTAGAGGGGGGAAAAACTTGAATGTAGAGTCTGACAGCAAATGGTTCAACTCTACCTGCATTTCTCCTTGAGCCAGGGAGCTGCCAGTGCTTACGCACTTCCTATGTGGGTATCGGGCTCCCTGCCAGCATGCTAATAAGTGTCCTTTTTCCAGGATACGGCTGCTGCTGAAGGAGTTGGCCTTGGGTATGTCCAGGTGATGCAGCAAAAATGGTATTGGTATCTCTAGGATGTGTAGGATCTTGTACAGACGTTGCTGGCTTGGACAGGAGAAGGATCCTAAAAGGCTAACTAAGCAATGATTTTTCTGATAGGAGGACTATCTGAGCTGTTGCACGTTTTTGAGCTCAGCCTGCTACTGTTGCTACCAGAAAGCCCATAGAGACACTTGAGTGGAACCCCAGTGAGCTGCCTGTGGGCAGAATGGCTTATCTAGAGGATTAGTAGGTTAGCACAAGAGGACCTCATCTTCAGGAGACGAGTAAAAAGTCTGACAGGCACATTCCTTGAATGTACACTTAGAATTGAAACAAACTGGAAAGAAAAGCTTGTTTACTTTCTTCCCTCTATCTCTCCCAGTTTCAGAGTTTCGCACATTGTGGTTCAATGGGATAGTCAAATTTTCTGTAGCTGAAATTGGATTAGTAGTTTCTACAGGACAGGGTGATTCCAAAAAATGTTTTTTTCCCCCTGCACATTTTTTTTCCTTTGAATTAATGTTATGATTCACTTATTTCCATAACAGTTGTCAAAAATTTTGGTTTATACCATCAGATATTCACTGGGATGACAGGATGATAACAGGAGCTGCGATTGTCACATAATCCCATTATTACAGAAGATGGTTTTATAAAACATGGTGAAACCACTGACTAGGTCACCAGGGTTGGCAGTGCTGCAGATGTACGACCAGCAAATACTATACAGGAGAGAGAGGAACCACTTGCACAGAGGGAAGGAAGGGACTCTCTGGGGTAATAGCAGCAACTTCCAAGAATACGGGGAAGATCCTTTCTATTCTTGGCACTAAAGAGCTGCTGGGTGTGAAGGTCTCATGTCCTGCAGATACTGAAGGGACCCATGACTCTGGAACTATTATCTGGAAATTTTATTATCTCAGTAGCTCAGTATATGGACTGTGTCTTAACAATCTGCCCAGACCTTTAATAGGCTTTCTGAGCCACTGCCTCACAACTTACATTCTCACAACACAGAAACAGTATTTAAAAAAATCCAATAATTTCATCAAATAAATTGTTAGCAGTACAGAAAAATTCTCCCAGTAGAAACTTACACATTGGCAAATCATGCAGACACAGCAAAGTTTACATTGCTATGGAAACAAAGCTAAAGATGGCTTATGCTGTGAAAAACAACTTGCAAGTGACTGTGAAAAGTAAGTTTATAAGAATGACACCTTTCAGATTCATCTTGAAAGACATGATGTAACACAAACATCCTGGGTTATAAGGCTGGTTTTATTTAGTTTTCCACAGAGACAGGTTACTTTCACCTCTATTCTTACAAGTCTGATATCAGAAACTATCTGCATACATATATGAGCTATACAGGTAGAGAGACATCTGCCAGTACAGAGTTACACTTCTGCTATCAAACACTTTAAGAAAAACAAATATGGTCCCTTCCATGCCCATCTAATAAAAGAAGAACTGCTAAGTCAGGATAGAATATTGATCATAATGTATTTTCTTTATATGAATCTAGTTATTCATAAAAGACTAAAAAAAAATAGTATTTTAATGTTTAAACAAAACATACTTTATACATTTGGCTAAGCTGAAATACCATACCTTGCCATATGAAAAAATGCTCTCTAACCGTAGTTTCCCTAGCAGCTCAGTAAGTATGCAAGGCATGCAGTTCATTTCCTGCCAAGGCGCAGAAAAATGGGTAGGTCTGAGATAATATTGCTAGTGTGCTTGAAAAAGATCTTAGTTGTTAACGCTGTAGTTGACTGTGTATACATATTTTGACTCTTGGTCTCCTTGAAAATTTCCCAGATACAACTTTTGGGTTGACTCCCTTTTAGCTCTCAATGACGGACGGCTCAATGGGAGGCAGAATAGGATTTTCCAGAGCTCTACAGTCATCAGTGAGGAACACCAAGTCCTGGAGAAACAAAAGAAAAGGCTGACATTTATAAGGAGGAAGACAGAAGATAGCACAATGTTGAGAAGCTCAGGCCCTGATCCAGTTTTGCTGGTCAGGAGGCAGGGTGGAGACAGAGAGGGTTACAAGCAGAGACTATGTCCCTGTTGGTGCAGCTTGACCTACCCTTCTGCAGTAGGAGATCATAATGGTGTACAGGCTCCGGGCTTTTTCCTTCAGCTCACTCACTTCAAGCACTCTCTCACATCTGGGGTAGGCCACAAAATCACGGAGTTTTGCCAACACACAATAATTCTGCAAAGCACGGAAAAGAGGTATGTGTAACCCTGCACAAACACAGATTTATGTTTCTCGTCCACCACTTACAAAATTCTTACTGCCTCTGTGGGGACCTTGAATTCCTACCTCTATGTACATGTAATCTGTGTAACCTTCAGCTAGGAAAACTCACCATCACTATTTCATAACAAAGATTTTTTGTCCAAATAAGTGCTTGGAAAAGTGCATAGACACAGTTTTGGTCTGCCAGCTTATTTCTCAGATGCTTCAGGAGGCAGCAGTGCCAATACAATCAAATCTGTTCCTGTAGTTGGTGGAGTTACCTACAGAATAGGCGCACTGTCTCCCTTTTAAGAGAGCACCTGATTCAGCTGGTAAACAGATTATCAAGATCTCACAGACATGATTCCTCTATTCCCGTACACTAGGCAACTCTGTGAACGCCAGGCAAAATTTTTTTCCAGAGTAATTTTTACCTCAGACTTTGCATTATCAAAATAAAGCACAGTCAACATGAATTTCACAACGTCCTTGTGAAGCAGGTAAATAAATATCCCAGCTGTTGCTCTAAAGCAAGGCCAACTGAGGCACTGGACTCACATTGCTTTGTCTTTGCAATGAAGTGAGGCACTGGCAGCTCTGGAATTGGGATCTGGAGGGTCCTGACTTGCAAGACTTGATGGTGTAGTTGCCTCTGGCAAAATGCATCAGACATCTCTTGGTTTGTCTGATATTTTCTACTTTTTAGTTACTCGGTTGAGCACTGGGAAAAGAAGCAAAATATGTCGGATATCCCAGGGCAGAACACTATGACATAAACTATGTGTGCAGGAGGCTATTCTGTTTTTGCTGGGAGATGCCTTCTGCTGCCTCTTCTCAGTATCACACTTCCATGTCCTCAGGCACACTTTTTCTTTCTGGATTCCACAAGTGGCTATTTAAAACAGGAAAAGCCAGCAAGGTATTCCTGTACTTCTTTTTATTAAAACTGCAGTGCCAGAAGCCACTCATGATATAGAATGAAGTAGATTTATTATGTGAAGAAAGTTTATTCTGCATTTCTTCTTTTAAACTATTATACAAAGTTTTGTTGCACATATTTAACTTCTGAAAAGGCTCTGTCACAATAAATTAATAATGTACAAATGCTAATCACTTCAAAATATTGATTTCTTCATTTTTGAATTTTTAAACATGTAGAATCTCAGAAGCTCTATAGGGATTTTAAAAAGGTTCAAAATGAAATTTTTTTTTTTTGGTCACTCATCTCTAGTTAATTAAGCTTTTAAAAATTTGTTTCAAACCACTCTTCTGGGGTACAATCCTAAGAGTCATCCTCTCTTTCCATTAGCTGCTTTTACTGCAGAGCAGTAAGAAAGAAGTGTGAAAGCTTACATGTATGTCCAAGTACAGCCTGGGCAGCATCTCCACACACGAGTCCTGCAGGAAAGAAGAAAGACTGGTTGCAATTTTGTTGAGAGAGAAATGTGTCAAAAGCAAACAACCTGCAGCATCTTTGCAAAAGCAGTTTTTAGGTAGACTCACCCCAGCTTTGGAGGTCTGCAACTCCTTAAAGGACTCCATGATTTCTTTGCTCAGAGACAACACCCTCGAGTAGCAAGTTGGAGGGGCTGTGTTGGCTGACAGGGCAGCAGACAGCAGAGCAATCAGGCTCAGCAGCATCTTCATTGTGGGGAGCTTGTTCAAAGGAGGAGGAAGGGAGGAAAAAAATCACTGTTAATGGTTAGGCAGCTACTGGTAACCGTCAACAAGTAAGTTTGACAAGTCAGCCCCCAATTAAATAGTCTCCTGCATCAATGGGAAAAAAAAATCTGGGGGTGGTCCGAGCAGCAGCTTGCTGCCGTTTTAAATTTCCTGCCAACCTATGAGTCAGAGCGGCTAGCGCGTTCCTGCCTGAAGCAGGGAAAGGAGGTAATGAGGGTAACAAAAACAAACACTGCTGGCACTTTTCATTCCAGAAAGAAAACAACCTAGTGAGCATCTCAAGCAACAGAAATATCTGTAAGAAACAGCACAGGGTTATCGAAGTGTCATAGGCCCTGATCCAGTGTGTGCCTTGGCACATACACCTCTTTCCCGAGATCGTAATGTAAACTGTGGGACTACATAGGCTGCAGACAGAGAGAAATCCTTCCAGGACTGGTGTCATATGTTGGCAGTATCAATCAGACTTGCTTATCATACTTAGCAGATCTGAAAGGTTACTGCTGTAAAAGAAACCTCCCAGGTCTAGAATAATTTTCTCTTTTAACAGATGCAGATGCCCACAATTTCTTAGTGAAAACAATAGTGCTTGTTATGGTTGCTTGGGGAGATCTGTGTATTTACACATTTGTGGTCTCGGACAGAATGAATACATCTCTATATGGTTGTCATAAATGTATAAAAACTATTTTACTTTCTGAGTTGAATTTATAAGGCTCTGTTCTTTTATTGGATGCCATATGGAGCTGAGAAATCCAGATGCTGGGATGCAGGCGTGAGGCTGAACATACGTTGTACTTACATGTTAATTGTCCTGTAAAATGGAAGCACCCTTGAACGAAGAACTGGTTATTTCACAGGTTATCCCCCCCTCAAACTGTCCCCCCTCCGGCTTTCAAATTCAGATTCTAGCTAGGTATTAACCAAAATAGTAAAGTATCTGATGAAGTACTGCAATCCCCTGGCATTGCAGTAGACCAGGAAGGTTCATCTGAAGATGGGAGAGGGGGAAATGACTGAACACCTGTAAAAGAAAGGGGCTTCCCATCAGCCATTTTAGAGAGTAAATCAGAGTCTTGAAAACTAGTTTTGGGGAAAAAGAAGTATTCTATATGTTGTAGAGGGTTCTGACTTAAATCCACTAAAAGACCTGGAGGAAGCAGGGAAAGAGAGCTGCATACTACTGTCTTGTTATACATTTCTTTGTTTTCATAAAGAACAATTGGTTTAGTAACATCATGTGCTCCTGAAGGTTAAAATGGTAGATACTCAGAAAGGACAGAAAAGTTGGGAGTCCTGGCTGTGGGGAATTTAGGACTGGCCTTGAGAAATGGGCTGCTGGGTTTTATTTTCAGGAAAGGGAGTTGCCTAGACAAGTGAATGAAGATGCCAGAGGAAGACAGGAAACCTTCTGAGATGGCCCCTAGCAGCTGGATCATAGATCTAAACACAGCTAACTAGTGCATGTCCAAGGAAAGGATGCTACTTACTGTGAGCCTTGGTGGTAAAGAAGCAAACTCTTAATCACTATCTCATTACTGTAAAGAGTAGCTGAGGGCAGGAGTGAAATATTATCCTTCTATTGCATTCTTGTTTGGCAAGCTGCTAAAATGTAGTTGCTCTGCCAGAAGAGCAATCTTCTGAACAGCAAAAATCCTCTCCCAGTACAAGAAGTCAGCAACCCAGATGCTGCTAAGGATAGCTTTAGAATGAAACATTTGCTTTTTTTTTTTTTTTTTTTAAAAACCAAACAAGTAATAGTCTCTTTCTTGGTATTTTACCTATATTAAGCCTACAGTGATGAATGCATTTCAAACTACAATTAAATACTATGGATCATGTTCTAAAAGACAGTTGTCAAATTGACTGTGACAAATGTGGCCTCACAGCCACTCTGTCTGGCGTGAAACACCAGCAAAACAACTCTCTGAGTCCTGTGTCCTGGCCATATTCAGGCAGCTGAAAGCTATTTAAAAATCTCTCTCTTTAGGATGGGATAATGTTAAAGGTGCCAACACCAGTTTGGAATTACATTATGAACTGAGCTATACATTGGTTGCCCCAGGCCAGAGAGGAAAGCATGTGGCTTCCTATAGCCTAACGCAATACCCTGTGTCCCAAGTTGGGGTGAAAGCCCCATGCCACAGAAGCCTCACCCAGTGGTCACGTCTGAGGCGGCCTGACAGTAAGTGCTGAATGCCACCTATTGCAGTCACAGCCCTTAGCTCCAAGAAGACATCCAGAGGAAGAAAAGCCCAGCACTTGCATAGCACTGAGGGCTTATGATTTTTGCCCAAAAAGTGGGAGACATAGAATTCATTTCTTTCTCAGTTTCTGAAGGTGCAGGGTGTTGGGGTGGATGGGCATGTTCTGAGGTAGTGACAGAGGGAAGGGGGAAGAAAGGACTGCCACCCGCTCTTCATGCCTTTGCATTTGAAGTCTGCCTGGCCCCCCACTTGCAGCCTGCTTACCCATGACTCTTGTTCTAAGAGGTGAAATTTGCTCAGCCCTACACACTTGCAGAGATGCTTTGCCACTGACAGGCATTGGAAATGATCCACCCATCAAGTTTCTTCTGCAGAACAGGGAAATGCAATGACTTGCTGAGCGACCAAGCTCTTCTTGGCCCAGAGAGCAAAGCAAAGTCTGGATCCAGGCCTCACCAAAACATTTAACCAAATAAAAAAAAATGACTCTCTGCTTTGTGAAGGGGCAAAATTGCTGAAGTAATTTGCTCTGAAGTTTTTGCTCAGCTGCAGTATTCCTGCCTTGTGGTTTCTTTTTGATCCCATATAAACTAACTCAAGGAAAGCCACTTGTGATGGATGTCTACTCAAATAGTTAAAAAAATGAGCTACCCTCAGAAATACTAGGAAAAAAGGATTTCTTTTTTTTTTTTTTTTTTTAAAAAGGAAGGACTGGAGTTTAATTTTCTCACCTAAATCTTCTCTTCCCTGTGCCAGATTACATGCATAGTTGACTCTGACCCAGATGGGTATTTTCCAACATCTACTAGCTCATCAGCACTTCTGCACATCTCAGCATGCAGAATATGCAACTCAGTTCAAAAAAGACAAATACTCTCTTCTCAGTTATTTTCTCTTTGTAGCTCATCAGCAAGATTATACTTGGGCTCTGAGAACATTCGATTTATGGTCCAGATATGAGCAAATAACTTCTTTTTCTCTAAGAAGCTCACTGGTGACTTCAGGAGAACGTGCTAGTGACACGAGGCACTGGGAGTCCTTTCAGTCTAAGGCACCTGGCACAACTCTGAACCAAATACACAGTTACCGAAGCCCTTGAAAGTCCAGACTGTCTTTTCAGTGACTGTTTTTATCCAGTCACTTATGCAAAGCCACTTATTAATTCTGGTGCATACCCTGCCTTGGGCAGAGAAGGTCTTTAACAGGGAGGCACAAGCTGTTCTTCACAAAGGCTAATAGCATCTCAGAGGCAATATCCAAGATGGGCATGGAAATAGTCTTTAGAGCTACAGGAGGGGAAGGGGCAAAGATCAAAATATGTTAGAGTCAAAACTCGCCTAGGGATTGCCTCTATGGAGAAGCTGCTATTTACAGCCCTTCCAGTCTGTGGGACAATGCTCAGGCTGTCATTAAAAGGGAGCACAGCAGGAGTCAATCAGTACCATCATATCTGTGATAATCATCATGACATGGACATCTTCACCACAGACACTCCTCAATTCAATGAGCATATGAGGGCTCTGAGGGCTCAGGAAACACACTCTCTGAGTTTTGCATCAACTCTTGAGGCTTATGATGTCACTACAGCCCCGAGTGCTGTTTATAATGCAATTATTTACTCTTTCATAAGTAATATTCCATAGCAAAAGCAGACACATGGGCTGAGAGGAAACTTAGAAGCTTATCATGACATAACAGTTTATATATTTTTAAAAAATTTTTTGAGCTACGTTGTCCTTTTGCTTCCAAGCTACTGACAACTCAAACAATAATATTTTTCTAAAAGTCAAAGGACTCACTATGCAGACAGAAATTCCTCCCATGTTTGAACAGTCTACCAGGGCCTCCACCAACTTTTGACAAAAGCCCGTTCAAGTTGCTGACTTCCTAATACCAAAATCCACTTGTTTAATGAAAATGTTTATTTAAAAATGGTTGGGGGCTGCCATGAGACACCTCATGAAATGAGCTTCTGATTATATTGAAAAATAGGAAAAGTAAAGTGGCGCTTTACAGAGAAAGCCCTGTGTATTTGAGAAGCAATTCAAAGCCCCGTGACTCAGCTGGCTGTTGTGGCAAAGGTGCCACTTCTTGCTTCAGAGCAGAGCTAAACTGCCCTGCAAGCTTTGGTTTCAGCACAAGGCTTTTTGGAAACCCTGGTGTTTTGATTAAGGTCTTACCTGTTTGTAGTGTTTTTCCTCACTGTGCAACAGTGCACTTTGTGAGCCTTTTTGTAGACATCAGCACTGAATTTTGGGACAGGGGTTGTGCAGCCTCACACATTGCCCTGGGACTCGGGGGTGCTGCTGCACAACGCTGCCAGCTGCCCCGGTACCGAAGGGAAGCCAGGTACGGCACCACAGCGTGCCTGCATTTGAAGCCAGGGTAATCCAATGGGTCTCCTTTTCTCTTTCATGCTAGCAGTAAGTCTCTGCTGGTGATCTGCATGGCTTGGCCAAACTGTGGACAATGGACAAGGCAGGTAGGATCTCAGGGCTGTCGCCAGGCTGATGTTGCAATGCCGTTTCCCCCTGAGAATTAAGCAAAAGTCCTCTTTGCTTACTCAGTGGTACGGGCTTCGTTTTTCTACACTGCTGTTGTTATTTTTAAAAATTTACATATATATTGAGGAAACAGATGTTACTGCTCAAAAGCCTGTTCTTAGATAAAATGGTTATAGAAGCAGCTAAGCCATCTGGGTCAGAAAAACAAACGAGATGTTCTGAAATCTGGAGTTCTTGCCAGCACGAACCTGGCACTGGGCACTTTCCCTGTGGGAAAACATATGGAAATGGGGAGTCCTGTGGTCCAGGACAGAGACAGGACAGCCCAGCAGGAGTGGGGAACAGGAATAATTTCCTTGTGCTGCCTCGGACCAGTGACCGAGTCATTGACGCTGCCTGTGCTTCCCAGCCCTCTCTGCGGGCGGTGTGTCCAACCTGCCTTTGGGGCAGGGCAGGGACTGGGGCAGCAGGCTCCTGCATCCCCCGGGGTGTGTGGGGCTCAGCAGGATGGCAGTGTCTGGGAGATGTCCGCACGAGCATCTGTCACTGCGGTGCAGACGTAGCCCGGCTTGTCGGTGTCTTGGCTGCTGCCTGTGTAATGGGGATAATGGTATTTCCCACAGACGCAGTGGGAACGCAGCCATCAACACCAGGGAGACGGGAGATTACGCAGTTTTAGCCCTGTCAGTGATACTCTTTTCAGTGACTGCAAGGCTTATTGATTCAAGTAATTCAGGATTTAGAGTCTTAAGCCTTCACTGCCTCGCTAAGAAAAAGGCAATTTTGCTTCGGAGTAACTCACAGACCTCTCCGGTGAAATAACAGCAGTGCTTTCAGCCTGCGTCCCTGGCCAGGCGTGGGCATGGGCAGAGCAATCTCCTTTCCTCCCGGTAGCACACAAGTGCCTGCCTTGTCTGTGCTTCATCTGGGCTTCAAGACCACTCATATGTGTGGGTTATCTTAAGGCAATACCATTCTCTATTAACACTGAAGTCAGGGCCTCAATAACAGGGCTTTGGTGAGCGAGCCTAGTTCAGGTTTAGACCAGTGCACAGCATTAAAAGCAAGTTATTCATGCTTTACTGCCCTCCCCCCCCTCGCCATGCAGATGCAAATGTGGCAGACAGCTCCAGGTCTTATCATTGCTGGTCAGCTTCCTACCCTCCCTAATTAAACCCGCGATGAAAAATGATGTCAGCCAGCAAGGAATGTATCAGAGGTGATACAAATAAATGTATTCATCTACCAAATTTGTCCCCGATACAAGCCCGCTGGGGAATTACAAGGGCTGAAAAAATGCAAGGTCTGAGCTATCTGCTCTTAGAGGTTGTCCCTCCCAGGAGCTCGTGTCTATGCTGTGGTTAATCTGCAAGGAGATGAGGGACTTAATTTTCTAGGACTGGTATTCTTCTCCTTTCAGAAGCATTATGTCACTAAAAGAAAATAAATGGATGAGACTGAAAGTGCAGCTCTGTATGATAACCTGGTCCAAGCCAAACAGGAATCCAAAGAGACTTCTCTGCTGAACTACAGCCTGCACAGGAACTTTTTAGAAGCTGCTTAGCATGCTAGCAGGCGCAGTTTTCTATTTATTCTTGCCTAGAAACCTGCAACCGTCAAAGCTTATGTTGCTGTGTATATTTCTAGATACAAACAACAGCTCTTCCAGCAGGCTAGCACAACCACGAGGTAAAATAAATCCTCATCTCAGCTGGCTGAGAAGGTAAAGTACTGGTCTGTCTAATACATCACGTCTCCATAGTTCTACTTTCTTTTCTGTATGCTGCTTTTCACGTTTTATATTTAAGCATAGTGGAAGAAATCCTGCCACCACTAAAATCAATGACACAAGTCACAGACTCCTGCAGATCCACATTCTCACTCTAGATTAAAACTTGTGTTCAGTTCATTGGCTTTAGCAGCACAAAAGCCCTGAAGCCAAAGCAAGAGTAAATCAGATGCAATATTTCTTGTTTCTCACAGAGAGCATTACCTTTTGGAGTCCTGTCTGTCAGAGACACAAGTCATGTTCAAAGCTGTCTTTGCCAGTGCCCTAAAACCAACCAGTGTGACAAATACCTTGTACAGGTATAAGTACTCTTCTACAGAACAAAAATGTATGAAAAAGGATGGATTAGTTGATGGTCTGCTCTACTAGGTAAAATCCAGAAGTGATAGAAATAAGTGGAGTTTCATTCTGTTTGAGAAAATCAATAAACTTAATAACTACATTTTTGTTCTGTCAACTTGCCTTGAAACAAAGAAAAAATAAATATCCGAGCATGTCAGAAACTGGTGTCAATACCAGACTGTGTTTCAGATGTAATTGTCATTTAAACCTGAATGTCATTCTTTGTTGCAACTTTTCTGTTTTAAATCCTTTTGATAAAAATATAAAAGGAAAGAAGAATCTCCTTCTGCTTCTGAACGACATGTAATGAATTCCCAGATGACTAAGTGTCCCTACAAGTGTGTTTTTAGTTTGTTTTTGTTTAAGTTGGGTGACTAAGAAAGGAATTAGTTGAAGACACGTGAAATGTAGCTGCATGCATGCATGGTATAGTTGATAGCTCTCTAAAGTAGTAAGACTGTAGCTTGTAGCAGGGTCTTGTCTACACCAGGAGGTTGCCCTGCCATCCCAGCAGAGGCAGAGCAGAGGCAGTGTTGCCCCCATCCATCTGGCTAGCTGTAGGCAGCATTCAACAGGTAGTCTTGAGAAGATGTACAAGGATGAGGTGCCAAACGGGCCCCTCCTGCCTGCATGGCTGGTTCTCAGGCAGCTTCCCAGAGCGTGTGTTAACCCACAGCCCACCTTGCCATGGGGTGCTCAGGGCAGCCGGTGCCAGGGGAGGGCTGGGTGTTCATGGTCACTAGCTGGGTGAAAGGCGAGTCAGATCCCAGGGTGGCTTGGGGGACTTTCTCAACAACACCATGTCTACTTACTCTCATGTTTTTAGAAAATTTAGTTTTATCCTTATAGTTATTCCCAAAAGGAAAGAGAAATAATGATACAAAACAGAGACAACGTTACAGCTGGGTAATGTACTGAGGAAAGCACCAAGAGGTGGTAAGAAGAGAAATATTGTGAGTGAAGAATCACCCCAGTTGCAGCGTTATGCCTTTCACGTGTAGAACAAGCCAAGGCCTTTAACGTCTATACTTTTAACTTTGGACCATTAAGCTGATTTCCATTAGAAGACTAATCAAATGAACATTTATTTTCCTCCTTTCTATTTGGCTGCAGCTTTTCTTGTTTTGTTTTGTTTTGTTTGTTTGTTTGTTTGACGTTTTAGAAGGGTTGTGGCTGGGGAAGTGAGAACTTGGCTTGATTTAAAATGTAAATGTGATTCTATCAATCTTCCCCTTCGCTAATAGGCTGCCTGGGCATTTTAAGGGCATATAGTGAAAAGGAAACTGTGACTGCTAAAGAAAAGCCAGCCCCCTGCTGTTCCTGTTCATATTTATTTCACAATCAGCCCATTGAAATGGTGTGATTCACACTCTGATGCTGTCGTTGTCTAGCTGGCAAAGTCACTGGTGAATTTAAAGAAGTTTCCCAAGCTGAAAACCAGGCAAACTGCATTTGGGGCAAAAAGCAATCTTATCAGCAATGAGAGCTAGTGAGTCACTGCAGTGATCTCTCTTGCTGAGAGCTGAGGCTACCCTTGCAAATGAGAAGCTCTCTTGAAATAAGAAAAAAAACTACAAAAAACTGTGAGAAGTGTGTTGCTTTTGAAATGTAAAGTGTCCTGATATACATATACATAGAGTATACAAGAGTAAAGTCATGCTAGAGTTTGCAGAGGCAATTTAAATGTTCTTTGTTAAAACATTGTTCCTCAAATAAATAGCCCAAAAAGGGTAAAAGCATGTGTGAGTGCACAAGAGGGAAAGAGTCTGCCCAATTCTCCAGTTATCTTGGGTAAATAATAAAGGAAAAACCTGTCTGTTTACCTTAAATTATCCAGAGTTAATATATTCATCGTCTACCTTATAACCAAGCAGTTTGTGTGAAATAATAACTTCCTGGTAACACAAAGACACATGGGTGAAACATTATCTTTACTATATTAATCACAATCTCTCTTTGTGACAAGTATTACCATATATCCTTCCACTGATATAACTTAAAACACAAGTTTAGGAGCCGGTATCAACATAGAAGATCAGAATAGCTGAAAGAAATAAATGAAGATCACTAGAGACTGAATTAATAGAAAATAATGAAATCCAATAGTATTATGTGTTTGGCTATGAGTTTTTGCATAGAATTTCTACTGTAATGCGAGAGCTCATTATATGGCAATGACAGAGGATGCAAAAAAATGTGCTAAGTTTATTGCTACATATTTTCTCATTAATCATGGCATAATATTAGCCACTAGTCAGAATTGCCATGAAAGAGGTGAATGTAATCATAAGAAGTGTCAGAGGAGTTATAGCCAGAAGGGACAAGGAGATATTGACAGTGGTGTAAAAGCAGGGATCTGCTGATCTGACGTATTACATACACTTTTGGTCACCCATGGTTGAGGAGGATTTAATTCAGACTGCATGGGATGCAGAAAGAACCGCAAGAATATTCAGTGAACGGGAGACATGAGACAATGTGGGCATTTTCCCCTTCTACCTCCCTTTCCTTGTCGCCCCAGTTACTTTTCCTACAGCTGGGTCCTTGTCCTGCTCTCCTGGCAAAGCCGGCTGTTGCCTCTGTGGCTCACGGCACTCCAGTCCCATCACAGCTTCCCTTATTCACAACCCATTTTTCCATAGCCGTTACCAGGAAGTTCTGTAATAGGGGTGGAAAGGGAGGTTGTCCTGTAGACAACCTCTCTACGCATATACAACCTAGTCGCTCAAAGAAGTAGAAATCCGGGCACACAAGGACTGCAGGGCCCAGGCAAGCTGGAAACTCTGCTTCTGTGCTGCCCTTTGGACTGGGTTCTGCCTTCAGTGCTGACCAGTAGCCATCGCTTTGACTGATAGGAGAATTGAAGCTCTGCAGAGGCACAGGGTGATGGTCCATGGTTTTCTAGGAGAGAGCCCACAGCTGCCTGAAATAGAGGCTGGAGGCCTTGGGGTCCAGCCTAGAGAAGGATGTGGCAATGCACTGGCCAGAGAAGTACAGTTGCCCCACTGGACCCTAGTCTGAATACAGCATTAAAACTGCTGTGCAAGCAGTACTGTGCAGCTACGCGGCACTCTCAGAAAGGCTGGGTTTGCTCCTGGGGAATGTGAAAAGCCCATATACAGGCAGCACAGCAGCTGCCACACTATGAACCGTACTCAGAACATCAACCCATTTTATTCATTATTTGTACACTAACAAAAAAGGTTGGCATCAACTTTGTTCACATCAAAAAGACACAGTTTCAATTCTTCCTATTGCATAATTTAGGTACATGAGCTTCTGTAATAAAACAATGCGCCAGGCGGAGAATGATAGCATTGTCCACACCATTTTCTCTCTGACACCAAAGAGAAATGGAGCGAATAGAGTCAAAGAAACTGAACAACATTCAGGAAAGTATCAAAGTGATCAAAGCAGACTCTTTGATTCTGCTTTACATATACTTTTCAAAGAGGGGTTACATTCCCAAACACAGTGCGTCGGTTCTTGGCGCCAATAAATTGGCTCTGTTTAGCTTTATACTTTGATAGGAGTAGGAACAAAAAAACCAACTTTAGTGGGATGCATTTTCTAAGCCTTGCTATCAAATGTTGAATTTGCTAGGAAAAGGCTAAATGTATTTGTTGCTCTCTGAGGATGCTGAGTCCTCATTGAGAGAGACCTGGTGTCAGGCCTGAGTAGCCCTGTAGAGAAATCAGCGTTTACAAGTACGAGGAAAAGCTCTGAGCTGACCTTTCTGTTCATATGTAGTTAATACACCTCTTTGTTAACAGACCAAGCTTCAGGGGAAAAGAGCAACTTACAAAGCATGTGGAACCTGTTTAAAGAGCGGTTTGGAAAAGGTGCCTGATTGTAGTCCTTTTATAGCTAGAAAATATTGATTATTTTCATGTATTTATCTCTCATTCTTTTCCCAAAGAGATAGGAGAGGTTTCAAGGCTCCTGATCTAAATGCACTGGAGTAAAATATTATTTTTTGATATTACAATTTGACCATTAATGATGTCAAGCATGAAGCTTTTCTTATAGCCTGGCAGGATGTACTCCATTTCTGTCTTTGTAAAATCTGATTTTCCCTCTGTGCTGCAGCAACTGTAAAGCACAAGCTGCCCCCAGGGAGGTATTTTGTTCAGCTGTGTGGACACATTCCTCCAGGAAATATTGAAGCCAAACCACACACACACGGACACACAGGCACTGTATCAGAAGAATTCAAACCTTGTACAGAAAACAAACCAGTACTGGGTCTGGAGTCTGAACTTCAGTGCATGTTGAATTGTGTTTTTCACATTTTTCTTTGTTTTTACCAGCTGGGGCTGTGGACTGACTTAGGCCCTTTCCAAATACAGACAACACTGCCCAAGGACATCCCTATATCCTCTGGCCATGTCAGAACTAAAAAAAACCATGGAAAAAGCCTTGCATATCCAGCACTTCCTTGTTTTTCTCATGTGTGACACAGACATGGGCAGCGGCAGTTGTCATAAGTCAGAATTTGCTTCAATACAAACATCCAGCATGTGACTATGGAGGAAAAATTGTGCAAGACAGGAGATGAGAGAAGACTTAGATGTATGTTTATTCTTTTATGCATACTTTTCTTTTTGCTGACTGAAGATAGAGCTATGACAAAAGTCAAGCTCTATTTTCTTCTGGCACCCCCCTTGGCAGCTAGTGTCAGGAACAGGACAACAGATACAGTAACATGATTAAAACTATCAGAGTCTGACCCTTGCTTAGGACATGGCTTCTGCCCTGAAATGGAGCTACTAATAGGCCAGAGCTGCTCTTAAACCGAATGACGTTCTGGTGCTTTCTGTCTTTAGCTTTATTTATTGAACACATTTATTTATCTATCTTCTTTATTTATTGAACATTTATTTATCGAGCTTTTTATTTATTTCACTGTATTTATTTTGTGGGTTCTGACCACAGGAAGGAAAGACAACAGGGAATTGTGGGCTGGATGCGGACAGCTCGGATGAGCAAAGGTGAGGTCAAACCATGAGATGCCTCTGCAACCAGCGCCAGTGTGGGCGTCCCACCTCTGCTGCCCAAGCAAAGCCTGTGAGGATCATAGTCCCTCATGCCAGTGAGCTCGAGGACTGTCTTTCTTGGCGCTCCCTCCATTATCAACTACCCCAAGGTGTCTTAAGTGGACAAAGAGCCCCAGAGGTGCCAGTGTTTGATGCTGGAGTGATACAGATGCACTCAGAGATAAAAACATCACAAGCCTGGGAATGGATTTTGCAGCTTATTTTGCTCAAAGGCACTGCTAGGTAGGGACTAAGTTTTCATAAGTGTTTTGGGCAGTGTTGGACGTACCATCATTTCTTAGCAAATGATTCTAGTAATTAGAAAGCAGATACTTAAAAACTAGGATAAGACTAATGTAAATGAGGGCATTTCCCCTTCAGACTGTTCTGCTGCTTAAGCTGACATTGAAGACTAGGTGTGACGATTATATTCTTGGAAGAAATACAAGCTAATTTTGGATTAGACTGCTCATGCTGAGGGATTCTTCATATAGAACTGGTGTATAAATTGCTTGGATTTCCAGTGCAATACATGAAGGCGTTTCAGCTGTGTCAGAGATCAGCATCTGATGCTGACCTCTTTTTTAAAGAAAGCACTGGTTAAAAGGGGACGATGGTGTTCTTCTTGGGGGAAACCCAAGGTCCACATCCAGCAAAACTCTTGAGAACATGTGAATTTAGGCATGCTATTGAATTCAGTAGGAGCACTCTTCTCCTTGAAACTGTGCACACATGTGCCTACAGCATACGTGGTAAGAAAAAACTCGCAGAAAAAGTTGTGGACAAGTACTTGTGTGCAAGTGAGCTATGCTTTGGTTGACTCTATGTTGGAGTTTTTACTGCATAATTCAAAATCATCTTTAATAAACCATGTGGCCATTGGTCCTCCTGAAGCATAGATGCCTAAGGGAATGTAATGATTTTGCTTTTTTTTGTTTATGTATGCTTTATTTTCTTAATTCCTTTTGTCTTTTGGCTCACAGCCGCTAGCAAGGGAATGAAGTCTACTGTTGATGTAACTTACTGGAGGATGTTTGAAGTACAGAATAAGAAAGCACTACATGTGATTATCTACTATGCTGCTGAGAGCTGGAGACTAATTTCCAGATGACACATGTTGTTAGCACTGCTATATGGATTACAGCTTAGGGGAGAAAGTCATAGATCAAGACTCCCACTGAGCTAGAAGCTGTTCAAACGTGTGGTAAAAAGATGATCTCTGGGTCACAGAACTTTGCTATAACCTCTGCACACTTTTCTGTTCAACCTACAGCCGTTTTTCTCCCAAGATTTTTTCCTTACATCCATTAATAAAAATGTATTTTGCTTGTCTGGCAATTGCATGCCTTACTTAGCATTTGCTTCATGAAATCAGAAATGAAAAATGTCTGTGTTAATATGGTGGATTCCTCTCTGTTGTGTCTGCTGGCATCAATGAATCATTCCCACTTGTGATAGCAGATTTAGAAAGTAATCAAATTTCTCTCCTTTCCAAGGCATGCTGTGTTGCTGGGCACTCTACCATTTCTGGTGTTCACACAGGCAGAGCACACACATACATCTGAAAAAGTCTGTATCTGGTTTGGGTGCTGTTGCTGACAGGTTTGGGGTTTTTGTGTACATGGGATGCTCAGGCTGGCCAGCTTTTCCTCCAACAGATCTTCTTAGAAGAACAAATGCTGCTTTTGGAGTTTATTTTATCTGGCAACATTTAGGATGAATAGCACATTGCCTGTGTCAGTCTTTCTGAATAGTTTCTCCTGTTTGGGTCTAAACCTGAAAAGCAAATTCTTCCTTCTTATCACCTTGGTACCTGGTCCAGAGAAGAGAGAGCTTTCACAGCACCAAGTGCAGACCTTGGCTGTCCTGCTCCAGCTCGTGTATTCAGCTTCGGAAGGCCTCAGCTCAGTCTCTGCTGTGGGCGAGCTGTCACGATAATGTCCATAATTCTCTAGTGGAGGCTCGTTTGGCGTTGGGCAGACAAGTCCAATGCCGGCCACTGGACTGTGTGTGCCACATGCTTGAGTGGTGTTATCTTCTCTGTGGTGGCTTCCATCTTGATGACACTGAGGACTGAAAATGAAATAAGTGAGCTGGTGCCTTGCTGAGAGTTAAGCTGAAAAGCCTGAGGGCACGGGGAAGCGGGAGAGCACAGAATGAACCGGGGGCGAGCAGTCATGCTGGTAAATGACCAGCAAGTTCTGCAATGACATGAATAAAGCAAGCAAGCATGAGCTGTATGTTCAATGTTGCCTAAAGAAAATACATTGTCTTTTTGGCAAGAAAGTAAATTATTGCACAAAATGCAGGAAGAAAATACACATTCAGATGTGTTTTAAACATGCGCAATGCCACTGCTTTGGAATTTATCTATTCAGTAACTGAACATACCAGAGCTCTTTAAGTTCAGGTAGCATGTAAAGCAAAAATAAGAATAAAGGTTGATTGTTTCACCATATTTTACTCTGATTTTTATGATTCTGACCATTTTTCTTTTGTGTCTAATATTCAATTCCAAAAGCAGCTATTAAAGTACCTTTAATAATTGGGTTATATCCAATGCTTCAGTAACTACACACAGGTATCTTGGTGAATAGGGTCTACCTGCCAGGACGGATACTGCTGGAGACTCGGTTTTCACTTGGTCAGTGCAGCATAGCAGGTGTATTCTGACTCCTCTGGACATATTACCTTCCAAACAGTCCCTCTGGTACCATTGTTAAGAAAACCAGATGCTTTCTGGTCTATTAATTTTCAGCGATCAACTGAAACCAAATTGCTCTGAAACCAGTTAAGAAGTGTGATTACCTGGCTTTTTGAAAAAGGGGAGATTTTGAATGCTTTTGTGCTGGATTTCGAGAGGTGACATTTTCTAGCATAACCACTAGTATGGTTGTTGTTAGTGTTTATGTAAGACAAGTATCTAAGGATCCCACTGAAGTAGGCACTGGGTAGTTAGTGATCTGAAGAGATCAGAAGCAATGGGAAAAGAAGAGGAACAGAAAACGTAATGTGGATAGTATTTATTTGTTCCCAAATTGCTGCCATGCCATCGGGCTACAGTAGATCAACACGAGCTGGGAAGTTTGGCCCCTTGCACTCTTGCTGCTACCCTGTTCTCGGGAGGCGACTCAGATGGAAACTGCCAAGACTTCTGCAAAATCCTCATTTGTGAGCACACTCGCAAATACTTTTGCCTGAAACGAGCTCCACCGCCCTATGTGAGAAAAGGTCACTGTTGGGCTCATAGCAGCAACAGTTTATATAAACAATAAGCTTCACCACCAACATAAATTTACCTTAACATTTTCCCTTCTGTGTTTTTTATCCCCCTCCGAGGCTTGTCGGTCGCTCTATTGAAGATTCCCGTAATTTCAGCAGTAAGCCACAGCAGGCTCCTTTCAATCAACAGCAGCAGCGTCACAGCAAGAAACACCAGTAACACATTTCCCTCCAAGCAAGCACACTCTGACTTCATTCAGGCACACAAATGTGCTCCAAATCCCAAATCACCATCTCCCAGCCCAGCAAGACAAAGGCTGCAAACTGAGTTGAAACAAAACAGATAAGCAAGTTGAAACATTTTCTTCCTGTGGAAAAATAACCCAAATATTTGCACTTTGCCTACCTGCAGGAACTTCTGTTCCTTCCCATGGTCTTGCTGTAGCGTTTCTCCTCTCCGGGCTGAGGGCCCAAGCCCTTTGGGTGGGAAACATGATCCTCCTTTGACCTGCAGTTGAAAATTTCTCATGTTTCTCAGAAGACATGAAGGGACTCCAACTTTTGGGAACCTTGGTACCAAATGAAAGAGTTTTGAAAAGCTGCCTTCAGTGATGTTAAGCAGATTTTGGCTTCAGAGCAATGGAAGCAGGAACCATGTTTTCTTCAGCTTCATTTCTTTAATTTCCAGTTCACCATTTGCGTCACTACTTTACTTTCATTTTCCAGCTTGAAGGCACAATGGGGCTTTCGTTATAGAAAATACACACATAGGCAGAAGAATAGGTGCTGCAGGTGGCAGTCGCTACTGAACATTGGCATTTGCTGAGCAATGAGGCTGTTTGTAACTCTCTGGTCATAAATGTTTGCTGAGAAGCAGAAGAGACAACCACCTTTATGCACCCAAAAAAAGGGATCCTACTGGAACCTGGTGCCACTTCTAGGGCTCTACTGTGATTTATAATTGTCTATGAATGTCATAATTCTCACAAATGCAGTCTAAAGCTATTTTCACAGAATCACAGAATCACTAAGGTTGGAAAAGACCTGCAAGATCATCAAGTCCAACCATTAAAAAAAAAAAAACCCAAAACAAAACAAAAAAAAATGCCCACACACCACCCACACACAAAAAGCCACCCACACCACACAGCACCATGCCCATCAAGCCATGTCCCACAATGCCACGTCCACACACTCCTTGAATACCTCCAGGGAGGGTGACTCCACCACCTCCCTGGGCAGCCTGTTCCAATGTTTGACCACCCTCTCAGTAAAGAAATTTTTCCTAATATCCAGTCTGAATCTCCCCTGGCGCAACTTGAGGCCGTTTCCTCTTGTCCTGTCACTCGTCATTTGGGAGAAGAGACCAGCACCCACCTCTCTGCAACCTCCTTAAAGGGAGGTAAACTAACAAAATTAATATAAAAGTCACACATTACATTGTGTCATCAGTCGTAGAGAATACTTTCAAATATAGGGGTGTGCTACTTTCCCTCCTCCGTTCTTGTTTGCGTACAGAAAGATAAAAAAGAAAGTCAGGAAAGATATTAAAGAAAGAGCCTTAAAGGGTGATAAGCACAGCTGGGAAGGTTACAGTAGATCTGAAAAATATTAAAATCCAGACCAAGCTGTCATCTGCCTCATTTCTATATCAGAGCAGGAGAACTTGGTCAGGGGCGCATCCTCTGTTGGGTGCCTTTTTCCTCTTCTGTCCTGGCTGATTGTCTCCTGAAGAATCAGAAGAATATCAGATATATAAAATGACACTTTAATAGATTTATATTTTTTAAAAAGTGTAATTACTTTTAAATTCTAAAATGAATTTTAAATGCATTTAGAATTGTTAAAATTAAGATTTTTTTAAAATAAAAGAATAATTTAAATGTGAATTTAAACTGTGAGAGTAGTTTCCTTCCTGAATTAAAATATGTCATCACACAGATTTCTCAGAGGAAAACAGTGCTATAATATCTGAATAAAGGACATGTGGCAGAATGGTGGGGAACTGTCTTATGGACTTATGACAGTGTCAAATCAACGGCGTCTACAGGGCTGCAAATACTAGGGATCCTAGAAAACTGCAGAAGTGATAAGCATAACTGATTTTCCACTTCTGCGCTGACTAGTCTGTGTGGAAAGAGTTCCTTCCCCTTCCCAACCAAGCATGACTATTCTAAACTCGGTGTCCAACTGTACTCTAACAAGAAAAAAATTGCTGTTGTGAATGTATGTTATCCTGCAGGTTTACCTCCGTGAGACAGGCTTGTTTCTCACAGCTGACTGGTTGCTAAGGACAGCTGATGTATACAGCTATAGTCTGCTTGTTGCCTGCACATATGCACTGTACTGAAGACTTTAATACGATGCCTCTCCTGCTACTTTTATGCATTTTGCTGTTTGAATTGTTGCTTGAATGTAAATTGAGATAAGCTGGAGTGTAATATAGAACTAAATGCTGAGGCGTCTGTACGTAACAGACTTTTCTTCACCAGATGGTTTCTCCATAAGCTATGTTTTTGGATTTTTTTTTTTTTTTAAAGAAGGAAGAAAGAAAGAGCAGGTAAATTCTACAATAAGCCTAATGATATGCTGCTTCATGTGCATGATATAATGGCAGAAATTTCAGCGGAGGGCAAAAAAAGCATGAAACAGGGGCTATAGCCTCTTTAGAGGCCAGGCAGTCAGAAGCCTGGAGACGTCTTCTGTACCTGCTGGTTCAGTGCCATAGGAGCAGATACAGAATGCGAAAGAGCTGGTGCTGAGGCTGTAATGTCCACACTGTATGTGTTTTGGGGGTTTCACTCAGACTAGCTCTAGTCTAATCCTGTGGGTTGACTGCCCAGTACCAGTCAGTGTGCATTAGGTGCACTCCTACAGAACACCTTCTGGTTTTCATTCATCCCAAAGGAATCCACATTATGTTCTGAGACTGCTTCATGATGCAAAGCCCAACAAAATAAATTGACTCAACTGTGAGACTTGCTTTAAAAGTGCACTCCTGTGTCAAACCAAACCAGTAATATAGATGTAGCCAGTGCTGCGGGAAAAAAAAAAAAAGCATCTGCTGACAGTCCTAGGGGACATGTTTGTTCAGGGCATCTTTGCAGTAGTTTCACTCTAGGGGGAGATCCTAGAGCTGGAAAGATAAACAAACCTTCATGGAAAGCTTTATCAGTCTCATTTTTTCTTTGACCTAATGCATGATCTGGGGGTAAAGGAGCTTAACTGGTTCATGGAAATATAATTTATAGAGATTGGTGATGACTTTGGCCATGTAACAACGTTCTGTCAGATAACTGGGCTTTTGCGTTGATTGCATATGATTCCAGTAAATGCAATACCAATGAGCAGCAGAATGCTTTCCTATGCTTATGCGTGACCAAAGGTAAATTACAAGGTGCCAGATGCATAACTCCTGCTATTTTTCACAAGGTGCAATTACATATCTTTAACTTTCCAAAGCCATGTGTCTCTCAAGCACCATTAGATCTCACTCACAAAGCACATTTAAACCTGTCCCTCCTACTTTGTCTCTTCTACCATCCTATTGCACTGATTATACTGTAGTATGCATATATTAGCTGTATGTGCAGCAAATTGCTATGAGATAAGAGCAAAGAGAGATGTGATTAAATCTGAAGAAGAGCAAAACAAACAAACCAGAGGAAAATATATAGCTATTAGACATCTTTCCTTGGGCTGCAGTCTTATTCTTGTAGCATTTCCTGAAAATTATCATAGAGTGTTTATTTTCTACCCTCTAAGCAATTAAGGTAGTGGAAAAATGATAGAATTACTAATTTCAAGAACACTTACAAAAGTTTGGATTCTTATCTAATTTGTTCAGCAGACCCATGGCAGCTTTCAAATTCTGTCTATTGGTTCTGTAAATTTGAACGTGAATTTTTCCCCTTTTGCTGCAAACTTGAACAATTCATGAACACATCTATCAAGGCTTGAATCTGACGTATTTTAGCAAACATCTTGAATGGGATATTCAGCAAATAATGTTTTTTCTTATTTTACAGACCTAATTAATTTTGATAACCGTTCCTTCAGGTGCCACTTCTGTGAACAATTGATTTTTCTTTCTTTCATTGCTTAGCTATCTGTGTACAAAATCGTCATGGCTCCTTGTACAAAGCTCAACTCGCATGGGCTTATCTTGTTACCTTCAGCAGATGATTTCAGTTTTTGAACCATGGGCTTATATTTTCTTATCTGTAAGATGAGAATACATGTCTTGAGCTGTTTTAGTGTTTTATGTCCAAATAAAAAAACAGAAAAAGAAAGTGTAGCTATACTCCTGAGAAGAAAAGAAACAAGGAAGCTGTAAGTCACCCTGGCACCCCTATTTAGTGTTTTGCCTTAATAGCCCAAATGCAATAGCTCTAAAAGAGCAGCCTCTTAACTATTCTGATAAGTAGGGCTCTTCATCACTTGAGCTACTTTATGAGTTCTTGAAAGACACTCTGCAGGCTAGGAAAGATTGGGAAGTCTATAATTTTACATCAATCAATAGTACTGATAAATTACGAGTCACAAGAAAGGACGTGACAAAACACAATAGGACAAGCTATTAACGGAGAATCCCCAGAGCTGCAGATACAGCTATATTGCATGAAGAGGGGAAGAAAAAAAATCATTAAGCAGTAAAGCTTATTAAACAGCTAAGATTGAGGGGAACATAAACCACACAAGGCCGGTACAGGCTGTGAAAGAGAATGACTGGGCTGGTACCTTGCAGGGTAATGGCTGCACCTCCAAGCAGCAGAGCACCCAGAGCAGGCTGCTCGAGGAAGCACAGATCTAGTCTCACCTCCTTTGGAATATTTACCTTGGGGAGGGGCAGGAGGTATGTGAGGTTACTGGCAGGACCCTGTAGCAGTTACGCTGGAAAAAAGCTGATGCAGCTGCTCAGGAGATATCCGGGGGCTGTATGTCCCTCACCCACTCTTGCTTGGCCCTGTTCTCTGGCAACACTTACTCCTACAGACCTGTTGCTGGAACCAGTTTGTCTCTCTAAAGAAAGGGAAGATACTTCAGATGCTTTTATTTGCACCTTCCTTAAGTTGCAAGAACCCCGCTCTGAAAAAAATGTTTTGTACATGAAAACACCTAATGGAAAGATGAAGAAGTGAGCAATGGTGAAGAAGTGTGCACAGCAGGAGTGCAACATGGGAATCCCTGGTCTCAGTTTCATGCCCAAGCTGAACATCACCATGCTCAAACCCATGATGTTGCAGTAAGTTGATCACAACAAGGTCCCGTGATCTCCAAAGTCTTTTGTCGTATATGTGTTTTGATGCCCTCAACCAGTTTAGAAAGATTCCTTTCCAGCATCCCAAATATAACACTAAAGGCTGTGACCAAAACCTGTACAGGCAGAAGACACTTTGTCTATGCTTCCTGTCAATGTACCTGCATGCAGTAAAGACCAATCTCTTGCTTTTTGTTTGTTTTGGGGTTTTTTTTTTTGTGTCTTACATTGCTAAAGGCTTGACTCTGCTCCCATTGCTGCTGTTTCACACTGAAGTATTGCCATTGACCTTAACAGGACAGACACATGTAGTCTTGCAGAGGGCTGACACCAGGTTTGTCAAATTCATAGTATCATAGAATGGTTTGGGTTGGAAGGAACCTTAATGATCATCTAGTTCCAACCCTCCTGCCATGGGCAGGGACATCTTGCACTAGATCAGGTTGCTCAAAGCCCTGTCCAACCTGTCCTTGAACACTTCCAGGGATGGGGCATCCACAACTTCTCTGGGCAACCAGTTCCACTGTCTCACCACCCTCACAGTAAAGAATTTCTTCCTTATATCCAAACTAAATCTACCCTCTTTCAGTTTAAAACCATTACCCCTTGTCCCATCACTACACTCCCTGATAAAGAGTAAATTCCCTGATAAAGAGTAAATTCCAACCATAAACATTGGGTTTTGCTTTCTTATACTGTGGACTTCAAAACTTTAGTGATACCAAGGAAGGAACTTACAAAGAACTTGCACAAGTTTTCCATGTTATTTCTGTGCGGAGGGAAATACATAATGCATGCCACGTTGAATTCCACAGAAGCAGGTAAAAGTTACAAAGGAACAAAATGCTCTCTATTTTGAAGTGATTTCTGCTACGTACTGCAGTGAAAATTGCTTAGGGTTTCTCAGTCTGAGATTTAGTGTAGCAGTGCCAAATCACAAGATAGGCATAATGGACCTGATCAGGCTGTGACTGAAGCCAATTGCAAAAACATGACTCAGTAGTAATATGTCCAAACTGGGGCCAGCAATTCTCGAGTTGTAATCATTCCTGATCTCGGATTGCAGTAACATCAGTTTCTTTTCACTCCTTGAATATGCACAGGAAGCTGACTTCATTTCTATAGACAGTCACATTTTCCGAGGGACTCCAGTGGGTTGGGGACTGTTTCTAGAGCAAATGCTGTCTGGAATGGAGTTTGCTGTGCATATAGGCAATTTAATCTGTTTTGATTACTTGGGTGATATTACAGTATTGTACAGATAAAGGATATACAATAAATAAGACTGGAACTTGGCTAGAAGCCCAGATCCAAAGCTGCTGTTATTTGGATCCCAATGTATTCAATGTAGTGCAGAACCGACTCACTCTCTTTATCAGTTTAGGGTTCTGTTCAAATAAATAATTCTAGTTTCTCTCTAATACATTACTTACACGGGCATGCTTGCTATTCTTGGCCTTTATGGCTAACATCTTTTAAAGATGCTGTAGTAAAGACTTTCTGTGATTTCCCAAGTTTAGCTGGGACCAAACACTTTCTTCCTCTCCTGAAACAAGGCTGAGGATACAGCAGGTCGCGGAGTAAATGGCCATAGTTGTCCCGCATTCCCACTGATGCAGTGCAGTGCTGGCTGGCAGCCTTTTATAAACCTTATTGAATGCTGTTGGCCTCCCTATAAAATGGAGGATGGGAAAAGCCACACTCACAATCTAACGGTGAGATTTGATTCTGCACAACTTGTCTATGAGTCTATTCTGTGCTCCATTAACTTGCCTGATGGGAAGGCTAGAGCCCCTTTTGTCCTCACGCAAATCCATGCCTGGATGTCCCATACTGGGATTAGTTCAAAATGTGTTCAAAACTGCATTATGCTTTAAATTTGTGCCTTGGGGATTGGAGGTAGGACTGCTGAGGAAGGAGCAGTTGGGAGAGCAGGTTGGGAAGCCAGACTAAACCACTGCCTTCCGGCAAGGTCATAACCCTGGCAAAGTAAATGAAACTTTGATCTATGCTTGGACCAATTCTTGCCCCATGTCACTTGCATGAGTTTGCCAGATGATGCCAATTAGACTCACTGCTGCTTGTGGTAAACCTCAATAAAACTCCAGCTTTTTAAGACTATCTTAATAGGACCTCAGGAGAAACAGTTTCCTCCAAATTTATCCAGGGATGAAATAGGACTCAGTCAATCTGCGCAGGCTCTGACCTTTCTCAGGAATAGCAAGTACTTATGCCTGAAGAGTGACTAGAGAACTGTCAGTGTGTGTTTCAGGTTCTTGTTGCTTGCTGCCTTCTTTAGAGAGTGCTCCCAATGCATAAGCTCCCCAAAATACAAATAAAAAAGGGCAAAGGGCATGTTCCAACAGTGAACTATGGAAAGATCAAAGTTTTTTCTGATTTCAGCGTCGTCTGCCTTTTATCACATCCTAGTGATCTGAAGAGGATGAGGGGGAGTAGATGTGGTTTGGAAAGAAAATTTGAGCAGATGTACCACTGCCTCAGCTGACACATGATAAATAGCAATAGTGAGCTTACTGCAGTCCAGTGCAAAGAGAAAGAATAGAATAGAATAGAATAGAATAGAATAGAATAGAATAGAATAGAATAGAATAGAATAGAATAGAATAGAGTAGAATAGAATATTTCAGTTGGAGGGGACCTACAACAATCATCTACTCTATCTGCCTCATTGGAAAAGAGTTGGTTTAAACTATGGAGTCTGTTCTCATGCCTAAACTGAGAACTTGACTCCAACTGAAGGGTTCTAACTCCTTACCCTGCTTGAACTTTCTTCTGAGAACAAATCTGACCACACCACCAGTGAGCACTTCTTGGCAAGTTGGAAAACCAGTAAGAATTGTGTTCCTCTCTCACTGATACTCCCTTTAAAAAATACCACTGCCTCTTGATGAACACAGCTGTGCCTTACCCTTGTCTCCACAATGGCAGTAAGAACACACATCCGTGAACATGACTCTTTGCAGGAAAGAAGCAAGCAGAAGTAACCACCTCTGCATGGGGACCCTATTGGTTTGCAAGGAGGGGACTATTTTTAACCCGTCATTTTTCCTTTTAAGGTAGTCATAATCGTAAAGATAAGAGATACCATTTTAATATCTTGTTTGTTAACTCTGGGATAGTATTCAAACACAAAAGTGTCAGTGTAAACACTCTGCAATTTACAAATATTAGCATATCAACATGGTATGCTGTGAAATCAAGAACTTTAAGGTCACCCTGTAAGTCTCATCAGAAGCATTTTAATACAAAAGCTGTAATCACAGAATTACTGGCTTTAAACTACTGAATTCCCTAAGGGAAGTTTTATAATGCAAAGGAGTGTAATCATGTTTGATTTTCTTTACTGCTAACTCTGCCTGGAGATATGAAAAAAATCACTATTAATCTAAGCCAGACAACATAGGCCTTAAATAAAAATGTAAAACAATGTCTTAAAATTACGTTCATGCTGATTGCAGTTTCTCATTTACAGGGGGAAAAAAAGCTCTATTAAACTGTCTTTTTTCCCTACCGTGTTTTCTGCATAGGCTATGCAGTGTTTACCTGCTAAAAATAAAATGGGCATTCAAGGTTAGAACTTGGTTTACCTCAAGCAAAACCTGATCATTATTTAGGAGAACAGATAAGAATGAAAAGTTGGATTTGGTTCTGGTCTTGCAAGACCTACAAACTCTCACTGCTTGTAGCTTAGAAATCTCTGTCCCAGAAGAGTAAATATTTAATTGTTCTGAAAATGCTCAGGCTTCAGAGAGCTTTGTTGTTATGCATGATGTTATGATTTAGAATTTAAGCTTTATTTCTGATTTACAAAAGCAATTGGAAAAACACATGAATAATTGCTCCTGAAAAGTTGTTGCTAAATTTGGAGCAGATGCAGTAGAATTTGGGTTGTTCTGGGTAGCGTTAAAAAAAAAGATGCTGAAGTTATGCTCCTGTTCAGAGTTTAGCATGCATTCAGAGTTGAAAAGGACAAAGGGGAGTCCAGGACCATGTGAATAAGTGGTCTATATATCCAAGGCTTGATATTACTCATATTGAAGGTACTGGAAAATTGCCTTTGGTTTCCTTGAGTCTTTGCTGGGCCTTCAGCATGCATCTAGAGCCTTGATGCTCTCTGTTCCACTGGACGCTATTATGAAAACAACATTTGATTTAACTACAGAAATGCTCATGCTCCCAGGAAGCTGGTGAGTGTGGTACAAACAAATCTTTGTTCAGAGCAAAGGCACTGTAGCAATGAATACATTGTATTGCCTTCAAAACAGCAAACCCAAAAATTCTTGTCAAATGATGATTTTTTTGTGTATTTATATAGAAAATGACTGTGAAGGGTAATGTCTGTCACTATTCAAGTGCAGCAGTTATAGAGGAATATAGTGTTATCAATTAATAAATCATGAATGAATGACTCATCAATACTTTATTAATAAATGTTAATTTTTCACATCTCACATTAGCACAGCATGCAGTTTGTCTTAACCTCCTAGGTGTGGTGATGTTTCAACGTAAGCCAGGGGTTTTCACAAACCAAGGACAAATGAATTGGAAAGCTGTGATAATCCATATAGGAGTCAAAAAGACACGTCAGTCTAGTAGGACTGACTAATTAATGAATAGAGACAACTCATTGCTCTGTAAAGTGTTAGAACTGTTTTGGTTCACAGTGGGCCTTGTCATATGAAATCATGAAAGATACCTCAGAAGACTTGTTAGACTTTTGGTCTAGGGAGGGAGTCAGATGTAAATAAGAAATAAAGTAACTCTTGGAGACAGTTTTGAGTAATTTTTTATGAATTTGTATTCTCTGCACGTAAAACAATCCCAGACTGCTCCTGATCATTACATGTCTGTATTCTGTGGATGTATATTCTATAGATGTGCAAAATGAACAGCCTGGGGGTTTACTGGCAAACTAGTTCTTCTTCCCATTATTTGGAAGGTCACTTTAAAATACTTTCGCATGAATTGAAGCAATTACATTAACATCATGTAAGCCCTTAGCTCAGGCAGAAGGTAACTCTTATCAGCTGAAATGTGTTAAACTGTAGGTGCAGTCCTCCTTTGCTAATGCAAAAGGAAGTGGATTAACATAAAGCACCATGTTGGCCAGTTAACCCACAAGAGAGCTGAAAGGCTATGATTTCTATATCCTACTGCTGTCGTCTGACTGAAGGAACATAACCTCAGTAACATGATATTGTTTCTGCTTTTGAATGGATGACTAACTCTTTGAATGGGTGAGTAATAAACAAAAAAATAACAAAGAGCAAGTGATGTTTTCCAAACTACATTTTAGATGAATAGTCATGGATCAACATTTTGAAAGTGACCCTATTTTGCAGATGTTTCCACATGTAAATAGTGGCAACCCAAATAATTTAAGTAAGGGATATTAGTGGATGATACAATCTGTCCATGCCTACTTATGGAAAAATATTACTGTGTCTGAATTTATCAGCTCTCTGGGTTTGTAGGTGCTGCAAGCTTAGAGCTTGTGAGCTGTGAGCCACACAGCACAGGGCCTTACCCACTGCATTCAATTCTAATCAACCCTGAAAGGTTATAGCAGGATTATACTGGGTTCAAAGACAGGTGATGTGAGTAACTAAGGCAGGTAAAAATCATAAGCAAAGAGACTGAAAGTTCTCCTGCTTTATGGAGAATTTGGTTTTGGGCTTTTCTAAACAGCTGTACTGAAAGAAGGGTGGTAGATATTACAGGTGAACATTAGCGTCTTTCTGCCTATATGTATGAAAACACATATAGCCTGGCTTCAGGCTCCTATTCCTCCTACCTCTTCTCCCCTTCTAACAGTGGAGAAGCCAGAAATGCAACCTCCATTTGATTTTTTTGTCTGCGGGTTTCCCCTACAGGAACTGCACAGACTTTAACTTGGATAGAAGAAAAATGTAGACACATTTTTTTTTTACCTGTTTCCCTTTAGAGAAAGTTTCACAAGTAATTGTTTATACTTCACCTCAAAAGTTGCTAAGGGTAATATTTTTGGAGGGGAGCGGGACAGCTATTTCTGTGTATAAATATCAATAGCAACTCTAGAAAGACCTCACTACTTGCCATATAGCAAGTGATTCATGTTATACCTTAACGTTTCTGGTAGTTTTCCCTAACACACTTTTACAGTGGAGTCATTTCAAGATACACACGTTGGCGTGTGTGTATATATATATACACGCACACACACACATATGTATTTACTGCACGTCCAGAAAGACAATGCCAAAGCTCCCCCCTCCCTTCCGCCAGGCCCGCCCGGGGGACAGCCCCGTCCCGCCGGCAGGTGGCGGTGTGGGGCCGGGCCGGGTGGGCGCCCCGCCCCGCCCCGCCCCGCCCCGCCCCGCCCCAGCGGCCCGCCCCTGCTCCCCCGCGGCCCCCGCTCCGCCGGCCGAGCGCAGCCTCCGCTGCCCCGCGGCCGAGGGCAGCCCCGCCGGGGCCTGTCTCCCAGCGCTCCGGGGGAGGCCCCAGCGGAAAGAAGAAGGGCGGGGGGGAATGTCTCTCTTTTTCTTCCTTTTCCCCTTTGTAAACTCAGTGAAGTTCGGTCAACTGGCCGCGTCCCCCCGCGCTGCCGGGGGGAGAACCCCCAGGCGGGAGGCAAAAGAGAATCATCTCGCCCCAAGGCAGCGCTTACCCCTCCCAGCCCCTCACCCGCCTCGGGTCCCGGGAGCCCTCAGCTGCCGGTGCCGGCGCCGGCCAGCTCCGCCGGGGACAGGTCAGCTTCTCCGGGCCGCAGGAGCAGCTCCCTTCCGCCCCCATCAGACAGCGCCGCCGGGGCGGCGGGCAGCGCAGGGCGCGGGTGCCGGCCCCTCTGCCGGGGCAGGAGCGGGGGCTCCGCGCTCCCCAGCGGAGGTCTGGGAGGAGGAAAAGCGGAGGGAGGATCCGCGAGGATCCAGGTAGATCCAGCTTTTACCGCTCACCAAAAGCCGCCACCAGCAGCAGGACCTCCGCCTCCTCCCTCCCTCCCTCCCTCCCTCCCTCCCTCCCTCCCTCCTCCCCTAACTCCCTCCCTCCCCTGCCCCTCCGCGATGAGAGACGGGCCAAGTGGGTGCGCGCCAGCCAGCAGCGATCTCTGCCAGGGGCAGACGGATCGCTTTCATGTCGCAGGGTGACTGCTAGCCCTGCGGAGCCTCCCCCGGCCGGGCCGGGCCGGGGCTGGGGCTGGGGCTGGGGCTGGGGAGGCGGCGGCGGCGGGCGGGCGGCTGCCCCGGCGCCGGGGTGCCTGCCGGCGCGCCCCGCGGGATGCTGGCGGCGGGGGATGCGGAGCCGGCCGCGGACTAACATGGGGGGCAGCCACTCCCACAGGGCGCCCGTCTTCGACGAGAACGAGGACGGTGAGTGCGGAGCTGTCCACGGTACCGCGCCCGCGCGCCCCGCTCGTCGCCGTCGTGTTCCACCTGGGGGCCGCGGGCAGCACCCCCTGCCCCGGGCTGGCGTCTGCCTCCCCCCGGCTCCCTCCGGGGAGCCATTCGGAATAGATCCTCCAGCGGGCTGTCTGCTGTGGGGTGCGCTGCCCGGGGAAGGAGGAGGGAAAGCCCACCTTTGTTTAGCCGTTCACACCGATTGCCGGGTATTTGCTTTTAGCCGAGCTCATCTGAAGTCTAGTGCACCGTCGCTTGGGGTTTAAGCACATGGCAGGTAACTTCATACACGCGTTTATGAACAGGCATCATTTTAGAGATGGGTGCCCACTTTTTTGTTTTCATTTATAGTGGACTCTTTGCCCACCTGCCCATTTTAAATGGTGATGTCTCTCTCAGTCATGTACTGAGAGATGTACTGATGTACTGCTTCCATCACCTTTACTTTCTGAAACTTTTTTTTAGCTTGTTCTATTACTCTGAGATTTGTCTCCCTGCCTAGATAATTTGTCGTAAGAAAGTGTATCTTGTAAAGTTTTTGGAAGGCAATGGAAAAGTTTGCATAAAATATGGTGTTTCTTCACTATTTATGCATTTCCATGTCATTTTCATATGTAGTCCATATGTAACTGAAATTATGTGACTGCGTTTCAGTTACAATCATTTTGGCTTTTGAAGCAAAGAGAACACTGCACTCTTAGGAAGCAGGTATTTGTATGTTATGACTAGAAGTGTTTTAAATGTTACTTATGGGACAGATGTTGTTGCCTAGCTAGATGGTTGATGCTTGAGTATATTCCTTTCCCAATAGTTCCCAATATATTTCATTAGGAGGTGATTGTGTCTCAACAGACCGTCACATTGTTCTGGCTTTCTGAGGTTTATAACAAATCAAAAACATGTATACTCTTCCCTATATGTCCAGGACACATGGAGATACTTGTATTGTTTTGGTAATAGGGAGGACATATATTAAATGCATGTGAAGTGCTTAATATGGTGAATACACATTTACTTGCGTTTAAGACACAATTATCATTCCCTACTCCTTGACAAAGCTCGAAGAGGTATTTGATGAGATTTAGTTTACAAGACTCATTGTTTGGGTGGAGAGTGGGACGGATTATTTACTATTTGTGTATTGTGGTGTAATAGCTGTGAATTTCTTGTACTGATATAAAATTTCAGTCATTTACCATAGGTCACGCTATGTAAACAAGTGACAGAGAAAGAACCCCCCACATCCCCACACCTCCCCCCCAGATAAAATCTTGATCGTGCACAATTAGTCTTGTAAACCTTGAGGTAACTCACCAAGAATTACCCAAGAGTGAAAGCATCGTGTTAATCTTGTCTAGACACCCTAAGGTAAAAAAATAGCCATGCCTTTGCCTTTGTAAGACTTCTGATTGGGCTCTCTTTAGTTAGCAGTTTCCACGAATTATTTCCACTTTTTTCTTTTCCATGAGACAAGGCTGTGATCAGTTTTTGAACAAAACGAACAAAGTTCAATAGTAAATTACTGCAGAGAAGACTTCATGCCACTTAGTTCTTTTCCCCTCAGGAAAACATTTCTGTAATGTAGCCATTATTAATACCTAATTAAAAAAAGCACATAAAATATGTATGGATTTCTATTAGTTCATTATTTATTCTTTGCCTGGTTTTGTTTTGTTTTGTTCTGGGTTTTTTCCCATTATGAACATTCCTAACATCATCTCTTTTTTTCCTCTTAAGATACTATGGTTAGCACAACCATCTAGTTCAGAAGGTTCCATTGCTTTTGAAACAATAACCTGTTTCCTATACTACTTACAAATTATTACTCAGGATGGCATTTTCCCAAGTACCTAAATAATATAGGAAAATATCTCCTCTTTAAAAATATATCTTACAAGGTTTAATCCAAAATCAAGCTGTATTTCATATCCCCACTAGTAGCTACAAGAGCCACTGTTTTCTACAATATTGGACTCAATATGAAATAAAAAAAAAAAGTAAAAGAAAAAGTATAGAAAGAGAAAGTAGATTTGTTTCTTGAGATGGTATAATTTTGCTTATGAATGACAATGCTTATCAATTCAAAGAGAACTGGAATAAATGAGTTGTGTATGAATATGTAGGCATAGTAGAAACTAAGCTATTTGGTGTATTGTGTGTAATGTCACAGCTGCCGTTTAAAATGAGAAAAACAAGCAGAAAAAAGTATTGTCATTTTAGGTTCGTACATGTTAATGATGAATGTAGAATAAAACACAAATTTTGGAAGAAGAGGTTTAAAACCATTTATTGTCACTTCGTAAATCATAGAAAAACTTACTTATTCAGTGTACCACTTAACAAAGAAATATATGGAAATAGTACATGAAGAGCACCCAGGTACTGCCTAACAAGCCTATATAGTACCTGCTCTAGAGTTACAACTCATGCTTTCTGTCTAATGAGAATAGGTGTTGATCCACTGAGTAGGTCTAAAGACTGTAAGTTGTATGTAGACTCCCCGCCATACTTAGGATAATAAAAAATGGTCCAGCCAGAAGGCTGCACTACATGCTGTGAATCCCCAGTTATCACAGACAGTATAACACATCATTATCATACACTGATCTTTTAAAAGGCCATAATACTTACCATTTTTAAACTAGCTATATTTGTTCTTTATGCTCTATTTTTGTTAGAAGGATCTTCCAGAACTTCACTCTTTGAATGGTTAGAAACATCTGTTTTCCTGATTAAATGATTCTTAACCTATTTATAAGATTTATGTTTATTTCAACTTTTTTGTTAGCTTAAACAGCTCTCCACCCTCCATGATTCCTCCACTGCATTGATAGCAAAAATGCCCCCTCTCACTCTTTAATTTGTAAGAAAACCTCTTCCAGTTTTCTCTTATTTCTACTGCTTTTTCATTCCCTGTGCCCCTCATCTGTATGCATTTAAACCTGTCTTGATTGCACACAGATAACCCAAATTATACACAAATTGCAGGTGAGTTTTCACCAGGACCTTGTGCTGGAAAAAAATACGTCCTGATCTCTACTGGAAATAACTTTCCTGGTACAGCCTATAACTACATATGCCCTTTTCATGGACGTGTCATGTGGATAGTTCAGTCACCCTGTGATCACTTAGCCCACTAGTGCCCCATTCGGTAATTTCCACTGATGACCTCCAATCTACAGCAGAAATTTTTGGTGTTCCTGTGTACATGACCTTGCATTTTGCATGACTGAATTTCGGTCCATTTCTATTATTCATATTCTCAAAGATGATCACCCACTTCTTTTCTTGTGATGCTCTGATTCTCCACTGCTTTACCAATGTTTTATATTATCACCACTCTCATCAGATCCATGCCAGTTATCAAGTCCACTAAATATTTTGTGTAAATATTCAGCTGGATCATTTCCAGACTTCATCTCCTTTGCTCTTAACCCCCGTCAGCCTCATAATTCCCATTTCAAAATAACTTGCCAGTTAATCCTCACCTTGTTCAGCTTTGCTTATACTTTCTTATATATCACTTCACTGAAATTGAGAAAAATTAAGTCTAAGCCAACTCTACCGTCTACAAAAAAAGTTTCTCATCAAGGAAAAGTATCTGGTTACTCTTGCACGAACAACTTGTGGTAAACATATGCTGTATTTATCTCATTTTTTTCTTCTTAGCCTAGGTTAAAGCACAACAACAGCTAGGAAAATCCAGTGAATACAGTGCTTTGTTTGCCTAGAGCTTATACTCTGGCTAAAGAAACTCAATGGAAAAACATTTTTCATGTCTTGATTTTTATTCCTCTTTAGGTTGGATAGACAACCAGGTCTGGTGTAGCGGCATCGCTACCTCTAATCAAAGCTAGATACTTTGCTGGCATGGAACTATAACATTTTTTCAGACATTTAGAAAGTGTTTTCAAGCTAGATACTATGCTGATTGTGTAGTCAATTCAGCACTCAGGTAAAAGGAAAACAGTATCATTTTGGTTAATACTGATGAAGCAAAGGAACATTGACTCTCTTTACCTCGAATATGTCTTGTTCTCATAATAACTATCCTCTCCTGAATAGTTGTATACAGTACTAATATCAGGAGAGAAAAGGAGTACATCTTTCCTCATGTTCATCTCTTCAGAAACAGCAATAAGTTCACAAGAATGGCAACAGAAGGGTGAGGGGAATATTCACCATTGGTAAATGTTATTTGCAAATTCTTAGCAAATATCACAAGTAACAAATATGTTAGCAATAACGTAGTGACTATAAAGAGTATCTTTCATGCTGGATTTGCTTGGCTGTGCTCTGCTAAAACTTCAATGCTATTTAACAGGTGAAAGTGGAATAGTAGAAAACAGTAATTTAGAAAAGAGCTGACTCAAGAGAGATAGGGCTACTACCAAACAGTAATAACATATTTCCCTATATTGTGGTGGAAGATACAGAGGAAAGGATAAGAAACAAAAGTGTTAAAGGCAAGAAGTTGGTTCTCTGAAGTGATATGGCAGTTGTATTTGATTATTTGGGGCTTAAAAAGTCAGTTTTGCTACAGTTACTTTTAGAAACGAGTGCACTGAACTTTTAAAGAGTTTGTTTTTATTTTTATAGTATATGGCTTTACATTTAAAGCAAATATTTATTTCCAAAGAGTCTTTCACTGAGCATCCTGAATCTATAGATGTTGAACACTCCTTTGCGGAGGTCAGTAGTGCTGCAATGCTGTGCCTCAGTACCGTAGGCTTGTGTGAGGGAAATGAGGCATAGCAACATGTCTTGGCTTGTTTCTACATGGCCAGTCCCTGATTCACTGTAGTGCTTGTGTGTCTGCTTGACTTCAAGGAAGTGCTGAAGTCCCATTGCTTTGCCTGAGTCATAAGGCTTCATTCTGCTATAGTGCCATAACTACAGAGCTCAATGGAAATCTTATGTGCTAGAGAATATAGCATCCATCCTCTGGAGTTAAACTTTAAATTTGACGTTGTAATTTAAAATTGATTTCTACCTCTCCTCTTTAAAAAAGCCTTCAGCTTAAATGAAAGATTTTAAGTTGTTGGCAAGATGCAGAAAAAGTCATTATTAAATGACCAGCTGCTGAAAAGGCCATCTTGTACTAAAAGCATAAAAAATAGATACAGATCCTAACAAAAAGGCCTGCAACTAATATGGTTCAGGTAGCTAAATTCAGCTAAATGGGTTTATATAAAGGGCAGTGAAAACTGAAGATCTGTAAAAGTGACGTAGGGAAAAATGACACGCAAGGGTTTCACTTGGAACTAATTTAAAGAAATGGTTAAAAGTCAAAATGAGTCAGATTCAAAACAGAGTATGCAGTGTCCAGTTATTGTCAGTGATATGATAGTGCTCATCAGCCTGCCGCCACAAAGCTGTAATGGATAATGTCTGAGGCAGTCATATAACAACTGCAAAGAGCACAAATCAGGAGGCTAATAACATACACTTTTCAAACTAATTGTTTCATAAAATATAGCCCAACAGAACAGTTAAAGAAAGGGTTTAGAATCTAAATACCTTCTGTTAGTGAAAGTAACAAACATAGGGTGCGAATAATATTTCTGCTGGATTTTTGGTTTGCTCATGCAATTTCTGTGGTGGGTTATATATCATTTTACTTCTTCCTTGGCAAGGATGAATATTCCAATTCCCTTTTAGAATTGTATAGGGTAGGAAAACCACATTGTGACTTAAAAATGCTCGAAGGCAGTTCTGTGTCAAAAAATGAATAAAACATAGCTGTTGAAGGCATTATTTTATGCTGGATATCAAGGTTTTAGATAAATGAGATCCAGACCATTGGATTTTTAGTTTTTGTTTTATGACCATGTTGAATTATATACAGTTTTATTTTCCATTTATTGAACTTTAGACATGAAGTCATCATAATGTGTAATGCAATACATTTCAGAAACAATAATGCTAGTGTCTGTACAAACACAGAACAAAATAGTGATCAGTGTCGAGCTTGCAGTTAGAGCATGGTATGAGACAGTAGGAACATATAGACAGAAAGGAGAGCACAGAAGAACAATGTAATTCCAGGCAGTCACAGAGGTACCAACTGCCAAACTGTTGTCAAGAGTTTGCATGGTCTGTGCCAAGGGAGGTTCAGAGAAATATTGCATTGCAACCATCATTAGCCATTATCTTCCTGACTCAGTCTTCTTAAAGCTTTGGTATAAGGTAAACAAATGAAATGGACCTCTTCAGACACTAAATGATAATTATAGGTGAAATTTAATACTAGATCATGGATTCCCCTTTCCTACAGGGTACTCTAAAGAAAAGCAGGTTGAATCCGGCGCTTCCAAGCTTAGAGACTCCTATCCAAGATCAGGGAAAACTCTGAATGTGAAATAAACTGTGAGAAAACAAGATTATTGTCTAAATCTCAACACTATCGCTTTTGCAATCACTCCTTTACAAATTCATAAACTGTCTCCCATCCCTGCCCACAGATGTTTCTTGCAGTGGAAGGGTAAGGCTCTGCTCCTTCAGCTGTGCTGCTGTGGTTTTCGATGCCAAAAGGGCAGGCTTTCATAGAGCTGTGTTCTGCAGGACTGGGGAAGCTGAATGGTGGAAGAATCAGCACACTGAAAAGTCCTGGTTTTCTTATGGACAAGTGGTGTACAGAGATATTAAACTGACTCTACTCCTCAATATTGGCTTCACTTCCAGTAGAGTTCAAAAGGTCAGTCTTTCACTTCTGCTGGGAAGATCATGAGGCTGGTTGCACTCACTCCCCTCTGACATTGAACAAGGGGAACAGGCCTATCTCCTCCCATCGGGTTCCAGTGTGACATCCACTGGGTCACTGATAGCATCTGGCATGAAAGTGAAAGAATTCCTTGATGTGGATGTGGGTTACAAAGCTAGCAGTGATGTGGAAATGCAGTTTTTTGTGAACCTTGAGTAACAGTCCAATAAATGGAGGAAGTTCAGCCTGGAATCAAATGTTGTACCTGACTGAATTAGAAAATAACTGAGAAAATCTTTGAAAGAAAAAATAGTAAGATATTACGATCTTGCTCATAGATACTCAAAGAAAGTAGGTCCTACCTTACCAGGACTGTCTTTGTAGAATCTCTTCTGAATGTTGGCATAAGAATGAAGAAGGGAGGATTTTTTTTGGCCAAGCACAAGACTCACTTTTTTCTAGCTTCCTGGTTAAACAGCAAGGCTGGGAAAGCAGAAATCTTCCTGATGCAAAACCTAGTGGGCACCTGGGACCAAGCACTGAAGGGTGGAAAAGAGGAAAAGATTGTCAAATTCATTTTGGAGGTTTCACAGTGTTTTGACTTAGCTAGAGTGAGCTAATGCTGAGATGGTGGGAAGGGTGTAGAAGAGAAAAGGTTGCTCCTGAGATCAATCAATACAAAGCAAAAATTTCCAAGAGGATATTCAAAGGAAAAGGACAACTTCAAGTTCAGCCTGGTAGTGGAGGTCCACAGTATCCTATTGTGGTAAAACTTGTGAGAGGAAGGGAAAAAAGGTAGGGGACTTATCCACTGAAGCTAGCAGGAGAGGCATGGACTTTCTGGAGGGGGAAGAGCAGCAGTAGTAGCACATCAGGAGACCTGATCTCTCTTGAGCACAGTTCTGCTTAATTTCACGAACTAGTTAAATTGATTACCTTAAACTGCATTACTTACTGCCCAAGGTAAGCCTATGTTGAGCTCTTGCTGAATTTGCTGTTGTACTTGTGAACACTGTGTACGTGTGTACATGTAAGCTTCCTTGTAACAGGAAAAAGTAAAAGATTATTATTCTGCAAAGATCAAAAACTTGTGCTAGCAATAAACGTTGCTTTCTTAACTAAATCATGTTCTGAGTTTCCTTGGACTCAATCACAGTTTGGCATGAATAACAAATAGAGGCTGCTTGCAGAAACAGAACAGGCAAATGTCTTGATTTTTTTGTCCTTTGGTTAAAGAAGAACAAAGCTCGTTTACTCTCTGGGGTTCAGTCTCTAGTACATTAACTGTGTTGAAGAATAACACTGGCTTTTATTTGTCTGCATTTGATCCCAGGAAACTAGTTCCTTTAGCAGAAATGCCGGTTCATATCACACAGTAGCTGCAGATGAGCACTTATGGGGCCTAAGATGCCTACACCTTCTCAGTACAAGAGGAGGTTGAGTGTTAATACATTTATCAAGAGCTAGAACTGATTCTCTTAATACACTATTTCATGGAACATCCTTTGACTTCATTTAAAACTCTTAGAAATGAACCTTATACTGTATAAATGATACCTCATGTGTATACAGTACAACATTATACTGTACACTTCAAGTTCTTACTCTTTGTCTAATGTAGTAGATGGGCTTTTATTGTACTTCCTGTATGCAAAGGCTTTTTTTGATAGATACTAGTACTGTACCTTTATAAAATACAAATTTCTGGAGAAAAGAGGAAAGAACGAAGGCATCTATTGCTTCCCTGGTGACTACTACCAGGCTTTCCCTTTCAGATTTCTCACTTACCAGAGTCTGACAAATACAATGAAAGTGCAGCATGTGACCTGTTTTCAGGTTGTCCTCAGGAAAATCTTAGTGTTATATATTGGCCTATTCGCTTAGGCAGTCAGCATTCACTTGAAGTGTCCAGTAAGAAGGGACTTTAAGAGTAGGGGTGTACTTTTGTATCACAGAAATGAGGACTTTCTTCCTTTTGTTCCCAAATAAGTTATTTTCCACACCAATAACCAGAAGACTTGTTTACATTGTAATCGTCTCTCACCTGGTCAGTTTGACCTCATCTTTAGCTTTCTTAAATTCCACATTGACTCTTATCAACTTGTATATTTTCATAAGTAAACAAAACAGTCTGAATGGACAGGCTAGGATTTTTGAGGCAATTGGATGGATTTGTTTTTAACCACTGGAAATTTGAACTCCGTAAAAAAATGTTCATAAAAATCTGATGTCTCTTCTTAAAACACTGCCTCGGTTCTGGAGGCTGTCAACTTTCTGTATTTTCCAGTCTGGCATTCTTTGTCTGTCAGGGAACCTAGCAGTACGCAACCAAGGAAAGCTTACTGGAGATTTGGCCCTTAGGGACATGGTTTAGTGGTGGACTTGGCAGTGTTAGGTTTACTGTTGGACTTGATGATCTTAAAGGTCTTTTTCAACCTAAATGATACTATGACTCTATGATTTCAATTTATTTCACTTGTATTCAGTCCATCAGGGTTCTTTTTTCAGTTTTGCATATGATTAGTTTCTGCTATAACTAGCAGAAGATTCTCTCTATCTATAATCAGTTTTTATCCTACACCCCTTTTCTATGATCTCTGTCACAGGTCTTGACACAAGAATATCAAATTCTATAATACTTTTATTCTTAGAAATGTTGTACCCTATTTTCCGACATGGTTGTTAAGTGCAATATAGACACATAAGTTATTTACATTCATTCCATAATTAAGACAAAGATTTAGATTGAAGGAACCCTTCTCAGAAAGAATTACTAGAGTTGGTGGCAGCCTATTATACAGATTTTTAAGACTTTAATGATAACTAAACATAGTTGATGAATCCGAAATTTATTTCCCAAATTTTATATCCCCATAAATATTTTCTTCATAATATCATATCATAATATAGATGTCTGTATTTTATATTTCATTAATCCTTTTCTATCTTTTTCTATTTTGAAAATGTTTGGTTTGGACATATTCGTCAAATCTAGCCTACAGTTTGTTTATCTGACTCAAATTGAAAGATGAGTTAAATCCGTGCTTTTTAGCTTCCTACTTCTATCTGCCGATATTTTCTTGCTTTTGAGTTTATTTCTGCTTTCTCTCTCATTTTCTCTCTTTCTTTCTTTTTCTTTTAAATTATTTTAATTTTAGTTCTTTGAAGTTTGGAAACTTTTAGAGAAGCTCTACAGCTGATGTACTTTTCTGTCCTGTCATTTTTAGCTTGGTTTGATAGTGAAAGAAATAGAGCATTGGCTTTCTCATTGTATTGCTAAAGCTGTTCTGTGTAAGAAAGACTGTTGTATTAAGTAAGACGAATATACTACAAGGCAATATACTGCAATGGACAAAATATATTTTCCTTCTTTTTCCTGCTTTTGCTGGGATAAGGGAACACCTGCTGTTCCTCATTTAGGATCTAAAAATGCAAACTGAGTTAATCCTTCCAGTAATTATTATTTCCTTTTGATATTGTTCTCTCTCCCTTGCTGAGCGATGAACACTGTTCCTGGCCACCCTGTTAAAACAGAGATGTGATATAATCACAAAATCACCATTAGCCTCCTGAGTGTCCTTCACACCTTTCTGAAACTATCCTCTGCTTCCCCCTGGATTGTTTTCACATTATGTTATGAAGATTGTTTTTATGCCTTTTGGGGTTAGGTTTAGATAAATCTTTGTCCAAGTTGTAAAGCCTACAAACTCTTTTGGAGCAATACCACATCTTAGACACTGTGATCTGCTACATAGAGCTTGATGTCAAAGAACAAAAGCTTATCAAAAGATTCTTTCTGCGAAGTAGGAAAAAGTTATTTTAAGTTCAGCTTCATATCTGACTGGTTTAGTGTATGATAACTATGGAGATAGCTACACACTCTTATGTGCAGGGCATTGCTATAAGACAAAGTTAGCCTTTACTGAGATTGGTTTGGATAGAACGGGAGGAACAGGCTAGCCAGAAGTCTTTTGCAGCTTCATGAGATTCTTCTCTGCCCAGTCTTGACATGTGATTTTTCAGCAACAGTATACCAATTATGCCATTATTTCCAACTCTTTTCCAGCTCAGTGACATGTCTTTGAGGTCTTTTGCTTAAGTTTTTAAGCTAAACTATTAAACTAGATTGTTTTATGGTGCATATAATAATAGCAGATAAAAATACATTAGAAAGAGAAACAAATTTTTAGTGTGAAATTCTCCGCAAAAATCTCAGTGTTGAAAGACTTTCTTGCAGGATCTATTGATCTTCTATCAAACAAAAATGTCACCACTAAGTGCTGTGAGATTTTGCTGGAAGAGAGTCATAGGGCAGATAGCTTTTCCCACTGATCTAAACTTTCAGCAGGGCAATCCTTGTTCTTTTGGATTTAGGGAACTCTCTACTGATGAACGGGAGAAGAGAGCAGCTAGAGAATAGCTGCCCAGGCAGTTGTAACTGCTGGCTGTGGGAGGCAGGATCTGCAAGTGGAGCTTGTCTGGTGGCTAGGCGAATTCTAGCTGTTGCTAGGATAGCATCTTCTCTCTGAATGGCTTTTCACAAGGCTTTTCTGAGAGTGAGGAGAGGTTACGTCTGCTGTTTAGAAAAGATTAAGTTATATGTGGCAGTGAAGAAATGCCATGTTTTCAGTGGTTTCAAGCACTTATGCTGAGTGCTGCCCTGACTTCAGACCTTTGGTTCTCTTAAGCCAGGAGCCATCAGTCTATCTCACAGGTGTCAGAGGGAGCACAGGCATGGATCTTAAATGCATTAATAGAAAGTCACCCTTTCAGTGTAGTTGCTGTACCTTACAGAGAAAAGATACTGCTTGTGGCATTCCATTTTCTCATTGTTTCAAGTGAGATACAGAGAATTTTGAATGCTTCCCTGGGCATACAAATGCTAATGAGTAACTAGAGGATCAGTTCTCAGCCTCCTAACCTTCCTCTGTGAGGTAGGTCATATACATCTTTTGACCCACAGACATATGTGGATCAATGACATCCTGATGTTTTGAGTGATGGGATATCCTGGATATTGCAAAGAACCTCCATTCTAATTTGGAAAAGAAAAATACAGCCCAGCAGACCACCTGGGAAAGACTGCTGACTACTGTCATATGCAATATGTTGCTTCTAGTCCTTAGTGATATTAAGCTGATTTCCAGTCCTTTTTCCACCTGTATTTGTTGATTAACATGATAAATAAAAAAAAAAAAATAGAGGTGGTGGTGGTAAATAAACTTTTTTTAATCTATTTTGAAGGTTTTCCATTTTGTACTGTGAAGAAACCAAGGCTGTTTAATATTCTTTTCATAAACAGCCAGAGGAAGCTCTGATCTACTGATTTACCATTTTATCCTAGTTAAGAAAATATAATATACATATATTTTTACATATACACATATATTTTTAGAGAGTAGTTCTCTCTCTTTCTCTCTATGTATACATAGATATTTTTATACGTACTTCATTCTCGTCAAAACAAACTCAGTTTATGTGGTAGGGAACTCTAGGACTGAGTCACCAATATTCATTATTTTCATCTAACATCTATAATTAAACTTGTTTGAGATTCTATTTCTGTGATTATACAGAATTGGTATAAGCACATTTAATACCACCAAATGTTTCAGGCATTAAGACTAACAAACCTTCTGCTACATTGAGCAATTTTATCCTCTGCAGTTCACTATTTGTTTGTGCTTTGCAGCTAATAACTTCTGCTGTTAAAATTAGAAGTTATGTTCTTTCCATTAATATCCGTCAGCTACACACCCTCTACATCAAATGAATCTTTTTATTTATTCCTGTTATGTGGTGATATAAGGTAAATCTTTATAAGTGAAGTTGTGGCTTAGAGAGTCTACTGACCTTCTGCTGTTAATGCCAACCCCCAGCCATAATCTGGGAACTGTGGCTGGTCTGAAGTCCTCCTCCTCCTCCCCTCAATCACTTCTGTGCCAGCTGACATGAAAGCCTAGGAATGGAGATGAGGTGAATTTGGTTTGTTTTGTGAGTGTATCTATGTTTGCTTTGCTTTAAATTTTTCATGTTTCACTCCTAATCTTAGCAGTGAATAGATAAGGCAAAGGCCCTCATTTCCTTATTCATATTTACTGTTTTCAGCAATGCATGGTCCTATCAGCTTTGGTGTAATTGCTTGTGGTGTGTAAATAAGCATACTTTTATCAGGCTGAAACCATCTTTACTTTATCACTGGAAGGATTTCCCAGAGGCAAGTAGTGCAACGATAAGAGAGTAAGTCATCAGCTCCAAGTAAAAAACCTTCTGCAGTTAGATGGCCATTGTATGTACAGCAGTCAATCCATCTTTTTCAGTCTCAGTACCAAAACTGCCAATTCCATCATCAAATATTTATCTGTAAATCTTGAGATGAAGAAATTTGAATTGCACTGAAATTCTGCAAATTCTTTATGAATTAAATATGGCTGTTACTATCAGGGATTTTTCCCACCCTTTCTACACACCCTGAAGGAAAACAGTCACAAAAAGTGAAGTATCAAAATAGAAAGATGTTTTAATGTTAACTAATAACTCAGGCTATTGCTTCAGCTGAAGTTGGGAAAAATTGATCATGTTGGATCAAGAAAAGTTTGGTCTTGAACATATAGGTGAGAAAACCTTTGGGAGACCTGCTTTTACTCCAAAACGGCGGCCAAAGCAAAGTAATTCTTATGAAATTAAATGATTCACACAGTGAAATAGTAAGAATCCTAGCTAGAATCGAAAAGCAGACCCTTTTTGCCTCCAGAAAACTCAGAAAAACAGCTAAAGCTAGATTCAGGTCAGTCCCTCTGGAACCTCAGAGGTTTAGATTTGAGGTTCCACCCCTAAAATGGATTTTATCTTTTTTAGAAGCATAACTTAGTTTTAAAATTTTACAAGGCCTATTAGTAAGATGCAACTTGAGTGCTGAAGTACGTAGTGAAAGTAATTTAATTGCGGTGGATGGATAACTATGGGTGGGCTAAAGGATGGGGTTAATGGAGGCGGTCAGCACTCTTAAAAGTAAGTTTTTTCTTTTATTTCAACAGTGGATGGAAATCTGGCTAGTATAAGAGGCATCTAGCTTGTGCTGGACTTTGAGGTGCTTCTTTGTGGCCGGGCAGTAATGGAATACTCGCAATTTTCTTTAACTCTTCTGTACTGGAGCGCTGGCACTTAAACGTCCTCACTATATGTGTTGCTAATTTAATTAAGCACTGTCTTTTTCCATAATGAGAGGCAGCTTTTCCCATTTCCAGTCCCCATACTACCCCCAGCTGCTGCTGTGCAACCTTACAGTTGGATCCCACTGCTGTAAAACCGTGGCCCAGGGTGTAGCTCTGGAAACGCTGCTGTGCAGCTGCCCCGTTCCCAAGCCAGGTGAGCGGAGCAGGTCTGTGACAGTAAGTGGGGTCAGCCAAGATCCAGAGGGTAGTTGTGGGGCAGGGCCAGGCACAGACGTACCTGCAATCTAGCTCGAGTGAGGACTGAGCTGAAGTGCAGCTCAGCAAAGCCATGGCAGGTCCCAACCAGGCTCCTCGTGGGTCTTCCTCGCACAGCTTGTTTCATAGCGGTCTGATCCAGGCCTGAGCTGCAATGGGGCTCCTGAGTCCGTGGGTGTCGCGTTAAAGGGCAAGGCAATTTGGCGGAAAATAAACCCCCTTGCGTTCCAGCTTGTCCTCAGATATCAGAGGGGCTGGGGGCGGCTGGGCTTAGATTCTGAGTGATGCCCAATTTTTCTGTGTTACAAGTCCGGTCGCGTTCAATGTATTGAACTCTCACGATTACAGATGCACTCGTAACACTGCACACTTTCAGTCTAGTCGCGTTCCATGAACTAGCACGGCCACACTTAAGGGATTTTGTGGTGTTCAATGAGAACTCTCATGGCTAGATTAGTGAATAGTGCAGTTTATTGAAGCAACAGATACACAAGTTCTTATGGATTGCCGGTGATAAAATTACTGCTTGCAAAGCATGTGCAAATACCAAGAATGTGAGTAATACAGCCTGGCTACAAACGCGTTAAGTTATAAAGCAACTCTATAGAGATTTCTAAGTTTCCTGGGGAAGCACTCGGTATAACCAAGTGTTCGAATCTTACCCAAAGGCGTCCCTGTGGGGGGGAAGAGAGGCTCAGCCCGTCGACTGATCCCAGGTGTCAAAGGTGGTCTGCGATGGTATCTGCCCTGGCATCCTTCCTCTCTTAAGCCATTTTTATATTATTTGTCCTTACAGGTGGAGCTTGAGTGACTCTAGTCATACATACCTCTATTGTAATTTGTGTAAAAGTTTCTCATTCTACTTTTAAAGGTATAGACTAAGAAAAATCCAGAGCGCAAGCTCAGTGAGGGGTGGTCGCACCTTGGAGGTGGGTAGCTTTGGGATGGAGGTGTGTTTTCTGGTATTATAATGAAATTATAATGACCAAAGTTCACCCAAAGGATAGTATTTTGTCAAAAAATGACAGACTGTTGGCTCAGGGTGGTAAATATGCAGCTCAGGGTAGTAAATATGCAGATTGTCATTTCCATAGTACCTTCCAGTTCCTGTCTTATCACAGAGCCTGGCCGCGGTGTCTTCACTCCGCTCCACCCTCCGTGTAGTTTCTCTTAGAGTCAGCGCACCAAGCTCCCCTGGCGTTGTCAACATCTAAGGTTGCCTAGGGAACTTCTGTGGGATGGATTCCTTGCATATTCGCCACACTCCACCCTGAAGATTTCTTCAATACTGTACCTTTAATATAAATTTAATTCCTAAGTTACCTCCAGCAATTATTCCACAGTGGGAAGCATGGTGGTGGTGGGGCAGGGGATGCTGGTCATGGTCAGCAAGGCCAGTTAGTGCCCTCAGAGCCCTGAGAGGTACAGGCTGTTTTTTCAAGTTGATATTTGTGACTTTTTTGATGAGGAAGAGCCACGAGACATAAATGCCTGGACATCTTCAGAAAAGATCCTTAAATATTCTTGACATTCTTGCAATTTTGATCCTATTTTCAAGTCCCAAAAGATAAACCAGACCTGGACAGCCACATTTATAACACGCAGGTTTGCCTGCTTCTTTTGAAAGGTTTTTCCTGGGGGAACATCACTTCTATTAAACTGAGGAGCTTTAATCTTACAACGACAAATGAAAAACCAGTCTACTGCTCTGCACTTCAGGCACACTTCTGCTGCAAGTTAGAACTGGCGTCATTCATTTGAGGCCCACGGGGCTGATTATGCTTAAAAACACTAAATGGGAGACGATCCCAATTGAAATGTGAATCTTTCCAACCCTTTAGTGTCCTTACTTGCTCCCAGTGTTTCATTTGTAGTTGTGGTAAAAAATAGAAGAGATAATTCTTCCTGTTCCAGTTTTGGAGACAGACTCCTCATCTCTTGGGATCTGAATTTAGAAGAAAAAGAGAGGAACAACTCATACTTTGTCTAGGTGTTTGGGTAAAATCCTATTCATGTGTCTCCCTAACCTCCCAATAACATAGCACTGAGACTCATTTTCTGGAGTCCTACTCTATAAGAACAGTGGTCTCGGAGCCACCACCCAAAGAAGCCTAAAGCAAAGAGGTTTCTTAGCTTCCCCCTAGTGTGTTTGGCATTATAAAGGCCTCCATGCAGATAAGATTGACTGATGCCTCACTGAGGATTTTGTTGGTAACTTCATTTAAAGAATTTTCCTTCATCTGAGGATCACTCTGGTAAATGTTATTGTAGGAGAAAACAGTTTGGTCCACTGAAATTTGACATTTTATTCCCATAGCAACTTCCCTTAGAAAGCCCTCCAGTTCAGTTATTAATGAGGTTATTCTCATAGTAACTCTGAACAGGTGAATATTCCCATTTTCTAGCCAAAAAAGATGCGTCATTGTCTATTATGTGTTTCCTGATCTCACAGGGAAGTCTATTACAGTTAAAGTGGAATTTAGACTTTCTGTATTTTAGCAATATATTTTCTCAAGGAGTGTCTTTTCTATTGGACATACCTGTCAACCTGTTTCTCCTTGCAGTAGATTTCAGAGATTCTTTTTGTCAGCTCATTCATAAGTAAGCAACATCGTCAATCAGAAACCCTCTTTTCTCAATAAAAGGCAGTTACGTTTTATCATTTACGAAAGGTCTTAAAGACACTTTATGTTTGAACAGGTCCTGAAACTTTTCTCCTTATTTTCAATGTCAAGTTTACCCTTCGACAGAGCTATGAACAGTATGGAGACGCACAAAGGCTTCCGTGCTATTCACTGGCTGTGATAAGGTCTAGTACATAAATTCAATTGTTCCTTGACAACTTTTGATGTTTCCAGTGCTGCCACTAAGTTAATAGCTTTTCTGAACCAAATCTCTGTCCTGTAACAAAACAAAACTGTTTTCATAGCAACAAAAAGGGATCTTTAATTAAAACTTTCACTGATCTTAAAAAAAAAAGAAATTTGCTGACTTGTGAGTTTATAATAGTAAAATTTTATAATTACTGCTTTATAATAGGCTACATGGATGAGTGATTAAGATGATATCAGAAGTTCCAATTACTTTCCACTAAAACAAGTTAGTCTATGCAAAAGAAACCTTTCTACTAGAAAATATGTTACCTGAATGCTGTATGCTAACAGAATGTAGATGTAGCTAAATCAGTTGCAAATACCTTCTGTTATGGTAAACTAACCTGAAAATCTGATGCTGCCTAACTAAATCCTAATTATTTTGATGTGGCAATGAGGTCAGGGTTATGGACTTAAGTCAGCTGCATTTTTATCCAATGCACCAAACCTAGTAATAACCTAATAATTTCAGTTCATGTCACATCATCGGGATTTCAGTGCCAGCCTAACTGGAGAATCATGTGCTTTCATGTGGCCAGTCACAATGAATCCTGTGCACCAGATGTGAACATCTCTACAACACTAATTTCTAACCATTTCCAACTACCACCAAATCTTTTCTGGCCTTTAGGCTTGTGTGGTTACCCAGGCTCTGGCCATTGACGGACACCGATGATGGCTATGTAGAAAAGGTGAGAATTTTTACAACATTTCAGTCCATCCTGAGGAACATCTGACTTCTGACGATATTTTTCATAGCACTGAGTTATACACCAATATGTAAAATCCCTGATCAGTCGTTACAGGCTTTTCACAACAATCCGTGGCTATTTGCTGCTTGTTGAAAAACAGTAGTAGATTTAGCAACGCAAATTCCTTTCACTTTACTGTTAAAGCTAAAAGTGAAAGCTCCTGTATTTGAAGTCAAATTATCTTTTTAGCTTAATGTATGGGTGATTAGCCAGTCATCACAACAGAAGATTAATGAGACGTTGAGAAGGGCTGCTTTAAAATAACATTGCTGAAGGATTACACTAAACTGACCGACACAAATCAAGACTATCTAGACTGATGGCCCATCATCAGCATTCAAGTTCTTGCTCTCAGTCTATGGTACCACATTACTATTTTCAGACTGATCAGATCAGTGCCCCTCCACGTCCACGGGCATGGAAGTAGCAAAAGAAGAATGTCTTGTCTGTGGTTCCCCTGCAAGGGGTCAGCTCTACACGGTTCTCTCCTCTTAGTCACAGTCTGAGTCTTTTCCCCACTTTGAGTCTGCACTATGCTGTAGTTCTATGCCTTTCTGAACTTGTTAATGCCTTTTGGTTTGGATGATATTTGGGGGCAGGAATTATAAATTGAATTGCGTTTTTGCACTATTAGCCGCCATTCAGTCTTGCCACTATTGTATTTTGTCTTTTTCCTTTTAAGCTGTCTCAGCTGCTGCTATTTTAAATCTTAGGCACCTGTCAAGGGAGCTTCACCTTGGTTATTGCCTGCACCATTAGTCATCATCAGGATTTCTGAAGACCTTGCATTATCCCAAAAAAGACAAGTAAAGCATATCATCCTCTGTGTTAATTTTTGCAGCTCACATCATCAATGGTGACACTAAACAGATAGTCATTCTTTCCTGTTTTATACTGCACTGTCCATGAGGACATGCTGTCAACCTGGGCTTGATCCCTACTAGATTGTCCAGCTGACTTTTTGCAACGACAAAACACATTTCATGTTCCTTGTATTTTCTGCCTAGCTCTGCCAGCTCTATTTAGGCTTTTTTTGGTTTATTAATAAGAAACAATTTAAAATTCATTAGTTTAAATGAGTAGCTTTGCCTTTAAATAATAGCAGTTGTACTTTAGATTGTATTAGCTTAAATCTTTCTGGCATAGGATGTTTATTATTATTCCTACTTATTTTCAGAAGGCTAATTTTTTTCCTTCCTGGGATTGCTACCTAAGTCAAAAGACCTGCTTAGCAGGTAATTTTAAATTTGTCTTTAACTTTATCGTCTGTGCTCACTTATGCATGAGGAGAAAATGCAAGTATTAGAGTCAGTATCTTTTAATGGGACAGGGATCAGAGTTTGATCTCTACTTTGATATAAAACAATTTCTGTAAAATACATATAAACTCTGTACTGAAATGTACTGTGACTCCCCTACAAAGGTGACTATCTCATTCTACTGCCCTTAAAACTAGACTTCGAACAAAACTAGCCTTGTAGGTTATCCTAACGTGTCATGATTAGCTTAATCCAATCCAAATGTCCATATTGCTACCAAGAGGGGTGCTCCTGCTCTCCTCCCTGTTCCTGTTGTCTGCAACATGCCAGAGATGGTGTCCATGTGATTGACTCATTTTCTTGTCAGGTTTTCAAAGAGCAAGTCTTTTACCTGGATGATCATGCGCTCTTGTCATTGAATGACATGACAAGGATCATGAAGAAGTGCTAAAACAGAGTGTCGGTGAGGTGGTCTTAGAGAGAAGTTTGTTGTGTGTGTAAGCTCTAAAACATATAAGTTATGCTCCTGATGTTGGAAATACAAGTATTTTCTACTTTCTCTCATTATTAGGCTGTCTGAAAATAGAAATCTTTCCTGTGAAAAGCTAAAAGCAAAATGAAAAGTAATATTTCTTGAAACATTCTGATTTCAGCAAAAAAAAAATAAAAATCAGAAATGCACACACACTCCGCATGGACACAGATAGACAACAATAACAGCAAACCAAAAATCGTCATGAATCTATACTGAGAAATCTTTCATTTCAGCTGAGGTCAGTGAAGACCTTTTGATTTTGTAATTCTTTCACTTCCTTCTCCAGTGGAAGAGAGTTAAAATGGAAAGTAGGCACAAAGTAAAAAGATGAGAAAGACCCCAAATCTAGATAATTTTCTGTTTGTTTTCATTGGAGTTGAAATCAAATTCTTAATCAAAAGATCAGAACTTTCATATTGCTTTGTATCCTTCAGATTGACATTATTTATTTGAAAGAATAATTTTTTTCCTCTCATCTCTTCCTACATTAGTTCAAGCAAACCATGGCGGGCAAAACCTTGCTTTTCAATTACTCTCTTTTTTCCAGCCACGCTGAAATATCTGTGTATGCCTCTGAAACACAGTAACCTGTCTGAAGATCACACAGGCACTAAACGCTCTGATTATGAATTTTTATGGTTAAATTTTGGACTAGTTTTAAAGAGGCATAAAGCCAAGAAAATTGACTTTATTTTTTAATCTAATGCTCCCAAGAAGGACTGTGGGAGAGATAGGCAGTCACAAGAGCTCTTCTGGTCACTACAATTAACCTACGGCAGTAAACACCTATTCATGCTCAGTCCTTCAGAAAGGAATAACTAATTTCATCAAATCAGTGTTAAAATGCTTGTGGAGCAAAGCAACAGCAACATTCCCACACCTTCCACAGAGCAATAAAATTTTGTTTTCCCCCGGGATAACAACCAGTTAGCACAGTCCCTGGAGCTTCTGGCGAAGCCCTTACTAAAGCTACCTGTTGTGGGTTGACCCTGGCTGGACGCCAGGTGCCCACCAAAGCCACTCTATCACTCCCCTCACAAGCTGGACAGAGGAGAGAATATATAATGAAAGATTCATGTGTCGAGATAAGGACAGGGAGATCACTCACCAATTACTGTTACGGGAAAAACAGACTCGACTTGGGGAAATTAGTTTCATTTATTACCAATCAAAGTCAGAGCAGGATAATGAGAAATAAAACCAAATCTTAAAACCACCTCCCCCCCACCCCTCCCTTCTTCCCAGGCTCAACTTCACTCCCGATTTTCTCTGCCTCCTCCCCCTGAGCGGCA